>NW_027042915.1:1341572-2683145 GCF_037950935.1 Myxozyma melibiosi | reverse complement strand
TCTGCTTGATCTGTTGCGCGATAGCCTTGCTTTTAATTGCATGATCAGTCTCCGCATTCAAGAGAATAGCCTTAGGCTTATAGTCCTTCACTAGTCCCAAAAGCGCCGGCACATCTTCGCTCAGCCTGCTATTGTCCAGAGGAGGAATAGGAATGGCGATGATTCCCAACGTCAGACAGGCATGTACCGCGTGCACGAAATCCTCTCCGTGTGTGTATATCAGAATCACAACGTCTCCCGCTCGAAGTCTGTACTTGTTGATCATCGTCGATCCGACAGCAGCAATCCGTGCATCAAACTTCTTCCACGACATGCCCTTGTTCTCTCGAGATCTGGCGTCAATCGTACAAAAGGATAGCTCTTCAGGCTGACAGACAACACGGTACTGGAGTATATCAACAATAGACGTGAAGTTTGAAAGCTCGCGTCCTGTTCTATCGTCCATCACTACATCGCGGTCATCGATTCCAGAGTATTGCTTATCGTCATTAACAAGAAGCTCGTCTCTCATCCTCGATGACGCGACAGACCAGATTCCACCGTGATCTTCCACCGCTTGGTCAACAGCCAGATTGTTGACCGCATGATCAACTCCAAACTTCACATGAACGCAAGGCAAAATTCCGGTCTCAAAATCTTTCCTGCAAAGCATAGCTCCAATTTCCGACCGACCGTTCCGAATCGTCCGAGGAAGCGTGTTCGGTGCTGTGATCAATACGCAGTATATTCTGACATTATGGCGCTCACGAAGAATAACCATACACTTCTCCGCCATCGCCTCAAGAGCGTCTATATCAATCGTGCGAGGAGGGCCAGTGGGTGTCTCCGGAGTCGTGACCGCGAGCGCCGATTCGAGTAGAATAACCGGCAGATGCTCATCGTTCACAAATATATCAAATGCGCAACTGTCAAACACCCTCGGGATAGTTTGCATGATTGTTTGTACCAAATGGGCGGTATAATGATATCTGTAATTGCGCTGTCCTTCGTATACCATGCCTGTTCTATTCGTAGTCGAATTCTGATCTTCATCGACTTCACGGCGCTGGCGCAGACGATCTTCATACAATCCCAGAATGTAGACTTTACCAGCATAGATGAATCCCAATAGACCAGTGCGCAAAAATTCCATCTTCACGATAGTTAGTACATATGGCTGCAGAAAGAAATCAAATTTCGAAATCGTGACTTACCTCCAGAGTGCCTTCGTTGCCCCAGCATCTAGCGTGAAAGATGATCTCAGTTTCGCGGCCCAAGCCCCAGAACCCGCCGCTAAGGCAGGGACTGTCAACCCATATCTCACCCACGACCAGTTCAGGAACAAGGATACAGGTTTCAGGGTCCACGATAGCGAGAGTTGCATCTGGCAAAGGGTACCCGAAAGCTCCAATACGAATGATATCCTGCGGATTGTAGTCGTTGAAGAAGCCGTCTTTGTGAGGCCTGGTCGAGAGGATCGTCACCTTATTGGCTGACAGAGCCTTCTTGTCAAGCAGAAGTTCTGAAAGCTCAAAGGCATCTGCAGGCTCCATTTCATCCGGCATCTGACATCCTAGAGCCTCTTGGCCTCCTATCCAGTCTCGCATGGAGATAACCATACCACCGTGCTCGGACAGGGTCAACATCGGCACAACGAGTGTCTGGTAACGCTTGTTTCCCAAAGGCTTGAACCATCTATCAGCCAGTATCTCGTGGAATTCAGTATCAACGGTCAAGCAGTCGATCAAGCACCATTTTATGCTTGAAAGATCAACCGGGTGCTTCTTGGAATAGTTGCGGGTTGCCAAAGGGTAAGACTGGTAATTGTACGCTACCTGTTTCAGTCCGGGGTAATCAGCGAGCAAGATTGAGGGCTTGAATTTACTGATGACATTTGCGTAAAGGCCAGGAACAGCCAATGTAGACTGGGGCACCCATGTCATGGTATTCCCAGCGTATATCGTCATCAATACTCCCATGATCATTCCGATAGACTGCCGGGGATCCAAGTAACTCAACACGTTCTGACTTCTGGTTATCGAGTTTGACGACGATGCACTGCGCTTGTCCTTGCTCGAGAGAATAGATGAGAGACAGCTCATTTGATGCATCATGGTCTTGTGTGACATCACAACTCCCCGAAGTTCACCCGTAGGGGCTCGTGAGTATTCGATATATGCTAGGTCTGGAACCTGCAGTGCCGGGAGATCCGCCTTCTTTGAGGGAGGGTGATATGAGCCAAACTCATTTGTCTTCCACCATTCAACACCCCGAGGCCAGGACAGTCCCGCTGCAGTGAAATCTCTATGGAACGTTTTCAGGTTTGCATCTGTCGTGAGCGCGAGATGTGACTGAGTATAATTGAGAATGTATGTTATGTCCTTGAATTTGGTTATCGTGTTGATGGGAACAGCAACGACGCCAGCCAAGAAGCAGCCCAGTAACGCAACCGCAAAATCAACCACTTCCGACTCGCGATACAGCAAAGCAACTCGATCTCCACGATAGAGGCCGGACTTGTCTCTGATCACCTGGCCAACCTTTTCAGCACGAGAAGCCAACTTATCCCATGTGATAGCCGAGAATTCCTTTCCCTTTGCGTCTAGAGTGACGATCGCATTCGTTCTGGCGTTGCTTCGACCTCGGTGCCGTAATATAGCTGCCAGGTTATCAAATTTCGCCATCGCGCTCTTTCCGTTTTGAGGATCAAAATTCGCTTCGGATGTTGCTCGTGGATCGAGCGGCATTTGCAGCACCAAGTCCTGGGGATATCCGTATGAAGAAGCCTGATGTGTCTCTTCATTTCCATACAGGGAAAACATATAGTTCGAATCGGGAGCAGCAGATTCGTTTTGTTGATCTTCGAATTCATACTCGTGGCGTATTATGCTCTCAACAGTCCCCAGTCCTGCGCTCGAACTTGATCGTGTTTCGCTAAATTCAGGTCTCGCAGGAAAAGGTAAGCTTGAAACCGACGCCATCGATGCCACCGATGCCTAAAATAGCGATCATTGTTAGACAACACATGTAAGTAGAAGCCTGCCGTGCTACTTACCAGCTGCTTATTTTGAAAACCATCATCGGCACCCAATACAGGAGTATTTGTAATCTCCCCATCCATAGACACACCATACTCCTCAAGCAACTGCGCCCGACGTTTCTTGTAGCCTTTCTCCGTGATATCGCCTTCCTGTGTATGATTTGAAACAAAATGATTAGCCACTCGTGAATGAACAGGACAACATAGGCAGAGGACACGTACGGATAATTCAAAGTCAAGTGAAGAAAGCTTTGCGTTCAACTCCAAGATCTGGGGGCTGAACGCTGAAGCCTCGCAGCTGCTGTCGCCTGTGACCAGGCTGCTTGGGGCAGTATACGAGCTCTCGGAGCTGTTTGTGTTTGCATACGGAGCTCTAGGATCCATATCTGCTATTGCTCCTTGCAGCAAATCCTGTAAAAAGCTCATAGCTAGGCCACACCGAGATTCAGACGACTTCCCGGACAGAGAACGCGTCCGACCGACGTGGTCCTAAAAGATGCAGCTATAGAGCCAAAAATTGCAACAAGAACTGGAACGAGGTCGCGCGTCAGCAAACGAAGGTCGTCCGCGGAATATGCGCGGTCCAACTCGAAGCTATCGCAGAATAGTACGCGCGCCCAGAAGCACTCGAGGGGAAATGCTAAATCTGAAGAGAGAAAGCGCGAGTTTGAAGCCCGTGGAGGAGCTGGCTTTCGGAGTGAAGTCCTCCTCCTTACGCCGTACGAGATGACCTGCACACGCGATGTGGTTAAACCGGGGATATATTCTCGGGCGATTCAGGCTATGGTTTCCTTTTACAGTTCCGTGCATTGCTGCCCAGAATTACTTTGTGCACGTGGATGTCGTCACATCAGAATTGGAATAAATAGCAATCGAGTATTAAACTTTTTCTAACCGGCTCCAGAATTTCGTACAAGAACGCGAAAACATAAGAAATACCTATAAATGCAAACCAAATGTAACAGTATCTTTCTAAGTAAATCGCAGCCTCTATGCCTTATTGCTTCTGATTCTCCGCTTTCGGCTCTTCTCGTTAGAGTCGTCGAACCAAGTTCGCTTGGGTCTGGATTTGATCTCGTCGAAGTGCTTAATCAAATTCTCGCCCTTCTTCAGCTGCATCTCCGCAATCGCCAACTAAATAAAAGCACCAATATTAGCATCGCCCACGTAACATTGCACTAGAAGAGAACACGTACCTGTTTCTCAGACTTTTCTTCTTGAAGCACAGCCTCAATCGACTCCTCCATTCCTTCAATGTCTTTCACAACCTTGTTAACCTCGTCCCAGTTAACATTCCGACTGACGGCCTTTCCTTTGTCCTTTTCCAGGCTTTTCACGGCATCTTTGACAATCACCCGCTCTGCCTTTGCCTCACCAACCAATGAGATACTGCGACCAGTGCGGCCAGCACGCGCAGTTCGACCAACACGATGAAGGTAGATCTCATGAGACTTGGGCATATCGTAGTTAACCACAATCTCAACCTTGGGAATATCAAGACCACGAGAAGCAAGATCGGTACATATCAAAATAGGCACAGCAGAGTTGCGGAAATCTGTGATACCATTAAGACGTTGTTCCTGAGTGAGAGCACCGTGAAGCTCGCCCACCTTGGTGCCCAGTAGTCCAAGAATAACGCGCAATCTGTGAGCTGTCTCTTTCCGAGATACGAAAACCATAATACGCTCATGATTGTCAAACTTCTTCAAAAGCCAAGTCAAGATAGCGGGCTTTGCACTCTCCCGCTTGCGAATGCGAATAAACTCTTGAACAAGGCCACTAGCGGCCTGCTTGGGGGGGTTGATCATGATCCGGACTGGCTGATGCAAAGAGAGCTGAATAAGCTGTTTGATACTGGAGTTCATGGTGGCGGAGAACAAAAGAGTCTGTCTCCGAGTCGGCATCAAGGTCAAGAGCTCTGTCAACTCCTTTTGGAAACCTTCCTCCAGCATTCGATCGGCCTCATCAATAATTAGGATCTCCACGTCATCAACTTGGAAGCTAGGAGAGTTTCTGATATGGTCGATAAATCGACCGGGCGTAGCGACGACGATATCGGGACGAGACTTGAGCTCCTGCTCCTGCACTCGCAGATTTAAACCACCAACGGCCAATCCGAACCGGATTCCGGGCACATACTGGCTCAGCTTTCTGCCGACATCCGAAACCTGAATGGCCAGCTCACGAGTAGGCGCCAAAACCACAACACGTGTAGAAGCAATTTTCTTGGGCCTGTACAAGAGTCTCTCCAGTACAGGTATCATATAAGCAGCTGTCTTTCCTGAACCAGTAACGGCACCAGCGACAATATCCTTCCCAGAAAGTGCAATCGGGATAACTGCACTTTGAACCGGGGTTGGGGCAGCATAACCGAGGGCAGCGATAGCGCGAAGGATAGGTCGTGAGATATTCAGAGTGTGGAACTGTTTGTGAGCAGCAAGCTTCTTAGGATCTGGCTTGACTGGAGCGGCAAAGAACTTTGCAATAGCCTTCGGGGTGTCTTTCTCTTCTTCTTCGCTCTCGCTGTCGCCTGCATTTCCGTCGTCGTCAATTAAGTCCGGGTCGACATCCATACCGTTATCAGATTCCTCAGACTCGTCATCGTCAACCGCAGCTGCAGGCTTTGCAGATTTCTTGGACGCTTTCTTAGATTTTGCGGGCTCTTGGATCTTCTCAAGCTTCTTGAGTGCCGCTAGCTTATCCTCTGCGTCTTGACTGCTGACCTTAACCTCCTCTTCATCGTCATCGTCATCTCCATCTTCATCTTTAGCGTCATCTCCCTTTTCTTCCTCTTTATCGCTGCCATCATCCTCTGCATCCACTTGAACAGCACTGGAAATCTTCTTTGATTTAGTCCTAGACGGAGCCTCGACCTCCTCATCTTCTTCTGCATCCGAGTCCTCTCCCTCGTCATCCAGTCCCTGTTCTTTATTGCGTTGCCGTTGAATGATTCCGTCCAAATCAACCTGACGGCGCCCGCTTCCCTTAGCACGGTCCTGCATGTCAAAATCCCAGCCACTGAATGCGTTCACTGACTCAAAATCTCCAAGATCAAAGTCGAGAGCAAACTCTGGCTCTTGTCCATTGGCTTTGGGTCCCTTGCCCTTCTTGGCCGGCTTTACTTCCTCGACCTCGACAGGCCGATCAGAGTCCTCAGCCTCTAGCTCATCGTCGTCGAGATCAGGCACTTCTGAGTCCGAGTCGGAGATAGTCGTGATAAAGTCGTCCTCTCTCGTCTTCTTTTGTGATTTCGCCATTGCAGATGTGTGTGGATCGCGTTTGACTGATTAGCTTATCCAGAACGTTGAATATTTTTTTCCACCGCAAAGTCAGGCAGTTGGGAGTTGAGACGATGAGCTCGCGGCAATATTTTTCGGTGACACTTTTGGCTGTTCAGCGCGTGATCTTTATGAGTGACACTCAAGATCCAAATCACCAAGCTTGTCATTCTCAGCTCTTTTGTAGGGCTTAACCCTACAATAGCAGTCACAAAGATCCCCCAACCAAGGGTCTCGTTCTGCTCAAGGGCGTACACACAATTGCAGCGCGCCTCACCTCTGGACCACGAAGTGTAATACCAGAAATCAGCCAGCGACTATTTTCAGTTCATTACAGCTCAGCAACTCCAGCACTTCCTTTCACCAACACCAATCGAAAAAATGTCTGACAACGAAGTTGAGCAGGTCTACGAGGAGGAGTACGAGGCCGTTGAGGTCGAGGAGTTCGAGGCTGAGCCCGTTATCGAGTCGACTCTTCTTCCTGAGGACGTCGTCCGGGAGAGCAACCAGGTCAAGCTGTTCAACAAGTGGACCTTCGAGGGAGTCGAGATCAAGGACATCTCCCTTACCGACTACATCCAGATCCGTCAGCCCGTCTACATCTCGCACAGCGCCGGCCGATACGCCAACAAGCGATTCCGCAAGGCTCAGTGCCCCATCATCGAGCGTCTCACCAACGCGCTCATGATGAACGGCCGCAACAACGGCAAGAAGCTTCTCGCCGTCCGCATCGTCAAGCACGCCCTTGAGATTATCCACCTTCTCACCGACCAGAACCCCCTCCAGGTCGTTGTCGATGCTATCGTCAACTGCGGTCCCCGTGAGGACTCCACCCGTATCGGAAGCGCGGGTACCGTCCGACGACAGGCCGTCGATGTCTCTCCTCTGAGACGTGTCAACCAGGCTATCTCGCTCATCACCATTGGTGTAAGTATTCGAAAAGTTTTTCCAGACACGTTTATACCACGAACAAGTGCTAATTCACCATCACAGGCTCGTGAGGCTTCTTTCCGTAACATCAAGACCATTGCTGAGTGCCTCGCTGAGGAGCTCATCAATGCCGGCAAGGGATCGTCCAACTCCTACGCTATCAAGAAGAAGGTATGTTTTATTTTACTCTCTGCTAGTCAAACTCAATCAGGTTTTTGGATTGCTAACATATCGCTTATAGGACGAGTTGGAGCGTGTCGCCAAGTCTAACCGTTAAAGAATCTTATGTTATGTTGGTTCATTTTTGTTGTTTTTAAGGATTTCAAAAGTGTATTTAGTGTACAAAAATAATCATCATCCTATCATTTATGCTATGTTCACGTTGTCCGTGTATGATACAAAGAGGGAATCTTGACCTCATATGGATGACGAGAAGAAAAGGTTTTTATCTTTACCGTCTTATTCTAAAGCTAAAAACATATATTACATGACAAACAAGTAAACCAGATGGAAATTTTATACAGTAAACTAATGATACTGCCTACTATGTCTATGCATCTCCCTCATCCTCCGTATCGGTGTTGATGTCAGTGTCGCTATCCTCCTCTTCCTCGCTGCTCTCATCAGCATCTTCATCCGAATCTTCGATCGCCCTCCGTTTTGTCTTTCCACCCTTCATCATAGCCATTGCACCCGCAATAGAGTCCTCGTCAGGGTCAGAGATATCATCTTCGATTTCTTCCTCAGTAGTAGGTGGGGGCGAGATCTCAAGATACACGCTCTCCATGGCATCAGCGCCAACGAAGCTGTTTGAACGCAGCTCGATCAGAAGTCTGAACCTCCCGAGCTGATCCGGAAGTGGAGCTGAGAGCTGCACCTTGAAAGTGCTGACTTTCCCATCGGTGTACGCACGCGTGATGGCAGTCGGCGGCTCCACGATCTTGTTTTCACGGGGATTGATCAAGAGCACATTCCACCTGGGCTGAATGTAAACAGGGAGATACGGAGCGTATATGGACTCAAGAAGAGGCGCCTTGTTGTTCGTAGAGAGCGGCTTCTTGAGAGTTTCCGCGTCATCTTCTTCCTCCAAATCCTTGGGATCAACAGCAGGCAGCTTGGTGCCAGGATAGGAAACTCTGTACTTTATGACCAGATGAGCCAGGGAACCTGGCATGACAACCTGCTCTCCGGGAACTAGAAAGAAATTGCATTAATATCAGTACAAAATGTCAATACCAAACAGAAAGAAGACTCACCTTTGAAAAACGCCTTGAGAATTTCGATTTGCGGAATCTGCGATTCAAAAGATTTCAGAATCTTAAAGTCCTCGACACTCTTGATTCCAAGCGTCTTCTTCTGCTCATCATCAGACACAGCAACCAATTCCTTGATAGTCTTGATCTCCAAAGACTCTGCCTTTGCTTTGTCGATAAATGGAAGCTGGAGCAATTCATTCGCACCGGGTGGCAAAGCCTGAGTGAACAGCTGGGAAAGCAGCAGAATTCGCTTGATCAAGTCGACATTCTTGAACGAAGAGGCGATATCAAGCATTCCGTCCAGGATCGTCTTCGATCTGGCGACGATTCCAAGCTTCTTGACTTCATCCTCCAGCTTTTCCTCCTCTCTATTCAAGTAGCTCTCCAGATGATTACGAACTTCCTCAGGGGTCATTCCGGGGTACAGGACCTTGAACTCTTCAGCGTTGGCGAGAAGATCCAACAAAACGTCATCCGTGATGTTGTCGAACTCAGTCTTTGCAAATTTTTCAAAAATATCAGCGGCGGTGACGGTATGCAAGCCGTTTTTGGTGTACTGCTTGGTTCCACTCCACCAGTACCACTATCGTGCTTGTTAGTACGTGACGCAAAATATCAAGTCAAGTTATCTGCATGCACTTACCACAACAAATGGGAGGGCAACTCCGACCAGCAAAGCATAGGACAAGATAACCAATGGCGAACCCTTCTCATCAACAAGCCATTTCGGCAGAGCAACGCCCTGCTTCGTTGGCTGGGGACCGTCGGGATGACCGTACTCGAGATAGTTTTTCCGAGTCACTTCATCAGTCAATCTGCACGGATATACCTTTAGTAAATCAGTCATAAATTCAAATGAGAGAAAATCACTTACGCCTTGTATGCCTTTGTCATATCGACATACTGCGCCTCCAGTTCTTCCCTGGTGTTGTTCCCCAGGTTTCGGCCAATCTTATCAGGGTGGAACTTCAATGATAGCTTTCTGTACTTGCTCTTGACCTCTTTCTCAGTCGCGGACTATAACTCTGTCAATACAAGATCTGTATTCACAATCGATAGATATACTCACGTAAGCGATCCCCAAAATTTCGTACGGATCAAATAATTGAACCTCCTCTGTAGATTCCTGCGAATGGACAAAGTATAAGACGGCGAAGAAGATCACCCATCCGAGGAGTAACAACACATTTCTTAAATACAAGTTAGCTTAGGTAACGCAATGACAGGATAGTAGAGATACATACGTTACAGTGAGTATCTTCCCCTGTTTACTCTTTCTCCGAGATTTCGAGATTATATCGTAGCTGGGGGGTTTGTATTGGCTCTCGAGGCCAGATGAGACCGACTCTGTTAATCGAAATATGTTAGCACCTGCACCATATCACTGAGAGGGATTGGAAAATAGATCGATCGTACCTTTTGGCGAGCGCGCAATCTTCGTCAGTCTCTTGAATGTTGTCGGCACCAACACCAACGACAGTAGTGTCATGGCGAAATATGGCCAAGCTTCGGCATTCTCGTCGTAAGAGTAGCGTGAGTCACTCATTGTTGTGATAAATAAGGCGGGATCGCGAGATTCTAGTGATGCGCTTGATTATAAGGCGAGATAGTGTTCACTCGAAAGGAAGGGATCCGATCATGAACTGAACAGCACCCCAACGACAACGTTCAGCGTTATATAATGCTGATGTGAACTTTTGTCAGAAGATCAAACAGCAATCGATCAAAGCTTGCTAATCAGATTGATATTAGAGCTCACTAGAGTCAGTATCAACAACAGTAAATGCGGATGCTGTCGAGAAGTAGAAGACCGCGACGCGCTTTCGAGCAGGTCCAGTTCCAATGGCCACGTCCGTCAATTCGGGGCAAGCCGCACTCCTCCCGACGTATTTTATTACTAAGCGATTATGTGACGTATCTGGACAGTTTTATATTCAGCCTATATCTGGACCTATTGTTTGTTGATCTTTGTCGTGTTGCATTCAAGACTTGATTGAATTGTAGAATTTTATGATTGGCCTTGAATCTAGCTAGAAATGAACTCATGGCCACAGTCATGGGTGCATTGTCGACTTTGCTGATGTGGTAGTTATTGTCGCAGCGACTATTTTTATATTATTTAAATGTGCAGTCCGAATCAGAATACTTATTCCAGGTACCGGCCTTTTCCCCAACTCAACTATCAATTTTTGAGATCAACCAGCCAACGAATACCCATGAAACAAAAATAGCCGACGCGCATATTTTATGAAAAATGGACTCATCGAATTCTTCCCAGACTTTTATCGTCCATCTTCTAGATTCAATATTCGCAGACAGCAAATTTGAAGCTGATGACCTTCCTATCAAGGAGTCCAAATTCTTCAAAGAACTCGGCGAAAGTCCACCCCAAGAAACTCAAGAGGAAGCAGCTATTAAACTTTCAGGACTAGTAACAAAATATGGACTGCAGGAGCATTTACCAGAGATCATATATCTCTACCACCTGATGCGGGACGATGAGAATACCCTGAAGCTCGAGTTCAGGGATCATATAGCTCTACAGGAATTACTAAAGACTATGGAGGACAGCCCAATGCTAGCAAATGGTTGCAACCGTTCTCTAGGATATGACTTGATCGCCGGCGCGACTCAGCTCAGAATTCTTAGACATTTCGTGGACAGCGTACTGGAGTCGAGTTCCGGGGGAGACGACCCAGCAAGTTTTCGCAACAGACAGAGGCTTCAAGGATGGTTCCTATTTTATGTATGTGGTATCAACTGTCTATCGTCATTGTCGAGCAAAGTACTAACGCACCGGTCACCAGGAACCATCATCGCACATGCAGTCTACCCGTAAAAAAACTCGCTCAAATATGATAATACAGGCTTGCCTGTGGTAAATGGTATAACGAAAAGCTAACAGTGATATTACAGGCAAAGTTTCCAACAGATCAGAGTCTGGCATAGATATGCATACGGATACACACTCCCTGCGGAAATCTTCTATCTCACTTGACATCTCATCAGATAACGAAGATCTCGAGAAAATGCTAGGTTATGATGGAAGTATCGAAATTAGCGACCACGGCTACGCTATGTATAACGAGATATTCGGATCAAGCACAGAAGGAAGTGGGCTCGAGAACGGAGTTTGTGATGATCAACAAGAAAATTGGAACCAAATGGTCGATTCCGTCGCACAGTCAGCTTTACTTAACGAGCCCGAGACTATCAAAGGCGGAATCGCGCCCAATATTCTGCCTCTATGCTATGAGACGTTTCCGGTATCGGAAGAACTTCGCAGACATATGTCCCCCTCTTCATGCTCAGATTCCGAGCAGACTGTGCGTCTCGGGGTGAATGAGCATATTGACGAAGATGACTCCAATTTGAAAAATGAGCTCACACCGGATACCGACTGTATGTCGGTGTCGGATCCTGCTTCGGTAGAGGGTGCTGAAAAGGTTGTTCATACAGATATCATGAGAATCAAACGTAAACAGGAAAGGAGATCGTGCTTCCCCGTCGGCATCTGGAACAGCACCAATTCAGCTGACAGTGATACTGTGAGCGTTACAAGCCATATAGGCAGCATCTGCTCGGTGTTCAGTGAGATTATACAGCACAGATTTCACGGATATACTGCGCTGAATACAGAAGAAATGGAGTTCGATGACTTGGGTGATTCAAATTCTGTATATGACTCTGATGATGATAGTTTCGACTATTGACAGATGCTTGACGATTGAGTTGACTGAACGGCTCATCGATTGTTATTCTGTGTTGGACCTCTGCATCTTGTGCATTCCTTTGATATTCTTGATGTCAACAACAGCCGTTTTGTATTATTAGAATGATTAAATAAAATGAAATCAGACCCTCGAGGCCTGTAAAGTATTCAAAGATCAAAATAGCTGTCGAATTATGGCTCGAGCCTTCGGTGACGTAATCGGGCAGTGGGCAGGGTAACACTCCTTTCTGGACGGTACGGCGGCATGCGGGACTTCAGCACTGCCACCACTCCTCCGTGAACCAGCTCTCGCGGAGCATTGCGAATAGTCCAGAGATTTAGGGGTTTTGATACCGGTGTCAGTCGATTATCGTTACTTGGATACTGAAGCAGTTTGATCCGCACTTGAGCGCAGTCTGCATATATTTAGATCTGTCGAGCACTCGGCTCTCTCCAGTTACCCCAGCACCGAGAGTTCAGTCCACCGATCTATAGGAATCGCGGCCATCTCAACTTCGTCGCCATGCCGTCTCTTATCGCTTCCGCGGATAAGGACAAGATAAAACGATCAATCCCCAAGGCGACCAACAAAATCGTCGAGGCTACGGTTGCTCGTCTCTATATTGCATACCCCGATCCTACCGCCTGGACGTTCACGGGAATCGTCGGCGCGGTCGCGCTCGTCAACGATTTGACCGGAAACACATTTTTTCTCAAGATCGTCGACATAATTGTGAGTTGAATAGGTTCCGGAACTGTCTGATTCGTTGGAGCAGATGACACTAACGTGGCTTATTCGATATCTAGGGCAACCGTGGTGTGATATGGGATCAGGAATTATATGTCGATTTCCAGTACAACCAAGACAGAGCATTTTTCCACACATTCGAGCTAGAAGAGTGTTATGCGGGACTTTTATTTGCCGATGACTCGGAGGCTCACTCTTTTCTGAAGAAGGTCCAGCACAAAGAGAAGTACGCGTCTAAAGCCACGATTGCCAACAAGAATGCGATAGCGTTGAAGAAGAAGCCAGTTACTGCTGCCGCGGGGCCTCGTGGAGACGTGCTACGTTATCAAAAGCTTGGAAATAACTATACGCTAGCTCAGATTCACCAAGAGACTGAGAGCGATCAGAAGAGTGTTATGAGTGCAGATAGTGGTGAGGAGCATGATCCTAATATGAAGAAGGTGCTGGAGAAGTTGAGCGAAATTGGTATTACGGAAGACATGCTCGTGAACAGTGATCCTGAGCGCATAAAGGAGTTGATTGCAAAGAACACGGAATCATCGGCGTCCAGAGTTGACAAGAAGGCCAAGGGACCGCCACCTCCACCTCCACTCCAGCCTCCTACCTCACGAGGTTCATCAAAGCCTACACCTCCTGCTCCTCTCTCAGCACAATCGACGGGCGCATCAACTCCGTCTGATGGTGGAAGTGAGGCTTCTGCTCCATCAGGAACGATGTTCAAGGTTCCTCCCCCGTTCGTGCCAACCTCAAATGCTCCGCCTCCTCCAGCCAACCGAGCTCCCCTTCCTCCACCATCAAGTTCAGCGAGCCCGAGTCCAACTGGACCTTATGCACAGCCTCCACCTCTATACTCCAATACTCCAAGTCCCCCCGTTTCGAAAACTGCATCACCCGCTCCTACGGCTCGCCCTCCTCCTCCTGGCCAAAAATACAACGTGCCTCCTCCTTTGGCAAATGCAGGCTCGCAACTTTCTGTGGTCCGCCCACCACCGCCTCCTGTTTTGGCGCAAAAGAACTGGGCTCAGTATGAGTATGGCCAGTCTTCTCCTCCTCTGGCCCAGCCACAGCAGCCTTTTCCGTATGGCCAGCAACCTGCTGGTCAGCCCGGGCAACCTCAATTTGGGCAGCCTGGCAGATCGATGCCGCCGCCGCTTCCATCTAGAGAAGGTGGCCCATTACCAGCGGCGCCTAATATGGCGAATAGGCCAGTTCCAATGCCTCCTTCTCTGCCTCCTCGAGTTCCAGTGCAAAACGGACTTCCGCCTTCTTTCGCACCTACTCCTTCGCCCGTTACACCGTCATCAACCGGAAACGCTCCACCACCCCCACCGCCCCATAAGCATGGATCACGCAACGTTCCGCTCCCGCCTGCTCCACCAAGAGGAACAAACACTGCAATGGCACCTCCACGGCCACCCCCTCCGCCTGCTAGCTATGCCAACAATAGCCAGAGCTCAGCTGGGCCGCCTCCACCCCCTCCTCCTCCGCCGCAATCTGCATACGGTACACCTATACAGCAGCAGCAGCCGGCTTACCCCAGTTACCCGCAGCAGTCTGTGCCTCCTGCGCCTCCGATGAGTACGAGCAGCGTACCCCCCGCACCTCCTCCACCGCCTTCCATGGGCTCTGGTCCCCCACCTCCCCCGCCTCCTCCGCCAGGGTTCGGAGCTCCAACTGAGAGCTCAGCACCGCCTTTACCGCAGGTTGGAGGCGGTGATGGCCGTGACCAGCTTTTGGCTTCGATTCGAGGCGCCGGTGTACAGAAGCTCAAGAAGGTCGACAAGACGCACTTGGAGAAGCCGCTGGTCGTGCCACAAGGTGGTGGTGGCGGTGGTGGATCTGCTGCTTCTGCTGCTCCCGTTGATGGACCTGGTGCGAATCTGCAGGATGCCCTCAAGGCTGCGCTGAACAAGCGGAAAACGAAAGTAGCAGGAAGCGGTAAGTTTCAACTGTTTCCCGGTCTTGTTTGAAAATATCTTATCATATACTAATTCCTCGATAGATGACGAAGGAAACGAAGAGTGGTGAGATAGCCAAAGAAAGGATTTGTAGAGTGAAATTTTGTAGAGATATTTAGTCACAGCATCGGAGAGTTCTGATCTTCAACCTACATGTAAGATTTTCGGCAAAAACTGAACTGCTTGTTTTTCTTTTTTCGAGCATCGAAGAGCGCGGCGACATTGTAGCATATACTACGTTTTTGTTGTTTTTTTGTGTGATCGCATGGCATATTGTTACCTGTATTCTCGTGCGTATCTTTATAATTTGATTAAAAAGAGAATTTATAAGCATTCAAGCAGAGTTGTAGCAAACCCGCATTACTTGAGATAGTATTGCATGGTTATTACCCAGTTGGGAAGTTGAGCTGGAAAGATCATTAGGTAATATCGTACTAATACACAGATCAAAATCACGTGCAGGTGAGTCACGTGGATCCACGAGACCTCTGATCTTCACGACGCTCAACACCACACTCTACGGCCACAGAGGTGCTTAGTTTGTTTGACGTATATATGTGAATTAAAAGACCATTATTCAACTATTTCACTGACGATATTTAGTCCAAAAATGCTGGAACTGGGGAACTAGGCCCGGAAGACACTGTGTGGTGGTCAAGCAAGCACCGCGAGGCTCCAAGAGTTGCGTGACTGTTTTTTGAGGTACGAGCCCTCGCCCGCCAAAATGTATGCAGAGCGGCCGTACATACTCGAGATATTAGGGTTTCACCGCAAGATCGAGCAAAGCCTGTATTCCGTAATTGCTTCCGGCGACTTTCACATAGAATTAGAGATCATATCCGTATCTTTAAATCACACAACAAGTCATTATGGACGCCGCTAAATTAGCAAAGCTTCAGCAGTCAGTTAGAATTGGTATGCTTCAGTCTTTTTTTCACGAGTTAGAGGGGTTGGGGAATGGCTGTGTGGGGTCTATGATCAGGTGCTGGACTGCGCGATCAGAGCCGAGTCCGACTACGCAGATGATCATTCTCTGGACCAGCGGACGAGTTTGTGCATTATGCTAACTATTTGATTGTGCAGGGTACGTGAAAATCTGTCGATTACGAAAAGCGAATGAATCCGACCAGTATTGATGGCTAGGCTATGACGAAAGTCATCTGCAAAATGCGGGATGTGCTGATGGACGGATTCAGTTGAAGGATGGTCATACTAACCGTAATCGATATTCAGTGGAAAGGGAACTCCCCGACGGAAGACCAAGAAAACCCAGAAGAACGCTGGTACCGATGACAAGAAGCTGCAGGCTTCGCTGAAGAAGCTTAACGTCCAGCCCATCCAGGGAATTGAGGAAGTCAACATGTTCAAGGACGACGGAAAGGTCATCCACTTCGCCGCTCCCAAGGGTATCTATCGTCTATTCTGTTTGTTCATTGATCAGGCTGTTTGATCTGATTGTTAACATTGTCGTTATAGTCCAAGCTGCTGTTGCCGCCAACACCTTCGCCATCTACGGAAACGGAGAGGAGAAGGACCTCCCCGAGCTTCTCCCTGGTATCCTCAACCAGCTCGGCCCCGACTCTCTTGCCAGCCTGCGTCGCATCGCCGAGTCCTACAAGTCACTACAGCTCGATGGCAACAAGAAGGAGGATGAGGATGACGATGAGATCCCCGATCTGGTCTCGGGCGAGGATTTCGATACCACAAAAGACGATGTCGAATAAATAACGACAGATCAAAGGATGCTACAATCGAGGCGAATGGGGAAAAAAGTATAGCTTAATCAATCATTTATGGTTAACAATGTATTGTAAATTGTATCCAATGGTAAAAACAGATAAAAATAAACTCATGCAACCTAAAAACTTATGTGCTTTGCAGAATTGGAGAAACAGTCTATAGATGCTATATATGATCTAAGGACAGAGCCAGTTTAGCTCAATTCTCATATCATTTTTTCTACTTGGACTTCTGTTCGAATTCAGCCGACCCATTCCGGTTCTGAATCATCTCAGTGATTTCTTCTGTCGAAGTTTCCTCTTCAGGATAGCCAGGTGCGACTCCGCCTAGTCTGGCGTGTACTTTCGGCGCATTGCTTTCCATTTCAGATGGAGTCAAGGTCATTTCGTTAGAGAGACCCTTCGTCTCTGATCTCCAAAACATTGCATTCGGTCCGAACGCTTTCGAGTATAACAGAGGGGTAAACTATACATTGAGTTGTCAGTGAATGGTCACCGTTGCGAACAATTAAGAAAGTACATACCTCAACTATAGGAATAGAAAGACCGTGCACGACGACGCTGGTTACCATCAAGAAGTAGATCACTGGAGAGATAGCTTTCATAACATATTTCGTGGTCTCCGATTCTCCGTACGCTTCCATTGTTTCAAGGCAGACATGCAAATAGAAAATAGCGCCAACACCGATTGGCCCGAAAAATCTACAAGCAGATTAGTTTTGAATATCAACTATTGCAGGCATATAGACTTACCCAGAGAACACAGCTTCTTTGACATTCTCGATTCGTGGGATAAATTTGTATGACAACACGACAGCAGGCAGCCGACGGAATAGCATGACTGCGATGCCCATAACGATATATCTCCACACGGGAATCTCTGGAGTTGAAAAGTCCTGAAATAAGAATTAGTAGGAGCATACAGAATGTTGAAGTAAGGCGACTTACCGACCAGGGAGTCACTGCTCCTAACCATGCAAACATGAAGATGTTCAGTAGATAGTCGATGCACGCCTGCACCTAGTTAGCACTTAAAGTCTCCATTTCCATTCAAGCTGGAACTTGCTTACCTGAATATTATTGTTCTTCGTTTCTGACTGGAACCAGTCACTGCGATTTCTGTTAGAACAATTATCAGGATGATGGATACCAATCTAAGACTTACTCCCAGTTAAGGAAATTTCCGGCGACGAAACTATATCATGAGTTAGAGACGAGACGGATATCGGGTTAATTTGACTGATTACATACCAAGCCAGAATGTCGTCCGTACCAAGTAGACCAGCGGTACCGATAATGAAGATCTGGTTGATGTTAGTCGAT
The DNA here is from genome assembly GCF_037950935.1 of Myxozyma melibiosi. Taxonomy (NCBI): domain Eukaryota; kingdom Fungi; phylum Ascomycota; class Lipomycetes; order Lipomycetales; family Lipomycetaceae; genus Myxozyma; species Myxozyma melibiosi. Next base: position 2,665,182 of record NW_027042915.1, on the reverse strand, counting down.
TAGCATATTTGGTGGAAACTGAAAGCTAAATGTCACTTACACCAAGGGCGAAAATGAAAACAAAAAACGACTCTTCATCAATCCACTTCCTGTATCATTAGAAAAATCAGCTAAGCACTCCATTACTTGTCGAAATTGTAAGCAACACAGAAAGATATACCTCTTGACCGAGAATTGCAATATCTTCATAGCTGCATATCCCAACACCGCGCCGTATACGACTGAAAGGATAATCTGGTAGATGACAGTTTCTACGATCCAGTCGCGTGCGATCTGCGTTCCCTTGTCGTGGTAAATGTACAGTGCCAAAAACAAAAACGGGTAACCAAATCCTAAACATACATGATTTTAGTTATATATTTTTTGACTCGCTAGTAGAAGAAACTTGACTGAGATACTAACCATCGTTTGCTCCTGATTCGGCGGAGATAATGCTCCGGAGAGAATCCGAGAGGTTCTCCTCCGCGAATTTGCCCTTGATAATGGAGTTGCTCAATACCTGTCAACTGGGGTTGTTAGACAGCTCATTCTCTGTACGTATAGAATGTTTCCTTCGTGAGTACTTACTGGATCGGTGGGAGTTACGCATGCAGCCATAATGAGAGCGTCGAGCTATAAAGATTATTAGACCACAGTACCAAAGTTGCAGAGCGGCTGTTGATATTATACATACAAAGCGTAAACCTGGAATGCATAGATAGATGATGAGTCCCGAGACAATCCACATAGTGGTCATTACAGGCACCAGAAGCATGAATATACTAAGCCATTCTTTGCGAACGTATTTCATAGGCAGAAGCGCTCCCGCTATCATAAGCTGTAGGCCTAGCACTAGTCTAGCAAATTCTCGCGTGATCTCAGTCACTGAGCCATAGTCGGACGGTCGAATAAGATTGGCTGTCTTGAATACCATGCCAAATAGTAAAGACGGGACTTGAGGACGTTAGTACAATGACGCGCGATAGATGTCAAGCAGTCTCTACTTACGAGCTTCTGAGACATAAAGCCTGTCTCTGATGACATAGGACAGCTGCCCAAACACCAGGATGAATCCGCCTAAAAGTGCGCAGACATAGTTGAAGTTGCTGGGAACTACTGCAGGCATGAGTACGTCCCTATCGTTATCGATTTGCTTCAAAGAGATGTGGACTTGAGCAAAAAAATAATTCTGCCAAGCCGGTTGTCAGTTGAGAAAGACCTGATCATGTAAACCGATCGTATTATCCAAGTGGCAAGCTTTTTCTTGCACGTAATTGCCTGTTTTCATGATAGTCTTGGCTTTGGAGGATGTTTGGCCACTCTGGGAGATATCTAAAAAGGTACGGAAGCGGTTTAAGCTCAGTCAGTCATCTCCCAAGACATTGAAGTTCCTCTGACATCATTCTCTCCTCTCCTGCAATCCACACTTCCCACCACAAATCAATTACTCTTATCCCACATCAACATGTTTAGTGCATTCAACAGTGCCCGTAACGTTATTACGTTATTGTAAGATATCATATATGATCCATCAGAGAAATATTAGACACTGACACGTCATACAAAGCCACTCTCCGACTTCATCCGCCTCGCGTCGAATTCTGCAGCTTCTGAAGAGCAAGCAAACAGAAGGCAAACGTCTGTTCGATTTGGACGTGACTGAAGGTGTGCCCACAAAAGATCAACTGAAGACGATTTTGAAATACGCCGGCCAAAGCAAAGTCTCCGCCATTGTTCCTGGCGCGACATCCTACACCGAGGCATCGGCAATCCTGGAAGGGGGATCAAAAAATCTACTGCGACCGATGGTTATCGACTGGGTCAATGGAAAGGTATGTTTACACCATATACACCCAGTGATAATACTGTTCGAGCATAAGGCTAACAGTCTTCCAGGCTGTTCTCGGTGACGACGAAGCTGGTGTAAAGACTATGATCTCGAGTATTGAGCAGTAAGTATTTACGCTCCGCACCATGCATCACCGGCGAATCGATCCGAATTCAAAGCCACACACAAAATCTACGGAAGGCCCCTTCAACTATTTATAAAATTATCGCATTGACTCGTCTCACACAAGACTGTGAGCGCATTCAAGCTAACCCAGTCAATTACTCTTACCCCTCTACTTCTTCCTCCTCTCCACTCTCCTCACTATCCTCGTTGTCCATAATAACAGAATTGAGAAAGTTTACCTATGAAATGAACGGTTAGCGAATACTCAGTGTATTTCTAACATGCGTGGAAACTCACGAATGGCACCATTGCCTTGAAAACTCTTATGATCTTCCCCACTGCGTCGCTCCCGGTATCAAAAGTGGAATCGCTCAACATACTGTGCACAGTATAACTCCGCAGACACAAGAGAGGAAGATCTTTATGGTCTTTTGGGTAATCTTTTGGACCTTTCTTCAGAGCATCTCCCTGGTTCATTTCCAGAAACTGTTCCAAAGGCGTCTTGTTCGGGTTCCTGAAGAAAAACTTTTTCATCTCCGGATCCTCAATGACCTTTTTGAAGCGACGCCCACCTCGATCAATGAGCCGTCTCATGGTCCGAAGTCCATCATTGTTGCTCTCGGATAAATGCCACATACCTCCTGCAAGTCGACAGTTACCGGGCTCAACGTGGACATAGTAGTGTGCGTAATGTCCGCTCCTCCCAGTTCTAGAGAATGCTGCGGAGAAATAGGGCTTGTAAGGAGTCTTGTCATTAGAGAAACGAACATCTCGACTGTTCGAATAATGTTAGGACCCATCTTTCGCAAGAGACTTGATCAGTTTGACTTACTGTATGCGGAACGTAAGATCTTTGACTGGCAATGGCGGGACCGTGAAATCAATCTTCGTCATCTCTTCAGCCAGACACTCAACAAACTCATCGAAATCTTTCTTAGCTACTCGATATTCAGCTTCATGATCCCAAAACCAGTCACGTTCATTGTTATCTTTCAGCTCCCGTATATATAATAGAGTGTTTGGATGTAGCTGATTTGGTTTGTAGGGAATGCCTCCGTCAGTTCTCGGAGCCCTCTTTGGAATGAAAATTTCCCGTCCATCAAACCCATCAGCACTATCATCTCCTCCGGTGGACTTTCGCTTCTTTTTCGGGGTACCTCTTGGAGATGGGCCTTTACGCCTCTTTGATGTCTCCTCCTCCTCGTCATCGGACACTACTTCCTCCTCACTCACTTCCTCGCTTTCAGGCTCCCCGTCTTCTTCTTCAAACTCGCTGAATGATTCTTCTCCATCTTCTTCATCAGAATCATCGTCTAGAGCGTCATCATCAACTTCAGATTCCGAATGCGTGCTCTTCTTTGAGCTACCGCGTTTAGCGATCGGCGCTTTAGCGGTCGGCTTTTGCTGCTGACCGCCCTTTTGAGCAGCAGATTTTCCTTTAGTTGACTGTGGGGTCTTTGATTTCACTGTTGTGTTACTCCTCGCCATTTTGAATACTATACTAGCATTATAAGCAATCAATTGAGCTGCAAAATTATTCTTGATATCCGATGATCTTCAGCAGGCGCGCCGTGGCTTTGACGCGTTTGAGTGCACGTGATCACGCATTAGTTATGTTCCACAAATAGGGCTGTTGCGCTTATGCCATAAATGATAAACTGCGGAGGGTACAAACTCAAGGGTCATCCAGCCACCCGCCCGTTTGCTTTGTTCTCTCTTCTCTTCTCCCTCTTCCGACTTCACGATCTCTCCCCATCCGATCAGATCCAACAGCTTTGCATCAAATCGCGAACCTGTTCTCAGTCATCACTTTTACTTTATCATTTAATCGGATTAATATTTCAATATGTCTATGAATCTCGACAAGTCTCTCGATGAGATCATCTCCCAGAACCCCTCCGCTAGACGGAGAGGACGTGGAGGACGTGGCGGCCTGAAGGGTGCTCGTGGTGCCACCGGTGGCGGTGTCCGCAAGGCCGCTACCAAGCCGGTTGTTCGTGCTGCTGCGAAGCCTGCGGCCTCGCTCGATCCTACTTCCAGATTGGATAATGACAAGATCATCATTTCTAACTTGGTATGTTGTTTGTCAGCCTCGATTCACATGCCTTTAATGATCTGTGCAATACTAACATCCCTCTCAGCCGGCTGATATTGACGAATCGTCAATCAAGGTATGTTGAATCTCGTTCAGCGAACACGGTTTCGGCGAGAATCAATCGAAAATATAAGCGCAATACGTTGCTTGTTCCACTCCTCCGACTTGGTCGCACGTTCCTCGTGCGAGAAAGCTGGATCGTACATGATTCCCAATAAGAGGAATCATGTCAGACACTCCCTCGCGAGACCAAAGCTAGGCCACACCAGCACGCTTTTATTTGTGTGCTTGGGTTTCCATTTGGTGATGCGTATATAGGCTGTGGCTAGGCTTCGCGGGGTTGAGTGGTATAGTTGCGTGGCTCATTGAGCGTTCTGCATCCCTTTGCCTCATGCTTCTATACACAACTAGGTCGACGTTATGTCTTGACCTTGCGCTGGTAGCAACATTGTGCTACCGAAGAGCGCTGCTGCTAATATTGCAAGATATATATGGGTTCGGATGGGTGCAGGAAGACCTTTCATCGGCCAGATGTCTTTGCACTAAGTCAATTCTCTCAAATTTTTAAGCACGCTATCACGTTTCAATAGAGACGGAAAGATGCTGCAGATATTCGAGATTTAGTAGCGGTGGTGGCTGACCGCGAACGCGCATGGCCTTTTGCCTGCGGAAGACTTAAACGCTTATGGGGAAGCTTCAGGTCCCAATGGACTGCTTCACGACTTGCATGCTGCATTCGTATACCTGGCACGATACAGTTCTCTCGATCGTCATAGCAGTCCTTCTGCGAGTATGATATAGACGACATATCGAAACGCTTCGTTACTCGCCTATATGCTTGATAACTATGAAGAGCATGATGCTATCTCAGATATGAACCGAAAGAGTTCTTGGATCTTTGCAGAGCCTTCAGTGAAGCTAATGCTGTGATTTCTGAGACCTGATTGGTCTTGCTGCTCCATACCGAACCATGCTGGTCGTAACATTTCATGAATGTTATGGCAATTCAGCGATTGTACGATACCCAAATGAGGATCTACATGTTTTTCGATAACTTTACTCCCAATATTGATCTGCTGATTGCACTCGCGATTGATTTGGGATGTTGAGATTATACGAGAATGAAAGTGCACTAGATGGACGTGCATCCGTCTGTGTAACTCGTGCATTCGTCTGTGTAACTCCGGGGAAAATTTTGGACTTGTGTGGATGCAAGAAGCGGAACGATTCAGTGAACGACGCATCTCCAGCGGTGCACGCCCACTCCCGAAACTCATTTCGACTTACAGCGGTCGACTGGGACTAACTTTGCAGCAAAATTTTCGATTGACTCGGACCGCCACCGTTTTACTTACTATTCTGATATGATATTTATATTTTATGATTTACTAGGAATACTTTGCCCATGAGATTGGTCCTGTCAAGAAGTGCAGTCTTGCCTTCAACAAGAACGGAAAGTCCATTGGCGTTGCCACCATGGTTTTCAGCAAACACGGCGATGCCAGCCGCGCTTTCAAGCGTTTCAATGGAGTTCCTATCGACAATGGAAAGAAGATCCTCTCCGTACGTTTTATGTTTACTTTTATCCGTTTTGGGAAACATCGAATTTGACTAACGAAGTTGTACCAATCCAGATTGAGCTTGTTGTGGACCCCAACAGAAAGACCCTGGCCGACAGAATCCAGGCCAAGCCCGAGGTTGTAGCTGCCGCTGCTGCCAAGTCCAAGCGTGGAAAGAAGGGTCCTGCCGCTGCTGTTCCTGCTGCTGGTGCTGCCACTCGCGGAGGCCGCAAGGGACGTGCTCGCCGGCCAAAGAAGACTGTCGAGCAGCTCGATGCCGAGATGGCTGACTACTTTGTCCAGTCTGGCAGCGCTCCCGCTGCTGCTGGAGCCGCCCCTGCCGCTGCTCCTGCCGCCGCTGCGCCTGCCGTCGATATGGGTGATATCCCCATGTAAGGCGTGTTCTTTTTTCGAGAACAAATGGTTTTTCGTGGGTTATGAATGGGTAGTATCCAAGATGGTATCGCAAGACACTCTGGAATATGTATAAGGTTGTTTGCTTGAGGGTTTAATTGTATTGTTATAAATTATGAAATGAATATTGGCACATGGCTTTGTTAAATTATTGCTCTTCATCTATGTAGATAATTGTAGATTTTCTTATGCGTGTAAGATCTCTGAATCAAAAAGTGAAGAATTCGCTCGATCAGGAATAGTTATATTCTGAAAGTAATTAAGAAAAGTTGTAGCAGATGGGATGCAAAATACCACCAAAACACTAGCTCAATTGATTAAGCATTCAAGAAGACGGAAAGAGCCAAAAGAGGAAAGAGAGCCAAAAGAGCTAGATAGCCAAAAATGGAAAGAGATAAATAATCCCGAAACGGAAAAAAAACTGTTACACAAATGGAGCGATGGAGAAAAAAACAAAGAGAATAAACAGGAAGAACGAGGAACAAACGAGAAGAAAAGGGAAGAGGAAAATGAGAAATGGAGCAAGCTATGAGCAGGTAAGCAAAGACTTTGGAAAACAGATTGAACCCACGCACACATACACATAGAGGCCAAAAGAGGAGAACACGAAACAAAGAAAAAAAAAACAATAGATGGAATGAGGAAATAAACAAACAATATGAGCTCCTACAATTAAAACTCCGCAAACAGAAAAAAAGAAACAGAAACTCATAATTTTCCGAAAATGAAAACAAACAGGAAATTAGTTGATCATCTCGCTCTCGAGCTGGTCCAAGTACGCTTTGACAATACCCTCGCACTCGTCACCGACGTCGTCGCCGATGCGCCACATACGCAGCCTGATCCCGTTCGGGAGCATCATTCTCGCGCGCGCGACGCGCTTCTTCCACAGCGCGAGCTTCTTGTCGAGCGGCTCGTTGTCGCTGTTGCCGCGGCCTTGGCCGATGCAGGCGCGGTAGGCGTAGGAGGCAATGTCTGATGCGTGCTGCTTATTTCCTGCGGCGGAGGCGACGGCGGCGCCGGCGACCGAGCGCGCGATGTCGGCTGGGCGTGGGGGGAGAGGTGGTTTGTGGTGGTCGGACTTGTCGTGGTCGTCGGAGAAGGTGACGTCGCGTTTCTTGGGCGGGGAGGAAGTGTCGGCGCTTGCGTCGGATGCTGCTTGATGCTGATGCTCTTGCTGCTGGATGCTGTTGTAATTAGGTGGGTTGGCGGTCGAGGACTTGGCTGCCTTGATGCTGGTCGAGAGGCTGCTTATGTTGCCTTGGCTGGCAGACGACGAACCGGTGGTGCCGTTCAGACCGGTGGAGTTCGTGACGTGGGTAGATGGCAGCTTGCTTGCGCTGCCTTTCCCAAGCAAGGGTTGCTGCTGCTGCTGCTTGCCGCTCATATAGCTCGGCATCTCTGGCGACTCGGGCGAGCCACTTTCAAAAGTCGAAGAGTACTCTGCTAGTCGTGCGGCAAGCGGAGAGACCGAGGACGCAGCAGACGACGAGAGTAGATCGCAAGTCGCACCGCCGGTTGGGCCAGTAGGATATGTAGGCTGCGGAGCCACGAGCTGTACAGGCTGCGACTTCAAACTGCTGGGCTTCTTCGGCACCTTTGGCGCCTCGTGGGCTTGCTGTTGCTGCTTGATACTTCCGCCTGAAGGAGTGGGTGTCGAGTTCCAAGCTGTACTTGTTGGCCCTGGTGGCGTTGTGATTTTGTTGCTTCTCAGATTCGCCGGCTTCGGCATCAATGGCGGCGGAGAGTGCGGACGGTTGTAGTATCGGTCAGCGTCGCCTTTACCGCCACAGCACCAGCCAGAGTCGTCGACAAGTAAGTCATCGATCTCGTCCGGTCGAGGAACAGAGCTGGTGAAGAACCCGTTTAGTTGAGACATAGTACAGGCATCGTCGTCATCTGAGCACATCGTCGTCACATCTCGGATATAAATCGCAAGAACTTGATCGGGGAAGTTACACGCAAGATTGACATATGCTTCCAAATCCATCTCGCCTGAATCACCGACCAAGATGAATTTCCGGTGCGGGAAATCAGCCAGGATCGACTCGAGATTAAACCTCTTTCGCTCAACAGCAGGTTCGAGAAGTCCGTAGAGGAAACCGTTGTAATGCTTCAGATGCATTGAGCCTCCCGGGAGTCCAGCGCGCCGAAGAAATTTGGAAATCGAGGGGAATAGTTGCCATGGCGAATTGGAGACGTAGTGAATCGGACATCCCATATCACTTAGACGCTGATACCAGCTGGCGACTCCCTTGATTTCCAGCTCGCTGTAGTCTTTAACAAATACGTTTCGAAATATACCCTTCTTCGCACCTATATATAATTGACAATTAGAACACCAATCATTGTTTAGAAAGATACGGCATGTAGCACAAGAACTCACCCGTGATTCCAGTGTGCTTGATCGTATCATCAACATCACTGATAACACTGACGCCGAACGGCTCAATAACCTTCACTTCCTGAACAGTGATCAAATCATCGCCGCACTCGACGCAAGAAATCGACGGCTCATAATTCAAACGCAATCGGACTCCGAAATGGCCACTATCGGCAGTGAACACATTATAGGTACTGTACTCCTCTGTATCGGTTGAGCCGACGTTGATCGTGATAGCTTCGTATGAGATAGGCCGCGAAATAAACGGCGCGATTCGTTCTTGCATGGTCTTCTCCGCATTGTAGACGGACGGGAATGAAATGAGATTAGGACGAGGCGGTAAAGGAGGAGGTGCTGCAGCCTGATCCTTGGTGGCTTTGTCCTTGCCGTTCGAACTTCTTGCAGGGCTCGCGCCAGAAAGCGCTTGGAATCCACCGCCGCTTCCATTCATCGAGAAGGAACGAGACAAGCTCAAGATCGAACTGCGGCGAGTGTAGTCAGGGAAATAAGAGCCTCTGCTGACGGATGTAGGCGATGACAGAGGAGCGTTGTCGGCGTTTGCGGCGACAACCTCACTGTTGTGGCCTGCGATCGAGGTCATGGATCCGTTTGCCTGGTTCGAATAGAACGACTGCTGGCGACGGATGTCGTTACCGCTGATAGCAGGACGTACGAGAGGAGGTCGGCCGATGGAACTCCGCGACATTGAACGCGCAGGCGAGGCACGTCTGTCGACAACCACGGTCTGGTGATGATTCTCGATAACCTCTTCATCGTCGTCGCTTGACGAAAAATAATCAGACTCCGTATCGGATTCGAGATTGATGAGATAGTTTGTGCTTCTCTTCCCCGAAGGACTCGAAGACAGTAGAGGCTGTCGCTCGCCAACCAACGTCGGCTGGACAAAGTTCTTGTTGTTGATCACAGCACCGGAGATGTCGTCGGGCCTGATACCTCGCGCTTGTTGCGCGGCAGATGAATAGGTATCTCTGCGCGGCGAGGACGAGAAAGCCCGGTTACCAGGGGAATGGGAATATGAGCGAGCAGTGCGCGAAAACGAGACCGATCGGTCTGTCTTTGGAGCTGAGCGCGGGATCATTACCGCCTCAGATACAGGCGACGAAGAACGGTCGTATCGGTTCCCGATCTGATTGAATGAACCGCGTCTGGACGGAGACGGGGATCCGCGATCGCTTGGACTGTTTGATATCACAGAGCCGACGCTGATGGAAGAGGTGTTTTTGGGTATCGACGAATATGTCCTTGCGCGAGCAGAGTTACTCGAGCTGCCGTAGATAGACGACGCTGGACTGGAGGTGCCGACAGTCGCTGCTGACGAAGCATCTGAATCAGCAGCTTCCGCAGCAGACACACCAACCAGCTGTCGCACGACGCTGGTGAATATCTTGTTCTTTCGAGTAGCGCCTCCGGGTGCGTATACCCAGCCACGAATGTCGATTTCGACAAGCCCGTTGTCTAGCCGACGAGCATATGAGGGAAACATAACGAGCTTCTCGCCGTTCTTATCGGTCAGCGTCTTCGCTTCTGACACGCTAGGTGCAGCGCTACTGCTCCCGTTCGTGCTGGTCTCATATTCAGATTTCGATTGCTGCTGCTGGCGCTGCTGCTGTTGCTGCTGGCTGGCGCGCGCAAATGTGGTGAACGACGAGGTCGACATGAGTCTGTAAAAATTCGGTGCCTTAGAGCTCCCAGCCCCTGCGCCAGCTCCACGAAAATCTCGGCTTCCATCCTGTCGCTGGCGCATGAGCTGGGTGCGCTGTTGATTCAGCAGACGCTGATATTGATCAAACTGCTCTTTCTTTTGCTGCAGATAGCGCGCCACCTTCTCGCGCTTCGAAGGCGGAGGGTCAACGGGGATGACCGCCTGAAGCCCGCGAGGAGGAGCAGGCGAGAGGCAAGACATGGCGCAGAGATAGGAGATGTGGGGAAAGAGACCTGGAGGGACAAGGAGGGAGGTGAAGAGGGGGTGCACTTTTGCTTGCGGGCTGTTCGTGAAATGGTGATTTCAATACGGTCGGGCCGACAGCGAAAGTCAAAATCGAGCTGTTGTGGTGTTGATAGTACAAACTTATCAGATGTATATTTCTGGACGGTCTATACCACAACAAGAGCAGCTAAGGTAGGCCTGTGCACGTGCAGACAGGATACGGCGGAATCGCGCCCACTCGCTGTTGACTCTTGAATCCAGGATGCAGTCTGAGATTCGACGAGCTGCAGTGATCCGAGATGGTTGTTTATACTACGTTCTATGATGTTTGGGGCCGTAGAATTTAGAGGTGTGCTTCCAAAAAACCTCCAACGAGGACCGCGCAGGGGACATCAGCTGCCCAGGATCCACCACAGACGCCCGGTCCCCACCTGGCGCACCTGTCGGTCGTGTGAGCTGAGCTGAGTCAAGTCAAGTCAAGTCGGCTGTGGTGGCATGACCTCCGGTAGCCTGTCCGTCATCCAGCTACAGTCGAGACGCAACCACACGCAACAGCATCCGCAAGAGACTGGCTGTGGCGATCAGTGGACGCGATAAACAGAAGACTCACGCCGATAACAGCAAATGAGCCAAGATGATCAAACTTTTTGTTTGTGTTGAGTGTTGAGCGCACGCTATGGCCATTTTATAGACCCACGCTCCTTCTTGTCTGCTATCGCGCAATCGGACTCGAGGTAAACGTCTACGAGCAATATTTCAATAAAGATAAAATAGCATTAATAACATAAAAACCAAATGATAAAAAAAATCTAGGAAAGAAATATAAATAACGAATGATGCTACTACTGTTCTTCAAAACCGTCTCTGCCCGCCGTGATAATTAAGGAAAAGCAAACAAAGGAAACTACAGACAAATAGATAGACAAAAACCAACTCATACGCAAAATTTCAAATGTCTTATCTAATGATGATCGGCAGTGGGGGGAGCACCGATGCCCTTGACCATACCGTCAGCGACAGCAGAGGTGGGAGTCCATCCTCCGATCGAGACAGAGCCTGCCCGGTCCTCAAACTGCTCAAACTTCTTGAGGATCTCCGGTCGGAAATGTCTGACGAGACCCTGGATAGGCCACGCAGCGGCGTCACCGAGAGCGCAAATCGTGTGTCCTTCAATCTCCTTCGTGAGCTCGATCAGCATATCAATCTCACGCTCGGTACCCTGGCCGTTCTGGAATCGGTTCATCACTTTGCTCAACCAGGTAGTTCCCTCACGGCAAGGAGTGCACTGTCCGCAACTCTCGTGCTTGTAGAAGTGGGCGAATCGCTGGATCGCACGAACGATATCAGTAGACTTGTCCATAACAATGACAGCAGCGGTACCAAGACCGGACTGCACGTCACGCAGAGCATCAAAGTCCATCAGGACGTCCTCGCAGATGTGCTTGGGCAACACAGGAACCGACGCACCACCGGGAATAACTCCAAGGAGGTTATCCCAGCCACCACGGACACCACCGCAGTGCTTCTCCAGCAGCTCCTTCAGAGGAATAGACATCTCCTCCTCGACTGTGCAGGGCTCATTGACGTGTCCAGAAATGCAGAAGAGCTTGGTACCCTGGTTTCGCTCACGGCCAAAGGACGCGAACCAAGAGCCGCCGCGACGGCAGATAGTGGGCGACACAGCGACGGTCTCGACGTTGGTGACAGTGGTCGGGCGACCAAAGAGACCGACACCGGCGGGGAAAGGGGGTTTTAGGCGAGGCTTGCCGGCCTTGCCCTCGATCGACTCAATCAAACTGGTCTCCTCACCGCAGACGTAGGCTCCCATTCCACGGTGGATGTAAAGATCGAACGAGTATCCGGAACCACAGCAGTCCTTGCCAAGATATCCAGCGGCGTAGGCCTCGTTGATAGCAGTCTGCAGAGTCTTGGCTTCGTTGTAGAATTCGCCTCTGTAAAATAAAAATGAGGTCAGCACGTGCATTGAATGAAGCAGAGATGCTCAAAAAAGACTGTAACGCACCTGATGTAGATATAACCAGCAGTAGCGTTCATTGCGCGGCCGGCAACCAAGCATCCCTCGACGAGCTTGTGGGGATCCTTTCTGATAATCTCGCGATCCTTGCAAGTACCAGGCTCACCCTCATCCGCATTGACAACCAAATACCGAGGGCCCTTGTTGTTTTCCCATCCGGGAGGGTTCATGAAACTCCACTTCAGTCCGGAAGGGAAACCGGCACCTCCACGGCCTCGGAGGCCAGAGGCCTTGATTTCGTTGATAATCTATAGGCACGACAGACAAACAGTTAGACACAGCTGAGATTTCGAGACGCATGGCGTTACACGTGTAAAAATGAGCAAAAGCGTACCCAGGTATCGCCCTTGAGCAGGATCTCCTTGGTCTTGTACCAATCGCCCATCCGTTCAGCCGACTTCAAGTCCTTGCCGTACGAGTCGTACAGGTTCTGGAATATCCGGTCCTGGTCCTTGAGCCCGCCATAAGTTCGTGTGCTGTTCATTCGCTTGCCCGCCGAGGCCATGGCGGCCGCGGTCTTGCGCAGCGACGCGGATTTCGGGACCGCGGCCGAGCTCATCTGCGAGACGCACCGGGCCGCTGAGGATCGAGTAAGGTGGTACATGATTTTTGAATTGCGAGGCTTTTGAAGAATGTGTCGAATATGAATGACGCCGAATGCTGCCGACAAAAAGAAAAAAGACTACTTTAGATCTGTCAACAAGTTGTCTCTGTTTTCCACCCCGGAAGGTCGATATGGAACCGCGAGTCTATCGGAAAAGAGAATCACAAGACGTATGAAGAAACACTCCCACGTATCGCGACTGATTCCACGGCGTAAGAACTAACAGCAGACAGAGGCGGCGCAGATAACAGAACGTCTCTTTCGGACCGGGCAGCAGGCTGGAAGGTGGTCTCGACGTCCCGGGAAGGAGCGCAGAAAAACGAGGGTTAGGTGGCGACCGTTCTATGGCGGGGAGCAGCGCGAAGGTAAGCAATTTCGAGCGATTTGAGTGGTCGAGCAGCGGATGTCAGCGCGCGGGTTTAGTGCTGTTTCTGGCCTATCAGGTGCGCCCGGATTCCAAGGCGGTCGGGACCTGAACTCGCAGAGGTTTTGTCGACCGCACAGCAGCAGCACCGCATCCACCGTCAATCACACATAATCCAACATGATTCCCTTTGAGGCTTTGATGCCGTATGCCGTCATCGTTACGGTATGTTCTGCTGGTCCGGAGAGTCTGGCTGTTGGCGCGAGTACTGACCCTCAAATCTTTTCTGCAGATGATTGGAGTTGCTAGTGGAGGCATGGCCTTGGGCAACACATGGCGGCACGAAGGAAAGAAGATGCGTGTTCACCGTGATCACTGGGACAAGATGAGTATGTTTGCAAGAGATGCTGAATTACGGGCTCGCAAGGCAGCCGGAAGACCGAGCAGAGACTGACTACGCATCAAACAGTGATGGAGCGCGACATGCGTCTTACGGGCAAATTCCGCGCTCAGTCGATCGACCCCATCGCGCCCCCCGAGTTTGCTACTTCGAGCACGTGGAAGGCCACCAAACCGTGGGATAGATAAATTCGTTATATGCAAAATCCGACAATTACAACTACTATCAGCTATGCATGACAGCGAGGCGAGGAGCGAGGGGACAAAGAAGAAGATCTGAACGAGCACAGAACAAAAGGAAATGAGCGAGAGAAAAACGAGACATTCAAAGTAATCTGTGCTGGTTTAGTTGGGAGTTTTTTTGGTTTGTTATGATAAAGGACTATTTTACTAGCAGGCGGGTTGGATAAATATTGATCCTGAGTCTATTTGCATCAAGCGTCTGGATGGACTTTTTCGTTATTTTTTACATTATCATCTTTTATTCGCCATCTGTGTTTATGTGTGTACATATACAGCAATAGGAAGCTTTAATAAAGCCAGTCTGGCTGTTGGTATTGGTCGTGGTGCCCCATCGTCATCCTAGAAATGGCATTGCTTGAATGCTACGAATGCACAATTGAGTTGCTATTTCAATCACTGATCAACAGTGACGTAAATATATATTGAATAATATGACGAACATCGGCAAGGCCTCGCAAAGTGAGCAGTGTCATTCGTGCACGGCAGATATATATAAAACAACACCAAGCACTCTTCACATGAACTTTACACCCCTGCTATCCTGCGCACTTTATATACAATTTAAAAACCCCTTGTTACAGAACAACAAAACAAGTTACAGTCAGTGAAACGAGGAATAGCCAAGGAAACAATACAAATGAAAGACTTAAAACAGAAAACACCTTCTATACAGTTGCAGTATCACACCAATCCAACGAAAACACAAATATTTATCATTATTTAACACCGGTTTAGTAAAGCACGAGGTCTCCAACCACTGGCACGCTTTCAAAGGAGTCAGCGAGGAGCAACTTAGTGCTCAAAGTCCTCGTCGTTGGAGTACACGAGATAGTCCATCTCGTTGTCGTCATGCGGAACCTCGATCGGCTTGATGTGACCCGAGGATACGTCGTAGACCATTCCGTAGACTGCGATCCGTCCTTGCTTGAGTGCCTCAACCACAGGAGCCATCCGGCGGACGTGGTGAACCTGCGCGACGACGTTGAGCTCGACAAGACGGTTCAAGCGCGCCTTCGGATCCTGAATTGCCGCGAGCTCGTCCTTGTGCTGCGCGCGCACGTCGCGGAGATGTTTCAGCCAGTGATCAAGAACTCCAAGCGACTTGTTTCCGAGCGCGGCAGCAGCACCACCGCAGTCGTAGTGTCCGCAGACGACGATGTGCCGGACCTTGAGGGTGTCGACGGCAAACTGCACGACCGAGAGTGACGAAAGATCTCCGTACGGCATGAGGTTTGCAATGTTTCGGTGGACAAAGACAGATCCGGGGAGTAAGTCGATGCAGAACTCGCCCACGCGGGAGTCTGAGCATCCGATCCAGAGCACATGCGGGGCCTGACCCTTTGCGTTGCGGGCAAAGAGCGCCGGGTTGGCGGTGTGCATACGCTCGGCCCATGAGCTGTTGCGGGCCATGATTTCCTGCACAAAATCCTTGGTCGGATCAGCGGTGGGATCGATAGCGAGCGTGGGCTCCTCGTCAGGCACGACAGGAGTGGCATCGCTGGGAGCGGTGCTGGTGGACGAGAGTGAGCTCTCGGAGGACTCCGACGGGCGATGGGTGGTCGAGGGGCCAGGTGTGATGGGCTGCGGCAGGTCGCCAGCAGGGGTGATAGGAGCGGAGGTTAGGCTTGCCATGATGGAGGGGATAGGTGAGAGTTCGCTTGCGATGCTGCTGCAGCGGTGAGGGGATTGGGGGAGGTTTTTGGATGAGAAGAGCCTCTTGTAAAGAGGCTGTAAAGGATGCGACAGGGGCGACCGGAACGGCGAGAGCGGGCGAAGGGCGAGTGGGGAAACGAGCTGGCGGGGGCGAAGACAGGATATTTTGGCGGTTGGAACAGAGATGAAGAAGAAGAAGAGGAGGAAGGTGTTGTGCCAGAGGAGGAAGAGATATAAACAGACCGGGTGATTGTGTTGATGTTTCGCAGGCGATAACGGACGAATATATCAGACACAAATTGTTGGTGACCGCGCAGAGATTTTTTGAATTTCGGTGCGGCGCGGTGGGCGGTGGGCGCTGCTTCTCGCTCGCGCTGCTTAAACTGCTCGCCTGCCGGGCCCGCCGCCTCCGACTCCGGTCCGGATCCCGCTGCTGCCTTGAACGGCATTGGCCAACATCCTGACTCTTACTTCGTCGTGGTGGAGAAGTGGTGGCGGGCCCCGGGACGCAGCGTCGCGTCGCTGTTATCTGCGATTGTTGAGTCAACAACTCTCGGAGCAGCTTAAAATAAGGCGCGCTGCCTATTTCCAGCCCGCCGCACGTTCCCGAAATGCCCGGCTCAATTCGTCCCTGAGCAGTGCTATCTGAGCTGGCACCGCGATGTTCTGCGCTGTTGTGTGTGATCGTTACTGGGATGTTTAGTATGCTGGTGTGTTGAAAGGTGATGCTTCTGTAAGCCTTCCCTGTGTCTGTGTGCTGTGTATTAGCACGAGAGGGGCCTCCGGATAGCTACCATCTCTACCCCACGTTCCCCACCCAACCCACCATACGTCATATTTAACCTGCACCTGGATCAAAAACGCCCCGAGAATAATTATTTGCATAGTTCTATTTATCAATGCAGATAAGTAACTGCATAACTGCTGATTTTCAGGCTATGTGCCCCTGTCTTGCGTGTCTTTTGTGCATTCTTGCTAGCTTGCTGTAAACCAGAGATCAACCGAAGCTCGTTTGGGCTCTTTTGTAGATATCCAGAACCGCGAAAGTGGGCGCTCGATTTTCGTTGATACCAAGATCTTCTTTGCCTCTATCTGATCAGTGTCAAGTCTGGCGGTTATGCTATTTCGAACACAAGAATTGGTAGTTGGCATTTATTGCTGTTTGTACCGACCGGGTCGTTGCGGCAGGCGTCATTCGTTAGTATAATTTTTTTCCAGGTAGAGCCTTCTAACTTGTCGGTACATGGAGGGCTTGATTGAGTCGAAACAAAAGTGAGATATCAATGTTGACAGAATAATATATAGGCAATTACAGTCCGAAGCAGTAAGTCCCGGACTGGCAATTGCGACGGACAAGATTTGCTTTAATGATCTTTCCCGTAATGTAGCCCTTTCCAATGCTGTTGATATACAGTGGAGTTGATCGGTTGGAAATAAGTCTGAAGCATCAACGCTCACAGACTCTCAGATATTGAGAATTGCAGCTCGAAGAGGTAGTCGTGGTCGGGCAATTGCAACAGAGAAGACTCGCTCCAACGAAATTCCCAAAACATAGCTTTCTACTCTGTTTTGGCACGCTGGCTCGCCGCGAGCTTTTGATTCGAAATACAAGCACAGGGATCATGTTCAAATGAACAGGGAAACAATAGTTCGTAAGGTATGTTCAGAGAGCACGTCTGTTGCTGTAGCATGGGTTTGTCGAGTCATTGTGTATATTTCGAAAGCTGCGTAGAAGCTCCGCAAAACTGATCAAACCGACTTGCTAGCATTAGTGAACATAGAACAGCATCTCAAGTACCCGCAATGCTACCGTGCCCCTTGTGCATCACCAAATATATGTAAATCGTCGAAATCAGTGTCCAGATTATTGGATAACAGGCCCGTTCTTCGCGGATAGATCACTGCTGCGAACTCGGTTTGTTATGTCCTCGCTTGACCTCAAATCTCAACACTATCAACAAAGTTCAGAGGAGAGAGATATAGATAGAGAAAAAGATAAGACCGCTGGCCGCAGAAACGAAGCTGCAAAAATGGAGCGAATTCTGCTCGGATGACAAGAATGGGATGCGCAACTAGACTGTCTTTTCCGATCAGAAAGTCAGAGATCAATAGTTGTCTTCAAGTCGTTCTCCACAGTACTCAAAACAGCAATCAAAGATAGCATTCTGTTCTAGAAGTATTCTGCAATATCGATCGACATCTCTCGATCGCTCGATTTGCTATCTCTCACCCGCGGTCTCCTCCGTCTCTCCTCTCGCGGAATCTCGCTAACGGCTGACCATCCAGGCTAGTAGTATTCCGAGATCTAGTGATCCTTCTTGGCTTCTTCCAAGAACATTCCATAAGAGGAAATCTTCTCTGTAAATCATTCACTCAGTCGAGTCGTCTTCCGTATCATATCTTTGCTCGCGCACGTTCTGGCCTAAACTTTTCTTTCGTACCAGAGGACCCTGTACCTTCCGTGCACGAAGGAATACTTCGATCACAAGTCCAACCACAGCACGTGCTGCTATTTCTGGTTGTCTGGCACTGGACCGGAATTCTAGATCTCGAGATCAAACCTCATCTTCTCAAGCAAAAATTCGACTTTGTGAATCTCTTATACTCGCCAATCATCTAGAACACCTGAGGAAGCAATGTTTTCGTTTCTCGAATTTCCGCTGAGTTAAGGTTCATCTGGCGCCGCCGGCGGAAGTCGCCGGTGGAAGCCGACACCGGTGGGAACGAAGCTCAAGTCGAAAGAAAGACCCTTAGAAAAAATAAAAAGAGACAAGTGGGAGCACCGAGAAAGTCGCCCTAAAGAACTACCCGAGCTCCCGATTCTGGGATTTCCCTGCCGCTAGTTCGGCAACGGCCGTGAATTTCTTAATTAGTGGGGTTTCGAAGTGGACCCTTCCCTCGCATTCCCTCGCAGCTAGGGCTTTGCGTATGATCTACAAGCGTGTCCCATTTCCATTTCCGCTCTCGCGCGTATCCTGCTAGTCTTTCGCTACTCGCACTAGCACATGCCCATGGAGAGGCTCAAACAAGTGAGTTGACAGCTGCAATTTCTTTTTCTTGGGCTCGGACGCAATCCGAGGGGATGCTAGTTGCGCGCATGCGGGACTCGGACTGGTGCCGAACCGTGGACGGACACATGCGATGCTTCGCGATGCCTTCGAATTGTCTCAGCCTGCAAACCCTCTGGTGCGTCCTATACCATGGTAGATTATAGAATCTTGTTAAGATTAATGAGACAGCGAAGTCAGGTACTCGGTTTTCGCAGTTTATATCATAGATTGCTGATGCTTTGAGCAGTTAGAATGCAGCGTCAGCAAACATTTTTAACCCACTCGTCTATCGCGCTGTATCGCATTGCCGTGATCCTGCCTCTATCAGAAACCCAGTGTCGCATGTACTGCACGGTGCATCAGTCTCTAGCACTGTGGCATGCGGAACAATTCTGCGGAATGAGATAGAGATTGCTGATCTCGTGCGCTACGTAAGCCCCTTCTCGAAACCTCACAGCCGCCAAAATTCATTGCCCGTTCTCATAATTGTCCACTCCGCCCTCGGATTTAGTGATGACAGGTGGAGTATTGTGACTCGTACGCCTAGCTGTAGCGAGTCCGCTCCCAGATGCATGCTATGTGTAGGCCGGTTTTCGTTCTTTTTCCCTCTTCTGGCATGAACATCTCCGTGGTGCTCCTCTAGGCTCTGCGGGGTCGTGCCAAGAGGGGGCTTGACCGTAGCGCATCGACTCACGAAGCACCACCCTCATCCTCACCAACGACGAAGGATCGAACGAAAATCACCAACAAAAGTACTGACGATAGAAAAGACTAACGGACGGACTAGCGGGCGACATCGAGAGCTTCCAGAACTAGTCAAACGTTCCATATTAGTTTTTAATCCTCAGACGCAGATAATTCCACCCAAGATAAAGGTCAGCTTGGTCGATCTTAGTCTCGCAGACGTACCTTTTGCAGCCCATCAGTCCACCCGTCAACGGCTCTGTTTATCTGATGTTTCGGATTCACTTTCATTCCGCTGATAATTTCCTTTCCAGTCTTTAATGGTGTACTTCTTCATGCTTCGTGTGTGCGAGGGAGGCAGCGAGACCCTGTGAAATTCAAGCTCAGAGAGAGTTGCCATGTTGTCTCACGAACACCCTCGCATCAGATACCGAGAGCTGCTGTCAGAAAGCCTTAATTTTTAGTCTCTCACGTGGGTCCTGTAGAACTGGATAACGGATTATTTGCGACTTGGAGCCGTACGGCGGCTCATGTAGAAGCGCCCACCTGGGCTGCTAATTGTGCAATCGTAAAAGGTAGTTAGCAATCTATGAGACATTTTCTTGGTGGGGTTTGATTCAGGTGGAATTAGTGATTGGGAGGCTTTTGGTGGAGGGGTTGTGCGCTGATAGGCTGTCCCGAGACGGTCTTGAACTGGAAATAGTAGAGACGAAGAATCGACTTGATGTAAATTGACGGATCAGGATACCCTTCAATTAGTTCATATGTATTCAAATGCTCCGGGTAACTCCAAACAGTCTTTACGCGGGATTATCAGAAGATCAGCTAAATGTATAGGGAAGTAGCATCTAGATTCTTAGATACTAGTCCCACGACAACAACACCGACACCGACCCATCAGCTGCAACTCTCGATACTTTTTCGATACTACTCTTGGCTAATTTCCTTAACCATAAAATATCTATATCTGCTGCGTACGATCAAAAGTCTTTTCTGGAGATACTTGTTCGACTGAGACGATGCCCGGATGAGGAAGCATGGCTGCGTCTGATTTCTGAAGTGAATGCTGATTCGCGCGTTGGTTGTAACACAATCAATCTACAGGATAGAAATCAGATGTTCTAGAGTATCTCGCTTATAAAGTAATCAAATAACTGAAAAAAGCGCAAAAAGAAAGGCAGGATGTGGTCTGATGTAAAGCACTTGGCTCGCGATGAGGCCAGCAATTACTCTGCAATCTGTCGAGATCGTTCTTTCGAGATCAATCGACGCGCCAGTTAACTAGCTCTGATGATGCGTTGTACTAAACGGCTGTCGGATAAACTCAATTGGAGCTAGAAAAATACCATTGCTTATGACGGATCGAGGAAGAAAGTGAAACAGGAGAAGAGAAGTAATTCTTTTAGGAATTTCTTGCTTCGCGTTTCATAGATATTGAAGACGTTTGTGGGTCTGGTCCTAGAACAAGAATAAAGAGGAGCATTTGTATCTGTAGCGGCAGATTCTTGCTGTGTGGTTTTGTGATATCAACAAAATTGAGAGCAAGAGTATAGATCAGCGGCAGCGATATAATCTGCGAAACTACGATTTGGGTATAAATCAGAATGTCAAGTTCAGAGCTTTTCGACACAGCAAACCTGTTGTTGCTGACGTGATCTAGCAAGATGGTTTATTTCACTTGCACGGACAACACGTTGACGACGAAGAGGGCGCGTAAATGTTGAAAACGGAAGGTTGAACGAAAAGTATGGACGAGCGATGAGCTGAAGGGTCGGCGAGCTTGCCTAAGCCACCGGAGGATATAGAGCTCCGAGATTTATCTTGCCGATGTTTTTATTCTTTTCCGGTTATTGTATCTACTTTTGAAGCTGTTTATGACTGCGGATAAGTATTCCGGCGATCGCCAAAAACAGTTCGAGGATGTAAATAGCCGTTGCAATCAAGAGTTGGTTTCAGGAAGTACAGCGCAGCATTTAGCCTGTGCTTTTAACTACCAACCTTCTTCGCTGTCAAATATCCTTTTCAAAAAGTCACTTACCAAAGTCGTTCTACCATTTTTATGCATGTACAGCCTTCGAAAGGAAGTCTGAAACGATCAGAGAAAAAAATTAGATTGCTGGAGTAGATAGATTAACTACGGGGAAAGGGACGGGAAAAAGGTAATAAATGAGAGCAGTAAGGGTTAGTGGGAAGGAAGGAAGAAACGGCCGCTTAGGCGAGCTTCTGTCACGCAGCGCGCACACAGACAGTTGCTTAGTTTAATCTGGAAATTGGAAGCAGCACGGAGCAATCAATTTCTTTAATAATTAACAAAACTTCGAACACAAAATTCTATTTGGTTTATTTACTTTCTGCTGTATCTGTGTCAATAGCTAGTGAAAATATAGAATAAACAAGAAGGATGATATATTATAGATAGGGCGGGTATATTGTCAGGGGGCTGTCCTCTTAGTGCAATCTGGTACACCTGCAGAGATGGCCGGCCTGCGAAATTTGGGCTAAGCATCAGGTGTTTGATACCTACATCGACCTTGACAACGTAAAAAACAGCTCGGAAAAAGGGCGGAAGTGCGAGGGTAAGTTCAGCTAAATATTGGAATTTTCTAACATCTAGGGACTCAATAAATCAAAAGGAGATGGCACATGTTGGATGATGAGGGAGGCGCAGGTGTGGTCCTGTAGACGCCTGCATATGCCAAGCGCTGTTCCGCCCTTTGGTCACGTTTTCCTGCTAGATGCTAGCTATTGAGGATCCTAACTACTAGTGAAGAGAGGATGTGACGAACCAGCAAGCAGTAGTCAGATCAGGCGAGGTTCCGCGTGCAGGACAAGGGAAAAACCGCTCATTTTACGCTCCCGGCGCTCCCACGCAAGCCGCGCGCTGGGCTGCTAACTAGAAGGGAAATTAGAGACGTGGAGGTTTGTCGGTCTCGTATCACCACCGCGCGTGACATGGGATCAACGATAAAGAGCAAACGCGCTTTCCTGGGTTCGGACAGAACTAGCGTGTTCTTGTCGTGAAAGAAAGAAGCAGAGTGTGAAGACTAGTTTAAGGTGTATATTGTGGATTCGAGATTAATATCCTAACTGTCAAGTTGTCGTTACCAGTTACCAACTACCAGCGCCGTGGATCGACTTATAATGCATATAGCTGCTGGCTTGTGTCGCATGGTTTAATCCCACTAGATGACCATATATATAAATTAACAAGTGATCCAAACCCAAGTCCGAATGACCTGTCAATGCACTTAGTTGTCCTAGACGAGCAAAGAAAGGGGATGACCCCCCAGTCACACCTCTGAGCAGCGAGGAGATGAGGCAATAGGGGGCTCGCCTCTTTTTGCTTTGTTTGCTCGCTGAATCGAACACGTCTATCGATCTTTTTGCATGTTTATTCTATTTATTCGTTAAAGCCGCATCCTAAACCACGTCCTTTATTTTTGTATACCGCAAAAGAAGTTTGCGAGAACAGACCTGAAAAATCGGGATAGGAGAGATCGCCAGATCGCTTACTGAAATGGCTTCGAGCAGGTATTTGTTTTATTCTGCGCTACACTGCTTTGGGTCCTATCGCGATGCCCGCCCGTCAAGCTTCCCAGCAGAAGCAGCGGCAGCAGCGGCAGCGGCTAGCGTGGACCATCGGCGAAGCACTGCTTGGAACGCGTGAAACAGCAGCTGGCCTCGGCTGTCTCTAAAATCTTGACACTGTGTTTTTTATCACTTGCGGTGGTGGAGTGTGGAGGTGTCGTTTCTCTTCGCATCAGGGTGATGAGCAACGGTGCTTCCAGAATCGATAAACTGCCTGGTTTGATTAAGGCACAGCGTAGATGAAGAGACACGTAGTATAACAATCAGTGCTGCAGCCGAGCAGCAGCAGCAAGGCAAGCAAGCAGCCCAGCAGCGGCTCCCAAGATCGAACGCACAGGCCGCCGGGGTCGTGATCGGTACCGGCGGGTGCCTTGACCTGTGTCGAGGATATCTCGCGCTGAGAGAGCAAGGGTGAGGACGGGAGAGAAAGCAAGTCTGATGAGCCAAGTCATTGGCTGGACGACATTTGCGGAATAACAAGGAACTATAGACGGGCGGATATGCGATCTGGGTTCTGGGCTGGGTGCCCTTATGCTTATCACTAGTGGTGTCTGTCTACACATCAAAGGAACCAAGGATCCAGATGTATCGGCTGCCCCGTGTTTGTGGATCTACTTTGGCTTTTCGTTCTTCTTCACGCTCGATCTTTGGGATTTCACACTCTTTCTGAAGAAGGCAGTCCCAAACAGAAAAAGAAAAACACGAGACCAGAGTTCGGGTGAGCTGGAGCAAAGGAGAGCACTGCTATTTCCAGAACCTTCGTACCAGACCAGACCAGCACCCTCTTTCGGTTTTCATGTCACGTTGCTTTTTCCTGTCTCGCCCGATTTTATTTTTCCAGCTGCTGGCGCGGACGGACCCTCACAGATTATTGGTAACGAACGGGCCTAGCTGAACTGCCGCTCCAAAGTCAGTGTGCCCCCTAAACTCACTAACTGACTACGGACAGCGAGCGGAGTTGGGGCAGGGCCGGACAGAACTAACTAACTAAACGGTAAACGAAACGACGAACGGTAAACGATGGATTATGATGGTATGATGCACGTATGTCTTATCTAGTCCGTCACGAAGCAAATCATGCGTCTGCTACCGCCGATCGATCTGCCGTACTTTCTGTTCTCGCATTAGCATCCAGCAAACACTTTCACCACTCAGAACTGAGAACAGGCCTGAAAATTAAAACGAGAAGCAAACAGCAAAAAATAAAGAAAACTGATGATATGAAACACGAGAACTGGATAGCTATGGCGTGTGCAGCGGTGGCTGCTTGCTTAGCCTGGGCTTCCTCCTTCCCTTTCTCGTCTCTGTGGTCCCCTTTCTCCCTTACTTCCTGCATTGCGTTGCTCTCGAGCCAGACACAAAGCACGCCATGACCTCTCTCTTTTCTGTTCTTTTTTTCTTTCGTCTTCTGCTTTCGTTTACTCCTAATCCGCAAGACCCGTACCAGTAGGCAAAGCGTGTCGTGTCACCGTCCGCCGTTGCCGCCAGAACCATACATGCTTATATCAGATAGGATGTGGTGTAAAGTGACCAGGACTCAACAGCCTGTCACATCTCTGAATGCACCGTTAACAACGGTCTTCAATGACTAGACCAGCCTTACCCAGATCCAGGTACCGTTTCTTTTTAATTTTAATAATTTTTTCTTTTTTTATCCCGCCTTTTCAGATTTTTTTTGCTTATTGTTGTTTATGCTGCGCTGTGTTGTGCTTTGCTTTTGCGATACGATATGATACGATATGATACGTGATAATCGAGCACTCCCCCCGTCCGTGCGCCTGTCTCTCGATATTTGATAGAACACAGAAAAAATTGGGGCGCGCACAGGCAACCCGATCAACAAAATGTTGGATCCCCACCCCCGGCGCCGACGCCATAAACACAAACCCTGAGCGAGAGAAGCAAAAAGAAAAGAACAAGCCGGATAAGCCCAGCACGATTTGTCCCCAGCGGGACGTTCCGTACATGAGATGGTATGACAAGAACTGAGTTGCGGCGATAAAGTTTTCCTGTTCGGCTTGGCTTGAGTCAAAGTGCTAGAAGCTACGAGGCTACGGGGACAGAAATCCGGTGACGGGAAAAGCTAAGAAGGCCCATCTGTGGTGTAATGTAAAATCCGATCAACTCAAATAGAATTTATCAGAAAAAGAAGAACGCGGTTTTCATGACGCAAATATGACCCGAAATGACAGGTTGAGTTCACGTTTGTGATCGACTATGCGAGCACCAGATCCCGGCATTAATCAAAGCAGAGTCCTTGTAAAGGATGGAAATAGAGAGGACGCGATAGTAAGGACAAGAGCGTGACAAAAGCTAATCAGGCCAGCCGCTACCAGCGTCTTTAGCGATGCTGGCTAGAGCCAAATTCCGGAAAATGGATCACCGGTTCGTATCGCCGAAAACAAGCCTAAAATACCCTGTGACAACAGGCACCATCCAGTACGAAGTCAGACTAGACTAGGCTGCCTGGTGACGAATGCGGCAACAAGCAAAAAAGTGGGGTGGGAGGCTAACGAGGTTTGCGTGCGCACCAGACCTGTGACAGGGAGGGATAAGGGAGACGGCACCCACTGTTTTAGCCGCGTCGCTTAATTGCGTCGCTCTAGTTGCTTCTCCTGTTCCTTGGACACTCTGCTATAAGCTGCATCTTATCCGCGAGAGCCCGATGACGCTATAGCATCACGGAATAGGAAGGGAGATGAAATACAAGAACGAGGATAAACCGGTACTGAACAAGAAATCCGAACAGATATAGCACTATTTATATAACTAAACAAAGAGGTCATTTAAATTGCATTGCTGTGCGACACTCGTCTCTCCCCACTGTGCGTGGAAAACAATACCATCGTTAGAATTTAAGACTTTACCTATCCATTCCTCACAGGGCGGGTGCAGACATGGCTAAGCAACCGTTTCAAGTTCTGGTGCTCTCAACTCACTGCTGCTGCTGCTGCAAACAGTTTGCCCGAGATGCGAGAACGAGGCAGCCGAGTTCAAGTAAGACAGCGCATCAAAGGACGAGAAAATAAAATAGCCGTAGGTACCGGCGATTACCAGCGAGAAAAAAATAAAGCAGCACTGAATCGGTGCAATGTCCACGCTGGCAATCGCGACAGGCGAAGAAAAAACTAGTCTTTTGTGTCGGAAAATGCCGGTCGCTGTTTCGCTTTTTCTTACGTCGTTTACATTACGTCGAGACGATACTGGCGGACGAGGCAAGGAATCCGCTGATGTCGACGACGGTGGCTGACAAGTTTCAGAAAAATGCCGTCGGCAATGAGTACAATGCAAGAGAGACCAAATAATCAGCCGCCTGCTTTGATCTTCACATGTTCTGGCCGATACAACTATAAAATGATCTGATGGTCTGTTCTGATGATCTGGAAGCCAAATCAAACGAGCCCAAGATAGAAGTATTACACGACGACTTAATGAAATGAAGAACGTCGGCGGAAGCCAGCGAGGAGAAATTAGGTGGAGACACACAACGGCAACGACAACGACGACAACGCTTCGGGGTTGCAAGTTATGAAACTTCAAACACGACGTCCAATCGTAGCCGTTCGCTAAAAGCCCAGCAAGTCTAAACTAAAAAAAACACAAAATTCTCACACGCCACTACCAGAGTTGGTGACTTGAGTTAGAGATCCTAAAGTTTTGTTTTGAGCTACTTTTCAGCCAACGAATCTAGGCCCGTAGTTTTGCTCTCACTCTTACGACATAAACATACCTACGAGCGAAGAAGGACGAGCTAGGTCCAACGGTAGGGCTCGGTTGCAGTGGAAGCAGCATGCAGTGAGGCGCTAGTTGCGTTATATAAAAAAGACTATCAAGGGCGGCAGCAGCAGCAGCAGCACTCGCGGTGTAAAAGCCCGGTAAGTGGGCGATTGATGCTGCTGGAGGATGCTAAATAACCAGGTGTCTTAAATTTGGTACTCACGCCTCCTGTGGTGGGCAGCCCGTACGAGACGAAGACGAGACTGCCAGTGATCCTTCTCACAAGTCCTCCTCGACCGCCGATCAACTATTGTCTTTGTTCTTCTGTCCGAACCCACTGCATTCGGGCGGAGTGTTTAGTTGTCACCACGGCTCGGACTAAACTATCATACCGCTCTTTCAGCTCAGCGGTAACGAATTGTGGAATCTCACAATTAGCGCAAAAGCTTGTTTGAGACTGAACTACGAGCTAGCACGCGACGTCGGCGCCCCGCGTCCCGAGAGCCCGACCGAACGACCGAACGAGCTTCTTTCTGTGCGCTCGACTAAACTTTGCCCATTGAATTTATCTTATATGCGTCCGTCCAACATACCTCTCTCTAGTTCCTTTCCTTATTTTCTATTTTTGATGCCCTCTTGCTCTGTTAGTTTACTAATAAACTCTTTCGCATACTCTATTCCCCAATTATATATTTGCTCGTGTTCACATTGATCGTCACTCACTGCCGCTAATGACCGGTAGAGCGCGGTCACTTGCCGAGAGGAATGAAACTTATTAGCAACCCACGCTACCAACCACGACAGCACTACTTCTGCACCTCGCCTCTCGATCACAAAGCAGACAACTTGCATGCACGTACGTACGTCCCGCCGTTTGTCGTTGTTTGTTGGCGATTCATGCAGTTGAAATATGTGAGAGAAGATGGATGAATGGTCCGTGAAATAAGCTGCCAGTGAGCTCTCGAGCGGTACGCCGCCGCATAATCCTGCTTGCGTAAAAATTCTAGGCAGTATTGAACTCATATCGCCAAGCATCGTAAGCATACGTATGTTCACATAGAAAGATGTAAACGCCTCCTTCGATATGAATGACGATGAAGACGACTGCGAACTGCAAGTGCTGCAGAGCAGTTCTGCGCAGCAATTCTTTGGATCGGCTGATTATTCAGCCTCGAAGCTCGAAGCAGCCCAATCTCTGATCTCAAGCTCTAACCTCCGACGACATCATTCACAACCTCGGCTCCTGCTCTCATTACGTCAACAGCCGAAGAGTCGGGCGCTGCTGACCAAACCACAACCAGAAACCACAGACGACAAACGACTGACGTACGTACGCATGCAGGCTTTTGCACCTACTCACCGTCCACTACCCACGAAGTCTGAGCTTAAGATTGGAGAGGCTGCGAAGTTTGCGCTGAACCAGAGTCAGGTAAGGTTGTTGAGTGTACATTCGGCGCATGCAGAGTGCGCCCTGCCCGCCTCCGCCCCCAATTCCAAACTTCAACTTTCCGGCTTGCCTACGGCACCAACAAGATATACGTTGCCTCGGAATGGAAGAACTTTAGGCCGGCCGATTGACCGACGTGAGGGCGCTACTGTCTTTCTCAATTTCATGCTCTTTCAGACAGTCCAGCAGATATGGTGACATGAACTCATCCTGCGATATAACATGACAAGAACTCATCCTGCGATATAACATGACAAGACCCATGACGCAAACACGAAAAAAATTGACACAAAGAGATACGCAACAAAACAAACTCGCGAACTGCGGCCGCCAGACTCGTAGACTTTCATCCCAAACCTACTATCTCCGAGTCCGCAGCCGCTCTCTCCAATTCTCTCTCTCTCGACCTCTCTTGACCGTTTGTTTCTTTCTCACACCGCACTGACGTGAAAATTTCATTCGACATACCTCCACCGCCTTCTCCGCCTCCACTTTCCAAGTTTCACCATCAGTCCCTTAAAAACAAAAACGGTTGAGAGGTTTTTAAAATTGATTGCTTCTAATCAGATTGATTTGAAAATAGACGTCATTAGGCTTATCGTTCTACGTGCCTTGATCCACGTTTTCTCCTTGCTACGCGTAACTCTTATACTTTTGCATTCTGCACTGTTCAGCTTCCGAAGATTAATTTTCTCGCTGCGGCTTCTCTGTAAGCCTATAGCGCACTGAATTCTAGAATCCGTGTTCATGTTCGAATTTAGGCTTTTTTGACTCGCACGACTGTATAGTCCTCGAATTCTCTGGCCTACAAAAATCGCTTTATCGCTCTCGCTCGCCGGTTTCGCTCTGAGATCTCTCGCTCTGTCGAGAACAAAATTATAAACTCCTGCGGCAAGTCTGAAAACTTACCCAATCCTCGAGGGAGAGTTTGATTTGCTTTAGCTTTCACCTCTCTCTCAATCCCTTTTTACACTTTTTGCTCAAATTTTTCCGGGCAGCCGCGCATCGCGATTTCGTCATTTTGCGTATAGGAAGGGAAGAAAGGGTTATGAGTGCTGAAATTATAGCGAAGCCACCGGTGTTAAAAACCGGGTTTTGAAGCGCTCTATATCAGACTGGAAGTGCTTTTAATGGCTAGAGTAAAATTGATGAGTGAGAATCACCAGAACAAGTGGTTTAAATTACGGAAAAGAAAATGTCGACTCTTTCTGAAAGATGGTGCGGGCTCATTTCGCGACCACAGTTTGCAAAATAGAATTTCACACGTATATGCGCCCCAGATCACCTCTCTATCTCTGTTCAAGCCAGCTTAACCCCGAAGAAGCAAAGAAGCAGCAGAGAAGACAGCGCCAGCGGCAGGAAAAGTGAAGTTTACGAGTAGTTCGCAGCAGCCACGTCACACAGAATGAGACGTCGGGTGTAGGTCGGTCTGCAGAGGCCGTGATCTGCAGTCAGCTAGCTAGGGAATTTCTAGCTAATCGGCTTTAGTTTAGCCAGGAAGCAGCAGCAAGGCAGCAGCAGGCCGGTAAGTAAATTTTGCGCTGCTCGAGTTTATATTTTAAGAGCTTCCGGGGAGCTAGCCGGAGCCCTCGGAGTGCGTTAAGGTGCATGAGCTGGGTTGCTGTACACGTCGCTATCGTTTGATATTATCGTTTGCGCACTGATTGAAGATGCAGTGGACAACACAAAAAAACAGCCATTAAAAAAAGAAGACGCACAAAATCAGACAGGGACGACGTGTCTAATTAGCAGCCTATCTAGAAACCTTGCACTTTGCTCAACGTCACAACAACCAGCAAGGTGCGGGCGCAATAATGGACACCAGGTAAATAAGCCAGAGGTGTACCGACGACGACGACGACAGCAGCAAAAGATAGCGCAGCGCGGCCCGTCTTCTCTCCTCTTTCCACCCCCCGTATCCTCATCCCAACCCCTTCCTCTTCTCCCCATCTCTGCCCCCAGCGCGGTCACAAAAGGGGAAGCTTAATTTTGTGATTCGAGGTCTGATGTACGACAAAATATGTCGCAGCAAGCAGAGTTTGTGTACCATAGAAATGCCCAGGGTCGGTGTTTGAGATTAAACCGTATTTCTTACCCTTTAACCCAGAGCAGGGCTAGTAAGGGTGTAGCTAAGGCTAACTAAAGACTAACTAAAGCCAACAAAGAGCTAACTAGAAATGACAGTCAATGACAATAAGGTTTCCTTTCTGTACGTTAATCAAAGGGGCCGTCTTTCTTTCTGGACCTAGTGTTTACTAGTTTATCTGCTCTTCAACGGCGGAACAAAGTCAGCCTGCATATTTTCACCCTTTCCGTGCGGGCCGCATCCCTCCTTTTTCTTTTTGCCTGCGTGCGCTGCACGCGCTTTTTGGCCTATGCATCGATCTCGCGTGCGGCACCTTGCGCGAGCTCGACCTGCGGAACCGGACCTCGGCTGTATGCGGCAGATAAAAAGCGGTAGAACGCACTAGCACAACCGGCGAAGAAGAAGCCACCCGCTCTTCCGACGCAGCTAGCAAAGCAAGAGAGAAGAAGAGAGGAAGTAGGGAGAAAGAGATAGATCGTCGTCATCCCGGTATCGGTACTCGGCGACGATGACGATGGTTAGAAGGGCGTTGCTGATGCTGCGGCCTGTCAGTTTTAATTAAGGCACGCCAATCAGTTGATTTTATTTTTCAATTTTATTTCACGTTAGAAAAAAGCGATAACCCCAACGGCCCCCTTTACACCGTAACAACAGAAGGTAAAGTTGACTGTCATCTTAGTCGCAGGGGCTTGAACGCCATTTCGTTCTATCCTGCCTGATTCGCAAGCTTGCCATTTCCTGCGAGTTTTATCCAGTATCTCTCACTCTTCCTCCCTGAGCCTCCACTCAATCACGCTCTATATTGGCGCGGTGCTGTGCGTAGTTAGAGCAATTTTTTGCGACCATACCTTGCCGGACTAGACCCCGTGTACTTTGGTAGCAAAGCATGACCCTGTGTTTCTGATTTGCTTTATAGCACTTGTTATTTTCAATTCGGCAAAATATCTTTTGTCCCTCGTTTCGTGTTTCCATTTTCTCGAACCCGGAAACGGTGTTCTTTGCGAGTCGAGCGTAGATTTGGTTTACGGCTGTTGATCTTGATATCGCGATCCCAGATCAATGCCGGCTAGAGCGGATATGTGCGTACACAGATAGAGAGGCAGATGGATGCCTGCGGTTTGGTTTGCTTCGTTTTCGACGCATGCCGGGAGATCAAGAAGCATCTTGGAATAACGGTCTGCGTATGCGCCGTGCGGTTGGGGACTCGTGTTGCGGAAGTGCCGTGACGAGAGAGAACTTGATCCGAGCCTCGCTCTATGGTGATGAAGAAGCTCATGAGGAGTATGCTTACGGATTACGGCTGACGTCCAATCCAACGAGAAAAACGGTCACAGAAACGACTAGTCGCAGCCGCGGCGGTTAGCATCGCAGGCAGGCGAACGAGCAGACACAATCAACGAAATGCCGGCTTTCACGTACAACGGCTTCTGTCGGAGCTAGCTGCATTATGTCAAAACTTCCGAGACCGCTTTTGTCTGTTTTTTTGGTGTGTTTTAGCTCCTACCTCTGCATGCGCGTCGCTAACCTAATGCATCCCGGATGTGGAATGCCTTTAGCTGAGCTGAGTGTAGCTGATCGTGCCGAGACAGTTGTGGATACCGTAAATCGAATAGTAAACTCTTAGGTCGTAAAGTGAAGTTGGAAAGACCAAAATGTGCTAATGAGAATTACCGGTACCTATACTTTCCGTAATAAGCGATGTACAGCTACTAGTCAATCAGCAGCATCAGCAGCGGCAGCAGCAGCAGTGCACTCCTCGCTAGCAAAGCGGGATACAATCGAACTATCTGCCGCCGTGCACAGCCCCTCGGGTGCGCGGAAAACGCAGAGAAAGCGATAGAAAAGTGAGACATGGAATTTGGCTTTTGATCAGTGCTGCAGAGATGTGGAGGCCGTGAGCGAAAGCAAGGTATGCGAGCGAGAGCGCGACGAAGCGTCGCTGCAGGCGGCGGCTGCCAAGCAGCTAAGACCAGCGTTTCATTTCCCAACAAAGGAATACTGCACAAGAGGCGGAATAGCGGAAGGAATAAGCAAGCCGAAACAAGACGTTATGGCGACAGGAAAGGAGAAGTGGGCGAAAAGAGATGGCGGAAAAATAAAGTAGCGACGCAACGTGAATGAGCTCAGTGAGACTTTTGCTGACGCTCGGATAATGGTGTGGACGTCGCAGCAGCAGCGAGACAGACAGCTGTCGCATTGCGTCTCTACAATTTCTATTTTACGAGTTAAAATCCGATATTGTAGCAAAGGGATTGGTGATCTATACAATTGCCGAATAGTGATCGATTCACATCTAAATTACTCTCTCAGAATGCCAGCGAAATAGTTGACCGCCCTCGCTCGCTGCTGCTCATCAGTCTTATGAAAATTTTCTTCCCGAGCGTTTGAAGACCGCATGAGCGATATCGGGCTTTAATCGATGCAACGCCGTAATGCCCCGTGACGCAGCAAAACCAAAAAAATTAGGTGTATCGAAATGAAACTATTGTGTACGCCGAAGGGGCGCAACAAAAAAAGAAAAAGGGAAAGCCAGGGTTTAGTGGGCGTAGTGGGCGGATGTTGGGGGGAGGAGAGCAATGACGCTAAGGTCGTGAAAAGCACGTGCGTTTTTTGGTCTGAGTCGAGTGGTTTTACCTATAACCAGGACTTCTCGTTGTGGTGGTGGGCGTAAAAGAGAGAAGGTGGTGGGAAACAGTTGTCAGAAGATGAAGTCGCTAAACTAAGTTAACTACGCGGCTGACTGATTATTAATGGACGGACGCGCTAACAAAGCAGGAGCAAGGACAGGATAAATGAAGGCAAATAAGGGGATCCCGCATCCGGTGGAAGACGCCAATAAAAAAAGTGAGAGCTTAAATTCTGTGCATTGGTTTGAGAAAAGAAAAAAGTAAAAGAGGTCGAGAAAAAGGTAAAAAAACGGTCGGCGATGAGTCGGCGATGAGTCGGCAATTTGTTTGTTACGCAGCTAGAGGCGAGGAAAACAAGCTCCCGGGGGAGAGGAGGAGAGGGAAAGGGAAGGGAAAGACAGGGCGAAGGTGATGTCCAGACCCCGGACCTGTGCCTCTCCCCGCATTGCTCGCATCTGTTTAGAGAACTCTATAAGACTACATGATGTTTCAAACAGGCATTGTATGCTCATATACGAATATATGCCTTCATTAACGAGGAGAAAGTACAGGAAATGACTCTACATCGAAACACAAAACAAAACACAAAAGCAGTATCGGATATAGACAGCAGCCGCCAAAGAAGGTTAACAACCCAAGCACCAAACCATCAAGCCAACCTGAACCAAAACTTACAGCACAGAAAGTCGAAAAAAAGAAAAGCAGAAAACTGTAAACAAGAGAGGCAGATTACCTGCTTCTTTCATTCCACTGGCTCGCAAGCTAGCGGGAAGGGAAACAGACTTTCTCGCGACCGACCGACGGATGGGCTGGAGGGTCGATACAGTTTCTACGTGCCGACAGCCTCAACACTGTGCTTGGCCCATCTGCCGGTAGGCGTACTTCTACCATCTGCCTTTTCTTTTTCCTCCTTCCGCTGCCTACTCTACCTGATTCGTCTCTTCCACATGTGCGACTAATTGCGGCAAGGACGTCGGAACCGCGCACGGTACTGAGTGTGTGCGGACGAGCGGACTGGTAGGGTACGCCCCGTGCACTGGAGCTTAGAGACGTTTAATTAGTTAATTACCGAGTCCCGTTTCGTATATGCGCCTAGCTATCAACACAACAATGCACGAGATAAACGGCGCACTACTCATCATTTCCACGGTTCCCGCCGGATGTGCCCTAGCTATCGGATAAAGAGCATGCAAGTGGAAAGATCTGGTAATCGGTCTGGTCTGGTCTTCCTGTGTCTGTCTGGGGCGCGAAAGGGCGCGCGCATAAAGAACTCGAGCGGAAGAGGGAGTCAAGTGCTGGCTGCGTTGCGCTGCATTGCATTGCGCTGACATTATCTGCTCGCTGCTCGCTGCTTTGTCGCTTCGCTGCTTTGTTGCTTTGATTATGCATGTCCTGGTTTCTACCGCAGGCCTCAACTTCGCTGCCTCATAGTTGTCGTATTGCATACGTTTTTGTCGTAATTCGCGGTCCCGTTCACGTTTCATCTATACCCAATGAAAGCTACTCACGGACTAACCCAGCAGCAGCCAGTCTACAGTTAACCTCGCAGCCAACCTGCACGTCGGAGGACTCCGCAAATACCACACCTGCATATGTGGCGTTCTCGATAGTCTGTCCTCCGTCTCCGCACTATTTTCTTCTACAAAAATAGAATTTCCGGCAATCAGCCGACCCATAGCGTATGGAATTTCCTACTTCCTTGACTAATTTGGTCTTATTATTTTTCTAATTGCGCGTTACGCTAGCTCGCTTCGTTTATTAGCGCGGTGATTACGTCTGTGCTTGTGTCTGTGTCTGTGTCTGTGTCTGTGTCTGTGTCTGTGTCTGTGTCTGTGTCTGTGTCTGTGTCTGTGTATGTGTATGTGTCTGTGTGCGGTGTTGGGTGTTAAAGGCAGCAAGCAGCACGGTACACAGCGCGAGGACGCGTCTTTTTCCTAGTCCTCTTAACTCTCTACTAGCGCGCATCCTTCTATTTTCTCTGTAATAAATGCTAAATACCACTCCTGCTGATCTCTAGCTCTGCTCAGTGTTTTACTGGATTGTATAAGACGATGTCTAACCATAATCAGAGCAAGCGTACAGCAGCAGCACAGCGCCACAACTGTCTGTAGCAGCGCGCAACACAGCAGCAGTAGTAATAGTAGCAGAAATATTTATCAGGCGGAGGGGGTTTATAGCAAATGTTATGTCGCTATTGTATACTTTTTCACGTAATCTCATTTTCTTGCCAGATACAGCAATAGCAGCAGAGAGAGCACCTAGGCAAAGACGAGCAGGCTACTGAGTAGTAGATCGACAACCAAGCGATACGGCAGAAGGAAAGGTAGCTGGGCAGAGACGACGAACATGGCTTTGTCACAATTATGATAAAATCCGGATCCGCAATCAGCGCTCCCTCTTCCCTCCACTCTCCTTCTCCTTCTATCTTTTTATATGCCTCTCTTTCTCCACACCCTCCCTCTCTCTTCAAGATGAATAATACAAAATAACAAAGTTGTAGAAAATCAAGAAGATTAGAAAATAAGAGCACGGAATTAAAGCAAAAATATCGCAGGGTGTTTTTAAGTTTAATATATTTCTATTAGCCGAGCTGCTGCTGCTGTTATAGTCCTCCCACGCGTCTCTACTTCTGTCTTGTCTGCTCGAGAGCGAACGCATGTCGACAGACGGCGAGGTTAGTGTGTGCAAGCATCACTAGAAAGAGGAAGTGGCTTGGATATGATTGATAAGGCGCGGTGGAGTCACGTCAGGCACGAGTGGAAGGGGGGTCGGAAAAGGAGAGAGACGAGGATGGGGAATGGCACCTAAGCGAGGGTCTCGTCCTACTGTAGTCTCCCCAACCGCGTTCGCCAGGTCCGCGACATACTACTTACAAAACAGCTTGATTCTGAGCTTCTTGGAGAAGAGTGTACAGAGAGATTTGTTTTCGCCTGACGATAAATCTGAAATAAGTTCTTGCGATCCAGAGTCGAGCAATTGGTAATGATAACCCGATCGTGAATTCTTCAGCTTAAAACCCGCTATTGCTTTGCCTGCTGCTACCGTGCTGCCGCAAACATCAGAGCGACGCAGTATTCGCAAACTCTTGACGGCAACTACCGTACCCCCAATCGGCGATTGCTCTTAAACATACATACACCCCGCGAAACAACGACGCAAGCGTACTTCATTTTCCCGCAAACAGGAAAGAAAGACCAAGGGGAGAAAAAAAAAAGAGAGGCGGTACGGAGTCACGGCGACAGGCATGAAACTGGAGCTAGAGCGTAGGCTAGAGCTCGAGCTGGAGCTTAGGCTAGAGCGAAAAAAAGTGAGACAGGCGCAGCGCGGAGGATTTCGCGGGCGTGAGACAGGTTTTTGATATCGCTTCGTGTTAGGCGGCCGGACCTGATGACTGTGTTTTGACGGCAAAGTCAAACCAAGGCGGGGAGACATATGCTGGTAGGCTTTATCCGCATGTGACTTTTTATTTTCTCGCTAGCTGCACCGTTGCTCCGCTGGGGTGGGTGGAGGAGAAGGAAGAGGACGGGGAAGAAGAGCGGTGGAATGACTATGCAGAGATGCAGAGATGCGCGGCCAGAGGAAGCGCAAGAAGCCGATGGAGGTGCATAGAGATGGATGCGCGTTACCACGACCCGAGACGCAGAGGATGTTGATGCGGTCGGAGAAAGCGAGGAAAAATAAGGCAATTACCAAAGAGACGAGGCCAGACAAGTCCGAAGAGAAAGACCAAAGACGAGGATGGAGCATTGCAGCAGCAGCACGATCACTGGCCGAAATACGAAGACCAGAGACACAGACATCACAGCCAGAACAGCAGGATTGTTCTACTCTGTGCGCCGTCGTCCTCTGATCCTGCGAGTCCTGATTCTGAGACCGGATCCACTCGTCCGGCGGTCGGCATTCATGAAACAAAGCGCTGGAAATTAATGCAGAGAGCAATGATTCAGCGGCAGCGGCAGCAGCAGGAGCAGCATTTCCTCAGTTGCTTACTGCTGAGCGCAGTGCGGCTACGCTCGACGACGCACACACGCAGCCCCGCCGCTGGACTTTTTGTCTCTGTTTGTGTCTTTCCCGCTGGCCGTCCCACGGCCCACAATCCATCTCTCGCGATGTTTGAGATTTATTATCCTACTTCCACTTCGCTAGTCGGTCACTCGCACTGCAGGATGCAGATTCCTGCCGGCTGCGTCTGCGTATGTGCAGCAGCAGAAGGGGGTCTATACAGTGAAGTCGCCGGAGCCGTGGGACCCATCCCACACATTGTCTGAAAAGAAGATACTTCGCTGCTGCAAACCCCATCTTGGTGCGCTCGAGCGCTGATGGCCTCCGTACGGGCACACGCGCGGACTCGGTCACCGGCGCGTAATTCAGGGAGACAACACAACACAATACAAGAGCAGCACAACAACAACAAACAACCACACAACTAAACAAACCGCAAACCACGGCGACTTTCTCCAACATGAAGCAGCACTGCAGCCCGCAGCGGTGGCGCGCAACACAGACACCCTCAGCCAGGATTCCCTGCGGCAATATAAATCTGCAACTATCCACTCTATGCACTGTATACGTCTACATTACAGCCAATATAGCTAACAGCAATCAATAAATAAATACCCTGCGATCGTCACATGGTTTTTATTATTTATCGTTTAGGTTCCGCCAACCACGAATACTGCGCTGCCACTTTGTTAGCGACACACCGCCGCCCGCAATTAATCAGAGTCCCCGATCCGACCACCGTAACCCTTTTTCCTTCTCTTCCACTGCTTCTTGGCGTTAGCCGCTCATCAAATTGATAGGCAAACGCAATAACCGTCGAAAAACAGATTGCGCATCTCCTAATTAAATGTCTCACTGTCCTCGCTATGTCTCGCTATGTCTCGAACACGGAACCTGAAATCCGACGCGCTCAGACTGCTCCGATTCCCTGCTTCCACTCATCCTGCTGATCTGTCTCGGCCTCTGTCTCTGATGTCTCCTGCGTCTGATATCTCCCAGACTGCTCCGCACTTCTCGTGTGATGTGGGTGAATATCTGTGTTTTTACATATCCGATATCAACAAGGCGATCGTCTGAATCACGTTAATGCACAACCAAAACATATTAGCGTACACTTTCTGCATAAACACACACATATATATGTATATTCACATCGCTCTAAAACGCAGCCATAACAAGCAAACAATATAACTGTATGTATATAACAAAAGCAAATCGGACAAACAGAAAATGACAAGTTAAAAATAAAGACTCCAGAAGTCGGATGAGATACCCAAATACACAAAGAATCAAAGAAAACATTCGCAAGCAGACCGGTAACCTATGACTTCCATCCCATGACAACCCATCCCAAATATAATCCCGATACTAAAAAATCAACATGGT
The DNA here is from genome assembly GCF_037950935.1 of Myxozyma melibiosi. Lineage (NCBI taxonomy): Eukaryota > Fungi > Ascomycota > Lipomycetes > Lipomycetales > Lipomycetaceae > Myxozyma > Myxozyma melibiosi. The sequence goes on along the minus strand of NW_027042915.1, from coordinate 2,626,965 downwards.
GCATATCTCCTTTCTCCTTTTCCGTATTCACTCTGCACGGGTATCGTAGCCGCCGCGCGTCAGCGGGTTAGCGTACCCGGCATGTGGTGCCATCTGCGACGGCGAAAGAAGCGAGGGAGGAGGAAGCGGCAAATGCTGCTGCTGCTGCTGTTGCTGTTGCTGCTGGCGGTTCAGAAACGACTGTTGCAGAATGGAATCGGCCCCACTCCCCTGCAAGCCTTGCTGCGCATCGCCAAACACCAACGGAGGAAGCCGTACCCTTCCGTCGCCTTCTCTCATCGAAGACGCGATCGCTCCCGGGCCCACCGCGACATTGAGCGGTGGTATGCGCGGGATCAGAGACGGATGCAGTAGCTGCGATGGGGGTGTCAGAGACTGGTGCTGCGGTTGACTTGGCTGCTGCTGCGGTTGCTGATGCTGTGGTTGCTGATGCTGCTGTTGACGGTAGTGCGTCAGTGGCTGCGACAGCAGAGAGGGCGGGGGCGAAGGAACATAGACAGGACCAGACGGCAGCTGCATATGCGAGAGATCGGACTGCGTCGGAGGCATCGGCGGCGGCGCAGAAGTAACAACCGCCGCAGGTCTCGCTGAAGCATTCTGCGTCTGCGAATACACATACGGACTCCGAACTTCCTCGGATCGCGACTGCGGCGACGGCTGCTGCGACGAGTACGCGCTTCCCGTGTAGGACGACCGGGCTTGGTATGCCGCTGCATCCGCCGACGACTGAGTAGGGGAAGCGGGCTGCTGGGGTGGTGGGGGTGGTGCAGCAGCACTTTGGCGCGGCTGCACATTTTGCGGTGTTCCCGGAGGAGTTGCGGAATGGATTGCCTGGGGCGGATGTTGTTGTTGTTGCTGCTGCTGGGCGTATTGCTGACGATAGTACTCGTCGTACTGAGGGTGTGGATATGAGGGATAATGGTTTTCGTGAGAAGGGTAGAACTGCTGTGGTTGTGGTGCGTAGTGGTGTTGCGGCTGCTGCGCGTAAGTGTACGTTGGCAGCATTCGTTGCTGTTGCTGTGGAGGGATTTGTGCCTGCTGCTGTTGCTGCAGTTTTTGGTTCTCGGCGTAGTGGTCGTAAGCAAACGGCTCTTCCTTGATCTGATCCGCGCCGCCGCCGCTGGATTTCCGCTTCCCTCGAGAGACAGAGCTGGGTGGCGCCGAGGCTACCGACATGTAGCTTGACGTACTGCTGACGCTACTCCTCGCTAGGCTGCTGTTTCTGCTTTTCAGTTCTGCGGGCTCCATACCTTGTGATGGAAATCGTGTAGCAGGAGGAACAGAAACAGAAGCAGCGGAAGATGGTGGAGGTGGTGGTGGTGGAGGAGGAGGGAGAGCTACGTTAGAAGAGTAGACTGTAACTCTTTGCCGCTTCGAATTGGGCGCATACTGCTCAGCGGGAGCGATTCTCGCGTGCTGTTCACTCTTCTCATCGTTATTCTCTGACGACGTCCGTCTGTATCCACTTGCAGAAGTCGAAGCAGGCGACGTGCCAGACGAGGTAGCCGCCGCGGCCGCGGCAGCAGCAGCAGTAGCGGCAGCACGTGCGCCGGTTTCCTTGCGAAGCCGTAGCCGAACACCTTGATCTGAGAACTGGCGCGAAAGACTTGTTGATTCGAGCACACCGGGAAACTGTTTTGCCGAGAATACTGTAAAGACGTCGGTCATTATTGAGGTTATAAACTCAACTTGGGCACCGCTGATATGAGTGAGGTTAGCTGATGATCGAGAGAGGGTAGAGAGAGGGTAGAGAGAGATGGAGGATAGCGAGGAAAGAGAAATGTTATATAGAAGAAGTAAAAGGAGAAACATACTCAAGCATCTCGAAAAGGGAAAACTGGAGCCGGAACTGGCCCTCGAGCTTGACGGAGAGGTCGCCAAAGACAAAGTATCCGCCTTCGTTATCCTCTTCGTCGCGAACGCGGTGGAGGGAGGAAACGAGCGTGCCCGCGAGGGTCTCCGACGGTGGGCGAGGGACAGGGGTGTCGTGCACGGGATCGTAGAGGTTTGCGCACATGAAGAAGAACGGGGACTGCAGCCATTCGCAGTGCGGGTCGCCGTCGCGCACGATGAGGTGGACGATGGGCGGGGGGTCGATTGCTTTTCTGTCGGCGAGCGCGCGGTCGGAAGCGCCGGCGGCCTTGCAGCGGATGGGCTGCTGGCGGAGCTGGAGGATGTAGTCGCTGACGGAGAGGCCGCGGCGACGGACGGCCATGGGGGTGCGGGGCGGGAGAGGTGGCGAGGCTGGGGGGTCGACGAGGGCTGCGATGGAGGGCATTGCTGAGGCGGGCGGAGGCATGATGCAGCAGGCGGGAGCAGTGGCATCGGTGCGCCTGGGGGAGGAGGAGGAGAGGAGAGGAGGAGGAGGAACAGGAGGAAGAAGAGAAGCCGACGGGCAATGGACGAGAGCCGCGAGTGTTGAAGTACCTGGAGAGCAGTCAACGAGGCCTCTTCGTTCGAGGATTGCAGTGGGCGCTCCTGAGCATGAGGCTCTCGCGTGGTCGGTCCGTCGTAACTGACTGGCATGGGCTATAAAGTCATAGTACGCGTTCGACTCGGCCGACTCGGCTCGACTCATGACGACCCCTCGACCCGGCGACTTACAAGAAGCGGAAACCAATATCTTGGACAAGGTTTGTGCAAGGTTCCGGATTAGAGTTCTGAGGTACGCCCGGTACTTTCCGTCGTAGCGCCCAACTCTGCTCCTCGAGCGACGGGGCCCGCGCGTCCCAGTCCCAAGCTTGCTTCGATGTCTACACTGTTATTACATCACCACTTCTGTCCTTCTATCTCTATCAGTCGGATCTCTATTAGTAACTAAACAACACCTAATCAGTGAACTTGAAGCTCCCGCTCGTCATCTCAATCGTCCCGCCCCGGTAGCTCCCCCTCTTCATCTTGTTCTTGTTCTTCGTAAAGTCCTTCCCGCGCACCTGCGTCAGCTTCTCGTTCGCCAGCTCGCCCCAGGTGCCCGCAGCCCCCTTGTACGTATTATCCTTCAGCACGTCGGACACAAAGTCCACCTTCTCTCTGTTTATCCGCGAGAATCGTCGCGCCGGGTCCGTACTAGATCTGTGCAAGAAGTACTGTTAGCATCGTCTGCATTCATCTTCTTTCCACAGCACACCTAGATCACTTGCCTTCTTCGCTTTGTACCGTCGCTGTTTTCCGCACCCTCCGACTCGTCCCGCGACCGTTTCCTGCTCTCGCCCTGACTCTCGTCCTCAGCCGTAGCCGACGACTCTGATGATTCCTGTCTTTCCTGCTTCTTCTCTTCCTTCTCGGACTCGCTCTCAGAGTCCGAGTCCGAGTCTGAATCCGAGTCTGAGCTCGACGAGCTGCTCTCAGAGTCAGAATCAGAGTCAGAGTCGCTGGAATCAGAATCACTAGACTCTGAAGAATCGGAATCGGAGGAATCAGAAGACTCCGAATCGCTCGAAGACTCCTTCTTGGCCTTCTTGGACTTTGTCGTAATCGTAGTCGACGTCGTAGTAGTCACAACCTCTTCTTCATCCTCCTCATCATCATCGTCCGACGAAGACGAAGAATCAGAACTGTCCTCCTCCGAACTCGACGCCTCCTCGGCCTCGTCATCGACAAGCTCGCTCTTCTTTGTCACCTCCTCATCAGAATCCTCATCAGAATCCGAGTCCGAGTCCGAATCAGAGCTAGAGCTGGAGTCGGAGTCAGAGCCCGATTCCGAGTCAGACGAAGACGAAGACTCGCTCTCACTGCTGGTGCTGCCGCTCTCATCCCCTGCCAACTCCGCCTTCGTCTTGCCCTCCTTCCAAGCGTACATGATCAGCTCCAACGGATCATTTCCCGCCACATCTTCCTCACCGAGCTCGACCCCGCTAAACTTCTTTCCAACCTCGCTCTTAAGCTTCTCCGCCGTCACCGGAAGTCCCTTCTTTGTCAAAAACACGTAAACCTGCTGGATCAACGCCCGCGTGGTCTGGTCCTCCGAGCTGTCGCCAATGTGTGTCACTGCACTTGATTTTGCCATTTTGCTTTGTATTCTTTTCACGCTGTCAAACCCGCCTTATACACCTCTATGCACGTGTATAGTTTACCGTAGATCTGAAATCTCGTGTGCGTCTATACTCTGCAGACGAGAAAGAGAAAGGACAAAGCTGCTCTACACCCGCCTCTCAAATTTTTTTTCTTCTCCTTCGAGGTCGTTGGGAGTTCAAAGTGGAAGCTTCTGTGGCTTGTGGAGGCTGTGCAGTGGCTGGGGCTGGCGGATCTCGGTTTGCGCGCGTCGCCTTCTACATCTCCATTGATCGTGTGTTCTCGATATCTGAAGTCATCTCAGCAGCTTTTCGCGAATGATATAGACAAAGACTGATCAGTAACAGAATCATGTCATCCGGCGGCCACAAACAATCCCTGAGCGGCGGCAACGGCTCATCCACCCCGACCGGCCGACCCGCCCCGTCCCCCCTTCAACGCTCAGCAACCTCAATATCCGCATCATCATTCTCGACCAACTCCAGTTCCTCAAACAACATCTCCCTTTCTTCTCTGCACAATGCTCCGCCCATGTTCCAGTCAATATCAAAAAAGATCCCAGATCGCCGGGGTATGGACGCCAACGGCGGGCCGTCGTCGCCTTCAAAGTCCCCCTCCTTTGGCCGGACAGAGATTCTCGCCGTGCCTACAATGTCATTCAAATCCCAGCGCGGACAGCCGGTGAACTCACCCCCGACCAATGTTGGATTTTCACAAACTAGCAACAGCGCAGACGACTTCTCTGCGCGGCTGAAACAGTCGCGTACAATGCCGGTGTTGTCGGGCTCGCAAGGCTCCGTTCCTCAGATCTCAAACATGGGCGGTCTTAAGCCCACCAACGACGACGATGACGACTCTGATTTCTCATCAGACGAGGGCGAGACTGTTTCCGCTACTCGCAACGGGGACAGTAGCGCGGAGAAACCCACTACGCAGTCATATTTCAGCTTCCTGTCCTCCGCCAAAACAGCGCAAGAAGTGTCTGGCATCGAAGAAACACTCGAGTTCTTCTCTTGGACCGATCGAGAATCATCCCGAGGACTGGAGAAGCAAATCATCAAAGAGCTGCAGCAGGTCGAGCTTGGGGCGGTGCATACCATGATCGAGCCTGATCTACGGCGGGGGAGTAGATTGCTGGAGGCGCTCGATAGGGGGATCAACGAGTGTTTGGATCTAGAGAAGAAGCTTGGAGTTTACAAGACGCAACTAAAGGTATGTTTTGTTTTTTTGGAAAGTATAGAGACGACGCTAATCTTTTTCGATAGAGTCTAGAAGATGACTTGAGCGCTATCGATCTCGGTGTCAAGAGCACTAAGAACACCAAGGCTTCACCGACCAGACCGTACAAAGTCTCAAGCTTGATTGATCCTTGATGATTTACGTAAATGGTTTAGTTTGTTGATAGAATACAATAGAGTGCATTCGTTATGTCACAGATTTACATCATTACCCTCTCTATATTGAAATATCGTACACGGTTCTCTTCCCAATCCAAAAATTGCACATACTAATCCCACCAAGTAGCTAAACCCATTCCATACGTCTGGCAAGAAGCTATTAACGAGTAAGGAGGCACAGCGGTGTGTGAGCTTCCATTCTGTAGCAACTGCTGCTGCTGCTCCGCCGCCGCTGCATCTGTACTCGTCGCACCAGCCGCCGCTCCCCCGTTCTGCGCGACCGCCGAAGACGCGCCCTCGGGCTCGGTATTTTTCGGCCCGCGAGGGGATTGATCTGTGAAAATCTCCTGTTCGACGCGAAACCTGATCCGCTCGTTGGTGTCAATGTAGAGATCGTGCTCGTCGCGCCAGACCCAGGCTTGTTCTCGTGGGATGAAGATGCAGGATTCGAAGAGGTATTCTTTTGGGATGAAGATGTCGTCGAAGAAGCCCATGCGAACTGTAGTCAATCCGTGTTAGTTATGCCATAGAGATAAGAGGTAGATTATGAGCGCTCGCACCTTTTATACCCTCTTCCGAGCAGGAGGAAACCCAACCGACTAGTACTTCACCTATAAACGGCCGGAAAACTACTAACCGGAACACAGCTAGAGAAAACAACACCGCGTCAGTTTGTCTTCTTCGTAAATAAATAAGCCACTCTGGATCATACTTTTGATGTATGCAGAACCGTCGCCATGCCGAATAAGGCCATCTCCAACTTCCAAAATATCATACAGACACAGACACAACCCCACGTCCTGAACGACCTACAACACCCAAAACGTCAATACACAACCCAACAATGCAGCTCATATAAAAGCTATACACGCACCTTGTTTGCAAACTTGACATTAATCTCGTCCTCAAGAGCGTCTTCGGTCTTTTTCGAGAACTTTGATGGTTCAATCCGGATCAGATCCGAGAACTTGCTGAGGATGAACATCGTCGCTTCTCTGCCCTGTCTCCTCCCTTTTCCTTCTCCTTCTTATTCGTGTTCCGTATTCGGTACAGAGAAGTGAACAGGTCCACAGCAACACTATCGATCTTACCGCAAGTACATGCGCGCTTCTATAGCAGATATCTGAGGTCTTCTTTGAACGTGCTGGAGATTTTTTTTAAGATTCTGGCTATTCCCAGCGGTTAGGGTATGTTAACTCCACGATCTTCTGGAAGGTAGTTGTCAATTGCAATTGTTAACTATATCAAACAGTAAAAGTAATTAGAAAATGGTAGTGTTAATAGCTAATCATCAGGTTATAATTGATGGTTGAATGACATAATAGTGCAAACTGCGAGCAATGAGCGCCGGCGAGCCAGGTTGAGTGACCACAGCACGTGACTCTCTCGCCCCTGCGCTGCGGCGGTCTCTCGTTCGCTCACCAGAAAGTTACAAAAGTCTCCCTGGCTCCACTGCCTCGTCCAGTCTGCCGTAGAGCTGTATTATACCGCGTCCCGGTGTGGTCCGTATGTGCTCTTATATATCGGCTTGAGTTAGACGCTGTCTTTCTCTTCACGAGGTGAGTTCTGAATTGCTATTGTCGAGGAGAGGTCTGGCGGAACTCAAGCGAAGCGGTGGATCGGCTGGATTATGATTTCGTCATCACAAAGACGCGTTGAATCCTCCGCCAACCTACCCATCTCCGTCCACATCCACTAACAAACATCTTATGCCTTTGTCATAGCTAATCGGAGATATCTGACCTTTATATCTCGTGACTTTTCTCTCAACCGCGCGGATAGTCGGGCTACGTGCTTGCTGGCGGTGCCTACAGGCTTATACCCCCCCGCCGCTGCCCCATCCCCTACACGCGTCAGGATCCAGATGGTTACGCCGGACCTGCGCAAGCACAACACGCGATCACCTCTTGTTCAGGTACGCTGATCTTTTTTGTCTTTGCTGTTTTAGTGCTGCTTGTGCTGCTTGTGCTGCTTGTGCTGCTTGTGCTGTGTTGTCGAGCGTGGTACGTCATATCGACACGCGTCGAGATAAACACGACGCGCACTGACGTCGCAACCGCAAACTTACTGACAATATCCTTTATATTTTTGCACTTTCAGAGAAGCAAGAACTTGACGCAAGCTTCAGCAGCGACAGCCACAACTCCTCCACCCGCATCCTCTCCAACGACGCGCGCGTCTGCGCGCAGAAACGGCAGGGTGTCGCATGACGATGAAGGTGCGAGGCCATACAGCAACAGCGGCAATCAAAACAGCAACAACGATTCAGAAGTGATTGGTGCCTCCGACTCTGGCCAGCAGCAGGATATGTCTGGGATTGACAAAGCCGCGCGGGAGCAATCGCTCTCGTCGCCGTTATCCTCGCCTCCGACTTCCATGAATCTCGGCGACGGTTTATCGAGCTCGAGTCCGTTGCCTGACCGGCAGGGAAGAGCTGGGAGCGGGGAGAACGAAGGAATCCAGAATATTCAAGCGGAGCTGGTTTGCGAGTATGTGTATCTGAAAGCTCGTGGTGTTGCTCTATGCAGCTTTGGGTGCTAATATCTCTTTTAGGATATGCAATGATCGAAGGCGAAGTAAAAACTATCAGCTTTGCACCGAGTGCAATGTCTCAAGAGGTATAATTTCCCGCTGATTTTCTATCCACTTGCTTCTCGATGATAGTATTAACATCTGATTTTGTGCTAGTTCATGTCGACTGCCTGAAACGTACATTGTCGTCTTCGACAACCGACTGGACATGTTCGAGTTGCCAGCCTCTAGCTCTTCGCGAAGTACCCAGGACCCGATCTCTACGCTCTTTACACCCTGACTCTACGCGTCAAACCACCGCTGATGTCTCAACAAATATCTTCGAGAATCCCGAAGCCGTCGTGTCTGCAGAGCAGAACGTCGTATCGGAGGATCAACTTTCCAACGCGGAAGTTGATGACGACGCTATAGAAAATACTCTGCCCGCGCCAATGATTGACCCCGCTCTCCTGGGCTCAGACGCAGGCTTCGAGCCCGCCCAACTCAACCCAACCACCTTCGACACGCCACCAGGAGACCAAGCGAGCGAATTCGCAGATCTGCCTCAGGACAACTCGTTCCTAGGTCCGGCGGATTACAGTCAACTGTATACGCAACCTATAGAGGCCGCGCCTGTGCCTAATCGGTCGCTGCGCACGCGGATTCCAACAGCACTTGTGACACCAGAGGTTGAGGAGATAATTCTGCAGTCTGCACGGGCAACGCGGTCGGCCTCACGGCCTGCTGAAACAATGCCTGCAACTCTCCAACCAACCCCGGCGTCAGCGCGTCCGAGCACATATCCCATCTCTGCAGATACGCCCAAACGCGGTCGAGGCCGGCCTCGCATCTACCCAATCGATCTGCCGCGTTCACAACGACAGCAACAACCTGAAAAACGCCAACGTACTCACGAACCTTCTGCAGAGCGGGACTCTGCTTCTGCTTCTGAAAGTACGCGGCTTACCGTGAGTTTACGCGTGCGCGCGCCCTCGCACCCGCCACCACCACCACCACCACCATCAGCGCCTGCGCACGAGAGTGTTCAGCCGATACATTTGCGTCTGACTACGACGCACCCATTCCGGTCCGGGAAATCTCACGGCTCAAAACTGGTGGCATTCGAAAAGACCCAGTACTCGTATATCGCAAAGTTCAATCTCGTGCAACTTGCCAATCACATCAACATCTACGAGAACAACCTCGCCATTTCGGGGTACATGTCCTTTGATCAAAAAGAGCGGAACGTCTACCTTTATAGAAAATCCGCTGCCAGCGCGTCCGGTAGCGGAAGACGAGCATTCATGACAGACAACAGCAAGATTGAGAAGCCGTACGGTGGAATCCTAACGCCGAGCCAGGCCGACACGACGCGCACGCTGCCGGGACCGCTGGATAGGATGATGTTTGGCAAGACGATGTTGCTGACGAAGCAAAAGGAAAAGATCGAACGGCGGCATGCGAGATCGGCGAGTGCGGCATCAAAAAGGAAGGAGCAGAAAACTTCCAATAGAGAATCTCGCGAACGGCGGAAACGGCGTGCTGAGCCTGAGACCCATCTCGACGAGAAGATTGTAGGCAGCAGTCACAAGATTGAGGATTTGGAGTCGGATGACGATGCAAACTACATCTACAATATATCCTCGTCTGCAACCTCCTCGGCCGAGTCCGAACTGGAATCAGACGAGGAAGAAGCCTTCAGCGATTCAGAATCAGAAGCCGATGACCACGGACGCCTGCAGTCGATTTCGAAAATCCGGGCAATCAGATTCAGCAATTACGAGATTGAGACGTGGTATACGGCGCCTTATCCGGAAGAGTATAACCGTCGTTCTCTGCTGTTTATCTGCGAGTATTGTCTAAAGTACATGTCCTCGGAGTACGTCAATTGGCGACATCAGCTGAAATGTCCTGCGCGGCATCCACCTGGAGACGAAATCTATCGGTCGGGAGACGTCTCGATCTTTGAAGTCGACGGGCGCAAAAATCCAATGTACTGCCAGAACCTCTGTCTGCTTGCCAAGCTCTTTCTCGGCTCCAAGACCCTGTACTACGACGTCGAGCCTTTTCTGTTTTACATCATGACCGAGACCGACGACCGCGGCTGTCATTTCGTCGGCTACTTTTCAAAGGAGAAACTGACGACATCAAACTATAACGTATCATGCATTCTCACTTTACCAATCTACCAGCGCAAGGGCTACGGAAACTTCCTGATCTCGTTCTCGTACCTTCTCACGCGGACAGAGGGGAAGGTAGGTACCCCCGAAAAGCCGTTGTCGGACCTCGGTCTTCTTTCCTACCGTAACTACTGGAAACAGACAATGTGCTACCAACTCCACGAGATCTTCGAATCCGGCTCTGACAGCGGCACAAACACAATCAGCATCGCAAAGCTCTCCGAACGCACAGGCATGACATCCGACGACGTCGTCTGCGGTCTCGAAGCTCTAAACGCGATCGTACGCGATCCGCGAACAGGGCGCTACGCGATCCGCGTCGACCGCGCGCTCGTCGAGCTCGCGATTGCAAAGTGGGAAGCGAAGGGATACATCAGGCTCGAGCCGGATAAGCTTATTTGGACGCCGCTGGTGATTGGTCGCGCGGGAGGGATAAATTCGTTGAGCTATAGTACGGCGGCGTGGCAGGTTGGGACGGCGGCTGGAAGCTCGACTGCGAGGAGCGTGTATGTGCCAACACCTGCTGAGCCGGTTGCTGAGGGTAGTGCGGAGGACCAAGAAGCTGCTGAAGAGGAGGATGAGCAGCAGGTTGACACAACTCTGGATGTGAACGAAGAGACTACAGAAGAAGCACAGCAAGAAGCGCCGGACGCGCCCGAAGACTCTGCTCAGATCACATCCGCTGTCTCAGAGACTGAAGCCCCCGTCCAAGAAATTGAAGAACAGCCGTCGATCCCGCCTTCGCGGTACACTATCGTACCCCCTCAGTCTCTGGCCGGAGTACCTCGGTCACGTCTCTGGACTCTGGACCACAGAGTCGAGTACGCGCGCGAGCAGCGCAAGCGCCGCCGTCTGGAAACCGAAGGAGTCGCCGAAGAGCTCGAACGGCGGCAAGCCAGAGCTGCGCCAGAGACACCTCGCGTCCAACGGACGTTGCGCGCGCGACAGTCGCCTCAGACTGTTGTGGCTCACGAATCTACAAGAGCGACGAGGAGCGCCGGGGTCGTACCTGACACCGAACTTGCGACGACGCCACATCGACAAATGCGAAGAAGACTTTGAGCTTGCTACTCTCCGCATTCTCGTTAGCTTCCCGTCCTCTCTCCTTTCTTCTTTTTTCGGATTTTCTTTCTTCGTTTGCAAGGTATTGCTAAGCTAGGTCCCGGTTGTACTATTACATGAATGTACATTACTCAATAGTTTTAATTATTTCCACTTTGCATAGACTCGGGGTGTTGATATTCACGTGGGCTGTTACTATTTGTTTCCCTTTTCGGAATCCTGCTCTATTTTTGTCCTTCATCTCGCTCGCTCGAGATATTAATACACTACATGTTAATCTATTGTTTTAGTCGGTTCTTGGCTGCCGCTTTTGTCTCGGTAGCGATTACTTTTGCGAGGATCGTTTTAAGCCGTCGTGACCGACCACGACCGAGACACCCATGATTATGTTCAAAATGAGTGCCCATTGAAAACATCGATTATAAAAAACAGCAAACCCTTCCCTATACAACAAAAACAAAGACAAACCAGAATTCTATAACTGTTCTTCTTTTCTCAACCATTATTCCTTCATAACAATGTAAAACCCAGCCCCAGTCCTACCAAAATTTTACCAAAACGAAGAACATGAATTTACAAACAGACTGCGTCGCTTCGTACCCTGGACGATATGGTTCGCACAAGTTACAACACGGATCAAGACAAAAACAAAAGGAGACGGTAGAGTACATCAGAACCCAAGAGCCTGGCCCACAACGCTCGCACGCGTAAGATTCTCGGCTCCGAGTCGAAGAACGACGTACATATACACAGGGACAATAACGTTATCGTTCATGCCGCTCGTGGCTTCCAACACGGCAGTCGATACGGCAGTTACAAGCGCCCATACGACTGACGTTTCCGCGGATCCGAGAATAGAGTCGTAGCCCGGGAGGACGTGCTTCGCTAACATAAGCCCCGAAAACGCCGCGACCACAAAGCCGGCTGAGCCTTCCAGAGTCTTTTTCGAGTCAAACCATCTGTGCGCGCCGTATCGTCGTCCGACGATTGAGGCGCACGCGTCGCCGAAGCCAAGGCAGATGATGCCGGCTGGAGAACCGGACCAGAAGATCGGCAAGGCGATGCCGAGAAGTAAGAAAATATGCGACACAATAACCGGTCCGCATGTATCTCGCTCGTCTGTATATTTCTTCAACGCCGCATGGATAGCCGCGCCGAGAGGGGGCATAGTGGTCGCGCGCACAAACTCGGTGAGGAGGAAGAGCGTGAGCGCGATTGCGAGCGAGAGCGAGGTGAAGGTTGCATCTCGGCCGACTCCGCCGAAGAGAAACATGCCGACTACCATGCCGTGCCATACTTTCCGGCGGATGTCAATCGTCCAGTTTGGCGAGAGATGGTTGATCGTCGGTACCCCGAGCACTAGCCAGGCGGACCAGTACATGAGCATGCGCAGCCGTCGCGATGAGTCGTCGGCCAGGAAAAGGTAATCAATCATGTAAACAAACGGATCCATCCCAAGCTGAACCGAAAGTGCATACCGCACAAAGACAAGTACGTTCGCGACAAAAATGCCGTAGACACCAAGCGCATACGTCATCTTCTTCTTGCCCGAATTCTTCGGCCTCCGGTGCCTCGGCAGAACGGAAATTTTCATGACTCTTTTTACCAGCGGCACAGCAGGCAGTAAGCTAAACAGCGATCCAAATACAAACGCGCGGAGAAATATTATGTCCATCGACCGCGCGTTCAGCAGAAGATTGACAAGCAGAGTGCCCGCGAGCGATGTTTCGGTTGGGGAGAGCGACGTGGTGACGAGAGAGCCGACTATGCTCGTCAGACTTGTGTAGAGGTAGTATACACTCGGAGAGGTCGGTTCAAGTAAGACGGCGACGTTTGAGAGTATTTCTGACGGCAGCGGTAGCGAGCATACTGAAAGTAATAAGTTGAGGCGCAAGTACTGCGGATAGTCTGCGAGCGTGAGTGCGGTCGGAAACAGATATATGTATAGGATCGATGGCATGCTCCACTCCCCTCTGCGAGCGTACAGCACTGATATTATAATCAAAGCACATTGAGACACAAACGACGAATTGTCCATGACAGTCGGCAGATTGTGCGATACCGCGAGCGCAAGCAGACCGAGTATGAGCACCGACTCGACGCATTTCTTGCGGAATCCGAGATTATAGCCGTCCTTGATCCCGTCCAGAACTGTAACTGTCGACCGTGCCGCTACGCGTCGACGCGATCGCAACTTGCGTCGTCGAGCTGTTGTAGCCGTTGTTGTTGAGGATCCTAACACGCCAGAGGATCTGGTGCTGATGTGGCCTCGCTCGTCCTTGTACTTGCTTTCGTAGCTGTCTTCCTCTTCTTCTTCCTGCGCTTCGTCTTCGTCTAGATTCTCATCTTCAGAGTTGTAGACTGATGAGCAGGCAGACGATCTGCTGGACGACGGTGGCGAAGGAGGTAGCCATTCTGAGGTCTGCACCCCGTCGTTGGCAGTAGACGACGCGTCTGCTGAGGCGCCAGCACGCCCACCCGCGGCCAGGGTAGAGTAGGCCGGCGAGAGAGGTGACATATAGACTAATCCAGGATTAAAAAATATAGTTGAGAAAAAAGGTATGGAAAGGACTGGGCTACTCCCTAGAAGGGAATACGGTGGTGGGTGAACAAGGGCAGCTGCTGGGTGAGTAGAAGGGCGAAGCGGCCGACGAGATGGTTTTCAGGGGTCGAACGACGTGTACTTTTTCCATCATCAAACTTCCCAATTTGATTTTACTTCTATTTTTGTCTGCAATGCAACTACATTATAAACCAGCACTGTTCTTCAACATGATAACCAAAACAAATAAACAGAAAGTGAGCAATAGTAAAATGAAACCTTTCCAGTCCGATTATTAACTAAAACATGTACTTTTGCGATCATTCCCATGTAAACACTAAACTACTTCTATACTCGTCTTCTTTTCTAAGTGAAAACCATCCAGTCATACTAAAAGACAACTATGACACTTGAATGCACCAAACAAAATACTCAAACAAACTGATAATGATCCTACCACGCAGTGTCCTGCATGTTGGTTGCCCGCGCCTGTTCCTGCTCGTACTCGATCTCGACACGTGGGGCGCCTGTGGATTTCATTCGTCGTTAGCAAAATATCGATAGCAGAATTTGAATAGCAAAAGAAACACATACGCTTTCTGGGCTTCGCAGAAGCACCAGCTCTCTTGCGCTTAGCAGCAGTCTTGGCCGAAGACTGGTCGTCCTCGTCTTCCTCATCCGAGTCTTCTTCACTGCTAGCATCTGAGTCACTGAACTCCTCATCCGTGGCCACATCAGCGCCGAGCCAGTTCTCGATATCCTCAAGCTCAACAAGCTCATCGTCGTCGTCCTCATCCTCGACGTACTCAATCTCACCCTCGCCTTCGCTCTCCTCCTCATCTTCAGCCTCGGCCTCGTCAACATCCTCATCCGCCTCGCCTTCAGCCGAACTCCGCATGTTGTTCATGATTGTCTGCCACACCTTCTCGTCAACATTCAAAGGCTTGTCGCCATAAGCGCCGCTCTTCAATCTGTCCAGCAGTTCCTTCTCAATCGCCTTCTCAACACGCGCGGCCGCAAGCGCCTTTCGTTCCCTAGTGGTCTCGCGTCTGACGACCTTCGGCTTGACGCCCACAAGCCGTCGCTCTTCATCTTTACTCTTCAGAGCAAGTTTTCTGGACGCAATAGCAACCTGCGTAAGTCTTGTGAGACGCTGCTTGCATTTGTGAATGAGGAAGTTGGGCCAGTAAATCAGGCGCTCTTCGATTTGCTCGAGCGCTTTCGAGTACTGCTGGGACAGCTTTATCCGTTCCCACTGCTTGAGAGGCGTGTGTGCTCGCTCGATGGTCTTCATGTAGAGATAGAGTCTGCCGTTGACGTTACGGACGGTCGCATAGCGCGAGTTGGCGAGCGGGCAAGATTGTCTGGTGCAGAAGCCGGTGACCTATAGTATTCGAGAGATTAGATATTACTCAGATAGCGTAGATGGTGGATTTGCGCGGTAAACACACATTATACTCGTTTCGACAGAAAGTCTGATCTTTCAATGTCCTAAGCGTTAAATAGATTAGTAATTGCTTGCGAAAAGAGAAAGGCGGAGAGTAAACGTACTTGATTTTGTAGGAGCAAAAGTCCTGGTTGATGATCTGCCACACGATCTATACAAGCACATAGCAGTTAGTCAAACGTACTCAGCACAGAAGGCACTATAAGACAATAAACAAAAACAAGAAAAGTACCTCGTCCGACATCTATGCAGCTATGTAGTCCTCTGAGGAAAAAAGACAGAAAACAAGGCGCGGAGAGGTGCAAACAAAAAGAAAATATTGACCGCAGAGCCTGTTGGGAGGAAGATTTTCCAGAGTCAAAAGGCAGAGGCGAAGAAAATTATTTTTGTTTACCCGGCCTGGGGTTTAGTGTTTAACCACATCCCAATAAAGTAATTATGGCTTAAACAAGTGATATTACAAAACAGGCAATTATCATTACTCGCTACCGCCCAGTATCGACATTGCGCGCGACGCGTCGGGCTCAGTTCGAGGAGCGCTTATTTTGAAAACACATTGAAAGTCTGAGGCAGCAAACATTACGACACTGCAGCAAAAGCAGGATTAGTGACAGGCTTCTGTATTATTTGAAACTTTATGAAAGGCCACGGAAAGCGCTTCGATGGAAGACGTGTCTATGTAGGGAAAGTTGCTGCTTTTAGCGCTAGTTAATCGGGATGTAAATGCTGAGAACAAGCGGGTGAGTGGGCTGGCCAGTCTTACCGCTGAAGACAAACGGGAAGCAATTTCTAAGCGCTTGTGGGATGAGAGGAACAGGGAGTGATTAGTATTAGTAGTGACCAGAATGTGTAAAGTAAATGCCGTACGACAGATGCCTTTTTGCTATAGCATGTGTTTGCTATCTCTGATCTGTAAAATATAAATGTGGTTTATTTTTTTTTCTTTCTTGGTTTTACAATACGGTATCGCCACGCGCTCTTATACATCAAATACAAAACAAATCTGCTCTCAGCTAAGAAATATAACATCATACAACGACACAACAAAAAGACATGAAGGTAAAAAAAATCGAAAATACAATGACACAACGACACAACAATACAACAATACAACAGCTAGTCAGTACGACAGTACAACAGTACAGCAGCATAACAGCACAACACCAGAGCAGCAGATACAGAAAAAACAGAAACAGTAAGAGCGCGCATAAAGCGACCGGTGCCAGGATCGGGAAGAATGCATTACGCATACTCTTGAACAAGAGATGATCAGCAAGAGATGATCAAGCTCCCATCCAAGAGTTATGTGGGACTCTGCGACTCTCTCGAAATCGCCATACCCACTAACACCCGACTTCACCCAGAAGGCAATCATGGACTGCCTCCGTATTGGTGGATTGTCAACGTTGCGCTTGAACCACTTGGTCGTGCGGACTCTCTTCAACAACCGTCGCCTCGGGGCTCCCGTGCGACGGCGCAACTTACCAGTGCATTTGTTAAAGAGACGCGACAACGAGAACGTTTTAAATCCAATGAGCAACCTGGCTAGAGAAGAAGCTCATCAGATTGGCCGCCCTAACCAACCGCGTCCACCCTGACAAGCAGGATCCTCGGCGCGTACATGAGACGGCCACGCAGAGGGACCGGGCCGACAACGGAACTGCAGTTCCTTTGAGCAAGCTCACCAGGTATCTGCGCGGGCAGGTCATATACCAGACCGCTTGGTCGAGTAAGCTTCTCTCTCCCTTTCTTCTCTCGCATGCATGGCACGACGCCCACTCTTGGAGAAGAGCAACTGCGAAACCGGACCGGTATGAGCAGCTCCCTAACCTCTCGTGGGGCGTCCCCAGAATGCCAGTCCTATCTGCTGCGGTATATGCTACTCTCAGAGGATCGCTACCTGGGTATATGCTACCCCCAAAGGCGCGCTATCTGTTCCAGTGATAGCCGTCCCCAGAGAGTGCTACCTAGCGCGGAGTAGTCTGCTCTCAGTACGAGAACGCTGCCCACGCCGTATAGGCAGTCTCTCTGGGAACTGCTCATGGAACAGTGCAGACCACTCTTTGGGAATGCTACCACTTCGATATATGCTACCCTCTGAGAGTGCTACCTGCGTAGTACGGGCTGCTTTCTGGCGACCTCACGAGGTACCACGCGTGCGAGAAAAGAAAGAGAGATCAAAGCTTACCCTCATCAACCTCCGCCTATTGTTTTTGCCGTCGAGAGAGAGAGCCGGAATGCCGATCTATTGCTGAGAAATAGATCAAATCGCTGCGGTGGGACAGGAGCCGAAAACCTGTCCCGGGAAAGGAAGAAGAGAAGGGAGAAGAGCGGCAGAAGAGGCGGGCGCGTTAAAATAAGCGGATTCCAGTCCAGGCGGGCGCGCGCACTGGTGTATTGGGGTTTCTCGATTGGGCCGAAAGTACACACACTTCTGACGCGCCGGCCATTTCGTAATTCATAATAAAATAATTGAGAATCGCGTTCGGTAGCCAACTATTTTTCAAAAAACTACGCTTTTTTGTTTCCAGCGACATACTTTTGCGGCGCCCCGTTGATTGGCCACCTGCGACATTCTTCATTTTGTATATGAGAAACAAGCACACGCCATTATAATCACCGAATTAAACAGTCGCGTAGAATATATGGGTAACGACTCCATAGAAAATACACAAAGCATCCACGCGTATCATAGGCATAAAAATATCGTCTCTATCATTCTAAAGGAGATCTCTAGAGACTAGGAAATTCTTTCTTGGCTTGCAACTCGGATAGCTGCCTGACCGCCTCCGCCGTCATAACACAACAACTTTCTCCACACAGCCTCCCCCCTCCGCCATCACCGACAACCGCAGCCCCCGTCAACAACAAGGATACGCAACAGAGTGAATCACCAACATAAGCCAACAGAGTGCACCACCAACATAAACCAACATATTACTGACGAGGATATCGCAGTGAGAAAAATTACAGTACTCGCAGAATTCAACCACCCCTTGTTTATCAATGTTTGACTTCTCGCCCTCGCACGACCCGTTTGTCGCAATACTGTTTAATGATGAAGACGAGGACTGCTTTGAAAAAATGTTAGGAGTGACTTATGGTGTATTTAATGATTTGAGTTTCTTGATCGAGGAGGAAGGTCTGGTCGCTGAGTCAAGTGAACATGCTGAGCGAATGCTATCCGTCTTTCTACACTTTCTCGTCTCAGGGCGCTCGATGGAGGAGGTCGCCGAGAAATTCAAACAGAGTCTCGAATTTGTCTAAACTTCAATCAAAGCGATTTCGGAGAAGGTGTTGATATTACGACAAGAGTCTGAAGCGGATTCTCCATCCCGAAGCAAGAACAGCTCATTCGGCCGTTATTTTCAAGATGTTGATGGTATCATCAAAGAATTCCCCGTGAAGATCGAAGGTCCTAGAAACCAGTCGGCTCTCGGAACCTCGGAAGAACATTCAGCCTACTTTCTGCTAGCCATCGATTTCGCCCAGTGCGTGAAGTACGTTTCAGCAGGGTCGGAGGCCGCGGTGCACAAGCGCGTCGCTTTAGCCGATGCTTTGCGGAATGGGCTTGATGTCCCAGATGATAAATTTTACATCGCAGAAACGAGTTTTGGCGATACGTCGTTCATCGTGACTCCGTACGACAACGTCCGCTGCAAACTAGATGAGTTTGAAGGAAGCGGGGTGAAGCCACAGAATAAGGAGGAGCTATTCAACCTCGCGCACGCACAGCTAAGCGACGTCGCGACGCAAACCATAAGAGAGCTTAAAAAGAGGTTTCTCATCTTGGGCAGCAATAAATATGACATGACTGAAATGAGGGAGATAATCTCTCTCTGCAGTTATGTCTACCACATCATTATAACTGAGGAGGAATATTGATTGATATAATGCCAGTGGTGAGAGCCTTCTTCCGGTACATGATCATGTTTGGTTGATCCTGTGGCAAAGATAAGAGTATTCAGTACATGTGGCTAAGTTTATTGTATAACAGTGACTCAAATAACAACAATTCTTATAGCAGAGTAAAAGAATAAACAGAAACATACTCAGTAGTAGACTGAGAAATAGAAGAAATAAAAATAAAAAGAACTCCCAACCTTCTACCTGCGCCGCACGCTGCCCAAACTTCTTTTTCGCAGTAAAAATTTCTCGAGCCTCTCCTCCTCTTCTCGGCCCAGCACAACTCATTTCCTCGCCAGATACCAGAAGAGAACGATGGCAGAGGTCGAGAAAAAGATAAAGAAGCGGAAGAGGTCATCTGTCTCAGCTCCGGCTGAGTCGGAATCACCCAAGAAATCCTCGCTGGCTGCTACAGAGGTTAGCAAAGAAGCCGCGACCGTCTCGCAGTCGATCCTGTCCGAGATCCCCCGCCAGGGCGCATACCCGCCGTCGAGCGTCTCCGTGCTCGGCAACCCGCCGCCGTCGCAGTGCTTCTTCCGCGTGTCTGCAGAGCTGTATCTGTCTATTGCGCCGATGTACTCTCTCTCGCCGCTGCAGGGCGTTCGGGCGCAACATCTGGATCCGCTCACAATGACATATTTCCATCCCGTCAATGGTATAGTGCTGGCCGTGCTTGACGTATCAGTCGATGAGAACGCGGGTGCTAGGATAATCAACGAGTCTCCCTTTGCATTTGCGTGGGTCAACGCAGAGTTTCTGGTGTGGAGACCAAAGCGAGGAGACATTTTACAGGGAAGAATCAACATGCAGTCGCGCAGTCATATCGGTCTCTTGGTCTGCGACGTTTTCAACGCAAGCATAACTCGCGACCGGATACCACCGAAGTGGAAGTTTGTCGAGAATGATTACAACAATGAGGAGGAAGAAGAGGAAGAAGAAGAAGACCGCGACGCAGCTGGTCTCTTGATCAGCGGCGACGATCGACCGGCCGCGAGCAAGAGCTACGGTAGCTGGGTGGATGCGAAGGGAAAGAAGGTCGACGGCAAGCTTACGTTCGTCATTGAGGCCCTCGAGACCTCTGGAAAGCTATTCTCGATCGAAGGAAGTCTTTTAAAACTGGGTGATGTCAATAGCAAGGATCTGACGGCACCAGGAGCCAGGGCCGATTAAGTGTGCTAAAAATTTTGGGATCTCTGTTGGCTAACAGAGGATAAGAAAATTAGATTACTCTTTCTGTACATTATTTCAATTGCTTTAGATGTTTATTTGCATGATTTTTGGAAGACAAAAATGTGTCGGGGGTTTCGTTTCTTGAAAGGGTAGATTTACGATGACCAACAATATAGCTCAACTTTTCATAAATGCTGCAATTCAATTCATTATTTTCTTTCCTCGCGCAATGAACCCAATAGATATATACAAAAGATACTTTTATGACCCCATGATACCCAAGAAAAAAAAACTATGAACTATACATGAACTGCCTGCACCTTAGTTGCTCTCAAAGTACTGGAGCAAGAAGTCACGCTCAGCAGACTGCTCACCCCAGTCCTTGACAACAACGCACGAAGCACCAACGACCTTGCGAGCGTTACCCTCACGGTCAAGAACGCCTTGATTCATTCAGTTAGCAGCCGTTCTCGAACACTAACAACAGTATGATAGATAGAACTTACAAAGACCAGCCCACTCGCCCAACTTCTTGGAGTCAGAGACCTTGATCAAAGGGATCTTGTTCTCGGGCTCAGCGCAGAGAGCCTCAATGAGCTTGACGTACGACTCCTCATCGCAAGAGTCGCAGAGGACAGCAAGGTGGGCCTCACGGCTATAGATTGTAAAACACGAGGTCAGCAATCTCGTCCATGATTTATTCATATCATCAATCCCCTCTTCACGACTGATCTCTGGGCGATGATCAATTGAATCAAATTGCCAAAACATACCGGCCAAGAGCCTTGGAGGCCTCACGGAGACCACGGGCAAGACCGTCGTGGATGAGAGCCTTGCGGAGAACACCCTTGAGGGCCTCCTCGACGGTCATTCCACCAGCGGGAGCGGAGGCCTCGACCTCGACGATCTCCTCGGCGGCGATAACTTCCTCGGTATCAGACATGTTGAATAAGATGAATTAAATTTGGATTTTAAGTAACGGGACTTCGTCGACAGAGAGATGTGATGAAGCTGCTCAGTCCTGTGGAGAATTCAAAAGGGAAGACAAAGACGAACAATTTTCGATATAGCTTCCCACGCCCGCAAACCGTGCGGCTCAGCGACGGTCTATAGTTAAGTGTGACTGCGTTTTTGCAAGCCCTAACAACCCTATAATAAGTCATACATTACATAATGATCAGGTCTAGGGTATCTTTTCTGATCAGTGCCCTTTGTTTACTTCCCGGCGCGATGCGATACAAGAACACGTCTGGACGAAGGCAGCTCTGCAACCGCGCAACACGTAAACAAGCAGCACAATGGCCCAGCCGTCGTCGGGCACGACCTCTCTTCTGACGGAGCATTTCGAGTACCCTCCGATTGCTCTTCTGGACGACGTGATCAACGCCGTCAATAATATTCTATACAAATGCACAGCAGCCATTGAAGCATTTCTGCAAAATACCCCACCTTGCAAAGATATACCAGACGAGGAGATCGAACTGGGAACCGCCAAACTGGAGACTTTATTAGAAGGAATAGTGGACCGCAATTTTGATAGGTATCGTGCTGTTCTTTGTCTTGTCAGTTGGTGATCTTCAGTCACGGTTCTAACGTATCACGACTGATCAGATTCGAGCTCTATGTTTTACGGAATATCCTCGCGATTCCCGACGATGTCGCCGATGGCTGGATGAGACTGTCACATCACAAAGTACGTTCTGTATAGCTTACTTGTGGTTGTACGTTTGGCTAATACCTCATAAAGGGAATCGACTTTTCAATATCACACGCGAACCTCGATAACAGGCTATTAAATCTTCGGAAAACGCTCCAAGCCTCATACTACGCCAATGAAAAGCTTAGGATAAAGAGCCGTCAAAATAGACAGTTGATCACAGTTCTCAAAACATATGATGCAGCGCTGTCCTTTCTGCGACGTACGAGTGGTGTCGCGCCTATGGACGAGACGGTGCGCTTCCTGATTGCACAAAGTAAGGAGATCCAGCTGCGAGTCGCCAGTCTGCGCAGGCTTGAGGAGAATTCGACTGTCGAGCTCGGCGGAGAAAGCAAGTTACCGGTCAGTTTGCCTGACGAGGGTGTTGCGGCGTCCGAGCGTGATGTGTATATTGAGAAGATGACGGCGATGATTGTGAACAATACCAAAGAGACGGAAACAGAGGAGTGAAGATGGTACAGCTGCTGTACCTTGTATTTTTAGTTTTACCATTTCGGGGGCGTTGTCTGAGAGTGGGAGTTTACTGATATTTGTGTGTCAATTACGGTAACGACTTTTTATGTTCAGGTTTGGAATATATGTATATTAGCATGATTACGACGGAAGAGGAGGTTATTTAAATGAACAGGATAGATCATGATGAACTAGGACGGTACCGAATGTAATGCTCCACATTGTAAAGTAGATAAGTAAGAAATAATGAAAAAACAACTCCCGTTTCCCAACTCAAGAAAGTATAGTGAATGCAAGTCAATCCCAAGAGAACTGTTTTGTTTCCGTATAGGCCGGGAACGTACACTAGATTTGATAGGAAACTGTACAGATTTATTTAGATCGTATCTAATGCTTCTCACTTCTCAAAAATGCTTTCTCCACGCTTCTTGGCCTCGAAGTTGATCTTGCCCTGTAGATATGTCAATAATAAAGATCAGATGCCGCGATAAGGATAGCCCGGGTACGTACCTCGAATTTGTAGGAGGTGTAGAGAAGAGCACCGGGGATGGCGACGAGGAAGATGAGGGCATAGCGAGCGTTCTTGGGGGTCCATCTGTAGTAGGCCTCGTAGTTCTCGCGGAGGGCTGGATATAGTGTGTCAGTCGCCCATCCAACCACAACAAAGACCCAGAAAAACCAAAACAAAGCGAGATCAACGGCAAAACAAAGCCCTTTATTATCGGTAATACATACTGTAGTGTCTGTCGATAGCGGGATCCCGGTGAAGGGCTGGTATGATGTTAGCATGCGCGAATGATAATATCGGGAAGCTCATTGGCCGGATTCGTCCCGGGTGCGGGAGGCAGCGGAGGAAGTAGCGGCAAACGAGCAGGAAGATCAGTGTGCAGATAACGTACTTGTAGGTCCGTGTCCACCAGCCATTTTTATCTATAACCTGATACAGAGAAGTAGACAACCGAGGGGATAGAGAAAGAGGGCGGGTGCTGGATGCGCTAAATGCCCGACCTGGAGTGTGGTTTGCTCTGCTTTCCGCGCCCATTCACGTGACTTTGAATCACATGACCGCAGCTGAAGTGCGGCGCGGCGAGATGAACGGACATTGAGATGAAGGACGACCGACGACGAGCAAAGTCGGCGCTCGAACCTCGAGGCTGATAAGCAGCGCGAGAAGAGGCCGAGCGAGTGAGCAATTGGGCTCTTATTCCGAGCAGCGACAACCGCGCAGTAGAGAAGTAGGCAGACCGTAGACAGCAGCTGTTACCCGGAATATTTAGGCCGATCGGTGGAGTCCAGCGGGCTGCGTACGTTGCAGCGGGCGTATTGGGTCCCGCGATAGCAAAGCGTGGGCCGGGTTCGTGACGAGCACCGTCCTCTCCTCCTCTCCTCCTCTCTTCCTCCTCCTCATCTTCCTCTTCACCAGCCCGCGTGTCTGCTTCCGCCCGCCGTCCATTCATTTCTCCACCCGCATTCGCTCAAACACGACCGCAATGTCTCTGCCTGAGAACACGACCCACGTCTGGACCACCCTCCTTACAAACACAAAGTACCTACCTGGTCTCCTCGCCCTCGAGTACTCCCTCCGCAAGGTCGGCTCCAAGTACCCCTTCCTCGTTCTCTACACCTCCACGCTCGAACCCGAAGGCCACGCCGCCCTCGAAGCACGTGGTATTCCTAAGCGCGAGATCGCCTACCTCCTGCCCAAGAGCCACAAAGACTATGGCAACGACGTCCGCTTCTACGACTGCTGGTCGAAGCTCCAGCCCTTCAACCTCACCGAGTTCAAGCGTGTCGTCCAGCTCGACTCCGACATGATCGTCGTCAAGAACATGGACGAGCTCATGGAATTGGAGCTCAACGATACCGACCGTATCTTCGCCGCATCTCACGCATGCACCTGCAATCCCTTCAAGAAGGCCCATTATCCCAAGGACTGGTAAGTTCACGACAATGCCCCATTTCCCGCTTCTCTTCCTTCCTTTCCTCGCCACAATTGTACTAACACTTGCTTGCTTGTTTCAGGGTTCCCGAGAACTGCTCCTTCACTCACCAGCACGACACCCCTGATGTTGCCCAGACCGAGGGCGCGCCCACCAACACCGGCCTCGCCATCTGCAACGGTGGTCTCCAGGTCGTCAACCCGTCGAAGGACTCCTACGACAAGATTGTCGCCGCCATGGCATCTCCTACCATGACCGATAACTACGAATTCGCCGACCAGTCCCTGCTCTCGGACGTCTTCCGTGACTCGTGGGTTCCTCTCTCATACAAATACAACGCCCTCAAGACACTGCGCGACGTCCACAAGCCAATCTGGCGCGACGAGGAGGTCAAGAACGTCCACTACATCTTGACCCCCAAGCCATGGGATCTCCGTGATCCCGAGAACGAGCTCTTCGAGTGGTGGTGGAAGATCAACGACCAGCGCCACGCTGACGAGAAGGCTGCAAACGTCTACGACGGCTTCTAAAACTGTTTTACTATCTTTGTGACTACGTGCAGCCTGTAACCGTCAGCTGTATTTTTATCTCGTTTGTAACATACTGTTTTACTAGTACCTTGCTTTTTCCCACATCTTAAAAGATTGATTATATTTCTAAATTTGCTCGCGTTCCTTTGTAAATTTGCTCATATCATCCTCGTTTGTTATCTTACAAATCGGATCCTTCCCTCTACTGATTCCGATATACGAATCGACAACTTTCACATCATTGACACTAATTTATCCGTGCGATAATTGACGTTTCATCAACTCTCCCTTTTGTATTTCATATGCAAATAAATTAGATTGAAAAAATGTGTAGATAATGAACATGTGTAAAAAAGAAAAAAACCAGTACAATTGACCCGACACCCCGCCAAAAAAACAACATCATTCAAATGAACAAAACGGGAAATCCACAAAACACAATCTCGACTCTAGCAAAAAAAGTCAAACACTGCCTGATCTGAATCCCGTTTTCTCCATGTGCGAAATCGCTTTGCCGCAATTCACACCGCCACGCTACAAAACAAAGTCCGCACTGCATGCTCTAAAACCAATGCCAGGCAGCCGTCATGAACACACAACAGACTTTTCCCACGCCCACTCTCTTGCGAACGTGTAATCTTGCATCCTTTGACATATCGAACTCAACCAACATTTACCGGCTTCGGTACCAGAGTCTAGTGATCTTCTGGAGTCTCATCTTCTTCTGCAACTGCAGAATTCCGTACATGAGAGCTTCCGAGGTAGGCGGGCATCCGGGAACGTAGACGTCGACAGGAACGATTCGGTCGCAACCACGGACGACAGAGTAAGAGTAGTGGTAGTAGCCACCACCGTTGGCACAGGAGCCCATAGACAGCACCCTAATTATAAATCCAAACGTTAGTCCGGATCACAACTATCAAGTAAGATAAACACTCGTACCATCGGGGCTCAGGCATCTGGTCGTAAACCTGTCTCAAAGCGGGAGCCATCTTGTTTGTGAGGGTTCCGGCGACAATCATAATATCGGACTGACGCGGCGAGGCACGGAAAATAATTCCCACACGATCCTGATCGTATCTGGGACCGGACAAATGCATCATCTCGACTATAATAAACAAATTCAGATTAGAGCCCGATTACTACCACTCGCAACCAACTCCCGCGCTGTTTGAAGCTCCCGCGAGAGAGGATCTCGTCTGTCGTAACATACCTGCACAGCACGCCAGACCGAAGGTCATGGGCCAGAACGAGCCCTGACGAGCCCAATTCGCAATAGCATCAAGCGTAGTCATAGCATAGTCGATCACGTTCTGAGGCTTGCGCTCCGAAGGCAAGGGGTAGTCTTTGGGCAGCGCCGACTTGGACACGACGACCTGCTTGTCTGGCTTCGACGCCGATGTCGAGGCCGAGAAAGTACGCACGAGAGCCTGCTGGCTCGGTCGCAGCGGGACGAGCGAGCGCGAAGCAGCGAATGATGGGAGCCTTATCATCTTGAGTAGAAAGCTGATCTTGGACAGGCAAAGGTGTGAAGGTCTGAGTTGTGAAGGCTGAGGTCGCGAGTTCGGGGAACCTCTGCAAAACGAGGGTTTCTTTTCGGGTGTTGCTGATTGGCCGTCAACACCCTAACCCCCTAAATACCAGTTTCGGCAATTACAAACATCCTGGCTCATATACGGACGGCTGCTTGTTTGTTGATCCACATAACTCTATAAATCCAACTATTGTACAATCACGATAATAAAAATACATCCACACAGTCATTCAGTCGTCATCAGTCCTCCCGCTCTTCCTGTGACGGTCCTTCAGCTCTCCCGTGACAAACGATAAATATAACGGGACCTCCATCCCATTCTTCAAACAGTACAGCTTCATATTGCGCGCCTTGTCCTTCAACTGCACCTGGTTTCTATCTTTCAAAACCTCACTCACAGTACCTCCCGGCCCGTACATCTCCAAAATTGCGCTCCATTTTGGCCCCTGTACCTTCTCCAAACCCTCCAGTAGCGCTGTCTCTTCCTCCTTCGACCATGGCCGCCGCTTGTTTGCACCTCCATTAGACGCCCGGTTTCGGGGCGGCTTTGACCTTTGTCCGTTCCCAGTTGACGCCAAAATACCCTCTGAATGCTCACCATCATGGACGCGGGTTCCGGATATAATCTCGTTCGCAGCCGCATAAGCCTCTTCCGCGCTTAGTATTCCTTCCCCGCTGCCATTGACATTCACGGAACCTGCCTGCCCCACCGACGAGCCCAGATGCATGCTTGGATCTACAGGTATATCTGCGTCCACATGATGTTGCATCGATGAGAGATTCGGTATGACTGGCTCAGCATGCACAACTGCAGCTTCTTCGCCATACGGGTTGACATCCACTGAATCCATATCCGGAGCTCCACCCGAGACTGTTCCGTCCGACCCCAGCGACATACTACCTAACCGCTTCTGCTTCTTGCTAGATGGTCCAGGAAGCGCGATTATCGAAGCATAGTTTTTCGCCACATAGTCATTGATATCCCGCACGAAATTAGTCCAGGGATATTTTTCAGACAGCGCCTCATCGTCTGCAGGGTTAGCCAACTATACAAATAAAAGAAGGTCAGTAAATCGATCTCGATGGCAAAAGAAAAGTTTTGGTGACATACGATCTCTTTCCTGCTCTTACACCGGGCAATAAAATCAAGCTCGCCCGCGCTCAAGACTTTGCCCGCACCCGGTCTCCGATCTAGAAAGATCCGCTCTAATTCATCAGGAAATAGATCATCAAGAAGCTGCTCCCTCGTACGTTCCTTCTGACCCAAGCCCGAAATAAAAGACTGGGTCTTCAGATCAAGGTAGAGAGCGCCCTGTACCTTGAGCAGGCGACTGTTCTCGGGCACAAAAGAGTCGATGAAATATTTATCGAGATGGAAGAAGCCGGCAGGGCAGATACCGTAGACTGCAGTAACAAAAGTAGCGAGATTGGCTTTGCGGATAGTGGAGCAATAGCGTGGAGATTTTGAGAGGCCCAAAGCGGTGGCGGACAAGAAGAAATCAGTAGTATAGAGTCGTTTTGTTTCTGTACGCAGTTCTTAGTTAGTACCCCATCCCTCGTCAGAATGATACAAGGGAAACGCAGCATACGTTCAAACAGAGAATTTAAAGTCCGGAAAGCTTGGCCCTGATCGCTCTCGGGCTGAGTAACAACAGTATACGCGCTTTCATATGCCCCGCGCCCAAGAGTAGCAAGGATTTGGTTAGACTGTAGAGAGCGCGAATTGGTCAGTAGATTGGCATCATTGCTATTCTCAACGGAGCGCCACTCACGAGATTATCTAAAATCGGCATGCTCTGCATTTTGAGCTGCATTGAAGGATCATTGGAGCCTGTGAGCTCGTCGAGAGGATAGTCAAACACCGTTTGTAGCTGGTAGTGCTGTTGATGGTGTTGTTGGTGTTGTGGTTCATGGTGATCATGGTGATCAAGAGCACCGAGGTCATCAAACGCGGCGCCGTCATGGCCCTGGACAGACTCCAGCTGATCAGCGATAAACCGGAGCTGCTCAGCATCGTTCATCTGGAACATGTTCTCATCATGACCGCGTTTCTCGCCGCGCGGTGACTGAGGTGCGTTTGCCTCCTCAGAAGGGTGAGGATCGAGACCCTCGATCTCGGCGGCTATCAAGAGAGAGGTGTTAGACTACAAGAGAACAAGGCTTCTTGTGTTTGGTCAGAACAGGTCGCGTTACTTACTTATCATTTGTTCGTCTGTTATCAAAGTAGGGTTGTAAATCCGGGGTAGAAGGAGGGCTTCTGCTCGTATAGGGCGAACTGTGGTAGGGTTCAACGAGGACGAGATCAGAGCGATGGAGAGCGACGTGAAAGTTAGTGGTCGGTTAGCACCATATAAATCACATGTTATATGCGTTTATACAGTAGCCGATTTGGTGCCATATATTGTCATTAAATAGTGACATTTATTGTATTCTTCAGTATTCATTCAATTTTGTATACTATTATCGAAATCTGAAATTTACTGCATCGAGAAATTGCCAATCCCGAAAAGTTGCGGCCATTTCCGATGTTTCCAGGCCTCGAAACTATCTCCAATGCGGCGAGCAAACTGAAAATCTCTGGGAGAGCGGCGCCGCTTTTGTCACTGATAATCTCTACTATACAAGGGTCGACCATTCAGTCTTCAAGAAATAGGAGCGCCTCAATACTTTCCTCTCGCCCGTTGGTGAATATAATTGAGCAGTCTACTGTGATTTCTACTGTTTGCGACTACACAGCAAAATGGAGATGCTAAAGAGAGCGATATATGGACCAGATCCGGCCGAGCAGGTAAGATAGTGTCTACTGCACTGCGATCGCAATTCAACCTTAGGATACGCCACAGAATATCAACAGGACTGACTGTTTGCCTATATGTCTAGATGCGAAAGTGCAACAGTCTGTTACGGAAAAACGAGCGTCAACTGGAGAAGCAGGTTACAAGTCTGGCGGGTCTCGAATCGAAAACAAAGTCGATGATCAAGCAAGCTGCAAAACGTGGCGATGTATCATCTGCCCGGATTTTGGCCAAGGAGCTGTACCACGTTCGACAACAGCGCTCGAGACTATTCAAGTCGAAGGCACAGCTACAGTCGGTAGGTATGCAAGTTCGGGAAGCATTCGCAGTCCGCAAGATCCAAGGAAGTATGAAGGCCAGTACCGGCATAATGAAGGACGTCAACACACTAGTACGCATGCCGGAGCTATCAGGTACTATGCGCGAGCTGAGCCAGGAGCTCATGAAGGTATATCATTCGAATCGCCTTTATCTATGTTAACGTACTATCGTTGCTAACCAACGTCTATCGCATATATATAGGCTGGAATAATGGACGAGATGGTCGGCGATACGCTTGATGGTTTAGACGAGGCAGATGATACTATGGAAATGGAAGCCGATGCCGAGGTAGATGCTATTCTCTCAGAAATTACCGGTGGCAAGCTGGGACAGGCAGGTGCTGTACCAGACAGCGTACCGGCCGAGGCCGAGGAAGAAGAGGAAGAGGAGGCCGATTTAGACAGTATGCGCGAGAGACTACGGGCGCTGCAGAGTTAGTGGACTGGTTTCTGATGTTCAATCTACAAGTAATACACATGGCATATCAAGCATAATTAGTCCATTTTCAGTTGGTCCCCCATTGAGAGCTCAGATAAAGCTGGGTGCACAATACAAGGCAAGGCTGACTCCTCACGTGACTGACACACACGTGACATTGCGCATTTGTAGAAATTAGAGTTCCGGAAGAAAGAAATTTTAAAAAAACTCCGGGTCTCCTCAACATCAGCAAAGAACTAAAGCCACCCGCTCAATGAGTTTTCCTCTCCCCACCCAACTGCTTAGATTTTCTGCTCCTGAACCTCGTTCAACCTCTCGCAGAGCTTCTTCCGTCATATCCCGGTTAGCTCACGAAAAAATGGTTGCAGATATCCCTTTTAAGGCCTCGCAGGTCTCGGAGGACTTCCTCGCGAAGGCCACCCTCGTCGCGCCCTTCCCTGTTCCCGAGAACATTTCTGCTCTCGATGGACCGACTTATGTGACTCCTCAGACGTTGGTTGAGCTCTCCACTTATGCTCTCTCTGATGCCATCTTCACCTACTCGCCAGAGACCTTCGGCTTGGACTCTGATATTGCGGCCTGGAAGACTGCTGACCAGCCCAACGGCTTTGGAACTGTTCCCCTCGTCAGCCAGCTCGAGACTCGCGCTGGCGCAGGGTCTCTTCCTTTGGGGTACATTCTTTCGTCGAGCCTCTCGCGCAAGCACGATACCGCTACGCGTTCTATCGTTGCTTCGTCTGGATCTCTTCCCGCGCTCTCCCCTGTGCTATCTGAGCTCGCCTATCTGCCTTCGCCGCCCTCCCCCATTGTCTTGAACGTTGCGGCAATTGACTACTCTCCCGTCTCTGATGCGTTTGTCGTTGACTACATCACTGCTCTCAACGCTGCTCGTGAGTCTGGGCTTGCTCTTGTGACCTCGTCTCGTGTCTCTGAGCTTCAGCACATGTCTCTCTATGCCTCCTTGCTTTCGTCGGTTCTGCCTGCTGTCCATCTTTATGACGGTCTCCGCCTCGCTCGCGAGAGCCAGCGCGTCGTCGACGTTCTCGGTACCAAGCGTGTCAAGGACATGTACGAGGATATTCTCTCGTCCCAGGACAAGACCTTCCTCCGCGCTGACCCCGTCATCAAGGCCAGCCGTCTTTTGACTGCTGTCAACGCCGAGTTGGGCACCTCCTACCGCTTGTTTGAGTACGAGGGTCACGAGCAGCCCGATGTTGTGCTTGTCCTTCTCGGCTCGACCGAGTCGGCTGTTGCGTCTGAGGTCGCTCTCAACCTTTCTGATGCGGGCGAGCGCGTCGGTGTCTTGACCGTCCGTGTTGCCGCCCCGTTCGGCGAGTCGCAGTTCCTCAACGCTCTCCCGCGCTCGACCAAGCAGGTCTATGTCTTTGGCCAGGTTTACTCTGAGGCTGAGGTTAAGGACCCTGCCTTCAAGTCGTCGATCTACAGCGACATCTTCTCTGCCGTTGTCATGTCTCCTGACTTCCCGGCTGGGTCTCGTCCCAAGCTCATTGATCTGAAGTACACCCGCGAGGAGCAGACCATGACTCCCAAGAACTTCATCTGGATCTACGAGCAGATTCTCCGTGGCTCGCAGGCCATCACCATTTCCATCCCGGAGGAGGTCACTGCCAACGGCTTTTCTACCGTTGCGTCCTTCGACTTGCTCGAAGACCAAGACGTTTCCCAGGTAGTGTTCTGGTCTGCTGACGACAGCCCGCTTGCCTTCTCCCCTGTCAAGCTTGCCCAGTTCTTCTCGCTCGACACCTCGCGCAACACTGGATTCTACTCGACCTTTGACAACCAGACCTTGGCTGGCATTGTTCAGTCGGAGCTGCGCTCGTCCAAGCGCATCATCGACTCGACCTTCGCTGTTACTAATGCTGATATCGTTGTTGTCAATGACGACCGTATCTTTTCTGCGTACAATGTGGTCGATGCGTTAAAGTTCGGAGGCTCGCTTCTTGTCAACACTACCGACAAGTTTGAGGATCTCGTCAAGAAGATTCCTTTCCCGATCAAGAAGCTCTTGACCTCGAAGGAGATTGTCGTTTACACGATCAACCTTGCCGATGTTGCCGACTCCGCCAACGGCGCCGCGGTCAGCCTTGCATCTCAGATCGCTGTCTTGCGTACCGGAAACCCCACCGAGCTCGCCGAGGCGTACATTGGCAAGCTGCTTACTCTCAACCCTGACTCTGGTCTCGACGCCGCCGCCGTTTCCGAGCTGTCGGAGAAGGTCCAGGCTGCGCTCGTCAAGGCCGAGGTTCCTTCCGCTTGGGAGCTCAGCGACGATGAGCCCACTTCGCTTCCTATTGCTCCGGTCTCGGACAGCTTCACTGCCAACGAGGAGAAGTTTATCGAGGAGCCTGTTGTTGATGTCGAGACTTACCAGACTGCTGCGAAGACTCTTGCGTTCAAGGAGGCATACGAGTACAAGGCTGAACTCCGTCCTGACTTGCCTGTCCAGAACTTTGTTGCCAAGGTCCAGGAGCTCAAGCGTCTCACTCCTTCGTCTTACGACCGTAACATTTTCCACATCGAGTTTGACATCACTGGAACTGGCTTGAAGTACGAGATCGGAGAGGCTCTTGGTATCCATGGTCGCAACGACTCCGAGCTCGTGGCCAAGTTCATTGCTGACTATGGCCTCGATGCTGATGCTGTCGTCCTTGTTCCGTCGCGTGAGGATCCCGATCGTTTCGAGCAGCGTACTGTTTACCAGGTCTTGCTCGAGAACCTTGACATTTTCGGCAAGACCCCGAAGAAGTTTTACGAGTCGCTTGCCGAGTATGCCACTGATGAGAAGCAGAAGGCTCATCTTGTGAAGCTCTCCAGCGCTGAAGGTGCGGAGGAATTCAAGCGTAGAGCTGAGGAGGAGACTCTTACCTATGCTGATATTCTCATCGAGTTTGACTCTGCTCGCCCCTCGTTCGAGGAGCTTGTGAAGATGGTCAACCCGCTCAAGCGCCGTGAGTACTCGATTGCGTCTTCGCAGAAGGTGCACCCGAACGCCGTGCACTTGCTCATCGTCGTCGTCGACTGGGTTGACAACCTCGGCCGCAAGCGTTACGGTCAGTGCTCGCGCTACCTTTCGCAGCTCGAGATTGGCTCTGAAGTTGTCGTCTCTGTTAAGCCTTCGGTTATGAAGTTGCCTCCTTTGACCACTCAGTCTATCATTATGAGTGGTCTCGGAACCGGTCTTGCTCCTTTCAAGGCCTTTGTTGAGGAGAAGGCGTGGCAGAAGGCGCAGGGTCACGAGATTGGAGATGTCTTCTTGTATCTCGGATCCCGTCACCAGAAGGAGGAGTACTTGTAAGTTTTATGCAAAGCAATGTCTGGTTTACTGTTCTATGGTTGTAATACTAACACGAATGATGTATAGGTATGGTGAATTCTGGGAGGCTCATATGGCTGCTGGAATTATTACCCATATTGGTGCTGCTTTCTCGCGTGATCAGCCTGAAAAGATTTACATCCAGGATAAGATGCGCCAGTCTATCGACAAGCTTGTCCCGGCTTATGTCGAGAGCAAGGGTGTCTTCTATCTCTGCGGGTACGTTTTAAACTGTTTTGTGAAGGTTCTATTGATAGTGAGACTAACCGATTGTATCATAGTCCCACCTGGCCCGTGCCGGACGTTACTGCTGTCCTGGAGGATGTCATCATGGAGGATGCCAAGATCCGCAACGTCGAGATCGACACTGCGAAGGAGGTTGAGGAGCTCAAGGAGAAGAGCAGATATATTCTCGAGGTCTACTAAATTCTTGTTGCTTTGAAATACTTAGAGTGCACAGTCCGAGATATCTTGGTTTTTAGTTTTTCTGGAGGATGCATTTTCTAGACAGACAATAGTATATGTTGTGATTGTGTTTATCTATGGGAAGCATATAGTTCTTAGATGGAATATCATTGAATAAATTTATAAAACACAATAGGTCCAAATTAAATGTTTATGATATATACACGTACGCCACAAGAAAACACCTTGCAAGCAACCGAATCGAACATCTCTATAACCGGCAAATAAAACATCACTCTGAAACAAAATCAGAGCATTAATTTCCATTTTCTAGTCGAACGCCCTTCTTCATTATTATTCGTGACATATGCTCTATGATAGCTGGAGGGTAACAACTTCCACCGAGTTCTATTGTGTTTGCGCTTGCGATTAATGTTGTTGCCACCCGCCCAGAAATATCTCGGTCGGTGGATAAAGACCGAGAAAGGAATCCAAAAACTGATAAGGATGAGAAGAAAGAAAACAAGAGCCAGAAGAGAGGAGAAACTGGCGTCTATTCAGCCAAAAACTCGGCGATTTCTTCGTCGCTCTCGTAGTTGGCCTCAATCTCGGCTTGCCGTTCGTACCGCTTCTCAATCTGCTTCATGACGTTCTTCTGGCGCTTGCGGGCATTGCGGCCCCAGACGTTCTTGACAGTCTCCTCCTCGAACTGCTCGTCGACATCTTCCAGGCTGAGTGCTTTCTTGACTGCCGCCTCTCGAGTCTCAGCGCCGGCTTTCCGGTGCTCGCGCTTCTGTAGCTCGGCGCCGATTTTCATGAGGTAGGGACGGAAGAGCATGTATCCGGTCACAATTATAAATATAGGATAGTAATCCTTGATTGTGTAGTCTTTGAGGTGGTCGAAAATCTTGATCTCCATGTTGATGGTATGTTGCGATTATTTCGAGGAAGGCTTTCGAGTGAGCGGGTAGGAAGCGGTAGACGGGAATTCTCTGCGAATAGTGGTATATCCAAAAGAAGAGCCTTGTTCAGCGCAAGGTATTGTCGGGGTGGTGGAATGGCGAGTGGAAGTAATGCGCGCAAGTGGACGGAGGGAAAACGCCGGCGTTTTCTATGTTCTCCAAACAACGGCCGAGGACAGAAAAACAGGTCGACTTGTATTCTTCTGACATCCGTGTGGCGCCGATGGGGTATTGTGGGTGTCAGTGCACCTTATAAATATATAGCTTAGTCTGGACTCACAGACCCTGTTTAACCCCTCGGTTGTTACGGCGATTTGGGTTTCTCTCGGCTCGTTTTGTTTATCTCAAAGTCTAACGCGTGCGCGACGCGATCTGTTCCTGCGTCCCAGACAAGTTTATACAAGTCGCCCATCAGTCCTCAGGAAAACTTCTTTGATACGATATTTCGCTTTCTCAGAAAATGCCTTCTGCAGATATGGACCCTGAGCTTCAGAATGTGAGATAAACCCAATGGAGCCAATGAACGCGACAACAAGGCCTTCTATTATCCAGATCGTGCGCTGACTTTGAGTAATTTCTAGAGGCTGAAATCAGCGGTTTGGTATACAGGTAATACGCATTACTGCTGCTTAGTTTTGAAACCAGTGCCGGGGTTGACTTTGTTAAACTATTGTAGTTGGCAAGATTGTTGATGAAGCGTGTGAGAGTCTTGGGGTGAACGTTACACCTCAGTATACCGCTGCTCTGACAGAACTGGTCTACGCACAAGCAGGTGTGTTCTGATGATCTATATAGCTTGACTGTATGAGTTTGTTGCTAACTAACTACTAGTGACACTTGCTACTGATATTGAATCGTTTGCATGGTTGGTGACCTCTCTCAAATCGCTACTTCTGCTCAAGACACTGACCTTCTAATCATCTAGGCACGCAAAACGAAAGACCGTGAACACGGATGACGTCCTGATGATGTGTCGACGAAACGAGGGATTAAAAGACGTTCTTGAAGAATTTGTGGAAGAGCTTGAGGAGCGGAAGCGGTCAGCAAAGGCGTCAAAGGCTGGCCACAACTAGCTGCGTTGAAGTCTTGGTCTTTGTCTGCTTTTGCTTGGGAATTACTGGCGTTTTGTTGTTTTGTTGTATATCGTTGCCTATTTAATGCATTATGAGCTATCAATCAATGATCGGTGTGGTTTTAGTCAAGCTGGACGTGTAAGAAGCTGTAAAGTCATGATCTTGTCGTAGTAGAGCAATTCGGTGGCCGACTGTAGTGGACCGTGATCTGTGGTGCGCACACAACCAACGATCTGATGTAAAAGGCGGGGCGCATCAACAACGTCTTCCGCCATCCCACTCTCGCAACTGCCCGTTCTGATCCGTCCTTCTGATTACGCCCAACAATCCGAACCTTTCTGTTTCTGCGTGGCTCATTTGCTCTCTTGATCTGAAATCTGTCAAACATACGCGGCCGAGAATGAAACCCGAGTCCTCGGTGCGAGGTAGCAACAACAACAATGACCGACTGGAAATTGACCTTACTGTCCACAACAATTTCACTCCACAGCTGCAGACACTTTTAACGAAACAGAAAGGAATAAAGATCTCAGTCGCGTTCTCAAATGCAAGGCTCAGAGTGCTAATCGATCCGTCTGATACAGCGAGTACGTTCATCAGTCGTGACGCATATGATCGCTATCTCGCCGGCCGTGAGCTCAGCAATGCGCCTCGATTCCCAGTACTGGATGGATATGTACCTCAAGAAAAGGTGCTGAACACGGCGCTTTATGGGGCGTCGTTTCGTGCTGTCACCGACGACAGCGACAACGACAGCAGCGAGAAGGGCGCGGCGGATCTCACTGCCAAGGTGGTCGATCGCGGAAAGCAGGCAGAGTCGAATGAGAATAGCATGCTCGAAATCAAAAACTACGATCCAGATGCAGCGATTCGCAGTATCTCCGGACTCTTCGGTCAAGGGGCCGGTGGAAACCCCGCCGATAGCACAATGACGACCACGCCCACGACCTCGACCGCGACGGTTGTGGAAACGAAGAAATCAAGTTCAAATTTGCAGTCATGCGCAGAACTGCTCAAGTCATCGATTTCCGACGGCGAATGGACACCAATCGTCAAGATGCCCAAGCAGAGGGAGAAAGAGGGGCAACAGCAGCAGCAACGACAGGAAAAGCAGCCTCTGACTGAGCAGCCTGATTTGGCTAATCAGACTACGCATACTACGAGCAAAAGCAACCTGCTTTCCAATCTGCCAATTAAGCTTGGCCCCTCCTATAGCAAAGTGGCGCGGCAGAGCATCAACACCAGTGGGATACCGGGAGCGACTACGATTACTCCCACTAGTACGGAAGCAGGCGGTGAAGCTGAATCTTACAAGTTGGTTGCTAGGAAGCCCAAGGTGGCGTCCTTGGATTCATTGATGAGCAATGACCGCGATAAAGAACAGTCAGACCGACCCGGGTCCGGAGCCAAGAGTTATGGTTCTGTAGCTTCTGCTGCACAATCCAAGTCTGAACGTCGCCCGCTACAGTCATTTTCGTGGGCTGCAGTAGCCGCCGGAACTGCAGAGAACAGACAGATAGTCGCGGATACATCGGCTTCAAGTGTTACT
This sequence comes from Myxozyma melibiosi, assembly GCF_037950935.1. Taxonomy (NCBI): domain Eukaryota; kingdom Fungi; phylum Ascomycota; class Lipomycetes; order Lipomycetales; family Lipomycetaceae; genus Myxozyma; species Myxozyma melibiosi. Next base: position 2,589,688 of record NW_027042915.1, on the reverse strand, counting down.
CCAGTCGGAGAAGAGAATTCGCCTGATAAAGTGATGTCGGACCCTCTGCCGCAAGGTCACGTAGCTGATCCAAAGTCTGAGGTTGACCGATCGACGGCTACATATGAGAAATGGCAGGACTCATGGCGTCAGGTGTCTTGGGAGGACGACGCTGGAGATGATTTTATTCCAATGCTTCCGGAATTTGAAGTCTCGGCTGAGACTAGTTCCATACTAAATAAAGATGATGTGTCAGTTGAAGATGATGCAGCAGCTGATGCCGAGCAGGTTCAGGAGGAAGTTATTATTGAGAAAGAGGAAAAGGCGGACGACGCCGTGACTCTGACTGAAGAGGGTAGCGAGAAAGGGACAATCACTGTCAGTCTTGGAAAGGTCTCGCCTGAGGGTTCCGCCGATGATGAAGCAAAGTCGACGCCTGAAGAAGACAAGTCAATGCCTGAAGAAGACAAGACTAAACCGGGTCATGGTGATATGGTGGAGTTGAAGAGCATGCAATACTGACAACTTTTTAAGATTCATGACTTGAACTCTTGTTAACCGTCATTTTCTATCTAGAGCTTAAGAGTATTCCTTCACCGATCGACCTAGAAGAGCCAATAAAGATGGCGACTGCTGCTGATTCAGCTCTGGGAGTCTCAGCGGAAGCTATTGTGGACGAGTTACTGTTAGAGAGTAGTAAACTGCACTCTGAGCAAACGATGACTAGATCCGAGGCAGAGGCGGCCGAGACAGATTTAGTGACGGATACAATTAAGAAGCTTGCAAGAGGGCTTCCTTTGCCGCCAGCGGGCGACATGTCGTTGATTCTCCAACAGGAAGATGATGAAGGAAGGTTGACTGGTCGAAATGAGACGAATTGGAAACAGCTTTCATCAGTGTTTCGTCCTGTGCATATGAAGATCAGCTGGGGAAGGGAGGTTGCGATTCCGCTCTTTTTCAACAATACATATACGACGGTCAATGCGTATGTGGTCGAAGAGCTGATTCCTGGTAAGGGTAATGCAGGGTTTGATTTGATCCTCGGCCGAGAGTTTTTACGAGTGAATCCTACGCTGTGGCAGCACTATGAGGAAGATAGCGGATGGACATGCCCGACGACCGAGAGTGATTTGACAGCCGCCACGTTTCTTGAGAATGATTTGGTGAAGTATCCGCAGTTTAAGTATTACGACGAGGAAGCATACAAGGGCCGACGATGGACAGAAGCTCGGACGTTATACTGTTTTATTCACGGATATAAATCCAAGAGAGATAAAGAAATTAAGACGGGAGAATCTCCGATATTTGGGCCTAACAAGACGGAATCGACGCAGAATGTAACGAGGCCCGATATAATGGCTGGTTTTGCGGTTTTCTTTTCCCGAGGATCGGTATACAATTCATTTGGGTGCTCGGGGTATGAGTTCGAGGATGCGGATACTACATTGGCTTTAATGCAGGCGCTTGTCCAGGTAATGTCAGCGGCGAAGCTGCCGCAGCGACTAGTGATCTACACGCGATCGACGATGCTCTGTCAACGGTTTTCTAAACTGCCAGAGTTGGTGCGCTCGCGGTTCTACGTGAAGGGAGAGAAGATTCCGGGGCAGAGTATGTGGGAAACAATCCATGGGTCTGTGAACACGCTCCGGCAGCTTGGGGTGGTGTCTGTGGATTTGGCGTGCATGAGGGGGAAGAAACCGCCGATTGCGGTTAAGAATGGCTTACAGGCCGCAGAGAGGTTTTTATGATTATTCGATAGTTTGAGTTGAGATGAGGAGAGTGTTATTGACTGTTTCTTACGTATAGGTTGGCAAGAACTGCAGCGCAGAAGATGGTTTGCTATCCGCTGGAAGCAGAGGCTATTCCTAGCGGATTTGACTTTTCAAAGAGCGCGACGGCGTGCAGGCTAGAAGATTTCGAGAGAATGATAAAGAGTAAGACGGAGGAAGAGACGGACGGAGAGGGAGCAGATAGGAGAGAGAGGGCGCCACCGACGTATACGATTGAGGAAGTGGAGGACGCAAAGACAGGGGCGAAGAAAGTGATTGTGAGTGGGGATGTTGATCCTGTGTTGGACGCGTACCGACGGTTGACAGGAGACTGGGAGTTTGACGAGGCAGTGATAGAGCGTATGGGAGGACTTTGTATGCAGAATTCTCTGTCCAGCTCGTATATGACGTGCACGACGGGGAAGACGCTGGAGCAGGTGTATAGGGAGATGTAGGAGGGCTCTTGGCAGAGAGGGCAGGAGCGGCCAAGGAGATGAGGAGGGTATATAAGTCTATATAAGTTTATTGCAATAAAGAGAGCGTAAGAGTAAATGAAGTAGATCATAGCTCGACATCGGCAGGGAAGCGAGAGTTTACGAGAGTGCTGAAGTTGCTGCCGCGTCTGGAGCAGGTGTTGGTGCTGGAGTGAGCAGAGAGGGAATAAAAGTGCAAGAAGGTTTAAAGGTGCGCATATAGGCGCGCCGGATTGCGGAACGAGAGAAGGGCAAAAGTGGCGCAGGCAGAGCTTAACAAAGACCACGAGGGATTTTCGAGCCGTAGAGAGATTTCTTCGGCGTTGAGAAATCGCAATCAGAGGAGAGACGAAGACCGGAAGGAGCGGGTATCGATTGTGAGGAGGATGAGAATGTTTGTTTATGAAAATGTTTGTAAAACAAAAATAGAAATAAAGGAAAGAATCCTGAGCCGCAGCGCTGCCCACGTCAGGTTTCGAAGCCATAACGAGCGTCGGATGGGCACTCAATATGAGAGATAAGTAGATGAAGAGAGAATAGAAGGAAGTAAGAATACTTGAATCATTCAGTTGATTAAAATAATCAAATACACTCACATAAACCACTCACAATCATAAATATCCTCCTTCTTCTGCGGATCAGAAGCGTGTGGGAGCTCAAACAAGCCCCGTGCGGCTGCGGAGACGCGTCAACCCGTCACCGGTCCTGCGTTTCTTGCTTTCTCTGCTTCCTCTCTCCTTTCGCTCTACCACGCAACCGCTTCCTCCTCTTCCTCTTCCCCTTCCCACCACCCTCTCTCTCTTCTTCTCTACCTTCCTCTCAAAGTCTTGCTCATGGCCGTCCCCTCTCTCTCTCTCGCCTGACCGCCTGGCCCTCCCGCAATGGATCTCTCCCTCCACGTCCTCCCCGCCGGCGCAGTCCTGCTCCGCGACGACTTCAGCGTCCATTTCCTCGCACCGGCCTCCCTCCTCCCCCAGCGCAAGCCGGCCTCGTTCGACGCTCTCGCGGCCCTCTACCCTCGTCCATGCGACCCTACTGCCTTTGCCTGCGTGCAGCACTCACCCCATCTCGCTCTATCCGTCTGGCGCTATGATGTAGGCGCCTCTCCCGACGATCTCGTCCGTGTCTGTTCTCCCACCTCGGTCTTGATCGACGACCTCGCCTCGCCCTCCCTCTCCCTTCCCGACCAGACCAAAGCCTGCTGCTGGAGCCACGATGGCCGGACAATTCTTTGTGGTAATTGATCATCTCTTCGCACTGGATCCCGCCCCTAAACTTAGCGTACGTATACTCACCTCATCTCTTCTCATCTAGCCCTCCCCGCCGGCTGTCTCGCCCTCATCGACCTATCCGCTTCCCTTGGAGCCACCTCGCTGCCTTCAACCAAAGCAGATCCCACCATTGACATATTCACCACCCCCGACGGCTCTTCTGCGATCGCCCTCTCCGCCAGTCCGCACGACCCGACCGTTTTTGCTATCGCATGCGTCTCTGGCCGCACCTTCCTCTGCCGTCTCTCCTCCGACGCCCCTCCCGCTTTACCTCCCCGCACTCTCGGCACCTCCCCTCCCCGACATATAAAAAGCTTAGACCTCGTTCACACCTTACCACCAGATCCACAGCAGCACCAATCCTCCAGCACAAGCAACTTTCGTCGTGTCGTCTCCCTCGCATTTCATCCTACCTCGGTTGATCCTGAAGCCTTGATGCTCGCAGTCTGGCTCGAGCCCCGCCGTCGAAGCGTACCGATTCAGTCTGATAACAGCGATCTGAACGCTCCCCGTGGTGCCGAAACGAAAGGAGACGAGGATCATGAGATTCAGCTTTGGTGCGTGAATACTGGCAAGTCGGTAAACCTAATTCGAAGGTTGCATCCTGGTCTGCCGGGCGCAGAAACCCCTGGTATGCCCAGTTTGAAGTGGAGTAAAAATGGGCGCGTTGTCCATTTTATCGAAAAGTACGTTTTTGATGTAGTTGCTGAAGAATCTGGGACCCGCGACTAACTGAAGTACTTTGTTATAGCCTGATTGTGATTTACGATGTGAGGAGGAATAACGGCGCGCGAGACAAGATAGCGACCAGACCAGGCACTCGTATAATAACTATGGACCTGCTACGCGAAACCGGAGTTGCCTGGGTAGTCGACTCGTCGATGACGCTCCACGTTTACGATCTGCTTCAGTGCACCGAGCATACGCGCGTAAACATAGGGCCCGCGGAATCGCAATCTGCGCAGCAAGATCTACAGGAACCCTTACAGCTAATACAGACCCCCAAGCACTCCACCTCGCCTAATAAGCCTGCTGGAGTGCATCAGATTGAAGAGGCTCAGCGACGGGGGATTAACACTCCTCCACCTTTACTGCCGCCGTCGTCTGCGGGCTCATCCCACCTATCGCCGCAGCGGCATCGGTCTTCGCCAAGCTCTCGATCAACGCGGTCATCGTCTTCAAGAAATGGCAGCCTGCGACGACAATCGTCATCAGATTTGTTTGCGTATTACATGGATCAACAATCGCCTGATCAACCCGACGATCAGGTGCTGCTATCGGCGCGAAATTCAAAGTTTGAGAAAGATGCCCAGCAGGATGTGGATGTGGGGTCAGTGCCGACACCAGCACTTGCGCGAAACGACGTTTTTGCAGACATGCTGCCGCACCCAACGACTGCGATCAGAGCAACCTCGCCGATATGGACATATATGGAGCCGAATATGCTAAAGACGACTGCTGATGGTCCAACTGCGACAACGATCACGACCAATGCCGGGACAGGAGCAGCATTTCCTGTCGTATCGATTCCAGATCAACATAGTTTGGCGGTACAGGAGTTGCTTTTACAGAAAGAGCAGCTTGAGTTGCAGGAGAGGCAGCAGCAGCTACAGGCGACTCAGCAATACGCGCAGAGGTCGCCTAACTACTACAGCTCAGCGTCGACACCAAGCACGCCAGCCGAAATCGAGCCAGCGCTTCCTGAACCTATTCTACCAGACTGTTTATTTTCAAACGTGGGCGAGCTTATGCAGGAGTCGCCTACTGGTCTTGAGTTTTCAAAGACAGGCCCGGTGGCGAAACGCGCATTGCTCGAGATACTCTTTGGATGGCCTCCAGCATTTGCGGGCGACAGTGTACGTGATGTTGTGAAGTGGGAGCTTGAGTCATCAGGTGGATTAATTCCAGGTAGCGGTGACAGCATAGGCAGCAGCGTCAGCAGTATCAATGGCTCAACGCAGACGTTTATGCGGATGGTTTTGAATCTATGGCTGCGGCGGTACGATGAAGCGGAGTCATACTCTGCGCTGGCTCCATCGGATATTGTTGATGAATTTGGAGAGACACTATCGGCTATAATGGGAAATCCAACAAGTCGAGCTATGACGGTGTCGATGTCATGGTTAATTTTTGCGATGCATTTGGTAGGGGCACGAGATAGAGAAGAAGGAAGTGAATTGGACACGAAGAAAGCCATGATCAAAAAATTTACGGATGAGGTGTTGTTTCGGGATAAAGAGAGTTACGGAGATGATGTCGAAGCCGTACATCTTGCTACCGCGATGATGATTGGATGCGGACTGGTATTGGAAGCCAGGGAAATTTTCCGCGAGAACGCGTACTACTTGTGAGTTCCGTTGCTGATTCAGTATGACGAGAGAATCTGAGCTAACAGATTGATATAGAGAGGCGACAATTCTGTCTCTTTTGTTTAGTTTGCCGCTCGACGAGGTGCTAAGCGAATGGGCGACTCAGGCTGCAGAAACTGGCGCTGAGCGAATTCAGATCAGGTGGTAAGTTGTAAGCGTTCAATAATTTTCTGATGATGAAGATAATTAACATTGATATAGTCGTAATGCACTTTCATATTTGGAATTGGCAAAGCGGCAGCAGTCTGCACCGTTGGAATCAACGGAGCCACTCTTCCCACGAACGCCAGTGAGTGCTAATACGACGCATCATGCGACGAAGGCGCCGCTTCAGAGGGCGGCGACAGACACGACTACAAGCACCGTTAAAAGTATTGCGGCAGTGAGCAGTAGCAAGAGTACGGTCTCGTCGCCAACAGAAGTACCCGAGTTCGATAGAGCACCGGCAAAGACATCACCTGGCGCTGCTGAATCAGTAACTACGAGCGCGGAGGATCAAGCGAGCATTTTAGCAGCAGCGAGGCCGGGAGCTACTCCAGCGACGTCTTCGTCGCGCTGGCGAAGACCGGATCTGAGCATTCAGCTGTTTAAGGAAGATGTTACGTCGTTCCCCGCCCGCAGCGACTCTCTGCGAACTACAGGCTCATCGTCGTCGCGAACAGCAGCCGCAGCAGCGGTTGCATCGCTCGCGGCGTCGCGGACAAAGGCGAAGTCAAAGCCAACGATCCAGGTGCGTGCGCCGCGGGAGACGTCAACAGCGGCGACGGTGACGGACGAGAAGTCGCTGATGCGGGTGTCCTCGAACATCACACGCGAGCGCACGATAATCAGCACGGAAGCCGGGTCGTCGGCAGCAGCAGCAGTGGCAGCAGCGAGTGATGCGCGAGCCAGGAAGACCGCGGGCGAGGTTACTCCTGACCCTGAGTCCGTCGGATCTGAGCCGCACGACGTGGGGCCCGAATCGGCGATGGCAGGCGAGCGGGGCAATTCGGCGATATCTTCGTCCGAAGGCACGCGGCCTGGAGCATCTGCGACGACGACGACGTCGTCGGCAGGAGCTGCGACAGAATGCGCGACGAATGCGGGTTCAGGAACAGCAGCGGGCGGGTCGTCGACGTTGGAGAGACGGCCCACGTTTCTTCGAAGCGGCATGAAACGTTTACTCAGCACCGGATCGAACTACAACAGCAACAACAGCAATAATAATAACAACAGCAACAATACTAATAGCAGCAGCGGCACTGGAAGCAACACCAACACCAGTAGCAGCAACACCAACAACAACAACAATGGCGGCGCCGAAAGCTCGTCGTCGTCGTCGTCTGGTGGATCAATTTGGCGCCGTCTGGGCACCGGGTCGGAGAAGCGTACCCTCTTCCGTTCGGGCTCAGAGCAGCGAGCACACGAGCAGGCGCTGATAGATAAGAGTAGCACTGGATCCGCGTCGGTTCTGGCCGCAGCAGCGGCAGCGGCAGCAGCAGCGTCGGCAGGAGGAGCAGGGGTAGGAGTAGGATCAGACGCGAGCAGCGCTGACCGGAAGCGCGGGCAGCACCACCACAGCCGACGGCGGTCGACGGTCGCGTTCAAGAGGATGTAGGGATTAGCAACGATCAATAATCAATTCCACAAGCACCACGCCGCTATTATACGTCCGAAGATAAGATTGATCGCAGTTGAGCAACTCCGCTGGGCTCTGGTCGGCGTTAGGCTGACAGGGAACAAGTCCGCTGGGAGGTTTGGCGCTGGTCGCGGTGGAGGTCGGCGGTAAGATTTAAGGTTTAGACCTTTAGCTTTGACCCGGGTCCGACCCCCGCTTATTCGGGTCCGGGTCAGCGTCACCCCGCACTTAGCGCTCTTGCTCGCGTCACAGATTTGGCTCTCCGCCCGCCCGGGACCAACATATTTAAGCTGCCCGATGCCCCGGTTGCTCGATTTCTGTTCGACAGCCTAGTCTGATTCCTCATTACTATCTTCTACTCACTACTATCTTCTCATTATCAAAGCAATGGCTGGCATCGAGCAGGTATCCGGAGCCAATCTCCCTCTCTCCACCCACATCAAGCTCCCAAACGGTGTCGAGTATGAGCAGCCTCTCGGTCTCTTCATCAACAACGAATTCGTTACCGGCAAGGCTTCGTCTGCATTTGAGGTCACTAGTCCTAGGTACGCACATGCCCTGTTTTACGAATTGTCAGTCGACATCAAATTCTAATCCTGAAATCATCACATACAGCTCTGGCAAAGTGATCTGCAGCGTGCACGAGGCGCAGGCTGCCGATATCGATATTGCGGTCGACGCCGCCGAGCGAGCGTTTGAGGAAGGCCCCTGGTCTAAGCTGCCCCCCGCCGAGCGCGGTATCTTGCTAAACAAGCTCGCCGATCTCTTCGAGGAGAATCTCACAATCCTCGCCTCGATCGAGTCGCTCGACAACGGCAAGGCTATTCAGTTGGCACGTGGCGATATTGCCGGATGCATCGGATGCTTCAGGTACTACGCCGGATGGGCCGATAAGATCCACGGAAAGGTCATGGACGTCTCGAGCGATACTTTCTGCTACACCAAGCAGGAGCCTATTGGCGTCTGCGGCCAGATCATCCCCTGGAACTTCCCGCTGCTCATGTTTGCGTGGAAGATTGGTCCTGCGATTGCCTGCGGCAACACCGTTGTGATGAAGCCTGCGGAGCAGACTCCTCTCAGCGCACTTTTTGTCGCCACGTTGATCAAGGAAGCTGGCTTCCCTCCCGGTGTGATCAACATTGTCTCTGGATTCGGTCGTGATGCTGGAAATGCGATCGCCTACCACATGAAGATCAAGAAGGTTGCCTTCACTGGCTCGACTATGGTCGGACGCACAATCATGAAGGCTGCTGCCGAGTCGAACCTCAAGAAGGTCACTCTTGAGCTCGGTGGAAAGTCGCCCAACATTGTCTTCGACGACGTTGACATTGACCGCGCGGTTGAGTGGATCAACTTTGGTATCTTCTACAACAGTGGCGAGGTGTGCTCTGCGGGATCGCGCGTGTACGTGCAGGAGGGCGTTTACGACAAGGTTGTTGCTGCATTCAAGAAGCGTGCTGAGGCCAACATTGTCGGCAACCCGTTTGACGAGAAGACTTTCCAGGGAGCCCAAGTATCGAAGGTCCAGTACGAGCGCATCTTGAAGTACATTGAGATTGGAAAGGGTGAGGGTGCGAAGGTCGAGACTGGCGGTGAGCCGCTCGATAGCGATGGATACTTCATCAAGCCTACCATTCTTTCAAACGTGAAGATGGACGACCGCGTGATGCAGGAGGAGATCTTTGGACCTGTGTGCACGATTGCCAAGTTCACGGACATTGACGACGTGATCAAGAAGGGCAACGGCACCAACTACGGTCTTGCCTCGGCGGTGCACACCAAGTCGCTCAACACCGCAATCGAGGTCTCGAACCGACTCAAGGCCGGCACCGTCTGGGTCAACTGCTACAACTCGTTCCACGCTGCTCTGCCGTTTGGCGGATACGGCGAATCTGGCATTGGCCGTGAGCTTGGAAAGGAGGCGCTGAAGAACTACACGCAGGTCAAGACTGTGAACATCAACTTGGCGTAGGTGGTTGTGGGATACGATTGCTTTTGAGGTTGTTTTGTTTTGTTTTGTTTTATTTCGGGCACACTTTCGTTAGTTCATTCATGAGGCAATTGACATTTTCATCGACATTTGAGTTGATCTGCAAATGTATAGTAATCCATTATGTAATTACACACCAACCCCTTGCACAATGTAAGCATCGCCGTCTTTGACGTTCTTCTCGAGGCTCCACTTGCAAAAGCATCTCGAAGCAACAAGGCCCCAACCTCTTCTCAATCGCCACACCGCCACCCGCGATCTTCAATGGCTATGAAATCCCACCACTGTCGTCTGCTGCAGTACGGTCTGCTGCTTGCCGCAATTGCCGTGCTGGCGTGCGCAGACGAGGAGTTCTCGGCTTATCGCCCGGATCCCGTCGATGGCGCGGCCGAGACTGTTGCTGCTGCTGCTGATGCTGCGCAGGCGTCGGTTGCGTCTGGAAGCATGTGAGTGTTTGCTGTTTGTACTGAGATTACTGCCGTGAAGATACGAGTGTGAAGAGATGCGGTGAAGTGAAGGAATTGCATGATCGCTGACGGTTTTTGTGTAGTCCCGCCTTCCGGAAAAACATCACGATCGCAGAGTTCTACGACCTGCCAGTCTACAAGCGCATCTTCATCTACAACTGGACCAACGAGCTCTCGTTCCTCGGCATAGTCCTCGCGTTTGTCTTCGCCCACCTCGGCGGCGCATACATCAACAAGCGCGCGGCGCTGAGCTGGATGGCGGCGCTCGTGCCCACGTTCCGGAACCAGTTCTACCAGGTGGGTTTTGACGCGAGCGCGGTCTGCGAGTCCGAGGCCGACTACGCCGCGCTGCCGTGGACAAAGTACTTGAAGAAGCTGGGCCCGATCGACTTTGTCTTCTACCTGACCGGCCGGCTGAACGTGCACGCCGCGCACGGCAAGATGACGCTCAAGACGCGCCAGAACCTGATCATGCTCGTGTTTGACTACGTTTTCTCGTTCTTCATCTCCGCGCCCTTGCCCGAGGACAAGGTGCAGATCCTCGCGACCCCGAGCGGCGAGTACGACTCCTTTGTCTTTGCGGTCGTGCACAAGGACCACATGAAGCGCGTGCGCGAGTCAAACTACGACATCTCGCTCACCCGCACCAGCGACTCGCCCAAGCTGCCCGTCTGCTTCACCGTCATGTCCGAGGCCGCCGAAGTCACAGACACTTTCTTCACCCCGGACCTCCTCGCCGCCGTCAAGCGCGCAGAGAACGTGCTCGAGTACCTCGTCCTCTCCGACCTCCCCGCCGACCGCCCGGCAAAGCTCGACGACCTCGTGCTCAAGAAGCGCGCGCTGCTCGTCCTCCGCGCGGCTACCTCGCAAGAAGACATCGACGCCACCGCCGCCCTCGTCGAGGCTTTCTTCGGCCTTCTCGACGTCGCTGTCGCCAAAGCGCACTGGCGCCCCGAACTCGCGCGCAAGCTCAAGGCCACGCGCGAGGAGGAGCAGCGCAAGCTTAAAAAGATGGCGGACGACGAGCGTGCGGAGGAACTCGCAAAGGCGCGCGCGCTCGAGAAAAAGGCGCAGAAGCAGAGTATCTCGAAGCTCTCGCCTGAGGAGCAGCGCAAGGCGCAGCAGAAGGAGCGCGAGAAGGAGCTGCGCAAGCAGCAGAGGAAGATGACTCGTCGTGCTTAAACTCTCAATCACTTGAAGCACTCTACTCTCGCTTGAAGCACTTTCTCTAACAAAGTAAGATCCAGTCTATTACTGGCTCACCTATCCTGTACAATAACGATGCCCTTCTTTTCTTGGTTAGTTATTCACTTTTTTGTTTACTCAATATCTTCAGATGTTTTATATAATAGTTACTATGAATCAATTGCATAATATATACCGATCTCTCCGAGCTCGTGCTCTCTTAATCTTAAAAACAATTACCCCCAAAAAAACACTAGAAAACACTAAAAAACATAAACTAGAACAAACACAAACACAAACTAAGCACTAAGCATACACAACTACAATGGTATATAGACTATCGAAACAACTCATACTCAAACACTCATGCGTGCCGGTGATGGTGATGATGGTGGTGATGATGTCCCTTCCTAGGACTCTGTCTCTCCTCCCGCTGCAACTCCCTCTTCTCCATCTTCAGCGCCACCTTCTCCAACACCCTCACCGCGCGCTCGCGCTCCTCTTTACTAAACGACGCACCGTCCAACCACGCCAGCGCTCGCGCAGACGCAAACATCAATCCCTGGTACCCCTTCCGCTTCGTCATACACAGCTCCGGCATGTGTGCCTCAAACTTGCGGTTCTTCTGCTCCCACTGCACCTGCGCCTGCCGCGACATCACAAGACTGTACTGCCGGTGCAGGTCGCCGCGCGTAGACGTCGCGAGTGTGGCGCTCCTGGCTGTGTTCTCGGCTCCGTCCGCGATCGCAATCACGGGCGGATAGAACTGCAGCGTGAGCGGGTTCATCCGCATATCCAGGACCTGAAGCTCGGGTAGCGTCGTGATCACGCTCGCGAGCTTGACGAGCCCGCTGATCTGGTTGCCTATCAAGTAAAGCCTTCGCAGGCGGGGGATATGCATCAGGCCAGAGACATCGCTGAGCTCGTTGAACGACAGGTTAAGGTCTCGAAGGTTGCGCGCAAACACTGAAAAGTTGTCGGGGAGTTTTCGGAGCTGGACTGATGCCAGCTCAAGACACTGCAGGTTGAGAAAGTGGTTCTCAAAACTCAAGTCTCGCGGGATATTCCCAGACAGGTACAGTTTTCGCACGTCAGTTATGTGCGGACAATACAGTTCACTAAATTCAGCCGGTTAGCTTTGTCTAAACACCTCTCTCCTCGTCTAATTCTTACCTTGCACTATCATCCTGATCGCGCACACTCAGATTCTCCAAAAGTCTCAACTTCTTCAATCCAGAGACGCTCTTCAGTCTATTCTCATCCAAAATCAGGACTCTCAGGTTCGGAAACGGAATCGCATCAAACTTGCTAAGCTTGTTCCTCGACACCTTCAAAGTCCTCAGATTCGGCAGATACCCCTCAGGTTCAAGTCTTGATAGCATATTATCCTCAAGATTCAAAGTCATCAGACTTTTTAACCTCTCGATACCTTCAACCCGCGTGAGCTGGTTAAATGACATGTCTAGATCAGTGAGTCTCGAGAGATTCGACTTTTCAAAATTAACGCTGCCGACATTGTTGCCTTTTGCGCTAAGCCTTAATAATCCATCGAGCTGCGATATGCCATTAATATTGACCAGCTCGTTATTGTCCACCACCAATTCACGAAGATGGACCAAACTGGACATTCCTATCGCATCAGACTGTTAGCTTGGGCACTTCCCCTACTCAGCAAACAGAACGTACCATCAAGAGTTTCAATCCTATTATCAGACAGATCGAGATACTGCAGATTCGTCAAAAACCCAAACGCTGTCAACTGCGACAAATTGTTGTGGCTCGCCCGCAGTACCCTCAGCGTTGACGGCACGCCGGTGAGATACCCAATCTCATTGTCGGAAATGTTTAGATCAAGTAGTTGCGGGCACCACTCGTCCAGCCGGATTAGCGTCTCGAGGCCTCGTCCTCGAAGATCCAGGATTGTCAGATCCTCCCAGTACGGGTCTTGTGGGTAGATATCTGAAAGCACCTTCACTAGATTTTGCACAGCAACTGAGAACGACGACTCAAGCTCAGAGACAGCGGTAGCCTCATGACGAGCTTCGATATATGATACATCTGGTGCATAATGCTTTCCAAGTTGGTCATCGAGAGGTAAAGCAAACGAAACCTCAGGCCTGGATGCCAAATTCGCCGCACTATTCCGTCCGCCCAGTTTCTGTGGGGAGTTGTAGCCCTGCGGCGATGGTCGACTATACTTATTCCCATATCCGTTCTTTTGAGGCGATGGAGGATTGTTTGTCGCGCCCCGGCTCAGAACTTCTTCCAAAGACGACAAGCTTCTGCGCAGCGAGTTTGTGTACTCGTCAACGTGCACTTCATGTTCTTTTCTGTCGTATGCGTCGGAGTTGTTATCAGTGAGATCCTCGATACCCTCAAACACATCCTCCTCGTCATCGTTAGAAACATGCGCGTTCTCCTTTGTCGCCTTGACCCATTTGAGAAGATTAGGGTCGTACACCATCGAGCCTATAGCCGGAGGAATCAAATCAATCACATCTTGCTGGCGGATGACTTGCATTGCCTCCTGGTGAGACTTATTTGATGCCTTTGATGAGTTCGTCTTGAGATGGCCGCCTGGCGCGTCAGCCTCGTTGGTCGGTGTTTCCACATTCTTTTTCGCCCCGGGTCCAGAACCTCGAGACCTGAACTGCCTGAGGGTGCCGTTACTTGTTTGCTCTGACCCATGCGATGCAGTGACCGCGCTCTGGCGCACAGGACTCAGGCCAATCTCGGCAAGCGATCTCTTTGTCCGGCGACTGCCGCCCAAGTCCTGTCCCAACTCCGTCCCGCTCGTCTCATACCGATTCCGAATCGAGTCATAATACAGAGCAGATTTCGGCTGTCGCTGAGGCGGTGGCGGGTTATCTTTCCTAGGTCTCTGCAAATTATTTTGACGTTCTCCCGATGACGCGTAAGGAGATCTATCTTCCTCGCTCAGTGACCTGCCGTCCTCGGAGGACTCGTACGAGCTGATTGGGTGGAGTTTGTCAGAAAGGCGCTGGAGATCACTCTCTCGATCGGCCGACTGTCCGAAATACTGCGAAACAGATGCAGTGAGCTCGCTCTGGCGTTGCGAGTAATCGGCGTCATCTGTAGTGACGGACTCAGGTCTCCCCAGACCACGCAGCATGTCCATGATATTTTCCGCTTGGGAGAGAAAGTCCTGCGTCGTCAGCACCGATCGATTTTGATCCAGTCTGGGCCGTTTTGCCAAAGGCTCTTTGGTAGGCGACTTTGGCTTCTCCACAATAGACTGCTCAGACTGGCTTGCATCGGCACTAGTGATCCGCCCGCTCTGGTTCAGGAGATTGTCAAGCTTTGCATTCGTGTAGGTATCATGAACCTGGAAGAGCTTGAGTGAACCTTTTGGTGGAGAAAGCGAGTTCGCGTTCGACGCGGCCTTGACGCTCGTATCCCGAGAAACGGTGAAATCAAAACTCTTCTTCTGAGGCGGTCGCGGACTGTTTGTCTTTGACGGCTCAAGCCCCAACTTTGCACGCGGATCAGCCTCACGCGTTGATCTATCGTCAATCTCTGGCTCTTCTTCTGCTTCTTCTTCTTTTCCTTCTTCTTCTTGTTCTTCTTCTGCATCCTCTAAGATCACATGGTGAGTAGCCGACCCTGCTGATCTCGACGTTGTTGATCTTCTGCGAATCGTCGAAGTTCGGCTGCGATCTTCGAGCGATTTCGACATCGGCCCCGGTCCCAGAATAGGCTCTATCTTTCCAATCTCGTTCCTTAACTTTGTCATACTCGCGCGCAGACGCGCCTGAGAATCCTTTGATAAGTGCCGCTTGTGCAGCGTGGAGTATGATTGATGCGCACTACTACTGCTGTCTTATTGTTAAAATCGCATAGCACACTAGCAAAACCACACGCGTCAAACATACCTTTCATTCGTAGCCGACGGCTTAAACATGCGCTCCAACGTCATCGGACTAAAAATATCCTTCGGCAGCGTCATTTTCTTCCAGTCCGGCGTCGCAGGCCGCTGCTGCTCGTTCACAGACCTGCGCTCCGTCAAGATCCGCGTGGTCCCGTCCGCATTCTGCGACGACGACACACTGCCGCGCGAGTCTGCGCTCGCAGTCGACTTGATGCTGCTCTTCGTCATCATCGGCTCCAGCACCGGCGAGTTGGGCTGTGAAATCCACTCCTCTGAAAGCTCGGCGTCGTGCCATTCCGGGATCTGGGCGATCGAGCGCTCGTACTCTTCCACCAGCGACGGCCGCTGCTGTTTTTCAGACAGCCTGTGGAGTCCGTTCTGCTTCAGATTAGTCTGGTAACCGTCAGAGCTGTTGCTGCTGTTGTTGCTGTCGTCGCTCTCGTTGGTGTTCACGCTGTTGACGTTGTTCTCCAGTGCAAGATCACTCCCGCCCACTTCGCGATCCTCAAGACCGCTGTCGCCAGGCTGCTGCTGCTGCACAGACAAAGTCGCCATTCAATCGTCCAGCAGTAAACAAAAACAAAAACAAGTATACACAGTTGTTGCTGCTGGCAATCCAACTAAACGCAGCGAATCAGGCAGAAAGAGTGATATAATTCCAGCGCGCGGTTTCGGAACGGCCTGTAAACACACCTGCGCGGCTGGTAAACAAAACACGTCCACAAAGAAAAACTTTAGTCACGTGGTTTTGAGAGTGACGTTTTGCGGATACTTGAATTTTACTGTTTTGGGATCTCATAAACACTCGCCCCAACGCGTTCCTGCTGCTCGCTGCATAAACACTCGCCCCAACGCGTTCCTGCTGCTCGCTGCTACTCTTTGTTTACTGTTTTCATATTTACAACTATTTCAGATTCGCAGTATACAAGTTTTAAAAATATAACAACAACATCGTAAATTATTTCACGCGATAAGCAACGTATTTTACAAACGAATCAGCAAAAAGAAAACAAAACACAACAATACCCAGACTTTTTACAGCTCCTCATAATTATATATATATAAGTCTACTTCATTTCAATCCTCAGTTCTCGCCCAAAAGCTTCAAAATCGACTCCTTGTCCTCAGTAGACAGAGCCTTCAACGACGCAACCAAAACATCCTTGTCCGCCCGCACGACCGAAACCATCTCGGCGATCTTCGCGTCCTTGCGCACCTGCTCGACCTTGCTCTTGATCGCGGCCTCGTTCTCTGAAAGCCACTCGGCAACCTGCTGGTCGGAGGTCTCGTCAAGCTGCGCCTCGGCATACCACGCCTTCATGCGCGCAACCCGCTCAATGCGCGACGCCTTCGCGTTCGCGACCGACAAGTCGCGCAGCACGTAGCTCTCAAGCACACGACGCTTGATACGCCAGTAAAAGTAGCGACGGGCGTCGCGCCATGTCAAGACCTCGCGAATCGCACCCTTGCTCTTCATACGGCCCGCACGGTCGTGCAAGTCCGCGTACTGCAGACTGATCTGTCTGTACACCGGCATGATCGCCGTCTCGCGCTCCTGCAGCTTCACCTTGAGATCAGAAGCCATCTCTGGCGAGATATCCTTCTTCTCAAGCTGACGCTTAAGATCTGCGTACACTGGGTCAAGACGGTTCATGGTCTCAAGCAGACGCTCGCGGCGGTACTTGATTCCAACCATACCCTCAGGCTCGAGCACTCCAGCGCGAGACTCCTCGTCCGCGTACATCTCCATCTGCTCAGCGTTGATCGTAGGATCGATAACGACCCACGAACCTCCACGGAGCTCGGCATGAGGCGGAATGTACACAAAGATAGGCTGCTTGTAGTCGACCAAAGCATCAACAATCATAGCACCGTACTTCAAAACCTCGTTGTACATGTCGCGCTGACCACCGGAGAATCCACGCCAGTTGGCAAGAATCACAAGCGGCAGCTCCTCTCCGTGGTTGAAGTCGTTGATAGCCTGGGCAGTCTTGAACGCAGAGTTGGGGTACCACACCTGACCGGCTTCCTGCGTCAGCTGCTCGGTCGAATCAGGGTTGGCAGGATCAGCAGGGATCACGTTCTCAACCGACCGAGTCTCGACGCCGATAACTCCGACAGGAATTCCGCCGATGCGCGCACGGCCAACAACCACCGTTCGCGCCCAGCCGCTCAGAGTCTCCTGGAACGAGTTCTTGTCAAACATACCAGCCTGGAATCCATCGTCGTCCTCGCGTCCAGCAATCAGCCATCTGACGTCGTAGCTCATCTGCTTGGGAGGCTCGTAAACAACGTCTCGGTCCCAAGGATCGGTCGAAGGATAGACTGGCAGCTTCTCGTGCTTGCGCGCCGGCACATAAGACATCCACTCGATAATCTTACACACACCAGCAAGATCGTCGTTCGCAGTTAAATGCGACACACCGTTCTTGTACATGATCTGTGTGCCACCAAGCTGCAAGTTCGAAGTGTAGACCTCGCGACCAAGAAGCTTGTTGATAGCCGGAGCGCCAGTGAGAATGATCGGCTGGCCTTCGATCTGGATAGCACGCTGTCCAAGACGAACGAGATAAGCACCGATACCAACAGAGCGGCAAGTAACAAGAGTGATTGTGAAAATGTCCTTGTAAGCCTTCGAAGTCGCACCGGCAATCAAACCAGACCCACGGAGACACTCGACACCAAGACCATCCTCGGCACCGATAATGGTCGTGATCTGGTATCGCTCTTCTCCATCCTCAACAATGCGCTCAGTGGCAATCGTCTTCTTCGCCGCAGGTGAAAGTCCCTCGTAGATCGCAGGAGTGAGGTAAAGGTACTTGAAGCCAAGCTCCGGCTTCGATGCATCGTTCCAAGCGACCGAGAATAGAGCAATGAACTCATCAGCAACACCAATTCGGGCACCCGAGTTTGCAGACAAGTAGATTCTAGGAATTCCAAGCTTGACCGCAAGCTCAGTCACTTGATTGAAGAACTTGTCCTCGAGTGGACCGAACGAGCCGATCTTGTACGTGATGTCGTTTGCAACCACGATGAACTGGCGGCCGTTGGGGTACTCAGGAGTAAGAGCCGTGAAAATCCAGCCAACCATGCCGCACGTGTTGGCACCAGGCTCGCGCGAAACTTCAGAGATCTCACCACTGTCGTCCATGATCAGCTCCTTGTAGGTCAACACCTTCTCCGGGCTCTTGGTCTTAGTTGAACGCCAGCTGGCACGAATCGCCTGGCTGAAGAGCTCCGGGAAATCATAGACGTAAGTCGTTCCCATAAGATGAGCCTTGTAACGCTTCGGCTGCAGCCACTCCTTGGTAGGATACGGCGAGTTGATGGGACGCAGGTGCATGTTTCCGGGCTTGCCCAGAGACTTGAACACCCACTGGCCCTTGTCGTTCTTGACCTCAGTGTAAAGCTCACTTGTGACAACGTATCCCGAAACTATAAAAAGACTAGAATTAGCGATAATGAAATGTTTCGATTTTGATGCAACTTGTGATCTTACCGTTGGTGATGATAGCTCGCAGAGGATAAGGCACGTTCGTCTCCGGATCCGTGCACATGATTCTAATCTCCGCGCCAGTAACGCGCAGTCTCCACAGCCGTCTTCCAAATCTTTCCAAAAACTGGCCAAAAGCAGCCTCGACCTCCTCCGGGACGAGATGGAAAATTGGTGAGAAATTAATAAAGATATGGTTCATATCCGAGTTGCTCGAGCCAATGACCTCCAAGGCATCAAGAATGTCGGACATCAATCGGTCAGTCTCGGAAATGAGGTACTCCGAGGTAGGAATCTCATCGCGCAGACGACCGGGGCGGACAATGCCGCGCACAAAGAAGCGCGTGTCACTGGGAACATCTTTGCCCACTGCCTGGTACACGTGAATGTTACGGTTGGCAGTGAAGATAGGCTTGTAGTTGAAGTTCGAAAGACGTCCGAGTTCGAGCTGGAAGGCCAACGCGGGCTCGATGTTTCGGATAGACTCGTCCTCGGTGTATTCAGGTCCGCGGAAGGTGAAGTATCCGGGGTACGAACCATCCTCGTGACCGCAGACCACAGTGACACGGCGGATCGAGCGGGCCAAGAATTCCTCCTTGTACTCGTCGATAATGAACTTGATGTGCGAGTACAGCTCGGCGTCATCAGCATACGCAGAAGACTTCACGAGAATGCTCACAACGTTGATCAGCGCATCGGCCTTGGGAACGTTAACCGGTCTCCGCAACGAATCAAGCGAGGACTTGACGGCAAAGGAAAGGCCGCCGTTACCAGCACCCGCGGCGCGGGGAAGGTACTCAAGAGACCGAGGAAGAACCTCATCGATCTCGTCAAGATCAGCCACAGACACAATCAATCCCGAGCGCACGGTCTCACCATCAGACTTGCCAACCAAAAAGGTCAGGTCAGAGACCGACGCCGCTCTAGGCAGATCCTGCCCGTTCTCCTGAGCGCCACTGCCCTGGCCGACAGCGTTGTACGCGGGGTTACCAATAGGCGACAGAATGAACTTGAAGGTCAACACCGGAGACGACTCGTTTTCGCTGTGGTGCTCCACGCTCACAATGTTGTAGGCACGGTAAGCTCTGCGGCAGTAGAGCTCCAAGGCCGCAAGAGTGACATACGGGTCTTCGTGAGCAAAGAACTTTGGCAGCACGTCGAAAACGACATACTGCGAGTCAATGACCTCCTTGAGCACATCCATGCGCGGGGCGCGATGCGCAAACTCAGCCTCACCGTAGTGCGACTCGATGACTGATGTGCGCAGAATATGCTCGAGCTGCGCAGTACGCTCGTTGAGCGAAGGGAGCGCGCACTGGATAAGAAGCTCGCGGGCCTTGAGAGCGACAGGAGCGGTGGCTCGGGAGTCAAGTTCAGTAAAGCGCCTCAGAACAGGGCGCATGTACTTGGAGATCTCGGTCACATCAGCCTTATCGGCGCGAAGGGCGTTGTGGATCGCAAGAATGAGGTTGTTCTTGGCTCCGACACGTCCGTGAGAGAAGACTATTAACATTGTTAGACCCATAGCATTGTTATATGAAACTTAGAAACACTCACCAGTCATGACGACCTTGATAAGATCATCCTTGTTTTCGTCTCGCAGACGCAAGATAACATCTTCCTCGCGAACATTGGGGCCCTAAAAAAAAGCTGTTAGTAGTCGGCCCAAAAACACAATTAATAATGGCAAAAGTGAGCGTACAGAAAACAAAGTCTCAACTTTGAGATATTCCTCCAACAGCTCATTGAGAATAGCAAACTCATGAGCCTTCAATCCACCCTGGTATCTAGTCGCGACCGAGACCAAGGGCTCGACAGACTGCTCAAAGATCTGTCGGTCCTGGCTGACAAACTCCTGCGAGAACTTTTCGATAGCGCGAAGGAGCGTCTTGGCCGGGAATTCAGCATTACGAGACTTTGCGCGCTCAATGATTCCGCTCAGGTTGGCGTCAAGCTTCTGTGGGATGCGACTGTGCAGGGCGGAGAACTGCGCGTTCCACTCAGAGTAAGGCAGCTCATTGTTTCGCAGGACGTCGCGGATCTCGTTGAGAGTGCTGATCATGGCGACCTGGTTGTCAAAGCCTTGCAAGATGTTTCTCAGAGTTCCGAGAAGAAGCTGGAATCGCTGCGAGGGCTTGTTACCGATGACCTGCGGCAAACCGAAATCCGGGAGCTGGCCCTCGAAAGGCTTGGCGTGCTTGACGCGCGAAGGATCGTCAAGGGCTAGGATTCCAAGGATATCGCCAGCCTCGAGAGTGGCACCG
Organism: Myxozyma melibiosi; assembly: GCF_037950935.1. NCBI lineage: Eukaryota > Fungi > Ascomycota > Lipomycetes > Lipomycetales > Lipomycetaceae > Myxozyma > Myxozyma melibiosi. Next base: position 2,568,921 of record NW_027042915.1, on the reverse strand, counting down.
GGCTGCTTGATGAGCTGGACGATACCATCTTCTTGAGCAATCAAGGGCATGTACATCTTCATGACCTCGACCTCAGCAAACGGCTGGCCAGTCTTGACATGCTCGCCGTTCTCAACAAGGAACTTGACAAGCTTTCCTGGAGATGGGGTTCTAAGCTGAGTAGGATCGTTCTCCTGCTCGAGCAAGCATGTCTTTGAGTCGACACTGAGACGAGTGGTTCCGACCTCTTCCTTCCAGTAGACGTTGTGACTCTTGCCACCGAGGAGGACAAGAAGGCCGCCATCGCTCAAGGCTTTGACACCGACGAGGCACTTGGAACCGTTGATGAAGATCTGATACGTCTCAAGGGACGAGCGAGTGACCGTGAACTTGTATCGGTTACCTTCGTAGATAAAGTCAACGGGGTAAAGAGTCTTCAGAACGTCCTTTGAGAGGATCTGACCCTTCTCAAGCGATTTCTTGTACTCCTGGATGCAGGCCTCGGAGGCCAGATGAGCCTTTGTGACGGCACCGCAGATGACGGCGATGGTGGGATCAGGTCTCTCGGCAGTGAGTCTCTTGGAGATGAGCTCGTCGAGCCATCCGGTGGTGATCTTGTTTGACTCGAAATCAGGGGTCTCCAGGAGCTTGATGAGATACTCGACAGTAGTTCTGAAATCACCACGGATCGAGAGCTCCTTGAGAGCGACGACCATGTGCTTGCGACTGGCGCTGCGGTTCTCGCCAAAGGCAAAGATATGACCAAACTGAGAGTCAGAGAACGAGTGGATACCACCCTGGTTACCGACGGAGAAGTAACCCCAGACGTTCGAGCTCGATCTGAAGTTGAGCTCGTGCATGACACCGCTGGAAGGCTTGAATCCCTCGCCGGGGTCCTCGGAGGTGATTCTGCAGGCGGTGGTGTGGCCCTTGGGGACAGGACGACGCTGGGTCTGGAGCGAATTCTCGTTCGAAAAGTCAAAGTCGATCTCGGTGGTGGTGTGCGGGTCAACGCCGTAGAAGAGTCTGATGTCGCGAATGCGGTGGAGCGGGATGCCCATGGCGATTTGCAGCTGAGCCGCAGGAAGGTTAACGCCGGTGACCATTTCGGTTGTGGGATGCTCGACCTGAAGACGGGGGTTGAGCTCGAGGAAATAAAACTTGTCGTCTTCGTGGGAGTAGAGATATTCGACGGTACCGGCGGAGACGTAGCCGACCAGTTTGCCTAATCTGACGGCGGCTTGCTCCATGGCGTTGAAGGTGGCCGGGTTGGCGACGGTGACGGGAGCCTCTTCGATGATCTTTTGGTGACGTCGCTGGACGGAGCAGTCACGGCCAAAGAGCGAGATGTTGTTGCCATACTGATCGGCAAGCAATTGGACCTCGAGATGGCGGGCGTTGCCGGCGAGTTTCATGACGAAGATGGGCGATCCGGGGACTTCACCAGCGACTTGGGAAAAGAGAGCATTGAAATTGTCTTCGCTGTCGACTTTTCGAATACCCTTTCCACCACCACCCTCAGAGGCCTTGATCATGACCGGAAAACCGATCGTACGGGCTTTTGCGAGGGCGGCATCGGCATCGGCGGTGCAACCGAGGGCGTATACGTCATCAGCGACGGTGACGAGGTTTGTCTTTGGATCGACGACGACCTGGTTGACGCCGGTTCCGGACCAGGGAATGCAAGGAACTTTAGCGTGCTGGGCGACGATTGTGGAGGAAATTTTGTCGCCGAGCGAGCGCATTGCCGAACCAGGGGGACCGATGAAGACGATGCGTCGGGGAGATGCGGCGAGGGACTCTGGGAGGTCAGGATTTTCGGATGCGTGACCCCAGCCGGCCCAGACGGCGTCGACGTTCATTCGCTCGGCGACGTCGACGATGAGCTCGACGTTTGCGTAGTTGTTGTTGTTGGTGCCGCCGGGGACTTCGACGTACTGGTCCGCCATGCGGATGTAGTCTGCGTTTGCTCTGAGATCTTCAGGCGTGGCCATGACGGTGAAGAGGATGGCGCGCTCGTCGCCGAAGGTCTCGTAGGCCCATTTCCGGACACTACGGATCTCTTTTACGGCGGCGATACCATTGTTTGCGATGAGAATCTGGGGTGTTTGTTAGATCGGGAGGAGGAAGAGGAGGAGAGGTAGAGGAGGAGGAGGAGAAGACTTACGGATCTGATGACGGTGTGACCACCATTGCTCTGGACAAAGTCCTTGACGGGGCTGCTGGGAGCGACGTCGACGGTATTGAGGCCGATGAAGTGCGCGGGCAGGCTGCTACCGGCGGCCGACATGGGGTTTGATGACGTCCAAGAGAGAGCACGGGAGAAGGAGAGGGAAGTAGGGAGAGCGGGCAAGCAGCGGCAGCGAGGGCGACGGAGCGCTAGACGGGCGAGAGGGAAGCGGAGGGGAGGAAGAAGAAGGCGAGGGAGGGAGCGCGGAAGGGCCAGGAGGGGAGTGGGAAGCAGCGTGGCAGAGGAGGAGAAGAGAAAACGAAGCAGAGGCGCGTCTTCTTGAGCGCGGTTGAGATTCGGCCCGGGCAGAGAAAATACTACGCGAGAGGACCGAGGTCACGTGCGAGGAACCCAACAAAAGCCGGCACCCAACTTTCTGGGCGCGTTCTGTGTAGATTTTGGCGGGGGTTGTGAGTGTTGTTCTGAGAGTGTTTGTTGATTGTTTTTATTGTTATTGTTTTGTTTATAAGAGTATATGTGAGTAGTTGAATAGAAGTAGGCAGACGGGCATTTTGCAGCGAAAGGGTTTGTTGACTTTGGGTGTTTGGCTTTGGGGCACCGAGTCGCAGTTCTCCACCAAAGAAGCTTCCTTTTCTCCACCTTCGCCGGGCTTCTGTGAGTGTTTGCGGTCTACTTCATAGTGGAGATACTTGAGGCGCCCACCTGTTTACTGTTTCTACGTCATATTCATGTTCATGATTCATGATATAAAGAGGTGGAGGAAAAGTGAAGAAGATTAGTCATAACATAGGTACTGCTTATTAATTTATTCATAGCATCAACTCATGATGTACATAAAAGAAACCCGAGCGCCCTCTGTCCAGTCAGCCACTTGAAACTTGAACTTGAAACCGTAGAACGAGACCCAGAACGTAAAACCCACAGAAAAACATAGAAAGCAAGAGAAAGTAGAGCAAGAAATTCAACCACCGAAACCGTAGAGAGTGCGTCCCTGTCGCTTGAGGGCGTAGACGACGTCGAGCGAGGTGACGGTCTTGCGCTTGGCGTGCTCGGTGTAGGTGACGGCGTCGCGGATGACGCTCTCGAGGAAGGACTTGAGGACTCCGCGGGTCTCCTCGTAGATGAGGGCGGAGATACGCTTGACACCACCGCGGCGGGCAAGACGGCGGATGGCGGGCTTGGTGATTCCCTGGATGTTGTCGCGAAGAATCTTGCGATGACGCTTGGCGCCGCTGGAGAGAGTTAGTAAGGGATTATGTAAGGGTGGCTGTGAGAGTGCGGTGTGGCGGGTGCAACGCCGCAGCCACAGCGCGATCTCATCACAAGGATGAGAGGGAGAGGATGAGGAGAGAAGACTTACCCTTTGCCGAGTCCCTTTCCACCTTTGCCACGTCTGAGGAGATAGTTAGTGGTGGTGATGAATAGTAGTAATAAAAGAGAAGTAGACATACCCAGCCATTGTATATATAAGTAGAGAGAAGAGAGAAGAGAGAAGAGAGAAGAGAGGAGAGAGAGAGAGAAGATAGCAATCCACAGCAAACAAAACAAAACAAACAAGCGGCCGGGCGGATCCGCGGGTTCTTATAGAAACAGCGCATCAGCGGTGATGGAAAAGGGCTGCACCACCAGCGGCCAATCAGCGGCCGTTGCGGCTTCTGCGCCAAAACAGACTCGAATTTCGGAAACTTCGACCGCAGTTTGCCTGAATTCCCAGCGGCCGCTTTTGGTGCTGCTGCTGCTGCTGCTGCTGCGGGGGGGAGTAGAGTTGCACGTGATCTTAGGGTTATTCATTGCTCTCTCTCTACTCTCTCTCTACTCTACTCTCTCTACTCTCTACTCAATCCCATACAGCTCCTTCACCTTGTACTTCGCCTTCACCCCGTCCAGCTCCTCCTGCAGCTTCCCCCTCACATCGTCCTCCGCCCAGCTCATGTCGATCGCATCCTGCACAATCTTCACCCACTCCCGCACACTCAACCCCATCTCCTTCTCCACCGCCGCGTAGTTCTCGTCAATGTAGTTGCTCCCAAAGTACGACGGGTCGTCGCTGTTGAAGCACATCTTCACGTTCGCGTCCAGATACTGCCGGATCGGCGAGTACGGAATCGACTCCGTCACCTTCAGCAGCACGTTCGAGATCGGGCACATCGTCACTCCAATCTCCTTCTCCGCCAGCAGCTTCACAATGTCCGGCCGCGTCCGCGCTCCAATCCCGTGATCGCACCGCTCGATCTTCAGCAGCTCAATCGAGTCCTTCACGTACTCGGGCGGTCCAATCTCTCCCGCGTGCGACGTCACATGCCACCCCTGCTCGCGCGCAAAGTTGAAAATGTCAACGTACAGCGACGGCGGGCACCCCGCCTCCGACGAGCTCATCCCGATCCCCACAATGTACTCCTTCAGCGGCACCGCCTGCTTCAGCAGCTCCATCATGTTCTCCGGCGGGAAATGGCGCAGCAGCGTCAAAATCAGCCCGCACGTAATCCCAAACTCCTTCTTGGCCTGCACGCACGCGTCGTGCAGCCCGAGCACAATGTCCTCCAGCTTCACCCCGCGGTTGACGTGCTCCTGCGCCTCGAAAAAGATCTCACAGTGGCGCAGGTTTCCCGTCGCAACCCGCTTGAAGTACGCCCAGATCAGGTCGTAGAAATCCTGGCGCGTCTTGAACACAGTGTGCCCGAGATAGTACAGGTCCAAGAACGACTGCAGACTCGTAAACACCGACGCCTCGCGAATCTGCTCGGCTGATGTGAACGGGATGTCCACATTATTACGCTTCGCAATCTCTATCATAAGTTCGGGCTCCAGCGAGCCTATAAATAATAGTTGTTAGCAGCGCTTATTGTACTGTACTCGACTGTCTGCCCACGGCAGTGCTCATCGTAGCTTACCCTCCAAATGCATATGCAATTCGACCTTAGGCAGGTCCTTAATAAACTGCGACTTTGTCTGCGGATCCATTGCTGCTTCTTGCTATAGTTGTCTAATCAATTGAGTGGTTGAGAGCACAGGTGTAGGCTTTCAGAGTAAGGTGGAGGGAAAAAAAGGCTGCGAGTGAACGACCTGTCCGTATCTCTGACCTTCCGACGCCTCGACTGCGACTCATCTTATCGCGCTGTTCCCCGCCGGCCATCGACTGTGGTGCAGGATTTGCATATCTGTCACATCTCTGTCTTACTTTGTTAGTACTCTTTTTATTTCCTCGACAGTCTTCTTTAGATATGCTTGTTTCTGTTCGCATATCTAGAGATTGTTTTTTGTTTGAATAATTGAGAATAAAATAATGAACAGTAATTTAGAAAATTAGTTGCAAGACGTTGTGTCAATACTGTGATAAATAACAAAAGCGCAAGAACTGTATAAGTTTCTGGAGTGACTCGTAATTTCGTAAGTCAGCGCGCTTTGCTCACAATTGCTACAACCGAGCTGCTTCAAATATTCACACATTAATTATGACTAGCCAACCATCTACTCCAACCCCATTTGCTAAATTCCTGCTCTCATGTACGTGGATATTTGTAACTTTGTGCTCATGAATTACTATGCTCGCTATCATAGCAGTCCTTACGATATCCAAATAAAGAACGCATAAAACTACATAATTTCATACGATTTTGACAAATCTATATGATAAATCTGCCATTACAACCAGAAAGACATCTAGAAAACAGAAAATTTCTTTGTCCAATGAAATTCTAATATACACAAAAATACATAAACTTATGCAACGCAAACACAGCTGCAGCTGTTTCTGTGGCCCGTTCCTTATCTAGACAAAGGAGTGGTTGTATCCATCAAGGTTGCTTTTGAGAAGGATTTTAAAAAAGAGGAGAAAAGACAAGACCAACGCCGGGACAAGACTCTGACCTAAGCCAGACCAGAGACTCATCAATAATCATAAAAAGCACAAGCAACTCTGAGCAGAATCTGAGCACTCATAAATACTTCTTGGCCAGCATCCGCACGCGCTGATCAAACACTTTACTCGTGATTGCCTGGTCGACAGAGTAAAACGGCGACATCAGAGTCTTGACGTACAAATCGTATAGATCGACAAAGAACTGCCGTATAACCTCATCCGCGCGCGTCTCGTGGAGTAGCAGGAATTTGATATCTATACCAACCCGATCAGCTCTTGTCACCTGTATTTTCAAACAGAATGATGTACTCACTTCCTGTAGTCACGTAGGCAGAGATCAGATAATTGTGAAATTTATCAATGACTTTAAGATGCCTGTCGTGAAACTAGTCAGTATCATCCGTCGCCGCAACATAAGAGATCGAATCAATACGCACATCGCGCCATTTGTCCACTGCACTTCTTCTATGATATCAAGCGACGAGTGCACAATAAACGGACATAATTGCCGCATATCAGACGAGAACTAATCACCCAGAATCAATTAGTAAAAATCCTACAACCTCCCTCAAAGTCGTTGGCGCATGTACCTTTGATGTTCCATCCCCGCCTTGCCGGTACGTCCCAAAGTCTAGACTGTAAACAGCATTATCCTTCGTGCCAACAATCGCCAGATAAAAAGACATGATTCCAAATCGCAACAATCACTACTCTCAGACGGTTGTCTATTGATAATCAACCCGTCGCGAGCCGCGGCCTTTGCGATCCGCACACGCATCCGACAGAAAGCCGTCGCTGGCAGGTCGATCGTAATCACGTGCCGGCAAAACTCTGAACTCTGAACTCTCCACAATCTTCCTCAATCTTTGTCTTCTTCCTTCCTAATAACCTTGCAGACAGTTTGGGTGTTGCAGTGATCTAGCTGCCTTGTATTGTTGGTAGACTGATCTCTACTGTGGTTCATCACTCTCTTGTCCTCTTGTCACAGATCTGAGCAGTTTTACTCGTCTTAATTTCTCTCTCCCAGCGGATCATTTATCCTCAACGATGCTCTCACTGTCCCCCTCCCCGTCTCCTCCGCCGCTCTCGTCCGATTCGGAAGACAGCGGCGCGGAAGACGACGGACTAATCATCTCTGCATCTTCCCCGTCGACAGATCGGACGCCGATCCCGACTTCCCGCCGGCAACCCTCGTTTTCCTCCTCCGACTCGCTTTCTCCACCAGGCCTCTCCACATATCACTCCGAGCTAGCCACCTCGCCCATCACCAGCGTCTTCACCGGCCCGTCCACGCCGTCGACGTACCGCATGCAACCCCTCGCCGTCGGCGGCGGCTACACCCGGCCTCTTCCGCGGACCGCCCGGCTCCAGCAGCAGCAGCAGCGGCCGCGGATCGGCTCGAGCGTGGACTACGACGGGATCCACGAGCCGCCGAGCGCGAGCCATATGTCGCCGGCGCAGCTGTACACGACCGCGTCGGGACAGTTGTTTCATGCGGGGAAAGTGTGTATTGCGCTCGTTGGCCTGCCTGCGCGGGGCAAGACGTATGCAGTCTGATTTGTTTTTTTGGGGTGTTCTGTGCTGACTTTTATGTAGACATTTGGCGGTTTCGCTTACGCGGTACCTACGATGGTGAGTTAACTTGATAGGGAGTGAAGGGGAGAGTGAAGAAGAGAGTGGTTGCTGATCTATTTGATTCGAACAGGCTCGGAGTCAAGACGCACGCATTTCACCTAGGCGATTATCGACGGACGTGTATTCCCAACGAGAAAGAAGTGCCAGAGGACTACTTCATGGTGAACGCCTCACCCGAGACAGTTCTGCTACGGCAGCGCGTGATGGCAGCGTGCAAGAGCGACGTGTTCAAGTTCTTTGACGAAGAGCGCGGCCAGGTTGCAATCTACGACGCCGTGAACCCGACGTCGAACGGCCGACGGATGCTGCACAAGGAGTTTACACAGCATGGGATCCAGGTCCTGTTCATCGAGTCGATCTGCGACCGGCCCGAGATTATCGAGGCCAACGTGCGCAGCGTGAAGATCTCGTCGCCGGATTATATCGGCTGGGACGAGAAGGAGGCGATCAAGGACTACCTGCGGCGGATCAGCGACAAGATTCCGCATTATGAGAGTTTGGATGAGACGGAGTTCAGTTATATCAAGCTATATAATGCGGGCGAGCGGATTTTGCTTAATAATACGCGGGTTGGGTATCTTCCGAATCGGATAGTGTTTTATTTGATGAACTTGCAGATCAAGGCGGGATGCGTCTACTTTGCTAGGGTGAGTGAGATTGATTTAATTTGGAGTGGATTTATGCTAACGAGGAGATTAGGCGGGACGGTCGACTGAAACACGGCCAAAGTACAAGTCGGATCCACATTTGAGCGAGGAAGGTCTGGACTATGCGAAGAAGCTGGCAGATACACTACTTGAGCACCGACGGAAGGAGCACAAGGCATTAGAAGAGAACGGCGAGTCAGTTGCCGAGCGCGAGCTTATAGTGTGGACGTCTACGCGGCGACGAACGATCGAGTCTGCGGCCGAGTTTGAGAACCGGGGATTCTCGTGCCGACAGCGAAGCCAGCTTTCTCAGCTCCATCCGGGGTCGTGCGATGGGCTTACGCGGGAGGAGTTGGAGCAGACGTTCCCGGACGAGGTCGAGAACCACGCCAAAGACCCGTACCGCCACCGGTACCCGCGCGCAGAGTCGTACCACGATCTGGCGGTGCGGTTGGAGCCCGTGATTCTGGAGATGGAGCGGATTCCGAACGACATTCTGATTGTTGCGCACGTGAGTGTTTTGCGGGTGCTGTACGGGTACCTGATGGCGTGTCAGCCGAACGATATTCCAAAGCTGGAGTTTGAGCGGAACGAGATTGTGGAGATTATTCCGTCGGCGTATACGAATCGGGTGAAGCGGATTAATATTCCGGGAGTGGCGCCGAGTGAGTCGTCGTCGATCATATAACTGGTTTTTTGAAGTGAGGTAACTGTACACAGATCTCTGAATATAAGCTTAGCGCTGAGTCGTTATATTATTATCTATGGTGATGTGACGTAGGTATATATGTAGACAGACTCTTAATAAGTGCTATTTGGCTCTAATTTAGCTATGGTGATGTTGTTATATAAAGAAGTATATGTACAAATGTCTATAAGCTTAGCTTCCTCTGTAAGTAGAGTAAGAGTACTTTGAGAGCAGCAAAGGAATATGGAAATGCTCAAGCCCAAGTTTCCCAGCCGGAACTTTGAAAACAATGTCAACGTAGGGAAAGAAGGTGTCGTTGTCAAAGAGCTGGTCGATGCCGAGGAACTTGACTTTATAAAGACAGTCGTTGGCAGACGCGTAGTCCTCGCTTCCGACGTATGCGAGGTCAAGAAACGCCTGATTTGAAGCCGGCGAGGTACTCTCCGACGTCTCGAGCAAGTCCCAGAACACGACGCGGCCGTCGGCGTTCGTGGTCGCGGTGGCGAAGGTGGAAAAGTCGCTGGTGGAGGAGGACGAGGACTGCTTGAGCAGCTCGCAGCGGAGGCCGGCGGCGGGTCTGCCGGTGATGGTGTTGAGCACGTGACAGGTGATGGGGTGTTTGCTCATTGTGAGATCGAGAGGATCAGGGAGATTGTGAGATTGGAGATTGGAGATTGGTGGGATCAGGGAGATTGGTGGGATCAGGGAGATTGGTGAAGATTGGTGAAGATCGGTGAGGATGGAGGAGGTGAGTGTGCGGCTGGTGTCGGAGAAGAGCGATGGATGTGTAATCCATGACTAATCCATATACGTGCTACAACATACAGCAATTGAGAGAGGGAGGATGATAGAGAGAAGAAAGAATAAGAATAAGAGTGTGAATATCGGATATCGACGACGAAAGACAGAAGTTGAGACAAGAAGAAACGGTGAACGTACTCGCGAAGATACGCGCGTGAGAACGCAAACTCAGCCTTTGGATCGCATCATCGCAGTCTCGGATTGTGAGTCTGATGTCTTGTGTTATCTTTTGATAAGTCTTTCTTATCGCAATAATCTGCTTCATCTTCGCTACTTACTACTCACTACTTCACCACTTCACATTCACTACTTCACTCTCTCAAACGGAATTAAGAGAACATCGCTCGAAGGTTGCGGGTTAGGGCCCATTTACAGACAAAATGGCGTGCGCCCCTCAGCCTACCGCAGGCTGCACTGCAGTGCTTCCAGGCCCGGGAATTCAACGGCTTCTGGCGATTGTTCACTGTGCGGGTACGGGACGGACGAGTGGCGAACAATGAAGCAGCGTAGCAGCAGCGTAGCAGAGACCGGTCGAAATTTACTACTCTCCAACGAGGATCAGTGGACGAGAGACAAAGAGGGCTTGCGGCGAGGACGCCGGTGCCAGCGCCAACGCCAGCGCCCAGTCCGAGATGGCCGGATCACGGCCAGCACAGGGCAGCAGCCTCTGCGTAGAGAAGCAGTCGAGCAGCATTACTGCATCCATCATAAGAGATCATCGCCATCGCCCTCATCACCACCACCCGCACACCCGCCCCTGTTCTCAGCCAGCGCAGGCAGCCACGGCGCGCTAGAGTTTTTAGTTAGTACGCCGGGTGGCCGATAACTGAGTGAGCTGCATGCCCGGCCACAACAAACCGCCTCCGCCGTTCTCTTCCCCGTTCTTCCTCGCCCTGGTCCTTCTCCTTCTCCTCCTCCTACTGCTCTGCTTTTGACCCCCCGGCTCACCACTCATCCCCATCCACCGCCGTCCCACTCTCTTCGCCGAACCGCTCGCTCCTCACCACTGCTCCGTCCAGAGATAAGTCATTCTGGATTCGCGGGCAGTCTCTCCTCCCCGTCGACCACGATAAGGTTGGACTGGCTTCTGCACTCTTCCCCCTACCTCTGCCAACCCCCCTCCTCTCCCGCCGCCTCTACCTCGCGCATGGCCTCGCTCGACGACTCCGTGTCCAGCTTCGTAGATGTAGCGGCTAGCCTCAACCAGGCTCTCCCGCAGGCTGGGCCCATCTCCTCTACCCCAGACTACCTCAATGCCATCACCTCCTCCTCCAGCCACAACATCGACGGCTCCAGCTCCAGCTCCGCTCCCGGCCACTCATCCTCCTCCTCCGCCCGCCGCGACCCCGCAGACTACGCAGACGACGACTACGACGACGACGACGATGACGACGACGACTACCCCGACAACTACTCCGACAACTACAATTCCGAGGACTCCGAAGACACCGATGCAGAGGACGACGAGTACGGCGAGTCTGAAGATTTTCGCCAGCGCCGCAACATCACCTACGACTTTCACCCGGTCCACACCCCGCTCAACCAAATCCGCTCGCCAATGGCCCGCACCGCGGGAATCTCCCAGGCCGCCGAGGACAAGACTCCTTTGTTTCTCGATGTGGAACCTATTGGGCGACAGAAGATTGCTTTTGCCCGTCTCGAGACCTGGCGCAACAATCTTGTCGGTGTCAGTCGGTACGGCTTTATATTCATTGCCGATGGAGTGGTATGTTCATTCCTTTGCCTGCTTCTTTATGCATGCTTTTCATACATTTTCTACTCAATTGACTAATCAATCAATAGAAAATCAAAGTCTTCAAGATGCTATCATCCTCGCGGCCAGAACTCACTCTCTTCACTCAGCTCACGCCCCCAAAAACCAACCCCCCCACCAGAACCCAAATCCTGGGCGCGAACAACCCTATGGATCTCTTCTGCATCAACGCCCTCCGCATGGGCTCCCTCGGCGGCGAAGAGCACTTCGCCGTCCTCACCGACGCCGGCCAATGCCACGTCTACGCGACCTCCGCCATCCTGCGCGGCCATGACAAAGAAGGCGCCGGCGAGCGCGCGCGCGACATGCTCCCGATCGAGACCCTGCAGGTCGAGAAGTCTGCGTGGGGCGTCGACTTCCACGACCGCGAATGCCTCGTCGCCGTCTCCGACAACACCCGCTCGATCACCGTCTTCAGGCTCGGCATCAAAGAAGCGCTCGAGAACTGGGACCACGGCAAAGCCCAGCGAGACCACACGCGCCGGCGCCAAGAGACCGAGGACTTTGACACCGACTACTCCGCGGGCTCGGACGTCATGGCTACGGCCTCGGCCTCTGCAGCACAAGCCACCACCACAGATCCGGGCGAAGCCAGCAGTAGCAGCGGCAGCAGCAGTCGGCCGAAAACCAAGCGAACCCGAGGCAGCGATGAGCTAAGGCCGCACGAGCCACAAAACAAGCGAAACCTCGACTTGGCGAAATTCAAGGTCCGCATCGTCGAGGCCCACGACAACAATATCCCCTGCATCCAGTTCATGGATATCCCGCTGCGGGAATCGAACGGCCGCGTCGCCTACCGGGCGTGCATTTCGTCGACCGCCATCGACGGTGATCTGAAATTATGGGACGTAAACACAAAAGAGTGCATTGCATCCGCGGCCTTTCCCAACAAAAAAGGATGGCACACAAAGATCCTCTGGCGCCACGATTTCCTCAACGTCGCAAACTCGGACGTAATCACAAACGTCAAGCGCGAGTCGTTCAAAACAGTGGACCCCGTCACACTAGCCCACACCGAGACCGACCCCAGGCTTGTGCTCTCGTTCCCCACAAAGTCTCACAACCCGTACATGAACATCTTCTTCCGCCACCAACGGCACGACTCGCCTTTCAAAATCTACGACAGCGCCGGCACGCCCTTGTCGGCTTTTGAAACCGTCATTGACTCGTCCACGCGGCCCACAATGCTCAGCCAGGAACGTCTCGACGCAGAGTTCCTCGGCGTGCCGACCTCCCAGGTCTCCGCCACGCCCTCTGCATACCTCCTGCACCCGACCATGTCGGACAAGAAGCGCAATGAGACCTACATCATCGACGACCTAATCGTCTACCACGGCTCGCTCTACCAAACCCGTCTCCTCGACTTCTCGCCCGACAACGGCGAAATGCAGCTCTGCAACATGTGCCCCACAGTCTTTGGCACCCGCGTCGACTACGAAAAATTCTCCGCCTCCTACGACCGTCTCAACATGGCAATCACGATCCGCGAGCTCGCATGCCTCATCGTCGCAACCCAGCAGGGCTCCGTCTCGATCTTCAAATGCTGCCGCGTGGACGACACCCGCCAGGCCGGGCTGCGCCAGGAATACGTCATCGGCAGAGTCAAAAACTCGGGCTCGACGAACCCGCTCATCGGCCTCGACGTCGCGGTCGTCGACTCCCAGGCTGACGCTTATCACCGCCGATACCTGCTCTTTGTCGTCTTCATCAACGGTACCGTCGAGACATACGAAATCGGCCGGAGTCGCAACGCCGCCTCCGGGGACGACGTCCTGGATTTCGAAGAACATGTTTTCTAGTCCCCCTTTCCACAGTTTTTTTTGGCTCATACATAATCTTCTATACTTCTTTTGTGTAAATTAGTCTTTCTCCGGATCCGTTTCTTTTCTTCTGTTTCTTTTCTTCCGTATAACTACCGTACGTAATTCTTTCTTCTTTCTTTTCTTGTCGCATAACTGGTGTATTTCTTTCCTCAGTTCTTGTACTACATACGCATCTTTTGTTTTCTTCTTCGATTATTCTTTTTGGACTCTTTTGTAGAAGTACATAGAAATATCTTATGACATTATACGTTATTTTCCTCCCTCAGGTTACGAATACAGCTTATGCAGTGAAACTTTTTTATTACCAGCTGTACAGAACACAAACGCTACAACGCAAATAAAAATACTCCTGCGGTCTTCAAATAAAAACCACGCTTTGGAAAATACTCCGTGCTCTCTCAAGCACCTGCCACAGAGTCGATCGAATACGACTCCGCCCCCTCTCCAAACACAAGATGCGGCTTCCGCGCCGCCAAGTCGAGAATCGTCTTTCCAAACTCCGAATTACACCACGCAAACCACGACCGCGTGTAATCCCTTGCGCGCCGGACGTTCACGCTCTCGTGCATCAGACCTAGTCCGCCCGTGGTTTTCTTGACCAGATCGAGCGCGGCCGCGATCTCGACGTCGTCGTCCGACGTCCGGATCAGAGTCAGCAGCGACATCGGCCACGCGTACCGCACGCCGATGTGAGGGCCGCCTATGCCCGCAAACTCTGGGCCCTTGAGGAAATACGGGTTGCCGGCCTTGCTGAGCAGCATCCGGCGAGTGTTTTGGTAGACTTCGTCCTTGGCGTCGACGAAGCCGAGTAAAGGCAACGAGAGCAGCGACGGCAGATTGGCATCGTCCATGTTGATAATACTGCCGTAGCCATCGACCTCGTACGCAAAGACTTTGCCATACACCTTGTGCTCGTAGACGCCATGCTCCCACACCCCATTTTCGATCTTCTCGCCTCTTGAAAATAGCTCGTCTGCCATCTTGGCATAGCCGCCAGCAGCAAGCAGTTTCTTAGCCCGCTTGAGTTCCACAGCAACAAATGCGTTCGCGGGGATGAAAAACTGCAAGATTGTTGCATCGTCCGACGGTCTGAATGCAGACCTGATTAGCGAGGTGTTGAGGTTCGTCGGGTTCCCCGCTCCTTGCAGCGCCAGGGTCTCGGTTCCGACGTTGGTCTGGCGCTGGAAGATGTATCGGTTGCGTCTGTCGTTGCCGTTTTCGTCGTAAGTCGTAAGCGCCTGCTCGTCGAGTACTTGCAGCACGTTCTTCAGCGCCTCGAGAAAGTATGGGTCGCTGCCGACAAACGAGGCATCGCCCGTCTGCTCAAAATACATATTCGCGAGGTTGAGGAACGACGCAAGCGAATCCAGCTCATACTTGCACTCAAAAACCAGCGACGGATCATACGGAGGATTGACGTTATCGCTCTGATCGTTCGACGACGGTTTCAGATGGGACTGCGCGGGAGGTTGGAAAGCGTTGCAGTAGGGCGAGAAGGTAAGGAATTCGGCCTGCGTGTGAATCGCACCTAGAATTAGCGTGCGGATGTCGTTATCAACCTTGGCCAGCGGGAGATAGGGTGAGAGCTGGTTGGTGGAGTCGCGGATCCACTCGGCGTTGATGTCGCCCGTGACGATGAAGGACTGGGGTGAACGCCCGGGCACATGCCAACGTACTGTGGTGTCCAGAGTATTTGGGAAGCAGTTCTCAAACAGTCTAGAGAGATCAACGTCGGGAATACGGCCAGTCACCTCTTTGATCACCCGCTCAACCTCTTTTGACGAGAACGTTCTACATTCTGATATTGGCCGCTGGAACGGTAATCGCAGGGGACCTGTCAAACGATAAGTAAGCCAGAGATCAGATAGATCGCATCAGACTGTATACTCACCATTTGTTACTGGAGTATGACGGCGAGTTGAGAATGTTTTATAATCCGGGCAAGATGCATCACGCACCCTCCAGGACTCTTGTACCGCATACGAGGGCGTGCTGAAAAGGAATGATCCCAGGAGCAGCAAGCTAGTAATCGCAACCATGCCTGCTATAATCGCACGATAAGTCCAACGGACCGAAGACGCAGATCGGGCTTTACGTTCGGGTGATGGAGTCGAGGATCGCGGGGGACGAGAAAACGCTCGAGGAAGACTGGCGGGGTTGGGAGCCAAAGCCGAGGCCGCGGTCGAGGATGATAGTACTGACGGAAACTGCTGGCGGGGACGAGCAGACGGAGAGCGAGCACGATGATGCATGCTCAGTCTCTGCGAATTAGCATTGATATGTGACCGACGATGAGCGGCAAAGTCTGGACGGAGCCGGAGATGGACATGCAAGCTGCCTGTGCCGGGAGATGCCAGAATTAGAAGAGCAGGAACAGGTTGAAAGCGAAACCCTAATCACAGGTACCAGACACTCAGCAGGTGTCAGCGCACTTCACCGCCCACGCACAATCTCATCATACAGCGCCTGCCGTTCACGCTTCTCGCGCTCCGTCTTCTCTCGCTGTAGCCTCTTTCGCTCGGCCTTTGTCACTTTCTTGGGCGCATCCTGCTGCTTCTTCGCGTCGGCCGCCCGGGTTTTCACCTTCGCGCCGACGCCCGCGTAGTCCGGACGCACCTCCGCCCTTACCGGCACGCGTCGACCTTCTCGCCCCGGCGCACCTAAACCCACCGGCTGTAGAGGGTGCCAGCCATAGCGAACCAGGTACCGATGTCCCGAAGAGTGTTCTTCGACCGGCAGTCGCGCGATCGGCGCCTCGACCGGGGTCTTCTCAAGCAGACGCGCGATAGACGTCTCTGGCGGGCTCTCGCGCGGAGGGGTTGGCGTGTCCGACTCCGGGCTCTTGTTGATACCGACCAACGACGCGTAGAACGAAGAAACAGACTGTCCTCTGCTGCGGTCTGCGGCAGCTTGCGTGACAGTCTGTTCTTCGGTGGAAGCTGCCACGAACTTGACGCGGTGGCGGCGAAGGATAGCAGACGACGATTGCGCAGTGTGGGCTGTTGCCGATTCTGCCTCTGCTCCTCCTCCAGACACTAAGTCTCGAGATTCCGTATCGCTCATCTTCCTCTGAGGTACTGAGATACCCGATTCATTCTCCGGTGGCGCCGACAAACCGCGGACCAGCAACGGATGAGATGAGCGGTCTCTATCGTGAACGAAGAAGAAAAATGGTGTGAGCCGCACAAGCCATATGCGTCATAAAACTCATCCTCTCCATAAATCCCGGTCGCTCGCGCATAGTTTCTTTCTCTGCACCGATTCTCCATTTGCTGTACATTAAATAAACAGATACTCGCAATGAACAAAGAAAGACTGATTTGTACGTATAATTCTCGCCGCTTGATCCGAAGTCATTCACACTAACACGTCTCCAGTCGCCCCCGCTACTAAGCAGTACACGCGGGCGCACCTCACTCGCGCCAGTCTGAACGAGAGTCCTCTGCTGCAGTTCAACGCCTGGTACAAAGAAGCCGTCGAGGCCAACGAGCCCATTGCCGAGTCCACCACTTTCTCGACCGCCCAGCTGCCCTCCGGCCGTGTATCAGCCCGCATAGTCTTATTCAAAGAACTCGACAAGCGAGGCTTCATCGTCTACTCCAACTGGCGTACATCCAAGAAATCCCGCGACATTCTCTCGAATCCCCACGCTGCACTCACATTTTTTTGGAAGGGCCTCGAGCGCCAGGTGCGTGTCGAAGGCAAGACCGAGTTTGTGACGCCAGAAGAGAGCTACGCTTATTTTAAGACAAGACCGCGCGATAGTAAGATTGGCGCGTGGGCGAGTCCGCAGAGTCAGCCGGTCGAGTCTCGCGAGGTGCTCGATGAGCTTGTGGAGGAGAAGAAGGAGCAGTTTAAGGATGTCGACGATATTCCTCTACCGGAGGGATGGGGTGGACTGCGTATAGTGCCGTTGGAGATCGAGTTCTGGCAGGGTGGCATGAACAGAGTGCATGACCGGTTTACTTTTACTCGCGAGAACGAGGATTCTGAGTGGGAAGTGAACCGACTGGCACCATGATTGAATCAGAAAAGTATCAGTTTTGGCTAAGAGAAGCTCGTTAGATGCTACAGATCAGAGCCGGCTCAGTTAGATAATGTTGTATAGAATATAGAGATTACTGATCTCGTTCTTTATTATTTCTTTTTGAAGAAGCTCATCAGAGACCCCTGTCCCTTCATGAGACCCTTCTTCTTGACGCCTCCTTTCTTACTAGAAGTGTCGCTACTATCCGTATCCTTATCTCCTTCTGCTGGCTCAGCTTTCACGGCCGGCGAAGTCTTGCGCTCAGGCTTAGACGAAGCCGGCTTGGCCTTTGCTGGAACCGACACGGCTTCACTCTCACTCTCGCTCTCAGAGTATTCCACCCACTTTGTAACAGTTTTCCGCACCATGAACCCATTCTCCATCGTACTGACCCGCTCCTCCACTTTCCTTGTACCTCTCTTTCGTCCCTTTGGCTTGGCTGGCGCCGTACTGTCAACCGCCACAGGTTCCTCGGTCTCGACTTCAGCTGCAGAGTCGGTTTGACGCTCGGGATCCTCAGCGGGTTGGCTGTCCATCTTGGAATCCGGGGTGTCGTTGGCAGAAGTACTTGCACTATCATCTGGCACTTCTGCAGGCTCTCCAATCAGCCCACTGTCCATAGGCGCTTCGTCCACCTCGTCAATCATGTCAACATCAGATTTAGCGTCTTCCTCTTGATCGGATTCGTTGTCAGAAAACATGCTCTGCAGTTCCTGAGATACTTCGGCAGGTTTCGTAGAGGAGGCGGCCTTTGTTGCCGGCTTCTCCTTTTTGATAACTGGAACCTCCTTCGTTGATTCGAGCATTTTGGCAGCCCCAGACTCTTGCACAGACTCTTGGGCTTCGGTCTTGACCTTTGGCTTCGGCTTTGACGTCGTAGAGAGCTGGAATGGTCGCTGAGTAGGTTTCTTAGTTTGCGCTGCGGAACTTTGCTTGGCGAGAGAGCTCTTGTCATCGCCAGATCCAACGGTAGGCTTATCTGCCTTCTTCGATGGAGCAGGTGCACGTCCTGCTGGGGCCGATGGCGGAGTGATTTGGATAGGCTTAGAGCTCTGCTTTGCCTTGGGGTTCTGACATGTCGCGATGGTGTTGAAGAGCTCAAGACCACCGGAAACGTCCATCTCTCGTACCGCGCGCTGACAATCAGACAACACGACCAGATCACTAGACAGCGGCGCGGGTTCGAGAGAGTACACATAAATCATATCGATCCTGTCAAACCGGAGCTTCACCTCCTCCAGATCTTCTTGTTGGACAAGCTGGAAAGTCGTCCGTGTAGTTTCATTCACTCTGACTTCAGATTCCGCTTGAGAGCTGTCGGGATCGGTTGGCTGCGAGCTGGGCAAGGCGTCGCTCATGACTGTGTCTTCATCGGCTGGGGTCGCGACGCGCTCAACACCTGCAATCGCGTAGGTCGCATGTACTTGTCCCGGATACTGCTTTTTAGCGGCATCATAAAACGCATACAACACTTTCTTCGCGACAGTGACGTTTATCTTCTGCTCTCTTGATAGGAGTCGATAGGTTATCTGAATCCGAGTTAGCACGAGCAAATCTCACTTATACCATTATATAGCTCACCGGCTTCTGCTCGTGCACTACACGAGTAGCAAGCAGCGTGTTATAGTCCACCGCCATGTTGAATACAGGCAAACCTCTAAATCTCGGATAGTGGACGCGACGTAGATGCAGGATCGCGCGTATACGCGTCGGGGTACCCTAACATCGACGCATTAGGGTTTACGAAAAACAAGGGGGAGGCCTCCTAACACGTGCTCGCTGACGAGTACTCTCTGATATTCAGCTACAAACTCCGGCGAACAGTCCTCAGACGTAAATTTGCGCAAGTCTGTCGCTCCTGAGCCTGCTGCGGGCTCTCTGTCCAAGGTGAATTGAAGTGAAGAGAGCGATATTAGCATGTTCTCCATCGATCCTTCTCCGCCAGGCGAGCTGAAGCAGCTCAGACGGGTGTTAACGACTCGATACGCCAGTATTACTCTCTTCATTTCATTCATCGTTCTCCTGTTGATTGCCATTCGCGCGCTCGTAGCATCTCGACTGCCTCGGTTCATGCGCAAGCCTGTTCCGTTGGTCTTTGCCGTTTCTTTGACTTCAATTGTGTTGATCCTGGTGTCCTTTCTCCAAACTCACGATGATTTCCTGTTCCTTACAAAGAGACTGGGACGGTATGTTCAGGCTGAGATTGTGCACACTAAACCGCAAACTAAACAGTCAACTATACTAGAATATCGGCCGCAATCATGCCCGCGCTCTACTTCCTTTCCCTCAAACCTTCACCTATTCCTCGCGAATCGTACCTGCGACTAATGCCTCTCCACATCTGGCTCGGTCGTCTCCTCGTCATAATCTCGACAGCGCACGGCGTGCTGTACCTGGTTTACTTTTTCAAGATGGGAAAGCAGCAGAACATCTTACACTTTGCGAATTTTGCGGGAGTCGTCATTACCGCCGGATTTGTGCTCACTCTTTTAGTATCTTTCTATTTCATCCGCCATCGCAACCACGAACTTTTCTACAAAACACATCTGGCGTTTTCATGGCTGTGTCTGCCGCTGCTGGCTTATCATGCACGACCGCGTGTATGGGCAGTTACCATTCTATTGTTGGTCTGCATCGGTGGCCAACTCTTCCAACGGCATGGATTCGGTCAAGAAAGTCGTCTGCAAATACAAAAGATTAGCAGGCATACGATTGTCGTTAGTCTACCCCGGAAGTTATTTCCTAAGTATTTTGAGCCAGGATCACACATCAGATTATCTCCTACGCGCGAATCTGCACCGGTTTGGTTTCTATCTGCATCACATCCATACACGATCGCCAGTCTCTCGGCAGACGAAGACACCGTTCAGCTAGTGGTCAAACCATCGCGACGATTCAAGCTCGAAGAGGACCGGGAATATATTGTGCACGGTCCCTATCCATCACTGTCTTATGACTTTTTTGTCAACATGTACAAAGCAGACAAGCCTCTGAGAAGAACAGTTATAATAGCAGGCGGTGTCGGCATCTCCTTTGCGGCACCGATTGCCAAAACTCTTATCAAGATGAACGAGAGAGTTAAGATCATTTGGGCTGTGCGCTCGAAAGCAGATCTGGGCTTGATAAAGATTCTTGGCCTTGAGGATGCTGATGTCTTTGTCAGCTCCAACGCGAACGATCAGTCGCAGGATCCGTTCTTGCAGCCGGTGGAACTTCAAGATACTCTTCCCAGTTCTGGGTTCGATGCTGCTGACCCCCAATATGTCGGAGAGCCGATCTCGGATGAGCTTGGAAACGAGGCGACTGAGTTTGGTTTGAAAGAAGGGATCAAGGTGACATATGGTCGTCTGAACATTGAAACTGAACTGAAGGAATTCAAAGCTTTAGCTGATGTCGATAGCGGAGGAATGTGGGTCATCTCGTGCGGTAGTCGACGTCTCGTGAGCGAGTGCTCAAAATGGGGACGCCGACTGGGGGCAACAGTTCACGAGGAAGTATACGATATATAGATTTTAGTTTACAGACCTCGTTTTTTTGGAATGACAAATATAATAACCACCATTAGATGGCAGGGGTGCTTCAACTGACGAGCCTGAATTCAAAGCCCTAATCCCATGAGTTGCGCTAACACAAAATTTTTCAGGGGCTATCGCAGAATTATCCCAACCTCCTCCACTGAAAGTATTTTGTTTGTCGTTTTATCAGCAGTAACTAAACCACCTCAGTACAACCATGCCGAAAGAAAACAAGAAGAGAGGTCGGAGGCTGAAGGATAAGCCTTACAAGAAGGAGGATAAAGCTGTTGAGGCTCCTGCTGAGGTTGAGGAAAAGCACGAGTTTTCACGGGAGCAGGAGGGATCTGAAGGTAACAAAGATTCGATACACGAGTGCAAGGCTGTCGAGATCATGCTAACAAGACAACAACATAGAACCTACTCCTCATCCCCAGGCATTTTACGGATTGCTGGACAGTACCCAGATTGAATACTTCACGCAAGCCACTGGAATCATCGATGCGAACACATTCTCATCCGACGAAGGTATGTCGACAGCCTATTTTCAATCTTTTCATGCGCCCAGAACACACTCTGATCAACTATTTACAGAGCGGGATCAACTCTATGATGCTTTGTGGAACGAATGTAGTGGGATCGAGCTAAAGGTTGTGACTGATCCCACTGGATCGAAAGTTTTTGAACGCCTACTTCTCGTCGCCTCGAAAGAGAGGCTGCTAGAGACGTATCAGGCGTTCGCTTCCAGAGTTGCCGAGCTTGCCACTCAACGATTTGCTAGCCACTGCTTGCAGACGTGGATTAATCGATCAAGAGCGTTGGTTGACGAGGAGATGAAGAGCAATCCAAAACTTGCGGAAGTCAGTGTAGTGCAGCCTGAAAAGACTCCAATCATCTCCAATATCTTGGACATGTATACGGTATGTAAGTTTGAGCTTCTGACTATTGGATGGCAAACACTGACTTGAAGTACAGGAAATCAAACCTGAGATTTATCGCGTTGCTTTCCATCCGTTCGGGTCACATGTGTTTCGCACCCTTCTCCTTGCCCTCTCCGGTACCGCTATCGAAGAGTCAACAGCCAAGTCAGTGATGAGCAACAAAAAAGTGCTGGGTGCTAAAAAGAAAACAGCTGTTGACAACTCGGACAAGATTTTTTATGAATCATATGAGACCCCTCTGGTCTTCAAGGATGCCGTGCTAGATGTTCTTGCTGCGATGCTGGACAGACTGACGACTGACGAGGCACGAAGATTAGCCTCCGATCCCATCTCGAGTCCCGTTGTCCAGCTGATTATCGAAATCGAAGACAGTCTGATGCGCAAGGATATGCTTAGCATAATCTTCCCCACCACATCGGGAGAGCTTGATTTTATCACGGTTTCTTATCTCGAGAGCCTTCTGAGTAGCTCTGTCGGATGCCACTTCTTGGAAAACATATTACATAGCTGCCCCATCTCCTTTGTCGATTACCTCTGCTTCTCATTCTTCGTCCCTAGACTAGACATTGTGTACAAGGCGCAGGGATTTAGCTTTGCCGTTAAGGCCATCATGGAGCGACTTAATAAGTCGAACACTGCTGCATTCGGTAAGGCGTTGCTTGCGCGCGTCAACGACTTATCTTGTAAGTCTCCCTTTTGTCTGATACTAACTAGGAAAGATTTCTAACTTTGGACTATTAGTACCCAACATCATAATCCTGAATAGCATTATCATTGCCATCTCAAGACACTCTGTTCTGGAACAAGAGCTGTTGCAGGTAAGCTCATGACCTCTCCTTCCCACACTAGAGTTGGACATCAACTAACGCACACATAGAAAATAACCAACATCTCGCCAAAAGACAACAAAAACTTCCTCCTGGCGTTACTGGAGATCGATGACTACGAGTCTATCACCGAGACTCAGAGAAGTCGACTAAATGATAGTATCAAGCAGAGATCCTTGTTTGTCGAGAGCCTCATCACCCACGTTCCCGAACTATCAACCAAGATAGTCGACGCTTTCATACAGTTCCCCGAGTCTGCCAAGCTGAAATTTATGCAGAACACTGTCTTTGCGCATGTTGCAGAGTCGATCTACAAGAAATCGGATCTTCCTCTCGTCTCCCGCAAACGTCTGATGAACGATCTCGATGGCCACTTTGTGGAACTGTCCTGCGGTGCCGGATCCTCTAGAGTTGTCGACGCGTGCAACATCACGACAGCCCAGGGAATGAATCACTACAGAGAGAAAATTGCAAAGGAGTTTATGGCTGGACGCGAGACTTTGATGAGAAACCCTTACGGGAAGATCGTTTGGCGGAATTGGAATATGGATATGTACAAGCGTGATTTTGGGTCTTGGAAGCATAATCAGCGGAGATAGATGTACATCAATATTCCATATTGATTTGAAGTGTGGTAATGCAGATAGAATATTGAAGATGGACGGCGTTAAAATCAAAACAGTCAAACCATGTCCCTGTAATTGCGATCATCTGTATACTCGGTTAAGATTTCGGTTTTTATTATACAAAGTGATTGGCCCTCGCAGAGCTCAAGAAACTAATAGAATTTATCGTATCCCTTTCATTCGGCATCTTATAATGCATCCTCCTCTTCTTCATCGCCGTTCGCATCTGCGTCCTCCTTCTCTTTCTTTTCGTCGTTATCCCTACATTTATAATCAGCATCAACAACAAAAAAAGCGATACAGCTTAAAGTAAAATAAGAAAAGACTCACCACTCGATATTGAATCGTGTAACTCGCGGCTTCTCAGCTAAGATGTTTCGTACAACGTGATCTATCTGCACTTTGCTCGGCGGATTTTCTCGCAGCTCTTCGGTGTCGTATTCGTTGTTCACGTAGTATCCTACCCGGACAAACTCCTGGTCCTTATAGGAGCAAGTAAGGAGGATGACCGTCACGCTCACCAGCTCAGCTGCAGGAATGAGATCGGGAGACGGTGGATCGGCTTGGAAGATGAATTTGTTGGTGCCCACTGGTACGGGTCCTACTAATAAGGAGTCGAGAAGTTGATCGTGTTGTGAGCTGTTCAAGAGTTAATGATTCTGAAGAGATACAAATAGACGGATCATATAGAGCGATTGAGAGATAGGACAACTTACGAGGCCGATGAACCAACATATGTGAGCTTCCACTCCAAATCTAGTCAAGCGAAGAACCCGTTAGCCAGCAGTTTATTGAAAAAAAGAAGTCAAGCACATCAACAGCTCTAGTCATACCTTCTTTCAGAGGTTCAAGACACTCAAAAGTTATCTCAAACTCGTAAGGATCATCAAACTTTGCAGGGTTGTTCAGGACGTTAATTCCCAAGAGTGAAACAATCGACATCGCTGATACTATTCGTTGCTTATGTTCGAGTTATAATATTGATTCTATCGTCCAATCCGCGATATGAGAAGTCCAGATCGTTTATCAGGTTTTCGGTGATGCTGCAAGGCTTTATAGTCGTCGACCGGATCGATACGCGGATGCAGGAGAGAAACTACTTTACAGTTGAGGTGACACGCGCGCGCGACACGCGTTTTGACAATCGAAGACAGAGTTCCATTTACTGTTCGCACGCTTAAGGGCCTCGAACAAAAGGTCTACGCTACATAACTAGCAACTCCATTACAGCAAATTCACGAGCATTCAACTGATCTTCAAAAATATAACTGAAAAAAATAAAAAAGCAACTCATAAAAACAAATGTCTCCAGAAAAAATGAAAAGAAAAAGGTGAAAGGTCGTACCCGGGCTCGAACCGGGGTTGCCAGAAATTTATTATCAAATGTCAAAATCTGGAGTGATAACCACTACACCATACAACCTAAGTCCGCCTAATTTGGCCTCTGGTTTCTTATAAACAGATGTCCTTAAAACCTAACCCACAAAAATGGTCTAAAGTGATTTGCAGATGCCGCCATTCACTTGAAGATGTGATTTTAAGCCCAGCTTTTTGTCTGTCAGCTATAAGTATTTTAATCAATGATTACAGATATCTAAGTGGCGGGGAGCGACGTGAATGCAGTTTTAGTATAATTGTCCTCGTCGCCGGGGCAAGGGGCATGACTACTAGCCCCTCGTTGACATACACACCACATGCGGCTTCGCCGAATACAGTCGTCGTGTTTTTAAAATTTCAGAGTCTATCTGATAATAGTCCTTGAAACAAAGCTATTGACGGTAGCTCATACTTCAAACAATGGCAAAAATATACTCAGCTTCTACTACTGCTCCTGTGAACATTGCTGTGAGTATTATTGACTGCTTTATCTGAGGGGGATGAGAGATAGGGGCCAGGGATGACTACTAACTAGCATCTAAATGCAGACCCTCAAATATTGGGGAAAGCGCGACACGAAGCTCAATC
Organism: Myxozyma melibiosi; assembly: GCF_037950935.1. Classification (NCBI taxonomy): domain Eukaryota; kingdom Fungi; phylum Ascomycota; class Lipomycetes; order Lipomycetales; family Lipomycetaceae; genus Myxozyma; species Myxozyma melibiosi. The sequence continues at coordinate 2,543,626 of NW_027042915.1, read as the reverse complement.
TTCCTACGAACTCTTCCATTTCAGTCACTCTTTCTCAGGATGACCTAAGGACCTTTACCACGGCTGCTGCCTCGGAGGCTTTCACTAAGGACACTCTCTGGCTGAACGGTACCGAGGAGTCAGTGACCGGCGCTCGTACCTCAGCCTGTCTCGCAGAGTTGAGAGCTCTGCGCAAATCTCTGGAGGACGCTGACCCTTCTCTTCCTCCATTGAGCACATACAAGCTTCATATAGTCTCAGAGAACAACTTCCCTACCGCTGCAGGCTTGGCTTCGTCGGCCGCCGGATTCGCTGCTCTCGTCCGTGCTATCGCGGACCTCTACGAACTTCCCCAGAGCGCCGAGGAGCTTTCGCGAATTGCCCGACAGGGTTCAGGTTCCGCCTGCCGCTCGCTGTTTGGTGGATATGTGGCATGGGAGATGGGTGAGAAGGAGGATGGCTCAGACTCTCGTGCTGTGCAGATTGCTACGGAAACTGACTGGCCTGATATGCGGGCTGCCATCCTCGTTGTCTCTGCTAAGAAGAAAGAGACGTCCTCGACCACTGGCATGCAGACCACCGCGAAAACCTCACCTCTTTTCAAGCACCGCGTGGAAGTTGTTGTTCCCGAGCGTTTCAAGGTCATGTCGAAGTCGATCCTAGACAAAGATTTCGAGACTTTTGGCCAGCTCACCATGGCAGACTCAAACCAGTTCCACGCCGTTTGCCTCGACTCCTCTCCCCCTGTCTTTTATATGAATGACGTTTCCCGCAATGTTATCTCCCTTATCGAAAAGGTGAACAACTTGGCTGGCCGCGTGGTGGCAGCTTACACCTTCGACGCTGGCCCAAACGCGGTTTTGTACTACCTGGAGAAAGACGAGCCGATTGTGTTGGGCCTGCTGAAGGCCGCACTCCCTGATCTCGATGGATGGCAGAACAAGGCTACGGTTTCTGCGGCAGTTCCGGATGGCGTCAGCGAGGACATGTACGATTCATTGAAGGATGGTGTGAGTAGAATCATCCTGACTGGTGTGGGTCCCAGTCCCCAGAAGATTGCTGAGAGTCTTGTTGACGAGAGCGGCCTTCCGAAGTCGGCTTAGATTCGCGATTTATAGCCAAGTCTTGTAAAAGCCGATAACTTGCTGTGTTTGAGAATCTTGCGTACAGCTCTGTTTTCCTAATTATCGTCGATTGCTTACATGTATAATACTGAATCCAAATTTGTTTAATATGAAATTCACAATTACCCAATGTCATTCACAAGACCACCATCAATGAAGAGCGACTATATATCCAAATCCATCACGTCAATTTTCCGAATGACCAATGTTATTTACAGACTGCGCCCGAATTATGAACCAAGCCTTATTCACAAGTAAGCCTTGACGGTCTCGACTGCCACGTAGGTCTCGCCAGGAGCCAACGATGTCCATTTGCTGACACTGCCAGCCTCGACACAGATCATGTTTTTGTAGCCGGTGACAGGCTTGAAATCGCCCATCTTCACGCAGTTGGTCCACGGGTTCCAGACGACTAATAGACAAGCTTGTCAATAATTGATTTCTACTGTATGAAGTTTTAGACAATACTCACCAACATCATCGAGGTTCTTTCGGGTAATCTCGAAAAGAGTCTTTCCATCAGATTTAATAGTCACCGGCTTCGGGACATTCTCGTACACCCTGTCAACCTCAGCAGCGATAGTGACATCTTCGTTCGACTCTGAGTAGTCAGTCTTGGTGACCTTGTCCTTGACTTCAGTTCCAGTAAGACCAGTAACCGCGACCTTGTCAACATCAGGAATATAAAAGTAAGTGTGAAGCAGGGTCTGGAAATCCCAAGCAACATCACCGGGGTTGCTGATCGACAGAGAAGTCTCGAGAGTGTCCTCTCCAAGAGAGACGGTGTAGATCAAGGTGAAGTTGTAAGGCCAGGCGGATCTGAGCTCCTCCGAGACATTCTCGGGCCCAAGACCAAACTGAACAGCAAGAGGGCTTTCGGTGGTTTGTCCGAGGAATTCCCACTGAATCATAGATTGGTTAGACGACTGAATCATGTAGGCTAGTTGCTAGGAACCGACAGAGAAAAAGTTGACTTACAGTCGACAAACGAGCGAATCCGTGCTGGGGCAGAGTAGCAGTAGGACCGGAAGTTGCCTTTCCAAACACCTAGATAATTGTCAACATACTAACTTTCAAATACCAGATCAAACTGTTGCTTCCAACTTACCGGGAAGACCAACGGCACACCGCCTCGGACGGCCTTGGAGCCGTCAAGGATTGCACCTCTAGATTATTAAGATCAGCACACCATTTTCAAGAATTGCCTTTTGAGCACTTATACCAACATCAACGGCTTCATACTCGCTAAGGAACAGCTTCTCTGCACCATTGACCTTCCATGAGAGAATGTTTGCACCATGGAGGAGGACCTTGACCGAGCTACCAGCATAGGTCAAGGTGACGTCTTTCTCGGTTTGATCGATAGGCATCGTGGAAATGTGATTAAATGATCTTATGAAAGAGGTTGATGAAAATAGAGGCTGTTTTCTAAACACTAGACTGGAGGAACGGTGTGAGAGCAGCTTCTGGAAACAATGCTTCATAAGAAACCGAGCATGGGGACGCACTTCAGCCATTGAAGCCCGTGGGGAGCCAACCGTGCGCTCCGAGCAAGCAGCCGCACCGCCTTTCTCCAATCGTCGGCACCACCCGCCTGACTCTTCCTCTACCTTTCGTATTCACGCCACCATTGTCACCACAGCTAATGGCCTTGAGTCTGATGTTTCTATTCATGATCCTTCTTACTAAATATTGCACACAGCGGCTTTCTCGGGCCTGTTAGGCCAAGTTAGGAAAATGGTTCAGCAATTGCATTCGAGCTCGGTTAACAGTCTGCGAGAAAGCTTAAGTGTGCCATACAGACTACTAATCATTTATTAGTTTAGTGGACATAGACTATAAATTATAGATTTACCAACATCAACTGATCATTATAACGCATATTCACTACAATACACCAAGCCTGCCTAACCGGATATCAAACTAACACCAACAATATAAAACGCTGAACCGATACCGATTACTCTTTGCGTACCCAACACCTACGCCTTTCATCCTCGAGCTCTAGAATCCCGCAAACGCCCCAATTATATTCGTGCACTCAGCTCCATTTTCCATTTCGCGTCCTCTAGACATGGTTGACGTGGAATCGGTCGACTTGCACGCGTAACGGGGAAGACTGTCAAAGCTACCATACACGAGTTCGAACGTAGGAATGCTGTGAATAGCTGGGAAGTCAGGGACCGTCAGATCCAATGATAGCTGGTACTTGGCTCGAAATTTCGTCAAGGTCTCGCGGATAAAAACCTCAGACTCTATCTTCAGTGCCATATTGTCCAGGTGGATGTTGGAGACATAGCGGTTCTCGAGCCAGTTGATCTCCCGACAGATAGCCTTGTATTGCAAAAGCAAGCTGCTTCCACTTCGGAGGAACTTGCTGCTTGGAAGACTCTTTGCTAGAAGCTCAATCGCAGAAACAAAGAAAGAAATCACCTATATCGATACTGTTAGCATTGGTCAAAAAGTCCATTGAGCACTGTGTCACATACCGGCGATTCGGATGTCGCAAATGAGGTCTTGACTATCCGTTCTTCTGCTATTGAAATCTCAACAGTGACGAAATCACCCAGAGACAGAGTGATGAGTGAATCAGCATAGCTTGTGACTTGCCATCCATATAGTTCTCCGAGCAACGTAAGTTTGTCTAAATCAGATGTCAGCAACAGATCTCAGGTAGAAAGTAGCCCAACTCTCAACCTCACCTTTTATCAGGGCAGTTTGATCAGTATCAATACCCCGGTTCTCCTCAACAATTGCTTCCGCCTTTGCAATTCCAGCATTGCATGATTCTATACCAGACCTCTTCTCGTCGACCATCCTTGTCAAATTCTGATCGCTTGCCGCCAACTCTTCTCTGACTTGCTGCTTTGACTGAACTTCTGCCTTCTCAGCTGTGAGCATCTCTCTCGCGCTAAGAAGCTCATCCTTGTCACAGCCTTCGACCTCATTTCTTCGCTGGCGCAGTCGTTCAAGCTTAGTCTTAAGTGCACTATGCTTGGCTCTGATTTCCGGTAAAGAAAGAGATACACTCTTCTCCTTTGGCTGCAGATCTTGAATATCCTTCTGAAGAGCTGACTGATTTTTGGTCAAGCTGTTCATAACACCATCTAAAAGTTTTGAGCGCCACTCGTACCATACCCCTTTCGACAGCAAGCGAGCATATGTCTTGATGACCTTAAACTGAGCGCAAAAAGCGACCTGACCATCGATAGACGCAGAGAGATACTGACGGAATAGATTCGGATTCTCTTCCAGAGTCTCAGACTCCAGGCGCTCAAACAAGTCGTTTCCTTCCTGTATATTCTTGCGAAGCTCTCGGCAACTCTGTTTATCAGATGTCATTAGTATCAAGTTTAAATAATTTAGAGACTGACAGAAAACTTACAAACTCATAAAGCTCCAACATTGGGCAATGGAGCTGACGAGACAGAACAACGTCCTCAAAGCTCTTCTCCGACAGAAGATCACACGACTGCATCATCGTTGTGTTCCTTCTCTTGGTGTTCAATCCTTCAAGGAATTGTACGGAGGTCATTTGGAGAAACTCGTTCAACGAGAGAGGAACGTAATCATCCTCATTCATCTCCTCCGCCCGCTCCACAACGAGAGGCACCTTTGCGCTCGGCGTATTGGGTTGTTTGGGTGCAAGATCAAATCTCAGCACTGGCGCAGGGAGGTCAGACAAAAGACGAGTCTGACTTCTAGCAGGCGTGCTGGCATGATTTTTAAGTGGAGAATAGCGTTTAGCAAGCGCCTCTTGTTCTTCCGACCTGATAGCTGCGATGACCTCCTTGCGTGCTGATTTCACAAGTGACTTGACAGGGCTGCGAACGACCTTCTTAGGTGTCAAACTCTGAATTCGCTTTTGCAGGTTGCTAGAGCTGGCGTTGAATAAAGTCTCGTTGATATCGTTCTTCAACTTTCGCCCCTCCGGGGTGCCGATAGTGATATTCTGACCAGTAAACTCTTGACCGAGAATCTGGCTCTCCAAAAGACTCTTCCGTTTCCGGCTAATGGCAGATGGTCCTGGAGAGTTCTGAACTCCCTCGGGAGCTTTCACCGGAGTGCTGAGCCCCATACTATCAGTCCTAACCAATGAACGTTTCGCAGAAGAACGAGGCGTAGCACTACCTGCACGAGTTGGCGTTCGATTGATTTGGGGTGACTGAATAGCTTTCGGAGTAGCAACGTGAGAATCTTCTGAAGTCCCATTCGCTTCCTCAGGCATCGAGGAGTTGTCTGCAATGGATCCGATGGCCATTGTAACGTCCATAGCAACAGTATCGTCGGCCTCTTTTGGCTGAATGGAGCCGATAGCTCTAGTCACATCCATGGCTTCTGTTCGGCTGACATCCTCGTCGCTATCCACCTCAGGTTGGATGAAACCAATTGCTCGCGTTACCTCCATAGTGACGTCCATGTCGTCCTCATCATCTGAGACAGCGGGCTGCTCAATGACTCCAACAGCACACGTAACGTCCATGGTGACACTGTTATCATCCTGTTCAATAAAACCAACAGCACGCGTCACATCCATCGTTATATCTGCGTTTGAATCTTCGGTCTCGTGGCTTTCCTGGATGGACCCGATAGCTCTCGTCGCATCCATTGTCACGTCCATTGTCACATCATCTTGTACAACCGAAGTGTCTGCCTTGGAGACAATAAAGCCGCCTGCTCTGGTGATGTCCATCGTGACGTTGTCGTCATCATCATTTTCCTCTTCCATCTGCGGCTGTTCGATCCATCCTACTGCTCGGGTAACCTCCATGGTTTGGTCTTCGTCCTCATCAGCATCTTGTGCCGAGGTCAGGTTCGAGTTTCCAGAAATGCTTCCAAAAGCGGTGGTGACCTCCATAGTCTGGGTTTCACCATCATCGTTGAAATCATCCTCACTCTGGTCATCGTCATTATCGTTCACTTGGGATCTGGCAGGCTTTGGAGAGAATAGTCCTGAACCAAAAATACTGCCCTTTCCCGCGCGAACGGTGCCAACCGGCGATTGAACTGCTCTAAATGGACTAGTACTGCTAGCTATCTGATTAAATGTCTCATCGTCAAACACATCTGTTGCATCCTCCATCTCAACCTCGCTATCATCATCGCTGAATTGAGCGTCGTCGTCGGAATCATCCGCAGTTTGTTCCACACTATCCTGAACACCACGCAATGATACTGGGGATAGCTGATTATACTGGTCGAGATTTGCGAGGGGAGGTCTCTGCTCAGCGGCGCTTCGATCGTCAGAGCGTCGTGGGGTACTGGCGGCAGACGAGTTCGCCTGAGAGGAGGCGTCATCCAAACTGTCGATATCGAATGTACTATAAGACAGTTAGTCATACACCGATATCACTCATATCTATCTAATAGACTTACTGTAAAGTGGCTTCTGGGGCAAAGCTGACTCGTCTGCTCATGACCCTGCTGGGCTTTGGTTTCGATACAGGTTCCTCTTTGAGTGATACTTGCATCACACCGATTACGGTATGGTTATCATCGTTGGAATATGTAGCCTTCAAAATTCCCCGTGGTGGCTAAATGTGAATGTTAGCGAATATGACATTTGTTGGAGATGGATGACTAGACATACACCGCTGGCAGTAGGAATTCGCGATTCATTCCTTCGCTTCTTGGGAATCGATAAGGTGGGATCTTCAGTGCCGTCTAAACTCTTTGCTCGCTTTCTTCTGCCCATTGATCCGGCACTCAATCCATTCTCTTTATCAGCAGATGGTAGAAACGCGAGAGATTTGCGATGATTGCGCGGCGACTTGCGCGGTGATATGACTTTGGACGGTGAACTCATGATAAGAGCTTATATGAAATATATTTGATAGCAAATACCAGTCTCGTCTAGTTGGATATAAATATGCTGGTCAAAAAGTGCTGCAGCTGGAGCGTTTGGCTTTGGGAGTGGTTGGGATAAAGGAGGCAGACACGATAGATGATGGAGACTCCAGCATCAACAGAGTTGGCGCGAATGTAAACAAACGAGACCCAGAAAGTAAACAAAGATAAGGTTTCATAATTCAAACCCTCCGTGTGTAGGGCTACGTAGCCCTAATAGCAACTTTGACCATTACATAAAAAGCAGTCACAGAACAGCAGTGTAATACACGTGACTTTCAGTCCTGCTGCGCCAGACGACACACATCCAGCTTGAGGAATTCGAGGTTTCCTCTCGTACTTGGAGTTTAGTGCTACTACATCGACAACACACCGAAGTCAATCAGCAAATCCGACATTCACCATGGCTACTGAGTTGACCGTCCAGGCCGAGCGTGCTTACCAGAAGGTATATATTTTTGTGGTTTTTATGTTGTGAATGCGATCGTGTATGATTTGGCGGGAGGGAAAGAATCGTACATGAAGGTCGACATGGAGGAAGTAGTTCGAGTGTGCTAACGTCTTTTTTCCTATCAGCAACCCCATATCTTCCTTAACTCGAAGACCCGTGGAAAGAAGTCGACCAAGCGTTGGTACAAGGAGGTTGGTCTTGGATTCAAGACCCCCAAGGAGGCTATCCAGGGACATTACATTGGTACGCATACTTCGTGCTGGATTTCGATGAGAAGAACGGTAGCAGGAGAATATGTGCTAACGCTAGATTTTTCACTATAGACAAGAAGTGCCCCTTCGTTGGTCTCGTTTCCATCCGTGGTCGTATCCTTACCGGTACCGTCGTCTCCACCAAGATGCACCGTACTTTGATCATAAGACGTGACTACCTTCACTACGTACGTTCAGATTCCACCACGAGACTTCGATTGAAATATGAACAAGAGTACTAACAAACAATAAAGATCCCCAAGTACAACAGATACGAGAAGCGTCACAAGAACGTCGCCGCTCACGTCTCGCCTGCTTTCCGTGTTAACGAGGGTGACTCGGTCACCGTTGGCCAGTGCCGACCCATCTCCAAGACTGTTCGATTCAACGTCCTCCGCGTCAACAGCACTGAGGGTGGCAAGAAGCAGTTTGCTAAGTTCTAAATGCTTTTTTGAATATAAAAAGTTTTATGGGTTATATAGTTCTTTGTTTTGTGGCATGTGTGACAAAATGTAATGTACAATTATTCTAAATTACGGCTTGATCATATCTATATAAGTGGTAGCTTGCTTTTGCTAGCGATTAAGAGTGAATGACCGATATTGTTGGTATACAGTATGATGGCACATGGCTCCGTAAACCCGTAGTGACCGCTGCTTTATTGATGATTTCAGTTTCTGGAAGTCTTTCCGTATTCCAGCGGTACGAACTTCATCGTTTTGTTGTTATATCTAAACATATAAACGTCAGTTACCAGGATCAACACACTCATAGAGGGCATTTCAAAAGTACACACCCGTAATCTATAAACAACTCTTCTCCCTCCTTGATCCTCCGCCTAGCAAAGAAGGCGATTCGGTGGACTCCGTTCACAAACACAATGCGAGCAAAGCAATTCGGATTCTGGCGCGAGTGATTGATGAAGCGCAACTTATTGCCTGCTCGGGTCGCATCGATACATTGCTCTAGAAACGGGAACTCATTAGTATAACGCAACGCATAAGAACGGCTTTATGGACTCGTAGCATACCCTTTGTAGACTCAAAGAGAAATGATACACCGCGCTTATCGTAGATTTTCCTATAGGAAAAATATCAGCATAGTTTTTGTAACAAATCAAGTTTTGTTTCGACTCACCCTCGTCGCTCGGCCTCGTCCTGTGAAATTGATTCTCCCTTGTACTCGCCAAGATACTCGTCCTGCTTCATATCTTCACCGATAAACAAACCCCAACCGGAGACATTACTCGGGCCAGCAATGACCCGCTTGCCCAGTCCCCTTTGGAGATTGACGTTTTTGCAATATCGTTTGTTCTCGACAATATCGCGGTTCTTAGGATCCAGAATCTCGTCTGCACCGCAGGATCGACAGAGGTCGGGGTCACACTCGCGGTTCCATTTGAAGCATTCACAAGCCGCTGTACGGCACCGACTGGTAGTACACCGACACCCGCGGTATCGTCTCGGACAGCTTGGCGGACACCCGCAAGCTTTCTCGCAAAACACTTTGCCGTCGACACAGGCGCAGTCGGCGTCACACGGTCCGCTGTGCATGCAAGGGTTCAGATCAACACGCTTGAGATGATTTCCACTCATGGAGCAGTCTTCGGGGTAGCCGGTGGGTGCCTTGCGCTTGCGTTTGCCAAAGATTTGAGCTGTTATGGATTCGACGGAAGCATAGCTAGCAACGTCCTTGTGATACTCTTGAATATGTGAGGGTGTAAGCTTCAGTTCTATAAGTTTTTGATTGATCTAGAATAACAATTAGTGCTGTTCGTTTCGAAATTAGAGGGCATGCATACCTCTCTGCAGGGTTTGTTAAAAATGGTAGTCAACAGACACGAAGTGCGCGAGTTCTGTAGCATGACCTTTCCAGTCATTTTGACAAGCGCGATATCTTCATCGGACCACTTTGAGGCTTTCACCAAACTTTGGCGAGTGTTTTGCGGGTCCTGTTGATTCCCAGTTAGCATCGTCTTTCGAGAACGGGCTGCCTACAAATTCTGCGCTCGGACTCACATTTAGGAAACACTCCGGAGAGCAGGAGATGCCGTCCGGAAGAATATTTCGAGTGGAGGTTGTTTTGTTGACAATGTTGCAGAGCGGCATATTGGAGGTCGTCTTGACGTTACCGTCACTGCAGGATGTGACATAGAGAGATTCTGTAATATGTCAGCCTTTTCTTGATGTATTCTCCAAATACCTTTATGAGAACTTACTATGCCATGGACATTCATGCATGAAGCACAGTGCACACAGGAGTGACGAGTAAGAATCGAGATTGTAAGCTGAAGATGTCTGGGAACTTCGCAGTCTATGATTTTGGTCAGAACTGGTGACAGTGATCGGCAAAAACTCTTCACTTACGCCGTCCTCTTGTCTTCTATGAAGTAACTGGCCGGAAACCTGTCAAAGCCTGTCAGCAAATCTCGGTTTATAAGAAGAACGATATACTTTAAAACAGTAATACTTACAGATTAAGAATTTCCCACACGCTCGTTCGCGTAACTTCCTTGAAGATTCTGCAAAACAGATCCACTCTCCAAGCAAGTTTGTTGTCCAGCTTCTTGATATACTCCTCAAAAAGCTTACGCTTCTTCTCGTCAATCTCGAACGAGTCTGTGTCCGGCAGGACAGCTTTGTGGGCGATATGATTTGAGCCGATGTTGTAGACATAAAATGACACGAGGTTCTGTTTGGTCAAGCCGTAGTTTGCCACAAACTCGAAGAAGCGCGACGATAAAAACTGGGAATCTATGAAGGATGTGGATCAGTATCATGGTCTAGCCAGCAATTGTCAATGCATAACTTACTCTCGCGTCTTAGAAGCTCCGCCTGGGTTTCAGTTCGGTCCTCAAACATCTCCTCTAGGTTAAGTCCCGCTTCTTCGCCGTTCTCTCCAAAGTACGGCCAGTACCGTAGTACCTCGTCGTCTTCGACGTGCACACATGTCGATAATGAAGTGAAGTCTTTGTAAAGCGGTAGCGGCTCAACTAAGGGTATCGTGATACCAGACTCTGTGATCTGTTTCTTGATTGGAGGGGTGTAATATTGCTTTGGATATGACTATAAGAACCATGTGAGTATTACAAAAGCCTTACTCTGGTAGTGACCATCTGGAGTGGCATACCTCCACAGTAAATTTGAAAGAGCCCGACCGCGAAGACTCGGGAACGCGGGGAGTAAAGTCTCCGACTCCTCGGGCTTTAGGCTTTCCCGACTTTGCTATCTTCCTAGCTGCCCGCTGAGCAGAAGCTCGAGATGTTTTGAGAAGGTCCTGAGCAATGTGACGGCTTAGCGCTTATAATCCCTAGTAGGTTGCAAAACAATACTTACACTGGCAAGACATTCGTGCTCCTGTCTGATTTGAATGGTATACAGGCGAACTTCGCGCCGAATGGCCTTTTCCTGGAACTCGAAGCTGTGCTGATCGGCCATCGAGACGCGTTGAAGAGAATCGGTAAGTCTCCTTTCTGCTGCTTGAAACAATTAGGCGCGTACGATCGGTCCAAACGGGTTGCATAGACTTGTATACACCAAGCTCAGCAGTTTTATGCGGGTGCCATGCCACGCCCTATTGATGCCGAGCTGTTTCGGAGAAAGTCGTGTTCTCCACGCGAAGTTTGGCGAGTGGAGGTGGATCTGTTGACACGCGCACAAGCACACAGTGTGCGGCTTATAAAGTTAATGCTACGATCCTTACGGGCCCCGAAGCGGCAGTAGGGCATACCACTATATAGTGCAACGCGGTATGAGATGTTGCAGATATGGTGATTGCAGAAAGACTAAGATAAGGATATGAGAGTAGAGAACTGGCTGTAAACAACTACTGCGAGCAGGTAGCCGTAGTGGAGCGACTGCTGTGCGAGTGTGGAGCTGCACCGCCGTACGCTGGCTGCTTGCTCGTCTACAGTTCGACTACGGAGTCCGCCATTTAGCCACCGTCTGCAGCTACAGCGTATGGTTCTACAGCGACTGGCGATCTAGAAGATAGCGATGGCCATTGCAGCCAATACAAAACCTTTAGGAATAGAGCAACAAGAGACATTTGGTGTGCCGACGATGCCGTGCATCACAATCTGCGTACGTCGACCAGACTCGGTGGGGTGCGTTTCCTCCACTCGCTCAGTAAGCCAGCCAGCCCAGCCCACATCAACGCCCCGCTACACTACAACTCTGCACCTACTGAAACCGTTTCACCTTCACCACTTTCATTACTCATACAATTGATATGTGAATGTTTGCCTGCATTTGCCAAAAAGAAAACTCCGTGCAGGGAAGAAAACCATATGATAGCTGGCTGCAGCACCAGCAGGCAGCGCATCGGGGACCCTCCCACAGCTCATCCACCGGAAGGGTGGAATCGCCGCCGGGTCACATCGCGCTCCACTAAACAAGTCGTATTTACAAGTACCAAAAAGAAAAAAACAAACGCCAAATGTACGCGCAGAACACAACAATCAACCCATTCGAAACCAACGATATTAACTATGAAGCATACCAATTAATGTTCCAAGGCGCAAAATTCTTTGACTAGCTCATTTCGACAAATCCATCTGATCGTTATCTGACGAGTCCTGTCGGTCTGAGCCCATCGAGTTGCGATTAGACCGGTCAGTAGCGATAGCAGACAGCGAGGGGAAACGCTTTGGGGGCAGCCCTAGTTTCGATCGCAGTTCGTTGATCTCCTGCTGCATGTCGTCGGTAAAAGTCTGAATGTTCTTGATAACGTTCACCGCACGACTAAGAATATCGTGCTTCGAGGACTTTGCCCCTTTTTCCTCCGGCAAAATTCTCTTGAGATCATCGTAGAGCGTGCTCATGTCCTGTCGACGTCTTCGTTCTGCAATCTTATGCGTCTGCCTCAGCTCTGGTGACCGAGAGTACGGTCCAGGCCCGAGACCACCGTTGTAAACCGGTCCATTTGGTGTGGCCACTGTAGTGACCGTAGAGGCCGCGTCATCTAGATCGAGCGATCGCCCGCTCATGCGGTCGTAGGAGTCCACTGAGGTCCGCGAAGCTGCAGCAGCAGCATTCGCATAGCCCAAAACAACCGGCGAACCGCCATATGGAACTTGAGGTGTTACTGGAGCTGCTAGAGCAGCTGGATCTGGGAAAGCGTAGGGAAAGCCTTTTGTGGGAGCTGCTGCGTTGGGGTTCGGTGCGTAAGGAGTGGGCCTGGTGACGGGGGGTGCACCACGGGGGACTGTAGGACCTCTTGCTTGCCCGTTCAGAAAAGGCGGGCCTGCTCGCTGGTCGGTAGCAGAGGTGCCGCCTTGAACAACATAGGCCGAGTCTTGTGAAGCTAGAGACCCTCTGCGAGAGTCGTAGTCTGCTGGATGGCCATACCAGGAGCTCTGCTGCTGGACGGGCTGTTGGGGTTGCTGCGGAGCTGCGTTGAACTGCTGTGAAGGCTGCTGCGCTTGCTGTTGTTGTTGTTGTTGCTGCTGAGACTGCTGCTGGTGGTATGGCTGAGGGTGGCTGTAGTTGTAGGGGGACATGTCACCACGGTAGAACATCTCTCGGGCAGGAGCTGCGGACATTGTAGGAGACGGGTTTGAATCAGAGGCACTCGTGTTCTGAGGATGAGGAAGCAGCGGACGCGAAGACGGGGCAGACGCGTGCGTCATTATAGAAATAGGCGGCAAGGTCGGCGGAGACATGGCTGCGGTCGGTGCCTGCGACGAGCAGCTCTTGTTGTTTGCTTGTGCTTGCCGGTGCTTGTTGCACTGAGAGCGTCCAGCGTCGGGAAGCAGACGAATGAATGCCACGTGCCCGCCTCATCGCCGCAAGCGAGTGCGAGTTGGTGCGGAAATAGGAAATCCGCTCCTTGCTTACCGCCTTATTTCAGCACAGATTTCACCCGTCGCCGCACGATCCTCGTCGCGTGGAGTCCACGCGCGTGCGCCGCGCCAGTTCAGACCACTCCACGTGGCTCGTCCATCACACCCGGGTCCAGTCCTTCTTCCTCGGTCCGGGGATGCTGTGTCCTTGCTGGCGTCTGCAGGGCACTGTCTCGTCTTTGGCTTGTTGTCCGCGCACCGGGGACCTGTCACTGTCCGTCTCGGTCGTGCATGCGCGGTCCTACGCCAAGTATCGCCAACAGCGGAACCGAATCTGCGGCTGGTTCCTTATAGCTTCTTCACCTTGCTCGCTCCTTCTCTCCCACCGCAGCACTTCCTCTTACCGCAAGTCGCGTGGCGAGTTCCGAGTGCCGTGCGACGTCCAGGCAGGCGCCGTGCGCCGATCGCGTGCCAACCTTTGTGTGAAGTGGTGACTGTTCCGCTGGCTTTGGGGGCGATGTGGGCCTCACATCAATCGCCTGATATTTCACTTTCCTCGCGGTTTACTGGGGTTGGAAGCTCCGCTTTGCTCGTTCTTTTGATATATTAAATCTCTTCGGGATATGAATGAATGTTTCAGGGCTCGCTTGCTATTCCTTTGCCACTCGAGTGTGCGTTGCAATCAGACTCTGGCTCGTGACAGTACAGACAACCCACGCTGTCACTCAACTTATACCTTCTTCTGATGCGGGGCATGACGTAACTCTGTTATTTTGTGGTCATATTCTGTCATTTTTTGAGATCTAGGATACCGTTGCTTGTTCTGTACGTATGATATCCGCTACACGTTTGCCTCGGTCGGACCGGAAGTCCGTCGTTTCTTCGTTTCGGTGTGATCGCATTCACTACCTACAACTATCGTCATTGTCTTCTTGAAGACTTCTGAACAATGAGTTCTTGGTATTCCGATCACGCATAAACAGCTGTATTTGGATTGTCGTGTTATGCACTCAGATCGGACTTTAGATTTGGTTGAGCGGAGAAATTACAAACGCCTTGAAGGCGAAGGTTCGTTCTTGGTGCTGTGCCGGCTTGTTGTGCTCTGCTCTCAGTAGGAACGTTTCCGATTGAGTCAGATTCTGTTCAGGTATTATCTACGAGTTTGAATCTTCCAATATATGGGAATACGAGGTCACTTCACCGAGACTGAAATCTTGCCTGATCTGAGTTCTGTGGTGTGATGCTGATTCCGAACGACGAGCAATACAAGTCAATTAGAGCCGACATAAGCTTATTACCTCCTTCTAGAAGAGAAACTAATTAATCAGACAGCTTGCTATTAATTCCAGTAACTTCAATAGAAGTGCTGATCCCTGCTTTACCGAGATAAGTCGAAATAGTATAGCACTTACTAGTGCTATATCTTTCAAAAACGACGTGCCGACCTTTCCTCCAAAGCTTAAAATACGCAGTAGGCTACACTCGTATTTCGCCGACAGTTTTCCGCATACATTTTCGAACTTGTAGACTGACGGGTCCTGCTGGAAGTATCTAAACAGTCGATATCATAGATTCAAGCCAGCGAGGACCTTTCAAGAGCTTACTAAAATGCGTCCTGCCGAATTTTTTGAATTTGTAGGGCTGCATCCCCAATGTTTAGACCCCCGAACTCAGCCGTTCTAAGTAACTGAGTCCTACATACTATCAGAGGAAATAACCATCATCTAATAAAACTACCAGACAATAAACAGCAGTCGTTCATAGTTTGATCGAAGCAACAATATGCCCTGATAATAATAATAATGAGAGCTGCAATTTCCTGTTCATCAGATGTTGGGAGTTTGGGCCTTAATTTAAGGTTCACAAATCTGCCTCGAACTCCCAGCCGGCGAAAAAAAATTTTTGAATCCAAAGGAGAAAGTTACGGCGCTCTTCCTCTTCCTCTCTCTCTCTTTCGTATACACCACCCAGCAGAGAATTTTCGTTTGCTATCTACAAACCCGTTATTTATATAATAACTATCACATATTAAGGTATGCTGCTCTGATTTGTTTTGCAGAATGGCTTTCGAGCCTGTATGGATGCAGGTCTCATGTTCATCGTTCAACTTTCTAACATATTTTCACCTTCAGAAATGGCTAAGACAAACAAGGCCAAATACAACAAGAACGAGAAGAAGTCGAAGTCTCTTGCTCCTAAGGACGCCGGCGTGAAGAAGGAGGCTAAGCCCACCGCTTCTGCTGTTGCTGACAAGAACGGCAAGCCTGCTAAGATGCAGAAGGCTGCTGCTGCCGCTGCTGCCGTTGCCGCTAAGCTCGCCGAGAAGGCCAGCGCTAAGGACTCGAAGAAGAAGAAGGTCGTTGAGTCTTCCTCTGACAGCGACTCTGACAGTGACTCTGACAGCGACTCCGACAGCGATTCGGAGGAGGCTGCTGCCCCCGTTGCCGTGAAGAACGGCAAGAAGGCTGCTGCTCCTGCTAAGGAGGAATCGTCTGACTCCGACTCTGACTCCGACTCTTCGGACTCTGACTCTGAGGAGGAGGCTGCTAAGCCCGCCAAGAAGGAGACCGCCAAGAAGGCCGCTGCCCCCGCTAAGGAGGAGTCTTCGTCTGATTCCGATTCCGACTCTGATGAGGAGGAGGAGAAGACCGAGACCAAGGCCGCTGCTGAGTCTTCCGACTCTTCTGACTCTGACTCTGACGATGAGGAGGAGGCTGAGTCCAAGGACGTCAAGATGGCTGATGCCTCTGACAAGTCTGACTCCGACTCTGACTCTGAGTCCGGCTCGGGCGACGACAGCTCTTCGTCTGACGAGGAGGAGGAGAAGGAGGAGGAGAAGCCCAAGGCTGCCAAGCGCAAGGCTGACGAGAGCGTCGCCGCCCCCGAGAAGAAGCAGAAGACTGAGGAGACTGAGGGTGAATCCGCCACTCTGTTCGTCGGTCGCCTGTCCTTCAACGTCGATGAGGACTGGCTCAAGCGTGAATTCGAGGCCATCGGACCCGTCGACTCGTGCCGCATTGTTACTGACAGAGAATCTGGCAGATCCAGAGGGTATGTCAATCGGTTTTTTATTGATTAGACTTGAGGTTGTTGAGACTAACTGTAACAATGAATTAGATTCGGATACGTCACCTTCTCTGATGCTGCCTCCGCCCAGAAGGCTATTGACGAGTACCAGGGATTCGAGATTGACGGTCGCCCCGTCAACCTCGACTTCTCGAACCCGGCTCCCAAGAAGGAGAACTTCCGCAACCAGCGCGCCGATAAGTTCGGCGACAAGCTCTCTGAGCCCTCCGACACCATCTTCGTTGGAAACCTTTCCTTCGATGCCGACCGTGACTCTCTCTTCGAGGCTTTCGGTGAGTACGGCAACGTCACCAGCGTCCGTCTTCCTACCAACCCTGAGACCGAGCAGCTCAAGGGATTCGGCTACGTCCAGTACGGCTCTGTCGATGAGGCCAAGGCTGCCATCGAGGCCCTCAACGGATTGGAGATTGCTGGCCGTCCCGTCAGACTCGACTTCTCTACTCCCCGTGATCCCTCCAGCGGTGGTGGCCGTGGCGGTCGCGGTGGTCCTCGCGGTGGCTTCGGCGGCCGTGGTGGTGGCCGTGGCGGCCGTGGTGGTCCCCGCGGTGGCTTCGGTGGCCGTGGCGGACGTGCCTCCGGAAGCAACGCTGTTCCCTTCCAGGGCAAGAAGATCACTTTCTAGATTTTCAGCTGAGCTAAATTCTGGGATCAGTGTTCCGTTTGTTTCATGCATATATCCCATTGTTTCTCATTGTTTCTCATTGGTAACTACTGTATCTGTATTGAATTTTTTATTTATTTTCTGGCCGGCATATTATTAGAATTTTTTGGTTTGATCTTGTTAAGTTGATTTCATCTGGGTTTTTGTGAGCTTCTGAATAATAGTGAAGGAACGTCAAAACTGGGATTTTGTAATGGTTACTGGCTGGTCGTCTTATTTCTTGTTTATAAAAGTTGATTGATTTTTCGGTTTTTTGCTTATTTCTTTTCTTTACTGTTTTCTTTATTCGGATTATCTTGCATATATTGTATCTCTTATAATTCTTAGCACAATATCATGCTGCCAAACAATTTACACGCATCTGAACGTACTCGTAGGCCGGAAGACGTACTACACAAACGCCTCGTTCGCTGACAACCCCGCCGCGGCTCGTCAGACTGAGGGCGGGGCGGGTCGCTGGAAGCAGATGCCCCCGCAATTAATTAAGTCATCTGAACAAATTCTGAAGCCGAGCAAGACCAAGACGGCAACGTATAATATCGCAGACCTGCAACACTTTGTCTTTTGGATTATGTGCATCGCAAAGACTGGGTTTTAATGACTGCACCAAGTACGAGTTTCAGTCCTGATACAGATCGCGCGGTGGCTGTCCGCCATCATGCGACGAATGGAGTGCATGCGGGAACGAACCGAGGTGGCCGAAGATCTGTTCACCGCAGCAGACCAACAAGACCTCGGAGGGCAACACTTCGTCTCTTTGATGCTTTAGAGTCAGAGACTGTCGAATCTACAGGAGAGGAGCTGGAAATAATCGGACTCTCGGATGATCTCTTTGACGAGTTGATTCGAAAGAAGCACAAAGGATACAGTCGAACCAACGGCACTGGCTTGCCGAACGGAAATGATCTGGCGGAAACTATTTCGAAATTGGCAGTTAAGACCTCTGAGGAGCTTCCCGAGCCATGCAACACTGTATCAATTTGCCCCGCTTCCGAGTTGGCGCTTTCGTTATCTCCCAAATGGACAATGTACAGGTGTGAGCGCCGGTCTTCACTCCCTCCATCGACTGCTTCGCTCACAGCCGTGAACTTCACCGGTTTGGAAGACCACATGCAATTATTAATCCAGCCGGTAGAGCCGTTGCGTTTGGAGAGTGTCATTCTTGTCTTTCCAAAACCGGCCTACGACTACATCTCTAGCATTCCCGAATCGGAGGTTTTAAATTATCTCAGACCATACAAGCTCTTGCGAAAGGGCCAACATTTACAGACTTTGGACTGCAATGTCAAGGCTTGCGAGCCTGTTGACCAGGGATTGGTAGAGAAGGGGATCACAAGAATTACTTTCGTCTGCGACAAAACCTCATCGTCTCAGGACAATCGCATCACAGACTCGTCGAACTTAAGCAACGGCACGAGCAAAACCAATGGTGCGAATGGCTGGTCATCAGATGAAGAGGAGTATGGTCTAAATCAATACATCGACTCACAAAAGATCTGGGAGAGATCGCCCAACACAGCTCTAACGCTCGCTCCCAAATTGGTCGAAAAAGCACAAAAGCCTGTCGCACTCTACGCTCGGCCTCTGGATATGATGATCAGCTCAGAGTTTCTGACACCGATAGGCAAAGAGTATGACGACGGCGAGTCACGGGGGTTTGTTGATATTGAAGTGCTTGCGAAACTTGGGGTTTTCTCTGGTAGCTGGGTAAGCTTACCTGCTGCGGTTTCCCTCGTATTCGCAGCTGTATTAACTGTTTCTTTCAGGTATACGTTTGTACGAACTCGACCAAAAGGCCAATTCGTTTATACTCATTTCCATTATCACAAAAATATGATCCCCATTCGATTTATCTGTCACCGATTCTTCTCTACAACATCAAAAGTCCCGAAGCCATCGAATTGCAAGTGTCTTCATCAGTGTCTCGCATCGAACCGCGAGCCGCCAGAGAAATCACAATTGCTCGGGTCAACTCATATGCATCCACTGAGCGAGTCTACGAGAATGCATTTATGAGAGGGTTACGTGCGTTTTTTGAAAGGTACAGAAGAGTTGTGGTTAAGGGCGATTTGATAGCTGTTCCGATTGATGAGGTGCTGGCACGCCTTATGAGTGGGAGTGGAGCAGACTCTACAAGCAACAGTCTTGGAATAGAGGACCTTCAAGGTATGCCTGGATCCAATCCCTCTACTTTAGTATGGTTCAAGATTACTGCGGTGGTGCCTCCCGATGAACCGCAATCCGATGATTCCAAGAGCGAAGAATATGCGTTTTGCGTCGATAGCTCGCAGACTCGAGTGGCACAGATGGGAAGTATCCAGGCGCCTTTACCTCCTACCGATAAATTTGACTGGTCAAGCTACTTCAGGATCCCGCCTCTGCCGCGAATTGATTCGCCCAGCAGCGAGCGACTTAGACAGTTACTCCAGGTCAGTATCAAGTCGTCAGTAGTACGCTCACGACTATTGGTTTATTCCTTGAAACCCCGAGTTGGAAAGACGACCATGATAAAGTCGATCTGCTCTCAGCTAGGTATTCACGTGTATCAGATTGAGGCGAACGATGTCATTGGGGAAACTGATACCAAAACTCTCGCCTCCTTTGAGGCGAAACTGGATCGAGCAAGAAACTGCTCTCCCTGTGTGGTTTTGATCAGTCACCTTGAAGCTATTGCGAAGAAGCCAGCAGAAGGGAGTGGGACCATGAATTCGATATCTGGAAAGATTTTGGCCGCTCTTGATCGAATCATGATAGAATCAACGGGCCTGGCGATTATTGCTACAGTAACAGAAGCTGACAGTCTCGCGGACGATGTACGAGGAGGATTTAATTTTGAAATTCAGATGGAGACACCTTCTGAGTCTGAACGCCACGCAATCTTCCAGTATTTGCTTTCTCCATTTACTTTGGCTCTGGGTGATACCGGCTCTGGATCGTTTACTGCCGACACCGGTAGTGAATTTTCTGGAATGATTACAGTTCGAGAGGATGTGAGCATTGCTGGGTTGGCGCTACAATCTGCAGGCTTGGTTCCTCAAGACTTGCTTGCTATTGTCAAATCAGCAAAGTCGCACGCCCTTGATCGCTTAGAGAAAGAAGCAAAAGAGCTTGCATCTGCGAATGAAGACGTGCAGGTCCGCGATATTGTCCTTGCCTCTTCGGGTTACGTGCAGTTAACTCCATCGGATTTCGAACAAGCTACTAGCGATGCTCGCCGAAAGTACAGCGACTCCATCGGTGCTCCGCGCATTCCGAGTGTGAAATGGGAAGATGTTGGTGGACTAGCTGACGTCAAGAACGAGATTCTTGATACGATTGAGATGCCTTTGAAGTACCCTGATCTCTTTGCCGGAGGGGTCAAGAAGCGGAGCGGAATTCTATTCTATGGTCCTCCTGGAACTGGAAAGACGCTACTAGCTAAGGCCATTGCAACAACTTTCTCTCTAAACTTCTTTTCAGTGAAGGGTCCTGAG
The DNA here is from genome assembly GCF_037950935.1 of Myxozyma melibiosi. NCBI lineage: Eukaryota > Fungi > Ascomycota > Lipomycetes > Lipomycetales > Lipomycetaceae > Myxozyma > Myxozyma melibiosi. The sequence continues at coordinate 2,522,971 of NW_027042915.1, read as the reverse complement.
CTGCTAAATATGTACATTGGAGAATCCGAGTCGAACGTTAGGAAGGTTTTCCAACGAGCGCGAGACGCTAAGCCGTGTGTTGTTTTCTTTGATGAGCTTGACTCTGTGGCACCCAAAAGAGGAAATCAAGGCGATTCAGGCGGAGTCATGGATCGTATCGTATCACAGTTACTTGCTGAGCTTGATGGTATGAGTAGCAATGGTGGTGAGGGCGTCTTTGTCGTTGGTGCGACGAACCGGCCAGATTTGCTCGATGAGGCGTTGCTTAGACCTGGAAGGTAAGTTAGAATATATTCACGAACTGGCCAAAAAACATGCCGCTGACTTCAATCTTACTGCAGATTTGACAAAATGGTCTATTTGGGAGTCTCAGATACCCACGAGAAACAACTGAATATCCTCAAGGCCCTGACGCGAAAGTTCAAGCTTGCTCCAGATCTCGATCTTGAGCAGGTAACTCAAACCTGCCCATTTACCTACACAGGAGCAGATTTCTACGCCCTTTGCTCTGATGCTATGCTGAACGCAATGACCCGGCTTGCGAGAACTATCGACGAGAAGGTGAGCAAGTTCAAGCCCGAGGTCAACCTGCAGTGGTGGTTTGATACACAGGCTACGAAAGAGGATATTGAGGTTGTCGTCGGTCTCGAGGACTTTGAGAAGGCTAGACGGGAGTTAGTGGCTAGTGTGAGCGAAGATGAGTTGCGTCATTACCTTCGCGTACGGGAGAATTTCGAAGGTGGGAAAGTTGCTGCTGCCACTGGCGCGGATGCCAAGGCACCTGAGTCCGAAAGTGCAAACGGTGGCTTTGTCGGAAAAGGTAAGGGAAAAGGAAAAGGAAAAGCAAAGGCAATCGACTTTTGATTGCTACGCGCCCAGTTGCTTATTACTAAATATGCGCCAAACAGTATAATGGACGATTTGGACTACACTCAGGATAGAGAATGTAAATATATACGGTGAAGACTTACTACCATATTACATGCCATCAGTAATGAGAAGATATAGCTACAATATATTATTCAAATGCAATGACTCCGGTATCAACCATAATCTTACAAACAACAGCCAAAAGCAAAAACCGCAGAATACAATAGTCAGCTACCAAAAATAGCAAATATTTACTCAATCACGCTTTGCACTTCGCTCCCAAAACTTTGACTCAATTTGAGCACCCACTCGCTCATTTCAGAGTGCGACTTCACACTAAAAAGATGCATGCCGTTCTCGGAAAATACAACAAAAGTGTTTTCTTCATTGTAAGGATTTCGGCTCTCTAGCTCAGGAGTAAGGTCGGGCTTGCAACTGATCTTGCACTGGGTGATGTTGATGGCGAAGATCTCCTCCATATCTGAAGCGTTGTAGATGTGCAGGTACGGTCGACGAAGCTCGAGATATCGTCGCACCCACGACTGCATGGCGTCATCCGGTGCGTATGCGTAGCCGTCTTTGACGACGTTTACACTAGATAAAAGTCAGCTCGAAGTTATACTTTAGATACAGAAGAGCAAACACACAGTCCCTACCTTCTCTGGAACTGGCGTACGTCGGCAACATATTTTGTTGCACTTGGCTTCGACATAGATGACACTGGTAGAGTAGATACCCCACTCTGTTCATCGACGTAACCAGGCTTCCGCTTCCACAGCTTCAGTGACCTTTGTATCACTTCAGTCTCATGAGACGTGAAGACCTGCGCGACTTCCTGCGCCAAGTCCTCCGAAGAATCCGTCACCTCCTGACTTTGGGCACTGTGAGCTGATGCGTCGTATTTTTTGAACTTGATGTACGACAGTGTCGATACCGTATGACCAAGCTCAACGGCTCTCTGTCTTTGATCGATTGCCCTGATATACTGGCCCACCAAAGACAATCCACGAGGTTTCCATAATCCAAGATACTCTTCTCCACTGATATAAGTGCTTCGAGCACTTGAGATCTCGCTGCCGATATTATTATATGGTCTTAGTCGGACCTGGAATAATGCCACATACGACCGCATTAGCTTTGTAGACGCCCACATCAAAGAGAACCTAGACGGGCCTCGCGCTGCACGTCCAAGCATGACTCCTACTAGATTCGTGGTGAATTCAACAGGAGACGTGACCGAAGGTGTTGACACCGTCCAGTTGACACTCATTACTATTCTGTGCTTGTCTGGCGTAGTGCGATCCAAAAACGGAGAAGAATGAGCGCTGCAGTCCCACTGTCCCACCACAGTCACTGTTCGCGTTCCGTCGGCGTTCGCAATAGTTTTGGGCTTGTTCGTGACTCTGAGCTCGACTTTATCGACTTTGCTCTCAGACTCGCTCAGTGTCTCCGTCTGAGAGTCAAATAGTCGGATGTTACTGACAGACAGCTTTGAGAGATCAGACCAGTCAAACGTATCACCGGACGAATGCGTGATCGATAGCCGGATTTGCTTCTGCACGCCAATATGCAGATACAAAACTCCTTTTTCTTCATGATATCCGCGCAAGATATCGACAGGCTCGTAGCACCCGTCGTCAGACAGTTCGAGCATCTGGATTTTCACGAACGAGTCATGCTGCTGCACCATCGACGAGTCGTCAGCAAAGCTTTCGGAGTGAATGCTAGCACCCTCTCGCAATTTGCTGTTAACATCAACCTCTGACTCCTGCATATCATCCCAGCTTTCCAGCTTCTCCAAGTGCGTACTGGTGACCTTTGCGAATACTTTCAGTCTCAACAGAGATGAGTTCACACCACCGTGGCTGATGCTGCTATCTGCGAGCAGCGAGCTGACAGTAATCCGATGCTGACTATCAATGACCACCGGTCCATCTTCACCGAAACCAGAAACGACTGGACTAGTTGAAATCCCACCGCTGTTGGAAGAGTAAGGGTAGCTGCTGCCAGGCAGAAGCATCTGTACATGAACGTCCGTAAACTCGCGCTCTGAAAATCCAGCAATCGACCGAAGATGTGCAATGACCGCCAAATCATGCGACTGGTCTTCTGATTTCTCCTCCGGCGGACGAAGCTCAAGGCTGATTATTCCAATCACGCTCAAGGTGTACGGCGATATTATCTCTGCCGAAATCTCAGAAACCTTGCCGTGAATCACACCCGCCATCGAGGCGTAGGCTTCGCCCACATAGGAGTATTTGCAATTAAACGTATCGGAAAACGGAAACTTCTTTGCCTTGGGAGAGGACTGCAACTCCGAGTACATCGGAGACTCGTTGTAAATATTTCGCATGGCACGCACTCTACTCTCTAGCTTTTCGATCGAGAACACCTTGATTGTCTCATTGCGAAAGTCGGTTACGCGTACACCAATGCACGGCTTCAAGGCCTTCGAGATAAAACTGTCCTCTTCCGGTTCGGCGTCGTTGAGAACTAGATCGTATGGCGATGTCGAAACAAATCCCTCGTCCACAACCATATACTGGAATCGCAGCCCTTGGTCAAGCTCGTTGCTCATAATCTGTGCCTCCTTCAATAGCAAAGCATGTCGATAAATGGAGTCGGCCATTCGCAGACTCCCTCGCCGCATCCACCTATTGATTGTCTTCTTGGCGACTTTCTTCTCGTCGTCTGACAATACCGGGTTGCGCCGCAGCATGAACGAAGACTGCGGAAGAAATTGGCTATGTATAGATTGATATGTGCTTGTCGTAGACGATTCTCTAGACGCAGATCGAACGTCCTTCGTTGTTTCAGTTTTTTCGGGCGGGGATTTGGTCGACGCCGTCTCCGGTCTCTGAGGCTTCTTCGAGCCACTATCCGATCGCTGAGCACTTGTTGGTCTACCCCTAGCATCGGATGCATGTCCCTGGCTGAGCTTTGCAAATAAAGAACTCTCGGGAACAGCAGCATTCACAATCCCAGACGTGGGACTCGGAGAGACGAAAGGGTCTTCCGCAGTTTCGGAAGCTGACTGCATAGACCTGAGCTTACTCTGTGAAGACGTAGTCGGAGATCCAAAACTAAATAACGAGTCTGTGTCTCCGTCATACGCTTCGGACATCGAGTCAGACCGACCCTTCCTTATCGATCGTACCCTTTGCATTTCCTCAAAGAGCTTGTCCAATTCTTCATCCGTCATCGCGCCCACGTTGACTGTCGCGGAGTCTCCTCCCAGATACGTTCTCGCAGCCTCCATCCGAGCCATAGACCAGTCATTCGTACCACCATTCTGATCTTCGCTGGTCACTGGCGTTTGGGCTCGACTTATAGATGCGTCGTCGAAGGACGGGAAGTCGACGTAGTCTGAAGCGACGCTAGATGCTCTCTCACTATGATCCGAAGCCGAGGAGCTACTATGAACTCCCGGGCCACTACCAGTCGTCGTAGAAGATCTGGTGCGCTGAAGCGATCCCTGTAGTCCACGGATAGGGCCTGATACAGCAAACCCGCTCTTTCTTTCCTGCAGAGCTTCCTGAGGATTACTGAATCTGAAGATATGAAAATCTCCCAATATCACCCGGTCTCCAGAATGTAATCTTCTCGCGGTTTCTCTGAGTCGCAGCCCGTTCACCATCACTGACGCGTTTGCATGGGGAATAATGGTGACGATATTATTATCGTTCTCGAAAGTACAGTGATCTGTCAGGATCTTCGAACCACGAAGCCGGATTTGAGCTGTTGTTGAGCTATCAGCATTTCCGACACTTGTACTCCCTTGCTTGATGTTGTACACCAGACATTCTGCCAGTAAGGGATCGTCGCTAAGATTCACAAGAAAAGGGACATTTCGCGGAGTATGGAGGCCGATAAACCCCTTTTCAACGTTGATTCCCATCTCTTCCAGAGCGGCCTCTCGCTGCTTTTGAATCTTCTTGGTCATCTCCAAACGCTCTTCCCAAGTCTGATTCATTTCCTTCAGCAGTTTTTCAGAGGCATTCAGTTGTTCAGCTATTTCTGCCCTTGAGACTTTTCTTACGGTTCCATCAGGCGCCGTGATTGTGACCATCCGATCAGAGCTGTCGTCACCAGCTTCCTGGCTATCTGAGCTTCCACGATCCTCACCGCTTCCCAACTTTGTTCTCAAAATCAACAGCTCCTCTTTCAACTCCCGGATCAGACGAGCGTTGGGATCCTCGTTAACAACTGCGTGGTTTTTAATCCGTTTCGCGGAGTCAGCATAGCGCAAGGTGGATACTGTTTCTTCGTAGTTGATATCAGCGGGGGATATGGTTGCAATCATAGCAGTCATTGAATTGCCTCCCAGAGAGTCTTTCAATAGCCATGTCAGTGCAGAATCTCGATACGGAACCACCAAGTCACGTTGCTTCTTCCCACTAGATACATCGGCAAGCGTACGAATCACTCGGCCAAGCGCTGACAGCGAGCGGTTGATCTCCGTGCCTTCTTTCAATCTGCTACCAGACGCACCAGTCGCAGACGCTCGCTCAGAACCAGCTAGATCGACCAGAGACATTCTTGATACTTTCTCGGAGGACAGTCCAGTAACAGCATCGTTGAAATGCTGCGTCAATGTTAAGGTGAAAACTGCGTGCGATCTGGATGAGGTCTCGTTCATATTGGTTGCGGCCACTGTGCGAGCCTTGTTTCCTTCATCCATGAGCTCCTCAATCTCAGCAAACGAACTGACTACCAAGCGTGACTTTAGAAATACGTTAGTGAATTGCCAAATATGATTCGCACTGGTAACAGCAAACTTCAATCTTACCAAGTCCTCAACGTAGGGGCCCAGCGATGGGTGCTCTCTGACTCGTAGATTCCCTCGATTTTTCGGATTGAGTAGATCTCTCACTCTCTCTGCATAGCTGTTAGCCTCCAACCCACGGCGCCATTCTAAGTTAGCAATAACGGCATACCATTATAAATCTCGAGATATGAAACCTCGACGGTAAACTGGGTGCCATTCTCGGTGGAGAGTTCATTGCTATGGTAGGAAATTCATGTTAGTATAATTTAAACAATCGAATTTGAGTTCACACAAGAGATTACTGACATGCGACTGAACAGGGCTTCACAAATTCTCGGTATTACGCCTGGGTCGTCTCTAGAGCCCATCTAGACAAAAAAAGAAAATCAGCATTGGCTCGAAAGACAAGCGACAGACATGGTAAATCAGACAAACCATTGAATAGGACTTTCCAGAGCCAGTCTGTCCATAAGCGAAAATGCAGTTGTTGAACCCCTGGAAGGCATTATCGAGTAGTGGCTGTCCAAGATCCGTGAAAACTTGTTCTTGTCCCGCTATAGAATGAAGATCAGTCAGACGAGCTCATTTGTAGACGAGTATGACACCCTGACGTACCGTATTCTCCACCGGTGGTATCGAAGCTCCAATAACTCTTGTCGAATTTGAAGACCCTTGTTCGGTCACCTTTCGACTTTGTAGGCGTGCTTGCTGCAGGAGGCTCCTCCGATGTAACAATAGTCTGATCTTGTTCCATACAAACGACGCATTTTGCTTTCCGGGCCCGTTCTATGACTCGTTAGTACATTTGGTCCACAATCTTGGAAGATATCGCCTATGATATCGCTATCCCTGTCCTTACCTCGATTGTTGAACGGACGCACGCGAACAACGACCTTGATATTGCCGCTGCCGGGATCTGCCACTACCGCCATGCTCTGTTCATAAAATTCTCAAAGGCTCGAGTGTTGAAGAAATTGCAGGCTTTCGGGGTAGATGTAGAGGCTGTTGCCAGCTCAGTCGCCGAAAGCACACGACCAGTAGCAGATGTCGAAGCTAGAGAGATGGTGGCTATGAACGACAACCGCAAGGCATGCAGATACAGTAAAAATACAAAAGAGTAAGATGCTAAGTGATACTGATACGCAGAGTGGACAGAGGCCGGAATAGACTGGTCGAACAAAGAAACAAGGATGGCTGGATTCGGTAAATTGATAACCGATAAATCTCGAATTTACACTTTGGGTGCAGGGATCCTTGACGTCAGTTTATCCAAACGCTCAACTGTCACAGCTCCCAGCGCGGGAAAAATAGTCCTTTTGGGCTCGTCATGTGATCCGTAGAATCTCCCAGCATGCACGTGATCTACTCCCCTAATTGGGGTTTACCGCATCAGAAGTGGCGTTGCGTTATAGCTTTTGTGTATTCGATATTCGATTCTCTTGAGGACAAGTTACAGGAGGTTTTTGGCTACTGATATACGGCAGGGGCTATATATCTGTTACACTGGTTTCTTATATCTGCTGTATTTCTACTGCGGCCTGAGAACTTGGACGTTCTCGCAAAGCCCCAGAGTAATCACCAGCACTTGACGATTAACGATGTCACGTCCTATGCGCTACGCGGCATCTCAAATGCAGCGACCGTCGTCTAGCCTTCTACATTACTCCACAAGACGAGCTGCGCGTCCTTTCCTTTACAGTCAGACTAGACCCCGCCCCTATGGAGGTTTCGAGAGCAGCAACTACCGGCGGATCGCCGCCATGACATCAGGAGCGCGCGGATTCTCTCTGTTTCCAGGGAAGATCATAGCGAAAATGATTCGCGTTCCTGCCGCTGCTGGTGGTGCCGTGGTTGCTGGGTTAGCATACGTGAACTATCAGGTTCAAGGTACATTTACATGTTTACAAGATTTATGGTATCCCCGTTTGATAATACGAGACTGACTGTTTACTATTTCAACGCGATATAGAAGCTGCCGGTTACACACAGAAGCAGATCGACGCCGCCGCAGAGTGGATCTCGGGAACAGCGAACAATGTCAAAGAAGGGCTGGAAGGACTATCAACTCCTGAGTGGTTCAACTCTCTTTTCAGCAGTGGGACCGAGGGATCCTCAAAGTCAGCATCAGAAGGATCAGCTGAGGGAGCGAGATCAGATGGCAACTCTGGTGAAGAACCCAGCGGCGGCAGTGAAGGTGGGGGAGGTGGCGAGGATACGGCCTTAGCAGCTGCTGGTACTGCTGCCGCGGTTTCGTCTATGGGTGATAGCACAGATACCGACGAACGGATAGCAGCTTCGACATCTCAGATGATGCTCTTGACAAAGAAAATGATTGAGATCCGCGGCATTCTGCAAGAGATCGCCAGTAGCGGCGCCGGAAGTTCGTCCTTGACCCGCTTACAGCTACCGTCTATAGTTGTCATCGGATCGCAGAGCTCAGGAAAGTCTTCGGTTCTTGAGGCGATCGTCGGACACGAATTCTTACCAAAGGGCAACAACATGGTGACCAGACGACCAATTGAGCTCACACTTGTCAACTCGCCGGATGCTGCTGCTGAATACGGTGAATTTCCAGCTCTGAAACTAGGAAAGATCACCGACTTTAGCCAGATTCAGCGAACCCTGACAGATCTGAATCTTGCGATTCCTGACTCTGAGGCAGTCTCATCTGATCCTATCCGACTCAATATCTATTCACCTCACATTCCAGATTTGACGTTAATTGATCTGCCAGGATATATTCAACTTGCTGCGGCAGATCAACCGGAGAGTTTGAAATCAAAGATCTCTGCTCTGTGTGACAAGTACATTGCAGCGCCGAATATTATTCTCGCCATTTCGGCAGCGGACGTTGATCTTGCAAACTCGACCGCCTTGCGCGCCTCCCGTCGGGTCGATCCCAGAGGTGAACGAACGATCGGCGTCATCACAAAAATGGACTTGGTGGATCCTAAGCGGGCACTTGAGATTTTGCAAAATATAAATTATCCGTTGCAGATGGGTTATGTTGGAGTGATTAGTCGCATACCAACATCGAGACCATCGAACGGTCTGTTATTCCGTTTGGGAAGCGGACGCGAAAGCACAGATATCGGTGCCGTGATTGCTAGAAACGAGGAGGGCTATTTCGAGAGTCATCCCGAATTCTCGCGATTGCTGGAACAGAGCTCTACATCCTTATTAGCACCTGCTAGCACACTGGACAAAGAACAGCCGGCGTCTTTGGGAGTGATCAATCTGAGAAACAAGCTCATGCGGACGCTTGAAAAGACGATGGCGAAGAACCTGCAGCCGACATGTGACGCCATACACCAGGAGCTGGAAGAGACAGTATACCAGTTCAAGGTCGAATACAACGACCGGCCTCTCACTGCGGAATCCTATCTAGCGCAGTCTCTTGATGCGTTCAAGTTGAGCTTCAAAGAGTTTGCCAGCAAATTTGGAAGGGAACAGGTCAAGGCGCTGTTGAGGAGTGAGCTAGATCAGCGGGTACTAGACCTGCTAGCACAGCGGTATTGGAATCGACTGGAGGAGTCGAAGGCGGTTGGTGAGCCTAGTACTGCCGGATCGATAATCCGTGCGGTTTCAGATCTGCCAAACGCGGGGAACAACGATGTGTACTGGCTCAGACAGCTTGACGCATGTGTCTCTAGCTTGACAAAGTCTGGCGTAGGACGAACATCGACCACGCTTGTCTCCAATGCTCTATCGGGAGAGATGGAACATTTGCTCAACAGCGGATCATTCAAGAGCCACCCATTTGTGAAGACAGTGATCCAAGATGCCACCAACGAGATTCTGAACTCGCGGTTCTATTCGACTGCCGATCAAGTTGAAAACTGCATAAAGCCGTACAAGTACGAGGTCGAAGTCGAGGACCGGGAATGGAGCAGGAGCCGAGAGCATGCGTTTGCGCTGCTGAAGGAGGAACTGAGGCAATGCGAGCATGCTTACGGTGCACTCCAGAAGAGCGTTGGAGGAAATAAGAAGCTTATGCAGGTCGAGTCCTTTGTGGAGAAGCATATGAAGGGTCAAGCTAAGGTTGAGGAGGCAAACGAAGTATACGGGTTCAGCCAGGCTCTGCTGGAGAAAGGTATGTACTGAAATTATTGTGCTGCATAGTGGAAGGGTGAGAGATAGAAGCTAACATATAGGTGTATAGGTCGCGAAGGTCTATTCTTGAGCAAGCGTGCAGACATATTACGTTTGCGTATGCAGGCTTTAAAGTCCAAGCAGTGCAGGTCGAAGGAAAACAAATACTACTGCCCAGAGATTTTTCTTGACGTGGTTGCCGACAAGCTGACGCAAACGGCGGTCTTGTTTCTGAACGTCGAGCTGCTCTCCGACTTTTACTATCACCTTCCACGGGAACTCGATTCGCGGGTAGGACACGGGTTGAGCGCTACACAGATCGAGCAATTCGCCCGAGAGGACTTGAAAGTGCGGAGGCACTTGGAGTTACAGGAGAAGAAGCAGAAGCTCGAGTTGGCGTCAGAGAAGATCGAGGGCGTGATTGCGATGCAGAAGACGCGTCATTGAACGGCGAGTCATCATTCGTTTAGCCACAGATGCTGCAGTTGACAGGAATGATTTATATGCTGTCTGATTTTATTTGTCAGATTGAAATACAACTCCAATTATCTATGACGGGGTTTCCCTCGATGTCTTACTAAAGCAAAAGCCGAGGAAAGTAGCAGTAGACGAGTCCAGAATGGGGTAAGCTGGGGATGATAGAGTTTAGCGTTTAAACTATTAATTCCAGAATTAGTCATTTACTGTTATCTTCGACAACGAGCGCCGACTTTTGACGATGAATGCAAGCAAAGAAGTCTGAGAAGAAGAGCATACAGCTGTCAGCAGATTAGACAGCTGTCTGTTGCGTATCAAAAGACACGGCCTCGGTACAATCAGTCGTCACCTGCTAAGCAGCCGCGCGTGAAAACAGGACGCGTGGGCAAAGTAAATAAACCAGCGCAGTGCTTAGTTATCAATAAACCTTAATTTATCTATTTTGGATGCCGTTTTAGGAGGTAATTGCTGACACAGCAGCCTGTGGTCCATTGTAGCCAGCGGCGTCCACCTTCCTGGGTTCTTCTCCCAAATCAAACCGGCCAGGACTCCGTTCAGCCTTCACACCACTTCTGGGCTGCCTTGATTGTGTGCCATACGTCGGCATCCTTCTTTTCTCCTTTCTGTATATTTACGTTTGACTTGTCGCTGAGTACGTTTGCCAATCTGTATGTTTCGCCTGCGTTTTCTTTCTCGATCTCTCTCCGCCTTGACAATTGCTGGGCCGGTGTTCTCGGCGTGGTGGGCTTTGATGTTAGCTACAGCAGTGGTCAAATCAACCCCACCCACTTCTCTCAATTGGCCCGGGCAAGCTCAAAATTGCTGCTGATGATGATCTCTGCTGAATACCGAGCAAGATCTCTTGTCTCGCTGCTCGAGAAGAATATTTGAAGCAGCTGCTTGGGCTGTAGCTACTCGAGCTTGGCTGTCACTGCCGGAGAAAAGAACACTAGTGCTAACGATTTACTTGGTACTCTCTAGGATCAAACGTTGTGATTGACATTAGCACCATCTATCTTTGGGCTGTACTTTCATTGCCCGGAATCGACGCTAATTGCCAGCGACTCGACTTTTGATCCACCTGCATAGCCGTCCGACTACGCTTTCATGTGTTCCAGTCGCATCCGCGGATCCAGGTAAAACTTAAAGTCATAAAGTCGATCAACCAACGACGACAGTCTGGCTCTCGATTCCTTGAAATTCACCAGTCGAAAACGAAACCAGCAACCATGAGTTCTTCAAACGAATCATCCACGGGCCCTCGAAACTCGTTGACGCCACCGAGTATGCCAACGATGAACACGATGTCTGCCGCCGACTTCAAGACGATTCGCAAACGCAACCGAGTGCCGTTGTCATGCAACTTTTGCCGTCAGCGGAAACTGAAGTGTAACCGCAGCCATCCGTGCGAGAATTGCGTGAAGCGAGGGGAGGAATCCATGTGTGTCTATCTGGTGGCCAGCAATTCCTCGCATTCGACATCACAGGCTTCGACTTCACAAGCACTGTCACCCCAAGTATTTGCTAGTTCTGTGAATGGAAAGAAACCCGCAGGAGCGGAGTTACAAAATCGTCTGGACAAGCTAGAGAGTCTGGTGTTGGGGTAAGATAACACGCAAGTCGAGTCGGGTTTCTACTTTGAGTACGCTAACAGTATGTAATCTAACTAGTCTAATGAACACTACCGCGGGCGAGTCAGAAAGCCCCGAAGAAGCATACGCGGACGATTCCGCCTCGCCATCGACCAACGACCACAACAGCAATAACGGATCAACACACAGACGGCCTAAAATTCGATCCAACAAGTCCACCGGCGAGCTTGCGCCTGATGTAGACGCCGTGCGTGAGTCGCTGGGTATGATGAAGTTGGATAAGAAGGGCAAAGCTATGTATCACGGTGAGACGCATTGGGGTGCGCTGCTGAATGAGGTAAGTTGATTGGTTGTCGATTTTCAGGTTTAGAGTCCAGAGCTAATCAGGTTTATCTTCTCTGTCTTACAGCTGAGTGAAGTGAAAGCACTTTTTGAGAAGAGCAAGCAAATCGCCGTCGACTATCCATTCCAGAAATCCTTCAGAGGCGACGAGAATGAAACAGACGGGCGAATGCCGAACGGGTTTCCTTTCAGCAATGTGCGTGGGATTGAGCGGGTTGATATAATGGAGCTGTTACCGGACAAGTCTGTGTGCGATAGTCTCGTTTTGCGGTATTTTGACAGCTTTGATCCTGTGTACAGGGTTATTCATAGACCGTCGTTTCAGCAAGAGTATTCAGATTTTTGGCTCGATCCGGACTCGGCAGATATTGTTTGGATAGGGATGTTATTCAGCATGCTGTCGATAGCACTCCAGTCTTATCGGCCGGGTGACGCACCGGCGGCGTTTCAAGGGCGTGAGATAAAAACCTGGATGGGATGGCATCAGGCTGCAGAGATGTGTCTTGTTGAGGGGAAGTTCATGATCAAGGGTAGTATATCAATCATCCGAGCTTTAATACTGTGGCTCATGGCTGAGACGAGGGTTACGCTTGCTGGATGCTGGATGGACCGGACGTGGGTTTCAGTGGGGATGATTATAAGGATAGCGCAGTCTATGGTATGTGTGCGGTGCTGCTGTTTCTATTGTGGTGGTGGTGATGTTAACATTTGATAACTGTTTAGGGCCTGCATCGTGATCCAAAGTGGTTTAATATTTCACCGTTTGAAGCCGAGATCCGACGAAAGATGTGGAGCATCGTGACTTCGCTGGATATATTGTTTTCAATAAACGAGGGGCTTCCGCTTACGATCCGAGCCGGTGAACATGACGTGCGAATGCCACTGAATCTGAACGACGAAGACATTTCACCGTCGATTGAAGAAGTGCCGCGTTCGCGACCGTTTGATAACGAGACAAACAGCTCTTATTTGTTGTGCTCTACAAAGATGTCGAATGTGTTGTGCAGGATTGTGTCTGGCACGTTTTCGCTTCGGCCGCGGCCGGGGTACGACACGATTCTAGCGCACGATGCGGAGCTGCGAGCGACGTTTGCAAGTTTCCCCGAATACCTTCGGATTCCGCCCGAGGCCTCAAGTCCGACGGATCCGCCGTACATGATTATGCAGCGGCTGATGCTCGATCTGCAGTACCGCAAGTCGCTGATTGTACTGCACCGGCCGTTTGCAGCGCGGGCGCAGATCACGAATAAGTTTCGGCGAAGCAAAGAGGAGTGCATGGATGCGTCGCTGCAGATTCTGCGGCGGCAGAACTGGCTGTATCATTCGCCGGCGGCACGGGACACGCTGAGTACGTTTTCGTGGTTTACGGACGGGTTGATGCTGAATCATTTCTTCCACGCGTGTATCATGTTGAGCGTGGAGCTGATGTCGAATATGGACGACATGTCAACGTTCCAACGGCAGATGGTGCGGGATGCGGTAGACGCGTCGCGGCAGATTCTGGGCCAGGTTGGACGATGGGATATGTCAGCTGCGAAGAAGCACGGGCTGATTGAAGGGTTGCTGGAGCGGTTCTACGAGGTTGAGAAGCTGACGCCGGAGGCACGGGCGAAGCTGCGAAGCGAGGCGTTGGAGCGGCAGCGCAAGCACCAGGAGGCGTATCCGCTTGATTTGCCGGGAGTTTCCGAGACGACGATCAACGTTGATGTTTCGCAGGTTGGGTTTGATTCGCATGCGTCGCTTGTGCAGCAGACGCTGAAGGAGAACAACGAGAAGGAGTTCAGCTCAGCGGAGCCGCTTCCGGCGACGGTGTTTGAGATCGAGGCCGAGCAGGAGGGACAAGGGTCGATGCAGATCGATTCGATGACGTACGAGAATTTCTTGCCGGAGGAGGACGAGATCTATATGGATGCGCCGTTCCGGGTGAGGAAGCTGCCGGGAGCGTCGTGGGTGCAGCAGATGTATGGAGCCGAACAGCGACAGCAGCAAGAGCAGCAGCAACGGCAAGAGCAGCAACAACAAGAGCAGCAACAAGAACAACAAAAACAGCAACAGCAGCAGCAACAGCAGCAACAGCAGCAACAGCAGCATAGACCATCTCTACAAGCACAGGCAGATACGACACCAGAGACAGGCTCGACAGCGTCACTTGCGACCCCGATATTTGGGACCGAGGCCGGGGTCGCGGCCAGTCTTCCGAATGGGAGTGGGAGCGGGCTGGGTGGTGCAGGTGCGGTTGGGAGTGGGGCTCGAGCGAACGCGAACGGAAGCATTGGACTCGTGCCGGAAGGTACGAACGGGTCGCCGAACGGGATGCCGGCGGGGATGTTTTTGCCAAACGACCTGGGTATATTAAGTAATGCGGGCGCGATGATGATGACGCAGAATCCAGGGAACGACGTGCCGCAGGGGGTGAACTGGATGGAGTGGGACATGTATATACACGGGATGGTGATGAACAACATGAACGGCGGGCCGACGATGGGGACGCTAGCGGAGGGCGGGTTGCTGAGTGCGGCGATGCCAGAGGGGTCGGCTGCGGTAGGAGCTGTGGGCGGGCAGGCGGTTGCGCCGGCCGGGGGCCTGAACCCGCTGCTGCAGTGGGATGCGGTGCAGCATCACCCGGGGTTGGCGACGGAGGCGAGTCTGATGGACACGACGGGGAGCGCGAGCGCGAGCACGCCGGGGGGTACGATTGTGTTTGACAATGGACATGCCAACTTTTGACGTGCGGGAGAGAAGTTTAATAGTGATGGATAGCGAAAAGGAAGGAAGGAAGGAAGGATACGAGGTACGGAGTAGGATAGTTATTAGACGGATGATTTGTTTTTGTTTAATAGTAATATAGTAATAAGATGATAATGACAAGATACAGAAGCAAAGAAGACCAGAGGCTAGGCCGTGGCCCAGCAAAGATTTTCTCTTCAAGACCGGTACTCTGAGGGTCTGCGATGGAGCGATGATTATCAGATGAAGAAAGAGTTTGCGAGAGCAGACGGCCGAAAGCGGTCTGGGCCGGTTTGCAGTCAGTTTCTCAGGGGGTCCGAACCCTAACACAGCTCTTGGCAGCCAAGGCAGCGAGCGGGCGGACGGGCAGCGGACAAAGACTTGGCTGAGCTCTTGGCTGCTTGGCCGCTGTTTGACGGAGGATTGGCATTCGGCAGGCTTCTTGGCATACTCGTCCAGCAGCAGCAGGACATCGCGAGAATTAAGAGACAGCCAGGCCTGGTTCCTTCCCTTCCAGCCGGCAGATGGCCGATTATCTGATGAGATGCAGCGAGCGGGAAAAGCTTATTCTGCGGGAATTTGGCGGGCAGAGTCGGACTAGCGCGGGTCACAAAGCGCGGGACCAACAAAGGACCGGGCCTAGACGGGAAGATGCTCGCTCGCCCGCCTGCTTTTATATCGAGCCCGGGTTCTGTTGTTTTTTTTCTTCTTCTCTTTCTCCTCTCATCCCTCCGTCTGCCCAGTAGGCCTGCTTCATTCTCTGTTTAGTATTCTTACAGGAGAAGTCCAGTCTCTGCAGCCATGGCCCAGGTTTTCGAGGTCTCCGTCTTTTTCATGTGCGTCTTGTTTACTCTGCTGTGTTTATCGTCACAGTGCTAACATGTGTATAGTGTCTTCCGTGAGACGCTTGAAGCGTCCATCATCATCTCGGTCCTGCTTGCCTTCCTCAAGCAGGGTATCGGTCGTTCTATGGACGACCCTGTGATCTATAAACGTCTTGTTAAACATGTCTGGGTTGGCTCTGCTATCGGTTTCTTGGTCTGTCTATGCATCGGTGGTGCCTTCATCGGAGCCTGGTACTCCCTCGGCAGAGATGTCTGGGGCTCGTCCGAGGATCTCTGGGAAGGTATCTTCTCGATCATCGCTACCGTCATTATCTCAATCATGGGTCTCGCCATGCTCAGACTCAACAAACTCAAGGAGAAATGGCGTGTCAAGATTGCTGCTGCCATGGAGGAGCGCAACCGCAGAGGCAGGGGCATGTTTGGCCGCTTCACGCGCAAGTACGCCATGGCTATCCTTCCGCTCATCACCGTCCTGCGTGAAGGTGTCGAGGCCATCGTCTTCGTCGGTGGTGTCTCGCTTACCGCGCCCGCCAAGGCTTTCCCTCTTCCTGTTATCTGCGGTATGCTCGCGGGTTCGGCTATCGGTTACTTGATGTACAAGGGAGGTGACTTTGTCAAGATCCAGTACTTTTTGATCATCGCCACCTGCTTCCTCTACCTCGTCGGCGCGGGTCTGTTCTCCAAGGCGTGCTGGTACTTCCAGAACCACAACTGGGTCAGCTTCGTCGGCTCGGATGTGTCTGAGGAAGGCTCCGGCGCGGGCTCGTACGATGTCCGCCAGTCGGTCTGGCACGTCAACTGCTGCAACGGAGAGACCGACGGTGGCTGGATGATTTTCAACGCCTTGTTTGGCTGGCAGAACTCGGCCACGTACGGCTCCGTTATCGGCTACAACTGCTACTGGATCGCCGTCATGGTCTCGGTCGCGCTCATGCTCTACAAGGAGAAGAAGGGATACTTCCCGTTCTTGAAGTCCTGGACCGAGAAGCACGAGGCCAAGAAGATCGCAAAGAGACGCGCCAGAATGGAGCGTATCCGCGCCGAGATGGAGGAGGAGGAGGACCGCGTCGAGCCCAAGAACGTTGAGTCTGACTCCGTTTGAATTTCTCTTTTTTTCTCGTTGCGAAGTGCTCTTTAGCCTTTTTTGTTGCTTTTTGTTTGCTTTTATATAGTATACCCCTCGACGTCAGATGCGAATTGGCACGACGACGAGATAGTTTTGTACCTTTGATCAATTAGTATTGATAGTAATAATATAATAATACCGAGTATAACTACTTAGTTTCTATCTTCACAGCAAGTGTTGACGTTGAGGAATTTTCCTGCAATGGCCGTAGTGTCGGCGGTTTTTTTTTTCTCATGACTGATGTCTAATCAGATTGTCGGATTATCAGACAAGTGAAGGTTTGTGATTAGAAGTCAACTCTATTTACGACGAGTTAGCACCGTCTGTGCTGCGTGCAGGTATAGCAGCGGGAGATAGTAGATGAACAGATAGAAGCAATACAAAGCAGAGGATAGAGAGAAGTATGGTGAAGATAGGGAAATTATTTTGATTTTGCATCTTTTTTGTATTTAAGAGAGCCTCGGCAGACGAAGCTCTTCGGTTAGAGTTGGGATGAACTGCTGCTTCTTGTGGTACCCTAAACCAATACTTTTTCCTTCATCGCTGCTCTTCTGTCTGTTCTGTCTTTTTTACATCCGTTGCTCGAAGTAGTTGACGGACTTGATAAATAGAGAGCTGTTTGATAGTAAGTTTTTGATATTCAGTTGTATCCGGAGTGTTTTCTTCTCAACAATTTCCAACTTCTTCAACTACTTCAACGACCTAAACAAAACACGGTTGCATCTCAACATAGATGAATCCATAAAGGAGTGACTGTAGATCTGTTCCTGCCTCCTGCATCCAATCTACTCTTATTTCCCCACTCTAAAACAAACACCTACTCCTTCATCGCCAAAACCGGAAGCAAAGTAAAGCAGAGCAGAGCAGAGCCGACGAGGCTGGGCGCGGCGGTCGAGTCCGGTGTACTGAAAGCCGGGTAAGAGCTTCCTTCTTCAGGCTTTTATCTGATCCGGCGGTGGCTTCCTCCTTTTTCAACTGTTCGCCGCCCTGACTCTGACCTGACTCTGACTCTCTGACTCTGCTGAAGACGCGGGGAGGTCGAGAGTCGTCGATGCACTGTGCTGCTTCACGATGAAGATGCTGTTTTCTTTTACTCAAGCATCAAGTATCTCAAGTTAACTCTTCCGAACTCATAGGAGTCCTCAGCAGCGGATGCTCGGCTGCGGAATAAATAAAAAATAAATTTAAACAGCAATAAACAATAAACAACCCGAAAGAATAAAACATGGGGCATTTAGAGTTTACACCTCTGCTTTTTTCCTTCCCCCGTCCTCTTCCCATCTTCTTCTCTTCTTCTTATATCCCACCTCCTGCTCTCTTTTATATTCAGCACCTAGCTGATCCTCCTTCTCTTCTCTCTTCTCTTTTTCATCTTCCCTCACTCTCTCTACACCTCTACACCATGGAGATCGTCTCGCAATCAACAACCCTCCCCCGTTCGCCTCCCTCATCCGACCCATCCTCGCCCACGCTCCGTCCAAAGCTCACAACCCTCGGCATCGACTTCACCCGCGCCTTCGCAGACCTCGCCCTAGCCGAAGACCCGGACCCGCTCCCGGCACCCGCGCGCTCGTTCGCAAACGAAAACGACTCGGAGTGCTGCGGTGGCGGCTGCTGCCAGACCGGAAGCTCGCCCGCCGTCTCCACCCCCGGAACGCCTGGCGGGCCGCCTTCGGCTCTTGCCTCTGTTGTTTTTCCTGACGGCAACCGCGCATTTGATTCCCTTGCGCTGCCGTTGCTCAAGATCTCTCGCTCAGCTAGACTGTTGGGCGTCACCCCGCTTCCCGAAAAGACCGTCTCTATAGTCTCTGACGAGATCACGCCGTCCTCCTCCGCCACCCACACCAGCAGCAACCTCTCCCCGCCCTCCTACCTCAAACCCCACCCCCCATACGACGTCCACAGCGTGCCGATAATAACAGCCAGACCACTCACCGCTCTCGACGCGATCAAGCGCACCTACCACTTTGACCTCGACGTCTCCTCCTACCCCGACGAAATCGCCGGCGTCGACTTCCGCGTCGGCGGCGCCGTCGGCGTGTGCCCGCGCAACGACCAGACGCTCGTCGACGAGATCCTAGAGCGCCTCGGTGTTCCTGCCGAGAGGCGCGACGCGCCTGTCAAACTGTGCACCACCGGCGGCCGGTGGCCAACGATCTGGGGCGAAGACGAGCCGCGCACGCTGACTACCACCCTCCGCGACATCCTCAGCTGGACCGTCGACGTCAACAACGGCGTGCTGTCTAAGAACCTCATCCGCGTGCTGGCCGAGTACGCGAGCGACTACAGCGAACGGATGATTTTGTCCTGGCTGTGCAGCAAGCAGGGCCAGTCGACGTTCTGCAACCTCCGCTCGGCGCCGTATCCGCCCACTTTACTCCAGCTCCTGCTCGCTTTCCCGTCCTCGCTTCCGCCTGTCGACCACCTCGTGTGCGTACTCCCCACACTCATGCCCAGATTCTACAGTCTCTCGTCCGACCCCGTCGACAACTTCGTCTCTCCCGACATCGACTCGTCGTCCTCGGCCGCGCCGATCCGCCGCATCGAAATCGCCGTGACCGTGCACGAAGCCCCCGAGGACTGGCGCGCCGAGCCCCGCATGCGCGCAGGAAACTGCACCGCGTTCCTCGAGTCCCTCGCGCACGCGAAAATGCGCGGCGAGAAAGGGATCTCGATCCCGGTCTTTAGAGGCCTGCAGGCCAACCCGCTCGCCAAGGAGTTCCGCGCCGACGGGCCGATGCTGCTGATTGGCGCCGGCGTCGGCGTCGCGCCGTTCAGAGGCTTTGTCCAGCGCCGGCTTAAGAGCGCGAATTGCAAGAATAAAGTTTGGGTTTTGCAAGGGTGCCGCGATTCGCTTGGTATGTCCCCTTTCTCTATTAACCGATAGCGGACCCTGTGTATAGTTTAACTAACTCTTATATCCAGTCGATGAGCTCTACGCAGGCGAGTGGGGCGTCGACGGCGACGACGTGCGCAAAGTAGTCGAGTCCCGCCGCGGCACAAAGAAATACGTGCAAGACGAAGTCGTGATGCAGGCCGACCTCGTCTGGTCCGTCATCTCGCACCCGGACGGCCGCATCTTTGTCTGTGGCTCGTCCAAGGGTATGGGCGAGGGGGTCGAGGCCGCGCTGGTGAATGTCGCGATGGAGAAAGGTGGGATGACGAAGGATGAGGCGGCGGCGTTTTGGAAGGAGAAGTCGAGGACTTGGCAGTACGTTACCGAGACGTGGTAGTCGTTCTGCTCTGT
Organism: Myxozyma melibiosi; assembly: GCF_037950935.1. Classification (NCBI taxonomy): domain Eukaryota; kingdom Fungi; phylum Ascomycota; class Lipomycetes; order Lipomycetales; family Lipomycetaceae; genus Myxozyma; species Myxozyma melibiosi. Next base: position 2,502,885 of record NW_027042915.1, on the reverse strand, counting down.
TATTAGATCACCCGCCTTGCATTCAGTCTACATTATTTCTATGACGATTCCTCAATTACTGTTGTCTTGCGAGACATCTCACACTTAGATTCTCTGTTTTTTTGCACCTGGTTTATCGGTTCTGCTCTTTGGTTAATGGTTGTTTTTCACAAGTTTGCATGGTAGCTTAGATTTGTTTATTGTAGTGAGTTGGCATTGAGTGAGAGCGCATGTATGTATTTTCATGACGAGAGAATGAGATTGTTTTCCCACAAATAATAGTAATTTATACTGCAAACAAGAAGAAGCAAACAGAATAGAAGAGAAAATAAGAAAAAACAGTTAGGATAGTCGATGACGCCGCATTTTAGGAGGACCCTCGATAACCTCCGACGGTGAGATATGCGGCACATAAACCTCACCCGTAGGTATCGGCGGCGCCAAACCCAGGTCCCGTTCGAGCGAGGCTATGGATTGCTCTTGGTTCCCGTACACGCCGTCGCTATACAGATAGCTAGAGTTAGCAGCGTCCATGACCGGGTCGGCTGCGAGCCGCGGGGTTCCTGGCGCGAGCGTCATGGCGAATTGATCGCTGTCGGAGCCGTAGTAGCCAAAGTCTGGTAGGGGTTGGTAGAAGTACTGCTGCTGAGGACGGTGGTGGCGTGGGTGATCTGGCTGGTACCTGGTTAGGCTCTTATCCCAGAACTCCTCGAGAAGAGGCAGAGATACTTCCGCCGGACTGTAAGTTACCAAATGACTGCTCGACCTGTCCTGCCGCCCATAGTCGGGAGTAGACAGTACGTCATTACTGTACTCGTCGTAAAACTCAGGAGCTTCTTCGGCCTGGCGCTCTTCAGAGACTCTGTTTTCGTATTGAGGACGATTGACTGGCTGCCATCGTGGCGAGGAGGCGGGGGACATTATACATTTCTTTGCTGTATCGAGGATCTCTGCAAGAGATTGTGAAATCCCCTCGCGCTCTCTCGTTGGAACTTCCTCCCGCGCTGGAACTTCGCGATGAACGGTAGGTACAGAAACAGGTTGCAGTCGCTGCTCGGATTTAATGACAGGAGACGACGGCGGTGCATGCTCTTGCACTGGTTCAAAAACAGAAACAGTAGACGGACGCAGCAGTTCCTCTTTAAATTCGGCCTCGGGCTCAGTTTTAAACACAGGCGCCGGCACAGGATCCGGAGCGGTGATCGCAGGAGCTGGCAATTTCGAGGTAGATGACCTTGAAACCGGTGTTTGAGCCAGACTGTCGATTTTTGAGAATTTGAGGTCGCCTACTGTTAAGAGAGTTATTTTAGCTTGGAAGCAGTCAGAGTTGGGGAGTAATGTTGAGGTACCACCAAGAGCGCTATCCGATGTCCCAGAACGACTTCTTCTGAATATGCCACCTGAAACCTTGCGGGGCATCTAAAAACAGTCAGTCAAAACTCTCAACAGAATAGAAATAGCTTGGACGCGTCTGCGCAAATAGCATCGATATACCGTGAGACGTGAGGATGTCACGTTTTCAATATTGAGCAAGAAATCTTGCGTCGTCGTCGTCGTCGTCTTTTTAGAGCTCCGTGACTTTTTCGACAGACCTGATTTGCTAGTCGAGCTTCCTGGTTTTGATTTCGATGAATCTTCAGCCGCTTTGCGTTTCTTTGTATTCAGATCAGTCGTCTCTTTCATAGGCCTGCGTGCGGGTTTCTCAAACGGTTTGGCGGACGTTGACGCATCGATCCCTGATCCGTCCGCGTCCCTCTCCACTGTATCCTTCTCCACTGCGTCATTCTCCGCCGCGTGCTTTTCCAGCACCAAATCTCTGTGCAAGGGTGGCGGACTAGACCTCGGCACAACAAGTGGCGCGAGATGCTCACCCACAGCCGAAGACGATCTCAGCATGCGATTCGACCCTTGCCTGGGAACAACAGTCTCCCCTTCTTTCTTCTTGCTGCTGCTCTTCTTTGTTTTTTGCGCGGTAGTCTGACTTAGTTCGAGAAACGAACTGTCGCTCTCGGAGGGGTTTTTCTTAAAAGTCTGTTTCTTGGACGGGACGGGTTTAGATGAGATAGGCGCGGCGGGCGATGTAGATCTGGTATGTACGCGACGCGCTGATCTATCTGTAGATTTACCCGACTCCATCTTCGCAACTCGTTTAGAGCACCAGCAAGAAATCAAAAGAGCAGAAGACAACAGATGAAGAAAGAGAAGGATGAAGAGGAGGCGATATTGATATAAGCAAACCAGATGCCAACACATCCACGAGTTGTCGCGTAAACAAACCTTATTCTTCGCGCCGGGTAACTATTTCCCGAGAAGGTAAAAAGGCGCACTTTGCTGCAGCAGTTTTTTTGTTTAGATGGTTGATTAGGACGCGTCGAGTACGAGATGGAGGATTGAGAACGTGCGCAGAGCGTGAGGGGTTTTTGAAGTAGCTTCTTTTAGACGTGGCCTTGGTGGTGAAATTCAAGAATACTAGGCTTGACGATCTGTTCTGAATAAAACGCGATTTGAAAGTCAATAGGCGACCAATGAAAACGCGCATCAGGGCCACAGAACAGGTCGAACAAGGGTCTCGACTGGTGCAGAGGAATGCAATTTCGGCTGGAGCAGCCGTGAAAATTTTAAGAAGTGGATCAATAGAGCGAGATGATAATTAGGAATGCATAAAATACAATAAATAAGAAAAAGGAGAAATGGAGAAGAAACAGAAAAGGTAAAAAAAGGAAAACAAGGATTAGCTGCACATTCTCTGCCGTAATTTCTTTCAATAGTGGTAAAAAGTGAAAATAATAGGAAAAGCGATTGAATTTTTCTTTGTTCAACTTGATTTAGCGCCCGTTAAATATCAAAAACCCAATTTTTTTACAAAAACAACCAATAAACCAGACCGTACGTTAACAAGACAGCACCACACTTATAAAGAAAAATAAAAAGAGAGAGATTGTTTGTATCGACAAGAGGCCAAAAATAAAAAACAGACGAGACATCAGACGAACGTGGAAATAAGATCGGCAGCAGGATACAGTGAGATGAGCAAAATAATTAGAGAGCTGATCGTAGATCGACTCGGGATATGAAGAGAGCAAGAAAGAATACAAATTACATGATAATGGCGGGGTGCTCGACGTTCGACGAGATGGTCTTGTGGGGGAGGACGGAGCCACCGTTGACGTAGACCTCGTCGGAGACGGTGACGTCCTCGCCGAGGACGGTGACACCCTCAACGCGAGCCCAGCGGCCGACGGTGGAGTTCCAGCCGACGATCGAGGACTTGATCCAGGCGTGGTCCTTGACGGTAGAGCCCTGGAGGATGACGCAGCGCTGGAGACGGACACCGTCGCCGATGGTGACGTTGGGGCCAATGGTGACGTTGGGTCCGATGCGGCAGTTCTTGCCAATCTTGGCGGAGGGGTCGATCAAGACGTTGCCGCCGTGGACGTAGTCCTCGGTGGTGGAGGCAAGAAGCTCGGGGGTCTTCTTGGAGAGGGAGGAGAGGTAGAGGCAGGTGCCGGACAAGAAGTCCTTGGGCTGGCCGACGTCCATCCAGTAGCCCTCGAGATCGAAGGAGTACAAGGAGCCGTCCTTGGAGAGACTAGGGAAGGTCTCCTTCTCGATGGAAGTAGGACGGAGCTCGATGCGGTCGACGACGGAGGGGTTGAGGATGTAGATACCGGCGTTGATGCGGTTGCCGACGAACTCGACGGGCTTCTCGACGAAGCGGTCGATCTGGCCGATGGTGTTGGGCTTGTGGACGATGACACCGTACTTGGAGGGCTCCTCGACCTTGGTAGCGACGATGGTGGCCTCACCGCCGTGGGAGCGGTGGAACTCGGCGAGCTGCTGGAAGGGGTAGTCGCAGATGATGTCGGAGTTGAGGACGAAGAAGGGGGAGTCGTCCTTCTGGAGGACCTCGGCGGCGAGACGGAGAGGGCCGGCGGTGCCGAGGGGCTCGGTCTCGACGGAGAAGGTGATGGAGATGTTGTAGAGCTCTTCGTACTTCTTGAGGGCGGCGACCATAATCTCGGGGCGGTAGTTGACGGCGAGGACGATGTCGGTGACGCCGGCGGCGGCGAGGGCCTCGACCTGGTGAAGAATCATGGGCTTGTTGCCGAACTGGAGAGAGGAGAGAGTTAGTTACGCGTGAAGGAGAGAAAAGAGGTGGTGAGGAAGAAGAGACGCGTCTTACCTCAACAAGGGGCTTGGGGAGGGTGAGGGTGAGAGGGCGCAGACGAGTGCCGTAGCCACCAACGAGAATGAGTCCCTTCATGATGAGCGATTGAGATGGAGATGAGAAGAAGAAGAGAAGAAGAGGAAGAGCAGGTCTGGTGCGAAGAAGAGCAGGCAGAGGGTCAAGGAGCGAGAAGAGAGGAGGAAGGCGACGACCGACGAGAAAAGCTATTTATTGCGGTGAGGCGGTGCGTAGGGGTTAGGGCGGTGTATGCGGCGCGGAGTCCGAAATGGCGTGGCTGAAGCGGCTGCGGCGCGGGGCTAAGCCGAAAGCGGACGGGCTGCGTCGTGCTGCGCGGAGGACGTTTGACGCGTCGCATTCCTCGCGTGGTGTTCACGGTAAGGAATAGGAGGGTGTAGTATTGTATGGAGTGGTATTGTGTAGTGTAGTATAAGTATCAAGTAGACAGAGTAGAGTAGAGTAGAGTAGAGTAGAATATAAACATAGAATATAAACATAAACATAGAACACAGAACACAGAACATAGAAGCAGAGTACAGCTGCCCACCACACGAAAGATAAGAATGAAAATGCTGCCGCCATCGCCCGCTGCGCTGCTGCTGCGCTCCGCTGCTCCGCTCGCTGCAGCATCCGCCATCGCAGCCAAACGGTTCAGGTGCTGCTCCACTCTGCGCAGGGCTTTGGCCGCGAATGGCTGCTCCGCGCTGCTATCTGACTTTTGCCTAATTTGCTTTTTCTCGCCTCCCTCGCGGCCGCACAGCACAGCCATTGTGGCGTGTGGCGGTGCGATTTTCTTCTTAGGGTTGTGTTAGGGTTGGAGTGTTTGGTCACGTGTGTGTTTTAGCAGTCACGCTCGTCTCTGCGGTGCTCGATCGCCAACACTGGCTCGCTTTGCCTCTGTAGTGGGCACATCAGCACCCCCCCTTTCTGTGCCATATTCTGTACTCTCCCCCCCATCACAGACCCGCCTCACCGCCCGCGACTCTCCAAACCCGGCCCAGCTCTCCATCTACTGTTTCTCGGTCTTCAGCAACAAGTTCTGTTTCACCATACATCACCGGCACAATGAGAACCGAAATCGACTCCTTCTCTGGCAACAGAATCTACCCCGGCAGAGTACGTCTTCTTCTTCTCCTTTCTTTCTGCTGTCTTTGGATTGGTTTGTGGGTGTAGCGGCGAGGTTGGTAGCGACATACGAAGACGAGAACCGGCAACAGTGACGACAACAACTCTTCTTTTGATTCGACTGTGATGCACTGTCGGTGGTTTTGGTTTTGATAATCAGGATTCAGTTATTCTGATCTGTTTATCTTGTATTTCGGCAAAGATGCGACGCTCACTTGTGTCGTGTTCATCATGTCTTGATCGTGTCAAGCTCGTCTCCCTTGTCTCATCTACCGTCTCTCGTCATCATATATCACCTCCTGCCCTGCAATCACTGCGAGCCAATCGAAGACAACCCACCTCTATACTTCATACTAACTCTCTCCCAGGGCAAGCTCTTCGTTCGTGGAGACTCCAAGGTCTTCCGATTCGTCGCCTCCAAGAGCGCCTCGCTCTTCATGCAGCGCAAGAACCCCCGACGAATCTCGTGGACCGTCCTCTTCCGCCGGATGCACAAGAAGGGAATCACCGAGGAGATTTCCAAGAAGCGCTCCCGCCGCACCGTCAAGCACCAGCGTGCCATCGTCGGTGCCTCGCTCGATGTCATCAAGGAGCGTCGTTCCATCCGCCCCGAGGTCCGCAAGGCCGACCGCTCCCAGTCCATCGCCGCCGCCAAGGAGAAGAAGAAAGAGGCTGAGGCCAAGAAGAAGGCTGACAAGGCTAAGAACGCTGCTCCTTCCGGTGGCTCCAAGTTCTCGAAGCAGCAGCTCAAGGGTGCCGCACCCAAGGTCACCGCCCGGTCGCGTTAAATCTCTTGTTGACTCTTTTTCGTTCGTTCAAGGCGTGTCATTTTATTTGGAAGTAAAATAACTGCGGCATTAATGGATCACCTACAGGTTATAATGTTGTAAAAAAATGGTATGCTACAAAATCAAAAAAATATGTCAAGAAGCATGTGTTTTAGTACAAATTATGGTCGGATCGCAACAGACAGTCCTTCCTTTTAACGCTCTGGCTCTTAAATGTATTATAATATCATAATTCCACCACTGTTTGCTGAACAACAACATGTAGAGCATCTCATAGCCCAAAGAAGTAGTAATAAGCACTGACCTTGATGATTAATAAAATGACGAAAAATCACCCGGCTTGGGACAACTCCAACATAACCTGGCATACTCGACCGCCGCCGAGACCGAGACTGATAATCCCATTGTCTACCAGCTCAGTCTGCTGTTTACTAGATCTCCTCGGACTCTGCGCAGAGGATCGCTGCCTCTCGTCGTCTGCATTTGAATCAAAGCGAGCGGTCGTATTTAGCCGAGTCGTTGTATCGAGACCGATTGACTCTCGCGATAGGACTCGAATCAGCTGCCTATTGCCATTCACAGATCCCCCGCGCAACAAACCCTCACTAGCTTCTTCTAGGCTGCTAATATCAACAGTGTCAGAATGGCGATCGGTATCAAGGATCGGTCGCCCGAGTCAGGCCAGTTGCCTGCAGGGAGCATAAAGGCCTCGACTCCTTCGCGCAAACCCGCCAAGTCTACCAGAGTCAATTACACAGAAAAAGAAGGGGATGAAGAAGAAGAGGATGATGAAGACGACGACGACGACGAAATCATCCCTGAAATATCAGAAATCGGCGGATTCCCTCGTCTATCCAGCATTCGCCTTCCTGACTTCCTCCCGCGACGACTGCTCGCCGCCGCCGAGGGATACACGCGACCACGGAGCGGTCTGAGCAATTTACTCGGCGGCAGCTCGGCCCTGCCATCTGCAGACACGTCCTTACCAACGTCCAGCACTACTGCTGAGCCAGCGGGACTATCTGAGCCAGCAGCCAAGTTGTCATGGCCGTCATGGACTACGTTACTAAGCCCGAGTTCTCCAACAGCCACGTCCTCGCTACACGTCCCCGCCGAGCCCCCTCTCTCGACCTCCCCTTCGGCAGCAGCTGACTCGGTCACCGCCCATTCGCCTAGCAGATGGATTCCGCAGCCACCAAACTTCCCTACCTTCTCTGCCCCTTCATTTTCATTCTCGCGACATCTGGCAAACTACCTATTCGCAAACGCCGACGATTCTACCGGCGATCTCATGAGCGAGGAAGGCTACGATACCGAGGATGCAGACGTCCGGAGCGATGATGGCGCCGGCGTCGGCGCTCGATCAACCTCGCCTTCGGCCAGAGGTCTGAGTATGTCTGAGCGCGAAGAGAGACGGCAGCGACGTGCGCGCGAGCGCCGGCGAAGGGCGCAGCAGCTGCAGCAACGGCAGCACGACCATGAAGCTTCTAGCGATACAGTGCAGTCTGCTACGGCTGCTGCTGCGGCCGATGTTGGCGTGAGCGTCGAGCTTAGTGAGGAAAAGGAGAGGGAGCTACGGAACAAGATCCTGGCTATTCAGGCCCTTGATATTCCTGAAACCGAGCGCGCATTGCGCATGCATGCGGTCATGACTGAGGAGTACTACAGGCTGCGGAATTCTAGGGGCCAGGTTCCTGATCCATATTCCAGCGTCCTCGACGAGAACGACGACGGCTTGGATGAGGAGTATTACGGAGACGAAGAGGTGGAATTGACAGAGGCCGACAAGAAAAGTACGTGGTTTGACGAGTCAAATGGAATCCGTGGCTGCCAACATTACCAGCGCGGGGTGAAGCTGCAATGCTCGCAATGCGAGCAGTGGCACTCCTGCCGATTCTGCCACGACGAAGTCGAGGACTCGCATCAACTCGTGCGGTATGAGACCAGAAACATGCTCTGCATGAGATGTCTCCTACCCCAGCCTGCTGCACAGGACTGCAGGGGCTGTGGGACGCGGGTGGCGAGATATTACTGTGATATATGTAAGCTGTGGGATGATGACCCCGAGAAATCGATTTACCATTGCGCAGATTGCGGCATCTGTCGCATAGGCGAGGGATTAGGAAAAGACTTTTTCCACTGCAAGGTAAGGCCCAGTCTATCATTTTAGGGAGCTGTCTAGAAGTGTGCGGACGGGGTTAACATGATGTATAGACCTGTAATGTCTGCATGTCGATCCAGCTTGAGAATGCGCACAGGTGCATAGAACACTCGACCGAATGCAACTGTCCGATCTGTGGCGAGTACATGTTCACGTCGACAATGACAGTAGTATTCATGTCCTGCGGCCACTCGATCCACCAGCAATGCTACTACCAGCACACCAAGAACTCGTACAAATGCCCGACTTGCGCGCGGTCGATAATCAACATGGAAAGCCAGTTCCGGCTGCTGGACCGCGAGATCGAGCGCCAGGCGCTGCCGGAGCCGTACAACCTCTGGCGGAGCGTGGTGTACTGCAACGACTGCTCTGCAAAGTCCGAGGTACCGTTTCATTTTTTGGGGCTCAAGTGCGACAGTTGTAGGTCCTACAACACCGCGCAGATCAAGCTGATCAAGCCCGAGGATGAAAAGACCGATGCGGCGGGGGGCGACGGCCAGACGAGAGCGCAGGACGCGAGGGCGAGGCAGACTGCTACTGCCAACGAGATCCCGTCGGCGGAGGAGTTTGACGGCTTGCTCGACCAGTTGAACGAGGGAGAAGACAGCGGGAGTATCTTCTACGTGCCGGAAGGGGCGGCGAGGCACTTTGAGCGTCTCTCACTCCGGATGCGAAGTTCGCCTCAGAACTGAGGAGGATGTGCATTGAGTTTCATCATAATAATAACCGAGAACGAGATCTCTATGTACAGTTGTAATATCACTGTAGTAGGATGTCACACAATGTCGTTCGAACGAGGATCGTTCCACTTTCAAATTCCACAAAAGAGGGACGCACGCACGTTCTTTCGGTGTCCTGGTTTTGTTTTTTCCATCTGCATGCTTTTAATTGGCAAGGGTTTGCTCTCTGGGGTTTTCTGTTTGTATATTTTTGTTTATAGTAGTCGCATTACCGAATATGTACAGTCAGTTTAATCAAGTTATTGTATATTCCATCTTGCTTCTGAAACTGCAGAACGCTAGTGAGCAAAAGAAGCAGATTCCACCCTGTTGCCTTCCAAGGAATGCGTGCGGGACGAGAGTAATGCGGCTACCAAAGAAAACTACCTGCAAACTAATCATTTGATTGCACCCCTTTAGTCTTCCTTATTCCAAACCTGACCAGAACAAAACGACTTTCGGACTGCCAAGCCCTGCCGGCGCTCCTAGCCAAAGCCCCATCAGCCGGGCCGACCCAAGGATCTGGCATCGCAGCCTCTACCGCGAAAGGGGGGCGGTAGCCGCTCCTCGTCTACCGAAGTGCCTGTCCGGGACGGGCGGGAACCGGGGGTGTGTATTTACATGTCGCCCGAATAGGAAACGCGGCTCGGATGTGCGCGTCACTTTTGAGGCAGTTAGACGAACCCCCCCCCCTAGATCTGCGTCGGTTTCTGTTTATCAATTCTGCATGGAAGAACCCTATTCTTGACCGTCTGACTTCTTGAGGTCGCTTCTATGAGGTTTTCTGAGGTTTCTGGAAGGGAGGCTGCGGGGGGCGGGTGGAGTGGAATTAGGGAGATTGCTGCTACACGTCGTTCCTAGAGTGAGAAAACAGACCGGGATTCTATATTTGGAGATGGGATATATATTGCTGAACAACGGCCCCGCTGTCGATCTTTTTTGATGTGCAAACTACATCTGCTCTTTCTGTCATTAGTCTCTGATATACATTTCCCGCTGTTCCGAATCTGGCATCTGACAAAAGACAATGGACATCAACAACATGCTCGACCGCTCCTCACCCTGCAAAAACCCGCGCCGACCGTTCGCATGCACATGGCCAGACTGCGCAAAGTGCTTCAGTCGCAACTCTGACCTCCAGCGACACTTCAAGATCCACACGCAAGAACGGCCGTTCGCGTGCCAGTACGTGAACTGTAACAAGTCGTTTATCCAGCGATCTGCTCTCACCGTGCATTTCAGGACACATACAGGTGAGAAGCCCTATCTGTGCATGTACATTGGCTGCGAGAAGCGGTTTTCAGACGTAAGTTGCCTTGCCTTCATCTTCCCTCTCTCCTCTGCTCGTACTAACAGCCTTCCTCGCGTTGCAGTCATCAAGTCTCGCAAGACACATGCGCACCCACTGCGCAAAGCCAGGCAACCGCTGCCCCCAACCAGGCTGCGGCAAGCTCTTCCCCCGCCGCATCGCTCTCTACCGCCATCTGCAGATCGTCCACAACATCGACTCGAACCCGGAGCAGTACGCCCGCTCGCAGCGGCTGATGATCGAGCACGCCGCCGTCGTGCGGGATGCCGCGGCCGCGAACGCTTCTCGATCGCGGTCGGCGCAGGTGTCGGCGAATGGGCGGGTTGATGCGTTGCTGCCTATTCGGCATATATACGGATCGAGTTTGCAGGGTGCCGAGTCGGCGTACACGCCCGCCACCTACGCCGAGTACTATTACAGTCTGCAGCAGCAGCAGCAGCAGCAGCAAACTGAGTACAGCGACAAGTCACCGCACGGCGGTCCGATAAGCCCGGGCACCATGTCGCCCACTTCTTCGGCATGGACGTCCTCGTCCGTTTCATCCGTCGAATACGGCGACCGGCCACCATCGCCTAGCTGCTCAAACAATCAGCCCTCGAGCGCGTACAGCTATCCACCTTCTACCGCGTACAGCTATCCTGCGTACCAGTACCACTCGGCGGTCGCGAGTCAGCAGCATGTTCCGCGCGATTATGCCTGTTTTGATAGATCATAGATGATGATAGTGATCAGTTTTTGATATGTTTTGAAAAGAAAGACCATTCTGTGAATAGTTTATAATATAGGAGAAAGACGTGGTATGATAATAAAGACACTTGAAGCCATTCGAAAACAGACCAAAGCGTCGTAAAAGTCAATTATATTCCACCATGCAAATTAGTTTAATAGCTATCCAAACACATCCCACCAAAAACAGTTGTTAGCCTATCAGCCAGGGTTGTTCTGGAGCCTATCAACTCAGACGGAAAACCGTCTTGCCCTTCTTGCCCTTCGACACTACCGCTCCCGGAAACAACTCGTTGGACTGCTCGCTCTGCGCCGGCGACGCAGCTGACTTTGCCCATCCGCTCACTGTCGACGACGACGACGATGACGCAGACGACGACGATGACGCTGGCATGGGATATTTCCTAATCGGCGCAGCCTTCGGCAGAGGCGGGAAATCCTTCAGATTATTTTTCGGAGCGGGTCCTTTCGGTGCCGACGAGCCCGCCCAGTTTGACGAAGACGACAGCGGTTTCTGCTTTGCAAACACGATCTTTTGCGGGGCGGGGTTCGCGGAGCCGCTTGGCACCCATGTGCTTGCGTACGCGGCAGACGCGGACTGCGAGTCTGCCATCGGGAGAGCGAGTTTTGGAGATGGCGCGCGGCGGGGCGAGGACATTGGGATCGAGACATGAGAGTTTCCGAGCTGCGCGGTCAATGAGGCAAGTGAGGGCATGTCGGATCTGTTGATCCTAGCCTTGCCTGCCGCTGATGATGATGATGAAGAGGAGGAGGAGGAGCTCCATGCTACGCCGGTTACGGGTAGCTTTCCGAAACGTGTCGCGCTGGCTTTCACGGGCGCCTTTGCGATAGGGCCCTTTCCTTTCGCTGGAGCTATGGCTTGAAGGGCGGGGAAATCCTCATTCTGTACCGCGTTAGCTGATTATAAGATGACTTAAAAAGAAGATAGCATGACATACCCTCGCTCTCCAGTCATTCAAGGCACTGATGAGCTCATTCTTCTTCGCTTCCTGAGGTCCTGCAAACAACTCCGCAAGCTCATGTATAAGCAGAGTAATCTCGTTCACATCCGTATCAAATATATCGATATAGCCGAGAACGAGATCTTTTCCTGTGACGGCGCCCGTAGAGAAATTCGAGTTGAGAGACAGGAACTTCTTGTACTGCGGTGAACCTCGCTTGATGTGTTGCACCGCTCTTTCATCCAAACGCTGGCGACGGCTGTGATAAAGTTAGATTGCTGGATATAATTAAAGATAAAAAAACGCTGCTGTGGACTCACAAATGCTCAATATTCGAACCAGACTCGTCATCCATCCGGATAGTCGAACTGGCTCCCCTGGAGTCACCGTCAGCAGCATCCCAGTTCATCGTTGGCGCAGATGTATTCGGCTGCCCAAAATCCGACGAAAGCTGCGTGCCAAACCCAGTCGATCGAGCTGCTGCTTGCGTGTGATTCCCTCGCTGATTGTCGCCGCGTGAGCTGGCGTCGGCGTTTCCTTGCCGCCTTGAATTTCCCCCGGGCGTGGACGCAGAAGAGCCTGGCCTGCTGCGACCATTGTTGTTTGCTGGTGCCGAGAACATAAAATTTGTCTCGATAGTCCTGGCTGATCTTCCGTTTCCATAAAGACCAGGGTGCTCGGCGAGCTGATGCGCCTTCAAGTCAATCTCATTCTCAAACACCACAAACTTCTTCTCCAAGCACGAAGACGCAGGACACAGGTAATGGATGTCGCGGAAATGTCGTTCGAGAGAGTCGTAGTTTACAAAGAATTGAGATTCGCTGTTTCCTGTAAGATTCCGCTCGCATATGTGGCATTTCTCGTGCTTCTCTCTGTTGTGGACGCGCAATTCGTCGGCGGAGTAGTACCGGTGACGGCAGAACGGACATTCGGGGTGACCAGTGAAACCGTCTTCGTCGCCGTATTTTTCGTGCCTGTTCAGCTCTTTCTGTGTGTACAGCTTGTGCTCTTGAATAAAGACCTTCTTGTTGTGAGTGCAGAGAGAGCACATGGTCTTGTGGTGCACATCCCCGACGTGTCTCCGAAGCTCTGCCCATCCTGAGCACACCACCGCACATCCTTTGTCGGGACAGTTGAACTTGAGCAGCTTGACCGTATCCTCCATGATTTGCCTTCTGTCAAAGTCTATGCCGAGTTTTGCATCTGAGCACGCGATATCGCCCTCCGTGTAATCCTCGTACTTTTTAGAGTTGTCGATAGTGAATATGATTCGCGGTTGGATTGTCTATTCACAAAGAGAGTCAGCTCAGCTTTCTTTTAAGTAGAGAAGCTTGCTACTTACTCGACAGTGAACGCAGGCATTCGTCTTGTATAACGCTCGCATTCTGAGCGCACAAACATGGCAGGAGCGGTGGTTGCAAGGCGAAATCGCGCTGTACTTCACCGGCTCGGCGCAGATAAAGCACACTTCGGACTATGAGTAGTATTAGCGTTGGCGCGTCAATCGCAAGCAAGCACTCAAACAGGATAGAGACTTACGCTTTCACCGGGCTCTTTCGGATCTGAGGATTCCATGAGTTCTTCGTCGCCTGTGACCTTCTGTAGGTCGTCGACGGGAGCTTTATCGCCGGCTGCGGATAGTTGGCGAGGGTTAGCATGAGCAGCCTCAAAGAAGAGGTAGCGGCTTAACTTACCAAGGAACTGGTCCACTTTCTTCTTGCTGTGTCGCTTGTGTCCATTTGCCCTGTTGTTGGAGCGGATCCTCTCGCTTCCGTGGGAGGTGGATGATGATACCGCTGCGCTCATTCTTCCTTCTTCCTTCTTTTTTACTTCTTCTTGAGCTATCGCACTCGACGAGTATGATTGCAGAGTCTCAGCTGGTCCAATTCAGCAGCTCAATGTATCAATAGCTGTGGTCCACAGGCTATGAGATGTACAAGCCACACACAAGCTGGTATCGCGCCCGATAGAAACAACGAGCGCCGACAGAGAAGACAAAGATAAAGTACAAAGAGAGTCCACAACGCACTCTGATTCCTAGTCTCGATACCCCAATAAAACAGCCAAACAAAGAGGATATTCACGCTCGAGCAGTGTCTGATGCCGTCTTTCACGCGTTGCGGTTGTCGCTGCTAACAAATTCTTTTAATGGATAAATTGTCTCGTTCGCTACTCCGGATTTCTGTGACGTTCTTATTTTGGACTCTGTGCTCCAGAAAGTAAGCTCTATTGTGGGTTTGTTAGTACCAGCTTATTCAACCAATATTAGCCGTACTAACCACTCCAGAACAACAAATCTGCCCACCGAGCAAAAAAAATCCGTAGATGAGCAATTGATGGAACCACAAAGCTTTTGTTGCCTGAACTTCTCTCTCAGATCCCTCATTCAACCGCAATGGCCCCCACAAAGAAAGCTGGTACGTTCTTCTGTCTTGTATTATCTCAACTCACGCAGCCGCTAACTTCAGCAGGTGTCCTCGGCGCAACTGGCAGCGTAGGCCAGAAATTCATCCTCCTGCTCTCCGAGCATCCAGAGTTTGAGCTCTACAAACTCGGCGCGAGCTCACGCTCTGCCGGCAAGGCTTACAAAGACGCCGTCAAGTGGCGACAGACTGCGACTATCCCGGAACTTGCGCAGAACCTCGTCGTTGTCGACTGCAAGAGCAGCGAGTTTGCAGACTGCGATGTCGTTTTCTCTGGTCTGGATGCTGATGTTGCTGGAGATATTGGTATGTTGAATCTCTTTTTCCCCTGATTTGCTGCTCAATACTGACCTGTTGCTTTTCTCAATTCTCTAGAGAAGGAATTCTCGGAAAATGGACTGGTGGTCATCTCAAACGCAAAGAACTACCGACGCGTTCCTGACGTTCCCCTCGTCGTCCCGCTCGTCAACACCTCCCATCTCGATGTGATCTCGCGTCGCATCAAGGCCGCCAACGAGCAAAACCTCCCCAAATCAAAGCGCGGCTACATCATCTGCAACTCTAACTGCTCCACCGCCGGCCTCGTCGTGCCGCTCGGCGCGCTCATGGAAAAATTCGGTCCGATCTCTACCGTCACCGTTACTACCATGCAGGCCATCTCCGGTGGCGGATTCTCCCCCGGCGTCCCCGGCTTTGACATCCTCGACAACGTCATCCCCTTCATCTCGGGAGAAGAGGAGAAGCTTGAATGGGAAACCAAGAAAATCCTCGGCAACGTCGGCGACGACGACACGTTCGTTCCCCTCTCCGACATGAAGGTCTCCGCGCAATGCAACCGCGTCGCCGTCACCGACGGCCATCTCGAGTGCGTCTCCATGGCGTTCGCGTCCGACAAGAAGCCCTCGCTCGAGCAAGTCAAGCAGGCTCTTCGCGACTTCCGCTCAGAAGTCCAGGTCCTCAACTGTGCTTCCGCTCCCAAGCAGGCCATCCACGTGCTCGAAGAAAACGACAGACCCCAGCCCCGTCTCGACCGTGACCGCGACAGCGGATATGCGGTCTCTGTCGGACGTATCAGAGAAGATCCGGTCTTGGACTTCAAGTTCGTCGTACTCTCTCACAACACCGTCATTGGCGCCGCTGGTTCTGGCATATTGATCGCCGAGACTCTTTTGGGCCGCGGATTGCTGTAAAAAGAAAAGTTCCCATATCTTGAATTATAGATAGTCCTAATGAAATATACACCCTTCTTTGTTTATAAATGTTTTCACAACCGCATAACGACTCTTGATATTTATTTAGAATACAACGCGACATACGCCAATTACGCAAAGTCAAAAAAAGGATAAAAGTCAAAAACAAAACATATCAATGCATACCAAACCACAACTAATAGTTCAATGCCTCCTTCCTAATTTTTTTTCTCTCTTTTGGGGTTTCATTTTCACAACTTTATACAAATCCTCATAACTTTGCCGTCATTCACCCAATATTACGACCAGAAACATCTGGCTGTTTGATCATTTCACCCTCATATCCCATCCATCATAGAACACCAGCATTCATTTACTGCGTAGGCCAAGCCCCTGGACTCGAAGCACGATATCCATATGACTCGGAATTCTGCTTCTGGTGCTGAGTGCCTTGCAGTTTGTTCCGCTTCTCTGCCTCGAAATCTCTCCATCTCCGCATCTTGATGTGCGAAGAGTCAAACTCTCCCTCCGCTTCGTCATGCGCTTTGTTACCACCTTGGACCTGTCGAGTCTCACCCCAAGAGAAATCATCAAATCGCCAGTCTATATATCTCGTTAGCAGATCATTCTTTCAAAAAATAGCTTCACAGATCAACTTACAAGCATTCATCGGGAGAAGGAAATTCCAGATCGGCAGCGCCATCAAGTAGATAAGCATCCAAAGTACATAACTCCATCGATGCGCAGTGACCACGACCAAGACACCAGGCAATCCCAACACCAAAGCCAGCAAAACAAGAGACACAACCGGAACGGGCTTCCTCACAATAGCAATAACAATGACATAAATCGTAAAACTAAGCGCAATAGGCAGCACAACCGTTCCAATCAGCTCAATAGTAACCACAAACTGCATCGAGACACAGAAAACACCGCACAGCGTGTTCACCATGGTGAGCTCCATCAAGTTGTGCACAGTAGAGTTAATCCAGCGACGACGCTGAGAGAGCAAAACACTCATAGTGTCAGGAGCCACAGTCTTGCACACAGCTTGGGGAACAAAGATCTGCTTTCGTCGCGGGAATGTGCGCAACATCAAAGTCGAGAGATATCGATCTTCACCAAGCAGCAGAAGGTTCTTCTTGTGCAAAGTATCAATAACGTTATCAGAGTAGCGCTCGACAATGTCAGGGTTGGCGAGAATAGGCACCCAGTATCCGTCCTCTCCCTTGGGTGCTTTCAGTCTGTACATACAGAAGCATCCAGGAAGACAGGTCACACTACCAAATGCTGATTCGAACGCCTTTGACAGATGATGCGAGACATAGTACTCAAATACTTGGATCATCGTCACCCATGATTGCCGCTTATTTCCGATCTTTGTCTCTCCGCACAATCCCATGACTTCTGTATCGTGAACCATGCAAGAAATCATATGAGTGAGAGAGTCTGGATAGACTTTTGTATCGGCGTCAACCATGAGAATAATCTCATACATGTCTGGAGAAATTCCAGTTACGCGCCAGATGCCGTTGAACATCTCATACTCAAGCTCAGTCATACGTTCGTCAAACATAACCTTCTGGAAAAAGGCCATGATGATAATCTGGGAGTCACGCTTTCCTCTGTTTCCGGGCTTCGCCAAGGTCTTCTCGGAAGGTGTGCCGCACTTGACAATAGTGATGATGGGGACTCTCTGCTGCTTGGAAGGATCAACCGTTTCGTCGTCGTAGGCATAGAACCCAGCGTAGACCTTTGCCATGTTGTGACGCTTGGTACCCTGGGCAACAGCGACGTAGGAGAAAGCCTCGACCTCCTCGGGAGGAACGGCAAAGTCCTTCATCATACTCAGACAGATGTCGGGCGTGCTCATTTCGTTTCCAGCACCGCGGACGATTCCATCACAAACAATCATAATAAGTTTATGGGAGTTCGGATAGTCAGTGGTGGCAATGGAATCGAGAGTGGTACGCACACCTTCGAGTGACTCGGAGTAGGTAGTGACTAAACAGACAGTGTGGACGAGCGGGTATCCGAAAGGCTGGAAATCCGCTGGTGGCTGGGGAACAACATTATCCTGGTAGAACGACACAACTCCTCCTGCCTCAGCTTCGTCCTCGGCCGAGATATATTGCGACATCCTTATGCTATCGACATCAGCAGGAGCACCTTCGCGGCCTCGGCTCGATTGGTTGTTGAGAGATGAAGTCGACGCAAAACCAGCAGGCATGGAGGCCGGAGATGACGCGCCAGCGTAAGTCGATGCACCAGACGAGTAAAGGTTGCTGGCTGCGTCGTCATTTCGAGAGGCATACAAAGATCCAGGAACAATAAGATGAGATGTTGATAGCTGAGCCTGGGAGGCCATAGTGGTCAAGGCACCTCCTCTCTGGCGAGATCTAGAGCGATCACGTTGCGCATAAGGCGAGGTGAAACGGGATGTTCGGGGGAAAAATCGACTTCCACGGTTGCCACCACCGTTGTTGTAGGCATTGATGATGTGTGGGGCCGGTCGGTAGATATCATCAGACCAGTCCTCAATCTCAGCCATTCGTTTCTTCTCAGCTGCTGAATATTTGACACCAAGTCTCCAGGACAAAAACCATGCAAAGATACAAGCGACCACGAACTTGATGATGATAATCAAAACAATGAAAGTGAGCGAGATGTAGAGAACAATGTCAGAGGCAATGCAGCCAATCGAGTCAGTATCGACAGACCCAATCTTGATGGTCTCAATCATGCAGTTGGCAACCTTGCGATCGGCAGCGGAAGTCATTAATCGCGTAATATCAGTGCCACGAATCACACCGCTTCTAGAGGCGTCTTGAAGCTCAGTAAAGCGATCAGTGGTGACCTCCACGTTATCGGTATCGAGCCAGTCCAGTAGATCAAGATCCAGTACGTAGCCGCTGTAAACCACCAAGTTTCGACTGGCGTTGCGAATGTCGTCCCAAGTGAGGTAGACTTCAGCAGTAACGTCCAAACCGTAGTATGCTTCACGGGCCACAGTGGAAGTATGGCAGGCATATCCGGTGTAGTAAGACCAAGTGAAGTTGGGAGAGCTTGAGCCATCTTGAGCAAACGTCTTGCAGGGAAAGTACCAGCCCATATTATTGTCATCGTCATAGGGGATATCGGAGTTATCAGCAGGTGTGAATAGATCCTTGCAGTGAGAGTTGACGTTCTGGAATAAAAAGGACGCGTCCATGCCACCTGCATTGGTAGGAGGGTATAGAATGTTGGATCCGGACGAGATGCCGTTCGCAAGGGGGTGCGAGGAACTGGTCAAATCGTACGCACGGCCGTTTATTATAAGGTAGCCGGTGTTGATGTGGTTCGATCTCAGACGAACTCCGGCGCTCTTACAGACAACCTCAGTGAATCCAAAGGTCTGGAAACCAACTATAGCTCCAATCATCAGAATGACGGAGATCAGACCGATTTTTTCGCGCCAGGCTGACTGGCGAGCCTTGGTGGGCATTCCACACCAGCCCATAACTATAGGAGGAGCCCAGAATGTTATTAAGGCGCAGTAACTCTGCCACAGAGATGGAGGCTTGTATTGCTCAGCGCTCTGTAGACGGGGCTTTCTGACGGATGTGGTCGACTTGGATCGCTGAGGCACCTGAGAAGGACTATCGGCCAGGTTGACGTCGGTGATCTTTGATGTCGGTGAGCCTTTGCTTGTGCTGTCTTCATCGTCATCGTAGTAGACTTGTGCGCCATCGCTGCTCTCAGCGATCTCAGGCTCTTCGGTATCATAGGTGTTGGGGTCATTTCCAGTGGAAGAGGGAAGGACTGGCATATTTTGCTTCGCGGCATGTTGAGCATAGTAGTAGGTAGGATGATCCTTATTGATGCGGGACCGCTCGGGTTTGACCAAAGAGCGCTTTCGCTGGAAGTCGCCGGTGGAGGCCGAGTTTGGCATGCGCCCAGAGGGACCGCGTTCAAGGTCGGTTCTGTGAATGAGCGGTGCAGAGGTGGAGGTTGTGATGGTGGTCCGCAGACCACGATCCGGAGTAGACGGGTCCATTCTGTTGGCGTGCGCCGGTCAGTATGCGAACAGCGCGAGAACAGGGGTAAGATGGAGGCAGCAAGAGCTCACCTGAGATGTGAATGGTATTACGCGTCCGACCAGTATCCAACCGTGAACAAAGAAGGAGGAGAGGTTTCAGAGAACTAATCTGATTTCGAGGAGCGAATCTGACGGCGGTCGAGCTGAGTGAGCGTTCGAAAGGGCGTCGACAGCTAAAAACAGGGGGTGCAGAGAAAGTAAAAAATGGGTTAGGGCTGTGCCTCGTTAGTTGTTTATTTATAATCTCCTCGATCGGGACTAGTGTGCTATTCTTAGCCTCAGCCGCATTCTGGACGGCGCAGAACGCGGTGTCTGTCCAGCTGCCGCAGCCGTGCCGAGCGGGCCATTAACAGGTGCTCGAATTCAAACGGAACAACGGCTCGGAGTCAGATCAGATCCGCGGCGGGGATGATTGTAAAGTAGATAATTGTGTTGTATATCCTAAACTCCTCTATCAGACCGTCTTATATTTACTAGCACGATGTTCAGCATCGGCTTCTCGTGCGTTTTAGCGGTTTGGACGCCAGATGACGTTCGAAACGCGGGCGAGCCAAATCAAGACTAGACAGCGGTCAGCTTCAAAACCAAAAAGTACACGGAGCCAAAAATAACAAACTTACCGGAACGCCGTCATACTCTGCTTCCCCAAACAATTTGACATATCGCCGCCGACGTCGACGAGCCTTGACTTGCTGAGAACCAAATATTTTGGAACATAGCGTCACTAAACGTCACAAATCAGCAAAAATGAGCAGAGGCAGTATTTTCTTCCAGTTATAGACTCACAGGCGAGCAAAATAGCAACAATAATAGCCGCTACTGTTGGCACGACAACTTCAACACTCTGCCGAGTCGTGGATGCTTCGTAACGACAGCTAGCCCCTGGTCCTCCAGAAACCCAGCAATTCTACAACATTTGAATACGTTAGCCGAGTACCTCATACAACTTCAGCAGCTTCTTTGCTTACCGGATGCGCAAGCGAATTCAGGTCGACCCAAATTGGCTCAGACTTCACCTTCTCTTGTCGTAATCTCTCCAAAACCGTATTCTGGAGCGCAGTCCGTGGTAAGGTGAAAAGCTGATTGCTAGTGCTCGAGCATGCATCAACCGCGTCATAATAAGAAACCTCTTTCTCCGAGAGCACAAAATTATACGTCTCTTTTGATACCCGACAGGCTGCTCGATACTTGTTGTAGCAATTCTCAACGACCCAGCCATCCTCTGTTTGTGCAGCACATTTCACTTGTAAATAAGACGTTGTCTCCGAAGATGCTGTTGAGATCACCTTTGGCTCATCTTTCTCCCACGACCATTTCGCCGCAGCCAGATTCTCTGTCACATAGTTGACGATTTCCGTCTCTGTGCTTTTAGTCGCATTGAGTACAGGGCTGAAACCACATTTCAGATACTGCTTCATAGCATCGGCAGTAAAAACATTATCACTTATGTCACTTGCAATCAGAAATGAAGGAGGCACTGCGTCGCCAGTCGACGTCAAATCCACCTTATACGTATTCACATCTATCGAGCAAACGGGAGAGGAAGAAGGATCCAGTTCGGAAGAAGAAAATGCAGTGCTGTAAAGAAGAGCTCGCGTTCCCAAATATGGAACCTCCGAGCTGCTGAAAATTACGTCGAGATCGCCGTCGGTGTCATACTCATCTGTATCAACATCAATATCACCGAACGAGAAGAGGATCCGGTAGAAGTCACGGAACAAAATATCCTCCAGTAGTGGCCAGCCCACAGAAGAAGCGCCGGTCGAGTTCCAGGTGAAAGATGTTCGTTTCCGGTCTAGCGCTAAATCCTTGGGTGTGTAGATGTAGTCGTCCATTATTTCTTTGACTTGTTCAGATAGTGATAACTCTTTGTCATTTGAATCTGAAGAGGTATCAAGACCATCATAAGCAGTCGATGTTGCATAAACCCGAAACGATGACGCCGACTCTGAAAGTTCGGTTCCCACAGCTCTCCTGGTAAGTGCATGAGAACTACTGCTCGTGGCGCTAGAAGATGTGTGAGAGCTAGTGACTGTTGACTGTGGTTTGGAGCTACTACTAGCAGTAGGTGATGTGTGAGATAGTAGGCTTGAGCTCGCTCTCTCACTGGGCGGGGAGTGATGTGAGGTAGCTTCGGACGAAGGACGAGTGGTTGTAGAGAGAAGTGAGCTGCTACTTCCGTGTGCTCTTGTGCTAGAGGTGGCTTTGGTGCTCGTCGAAACCACACTCTCAGTCAAAATAGAGGCATTAGGTGCAAAGTCAGGACTGATGGCCTCCTGCAAGTTGAGCGTGACGATAATTGTTCTCGCGTTCAGATTATCATCTGTCGTCCGAATCCACTGATCTCTGACTATCTCGGAAAGAAAGGTGTCAAAGGTGACAGTAAGATTGCATGTATACGCGCTATCGTTGTAGTAAAATACAGCAGCCTCCCTTGTTCCGTCGTAGTTGAGCTCGACTATTCTGTGGTCACCTCCGTCTGTATACTCTTCCTGGATGCCTTCGATGTAAGGGCACAGTTGCCAATTACCTTTCCGATAATTCCAGTACAGATTCAGAAAGAATCTGCCAGCGCCCCATGATACCAAATCACTAAAACTCGAAAAGACCTCATATGTATAGTTTAACGGCTCCAGAAGTACCGAGTTGAGATTTATGCCGGGATACAGAAGCTGATCCATCGACACATTCAAAGTGAGGTCGCGCTGTGACCGGATCGCATATCGATCTGAGTCGGCCACAGAAGGCCAACTCAGTCCTGCGACTAAATGGAGCAGGCTCAAAATAAGAGCCACCGATACCTGTGCACTCCTCATCTGGATTTCATGGCGTAGGTGCAATCAACGGTGTCCGAATAGTCAACACGGGGACATCGCGTTTGGGCAGCGACTTTCGCTTTAGCCGCACGTCACGTGATTAAATAAATGACATAAGCTGAGCTATTAGTAATCTTTTTGGCCACGTACGCGATAGCACTCGGTAGAAGAGATCAGTAGGTGTAATTCAGCGTGAATAGTGATTGTAAAACAGTTAATAGATATACAGACAATTGAAATGCATTTTTATCTACTTATAGTCACAGAAGAAGATGCGTGGGTGGTGAAGCAGTGCAGGGCGTAGAAATTACGTTGCCTGAGTCGCCTTAATCTGATCAGTCCTCTTCTCTATAACTGCTCCCACCCCTGATTCCTCAATCTTTATCGGTCACCTACTTCCTCGCATATTCCACTTCCTCCAACACTTCAATTCCTCGATCAACGATCTTGTGCAAGAAGTATACACAGCATGCGTTTTTTTGGCAGTATCTTGACTGTTCTGGCTACGGCTGCAGTCGCGGTCACGGCGAGCAACGTCATCGAGGTTAACGACAAAGATTTCGACAAAGTCGTTCTCAATAGCGGCGTCCCGTCCCTTGTTGAGGTACGACTTTGAGCCTAGGATTTTGCTTCGTTGTCTGTTTTGCTCTTACTGACATCATTCTAGTTTTATGCGACATGGTGCGGCCACTGCAAGAACACAGCTCCGATCTATGAGCAGCTTGCTGATTCGTACGAGTCAAAGAAGGATAAAATCCAGATTGGTAATGGCCCACATTTACCGACAGTTAGTGATCTATATTGGGTGACTGAGTATTTAACATGATCTGCGTTATATAGTCAAAATCGACGGCGATCGGAACCGCAAGGCAGCCAAGAAGTACGGAATCGAAGGCTTCCCGACTTTCAAGTTCTTCGACGGCAAGGGCAGTGATCCTATTAACTATGAGAAAGGCCGCAGTCTCGAGCAATTCCAGGATTTCATCAGTGAAAACACCGGAATGAAGAGCCCTAAGCCCAAGGCTCCGCCTTCCGCCGTTACGATGCTGGATGACAGAAATTTCAAGAAACTCGCTCTTGACCCCAACAAGGATGTTCTCGTCGCTTTCACCGCATCCTGGTGCGGTCACTGCAAGGCAATGGCTCCTGCCTACGAGCAGGCTGCAGGTGTTTTTGCTGGCGATAAGGATGTCATCATCGCTAAGGTTGATTGCACTGCACCGGAAGCTCGCTCGATTTCTGAGGAGTTTGAGATCAAGGGTTACCCAACTATCAAATTCTTTCCGAAGGGATCTGACTCTCCTGTTGACTATCAGTTTGGTCGTTCTCTGGAAGACTTTGTCAGCTTTGTCAACAGCCATGCCGGTACTCACCGCACTTTGGACGGTAGCCTCGACGACACCATCGGTCTCCTTGAGGAGTTCGATAGCGTGATTGCCTTGCTGAAGGACGATGCGACTAAGGCTATTGAGAAGGCTAAGGAGGTCGCCAACTCTTCTTCTATCCCGTATGCGGCTTACTACGGCAAGGTCGTCGAGAAGGTCGCCAACCAGGGCGAGCAGTATCTCGAGAAGGAGATCACTCGCCTCGAGAACATTCTCAAGAAGGGAACTATGAACCGTGGAAACACCGACCAGTTCCAGATTAGAAAAAATATTCTGGCGGACGTTTTGGAGAAGTACAAGTCTCCTGCTGGCTCACATATTCAGGATGAACTGTGATCGCTTTCACTAGCGTTTTTCGGCAGAGTTCAGTTGTTCTTTGCAAACCAAGATGCTTAAATGAGAAACTTCTGTGATATGATTACTAAATGAAACTTGAACATAACTCCTGTTTTGTAACAATGTAGTTGACGTCTACAGCAATATACTCGTCTTGGTGATCGTTCTGCTCCTTCCTCAGCCTGTCATTATCTAATCGTATTGTACTTTGTAGTTTGCGACTATTCATCATGAACTTATTTTCTTTTCTAACTCGTCCATCCGTTTTTGCATGCTGTCCACTACAGTGCAGGAAAATGTATTAGCTTGAGATCGGGCAAAGCAGGTGGGATGGTAGAACATACTTCTTGATTCCAGTTCGCTCGATGATTTCGCGTATTCCTTGTTCTAAACACAAGTCGATTAAAAACCACTTCCTCTTTCATTCATCACAGACGTTTGACTTACCAGGTTATCTATGATACTTTGGATCTCGTCTTGGAGACCACGCGTCTGCAGTACAGCAACCGGACTTGATGTATCTTTTCCTTTGGCCGCCTCTCTAGCTTTGGCTGCTCTTGCAGCTGCAGCAGATTGTAATCTTTGCTCCGACTCCGGTTCTGGTGATGGGCTGTATTCTGTCTCTTGGTCGGCTGCTATTTCGTCAGACGATTGTTGTGACTTGTCGTCGCTGCTCGTGGTGTGGTTTAGGCTATCAACAATTGCCTCGGATGCAGAGCTTCTACCAGTGGACACGCCCTGCACATCAGATAGTGCATCCTCAAATAGCTCTCCGTCATTACTGACTCCTCTTTCTAGAGACACCGAACTACCTCTTGCGGACGAGACTGTAAGCTGTGCAGGAGTGCTGCTCTCCGACACTGAACTCGTCGATTGCTCTTCTGATGCTTGTTTCTCTGTCGACTCGTCGCTCGTCGTATCTTCTGCAATTTGATCTTGCTCAGACATTTTGAAAATGATACTGGTGATGTCTTATAGTCTGGTTGACAGTGCTGAATATGCTAAAGGGGATCCAAAATCTGTGTAGTTCGCTGTCCTAATTTACGTCATTTTATCTAATCCCTCTCCTCCCAACCAGCTTTTAACTCTAAAAAAATATCTTCGTTCTCTCGTCAGTTTATTCCCACATCTTGTTCACATCTTTTTTAGATATTCACCACAGATTTATACTCAGATATTTGTCTGTGATAAACGAAAATATAATAATATAATGGTAAGAGGATCTCATCTTCTAACTGGCAAGAACCGACACTAACCACGCCAATCATTGCAGGGTCACAAACAAGCATATCGCCGCCCAGACGGTCTTGGACGGGCTATCATCAATTCACGCAATAAAACCCGACGAGGACAGCGAGAACTCCCCGACGGTACCACGAGCGCTACCAAGGAAGACAAACAACCTGGCTGGGTCCGTCTGCAATCAGTCACACAGGAGCGCGATCTCGACGAGTTTTTGAACACCGCAGAGCTCGCGGGCACAGATTTTACGGCCACCAAACTCAACATCAAGATCTTACACCAAGATCAGACAAATCAGTACCTACTGACTGAGGAGCAACAACAAGCTGCAGACGAGCGACAACAATCCAACAGAAGGCGGTTGACGGTCCCTCGTCGTCCTGCCTGGGATTCATCTACGACTCGAGATGAGCTCGACAGAGCAGAGAAGGCCTCTTTTCTGGAGTGGCGCAGAGGGCTTGCCGAGCTAGAAGAGCAGCACGATCTTTTGCTTACACCATTTGAGCGAAATTTGGAGGTCTGGCGTCAGCTATGGCGAGTTGTGGAGCGATCGTCGGTCGTCGTGCAAATTTGCGACGCGCGCGAACCGATGTTCTATCGATCACAAGATCTGGCGGTCTATGTTCGCGAGTTGGCTTTCAACGAGAAGAAGGAGAAACGAAATCTGCTACTGATCAATAAAGCCGATTTACTCACCGTTCGGCAAAGACGACTTTGGGCCCGGCACTTCAAAAAAGAAAAGATCAGATTCGCGTTCTTCTCGGCAGCCATGGCGAGTCTGGAGGATGCATTCGAGGTGATGAGTCTTAATCGTGAGGTGGACGAGGAGCTGAAACGAGAATCCGATGAAGATGATGTTACCGCCGAGGATATCCACGTTCTATCGGTTGATGAGCTGGAGGATCTTTTCTTGAAAACCGCGCCACCACCAGAGAATGAAACAGACAAGATCTATATCGGATTGGTGGGATACCCCAACGTCGGAAAATCGTCGACTATCAACGCTCTCCTGGGAGCAAAGAAAGTGTCCGTTTCGGCCACACCCGGAAAAACAAAGCACTTCCAGACCATCCACCTTAGTGAGCGGGTAATCCTCTGCGATTGTCCGGGTCTCGTGTTTCCGAACTTTGCATCTACGAAAGCAGAGCTGGTCTGCAACGGTGTCTTGCCCATTGACCAGATGAGAGAATACACGGGTCCAGCGGGATTGCTTGCCCAGAGAATCCCGAAAGCATACATAGAAAAGACCTATGGAATCAAGATCCACACACGTCCAGAGATCGACGGCGGTACGGGCATCCCCACTGCCGATGAGCTGTTGGGTGCTTATGCCATCGCTCGTGGATTTATTCGGAGTAGTAAAGGTGGTCGTCCGGATGAGTCGAAAGCTGCCAGAGTTATCCTGAAGGACTATGTCAAAGGAAAGCTGCTATACTGTATTCCGCCGCCTGGAATCGATCCTGTCGAGTACAACAAAGAGACCTATGGTGATTTGTAGAGCTTATCGGGTTTTCAGAATTGATTCTTTGACTGCAGGGATTTTGATTTTGATTCTATTGTGTTGTTACGAATAATTGGGGATGATGCATGTCCGTATGTGGTGACCTTTTCCATTGTATATAGATGAGCGAACCAGACTAGGAGTTCTTCATTTGGGAGATATCGAATACATAGTTATATTTTGCACGCAAACACACCTTGGAATATTGATAGGATGATCATCTGTAAGTAGCTCTCCGCTTCTCTGGAGAATTCCAGCCATCACATTCACAGCGACGTACCGGCAATCATAGATCAACCATTTTTTTAATGCATAATGTATTTAGAATTAAATGTAAACAAAGAAACCAAATCTTTCACCCCACCCCCAAACCGGGACTCGCAAATGCAATCAAGTGACTTGCTGCAAAGAAAGCCAAGGCAACTCCCCACCTTCCATTGCTTATCGGTCAATCATCATTTGGACAATTAACCGGAACAGCTGCTGTGTTTATCCTATCGTCCAATCGCCTGATAATTTACTCCGACTTCTCCTCCTCGACGATGACAACAGGCTCGACAGCCTCAGTCTCAGCCGGGGCCTCCTCAGCGGCCTCGGGCTCAGCAGCCTCAGGCTCCTCGGGAGCGGCCTCAGCAGCCTTCTTGGCCTCGAAGTACTTGTCGAGGCTAAACTCATCTCCAAGCTTCTCGACGGTAGCGGTGAGAACCTCGTCGACGACTGACTTGGCGGGGGGAGCCTCGATGATCTCCTTGACCTCAGACACAATGTCGTCGGCCTCGTCTTCGCTGGCACCCTCGGCGATGGCGAGGGCCTTGTAGAGAGCATCACCGGTCAGGCCCTGGGCCTTGATCTTCTCAATCTTGGCGGACTGCTCCTCGAAAGCAAAGGGCTCGGTCGAAATCGGGACGGTACTCTTGAAGTAGTAGATCAATCCGATGGTGATGACAGGGACGACGATGGTGAGAGGGTCGATGGGGCCTGGGACGGGCGACGAACCGCCGGAGCTGGCGAAACGACGTCCGACAACGGCACGCTGGCGCAGGGTAGCTCTTAGGATGTTACGGGCGAACATTGTTGCTTTATGCGGTGTCTTTGTCGATAAGTTCGAGAAGTGGCCTGTTGCTGGTGTAGATGAAAAACCTCTATGCAGCAGTTCTCGGGAGGTTAACGCCTGACGCGTGATTCGGCGTCTTTTTGGCTCCAGAATAATAACATGAGGGTAAGGGCTTAAAGCATAAGTGTGCAGAAAACAGGTGCACGGCGGTTGCCCGGGTAATCGCCAGATCAGTGGATGTAAACATTGCTCGTTCGGTAAACAGCAGTGTTCGTGATTCTCCAGTCCGCCAGCTCTTATCGCATTCGACCTACTTGCTTCCAGCTTGCTAATTTTCGTCTCGTCTGAGAATATGTCGCTCAGTGACGCAAATATCTTGCAGAGTGAATTTGACAAAGTCCATATCGGTAAGATTGGCTGCGTCCCCTTGCCGGAGATGGGTAACGAACGCTAACTGTTCTATAGACTACGAAAAGCTGGTCAACAAACTAGCCGAAATCCGCCATGACCTTAAACATCAACCGGTAGAGGTAATTTGTCCAAACGCGTGTAATTATATAAGCACAATGTTCTGACAATCGCATAGATCAAAGCGGTCGATATCTTCTTTGACTACTTCGTCAAAGGGATGTTCCACGAAGACATTCGGATCTCACAGTACTCTTTTGGCTGCATCTGCCATTTAGTGAAGCGCTTATACTTCCAGGAGCCATCTAGACTTCGCCGCTACGCAAACCAGGTTGTCCCCGTTCTGCTCGAAAAGCTCCCAGAACGCAACAAGATCCACGATGTCGCCTCCAAAGCTCTCATGGATTACTGGCGCGCCTCCAGTATCGACGTGGAACGGTGCCTTCGCATATCAGGATTTTTGAACGACCGCAGCGAAGTGAGGGAGCAGACTCTAATATTCCTGTGCACACTCCAGGAGACAGAACCAAAATTTATCGTGCGCGGATTACTGTTTGATATTGTATCGGCTTTAAAAGATTCGGATCCGAAAGTCCAAGAGACTTGCCGTGAGAGCATACTGACTCTCTACAGGTGGGCATGCTCCAGATTTTAATTGATTGACTCAGTCTACTGACTATACATCATTCCATCTAGAAATGGATCTCTCCAAGCGCTCTTTGACCTAAAAACTGAGCTGGTGAACCAACATATCCCCACAGAGGTATCGAATGATATACTCAGCAAGCTGGGTGTCGACATACCAACTCCCGACAGCAGCTACAGCCAATCTTCTGGATCCTTGCTATCCTCATCTACCAATTCATCTCAGCGCCTATCTCGCCCCAAAAGCGCGCAGGACGAAACAGCTAATCTCACCAACACCACCACAGCAACGGGACCGACCGTGGGCGCGACCAAGCGAACACCGCTGGCTGTCATTCCCGACAAAGCTGACGAGAACAGAAGTATTCCCAATTATGTTTCTCCCACAGCTCCTCTGCACCAATCTTCACCAGCGATTCCTGAGCCTGCTATGCTTTTCATCAAACAGATTCCTGGAACCGCTATGGAGGATTTGAAGCCAGTGTATGCCACATCAGCTCGCGATTTGGAGCTACTCATGGAAGCAATGGTGAAGCATTTTGACGGAAAAGAGACTGAGGCAAACTGGGCAGAGAGACAGAAGAGCGTGGTGACTTTGCGGGGATTGCTTCGTGGAAATGCGTTTACAGATTATGCAGTGGAGTTCATCACTTCTCTTCGACCTCTTGTGGATGGTATCATCAAAGCAGTTAGCTCCCTGCGAACGACTTTGAGTACACATGGCTGCAAGCTGATTAGCGATCTTGCAAATGTGACTGGCAGTGCCATCGACCCATTTGTGGATGGATTCGTACAGACGCTCGTCAAACTTTCGGCAGCTACCAAAAAGATCTCTGGGCAGAATGCGAATGCATCTCTTGTCGTCCTGATCGCCTACACTTCTTTCCATCAGCGAGTGGCTAGCCATATCTGTGGTGCTTGCCGGGACAAGAACGCGCCGGCGAGACTGTTTGGCGCAGGGTGGCTACAGCTCCTACTAATGGTGCACAAGGATCAGAAAGCTACTATGGAGGCATCGAACTGCGTTGAGTTATTTGAAGCGAGCATCAAAAGCGGTCTTGGGGACGCCAACCCAAAGGTCCGGGAATGTATGCGGACCACGTTTTGGGAGTTTGACACACTATGGCCCAGCCATTCTGCCGTGTAAGTTTTCACCTCTAGCCTTTGTACTTATGGATGTATGTTGCTGACTGTTGTTTTCAGGATCATGAACAATCTCGATCAAATGGCTCGGAAAGCTCTCGAGAAAGTGAATCCCAACGCGTCCTCTGGCGCGTCATCCAGTGCATCGTCTATTTCAGGATCGTCCGGAAAACCCGCCGCCTCGAGACCGCGAGTAAGCGCAGTAGCCAAAGCTATCATGGAGGCGAAACAGAAGCAGGCCGCACAAGCTCAGGCGAAGGGTGTCAAGCCGGCAGTGCGAGGGCTTGATAAACCTGCTGTGAACATGGCGAAGGCTAATTAAATGGGGGTGGAGATGAATGGTGTATTCTATAATACGTGGGAAGTCAGGCGTAGCTTTGTATTTTATATATCTAATAATTTGAGCTCGTGACTACGACACGCTCTGTCCTAATTCATATGCGATGGATACATCATTTAGACGTCAATTAATTTTCACTATGGAACCAATGACTACACATGATAATCTAAAGAAAAACGCCGGATCATCCAGGAATAGAATATGCAAGTTACAACACCATCGTCCTAGCACCTCATGGCCCGTAAGGTCGTTAATTATCTTTTGGTATGATGTCTGGCTTATCAGAGGTCGAGATGCCACCCTCTGAAGCGGCGGACTCGGCAGAGGAAGATGGAACACTCGAGCGTCTGGCAGTATCTCCCGACATAAACTCCATCGGATGCCAGATTACCCAGTCGACCTCGATTCTATCAAAAATCTTCCCGCCGCGTTTCTTGGTCCCTTTAAAGCCATCCATGTCTTCCCATTTGATGGAGAAGGTACCGCCAGTGTCGTGGTCGCCTTCAAAGAAAAGATTGAACCAGGTATAAGCGGTTGAGCTTAGAAAGGACAGACCTGCTGGACCATACAGTTTCTTTTCGACTGATATGTTGACGTCAGCGGTGACGTGTATGTCAGCTCGAGGGCGAAGGATGACCTCTGTACCAGTTATAAAGTCGGCAGGTTGTCGACCAGATTCAGTCTTTTGAATGCGTTTTGCTGAATCATCTGCTTCGGAAAGCTCTGGCTTTGAATCATGTCGCTGATCTTCTATATCTGAATGTTCCGGAGACTCCGCTCCCGAGGAAGTTGAATCTCTTGCTTGATTCTCGTCTTTCGCTTCAGCGGCAGAGTCTTCCTCAACCTCGTCTCCCCCAAACCAAATTCTCCCTCTATGATTGCCATCGACGCCTTTTAACTCTCTAGACTGAACCGAATCATCGCTGCCAAATTCGTACAGAGTAGCAATTTTCTTCCCATGCTCCTTGAACCCACATATCCGGACCTCGATGCCTTTCACCGGATTCAGGATTCGCACTTCAGTAATAACAGCCGGAAGCTCTCTATACTCCCTGTTAGGATCGCGCGACCAAGTCTCGACATATGAGATCCATCTTCGCTGAGACAGAATCGAAACTCCCTCGCCGAACCCGGAGCGCATACGACGCGCAGTGAAATGAGCGAGTGCATTCTGCGCAGTCCACCGGTGCTGCGCAATCATGTACGCGCAAAAGATTGTGCCAGAACGGCCTTTGCCGGCCTTGCAGTGCAGGACCGCGACGTTTTCAGGGTTTTGCGAGAGGAACTTGTGGATCGAGGAAATGACGGATGGAAGCATAGCAAACGGAGGGGGGTTATGATCCGGGAAGGGGAAGTGGGAAACTAAACACTAAGTAAGCTTAACAGTCTTGACAGATCTATACACAAAGCAAAGAAGACGAGAGGACTGACCTCGATTGAAGAACTCGGAGTCGTCATAGCCGGCGCCCTCAGCCCGAAACTCCCAGACATGCCAGTGCGATCCGTGCTTCAGCGAGAGCAGTTTGCGCAGATCAGAAAGTGAATTTCGGTACAAAATCTTCGGAAACTCTGCGGTTGGCATCGAACAGACTATTATGTTGTTGTCCAGATAGGCAAGGTCGAGATATGTGTCTGCAACAGGATCGTAGTGCCGCGATCGCGGGGATGCGATAGCGGATCGGAAGAACTCAGCCATAGCGCAAGGAGACCGGAAGCTATACAAGTCTTTTTGCTAGTACTCAGAACAGGCACATTTCCGACAAAACAGTTCCAATAGTCTGGACTTGCGAGATGTGCTGGAAAGGTGGTAGAAGAGTAAGGAGCTAGCTTCGAGGTAGATGGCGCGAGTCGCGATTAATAGCCACGTGCGCGCGCGTTTATGTCATAATTTGCGCCAAATCAGACATCCAGTTCTCCACCTCTGATACCTAAAGTGCACCCATAAGTGAGTCTACTCAAGTAACAGCAAGCTTTGTCTAGATTATCGATTTACGTATATTTGTCACTAATATCCACACACGCGCTATAATCAAGGACAGCGTTCGGCAGACGCGACTAGGACTGATTTAGATATCAGGCACCGGGTAACTCCCCTGAAAGCTTACTTGCAGAAGTCCCAACTCCCAAAATTTTTTTGCAGACAATAATCTTTTGCCTTTGCAGCGTAACCCAGTTTTATCTACCCACACTGATTACAAGACCAGCAAGATGTCTTCGAAGAAAGTGAAGACGGGAAAGAAGTCAACGTCAAAGGCGGTTGCTGCTGCTAAGCCTGCTCCTGTTGAGGAAGAGACTGTCTCTGGGATTTCCGGGGCTACTGACTACTCCCTCGAGCAGACCAAGAAGGCTCTCATGGCACTGTTGAAGCATATGGAGAAGGTAGCAGCTGAGGGCGAAGTTGCAGCTGACGAAGGAGACGATGCGTTGTCTGGAAAGAAGCGCAAGCTGAATTTGCTGTCGGACGACCCGTCGGATCCGGCGCAGTCAGACAAGAAAGCGATTTACCTTGTCGTCAGCACCAAGAAGTTTTTGAGCGATCGGTTGGTTATGAAGCCAAAGCGCATGTATGTCTGGAATCTGTGTTGCCCATGTTTATGGGAGAGTTGCTAACTGTATTCAGTACTGTCCCGCATCCTATCTACAACAGCGATACCACCTCGATCTGCCTTCTCACAAAGGATCCCCAACGTCTTTACAAAGACATCTTTCTCCCGTCGGATATCGGCGACGACGACCCAGTTATCTCAGGGTCTCTAGCCCGTATCATCGGTGTCTCTAAACTTCGAAGCAAATTCAAGACCTTTGAGGCTCGCCGACAACTCAGAGACGGCTACGATCTATTCCTTGCCGACGATCGTATCGTTGCGATGCTTCCCCCTCTCCTAGGTAAAACCTTCATTGGAGTGAAGAAGATGCCTATACCGATCAGATTTCTTGGTCCTACTGGCAAGAAGAACGAGGAGACGCAGAAAGCTGTCAAGCAGCAGCTCAGCAAGAAGAAGCGCGCCGAGATCTCCCCTGAGGAGGAGATCGAGCAGGAGAAGAAGAATATCTCGGTGAAGCGAGTGAAGGCCGAGTTTGAGCGGACGCTGAAATCCGCTATCGTTGTCTTGCCCGCTGGTGCTTTGACAACAGTCAAGATCGGTTTCTCGACTTTTACTGCCGAGCAACTTGCTGAGAATGTGGACGCGGTGGTTGAGGAGCTGGCAAAGAGCGTCATAAAAGGAGGATGGGACGGGATCAGATCATTGCATGTTAAGAGCACGGACAGCATCAGTCTGCCTATCTTTTTGACTAAAAGTCTAGAGTGAAAGGTTTTGTTGTGTATGATAGATCAGCAAAAAGTTGGTTATTACGTTTTAAGATTGTGTAGACTTGATTAATTCTGTCCTCTAAAATGTCCTCATATACGCCGATCAAAAACACCACCACAACTCGCATATGAAATCATGCAGTCCAAAAGCATATACTGATAGACTAACGGGGGTTATGAGACCAAAAGAGTAGTAGCATGAAAAACAGTCATGACCGCAAAAGAAGCATGCATTCAGAAATTATTAAGAGTACAACATTTTGGGTTTGTGTAGGATCTGGAAAATAAAGGGAAAATGAACAAACAAAAAAAACAATAGGACGAGACGAAAACAAAGAGCCAGTAAACAGACAACTATACAGCCGAAGAAACGCATTTAAGTCGGCAAATAACAGTGATAAACGGACATTAGGAATACAAGACGGGCTATTTAACAAACAAGAAGCCCAAGAGGCAGACGAGCGATTATTAAGAACAAGCAAAAACGGTCTATAAGAAAATCTTCAAACCATGCGAATTAATTCGTTAAGTCAAGGAGGCAAAGTCAGAGATGCATAATGGCAGAATGATTTATCCACTCTCCAAAAAAATCGGTTCTTGATTGCTGGATGGCAATGGGAGCATGAGCAAAAGATGGCAGGTGAGAGTAAGAGCATGACGTAAGGAGAAAAATGGTGAAATGATGAAGATTAATCTGCCCAACCACCAACAGCATCAACCCACGAAGGCAGACAACTTCCCTCCTTTCCTTCGACATCGACGATATCTGTGTCGCATTTGCAACGGCATCCAACACCATTCTCACGCTCGACATCCCAAGAGTCCCAGTAGCGATCTTCTTCTCGGTCTCTCTTGCTGTGCGGGTCCCGGACGTAAGGCGTTCGCGGGAGTTGTTTCTTGGGGGCGTTTCCGGGGCAGTGCTGGATTGTAGTATGACGATAGCCAATGTCGCGGAAATAATGAACTTGTTCGGGTGCGAGGAAGATACCAGCAGCAAGAGAATGGACGGGAGCATCACCCCACCGCTCGTTCCAGAAACCGCCACTCCGGTCGAGGTATTGGAAGAAGTCTTCGTACTCTTTACTTCTGAAAAAGTCGAGTTTGGCAATCTCAAAGTTACTCCAGAAATGGCAGAGGTTATACTTTTCGCCATTCATGCTCTCGGGGTCGATATCTGGAGGGTCGCGCAGCCGGTATTCGTGGTCGTAGGGCTTCTTTTTGGCGTTTTCCTTCTCCTTCTTCTCGGCCTTTTCTTTCTCTTCGTCGGTCAAGAAAACTTCCCACATTCCTTTGGACGTGATATTTCTGGAGCGCCTAAAACCAGCGGCGTACCGGAAAAGATTTGGAATGGTGTCGATGAGTTCCTTGATGACGATGGTGAAGCCGTAGACCTTGCCGTGCTCCTGCATGTAAACGAAAGGGTCGTATGTAATGTCGCAGAAGTACTTGACATCGGGCTCGACTCGCCAGTACCATTCGTACTTTGCCAGCATAGGATGCTTGTAAAACTTTCCAGAGTAGAATCGGCACATGTGGTGATAGGAAGCCATCCCACCGTACATGATTGCGCGGTCGCCTTGGAGAGCGATGCCTTCCGCGATTTCTTCCTGGTCGGCCCAGTCGGGAAACTCCCATAGGTCAGGAGAGATTTGGCCAAACTCGATGACAGACTCTGTGACATTCTGGACGCCCTCACGGAAGGTGGAATTGAAGTCGCCGTCGTTGAGGAAAAGATAAGGGTAATGGTACCAGCGATTGAAGTGCCGCTCCATCGAACGCATTGAGTCTAGAACACCAGGAAGTTCCTTGTTCCGGGCTAGGATAACAAGGACCGCGTTGGCACGAGGCTTGTCTACATCCGGGACTCTGCAGCCAACAGCGAAGGGAGGGTCTATGGTGTCGTTGATGGCCCTGGACAAGAGATATTAGCGTTTAGCGTACAGAGAGGCGAATAGAAGAGGCGAGGTTCTGAAAATAGAAAACAATAGGAAACGCACCTTATGCTGGGCAGCCGGTTGACTTCGAGAAAGCCCGAGTTGGCCGAGTTATTTGTTGGCCGCCAGCCAGGCAGGAGGGCGAAAGTGATGAGGAGGAAAGGCAGGGCGATGACGAGCACGAGAGGGACGGATATGCGCGGACTGAGGCGAACCCGACGACGCAGTAAGCTCGCGCTGACGCGGGAGTGAGAAATATCAGACACTAAACGGCCCGCGGCCTCGCACACGCCTCGGACGCGGCGGCGGACTGCGGACATGATGAATGAGGGAGGGGGATGAAAATTTCTTTGTGAGGAAGTGTAGATATCCAAGACGCGATCATGGCAAATTCGGAGAGGCGGCGTCGATAGCGGCGCCCTGGCGAAAGGGCCGACCCTAACCCGGCCGAGGCAGCCACTCGCACGCCAGCAGCCCTCACAAAAGAGTTGCGATGTTTTCTGGATGTTTTATTGTTAGCTGCCGGTGCGGGAAGATTAGTAGTTTTAATGTCCGTAGACTGCGCGAACAGAACAGCGGAGCGTTGCAGAGATGTCTGCCGGCCACCGGCTCCTCTATCTGCCTCCTTCTTGCTCGACGGGCAGAGACCCTGTCGCTTACTGATAGAGCGTAACTTGGGAGGCGTTTATCAGCCGGACGCGCTACGCTCGGCAAACTTCCTTTCGCTGTACGTTATTTGCTTCCAGAGACTGAGCATTTACCGTCCTCTGCTTGGATTCAAGCAATCAAGACCGCAGGCAGGTTACTGTATTCTCGCTGCTCTGTTCATATGTGCAAGCATGCTTAGTCAATTCTTTCTCAGTAATATCCTACACTCTTCCAGAGGCCCAGACGCTCGGGACCCACCCGATCCAGCACGTTTGCCCCCCGGTATCTTAACCAGCCCCTCGCGATCCTAACTAACTAGTCAAACGGCTCAATTCTTCTGTGGCTTCGTCGCGCTCCTTCGTCAGCCGTGCGACCACCCGCACCGCGGCGTCGTGGTAGTATAAGGCTGTGCTCAGGTCCTGCCTTGTCTTCAGCAGCTCTTGTCGTAGCGATAGAGTCTCGAGCACCAGTGCGTCCCACTCGTTCTGGAACGTCTGCATTAGAGATGGGATACTTGCTTGCGCGGGTGCCCGCGCAATTGGCACCGCCGCGTCTATTTTCAATTCTGTTAGCACGGCTCTCAAAATCTCGCCCCTTCACCGACTAAAAATACGCAAACACCTCGCAAAATCCAAAACGCGAAAAAAATCTCAAAACTGTTGGGATCGAACCTTTGACCTCGATAACTTCCTCCATCGTCAACGGCTCGTTTGATACAGGATCAACTCCATTCTCTGCAACGTAAGCCTCTAGTAGCGACTTCTCGAACGGGCATCCTATTAAAATATGTGTATCAGCTATACCGAACCATCTATATCCTGCGTCTTCGACCTGGATCCATCGATAGCTTACCGCTCTTTGGCGAAATCACGGGCACCTTTGGCACGGTTCCCGAAACTAGAAAACAACAAACCGGGGTCAGCATATCCTGCCAAAAGCAAATCAGAAGCCAAACGCATACTTACTACCACACAGCATTGTCTCTTGTCTGTAGATCGGTCAACAGAGCAACAACCTGAAGTTCGCCCAACGCAAGAAAAGAGAGCGTCGCAGAATAAACTTTTATCTGCATATCTGCCAAAGTGCTGTGACTTCCTCGCTCAGAGAGAAATAAATCTGTCGCGCGTTTTCTGTTTCCTCTTTTTCTCTTTTTTTTCTCCAAGACTGGTGCTATTCTTCTCCTCTGCTGTGCAAGCGCATACTTCTCGGTTTTCCGGCTAGCTTCTTATTCCAAACCTGCGTGGCGAGATACAAGCCTCTTTTGTCCCGGCCCATGCCGCGAGGTCGTCTGCTTGCGGGTGGACGACGGTCACGCAGACTGAGAGCCTGAGCCGGGCCGGCGTTGCTAGCGTGCTTGTGCAGCGGGGGAACACACACAGTTCCATTGCTGAAGATTTTATAATAGTTTCTGTAATGGTGGTTATGGTACCGATAAGAATCCTTCTTGTGCTTGTGTTGGGCTGAAATCAGAGGCTTCCACGTTTCTAGTCGCCTGGGAGCAGGAACACATTTTTATAACATGTAGAAATATATACTTGATATTCACATCTATGCAATACTTAAATGCTCCAAATCTATTTACAAGTTCCATCACTACCTTCTGTAATCTTTCAGGCATGTAACCTTCCACTGTTCTCCTTTCTTGCGCTGTACATCTTCATGCTTTCATCTTCTGAGCCGGCTCAGCATTCGGTCTCTGTGAATATAATGTCCGGCTCGAGTTCCTTCCCGACGCGACGGCGGCCATGCAATAAGCGGAGGAACTTTTGAATCTGTCCAGACAATCAAGCTTCTTTCGTCGCTCAATCAAAGAAATGTTTTTTCTTCGAGCCTCGCTTTATCCTTTCTAGATTTGGGTGTTTCCAAGGTTGCGGTCTTCGCTTCCCACGTTTCCTTTTTAAGAGCAAAGGTGTCTTCGGTCTTTTGATCTTTGGCTTGATCTTTGGCTTCGGTTTTCGAACCCTGAACCGCTCTCCGGATTTCTTTCCAGATTGCTTTCCAGATTGCTTTCCAGGTTGCTTTCCAAATTGCTTTCCTTGTTTCTGGACTTCAGCATTCTGATCAGCTTGTGGTTTGGCTGTGGGCCCAGATTGAGCATCACTCTCTGCAGATTCAGCCTCACTATTTTCAGATGGAGCCCTCCTCGCTGGCATTGCGATCCTAGAGGCCTCTTTGATCGTCGTAATTGTCTTCTGAGTAGGCTGTATACCCTCAGCAAGCATCGCTTCGATGAGCTTCAAGATCTTCTTCGTTTCACCACGTTTCAAGAGCCCCAACATAAACTCAGTATAGTGGGAGGCATCGCGCTTGACTCCAAGCGAGGGCATTCGGTCCAGCAAGATCTGTGCACCCTTAAACTCGCCAAGCAGAGCCAGATATCTGAGCATGATACTGTACGATCTGCTGTCCAGTGGGACTCCCGATAGATTCATCTCGGCGATAATATCCTTGACGCCATCAGAATTGTTCCTCTCAGCATACATATACAGTATACGGTTGTATATCCGCGCGTCCGGCAATATGCCCTTCTCTGTCATCCTGCTTTTAATTTTCTTCACAAGACCGGGAAATTCTTGAGCCGGACGACTACGAGCATATGCGTAGAGCAGGGAGCTGAAAACACTGCTGTCTGGCCGAGCTTTCAGAATATCAAAATAGCTGAGCAAAGTTTCGGCGCCCAACACCTCGCCTCGCTCGGAAAAGAGCGACATAACCGTCGTGATATGGTGCTCATCGATCCTCATGCGCTTGTCCACCATCTGGAAAAAGATCTCAAACACTTTCTTGTGGTCATGCCGATCCTTGTACGCCTTGAGCATCAGATTGTAGGTCTTCTCGTCCGGCTGGCGACCGAATTTGTGAAGATTGTAGAAAATATGGGCTGCGCCTTCGGCGTCGCCTTCGAGGACTCGACACCGCAATAATATATAAATGCAAGAGTACGGGACTCGCTTAAAGCGCTCCAATATCTCTTTGAATAATATATTCACCCGCTCCATATCGCCGATATCTCCATATGCTTGCATGACGATATTGTAATGCTCCGTTGAAGGCTGGTGGAGACTGTCGAAAAACTTTTCCATTTTGGCGTAGTCCTTTAAGGCAGCCAACGTGTGTAGTTTTAGACTGATCAGGGTCTTGGCGCCGGGCTCGCTCGAATGCGTGTGCGCTTCGTAGTATGCAATCATTTTCGCGGCATCTTCTGGGAGACCGCCCTTGTTGAGAAGATGGACAATCACATGGAGGTCTCCGAGCTTCATCTCGTGTTGTCTGATGAGCATATACACCTTCTTCGACATCAACGGCGCCTGGAGTTTTGCGAGCATAGGTACTATCTTTCGACAAATTTTCTTACCGACACCCCCTAGATTCTTCAAGATATACCCCACGCTCGAAAGAAGCTGGTTTTGTTGACCTTTCGCGATGCCTTGGATGATCTCGTGCAGCTCTCGATTGAAAGTCTGACTATCGATATCGGCAAAGACAGGGTTTGTTCTGTATTTGTTGATACTCCATAGTACCAGTAGAGAAGCAGAATCATCATCAAAGGAGCAGTGGCGCTTGATCATATTCCAAAATGCATCTGCCCTGTATTCAAACTTCTTGACACCTTCCATGAAAACATCGGGAACGAGGTCGACGAGACCCAACCGCAGCAACGCCCAGAGATCGTATTGATAATCCAGCTCTGTGCGCATACTCTCGGGGGTATCGTTAAACAGCTGCAGAATGTGATTCCAGTGTCGTTTCATCTTGCTCGCTCGGAAGTAATTGTAGACTTCGTAGCGCATATCCATCATGCTGTCGAATGTTTCCGGTGACTCTACACATAAGCTCCACAGAAAGCCGACATGGTCCGCCAAAAGGATATTATGCGAGGTAACGATTTTTTGCAGAGCATCAGCCCGACCTTGCGGATCAGGAGGTACGACGCTCAATGACTTTCGTCGCCTTAGAGCTGCCTTTGTTTCCGCTTCTGATAGTGTTGACAGATCCGATGGAGGTTCGTATAAATTTGTCGGGTCCCAGTATTTTCTACTGTCGACGACTAATGAAGAATTGATGATGTCGTCGAATTTTGTGTTTTTGTCATCTATGAAGAAGAATTAGCATTTGCGTGTCAAAATGAGCCAGCTACGGCGTTAGTATATTCAGTACTTACCGCTCTTGTTTAAATAATGGCTTTGACTGAAAAGTCTCCGCTTGTCGGCCGAAATGTTGCTGTTTTTATATCCAAACACAGTCGAGTACTTTGCAGCGGCCGAGCGCACGAAAGCAATTGTCCGAGCAGAATAGAGAGCAAACTTGAACGGATTGTGCAGTCTTCTCTTGTCCACGTCGCTCCCGCATATCGAACTCCAGCAACTTTCCATTGACCACAATAATAGCTCATCGTGATACAGACGAAATGGCCGGCCTAGTCCGCGACTGCTGGACGTGGCTGCTGACGTGCCCAGTATCTTGGCTAGATGAAATCCGATAGTCGACCGAAGCTGGACCAGTAGAGATCCCGGCGACCGATCGGCCATAGCTGTAGATGTAAAGAGTAACCCAATCGACCACGCACCCGCTTACTCCGCAGGCGTCTGAATTGTGGTCTTTAGTGGTCCGGCTGGGTTACTCCAAAATCGGATTTCTCTCGCTGCCGGAGCAGGAAAACGAAGTATACCGACGATCACGTCTATGGAGCTACCGCCTTTCCGAAAAGAAAAGAAAAAAGAAAGCGACTCGGGTAAATTTCACCTAGTACATAAGCCAAACAGGATATATGCCGATAAAACTCTCATCCCATGCCCAGCAAGCGCGACAATGCTGTTCGTGATTTTTTCGGTGCTGAAGCTCTTCCTCGCTTTCAATCTTTTTTTTCGCTTTTGTCGAATTTCGTCGGGGTCGTGGAACGACACCCTCGGGCTTACCGCGACGCGCACGGCAGCTCGCTCTGGGAACCGACCTTCAAAGTCCCAAAACTTTTTTGTTTTTGCCATTGGGACTTTTTTTTCCTCTCCGGCTTGTACTCTATTCCATAACAACTGTCGCGTGTGCAGCTACAAGAGGTCCAGCCATGAGTTCATCATCTGCAAAAGGGGTGCACAAGCCGTTCAGAGTGCCAAAGTCGATGCCAGACGGCGTCCACAAGCGGAAACGTTAGTAGTCGTTGCGAATGAATCAGATCAATCGAGTGAGAGATAAAACTAACATGCGATGGAATAATCTAGTCGAGAAGATCAAGAAGACGCTCACGCACAATGCTGAAGTGAAACGATCGTACAGAAAGACGCTGAAGAAGATGGGTCTCGAAGTCCCAGTCGACCCGCGCCGAGCTGCTGCTGCAACCAGTACCGACGCTGCTACTTCCAGCGACGAGAATGACAAGGAAGTCAAAGACGAAGTAGATGCCGACAAAGAAGACAAGGAGCAAGAGCCCGCTCAAACAGACGACGACTCTCACAAGTTGCACGAAGAACGCAAGCGAAAGCTCTCGAGATTCAAGAGGGAAGAGGCCAAGGCGGCTGAGGTGCGCGCTGAGCGCGAGGCCCGGCAACGGGAGCAGCAGAGACGCGCTGCGGAGCGGAAGGAGAAACTTGCTGTCAGGGAGCGGCATAAGAAGAAGATGATGCAGTACACGCAGCGTGGTCAGCCGAAACTGGGTCCTAAGGTCGATGTTTTGCTGGATCGCATCCGAAAGCAGACTGCTGCTACGAGTTAAGAGGCTGACGACTGATAATCCGTATTTGGGGCTACAATGGCGTTATGTTTGGTTTTGCTTCATGTGATTTGATTAATAAAAACACATCCTCATTCTACTTGTATTCGAACGCATAGATAGAGTATTTATTCGAACAGGTATCGACGCTCAGGGGACGTTGCCCGTACAGGAGACGCTACACGATAGGGAGACGCTGCTCGGAAAGGAGACTCTGCACGGACAGGCGGCGTAGCACTAACAGGCGACGACTGAAGCGGCGAGCTAAAATAATTCGCAGCAAACCTGAAAGAAACCCCGTTGCCGTCTTGCTGCTGGACCTGTGCCGCGGCAGATTCCCCTAGACGGTATCTATTATTGCGTGGAATCAGCGGAGGCGCCGGCAGGCCGTACCAGCGCCGGGGGATAGTGTAGCATCGAGCGTCGGGGTCGAAGCAGTAGTAAATCTCCCGGATGATTTTGACAACGCATGACAGACAGACACAAAGAATTGCAATGGGTATTGAGAGCAATAACAGGATGAAGGTGGAGATGGGATTTGACACCAAGAACTCTGGATTCCAGTTGCAGCTGACCGAAGTGATCAGCTCTTTAAACGATTTGAAAAAAACCACAACACCCTCGTTGAAGTTATCCAGAAAGTCACAGCTTGTCTCCCTAAATGCTCTTTCGCAATTAATGACAGCGTTTGCAAAGGTCCTGGTCAGACGTATAGGTCTCCTGTAATCAACGAGCTCAAGCAGCCCAATGCCAGACTCCTCCTCTGATGCTACATTGCTTCGCTCGATCACAGGCCCATTAGGAGGTAGCAAAGGAATCGGCTGCAGAGCACCACCAGGAGTAGGACGCCTTGAGAAATTAGAATCGGGGTCGGCACTGTTGTAAGTGGTCGCGGCCGACGCGTCTGAAGTCTGCAAGGTAAGCTGGGGTCTTGATCTCGGGGTATCAGTCGAGGTGACTGCAGGACCTACACGAGGACTTTTGAAGCTATTAGAAGAAGCCATTCGTGAACTGAATAGGGTAGATGTCTTTCTTTGACTGGGGAAGAAAGAGTTATGAATGTTCACAAATATCGATGTGGGCGAGAACTGATTCCAAAGCAGGCCAACAAATAAGCTTTTCAGGGGGGTCGTTCCGTGGGCCGCACATATCGAGACCAGGATGAATCATTGCCACATCTCAATCTACAAGAGACATTGACACGCAATGACGATACGATCATCGTTTAATTTCGCAACCGCGACGCTAGATGAGGTGCTGGACGATCTCTCTGTGCGGTTTATACAAAACTGTCCGCCTGAGGAGCTGACGTCGGTAGAGGTACGCTTTCTGTATACATGGTGTTTTGATCTAGATATTGCAGTCTGGCTAACCAATTTGTTCTGTTAATAGCGAGTCTGCTTTCAAGCGGAGGAAGCCCACTGGTTTTATGAAGACTTTATCCGAGCAGAAAACCCCCAGTTACCATCTCTTTCGCAAAAGAACTTCACCGCCCGGATATTCACACACTGCCCGCTCCTCCGCAAATGGAGCGATGTTCACGAGCAAGCGTTTGCCGATTTCATGCAGTACAAGACACGTGTCCCCGTGCGAGGTGCTATACTTCTCAACAAGAATCTGGACAAGTGTATTCTTGTGAAGGGCTGGAAGTCCTCTGCGAGTTGGGGTTTTCCAAAGGGTAAAATCAATAAAGGCGAGCCGGACGAGGATTGCGCGATCCGAGAGGTTATCGAGGAGACTGGATATGATGTTTCTGCGCTACTGAAGAAGGAGGATTATATTAATATTACGATACGAGAGCAGCAGCTGAGACTGTATATTATTGCGGGCGTTCCGATGGATGCTGCGTTTGAGCCACAGACAAGAAAAGAGATTAGTGTGAGTTGTTGGTGCTGAGTTTGGATTGATTCACGGTACAAAGTATACTAACAAGCACATCAGAAAATTGAATGGTTCAAGCTGAGTTCGCTTCCGACGTATGGAGACTCGAGAGACGCAGCAGCAGCGATAAAGAACGGCCAGGCGTCGAAGAAGTTCTACATGGTAGCGCCGTTTATGAAGCAGCTGCTGAGATGGGTGAATGAGCACAAGCCGCCCAAGCCTGCGAAAAAGACTGTGACGTATGCGGAGCCGGTTGTCGCTGTGCCGGCGGTGCCTTCGAATACGATGAGTATATTCGATCAGATCTCCGCACAACTGAAGACGAATAGCGGACCGTCTACACAGGAGAAAGGAGCGGTCAAACAGAAGAAGCAAAACCGGCCAAACAAGCAACAGAAGATCCAGGCTAGCCCTGATACGACAGCGCAATATGTCGCACCCGTGCAGCAGCAGCAACTACAGGAACCGCAACAAGTCAATGCGTATACCCAAACTACGCCTATGGCTGACACTCGGGCACAGGCTGGCGCGAATTCGGCTGCTGCTCAGTCTATTTTGTCTATGATTCGCAAAAACTGAGATTGGTTGTGAATAGTTCATTTTTGTATACGTTTCGCGGACCACAGGGCGCGGGCACGGGATTGGAGGGTTCTTTTGTACTGCTAAGATATTTTTTATAACTGTATTGCATTGTTGGATAATTCTTAATAATAAGATAAGGATTAATGTACAGAAAACAATCAGAAAGCTATATACAATAAAGAGAACGCCAAAGAGATATGTACGATATCGAGACCCCGTACGACGATTTAGACCTTGTGTCGGTACTGCGCAAGCATGTGGAAAGGAGACCAGATGCCACGAGGACCGTCGTTGATAGAAGAGACGGGGTGGGTAGGACGGACGAGCTTTTTGCCGGAGGAGTTGCGGAGCAGTTTGGCTTTTGTGACGATTTCGGAGGGAGACATGTTTGCGACGCCAATCGATTTTTTCTTTCCG
The DNA here is from genome assembly GCF_037950935.1 of Myxozyma melibiosi. Classification (NCBI taxonomy): domain Eukaryota; kingdom Fungi; phylum Ascomycota; class Lipomycetes; order Lipomycetales; family Lipomycetaceae; genus Myxozyma; species Myxozyma melibiosi. The sequence continues at coordinate 2,457,890 of NW_027042915.1, read as the reverse complement.
TTGACTGCGGTAGAAATTGTCAGCGGTTGATTTGTAAAAGCAAAAGTTAGGAAGACGTAGGAAGACGTACGATAGTGGCCGGTGATGAGGGGCTGGCCGTGTTTATGGGTGACCTCGAATTCGATACCGGGGTTCTCTTTACTGAACTTGGCAAGGTTTTCGTGAATGTATTCTCTGCGCAAACGTTAGCGGTCGTTCTGAAGTAAACAAAACAGAGACAATTAAAATATCAAACATACCGCATGCCAACTGACGAAGCACCCCGGTTGCAGTACCGGAAGGTGAGTTTGCGGCACTAAAGCGATGGAGGAAGTTAGCAAAGCTGCGCAGGCATTGCCGCGCACGCGGACCTGGAAAGACAGAGAGAAAGACATACGGGAAGCACAAAGGCACCGACGCCATTGCGCATGACGGAGATTCCGCGACGAACTGCGTTGACTGGCATTTTGGATGGAATGAAGCAGAGCAGTCTTGGTTCTCGGGAGTGGTGCTGGCTGTATTTGATAAATATTTTCGTGGACGAGTGCTCACGTGACTATATTATTCACGTGACTATATTATGACTAAGATATCTGTCATCAAGTCTCCGAGATCTGCCCTAACCAGTGCAGGCAGTCAGATCTGCGGGCGCGTGCAACTTGCATTAGCAAATCCGGACTACGAAGATGGACGCGTGTGCGGTCGCAGATGGAGAACGCGCTAAAGTAAGACAATAACGGACGAGGGGCGAGGCAGAAATATGCAGCCGACTATTGTGGACGGGTCTACCGAATACTTCTGGCAGCCAAAACCGGGGAAGAATGAATTCATAGACGGCATACGCGACGAGCAAAGGCTGAGCGGTGACAGAGCGGAAGGAGAAGAATGGTGGACTGCATTCCAGATGCGGGTCCCCACGCCGGTCGCTGAGTAGGCCAGCAACCAGAGCCGAGCAGATAAACACCTGGATCGTCCAGCAGAGGGGGTTTTCCCTGAAATAACAGCAATCTGCAATATCGAGCAAATGAGCTGCGCGTGGAATGCACACGACCGCTGCCGATAGCGCGTCGAGTCGCGATCTCGCTTCGCGTGTCTGGCTAATCCGCCACTACTCTAGTACAGCGTGCGGCTCAGGGCGGTGCACAGCCAACACACGCTGGATGCGCGCGCCGGGCCAGGGGGCGCTGAGGCGGGCGATTTAAGGTTGCGGCCATGCATTAATCTGCCTCGACGCGTTTCCCCTTGATTGAACTCATCAAATCCTGCTCTCCTTTCCTCTGCCGGTCCTGCTCAAATATTCTCCAGCCGTGCCTCCTTCTCTTCTTCTCCTTCTTCCCTCCTCCTCCTCCTCTCTCTCTTTTTCTGCATTCGCACTCATCCATGTCTGCGGCAATCTCCCGTCGCCGCTCGGGCTTCGTTGGAAGACCCCAGTCCATGATCGTCGACTCCTCCGACTTTGACCTCGAGTCCTCCTTCTTCCGCGTTGCCGCCCACTCCCGCCAGAGCTCCTCGGCCACCTCCTCCGCCCTGTCCTCAATCGACTCGGCCTCCTCCTCAAACATCGCCTTCTACGACGACCAGGACCAATCCCACTCTCTCGTCCCCCAGCATGCCCAGCCATCTCTCAAGCAGGCCCCGTCTCAGTCCCAGTCTTCCTCTCTCTCTTCCCCCTCGACCGTCCTGCCTACAAAGCATGGCCTGAGCCCCGAGAAGGATAGCAAGAAGAGCGTGTTCGGAAGAATGCGTCTCTCGCTCGACCGCCGTCGCAAAATGCCGTGGTCAAATTCGAGCAAGAACAGCAGTACGGCGTCGATCACACCTGCACCTCAACCTCCCAAACCGAAAACCCAGAGAAAGTCTTCTTCAACCTCAACCTCAAATTCATATGCATCTCCCACCTCGTCTCCGACTGCGGCACCGCACCAGGGTGTATTACAGAAGCAACAAGAACAACTGCCGCAGGCGCAGAATGAAAAATTGCAACAACCACAGCAGCAGCAAGAAAAGGAGCAGCAACCACAACCGAAAGAACCAGAGTCCACGACTCCTGCACAGGCTGAACCCCAGCGGCAACAACTGCCAACGCGACAACTGAGCACTAGGCTCACATTCGGCTCCATCAGATCATCGCTAAACCCCAACTCTGGCGGCCAAATCTCCCCCACAATCAAACTTGTCACCGCATCGCCGGTTACCGAGAACGGGTCGTCGTCCCCATCCACTCCTGGCGAGTCTTCTCTTTACATTTCCACATCCCCGTCCTCCGTGTCCTCGGTCTCGCCTTCGCCAGTTAAGTCATCTGCTATGAGCATCGATCGGCCGGTTCCCGAGACGATCATGGAGGATGATCCCGTGACACCTACGCGAATGCCATCGACTACTCAGGTTCCCCGTTTACGAGCTGCGCCTCGTCCTCGTAAAGGCCCTGCTAGAGCTCGACCGAACACGATCGTCGGGTTTTTCAGACAGAGCAAGGCTTTTTCTGCACCAAAGATATGCGACGTGTTTGGCATGACTCTTACTGAGGCAACTATGGCCACTCGTATGAGTGTCGAGAACGGTAAGTAGTTCTGCTCCAGCTCAGAAACTTTCTGTGTGCTAATATTTGACTAGATGACCCGCGATACTGGGTTCCTGCCATTGTCTCGATCTGCGTCGAGTTTCTAAACAAGTACGCGCTCGAGGAGGAAGGCCTTTACCGTATCTCTGGAAGTGCCTCAGCCGTTGAGGAACTCAAGAAAGAGTTTGCATTCTGCGGTGAATCTACTGTTCTTCGTCATGGTGTACACGACGTGCACACCGTTGCGTCGTTGCTCAAGTCGTACATCAGACAACGTAAGTCTGCATGATTTTCAATATTCCTGATCGCGTTGCTAACATCGCTACCCAGTCCCCGAAGAAATTGTGGCTCCCTCACCGCAACTCAGTGCGATACTGATGAACAGAACGAGCAACATTCCCTTCACAGATCTACAGGACTACCTAGCAAAGCTGCCTCCTTACAACTACCACACTCTATGCTTCCTCTGTGGGCATTTTGGCAAGGTAGCCGGCAACTACAAGCAGAACCGGATGCCGCTCTCCAACCTGGTCCTGATCCTGTGCCCCACCATGAGAATGGACAGCAAATTGTTCTCGTGGATGGTCGAGTTCACTGATCAGTGCATTGGAGATCCTAGTCGTCCACTGGTGCGCTACAGTGAGCAGATCAGTCTGATCGAGGAGACCAGCCGCCAGGGACTGGAGTAGGTCTATCTCCCATATTTACGAAAACAGAAAATTAATACTGCCAGGAAGAGTAAAATAAGTCCCTGGAATGATTGTTTAGCAGGAGTTTTTGTCGAATTAAGTGTATGACTGGCTTGGTCTGTCTCTTCTGCCCATGCCTAAGATATACACATGAAAACACGGTCAGGCATCTAACGATTTTCTTTTACAATGTTTGGTTTTGCAATTTGTTTTATTCATACACGCTCTTTTTTTGTTGATTTCTTAATTTCCGGTTTCTATCATATATCATATAACTTGGTTACAGCTTTGGCATACAATGTATATACCATTATCTACGTTCGGTAGCGCAATATCAAAATAACATCTGTGTTTATTAACAGTATATTGGTAAATAACTTTTTGGAAAGAAATCCAGACCCTTGACGATATTATACAAATGCAAGAAAAAAAATCAAGAAACGAAACCGTAACCCATCAAGCAAGGAGACAAACAAAGAAATGAAGGAAAGTGCAGACAACCGATTACTTCCGTTTTGACGGTCTAGTAGTCTTAAGAAGAGAAGAAGGGGGTTTCTCCTCACGCTTCTTCTTCTTTGACTGTCCCTCGTCGACGGCTTCACCGTTTGCATCAACCTCGACAATCCACGGGGCGTCCTGGTTCTTGCCCTTGTAACCCCACTTCTTGACCCATTCTCCCGTGGCTTCGTCGTAGACTTGGTTGCCGGTGTTGCGCTCCTTGGTGATGCCTTTCTGTTTGGCAAATTTCTCCCACTTGGTGGGAGGCTTGGGGGTAGGAACCTGTACAGAAAAAGAGAGCGGGTTAGATAAAGGCGAAGAAAATAAAGATAATGGAAAAAAAAAGACGGATCATGGAACGTACAGGCTTCTCGCGCGGGAGTTGGTAGACGGTATCAGGCAGCTTGACAAAGACGCCTTCACTCGTGCGTGCATCGCCACCGGTGCGTCCGCCGGTGACGACCGGCTGAGCAAGGAGCTGGTTGACAAGAAGCTGGGCGGAGTCGCGGGCGAGCGCCGTCAGGTGCGCCTCCTTTGCAGCCTCTGACTTCATTGCCTCTGCGTCGAGCATGTTTGAGTCGTAGAGAGCAAGATTGCCCAAGTCATAGTTGACCGGGACCTCGCGGTCGACGGTGACTGGTCTGGCGGAGACGGGTATATCAGACATTGCAGGTGCTATTACTGTTGATGTGCTGAGCAGACAGAGATCTCGAAATATTTTTCTGAGCGGCCGTCGTTGGGAGTTCTCGAAACTCTGGGCGGCCGAGCACGTGGCCGGGCGGAAGCGGCATAAGCGTCGCAGCGGCTGCTGCACAGAACACGGCGAATCAGTTAGGGGCGAGGCCCGTGTGCGATGGAGCAAAGCCTCATCTCAACCAGCCAAAGTCCCGCCTCCGCTCCTCCGTCTGCGCTCTTCCTCAGCTGCTCGCCGGTCTGCTAATCCCCGTCTCGCTCCTCTTTTCTCGCTGCTTATCTGCACAGTTGCTACTGCCTAATCATGGCTTTACAGCCTGACGAATTGCTCGAAAAGGTCCAGGCTACGCGCGATGAAATCGCTCAGCTAAAGGAAAAAGTCGACGCGCGCCGCGAGGAGCTTCACGACACCGACCGTACGCTTCTCTTTTGTCTGTCATTGTATCTTGCGCACCCTCCGAAGCTGATTGATTGTTTATCTTTTTATAGTCCGTCGCGAGGCCACCTCCATTGACCCGGTTCCGCGCCCGAATCTCCGGGTTCGGCAAACCCTCAAGGGTCATATCGACAAGATATCGGCAATGCACTGGTCCACCAACCGCCGGAATCTCGTCTCCGCCTCCCAGGACGGCAAGCTCATAGTCTGGGATGCTTACACAGGCAACAAAGTCCACGCGATCCCGCTCCGCTCGACCTGGGTCATGTCCTGCGCTTACTCTCCTTCTGGTAATCTCGTTGCTTCGGGCGGCCTCGAAAACGTTTGCTCGATTTACTCTCTCAATTCCGGCAGCAGCCCCATCCGCACCACCCGCGAGCTCACCGCTCACGTCGGTTACATCTCCTGCATGCGCTTTCTCTCAGATCAGCGCATTCTCACCGCTTCAGGCGACAAGACCTGCATCCTCTGGGATATCCCCTCCGGCGCCCAGGTCCAGGAGTTCACTGAGCATCTCGGCGATGTCATGTCGGTCGATATCTGCCCTACTAACAGCAATGTTTTTGTTTCCGGCGCCTGCGACGCTTTTGCAAAGGTTTGGGATATGCGGGAAGGCGGCAAGTCTGCGCAGACGTTCCGGACACACAAGAAGGATATCAACGCGGTGCAGTTCTTCCCCGACGGGCGGGCGTTCGCAACCGGCTCGGACGACGGTACTTGCAGATTATACGACCTGCGCGCTGATCGGGAACTCATGGTCTTGAGCTCACCGCCGTTGGATGTCAGCGTTACTTCAATTGCCTTCTCGCATTCCGGCCGTCTGCTGTTTGCCGGTTATGAAAACAGTGAATGCAGAGTACGTCTTTCATTTTTTTTTTTTCAGAAATCTCTATTTATTCGGCTTGCTGATATCATTATTTATAGATTTGGGATGTTCTGCGAGGAGAAAAGGTTGGATCGATCAATGGCCATCAGAACCGGATAAGTTGCCTGGGAATGAGCAACGACGGTATGAGCCTTTGTACCGGATCGTGGGATGCCACCGTAAGTTTTGACTGGTTATGATTACTACTTTTACGACAGTGTTTGCTAACAGATTGATTATTTCAGCTCAAAATCTGGACTCTGTGATGTATTTTTTGTTATGCAGGCTCAAAAAGGAGGGTCTCTATGAAAAACACTTCTAGACTCCTCTCGTCCTCGGCCATAAAATCACGTCGTCTCTCAACTTCTCGAACAAAATTTCAGCGCTATCTCTCTCGCTGACGGCTTTGTATTGGAAAAACTTCAGATTGACGACTTGTTTGAGGGAGCGGTCTCTTACTTTTGAGCCAGTTGGCATGTATTTGTATTGTATAGTTAATTCTTCATGTGTCTGTTTCTTTCCGCGACTGTTTTGGTAGTCTGCATCATTCTTGTTTCTCTCTCTCTTCTCACTCTTCTTTTCTAAGCATATCCTTATGATGCAGCACCTACGAGAGTATCCTGGTTATGCATTTTATGGCTAGTCATTGTCCCCGATCAAATATGTAGTATCATTTTGTCTGTCTTCGGTGTTTTAGTTTTCTTGTCTTGTTTCCTTCGCCTTTTGTTCTCTTTCTTGGTATTTGATCTACTAATATAGAGTCATCCAAATAATTCAACTTCCTAGACAGCTCCTAAAAACCTCTACGTCTCACTAGATGTATCGGAATGCTCGTGTATTTACAAGATAAACAAACAAAAATTACTAACGCAGATAGAATGGCATCAAAGCAAATAAATAAAAAATCATGGACCTGAGGAACCAGTAATCAAAAATCGAGCATACAAAAACGGGATTCTGCCGATCTTTAGTGGCACGCGTATGGCACATATATACACAATATACTCGACAACTTAACAGTCTTTTCTTTCTTCTCCCGTATACTTTCCGTGACCAGCTTGTACAGCAGTGTTCATACTTTTGATCAGTTTAGACAATGACCTGGCCAGGGTCGATGAAGAGCGGCTGGAATTCAGCTTCGGGGGTTTCTTCGGTCGAGCTTGGGGGGGCACTGTTGGGAGAGTACAGGTACCACGCCTTGAGAGCGTGAATGGCAGCACGGGTCTCGGCCTCAGAAATACTCCGGCCTTCGCCGGAGCCGAGCAGGTTCGAGCCGGAGTAGACGCCGACGATGTAGACCGCTCCCATAGACGACCGACCGGTTTCGGCGATCATGCGGGAGATGGGCTGCGCCAGTTTCTCGCGCGCACAAAGACGGGAGAGCTCACGAGTAGGTTGCTCGAATCGGAAAAGCTTGGAGATGTCGAGTTTGCGGGACAGGATGTGGTTGAAGATAAACAGCTTTGCAGCCTCGCGCCCGCTGTGTAGGTACAGGCCTCCGATAATGGAGCGCACAAAGTCGCTCATTGCGGTCGAGTATCGCTGCACGGCGCGCTTGGTGCCGTCCTCGTTCTCTCGGTCAACGTACTCGGTCAAACCACCAACACGGCCAAACACCAGACTTCCGTACTTGAGGACTCCAAAGTAGTCAATCAAGTCCTGGTCTTTCTTTATTTCCACCTTTTTTCCGGTCTTTACAACCCTCGGCCGCTCGTGCTCGACACCCCAGCTACGCCCGACGCTAGTCAGCGCGTCATCACCGCAGTATGCCCAACGAGCCTCCTTGATGATCTCCATTGGTAGACGGGGGTATGAGCAGACGATGAATTCTGAAACGTAAAAGTCCAGCAGACGATTGCCTAGTTCGCTAAGCGTGCTGTTGTCCGGGAACGTTCCGGCCAGTTTGGAAGTAGCGCTGTTCAATGCCCGTGCCAGCGTCGTCAGTTCGTATTCAGCAGGAAGCTCAAGACGGGCGTGAAGAGCGACGAGAGCTGTGCATTTGGCGACCTCTGATGCCGGGAACGGGGCGACCCCAGAAGCTACCGTCGAGTTCGAGCGTGACATAACCGACGGGATGGTCAGTCGTTGTTGCCGCAATTCGGAGGAGAACAGAAGGGCTGAAGTCGGCCGTAAACTGCTCGGCGCGCATGTTGTGTATAGCCTCCGATTCGGAATACTGCGGTGTAGACCGTATACTCTTTGACTCGCTTCAGCGCGCACGACAGCAAATCCTAATATAACAAACAAGCATTAAAAACCATTCCTTCAATCCTTTTCAATCGTCTGGAGAAAACATACTGGAAACCGCTCCCCACGTGCCCGACGGTTGGCCTGGTAGTAGCATTGACGGCGACACAGACGACGGGTTGAGACGTCTGTTCACCGGACCAATGTGTCGTATACTCATCCTACTTCTCTAGAGTTCTCTTTTCCCTTGGTAGTCTGTTTATTTCGCTTGTCGATTGCGAGGGATGAGGAACAAGAGAGAGCTGTAGACAATGAAAAACTTCGTGTTAGTATATTCCGATGTCCTCGCATGCGCAGTCCGCGCAGTGCAATTACTCTGCACAATCAAGAGCAACAAACACACAGACAGCCAGAACAAACACAGGTCAACTCACAGTCTGGAATATGTCCCCTCTTCTCGTTGGTACGGATGCTAAACGGGGCTCCTCTTCGTCTGGAAATACGGATCCACGTCAATCCACGCTCTTCATTAAATTTTTTTTTGGCCGGCCTCGCCTTTCGACTCTCACGCAAAGCGGCGTTCCGACCTGGCTGAGAGTCACCCCCGAAGTGCACGTGACATTGTTTAGTGCTGAGGTGTACGCGCGCCGGCGTAGGGCTGAGCACCCAATCAAAGACTCGGCGATGCCAGTTTTGCGCGGGCTCCCGAACGAGCGGATTGGGCCAATTTGGTTTTCCATCGAGCACGACACCTTCGCATACTCTTTTTGATACAGGTCGAGAGGACACAGCTTCCGCACTCGTTTCTACTGATCTATAGCATACACAATGGTAAGCGTTATTGTATCGCGCGTCGGATCTGGACCGCACGCGGTGGGGACGAAGGTCCCAGGAGCATCGATGATATCGAGAATCCAGTGCTAATTGATCATTATTTATAACAGAGCGGTGGCAAGAGATATCCTTTCCCTAAGGTACGTGTTTATGTGTATTTGGTGTTTATTACAGTACCTGATCTAACATCATTGTAAAAATAGCACGTTTGGGCTCCTACTGGTAATTTCCCTGTTCGACTACCCCGATATAACCTCACAGCTACCTTCCAATTAGTATCGGGAACAGAATATGGAACCTCGAGCTGACGCGTTTTTGTTTCACAGGTGGCTGGTGGCCTAACCCCAAGAACTGGAAGAAGAACTTCATCGGTGTCGGTGCCTCCGTTGCCGTTGGTGCTATCTTCCTGCGATTCTTCGGACCCCAGATCGTGACTCCCACGCTCCCCCTGGAAGTGCGCGAGCAGGTGTGTATCTCTTCTAGAAAGCTATTTGTTGGTTATGGGGTTGAGTCTAATATCGACTCATGCAGATGGTCGACTCCTTCAACAAGTCTGCCCGGGAAGGCCGTATCCGTGCTGGCAATGTCCAGGCCGATGCCGACAAGTCCGCATAAATCGAAAACTAGAAGCATTCACACAGCTATCTTACGACTTCTTCGCTCTCCACCCCGTCATTCGTCGTCCATTTATTCGTTTTTTTTTTCACTTTTTCCATTAAGCGGCACCAAGCACCGACATCTCTATGGGAAAAGCTCATGTCCATATCCTTCGACCGCGATATCTCGAAGGGGGTATTTTTTTTTAGCATTATGAGGGAACGTTTGTTTGTAATATAATGATGTTGGCACACAGTATGGCTACAAGCTATTTGACAGCACGAAGCAGAAAGAGCACTTGGTCTATCACAAGTGGTACTCGCTCTGCGTTCAATACTTTTGGGTTGTGGTCCATTTCTCTCCGTATAGAAGTGCTCTGTTAAAATGGTTTTTTTGTTTGTTTCTTTTGCTTATTTTAATGGATTTCTTAGTTACATAGAATTTCGTTGTGCCTAGTAAGTTTCTATGGTAGTCCATATATTTACACGTTTCTAAAAGTGCCAACCAAATTCTTCCGATAATTACAAATAGACAGTATACAACATAGACAAATATTATGAAACTTTTACGAACTAGTTTACTCTGTAGCTACAGCGGGTTCTTCCGCAGCCTCCTCCGCAGCAACTTCAGTCGCAACCTCAGCCTCCTCTTTAACGTCCTCCGCAACCTTCTCACTAGCCTCCGCCTTCTCAGCAGTCTCAGCAGCAGGAGCTTCAGGGTGCACCTTGAACACGCGCAGCATCAGTTCCTGAGTATCCTGCTTCGCCAGCATGAGGTTCGTGGACATCTTTCCGCGCCACATGGGGTAGATGACAGGCTTGCGTCCGTCCTCGAGATCGACTTCCAAAAACATGCAGCCTTCCGAGATACCCTCGATCTGCGTGCGCACGTTCTCATCCTTGATGAGCTCGATTCTGTGGAAGATGTGCTCGCACAAAAGGAACAGGAATTCTTTGCTTGCGACGACGGTTCGGCATTTCCGGCCGTTCTCCTGCTCTGCTATGTGTCTGTAGAGCAGGAAGAGTCCGTCGGACTGCACGCGCCAAGGGCACACACCTTCCAACGTCTTTTGGATCGTGAATACTTTGACGCCAGCATGCAACAGCTTGAGCCTTTTCTCGTTAAGCGTGATGACAGGTCTAACGTTCGGATGAACGTAGTAGATAGACCGCATCGGGTCACCAGAGGCGTTACGGACCAGCAACGACTCCCGAGGGAAGTCAGCAGAGATGGTGTAGAACTTGTAGACCTCCTCAAGAGCAGGATGATCGGGATCCAGAAACTTGAACGGCTCCTCGTTGGCATCACGAGGCAGGCGCACCTTCTTGGGAGTGGCATCCTCTGACGACTTGGCAGCTACTACAGGAGCAACTGGTGCAGCGGGTGCCTCAACCTCAGTGATTTCAGCCTCGGTAGTGGTCTCCTCGGCGACAGCGACCGGAGCAGGACTCTCAGAAGCCTCAGTCGTAGTCTCGACAGCTTGCTTCTTAGCGTCTGCGGACGATAGCTCCTCCTCGGCTTTGCGCTTGGCTTTCACAGCAGCATCGGTATACTCTGCAGTCTTCTCAAAAACAGTAATGAAGAAACCACCAGTATCCTGGAGGTGAGGATAAACTCTCATGCAGTGCTCAATTCCAAGCTCCTTGAGATCATCCTTGGGGAAGAAGTGCTCGGAGATACGGCTAGTGGGCGCAGTAGCCCACTCCTTGTCTTTGCCCATAACCTTCCAGTCGGTCATACCGGGTCTTCTAATAAGCTGAGGCAGCTCATTGCTGCAGTCGACAAGCTTAGCACATCCCTTCCAGTCGCGCAGAGCGCGGGCGACAACGGCTTCGTTTTCGATCGGGTTGAGAGAGCATGTCGAGTACACAAGTTTTCCGCCAACCTTGAGATGGTGAAGACCTCGCACCAAGATCTCATACTGGGTGTTATGAAGTCCGGCACCGTTGCCCGTGTTCCAATCTCTCCACACGTTAATGTTCTTACGCATGGTGCCGTCACCTGAGCAAGGCACATCGCAGAGGACGCGGTCGTACTTCAGGTAGGTTGGGATCACGCGGCCTGAGGCTTCGTGGGTCTCAGAGATTGCGATGCGCGGGAAAAGTTTGGCGTCATGACTGACGATGACCAGATTGGGCGAGTTGAGACGCTTGACTTGGTGGATCAGCATGTGCGCACGTTTGTAGTCCTTATCGTTGGCGACGACGAGACCCGTCGGCTCGGGAACGGCGTGGAGAGCTTCGATGATTTGGGCGGTCTTGGATCCGGGCGCAGCGCACATGTCAATAACGGTGTGTTCGGGCTTGACGTCAAGGAGAAGAGGGGGGATCATCGACACTGCTTCCTGACGTGAGATGTTTCCCTGATCGTCGAGTTAGCGGCTGGTACGTGGCTTATCGGAGAAGCAAAACTAAACTGTCAGACATACAACTTCGGTCTCCGAGACAAGGAACTTTTGGAATCTGGAGAAAGGTGCACTCTTGCGAATGACCGTCTTGCCAACTCGAATCTGCCAGGCAAGCTCATCTGGATAGAAAGGTAGCGGACTAGGAGGCTGCACTTCCTCGCCGTCCCAGACGATACCCTTGAGGTAGGGAATGTACTCGTTCAAGAGAGCGTCTCTGATCTTTGTGGGATCATGCTCGCTGGTGCCGGTTATGCGGAAAGTGACTGGCAGCGGGGCCTTGCAGGCGGTGAAAAACTCGTCCCATTCTTCCTCTGGGACAATGCCCTGGCCTTTGTAGTATTCAACAAATCTCTCATTCCTGCGAGGATAGCATGTTAGCAGAGCCCACTACAAGATGATCTCTCTATATTAATAGACTCACTCCTTCGCAATCTCCTTGTATCCATCTTCCCAGCCGGCGGTATCACGACCTCTCTTGGGCTTCTAAAGACACAGTAGTTTCATTAGCGCCTCGTTCCAATAATTGCAGCCAAATACGAGATTCACATACATCTCTTCTTCCTCGACGACCCATACTGTACTGTTCTTAGTTAATTTCAGAAGAAAGCAATAGACTGAGCGATGACAGTCTATAATTCCTCTGAAGCGTATGTATATTCAAAGAACGCTGGTGTGTCGAAGATAAAAATTTTAGATCGATGAGGCGTGCGGCTCATTTTTTTTGTCTTTCAAACAACTGCCTTCGTTTGGGAGATGGGATCGCATGCCTATTGATTCACTGCGCACCTTTGTAGAAGAGCTCCACAGGTACACTCATGGCGAAATCGAGGTAAGAGATTGCTAGAAGGACGTTTAAAATGGATTTAGCTGCTGACTTGTACAGATTTGAGTACGTGCGGACGTACGAACAGGACCAAATCCTCCTGCCAAATACGTATATCGTGATTCGACTTGACGGACGAGGATTTCACAAGTTTTCAGCGCATTATAAATTCACAAAGCCAAATGATATACGGGCACTTGGCCTCATGAACAAAGCTGCCTTTTGCTTGATGAAGCAGATATCAGATATATGTGGTGCATACGGACAGAGCGACGAGTACTCGTTTGTCTTGCAGAGACGGTGCCGTTTATTCGATCGACGAGAGGCGTGAGTAGTTTTGTTTGCAGGTTTTTTTTATGGTTGATGATTTGGTGCTGATTATGAATTCATGTGTAGAAAACTGGTCTCGACATTTGCAAGCACGTTCACAGCGTACTATCAGTTCTACTGGAACGAGTTCTTTCCCGATCAGCCACTAGACGCTACTCTGCTTCCTTCGTTCGATGCTCGAGCAGTGCAATATCCCTCTCTGACCGAACTTCGCCACTACCTTAGTTGGCGGCAGGCTGATTGTCAGTTTGATCTGCTCTTTATATCACTTTGCTTGTATCTGCGACAACTAACCTCGTTTCTAGGCCATATTAATAATCTCTACAATACGTCGTTCTGGGCGCTAATTTTGAAGGGAGGGGAGACGGAGAAAGAGGCAGAGCACTCGTTGATGGTGAGTAAAGTCTACTATTTCTGAACTGCAGCAATTCTAACGAGTTTCATCAGGGCACTAATTCATCCGACAAAAACGAGCTTCTTTTCTCAAGGTTTGGTATAAACTACAACAACGAGGACCCTGTATTCAGAAAAGGTACGATGTTGATCAGGGACATGGCCAAGGCATCCTCTGCCACGCCGGAGCCTGATCTAAAGGATGAAATGCCATTGCAGGAGAAATCAAAGCGACAGGCAGAGAGAGAGGAGAAGAGGAGACGGAAAGCTGAGATCGTTGAGTTGCATGAAGATATCATTGGGGATGGCTTTTGGAACGAGTCGTCCAAATGGCTGAGTTAAACGTTTTCGGTGCTATACATATTTTATTTCAATCTTCAAGATGTACATCTCAAGATCACAGTATTGACATCATGTATATTTCATGTTGATTATCAGCGGCAGATGAAGCATACACTGAATCATGGTAGCTGAAGAATCAATCAGATCAGAATACGCGACTGACGCGATGGAATAAACAAATAACCCTGTCCGTATATTAAGGGTTTTGCTGCCGTAAATGCACAAACCTGCTACATTTAAATCCATATGTGTGGCTATTGGAAAACTCCCAACACCTACACCAAGGTTTTACCAAACCTGATCTTACGAGCAAAAACAGTCTTCCATCTCAACCTGCACTCGTGCACACCTGCGCCTTTATAGAAACGGATTTATAGAGCTATTGCCCATCTGAAGAGATCAGACGGAGGCGTTGATATATACCTGACACCGCAGCTCTCAACATTTGATTTCCTCGAATGCGGCAAGAGCATGAGGGAGATTCGATGTCGTCCAAATTTGATTTCACAAAGATCAACGTGAGTGCTGGGTTTGAAGATGCCTGCAATCTCTACAAGAAAGCTAACTGATAGGATATAGTGGGTGAAAAATGACAAGTACTCTATAGTCAAGGCTTATAGAGAAGCTTTGCAGCTACAGGAACAACAAAAAAAGAGACGGCTGCTAGACACCCAAACCGATCCGAGCAGCAATACGTAAATGTTCCTATTGTGCGCGTATCAAGTCATATCCATGCTGACGAGATTGTTTGTATTTTAGAAAACGGCCGAGCCAGGGCGGATCATCAGATGCTCCACTTCTTAATGGCACGGTAGTCGAGCGAGAAGATGTCGATCAGAAAGACAGTACAAAGCCAGACAACGGGTCCGATAATGGGGCGCTTGTCGTGGCGTCTGACTCGAACCGTGACCAAGACCAACAGGTGATTACATTCTAATGCTTGCGTTTGAGAAGCCTTTCTCGATGGTATATTGACATAATATGACTTCTGCAGATCCGAAAACGACGAGCTTCATCTCCCCACGAATCTCAATTAGAGCAAGCTGTCGCAGTTTCTCGACCCTCCGCCTTACAATACACATATCCTCGATCTAGATTGACCAAAATGCAGAGTCAGCGCGCCAAAAGATTTCAGCGTCCGAAGTTTAGTACACCAACTTTCTGGCCCGGCGTGAAATCACTCTTGCCAAGGGCGCCTATCCATGACCCGGTGCCATCGTTGGCCAACAACATAATTCAAGCTCCTCCGCTCGACGATACCAACGGATTCTCTCTTTTATCGAATAATGTTGGCAGTGAAATCAGTTTTCAACCGTCTCCGCAGAGTTTGCGACGACCATATGTCGACAGTGTCACACAGACTGAAGCTGCAGAGCAGCCTTCATTGAAGCGGCCGATAGATATCTCAGAAGTTCCACAGGAGCGAAAGAAAAGACCTGGTTTCTTCTCGGCCAACTTTGACGACGACAGTTCCGAGGATGAAGCCACAGCGACGGAAGAGCCGGTATTGAAGAAAAGACGCCTGTTTACAGCTGACGCACCGAGTACACCTACAGCTAGGTTTTTGAGCTTTGATGGTCCAAATCTACCTTTCTCGCCTAGAAGGACCGGAGATATTGCTGCCAGACGCCAGCAACTCCTAATGAAGGAGCGCGAGGAAGAGAAGAAAAAGGAAGAGGAAGAGGCTCGCGAAAAGGAACGCAAGAAATTGGAAGAGGAAAGAGAGAAGTTAGAAAGAGAACGGAAGGAGTTTGAGGCCGAGAGAAAGAGAGAGTTGGAGAATCTTCAGCGCAAAAAGAAAGAGCAAGAAGAAGAAGCAAAGAGAGTGGCAGCGGAGGCAGCAGCCAAAGCAGCAGCAGCAGCAGCCAGCTCTAGCTCAAGTATGCCAAAGACTAATGATGCGTCGCAGTCGAATTCATCTCAAAGCTCTACTGGTCTAAGTTTCAACTTTTCTTCCGGGCCTGCAGAGAAGACCACGCCTACGATCTCGTTTGGTGCATCGACGACCGAAAAGCCTACAAGTTTCACCCCGGATATCACATTCGGAGCTCCTAGCACTAGCTCTGGTAGTGCAGGCGACGAGAAGAAAGATGACAAGCCTACTGCTGCACCATTCTTATTTTCATCAAAGCCTTCAGATTCCAGTGATAAGAAAGCAGAGTCAGACAAGCCTGCGTTCAATTTTGGCGCCCCTGCCTCGTCGGCTCCTACTTTGTCATTCGGAAATACCGGAGCCTCGTCTTCCTCTGGATCTTCGCTAGGCGGTGGGGCATCGTTGGCTTCTTCGTCAACGACACCTGCTTCTAAGCCTGCGTTGCCTTCATTTTCATTCTCGACCACGAGTAAGGACTCAGCAGAGAAAGATGCTGAAAAGTCTTCGGCGACTGCTGCGCCTTCGGTGCCTGCGTTCTCCTTTGGCTCATCCGCTCCAAAGTTGTCGACAGGCGGAGCTCCCACGTTCACATTTGGTCAGACTACCACGACAGGTTTCGCCAGTAAACCCCTAGCAAGCGGATCCGCGACTCCTACTTCGTCTTCCTCGCTACCCACATTCGGCGCGACAACAACGGCATCCACATTTGGATCTAGCACGGCGGCACCTTCGATATTTGGCGCATCTACCTCGTCTGCTCCAAAGTTTGGAGCATCAGCAACATCAGCTGCGCCTTCGTTGTCATCGACCGCTGCACCTGCCAAGCCAGTTTTCGGCTCGGACAAGCCAGGAAGCGCACCAAGCGCACCATTTGGTGCTGCGGCTGTATCTTCAGTTCCGCAGTTTGGTTCTGCGGGTTCTGCCAGTACTGCCTTTGGTGCAAAATCAAGTACTCCGACCTTTGGAGGCGCTTCGGCTTCAGCGTCCGGAACCAGTACACCAGTGTTTGGAGCGTCGACCAGCAACACAACGGGATTCGGAGCGTCATCAGCGTTTGGAAGTGCAAAGCCTACCCCTACTTTTTCGCTTGGTGCGCCTGCTGCTGATCCTGCGGCCGTGTTTGGTTTCGGAGGTAGTTCGACTTCCACAGCGGTGCCGGCTACGCCGGTCAACAAGCCTGCCACGCCTTCCTTCAACTTTGGAGCTCCTTCGGCAGATGCTCCCGCGCCAAGTGCCGTGTTTGGATTCGGGGCGAGTACCCCTGCGCCTGCTGCGACCCCTGCTAATGGTACGATTAGATTTGTGTTTGATTTGGCAACAGAGAGTAGTATTCTGATAAACTTGGATATCTAGGAACCACGACGACCGACAACAACAACAGCGGAAACATGTTTTTGGCAGCCGCACCGCCCTCAGCAAGCACTCCGGCTGGAAGAAAGCTTGCTCCGATGAGAAGTCGACGAACCCCTAGACGTTAGTTGTCCTTGATTGCGTGTTTGGTTACTTGATGTGCGGTTATTAATTGATGATTTTGTTTAGCATAAACGGAGTTGTGGGAAACGTTCTAGATGAATGATGTCTCTGAAGAGGGAGAAGACAGAGAGCAGATGGATACCCGTGTTGTATATTTAGTTGTATAAGAGCTATAATTTTGTATCTATGCATATTGCCTGAATTTTCGTTTGTAAACTTGTCATTTAAATGAAAGATTGCTTGATACCAAAAAATCATATGAACTTTTCATTTTTCCAATGCCACTTCATGAACTCCTTATCTATAACTTGTATCCTACGAATATCTCACAACGCGAAGACGAGCAGATGGATCCGCCGCAGGTCGGAGTTCTCAGGGGTGAGACTCATTAGCGAGAACTTTATTTCATTTCGCCTTTGTCTTGCCCAATACTTTTGCGCCTGGTTGAAGGGAGGTGTACACGCTGGGCGATTCTTATTTAGTGTATGCTGGATGTTTAAAAATATGTGAGGTTGTTTAAACGAAGAGGATGTGGATTATCAGGAATGGTCGCTGGTAATGAGAGTGGGTGTATGTAGTGCCATTTTCGTAACAAAATGCGTTGATATTTGTGCTCTTTCTTTTATTGACTCTCCCAGTCCTGCTTTTTGTTTTTCCGTCTTTGCCCGAAACTCTCATCTATGTAATTTATTTTGAAAATCACTCAGTTTCTGTGTAGCATTTACGTAGTAAAGGTAGCTATAAACACCGGGAGCTCGCGAACAAAAATCCAATCAACAAGACAGAAGTCTGAACCAAGAAACCCTAGATCATAGTCCCAGCACGTGAGATCGTGCGATTTGATATCCGAGATGCACAATCGCTAACAAGGCCGAAAGGAAAAACACATTTTCCTGAGGCTCTTCTGTTCGCTTTTCTGTGGGAATTGAGATAAATAGAGCTTGAACTTTCTATACATTTTGTTTTCTCTGCGACGGTGGGACTTAACCCGACAACAACTAACGCGATGACGGCCGATTCGACTAAAAATGGGGATACGGGCAAACCTGAAAACTGGGTCCCGGTATTCGAAGAGATTTTGTATACGCCCCAGCGTAAACTGAGGATCGTGTGCGCTGGCGCTGGGTTTAGCGGACTGATGCTGGCGCACAAGATCCAGCATGAACTGAAGGCTGAGGAGTTCATGGATTTGCAAATCTATGAAAAGAACGTTAGTATTGCTGAATGATATTCTGATGAGTGACTGGGTATTGACGCTGCAGTGTAGGCCGGGATCGGAGGGACATGGTATGAGACGCGATACATGGGCGCAGCGCTCGATGTGCCGGCGCATATGTACACGTTCCAATTCGAGCCGTACACGGAGTGGTCGCATTTCCACGTCTACCGCGACGAAGTGCTCGAGTACATGAACCGCACCACCAAGAAATACAACCTTGACAAGCACGTCGCGTTTGAGTCGCGGATCACGTCTGCGCATTGGAGCGATGAGAAGGCAAAGTGGTTGATTGAGGTCGAGAAAGCGGACAGGACGATAATCAAAGACGAAGCAGACGTCTTTGTGGATTGCTCTGGCTTGCTGAATAAGTGGAGATGGCCCAATGTTCCGGGTCTGCAAGACTTCAAGGGACATATTGTACACTCGGCGAATTGGGACGAGGATCATGATTATGAAGGCGAGCGAGTGGCCATCATCGGGAACGGCGCGTCTGGGATTCAGATACTGCCGCAGATGGTCAAGAAGGCAAAGTATACCGCAAACATCATTCGCAGCCCGACTTGGATCATGTCGAATTTTGGTGCCGAGTTTACACCCGACGGAAAGAACTTCAAGTGTAAGATTTTCTCTGTCTGTTTGCTTGATGATACGGGATGCTGACGCATATTTGGCAGTCACTGAAGAGCAGAAAACCGAATTCCGAACAAAGCCAGAAACACACCGTAAGTTCAGACACGAGATGGAGACCGCGACAAACAAACGCTTCCCCTCGCTGCACAAGGACTCGAAAGAACAAAAAGCGTTTGTGGAGTACGTCACCAAGAACATGCACCGTCGACTGGGCGGGGATCCCGAGCTGATTGAGAAACTCGTGCCAAAGTACGATATCGGGTGTCGCAAGGCCACGCCTGGAGACAATTATCTCGAGTGCTTTGCAAACAAGCTTGCAGATCCGATAATAGGTGGTATCAAGCGGTTCACAGAGACCGGAATCGAGCTCGACGATGGACGCAGGTATGAGTTTGATGCGATAGTGTGCGCGACCGGGTTCGACACTTCTTTTATGCCGAAATGGGATCTCTCAGGACGGAACGGGGCGCGGTTGGAGAAGTTATGGGCAGAGGCGCCATATGCGTACTTCAGCACGGTGCTGCCGGAGATGCCAAACTACTTTATGGTGAACGGGCCCAACTCCGCGTCCGGGCACGCGCTAATCCTGACCGGGATGGCGACGGTGGTTGAGTATATCTCAAAGTGGCTGAATAAGATGGCAGAGGAGGGCATCAAGAGCATCGTTGTGAAGAAGAAGTCGATAGACGACTACAATGTCTATACACAGGAGTTTCTCAAACGAATGGTGTGGTCAGGAGGATGCGCGTCGTGGTACAAAGCCGGCAAGGATCCGAACAGAGTGACTGCTCTGTACGGAGGGAGCATGTTGCATTTCAAGAAAATCATGAGCGCGATCAGGGCCGAGGACTTTGAGATTGAGTACTTGTCGAGCAATAGTTTTATGTTTATGGGGAATGGGTATTGCGACATCGAGGTGAATGGCGGGGATCTGGCGTATTATTTGTAGTATTTAGGATTCATTTTTTGATCTAGAATACGGAAATACCGAAGGAAATTGCGTAAAAATTAGACGACAGGCAATTCGTAGAGCAGCTAGCAAAGCAAATTGTAGAGAAATTGTAGAAATCCAGGCTACTATTAAAGAATCTGAAAGCTGTCTCGCGTCATCCAGGCGGATTCATGGCAAAATAAATATAGGCGATGGCGTCATTTATGGTGGATACCACTGGCACGACGCACGGGGGAAAACCTAAGGACGTATACGGTCTGTATCGTACTCGGTACTTTTGCAATCTTGCAGATATACGACCGAAAAAGATTCAGAGAATGAGTATATTTCCCTGAAGGCGGACATAAACGGAAATATAGAGAACGCTTGCGGACAGGAATCTATTATGCTTGGTTCTTTTTGGAATAAGAGGTATCATTGAACCACCGGGGATTATTCTGTTATTTCTTTACTTTCACCGAATTCAGTATATCTTTTCTATTTTTCCCCAACCACTTCTTAAAGAGAAGAGAGTAGAGTGCTTGAGGAGCATTTCCGGAAAAGAGGTGGAAGGTGAAGGTGATTCCGAGCGCACGCAGCATTGTCCACATCGCGTGCTCTAACGTCAGCACACCTAGGATGAGCGTGATTATCTGATCATACAGAGATTCGCCACCCTATCTGAAACCAAGATAAGTTGCAAAACAGAAAGAAACAGAGATGGATTGGCGGATATATTTCATAGCAATGTCGCTGAGGACATTTCCTGTAATGGGCTCAGGAGGCTAGGCGGGGAAACTTGATGCTGTTATGAGACTCTGGAGCTCTACCGCAAGCCACCTTCCCTGTGCCGGGGTGAGTCTGAACTCAAACGGGGAATAATAAAAGAATCGAGGAACAGAAAGCAGAAGGGCAGCATGCAATCTGGAGAGATTTCATTAATTTGAGCTGACTGGAGTGGACAGGAAGGTAAACAAGATCTGTTTATCTCGAGGGCGACTCATTAGAGTTTAATGAGTGACAGCGAACGCGGGCCGCTGCAGAACAAAGTGACAGGGCGAGGAAGGAGCGGAGCGGGTTGACAACGAGCAGGCGATCATGACTGATTATGACTACGACTGACTGCTGACGATGACTGGGTATGACTTGAGGGAGGGGTTGAGACTCGCAGATCTCTGGATGCGTGGGCTTATCGGCCTAGCGCAGGAAGCGCGAATCTAGTCTCTGGCACCACAGTCACGTTGACTTGATTCCCGGACATCATAAACAATAAACACGACGGGCTTTGTTTATGCAGCAGTCGCAGCAGTAATGTATTTTGTGATAGAAATGCGCCGAGTGAGCAGCGCAGGATATCGAGAGAGCGCGAGGCAGGAGGAGAACAGGTACGCGTCGGAAGTTCCGAGGATTGCGATAGAGCACATCAGTTTTAGAGTTTGCTTATCAGTTATCGATTGCCGTCCACGCCGTGCCTTTGTACCCGCTCTGTGCTCGCTCTGTGCTTCGTCGTATTCGTCTGCTCTTCGTGCTCTGGCTCGTGCTATACATTAGGAAGAGAAAAAATTTGATTGTGAGACTGAGCACGGTGTAGAGCTGCAGGACTATCGAGGATGAGCTATAGAGGCAGGATTTCATGATACCGATATAATTGTTAGTAACCACCGGTGAGCGCAGATATAACAGCACTATAGATCTGACGGCGATAGTCGTGGTCAAAGGACATAAGACCCGCAACCGGAACAAAGACATGCGGCCGCAGCGGTATGGGGACCGGGAGGTACAGCAGCGGGCAGGTACAGCGGTTCGACACCCTCAGATTTTCGGCTTCTCCGGATGTCAAACTTTTCACTTTTCCTGGCTCGTTTTCCGCCGTAGTGACGATGGCAGGATCGTAAACATTGGCCGGTGGACAACGAGGGAATGGTACGTGCGCCTGTGTATCTCCCCGCTGACTCCTTCCTCGGGCCGCAGGCCGTATGGGGGCGACTCAGACGGCTTTGACCTCGCTGCACTTTAATTCATAATTAGATAAGATTCCCGCCGACGACGCCTATCTACACCCGCACACTGTTTGTATTCCGATAGCTGTCGCAGACCTATTGTCTACCGTGAGCATCTATCTGAGAATGTGGGTCTGTCTCTGGCTGTGTGGTGCGCATTGGCAGCGCTGCAGTGAGCCACTTGCTGCAGGGAGATAACGCCGGGCAAGAGTCAGAGTGACAACCGCCCTGGTCGTCAATCAGACAGCTGATTAGTGCACCAAGGTATTTTTAATGGTAATTAGTGTGCAATGGGACTAGAGGCGGGAATCGCTATCGAGGGCTTTGAGTCGGGAGTCCCTATCAATGCGAGGGGTCGATAGCGTGTTTAGATCATAGTCCGCCAACCGCTAGCGGGACATCCTCCTGCACAGTACAGATATCAGAATCAATCTAGATACACAAATCGAAACACGTTTTGTTTCTTCCGGGGCAGCGCGCGTGCGGGTGCTGCTGAGCAGAGGGGTAGCCCTCGGATCGAGACGGAAACCGCGATAAGACAAAAAGAAGAAAAAACAAAGAACGGGGCCCAGTCCACTCCGCCTATCAGTTAGTCATCAGTCTGTTCGTTTGTCCAAGCACCTTCGCGGTTGCAGAGCGATACACATTTACACGATTACGACTGATTACGAAGAGCTAAAGCAAGCCACTGCTGCACTGATTTGAAACTCATTCGTGAGAAGGGATGCACGGGGACCTCTTTGGTTATCCGTGCGCCTTTTCGATGTCGGTCCTGACGGCCATTTAACGCACATTGTGAGCGCAAAAGGCACGCTATTTGGCTGGTTAACGAGCGTTCTATGTAGTCAGACAGACAGTCATAGATTCTAGTAGCCAGAGTGCAACTCACTAGAGCAGCGCAGGCGCAGAGCTATCAATATGAAGAATCATTGCTATCGCAGACCAAGCAAATGCCCGGTGCGCGATAAGACTCGCGCACGGTGCGGACTTTAAGCGGATGTACGATAGCTGCAGCGGGGACACGAGCTGACCACCGCGAGCCATACTCGCTGACTAACTCTCGCAGTCCGGCGGCCGACAGAATGAGAACAGACAAACGATTACGCATCAAGGAACGCAGCTGGCGGTGGAAACAGTGGTCACGGATCACCCAGACAGAGACAGAAGGCCGGCGCAGGGACTGGCGCTGTCTGCCCTCGCTGACTGCACTCAGACCAACTGGCCGAGGCTCTCTGACTCTCTGCCTCACCACCGTTTCTTCTCGCTGCATACACAGCAGCCGTGGGGGCAACTAGCAACTAGCAACTAGGCAGAGCGGAACAGGGTCTCGCGGCAGGAATCAGAGGTACTTCCCGGGTACGAGTCAGTGTTCGCGGCGGTACCGAAAAAGGGCACAAGCGCGGCGCACAGACCGCGGTACCTCCCCGGTTGTTGACTCGTCGTCGGCCTCTCGTACCGCCATCTACTCGCCCCGTCCGCCCATTTCTTTCGTATATCTTTCTCCGCCCTCCGCAGCTTCTTCTTCCTCTTCTTCCATGTCTTTGCTCACCATCTTCGACCCATCTTCACAATGGCAGACGACTACCGCTTGCCCCCCGCGTCCGCCCAAGCTACAGTGCCGCCCATATCTTCCTTATCGTCCTCCACCGGCGCTGCTGCCTCCGCCGCTGCCGCCTCTCGCGCGCCGAGCCCACATACCATCCGTATAGACTGCGCCGGCCGCTCGATACAATGGCGTCTCGAGGACGAAAACGTCTCCTTCACCCGTCTCCGCTCGTACATCCAGTCCGCGTTCTTCATCGACAACTCGCGCCCTATCGTCCTGCGCGCGACGCCTCTGCACTATGGATCCCTCGGTATGCCGCTCTACCTCTCTGACGACAACACCCTGCGTCGGGCTCTTGCCAGCGACGATATAGTCATCGAAGTCTTGCTCGCACCTGAGTCCTCGCCCGCACAGCAGCAGCGTCAGCAATTCCCGCAGCTACACCATCAGCAGAGCTCAGCTCCATGGCAGCAGCCTTCGTCGATGATTCCGTCGGCAAATCCAAACTACGCCGCCGCCGCCGCCTCGGGCTCGACCATGCCTCACCTCACCTCTCGCCCTTCTCTCCCTCCCGTGTCTTTG
Organism: Myxozyma melibiosi; assembly: GCF_037950935.1. Lineage (NCBI taxonomy): Eukaryota > Fungi > Ascomycota > Lipomycetes > Lipomycetales > Lipomycetaceae > Myxozyma > Myxozyma melibiosi. The sequence continues at coordinate 2,434,003 of NW_027042915.1, read as the reverse complement.
ATCCACCAAGGCATCCCGGATTATCCCACTTCTCCCTTATCTGCCGCGCCTATCTCCCAGTCCAACGACCGCATGCGTCCGCGCAAATCCTCAATCTACATCCCGCCCCCGCAAGGACAACTCCCTCAAGTCGCGTCTCGGGTGTGACGCAAAGCATCCGCCAGAAGCTGAACTTTGTCGACGAAGGCAAGTGGAAAAAGTTCTCTGCGCGTCGGCTCGAGCTGATCGACAAGATGGCGCTGTCGACCAAGAAAGCATCCGAGCAAGACGACGTGATCATCGCCGTTGCCGACACGCTCAGAGAGGAAAACGGGTTCCCGCCAGATACCTTGCAGGACTTTGACAAGCTCGTCCGGGCTGCCGTGCAGTCTGTGCGGAGAAACAGAAAGAGACTGCCAAAGTCAAAGTCGAGGTCAAAGTCGCTGTCTGTCGAGCGCGATATGTCGTCGGAGTCTTCTTCGTCGCATATGGGAATGATCGACCACAGCTCTGCCATCCCTATCTATGAGTCGCGAATGGCGACTGATCCGTGGCCGGTGTCCTCCAGCGCATCGCTGTCGCCATCTATCGACGTCCTGGCGGCTAGCACCAGCTCGAGCGTGAGCGACGCTTCCTCCAGCTACATGAGCAGTTACCATCCTTCGCATCTCGGCAGACTGAGCGACCCCAGCGTTGGCTCAGTCAGACCGACATTGGCTCGCTCACCCACCGCATCGTCGATGTCGTCCGTGAGCACGTTCTCGTCATACCTCTCTGCCTCGAACGAAGACACAGAGTCTACGGGCTCGCAAACCTCGCTCGACGTCTACACTGCCTCTTCTTCCTCGTCGGTCTCCTCGCAGTCGAGCACACTTTCGTCCCTCCCTCGCACTCTCCCCTCGCCCGGCATCACAACCTCTCTCATCTCAAAATCGGTCTCAACCGCTCTGCCGGACCCAGCCAACGACCGCGACCAATCCATCGCTCTCGAGCTCCTCTACGCCAACGTCCTCTACCCGTGTCTCATCTCTCGCTCGCAGATGGCCGCATCCTCATCAAACTGCCTGCCGTTCCTGCTGAACATTGTCCGCCGAGCTCTAGGTCTCGCAGACAACTCCCTGGTCGCGCTCTACTACACCCGCAAAGCAGACGGCGTGCGCTATCAAATCGCGTCTGACGCCGAGGCAGAGCTTCTCCTCCGCACGCGGCTGGGAATGGACTCTCTGCGCATCGAAGTGCTCGCCATGGCGCTATCCCAGTCTTCGGTCGTCAACCACCAGACGTCGACTTCGGTCTCTTTACTCTCGCCCTCTGGCAGCACGCTGTCTCCAGTGAGCGACACGAACGAGCCGCGCACGAGGAGAATATCGATCGGCGCTCTAGTAGTAGCTTAAGGAGAAATGTTTTTGGTTTTTCATAGCATCAATTGTCCGGAGTTTGTGATTTCCTTTCCTTTCTTTTTTTCTTTATCTCTGGGGTCACGCAAGGGCTGTCATGACTGAGCAGGAGTCTTCATTCTTTCTAATGTTTTGGTCACAGTAAAATTTGTTTGGAATCGTGGGTAGTTTAATCAGATTGCTTTTGCTTTCATTTTCGTTTACGGTTTTTGGATGGTTGGTGTTTTATTCTGCATGTGGATAGGGATAGGCGACAGTCAGCAGCGCTTCTGCTCAATGAAGATGATTATTCTTGGTTAAATTCTCGGTCAGCGTAGTTCAACATAGGTGGATCGTCCTTCTTCTCTTGATCTGGTTGCCAGTACATGTGCTTGTGGAGATGGCGTCATTAACTTTATAATCCGACATTTTCCACATAAATAGTGTACACTGAAACATGAACATTCGTATGTACCAAAGCTCGTTACCCTTACATCTTTCTCTATTCAAACAGGTCAAGTATTACAACATAGAAGAAAACATAGACGCGGCGGAAAAAGTACAAAACTCATGAAGAAAACGCAGAGGAAAACAAAACAATAGCGATTTACAATGTAGATATGATAACGAGTTGGTTCACCGATAACTACCCGTCCTGCTCAGAATGATTCAAACATCAAGCTTTTACTTCTCTCCTCTCAATGACTAATCTTTTGCTTTTGTTTTGCTGGAATGACGGGCAAATCTACCGCCGCCAAAACCAGCCCTTCTTTGCGGTAGCCGCAGTTGATTCATCCTTAGTCTCCATTGCGTCATCCGCCAAAGCGCCCGCTACAGCAGCCTGTCCGCGACCGGCAGCAGCCGCGACAGGTACCGTCGACGAACTCTGCTCGCTCTGCTCGTACCCAATGAAGTTGAACGCGGTGTCAAAGAATACAGGCTTGGCAGGGACCGGCTTGATTTTCTTTCCAATGTGCTGCAAGTCCACCAGGCGGTCGAGCTCGACAAACACCGGCTCCGCGGTGAGATCCTCGACCACAAACGGAGCGCTTCCCTTGTGTGCTTTCGCATACTCGCGCTTCTGCTGGGTCACCTTCGCAGCAGCCTGCTGCTCCTTTGCAGACCCGAGTCCGCTCGCCACGAGCTTACGCAGAGCAGGCACGTCGGCTTTGAACAACAGCTCGGCCGTCATATCGCTCTTCGTCTCGCCGTCGAGGTTCAGCGCCATCTCGTCAATCTCGGACACCAAGCTCTCAGCCTTCATCCACGAGCCCACGTTGGCGGGCGAGCCGCTCAGCAGGGCCGCTGCGTCGGAGGCACACTTGTGCGCACTGTAGTACTTCTGGAGCGAAGCAAGTGCGTCCGACAAAGGCTCGTCGCTCGCAACACCAGGAAGATCGACAATCTGCGCAATCGACTGCAGGATGGCATCGTAGATTCCAGACAGTGCTCTCAGTTTTGACGCACTCGACTTCACCGGCGCACCCTTCTTCGTGCCTGCCTCGAGCGACGTCCGCAGGCTGCTAGCCAGCAGGTTATCACGCGCGATACGACGAGCAATCAGATTGTAACTCGCAAAGGTCGAGACGATGTAGAGCTCCTGCACTCGCGCCTGCACGTCGTCGCCCGCGCTCGAGTTCGCCTCCACTATTGTCTCGTGGATAGCGTCGACGGCGTCCTGCCATGCCAGCAAAGCGGGGTCGAACGCCGGCGCACTGGTCTCGGTCTTTGCGTCCGCGAGCGTCTTCGACAGCCCCTCGTCTGCTCCGCGCGCAGACACAATTGCCGCGGCAACAGTAGCATCGCGAAGGTGGGCGGTATGCGAGCGCCAGGTGATTGAGTCGACAAACTCGAGCGCGTCGGCGTGGTCGCTTTTGCCGGTAAGTAGCTCGCGGACCTTGACCTCATCCTTTGCGACTTTTTGAACCAGCTCGACGACGACGTTGTCTTCGGGAATGAACTTGTGCGCGATGGCGGAAACTGCCTCGGATCTGAGAGAGGGATCAACCTGTAGAGCTGCAAACTTGAGGGAAGGAATGACGGTGCTGTCAAGAAGATCGCGGTAGAGATCGGCCGTGTCGGAGTCGTCGTCGCTAGCATCAGGGCCCGCGAGCGAAAGAGCAAGACCCTGCAAGCCCGTGTACGCAATCGAGAACTGCACGACAGCCTTGTTATAATGAAACGCCTCGAGTGCACCCGAGGCAGCCAACAATGCCGAGTAAGAAACCACCTGCAACTTATCGTAGTCACTAAACCCACTCTCGTCCGACTCGAGCAAGATACTCGCAAACTGCGAAGCGTGCTTGCGCGCCTTCTCGAGCCGCTGCAAAACATGCTTCCGCTTCTCGGGAGCAACACTCGCACTGTTCTCCATCGTAGCCTTGGTCTCCATCGCATGCGCCCAGGCCCGCTCGGCCGCGAGAAGCAATAACCCAGCAAACCGCTTATCGGTCGCCAACTCACTCGGCGAAGGCACATGCGCATCGTACTTTGAACTCGGCGCACTCGTCGCAGTCGCCTCGGTCTCGGCACTAGCAGTCACAACAGCAGACTTTGGATTCGTCTTTGCCGAAATCCGACGACGCACCTTCAGCGTCTTGCGGAGTCTGTGCAGACGCGATGAAAGATGGTGAGCATAGCGGCGGTAATCTGACGAGGACTGTAGCAGCGCTGCCGTGCGCTCGCGGAGAAGTGTGTCGAAAAGAACTGGAGGGGCCATTTCTATTTCCCTTTTGTTTAAAGGCTTGCAAATCCAGTAATTGCAAGTTTGTTGGCTAACTGATTGCTCTTCGTCGTCTTTGTATCTGCGGTCCAACTTTTTTCGATCCAGGTTTTCAGGTCGCGAACTCGGGTCACCTCTGTCATTCATTGAGGCACGTGACTAATCCGATGTTTAAACGTATTGAATACTGCCATATCTACAGAAATACATTACTTGTGAATAGATTTTGATTGTAAAGAAATAGATCTATAACCTTTTATTACCAGACCAAGACACCAATATAAGTAACCCGAAAAAATAGCCCAAACAAAGCCGTCGACCTCACTGAACACTCTCGATACTAGTCTGCACGTCCACCAAAAAATCAGTCAACTGCTTGCATATCCTGCCGATCTCGCCTCCTTCCAACCTTCCCGACGCCAGGGTCTTCAGAATATCCGGGAGAATGGGTGCAACAAGAATGTATCTCGCGCCGATATCCTCGGTAGCCATCGCTTTGTTGGCCGAGAACAGGCCCAGCCGCGCATATGGCGCGGTCGTGTTTACCGGCAACAGATGCTTTGCTGTATCAGAGTTACATAGAGGGAGATCACGTCTAGCCTTCTCTTCGTCACTTAGATGCTCTGATAAGCCTAGTTTTAGGAACGAGAAAAGAGCTTCAAGATGGCCGGTCGCGTTCTTCATGCCTTCGAGCGATACCGAGCCGCCGATTTTGTTCTTTGCGCCTGCTTTGGCGGGCTTTGCAGATGCAGCGCTATTTGCTGACGTAGGCTGAGTTGTAGCAGCAGTCAAAGGCTGCACGTCCCAATGGAAAAGACCGCCGAAGCATGTAAGCACACTGATCCAGCTTCTAGTCACGAGCTGCATAGGAATATTGATATCGCTCGATTTCAGAATCAGATTAAGAAACTTGGCAGTGTCAGCTCGCACGTCTTCCTGCAAATGCGTGAGCCCTGATCTGATGTAAATCGAGATGGTGTGAATATGCGGAGCCAGGGCTTCTCGCGGGATTGCTTTGAATAATGTCAGGAGCGTGGAGCGCACGGAGGCAGATTGGTCGCTGATCAGAGGCGCGATGTAGGTGAACACGGACGAGTCTATTTTCTCGGCGGTGGGGAGATGGTTGAGTAGAAATAGCAGCGCATCTGCAATGAAGCATTAATATAGAGTAATGACTTGGGAGTAAGCGTGATATCTAACCTTTCCTCGTGGATGCTGAACTGTGCTTCGTGAGCGAGAGATGATGGTTGAAAGACTCGGACGAGGTAAACGACTTTGTAATTGACTGTGACGGAAGACCGATAGCTTTGATTTATAAACGTCAGTACCACTGCCAGATAATCACACAGACTTGAGCACTTTCTCACATTTGGCTTTAAACCCAAGTTCTGTATGCGCTGTTGGCTTCGGTTTTGTCTTTCCAACTTTCAGCTTTGTTTTCTGCAGTAGAGGAAATCGAGCGAGTTAGCGAGGTTCGTGAACAGGTCCAAGCCAGTGTAATAAGGCTGAATACACACCACAAAGTCCTTTCTCTTCTCCTTCTTTTTCTTTGCGGATCCCATCTTCTTTAGTGTCGATAGTCGAGATGCGTTTGAACAGTCGATGAGTTGATCTGAGATAAATTTTGTAAGTCCCAAGCAATAGAGTTTGGCTTACTAATACATTACATAGCATTCTGCTTTCCACCAGCTTTCTACTCTTGGTATCAGTCAAGGATACAGTTGGACAATCAACTAGTCATTCAAAGCGGAAAGACATCATATACATAACAGTCATTTTGCTCGCCTTCCATCTTACGCCCCGAGTATAACAAAACCAAACACACAATCATAAAAATCATAATATATCCCAACATCCCCAAATACATAAACAGAGATAACCAGAAACCTTTTGTACAAACATAGCATACACCCCCAACGTCTTATATAATATTCGCAATACTGATCCGCGCTCTCTTCATCTCCTGCGCTCGTCTAGCTTCTTCTTCATCCTCCGCCGCTTGATCCACTTCCGGCTTCACCGTCGGCTGTGGCTTCTCCACCGGCGCCTTCTTTTCTGATTTTCGCTTCTCTGACGCGCGCTTGACTGTAGGCACCAGGATCTCGCCTATATCGCTCGAGACAAACATCAAATCCATTTGCATGTTCAGCTGCGATCGTGCCCGCGAGACAAACATCTCGCGCGACTTTTCCAGACACCGTTCACGGTCCATAGCGTTCATCATCGTCTCGAGACTAGCCCACTTGTTCCAGGCCTCGTCGACGTGCTCCTTTTGACGGCTATCTTCAGACACACTCGCGCGCCGAAAACTAGTTGGAGAACTATGGCATTCGGACGACGACGGCGAGGAATTAGACGACTCGTGCGGCAGCGCGGTCGCGACATCGAACTTGAACGAGTGCGGCACGACTTCCGCCTGCTTCCTGTCGTTTGGCAACGTAGTCTTCTCCTCCGGTTCGCGCTTGACATCGGATTTTGGATCTCTCCAGATCCAAGAGTCGGCCGTAGCCTGTACATCACACGATACCAACGCAAGCAGATCTTCGTCTTCTTCGATAAGGTACGGAGTTCGCACGCCGTTGGTCGTGTTATGCTCAGAGATACGAGCTTGCATCAGTCTGAGAAATCCTTCAAGGTACAGGCCTCCAGCAATATTGACTTCTCGGTGATCGTGGACAGCAGACATCGTCTTGATACAGACTATAGCATGCCTGAACAGCCCACGGCTCATGAGAGCAAGGCATGCGCGCAGAATGTGAGTGATCTCAAACGCAGTGATATTCCCCACAATTCTGGCCACCCAAAGCTCAGCTTGTGAATGCGAGTCTTTGCCAGTCGCACTCTCATCCACTCGTGCAGGGTTGATCATGGTCCGAGAAAGAAAGGCGACGGTTTCCATGGCAATAACCGCGCAGCGATCGAGCGCCAACGTTCGCAGATCGGAGGGCGCATAGGGCGTGAGATTGTGCCGATGTAGGATCAGCCGCAGGTTCTGCATTAGAGTGACTGGAACTAGAGAGTGGGGATCCAAATGCTCGCCGAGAGTGCCGGCAGTTCCAGGAGAAAGGAACGGGAAGGCTGCCCAGAACTGGTAAAAGTATTGGTCAAAGGTGGCTAGCGTCTGTCTGCTGAGAACGGTGGATTTCAAAGTTTGTCGTAGAGGGGTGAGGATGCGCAGGACGTGGATCGTAGGGATGAAGAAGGCACCGGCCGCTGTCTGCGCAACTAGCCGCGGTGGTCTCTGATTGTATTCGTCTTCGTAGTAATGCTCGTCGTCGTCATCAACATCAGAGTCTGAATCGACATCCGACTCTCCGTTCTGCGACTGCGTGGGTATAGACATAGATCGCATCGATTCAACGTTGACGCCAAGAGGGGTGATATTGACACAGTCGACAGGAGCAGGAAAAGCGACACTGCAGTCGTCGTCGGAGACCAGGTATGGGCGGCCTAATTCTGAGGAAAGAAGGCGGTCCCATACGTAGATTGCCCACCACACGCGACGACGAAGCTCGATGTCGATAGGCGAGAGACCGCTAAGGTTTTGGTCGCGCTCGCAGTGCAGGCCAATGTCCTGTGCTTTACGGAGGGCGGCAGAGACCCAGGTCCACGCCGCGGAAGTGCAGTTCAGGTCGAGCAGGAAGACAGCAACCAAAAGAGCAGAGCGACAGTGGTCTACCTCAAAAGCGTCGGTGAAAAGGTCGGTGTAGGAGCAGGCGATGAGGACGTACTTGCGGCCCTTTTCGGTAGCACGCCGGGCTAGATCACCGTGGAGCGACTGCCCTCGCGCACCGCATGCGAGGACGGCAAAGAAGGTGGATGCCCAGGCGGGAGAGACCTCGGCGAGACCGCTGTCGCTAGCGTAGAGACAGTCTATTTGCTCGAGGAAGGTCGGCCAGTGAAGGATGGGGAGCCATTTGTGGATAGTCTCGCAGTAGGCATCGAGCAGCGCGTTCGCTTCTGAGCGCGGGGGGAGGGAAGCGGGCGAGGAGACGGCGAGCATGTGAGAAGTGGGCTCGGCTGCCTCGCGGAAACCGGCCGGGGGCTTGAAGACGCCTCGATTGTATTGCAGGAGATGCTGCCGCAGATGGGCAAAGTCGAAGTTTGGCTGGGGCCCGCCGACGTGGGAGACGATCGCGGACGGAGGCGCCAGAGGAGAGGAGGGCGAGGAGATGGAGGAAGCGATGGGAGGAGAAGCGTCGGCCAAGGCGGCGATGCGAGCTCGAGCGTGGGCCAGCTGGCGCTCGAGGTCCTGGACCTGTTTGAGGGACGACATCCTGCGCGAGGAGTCCTTTGTGAACTGGCACTTGAGCTTACGGGAGGTGCACTCCGAGCAGGCGGAGGACTCTGATGCGTCGCACTTGACTTTGCGCTCGCGGCAGGCGTCGCAGGAGGGGTCTTTCCGGCGCTGTCTGAAGGGCCGCCGGGAGACGGGAGCGGGCGCCGGGGGCATCGAGGACTGGAGCGGCATCTGGGCGAAGGGGGGCAGGGCCGGGGGCTGCATGGGCGGAGGCGGGCCGGGCGACGGCCAGATGCCGTACTGCGGCGGCGGCGGGTAGGAGTAGTAGCCGTTCATGGCGGGCTGGGGTGGTGGAGACGGTGAGGAAGCGTCGGTGACGGCGGTTTGCGGATTTGTTGAGTCGAAGCGACGGCTGTCAGTTGACAAAGATTCTCATTCAGCCCGCAAGCCACGATGGCGACCGGCTGTGGCGGTGCTCCTGCGCGCCGGCAGTGCGCTGCCGAGTCTCGCCGGAAACCTTAAACACGTGATTGTGGATTATGTCATTCATGACTACGCTACTCCTCCTCCTCCTCCTCGGACTCGTCCTCGAACTCGTCCACGTACGGCTGCCGCGCCTCGTCCAGCTCCTCGAGCACCTCGCCGCGGTCGCTGCTCCCGTGCCGCCCGCTGCTCGTGCTCCTCCAGCACTGCTCCACAAACTCCGCCATCTGCGCGAGCGTCGCGGCCGTCCTCGTCGTGCTGCGCGCGCCCGCACTCACTACGTCGCCCGCAGCGATACTCATCGCGGGCGCAGACGTCAGAAGCGGCCACGCCAGCCGCGCTTCCCGCATCAACTTCCACTTCTCGTCTGCGGGAAACCGCGCCCATGCGTCTGTCAGAGCGCTCGCGGACGCGTAGCCGCGGACGACGCCCGTAGACCCAAACGATGACGCGGCTGATGACTTCTTCTCCCGTCTGTACGCGCGCTGTCGCCGTGTCCGCGCGTCCATCCAGCCGTCGTTCACCGAGTTCTGTCCTCCGAGCGCGACGCTCTCATCGCCCGCAGCCACTCGCACGTCTGACACAAACTGCCGCTCGCCTTCAATCCCAAACGTAGCCGCCTCTATGATCTCCAGCATATCCGCCCGCGCGGGGTCGCCTGCTCTGACCCGAGCCGGAAGCGTGAGCGTCTCAAACGCAAGATTGAACAGCGCTCCGGCTTCCCATAGACTGCCCACGTCACTCAGCAGACCGCATCGATCCGGCAGCGCCAGCGGGATGTACGCCGTCGCAGCCGCAGACAGCGCGAGCACTGTCTCTATGCGCGAAGCCTGCTCGTCGCGCTGCAGATCTCCCCGATCCTCCATTCCCCAGACCGCAATCGTACTCTTTGCGATGTAATCGTCCCGAATCAATTCCAAGGCCTCGCTGGCAAACCCGCCCCACGCCGAGTCCACGTCGACGACGACGTTGACACCGCCTAGCATGTCGCACTCTTCCAGCATGTTTCTGAACTGTGTATCCAGCGCCTCTTCCCCGGCGTCGCTGGCCTCGCGCTTGAACTCGTCCACGCCAGTCTGCCACCCTCGAAACTCGGAGTTTGCACGTCGGGCCGGGTCCTCGCTGAGAGGAACTCCTCTGACAAGGCCCTTTGGCGCTCGGACGGGGTCATACACGTAGCTACCAACCTCAAGCAGCGAGCGCGGGTGATGGAAGACGTTGCAGTAGTCGGCCCAGTATCTGGCCGTACTGGCAGATAGTCGCGGCAGATCGGGGCTCAGCGTGCTGCCAGTCATGTTGAGGGCCTTGATGTAGTTGCTCTCCTCAATGCGCGGCTGTTCGATTTTGGTCACTTTTGTTGGTATGTCAGGCACTGAGTCGTAGAGTGCATTGTATTTCTTCAGCGACCCATGTCCACCTTATAAAAATGAGTTAGTAGTGATGTATAGATAGTCCAGCAATTTGCTCTCATACCTTTGAGATCCCACAGCAAACTTCGAGGCGTAAACGTCTCTGTCACTCCATCGCTAGCAAGCCCAGGTCTGAAACTTATATAGCTATCGATCTTTGTCCGACCAGGAGCCTTGCTTTTCTTCTCATTGTTCTCATGGGCGATGGTGTAGTTTGTACTTGTATCCTCTTCGTACGTGAAGTACGCCTCCTGTGTGTTGAAGAAGTGAGTGGTGACGTGGTTCGCAGCCGCCGAGAACGAGAGATGGAGCAGTTCCCGCATCGTCAAAAGCTCAAAAGCAGTGTCATTGCATCAAAGGCAGAGAAAAAAGTCTCGAGACCTTCTTTGGTGCGGCGCGGATGACGTACGTTTGAGGGCAACTAAGTGGCTGCGAGGACTTGCACGGGCGTCGTGTTTACTTCCGGATCGTCGGCATTCGAGTGCTTCTGGATTACAGCAGGATCGTGGTTTGTATTGTTGGTGTTCTGTTGAAAACTACAGACTACCAGCTGCTCTGAAAAACAGAACTCGGCGGCGACGTCTTCGGTTCACGGTGTTTGTGCCTGAACCTCGGCTGAGTTTCCGGCTTCTCCACATTATCGCAACACGCATCTTCTCCACACACCTCCTCCACTTTCTTCTCTCTCTACACCAACTCCTCTTCTCTGAATCTACCTCACCTACATCCAACAATGGTGCTTTCACTCCCCGCCGAGTTCCAGATCTACGACGACCCCGCAAAGGGCAGCATCACAGTATCCAAAGCCGACTCTGGCCAATACTACCTCCTCACCTTCGGCGCTCCTCCAGATAACCGGCTGACCCCCGAGATATGTCTGGCGTTCCTGTACGTGCTGGATGTAATTGAGGACCAACTCCTTCCCGAGCAAAAGCTGCCGCTCGTGACGACTTCCAAAATCGCAAAGTTCTACTCCAACGGCCTTGATCTCGAGCGCGCAATGACAACCCCCGGATTTTGGGACGAGCGGATAAACCCGTTGTTCAAAAGGCTTTTGGAGTACCCGACTCCTTTGGTTGCAATGATTAACGGGCATGCGTTTGCTGGTGGATTCATGTTTGCCTTGTGCCATGACTACAGAATCATGAACCCCGACAAGGGATTCCTTTGCGCCAATGAACTTGAATTCGGTATGTTTCCCACTGAGCTTGCTTACAAACTTATGGGCTGACTGTATATAGGATCTCCCCTGCCTCCTCCAATGAGCGCAATCTTCCGCGAAAAAACCGCAGTCACGACCTACCAGAAAATCGCAATCGAAGCCACGCGCTTCAACGCCGACATGGCCCTCGAGCACAATCTCATCCACGCAAAGGGCCACCTCTCCGACGTCGACGCGTTCATCAAAGCCAACAAGCTCACAAAATTTGCACAGTCTCCTTCCTACGGCCTGCTCAAGGCTCAGATGTGGAGAGATATCGTAAAGTACTGCGATGAACCTCACGAGCAGGGACAGCAGGCGATTCGGGATAATATCAGTGTTGAGGAAAAGAGGAAAAAGGTTCGGGCGGATGAGTACAAGAAAGCAAAGCTCTAGATCCGCTGGTCGTTTCTTTGATGTGATTGAATAATATATGATTTTGTTAGCTATACCACTATACCAATGCCACAAGACTTAAGAAACAGGAAAACAAATGCGATCCCTCCAAAAGGTAACAATAAGAATACAGAAAAGAAAAAACAAAACTACTTGTACCAAAAACAAATCACAAGCAATCATGGCAGTCTCCCTGCCCCCAAATGCAGTCCCAATAACCCGTTCTCGATCGATTACTACTCATACTCTATCAAGGGCAAGTTATTCCCCCTCAGCTGCTTCTCCCACACCCCGACACATCGCGCGGAGCAAAACTCTCGCCTGATAGGCACGCCATTATTCTTGAGCACCGCATCCCACCATTCCATCGCATACGCTACGTGGTCAATCATAAACTTGCCACACATGCCACAGGTATTACTAAATTCGGCCATTTCGTATGCGTGCTCTATTCGCTGCCGCTTAGACTCGAGCAGTAGTGAGGATTCCCAGACCGCTTGCTCTTTCGGCGTCGGCCGATACTGCGAGATTGTACGCAGGCAAAACTCACTCAATGGTGGAGCTGAGCCATAGCTAATGCCGTACCCGTTCCGGTACTTGTAGTCCACCCACTTGGGTCTTGTCGCTACAGCGCAGGACGCGAAAACCAAGTCGCTTTTCCTCTCGTCCAATCCAATATCACCCAACGTCAGCGGCTTGCGAGCGTACATTGCCGGACACGCCATCAGCGGATTAGGCTCGATAGCCAGCAGATTCAGCTGCCGAAGCTCGAGGATCTGCGACGGGAAGTATTCCAGTCGATTCCCGTTCAGTCCGAGCTCGACTAGGTTCTTTAGTCGTTCGATCGCCGGCGGAAGATAGGTGAGCTTGTTTGTCCGCAGGATCAATACCGTGAGATTTTCAAGGCCAAACAGAAATGACGGGACCTTTGCGATCCGATTTCGGCCCAGAAACAATTGGATGCGACTACCCAGTGTTCCATCCTTTGCATTCATCGTCACCAGGTCCTTCAAGTCTTTGATCTCCTGTGGAATCTCCGTCAACCCCAAGTCCGACAGATCGATGATCTCCTGCGACTCCTCTACCGCCAAGCTAATCTTGCTAATCGCCTGCCTCGTCGCTTCACTCTGCGGCGGCGGCATCACAAACGACGACGAAACAGGCCGCTTCGCAAACGAGGCAACGTGGGTGATCGGCATCGGCATCGACTCTGCGCGAACTTTGAGCGGACCTCCTCCTCCTCCGCGAGTGCTGAACGGGGCCGAACTCGACCCGGCGCCGGAAAAGCTCGCAGAGGCGTCAAACGATCCTCGACGTTTCCGGCCCGGCACGCCAGAGGTCTCTTCTGCAAACGACCGCTGCATGTCGCGTGGCGGGGAAGACGGGAGCTCCATTTCCCACGCCTCATTGAGGCCGTCGCTCAGGTCTGTGCGGGGCAGTTCTTGATATATGCGTTTGTGCGCGTTCGCGACTGTTCGCAGGTACGACGACGGAGGAGCATGTTTGCTGGCGCGAGGTAACTCGTTTCGAAAAATTGTGTTTGAAGGCTTTCCTCCTCCGAGTGAGGCTGCTGCTGCTTCTTCGTCGATAGTCATCTGCTCCGTCATCTCGTCCGCGTCGGTGGAGGAGTCGATCGGGAACGCGTCCGACGATTCCGAGGCAGGATAGTCGCGCTTGCGCGTGCCGAGGGGGAGGACAGGCAGCGCGAGCTCATTTTCAGGACGGGAGTTGTTGTATGAGAACGGCAGGAGCGGGCGGGCGCTTTCTGAGTTGGACATTGGTGGCAGACGGGCTGGAGATGAGGGCGGTCAGTCAAAGCACAGGCACGAGACAAGAAAGAGCAGAGCAGCGCTGTACGCACTTTGTAAATATGAACAGCAGCAAAGCCTTGATTCACGCCATAAATACACAGAAGAATAACAAACAACAACAACAACAACAACGACGACGACGACTGCTATCAGCGAGCGAACGGGAAAACAGACGAGGTCTCGACCCTTTTATCGCAGCAGCCGGTCGTATATTCCTGGCTCCGGCTCCGCATTTGTTGACGCGTAGAAGCCGATGTTTGCGCATTTGTGCGGTGGAGAAACTCTAATTGTGCGCGCCCTCGGACCGAGAGCCGGGTCTGGGATGTCGCGAGTTTTTCAGGTAGACTGCTGCTGCTGCTGCCTTTTATGTCGGCATTGAAGCGGAGTGCCTCTGTGCTGAGCGATCGCGATGACGACGACGACAAGTATGCAAAGACGGACAGTCTAGTCGGGATGCAGGTCGACCTGTCGAACCTCGGAGACATGGACGACTACGACGAGGAAGAGGACGAAGAGGAGGAGGACGAGACCACGAGTGACTACCAGGAAGACCAGCTCCCTGTGTACAAACCGCGCAGCTCGACAATCAGACTTGGTTCTGTCACTGCGGGCCCGCTGGATCCAGCAACAGGACAGCGTGGTGCGCTACCGATCGCGCCAGAGGACGCTTCTGCGATCACGCTCAACTACGACGAGGACAGCAATGGCCTGCCAGAGGACGCAATGGCATACCTGCGCTCAGTCAGGTAAGTACTTCTATAGCTACTACAGTCGCAGTTTCTGACAGATTGTGCAGGAGAGAGGCTGCTGGTCGGCCGAGCTTTGTAACTGTTACAAAGCGAGCAGCACCAGTACCTTCCGTGATCCAGGCAGCAACCACCCCGCCAGAGACAGACCAGCGCCCGATCCGGGACGCAAAAGTTGACAAGAAATGGCACCAATACGCGATATCGCAGTACAAATTCACCCGCAACCTCTACTCGTCTTCATATGACCGTCTTCCCTCTTCGCTCACGCGAGCTGATTTACCTTCGAGCCTGGCTGCCTGGCGAGAGTACATACAATCTCCAGACCATCCACCAGAGATATCAACCCTGGCGCTGCTCGAGCAGGAAGACGTGTTCAGATTGTTCAAGTACTACCAACGATGGATCACCGGCAGCCTGTCGCCTGAGATGTCTAATTGGCTGTTTGCGCTTCTTGTCCGAGTTGCCGATATCGTGCCCGCGCAGGAGATTTCTATCCTCAGACAGCTGTGCCAGAAATGCATCTCTGTCAAGCAAACTACCGTATGTACACACACCAGCTTTCTTTTACATTCATTTTGCTAACGTTTATCATCAGGAGGTGCTGTCAACCACCTCGCTTGCTACGATTGACATGGTAATCTCGGTCGTATCCGATTTCTTTGCGCAGCGCGATCTGGCCTTTTACTTGTTTGAATAGCTCAAATTGAAATATCCAGTGGACCAAAAATAAAAATTTGCATTAGAAAAATATTAGCTAATCGAGGATATATATCCACAACTTTGTCTAGCATCGGAAGTCGTCATTCCTCAGTTGTAGTTTGTAGTTTGAGTTCTTAGTTTGGAGTGTTGTCATCGATCGAGTAACTACACGCCAGATGTTAGTACGCACTGATCAAGAGTAATAGTAGAGCTCTGGAAAGACTTACGCAAAGAAGACGAGCTTGACGACGAACGCCAGGATCATATGTCCAAGAACGACAGCAACCAACAAAATACGCGAGGTCTTAGCCTCTGTGCTCATAAGGGCGGGATACAGATTCCTGACCAGGAACGAAGTCGACACGGCGAAACCGACGGCAGTGCAGATCCATCTGACGACGTTGGAAACGGTCGGGAAGTTGAAGATCTCGATGGGCGAGGTCGAGACGAGCGCGACGGGGACCCAGATCGTGTTTGCGTAGCCGTAGAGGGCGATGCAGTCCAGGAGACGGGCGTGCTCTGATTTGTACCATTTGAGAACACCCCAGAGAATGACGGGGACGGCGAATGTGTAGCCGTACATGAGCGCAGCGGCCGCGGATAGCAAGCCAAAGTTGTACTCGTACCGAACGCCGGCGACGTGCGATGCGATAGCGCCAGCAATAGTGGAGGAAAAGAAAAGGACAACGATCACGGTCGAAGCGATCCAGAACGGACCGTACAGGTCTGGGTTGTCGCCAATCGTTTCTAAGAAAGACACACGGGGGTAGAGAGCATAGAGGCATCGCTGGGTGACATCAGTGGTCTCGACGTCGAAGAACTGCTGGTAAAATCGGACTGACCAGATCGTCGCCGGACGGGCGGGGTCGTTCTCAATCGCAGAAGGAGGCGGGAAACGGCCGGCTGGGATTGCAATCAGTTGGTTATGGTCTAGTGGAGGGAAAAAAGTGCGATATGCATACCTTGTCCGGCGGGGATCTTTCCCTGCATGTTATCGCCAGTGTGAAAGTCATGAAACTCCAAATCAGTCTCCCCCAGATCCATCTACAAGTAGAAACACAGTCAGCGAGCAGCTCTTCGGAAAAATACGCAATGGAATTCAAAGTGCTGCATACTCCACCCTCGGCGTCGACATCAATCAACGCATCATAGTCCGCCGACCGCGGAGCCGTAGATGCCATGTTTAAGTAGTAAAATAGCGCAGATCTATGTAATTGATCCTCCTGTTGCGTCTCTTCTGTCTCAAGCGGCGATACTCGTTCGTCTTGATTCCAGAGATCGGTTGGCTTTGATGGAGGAAGCAACTAAGCCGCGAGTGCTGCACAGCTCCCGCGCTGAGCACCAGAACAGTTGGTCACGTGTATGTATTATGTAATACTTTTAGACCAGGAGGAATTAACAGATAAGATAACAAACAGCACGGTATGTGAGGTCGGTTCAGTATCGGGTTCTTAAGAGTAAGATACAATAGCAAATCTGATCTGTAATTAAAAGAAATAGAGCAGAAATCAGGCGTGGACTGCGAAATAACACGACTTCACACCCAATTCGTCCTATCAGGAGTAGGGCTTTCCAATTCGCAAAGTCATCTCGAATACAACCTCCTCTTTCTTCCTCGTCGTAACTAGTTCTCTAGAACAATTCGTGTCCTGCTGAGAGGTAATTCTGCTCTTTAACTGATTTGTGCTGCAATTGTATGTTTTGCGCGCGTGCTGTTCTAACGTAATCAATCTCCAGCCTCTGGTTCACATACAACTTGTTCAAGCTGTCGATTCTACCGGCACTTTCGTTACGACGTCTACTCTTAACGGTCTCCGTGGGATTAGCTCTAGTCTACTTCATCTCTCCATTCTTACCTGCGCAAAGTTACGACGCTTCCGTATCGCCCTCTTCAAAAGCGTCAAAGCCAAAGTCAACCTCCCAAGTTACAAACCAGCCCGATATCACAAACACAATGTCTGCCGTCACCGTTCCCGCGCTCACGAAGCACACCGCGACCGTCATTTTCATGCACGGTCTCGGCGACTCTGGCAATGGCTGGAGATTTTTGGCTGAAGAGTACAGAAAATTGAAGGTGCTCGACCATGTCAAGTTTATCTTCCCGAACGCTCCTGTCCAGAAAGTGACTCTGGTATGTCTTCATTTCTCTTCTATGTATACAATCGAGCGTCACACCTGCTAACCTGCTTGAGTGTAGAATTTCGGATTGACGATGCCTTCGTGGTTCGACATCGTCTCTCTCGACAAAGTCGAAGCTCAGGAAGACTCAAAGGGGATGCTTGAGAGCGTCGACAGACTAAAGGCGTTCATCTCTGAGGAAGTCAAGGCCGGTATTCCTGCCGAGAGAATCGTCATCGGTGGCTTCAGCCAGGGCTGCACAATCAGTTTATTAGTATGTATAGTGTGCTGAGGGTACAAAGAGCTTGTCTGACGGATCTATCTAGGCCGGTTTGATCGCCGATACTAAATACGCTGGTGTTGTCGGTTTGTCCGGATTTGTGCCTATGCGCTCAAACATCTCAAATGTAATTACCACCTGTACTTGTTCAAACCATTGATGCGGCCCACTAACTAGAAAATCATTACTGCAGCTACACAAAGAACACGGCATAAAAATGCCATTCTTTGTCGGCCACGGCACCGACGATCCGGTCGTCAAGTACGAGTACGGCGTGTTCACCAAGGACAAGCTCGCCGAGCTCGACGTCCCCTGTGAGTTCCACGAATACAAGGGCCTCACGCACAGCGCCTCGCCGACCGAGATTATGGACATTTTGGAGTTTTTGAAGAAGACTATTCCCGCGCAGTAAACGTGGAGAATACGTTTCTTTACTCGCTGGAAGCCTTATTTGTGTCATCTTTTGATTCAAAATCATGTCATTGAAATGTCATTGCATTATAAAACTAAAAGGAAATCATGAAATCATACAAATAGTTCAGAATGCAACTTAACGCGATATCTACAGAGACATAAAGTAGCCTTACAAACGGACAAACTCAAAAAAAACCTGACAATCATCGGCCCCTCTCAAACAACCTCGTATCGCTATTTAATTTCATGTCGGACACGAGAGTTTACCAAACAGAGGCCTTTAAACGTTAACAAAACCGGGGGGCGGGTATAAAACTCCTGTAAAAAATGCACCAGAGACGTCGCAACTCAACCATCTTCTCTCTGAAGAGAGTGGGAGAGCTTAGTCGCTATCAGAGATTTGCTCAACTTTGACTCCCTTGGGAGAGCTCGTCGACAGCGGGAATTTCCTGACCTCGGTATCAGACGAGTCGGATGAGTATAAAGTCAACGGACTACCAGCTCTGTCCAAGAACTTGGAAACCTGAGACTTCTGAGGCGAGGTTCTGCCGGGAAGCGTCTTGTCGCCCTTACGCTTAGAGTCTCTGTGTGCTAACCGACCGTTTACCGTTATCGTCGAGCCCGAGTCGGAGTACGCGCCGTCGGACATGTGTGAGGTCGGCAGGGTCTTGCCTGACTTTGCGTGCGAGTGCTTGGCGTTTGCAATCTTGCGCTTTTTGGTAGCGGGTTTCGGGGTCGAGGGCTCGTCTTCGGTCACGTAGGGTGACGAAGGAGACATGGACATTGGTGACGCCACACTTTGGGTTCCGGAGTTACTATTCGCAGCACTATATTGAAGAAAACAAAGTGAGATCGTTAGCATGGGGTTTTGAGCCGGTGTTTTAACGTGCATGGCCTTATAGGCGGGCAAAAGTTGGAGACGGAGTATACGCACTTTCTGGTCCTTGTACTGCGACCGCTCAAGCACCGCTCGAGGTGAGCAGCGTATCTCGAGACTGCGATTTTCCTCGCACAGTTGGAGCATTCGTAGTAGGAGTTCGGGTCAGATGCCTGCTGCTTGGGTTGGCCGTAGATGTCCAAGCCGGGCTTGTTGACGTAGTTTCCCTTTCCGAGCGCGGACTGCGCGGCAGGTGAGGCACGCGAGTTGTGGATGGCGCCGCAGGACGGGCACGGCAGCCGGCTGCGCTTTTCGCGGGTGAAGGCGGTGAGGAATATGTCGTGGGTGAGTGGCTGAAGAAGGTCTTCGAGTAGGGAGAGGCTCTGCGGGAAGGGGGAGGTGTTAGCAGTTGGAGGAGGATATGTGGTCGAGGTCGAGAGAGCAGGAAGCAGGGCACAAACCATGAGAGGCACGTTGATCTCGTTGATCTGCGGCTTTTGCGAGGCCATTGCTAGTAGACTGTGGTGTCCAGAAAGACAACCACCGGGATATCAGGCAAAAACAAGGAAGACTGGAGGAGGAGGAGAGAAAAGACGGCGAGGAGGATGCGACGGCAGTCAAATAGTCGACTGAAGCAATAACGAGTGAAGAGCCGCATGGCCGTCGGGAGTCCCATTTTGAGTCACGTGATTTTACCGAGGCGGCGGGCGCCGAGCGCATCTTTCGTGCAGGTTTGTGCCGCCGACCATCGCCACGCCCCGCAATCCGCTGTCTGCCTGCTGCTCTGCCCGCCCGTCTTTGTCTGCGTCGATAGCTGCTGTGAATTGCCCGAGTCTGCTCTGAAAAGCGTCCTTGATCATCTTCAACCCTTCTCAGTCCGCTGAATCCCCGATTCCGCCCTCCGGAGCACCTCTTCTCCTCCCGTCCCGCTTCGATATCGATCAATTTCCCAACTCCGGCATGTCGGCCACTTCCTCCACCGCCCCTCCAGATACCTGCGACGTCCTCGTCTACGGCTCTGGCTTAGTCGAGAGCATTGCCGCCGCGTATGTCTTCCTATCTCCTCCCTCTTTTCTCTCTCTCTCCGCCGACTCGCAAGGAATTGCCTGGAACCTCTCGTCCAGCCACGCCTACTGGTTCCGATAACGTGTGCCGGCGGAAAATTTTTTTTCCTCCTCAATCCAGTTCTGCTAACTCGTGTGCAATCTCAATAGTGCTCTTGCATGGCAAGGAACCAACGTCCTTCATCTGGATGACAACCCCTACTACGGTGGCTTGTGGGCGTCACTGAATCTCGAGGAGTTGAAGACCTGGACCGATAAGATCAATAACCCAACCGCAAACGGTAAGCTCTTCCCCGATTCCATCCGGCAGATCAGCGGTATATGTGCCGATTGCTGACCTCATGTCCAGATACTCCCTTCTCCAATGCCTACCTCTACATCTCGCGCAACTTGGACCCGCGGAAATATGCCATCGACATCAGCCCACACGTTCTCTTCACCAGATCTGATTTGCTCAACCTTCTGATCCAAAGCCGAGTCTCGCGATATCTGGAATTCAAACCACTCGGATCGTTTCACACCTTTGAACAGGATTCCTTCGAGAAAGTGCCCGGCAGTAAAGAGGATATCTTCACCAGTCAAAACCTCACGCTGCTAACCAAACGCAGCCTAATGCGATTCATGAAGTTCGTCGTGATTTGGGACGAGACTCCTGACGTATGGCTAGAGTACAAAGGAAAGCCCATCTCGAGCTTCTTGAAAGACAAGTTCAGTCTAGACCAACCCCAGATCGTCGAGCTCGTGCACTCGATCGCGCTACTACCCTCATTGTCGTCACCCACAGAACTTGCGCTCGATAGAATAAAGCGATACCTGACCTCGATGCAAGTCTACGGAAATTTCCCGGCCATGTACTCGATGTATGGCTCTGGCGGCGAAATAGCCCAGGGATTCTGCCGGTCTGCGGCCGTCGCTGGCGCTGTCTACAGATTGGGAACAAAGCTGAGCAGGTTCGACGACGAGTCGGGAGTGGCCGTGCTCGAGAACGGCGAGAAGATTAAAGTCACAGAGAAACTGATCACCAGCCATGGTCTCGTCCCTGGCGATCAGGAAATCACGCGAATGGTCGCCGTTGTCGAGAAGGACTGCAAGGAATGGTTTGCCGAAGGCGAGTCTGCTGCCATCGTGGTTTTCCCGTCTGATACTCTGGACGGAAACCGATATGCCGTCCAGGCTCTTGTCCTTGGTAGTGGAAGCGGACAGGTGCCTACCGGCCAAGCTGTCTGGTATCTCTCAACGCAGGAGAGCGGCGAACAAGGACGCAAAGACCTGTTTTTGGCTCTCGAGAAGATGGAAGAGAGTATCCTGCGAGAATCAACAGAGGACTTTGAGTTTGACGTCAGCGAAGAGGACATTGCGTACCTGCCAAACGGAATGCCTGTGGTTTCTTCTGTCCGTCTAGGCGAGAGTTTGCGAAACTTTACACCAAAGGGTATTTATCAACTCCATATGTTTTCTGTATTGTGACAAGCTAACCTTTACCCGCAGAATCCCTGAAATATCTTCTAAAACTTACATACACACAGAAAGTGACCGTCGCACCTCAGCAAAACCCTTCGTCAAAGACAATTTACGTGCCGGCTCCATCGATAGACATCGTCTACGACGGAATCTTGTCCCAGGCGCAGGCGGTGTACGAGAGCGTCACAGGCACGGTCGAGGATTTCTTCGATGTCGACTTTGAAGACGAAGACGACGACGCCACGGCTACTGGTAACCCGCCCGATACCAGCATCCGGGATGTCGCTGACATGGACGACGAAAACCTCGGCGATCATCAGGATTTCGACGAGGAAGTAGCAGGAGAAATGACAATCTGAGCCCCGCCTTGTCGTATACCTCCTGCTCTTGGCGACTTTGGTCTCTCTACATTATATACTTTTCAAATTCAACGGTGACTGGATAATGTTTTATAGTTGTAATTCGTCAGTGATTGTTGGTTTTTGATTACTATCTTTTTGTTGATACAATAGTTTTGTATGTAGCCATATTCGGTACACTTGTTAATATTTTATTATAGTAATATAGCTAGACGTGATTTGGAATTATACACATAGATAATGACACACCCGCTGCGTTCAGTGTGAGCGAGGATTCCTACTCATCAGTGCGGTGACGTTCTCGATGAACCCAGCAGCTCCTCCATTCTGCATCAGAACCTCTCTCGGTGAAAGCACCCCGCCCTCCTCCCGTTTACCTAGTCCAATAATCGAGGCATTTCTGGTACTCGGTATCCGTAGCATCTCGCGCTCCACACTCCAACCCAGCTGATCCGCCAGACGAGCGACATGCTCGACCAGTGCACCGTAGGTACTCAGTTTCTGCTGTCCGGTCGCCTTGTCGAGCGCCGTCGCGGCGCTAACAGTCGTCGGATACCGGTGTTTGGCGCCCGAGAATGCGTGCGAGCAGCAGGGGATCACGATGAACGGGCAGTCGAGGAGCGGGATCCAGGGCGTTAGCTCGTCGGAGTGGTTTCCGATGATGAATGTGGCGGAATCGAATTTGCCGTTGTGGAAGCGGAGACCGGTCTCGGAAGACCACTGGTGCTCTGCCTCTTCGCTGTCGAAGCAGAGGTATGGTAGAAGAACCTGCTCACGCAGACAGTCCTGCACGCGCTGTGGGAAGATCGACCAAGTCTTGCGTCTTCGCGCTTCGATTCCGTAGCCTTCGTATCCCTCCATGATAAGAATATAGACCAGCACGCCATTACCGCAGCCCAGGTCCGCAAATATGAGCTTTTTGCTGTCTGGACTATGGCCGAACCGAGTCTGCCATAGCTCAATCAAGAAAGCCGCAATCGACAGATCCTCAAACACATGCTTTTTTGGATCGGTAGACTCAACCCAGTTGTCAATCAAAAATCTCGCATGCTTGTCCTTCAGCTCCAGATATCTGTTTTGGAACGCGACTTTGTCGACTACCACATCATGATGCACGCGTTTCTCGTATCCGCTCATTGTACCCTTTGAGTGACGGGCGGCTGTTGTAATAAGTCTAAGCGCAGTCCGCTCTAGACGGTTTGAAAGTCCGGTGTGCTGGTCTTCTGGGAACAGTCGATAATACAACCGCAGCTCACCCAGCGCGTTTGCGTCGTTCGCCGGCTTTTTGTACTGCAGTAAGATTCCGGAAACGGCTGGGTGGTAGTATGGTGTTGCGTCCCGGCTGTCAAGGTGAGGGATGTACACAACAGAGCGGGTGTGGTCGGACGAATATATATGACATGTCTGTTTCATTGGCAAATCCTTGTTTGGGTTCCGGGGAACCAGTGTCCTGAGAATCCGCCGGTCGGGAAGATCAGACGACAGCAGACCGGACTCGACAAGACCGAGCGTCACTCTTCTCTCCTGAGCAACAAACTCGTCCGCAGCTCCGGCCTCGGCTCCATTCGTACCATGCGATTCGGAATCGTAGACGACATCGGTTCGCATGATACTCGACGAATTGATATTTGGCTGGAAAATCAAGTTGAGCATAGCAGCTTCGAAATGATCCAGATCGAACTCGCAGTCGTGCTGACAAAGAACCGAGCGCCATAGGTCATCGCTACTGCTTATAGCCTCTGTTAGCGACACCGGCGACGGTTTCGAAGCGTCTGGTGCAGAAGTCATCTGAGCTTCAAAAATATATCTGATCTAGTAATTTTTTTCTCAGCTTTGCTGGCACATCCTGGTAGTAGCACCCAATTAAAGCACCTCAATATCACACAATAGTATCTCTTCTAAACCTCTCGGCACTTCTCAACGCGAATAACCCCAGTTTTCTCCTTGCAATAAACCCAGCGGCCTCTTTGCTCGTCTCTCAGCACCGAGGTGAGCCATCTCCATCGTTGTCTAAATTTAACAGCCGCACAGCATCCAAACCCTAAATTTGTTTACAATCAAATCCTCTTTGGGATCGCCCGCCAGATCAGTCGGTTCCTAATCGACTTCTCATCCGCTTTATATCCAACTTGCGCATCTCTAGATCGCCTAGGATCTTCTTTATACTGCTTTTTTGTTTTTAGCAGGTTCTTGAGCAGTCTTCACTCATAGACTAGCCCTCCAATAGTCCGGGCATCGACTCCGCCCGCTATCACTAGCCGACCCAACCCGTCCAACACCACCGCCCACTCCACCCCAACCATGCCCAAATCCCCCGCCGCCCCCGAAATAGTCCTGCAAAAGGCAGACACACTACCAGACACGTCGTCGCGCAAGTCAGAAGGCTCAGTGGCCTTGCTCCGGCCCAACTCGATACCGGTCTGGGCCGCCGCCAAGCTCGATGGCCGCTCAGCCGGGAGCAAGAGCTCGAATTCACCGACTACGACCGCGTCCTCGGATCGTCTTGGTCCTAGGACAAGTTCAACCCAGGCCTCTTCTACATCTTACAGTCCGCCGTCGCCGATACTGGCTGCGACGAAGACTACCATGCCTCTCAGTCTGGCGCCGGAAAGGAGCAATACCGGCACCTCCCGGTGGTCGGAATTCGTCTCGCTTTCACAACTCCCTGGCCAAACAAAGACAGAGAACGATCTGCGACTGATGTCTCAGGCTGTCCGCTCTGACGGTCTTTCAGAGGAAAAACTGCCTGCAAGTCCGGGTGTGAAAAGTAGCGGCTCGATACCCCATCGGTTATCTGAAAAATTAGATAACGAGAGCGAGTCCTTTATGAACGACAACAGTTTAACACTTGCGAGCGGCACCGACGCCGGAGATCAGAGCAGTCGGCAAGGAGACAAGAGCGCACACTTGTTCTTCCACAAGAAGCGGAAAATCATAGCCTTTGAAGACCTGGAGAAACAAATGGACTTGACCGGCCCATGGAATCCCGCGCACGACCACTCGACTACAAATCTCGATTCCGGACGCGCAGACGGCCTCGCGGTTCCCGAAAACGCAGTCTCAGCAAGCCATCACCACCGATCGGATGCGTACTCGATTAACAGCAACATCCAGTCATCGATCTCCCGAAGCAGTGTCGACTCGCACTTTGTGATGACTGCCGATCTGGCGGCACGGCGGGCAAACAGGAAACTGAATCTACGGGTTATGCTCCTGAATAACCCGTACGTGCCCATGACGCTCCGATGTGGCATCTTTGTGCTCTCTATCTTGGCGTTGGCGCTGGCAGCGAGCATTTATCACTTCACCAGGATGTACAAGGCGGATAGTCTAAGTCAGCAGTCGTCGACCATCATGGCGATCTGCGTCCAGAGTTGCGCGCTTGTCTATCTGGTTTACATCACATACGACGAGTATTCCGGCAAACCTCTTGGCCTTCGCGATGCAAAAGATAAAGTGAAGCTCAGTATGTGCCCTTTTGTATTCTGTGTGCTTGTCTTATTTCTACAGAGTACTCACCAATTTTCTAGTCATGTTGGATCTTATTTTCATAATCTTCTCTTCGGCAAACTTGGCGTTAACATTCAACACATTATACGACTATCAATGGGTCTGCGCTTCGCCGGATACCTCGGTATGTCACCAACTATCCCTTACTAACAAGAATGAACATTGTAGCTAACGAGTTTCCACAGATGTCGGACAATACCCCGTACGATAGCCACATCTGCCGCCGCCAGCGTGGTCTCGCTGCGTTTCTTTTTCTGGTACTGATAATGTGGGTGATGACATTCACCATCAGCATTCTACGTGTAGTCGAGCGCGCGAGTGGTGGGTCCCGAAGATAGATATAGTTTGTATCTATAATAAAATCAAGAACAATAGTAATTCTCGACAACTAATGGACGCGGTCGAAGTGACAGAGTGTCAAGAGCAGTAGTAAGAGCTGAATTTATATTATTTGTAAACACCATTCCAGCAACTTGCGAAACGAAAAATAGGACATAAATTTATTCCCAATGAAAAATGCCCTCTTTTCCGCAACACGCGAACAAAGGAAAACAAAAGAGAGAACCATCTAAACACGCACAGCTTTTTAGGCAAGATACTGATACTTATCACCATCGATGCGCTCGAGATACTCTTTATCAATCAAAAAGTCGATACACTTCTTAATATCCGGGATCTTGGGCGTGAACCGAGACTTGACCTGTGCGATTGTCTCCTGCACCAAAACAACGTGCTTCAGCTGCTTGCGCGCCTTCATGATTCGCACAATCGCACTCTGTGTCAGCATCTTTCGGTCTTCCTCAATGTTCTTGTGCGTCGCCTCCGTCTCCTGCTTGTGCTCGGCCTTGACGGGGATGTTGAGATTCACGCGGACCTTCTTGTTCTTGAAGTCCATGTTGAGTGTGTACTTGCTTCCCGCGTCACCGATCTCGCCACCGCCGAGGGTCAAAACGCGAGCCTTGACCAGAGGGACGAGCGAGTTTATCAAATATTCTCTAGTCAAGCCCGTGATCTGGCTCAGTTGCTCGAAAGAATACGAATCGCCCTTGTTATAGGGCAACAGGATCGCCATCTGAAACGTCGAGACTTGGAACGTGTATCCGACTCTAGAAGGACCTTTGACGTAATTCACCTTGAGCTCACCCTTTGATAAATTCCAAAGCCAGTTAAGCTTGCGGGACTGGTGCTTCTGATCGTAGAACGGCTGGAATCGCTCGTACGGCTTGATCAGCTCGTCGGGGACGTTGAACGGAGTATCAACCGCGCTCAGAGGCCAGTGACCCGAACTAAGCACCAAAATCGAAAAGTCAATCGGATTCTCGTTGTCTCCAGCGTTCGCCAGAACTTCTTTAAACTCGTTCTGGAGATCGCTCGAGGTTCGCATATCTGAAAACATGCTCTGAAGCTTCATGACGTAATCGGTACCGCAAACCTCCTGTAGCTTCGAGAGCATGGTCGCTTCCGCATCCTCGGAGGCCGAAGTACCATGAACCAGTCGTCGAGAGAGCATACGAGTGTAAAATTTGTTGAAGACATCCTTGTCGTCGACGTATTTGAACACAGTCATGATATCGCTCAGTTTTGTTTCGATATCACTATCCTCAGCAGCCTTTCCGCTCTTCTTGAGTAATGAGTCGCTGTACTTGGCCAACAGCTCTGGAGACTTTGAGGACGATGTCGCGCAGACTTTATTACGGTTGATAAATTCGCGGCACGCGTTATCCAATGACTTGACGAAATCAGCGTCGTTGTTAAACGCATATTTGACAAGGTGGCTGTACTGCCGGTAGACATCGAGAAGAGTGGTGACGTAAGACTTGGGTTCCAGGTTATCTCCTTCCAAGCTCGCAAGCTTCTCAATGGCATCAAGACCCTGCTTGCGGACATACGTCTCGAACTTTGTGCGCAAAGGAACGAGACCATCGTTGATGTGGGAAAGTAGCGAGAACATCCGCTTCAAGTCATCTTGTCTGTCAACCTCCAGCAATTTCAAAAATTCGTCGCGCAGCAAATGAGCATGGTCAGAGATAAGAACAGCCTCGCAAGTCCGCATAAGAGTCTTTTCTGTGCTCTGGTGTAGATAGAGCTGAACGCGGCCTGCCTCTTCTTGGAGTCGGCTCTCGGCTTTCTTCATATACTCGACAACGCTGTTCTCGGCAAGGAATCGCGACGACTCGTCTTTGTAGTAAGCCTCCGTAGCTGCAATAAACGGGGCCTCGAAGTAAGTCTTGTAAACCGCAAGACTGACCTTCTTGGCGTCGTGTTCGTCAAGTCCGAGAGATACTGTCGGAGATTAGCAAAACAACTATAATTTCTCAAAGGTGACATCAAGACATACCAAACGATCCAACTACGCTCTTGATATCGGCGTTCTCGATAGTTTCTCCGTTGCGCTGGTTCTCAATCAACTTCTTGACCGCGTCCATCAGATCGCCCTGTATCGAGTCAAAGAACTCAGTCCTCCATTTGACCAAGCAAAGCTAGAGTGATGTTAGTAGTCAGATAGCAGGGATTGTACAGACTAAGTGAGCCATACAGTATTAACATCGTAGATGTTTCGTCGACCCTCATCACGCTCTCGTTTGACCCAGTGACGGTTGAGATATTCGAATATATGGTTGAGGTAGCGCGCTCCGGTTGTGTAGCGGTTCCATGTGCGGATGTAGTATTTGATGAGATACTCGTCGGCATACTCAGAAGCCTCCTAGAAAGTAGAAAGTTGAACGTTTAGTGCTTTGATTTTGACCAAGATGACGTGCTACCAAAGGCGCACTCACCGCTCTGATCTTGCTGAGATGTCTCTTTAGATACTCAACGAGGTTGTTGTACAAGTCAGCACCCAAAAGTTGAGCTATGATTTCAAAACATTAGCAATAATTCAGGAGAATATATTATATTTCTGCGGATTGAATATACCACCGCGGGCAGCTTGTGGGGTTCCGATTTGCTGAGTCGGTCGGGTGGCGGTACAGAACTGATAGATAGCACTAGAGGGAGCGCGAACGCGTTAATGCCGAGGACGCGTTGTAAGTCGCCAGCAGCAGTGAGAAGCAAAACATACGTGTATATTTTCATGTACTAGAATGAGTGTGAGCACTATGTTGTTTGCAATCAATGAATGCCAGAATTCGAATCATACCAATGCAGATGTCAACCCCTCTTCGAGGTCCTTCGCCAGGACTTTATCAATTCCGACCTCAACAATCGCCCACCTATATGTATGAACAATACCAGTCAGCCTTGCCACTTGCCGGAACAAATCGATCGCATCAGTCGGATCCAAGAGCTGGCTGCCACAAACTGACCGCGAGCATGATCGCCGGCATACAGTCTCGCGGGGAAGCTGTCACTCAGACGGGATTTGCTCAGAACGGAGAAGCACATACGTTGTGGCCAGAGAATCATTGGCGTCTCTGGAAGCCATGGTGAATGACTAAAGAGGAATGTCGCGAGGGTGTTTGTGTAGACAGTCCGGGAATATGAGTGTGCGCGTGGCTCTTGTCTAAGACCGTAGGGATCAGACAGGAGCTCGGACGGGGATTTGCCCCAACCCTGGGAATTACATCAGCTGCATTTCGACCAAGAGATAAGCCGGTACATCTACATTTCACAAGAAGTACGCGTCTTTATGATATTGGAAAGAGGAAACAGAATAGATCTCCTGATTGGTATAATACTACTTAAGCGTACTGCAAAAACTGAATCCAAAAACATAATGCTCTTCCAACTCTGACACCACAAAAATACTCTTAAACAATCGTCAGATCAACTCTGAGATTCGCGACACCTTGATATACACCCAGATATACACATGCTACATCCTTACACACAGCTGAAGGCAATTCCAATTCGGGTCAGGTCAATGCTTCCAAAAATGGCTTCACTAATCATATCCTTGCTAGGATATTGATTATATGATGCCCGAGTCTTTCAGCGAGTTCTGCAGAATCGTCTCCTCAACAGCGGCCATAACAAGTCGAATGTTTCCGGTATTTGTTGCTTGTGTAAGGCTGTAGTACAGAATGTCAGTATCAGATGGAGCTGTGAACGTTTGCAAAGAATACATACTGAGGGTAGATTTTGAGACCACAGCGATTCAGCTGCGTAAATCTCCATAGAATGAACTTTGCCGCCTTGTTAAGATCATCGCCTCCATCGTAGTCGGCAAACCAGTTTCCAAGAGGGACCTTCTTGAGTTTTTGCTGGAAGACGTCTACCTTGTTCAGGAACAGAACGATGCTGCTGCGAACAAACCACCGGCTGTTGACAATAGAATCAAACAAAATCATACTCTCGAGCATTCGGTTCTATAGATCATTAAAAAGTTAGTTGCAAACACAAAGTAGAGAGACAGGTATAATCGTCATCGAATACGAACCTGTCCGGCGTCCTCCAGAAGAACCTGGTCGTATTCGCTCAAGGCGACGCAAAAGATGATCAAAGTGACTCCTTCAAAGCAATGGATCCATTTCTTTCTTTCACTTCTTTGTCCGCCGACATCAAACATATGGATCATCAATTGGTTGTTCATCTGGAACTGGGTTTCGAAAATTCCGGTTGTTTTTATACGCGCACGAAGAACGTCAGACTCTGTTGGGAGATAGTCTGGCGCGCTTATGCGCGCCATGCTGTCGAGGAAGCTATAAATTGTTCGAGGTTAGAGACTTGTTTTTAAGAATCAATAGTGTGAGAGCAGAGAGCACTTACTAGATGGCTGAGTCCATTAGGTAGAACTCGGTCTGTCGATCAATGACCTGCGCCATTATCGAATCGTTGTAGACGGCTTCAATTGCCTCTTTTATTTTCGGATCAAGTGGTTTCGATGCGTCGCTGTCAATTTGCTCGTCCATGAGATACTCCATGAGTTCCTAAATGAGTGACTTGTGAGAACGAGAACGAGTACAAGGAGGATTGACTGCTTCATGTGTACAACGAACCTTGTTTTCCGAGTTGCTGAATTCGAGCTGTAATTTCTGCATGCCGTCAAGTAGACCCCTAATTGAGTCCAACAAGTTCTTGTAGATAGTGGGACGGTACAGAGTGAGCTCTTCTTTCTTGTAGCCGTTTTGGTGGATAATCTTCATCTGCTTCACGATGGTTGACTTTCCACTTTCGCCCGATCCTGAGAGAGTTCGGCTGATGTCAGTTTGCACGCACTATTTGACAATAACATAAGCAAGAATATTTTACCTAGCAGAAGAACTTTGCAGACTTTCTGCGCCTTGCGTTGCTCTTCCTCCAATGTTTTGTCAATCATGGCGGAGACCTTGCGTTCTTCGAGGCCATGAGTGTCCTCGACACTGCTGGACATGCAAGAACCCATGGCGGCAACAACGGCAGAAGACTAAAGAGACCCAAGAAATATAGCAAGACGGAGGATAGTTAGAGGAGTGGCGGATCCGAAGGGGGAAGCTGGCGGCAGAGGTGGCGGAGGAGAACAGGAGGAGATGCCTCATCGAACCCGTTGAGTGGCTCGTGCAAGTAAGCTTTCTGGCAGTTCGTCGTGGGCACCGGGTAACTGGACTCCGGCTCGTTGTCAGGCAGCCGGCAGCTGTTTCTGCAGATGTTTTAGGCAGCGAGTTGCTGATGAAGAGATCCTGAGTCGGTCGGATAAGGAGCAGACGACGAACAAAGAACTGGGGCGACGGGAGTTGGGCGGTGAGGGCGCGATAAGCGGAAGGGCGACGTACAGTTCGAGTTCGAGATCTGGTTCTGATCAGACGAGATCTTCAACTCTTCAACGCTCTGCAGCAGCCTGTGCCTGACCACAGCTTCTCAGCCCAACTACTCCCACTTCTGCTGGGTTGTGTTATCTGATTTGTTATTAGAGCTGCTGCTTATTACTGGTTTGTTTAATTGACCTGTTTACTCATCTGTTACTGACTTGTCTAGTAGAACGTCGTCGCGCAATACTAATCTGGCTCTCCGCTCTTTTGCAAATACATCTCGTCTCCGTTCTCTGTCTGCTTCTATTACTACAAGAAACATACATCTACTATGGGAGCCTGAAGAAGAGAAATAGTCCGGCTGCCGGCTCAATATCCGCTTCCTGCTTCCCTGGAAACTCCATCGCTGGACTACAACAGGGCGCAGGCACTATGTTCTTACATCGTGCATTAGCCATTTCTCAGTAGACGCCTTCTAGCTCTAGTATCATACTCAATACATCCATTCCTACACTCTTTCTTGCTCTAAATCGTAGAAACCCGCGATGATCAGCGTCAGGAGTGCCAATCGCGACTCTCGCTAAACTCCATTTAAGGTTTCAAGGCCACAAAGAGACCTCCTCATCGCCAAACACTAAACACGACCAAACGGGCTGATATCTTTCTCCATCGCTGTCCGTCTGTTTACCACCAGCTGCATCTTCAGCTTATTATTTGCTTTGAAGTTGCTTGATAGAGCATTCTATCAGTCTATTGTGCTTTTCGTTTGCAATTTCACTTCCGCGTTGAGGTAAGTCAGTCTACTTGAATACGATTGTCCATACTCACATGCACATGTGTTAATACTTCTGCCACTCCAGCTCTACAGACTTCAAACAGCCTCTTCCTGTTTCAACTTCTTGAATCTTATATTCTGCACTCAAATCGACTTATAGCAGAATCCATTCAAAAGAAGTAGATGCAGCAAGGACCGGCAACCCCGTTTGGATACCCGCCCATTCAGGGTCATGGATTCCATCCTTACCCCCCAGGTCTCGGGCCTGCCAAACCGCCACTCAACAATATGGTCGCTGATCCCCAGCAGATTAGGCCGCCGGTGATGTACCCAGTATGGCCGGTTGGCCCCTACGGCATGCCACTTCCTCCCGACGGTAGGCATATGGAGGTCCCCGCCCACTTCCCGCCGCCCCAAATGATGCCCCAGTGGAAACCTGAAGATATCTCCAAGCTTGCAACGAATGGAAACGCACTTGCTTCTGATGGAAGAAATGGTCTTCCTCCTTTCCCGGCATCACCTCAATTTCCAAACGCTATGCAACCTCCGCGATTCGCCATGCCTATTCCACCTGCACCCACAAATGCACGACCTCCGCCTCCGTACCCTGAACGATATCTCGCAGATCCAAAGGCGGCTTATTCGTTGCTTTTGCAGTCGCAACTAGCCGTCCTTCAGCAGGCAGAAGCAGCATACGCTCAGAACCCGAATCCGGAAACAATGGCGGAGTTGAAGTACATAACCGCAGTCCACAACAATATGCTTGCCGGCCTGAAAGCGACGCAGATGACGCAGCCAGATCTCCAAAAACCACAAGCTTCTCCAAAAACTCAGACTGTGCAGCAAAGTCCTACTTTTCAGCCACCACAACAATTTCTATTACAACAGCAACAGCAGCAGCAACAGCAGCAACAACACCAACAACTTCCCCAGCCTCAGCCCCAACGACCGACCGTCAATCCTCCTCCGGGTCTGACCATACCGAACGGCGACGCACCGCAGTTCTTCCAGCAGCATACACCAAATGGCAGCCAAGCGACTGCGTCTCCATTAATGACCGCAGACACCCTAACGATGACCTCGGTTTCCCCAGCGACATCGCAACCCCACCAAAAAGAAAATAAGATCACGAACGACGTTAATCATACAGCTAATGGGCGCCAAGGAGACTCATCGCCTGAACTCTCACAGGCAATGTCGACTACTAGTAGTTCGAGAAAGAGAATTGTGATTCCTGGAATTACCGACCGCCGACTTTCAGACGACTCTGAAGATGACTGGCGGCCTGACGTTTACGCGTCGTCCTTTATTCCGCTTTGGCTGAAGGTGAATATCAGATAAATATCTGAGACAAGTAAATCCCCTGCTGACTTTTTCTTTAGAACGTAAACACCTACGTCGCTGTAGAAACGGTTTCTACAAAGCCTCCAGACTTCAATCTACAGGAATACGTCTCCGGCTTTGTGGGCAACAAAATCCTCAAACATGAGCCGGTCCCTCCGTTCCAATATCAAAAGTCTGGGAATGGGAAAGCCATCCGGCACCTATCAGTTGATACGTATAGAGATTATTTCTTTGACCTCATCGACCTTGAGATCAATGCTCAAAAGAAGGAACTAGCCCGTTATGACATGTACGCGGTTTCACTTGAGGAGAGCGACCGAGAACGCTCTTTGTTCAAGCTGAAATGTCCTGGGATCAAGGAGTTCACACCCACAGTAGAGATCGGCAATCTCTTGTACTTCAGACAGTTACGACCCCAGTTCTCAACACAGGGACCAGATGCGTTCTCGGGGTTTAAATATCCCGGCTATATTTGGCATTTTGATCGCGGCCGGGGAGAAGTTCTCGTTCGAATTGATGGGCTCATGTTTGAGAGTAATTTGTTCAATGTCCAGTTTGAGTACGACGAGACTTTTCTCTCAGTGTGTGCGCATTCCATCGACGTATTTCAGAAAAAGATCAAGGAACAGCCAGACGTATGCTATTCATTCCTCTAATTTGATTTTTTCAGTGACTCTAACGACTATTGTCTAGGGCTTCGTGAGACGTATGCTGTTTCCCAAAGACGAGGATGGCACTTTACAGACAACTTTACCACAGGGCACATTCAACCTTGACTGGTATGACAAGGGACTCAATTTTGAGCAGCAGCGCGCAATTGATTCGGTAGTGAAAAGGAATTACGGCGATGTTCCATTTTTGATCTCCGGACCTCCTGGTACAGGAAAGACAAAAACTATAGTCGAGCTCGCACTCCAACTTCTCAAAGCAGACAAGCGAAAAAATGTTCTGCTGTGTGCACCGAGCGACGCTGCGGCAGATACGCTCGCGTTGCGACTACGTCATTATCTGAACAACAAGGAATTGTTTCGATTAAACCATTTCACCAGGCCGTTTGCGGAAGTTCCCTCTGAGCTACTGCCGTTCTGCGCGATTGACTACGTGGATCTGCAGGATATGTTTGTTTTTCCCGAGTTTGAGGCGCTTATGAACTACCGCATTGTCGTGTGCTCGTGCAAGGACTCGGAGATTCTGATGGAAGCTCAGTGCTCTAACAGAGCTCTCAAGAAATATGAAAGTTTCGTATACAAGTCTTTCAGAATGCCCGAGCCTAGCGACAGACTACACTGGAATGCGCTACTGGTCGATGAAGCAGGCCAAGGAACCGAGCCAGAGACAGTCATCCCCCTCCAAGTTGTCATGCCGGATGAAGACTATGCTGGCGAACTGCCAATGTTCGTCATGGCAGGCGATCATAAGCAGCTGGGTCCACGGACTGCATCAAGACAAGAGGACAGGTCTGAGCTCGACGTCTCGCTTTTCGAGCGCTTGATGGAGCGCGCGTTCTACGCTGAACATCCGCTTGCTCGTAAACAGCAGCTCAGATCAAGAAAACAGCCTGCACTGCCATACTTGCGCCCCGCGTTTGCAAACCTGGTCCGCAACTATCGCAGTCACCCTGCGATCCTGGCGATGCCGTCGTCGCTATTCTATTACGACACCCTGCTGCCTGAGGCGACTAACGTCGACTCGCTTTGCGAATGGCCTAGACTTCCAAATAGGAATCTGCCGGTGATGTTTATTAATAACACTGGAGATGATGAGATGATTGAGGATGGTGTGTCGTGGTACAACACTGAAGAAATCAACCTGGTAAGAGCCTCTTTTGTAAAAAAGACGTGATGACAGGACCCTGCTAACAACTACTACAACAACAGTGCTGCGAACTCGTGCAAGATATCATCACCAAGGGCCTCGTGAGACCGCACGAGATTGCGATCGCCGTCCCCTTCCGCGAACAGATCCGCCGGATCCGACTGAGCCTCCGCCGCAAACGCCTCAGCGAAGTCAACGTCGGCCCGATCGAATCCTACCAAGGCGCCGAGCACCGCGTCGTCGTCGTCTGCACGACGCGCACACGCGAGCGCTTTATCGAGCGCGATTTCAATAAAGGACTGGGCCTGATCCATGAGTCTAAGCGGTTCAACGTCGCAATCACCCGCGCTAAAGAACTGCTGGTCCTGATCGGAAACGCAGAGATCCTCCAGCGGGACGAAAATTGGCGCGCGCTGATGTCGTACTGCTTCCGTAACTCGCTCTTTGACCACAGGAATTATCCAGAGTGGCGGCCGTCGCAGGACGAAGTCAACACTCCGCTGTTTTTCTCAAAGATTGAGAGAGGAATCGCGTTTAAGAAACAGGCAGAGTCCGGCGAGAGTCTTAAGGGATATGCGGACGATGACGCGATGTGGCTTGCTGGGTTCACGGCCGAGGAGGTCTTGGACGAGTAGTCTCATTATTCTTCCTCTAGATGTTTATTCTATCACTACACAGGGCGGGGGAGCTATATACTTTTAAATATCGTTATGGTGCTTCCCCGCTAATTTCTTTCGTCACACAGATATTATACCTCATGATACAGGTTTTAATGAGTAGGATGTATAGTTAGATGGGAGTGTGAGGACCCGATTGTATACAATTAGCTACTGAAGAGTAAGCAAGCCAAGCCACGAGCTATCGTGCCGGCGACTATGAAGAAAACAAAAATTCAGTTGATGGATGTCTTATACTATATTATTTATATACACAAGACTTGTCTTTAAACGTTTTAAATCCTTAGTAATCCTTTTGATACTCGTCGGGATAGAATATCAAGCGCTCCACGCCATTCTTTGTCAATACGACCATTCTGATTACACCACCTGAGCTACCGTCCCATTTGATCGCCTCGGTAAGAGCTGCAGATAGCGTTAGTAAATTTGGAGATAATGGCTATAAGGTCTAGCTGAAGGCAGAAAAGTAGATACGTACCTCCTTTCACAAAATCAACGGTTTCGTCTCTGGTCATGTTGGGCTTGAATCGGGTATTGCAGTAACCGTAGATGTACTATACGTCCCCGTCAGTACAAAGCACTAGCAAGCTGCACATATTATAAACTCACTGTTGATCCACTGCCTGCAATAGCATAAGGTTGTTTGTGAAGACTGCCGCCTAGCGGAATACTGTACACCTCACCACCGTTCTTGTCGTCGTATCCGGCACAGATGATTCCCGCCCTAAGCAATAGATGTCAGCACGCGAACAAGGACTTTTCAATGAACCAGCGATGGAGTTGAGGAATACGTACGACAAAGCATCCTTGTTTGAGTAGCAGATCTCTTGGAAGATCGACGCGGCAACCTTGGTTGGCGGCTTCTCGTAGAGAACACTGTACATCTGGAGATGATACTTCACCATATCGGCCACGGCTTGAGTATCCGCAGCGGAGCCAGATCTGTGCAATCACAGGTTAGTTCTATCGATCGAGCAGAATTTTGAGGAAAGATATTGCAAAAATTCATACCGGCAGCACCATATAGTATCGTGGACTTGTGTAAGTTTATCGGTCACACTACATCGCAGATAACACTCGTCAGTACACTCGAAATCGCACACAAATCACAAGGGTACAATCGTCCGTATCCACCTACCGATTCGCAATAAAAGCTCCTGTAGTAGTACGACTATATAAAAGAGAACACGTCAGTGACCGGGATGCAGAGTGGACTGAAGATCAAAAGTGTCTGACAAACCTGTCCGCGCCGAGAATGACTCCACCATCGAAAGTCACCGCCATACTTTACGTTCATTGTTAATTCGATCTCTGCGATTAGCACAATCAAAAGCAGCACTCACATTGAGGTTCCGAGGCTAATTACAACAAAAAACAACAGCAATTAGTAATAGATTCAAGAGATCGGATAGCAAGCATAGCCAGAACGTACTTCACCTCGCCCTTCTTCAGGGCCTGCATATCAACTGATATTCCATTCATCGTGGCTATATTCCGCGCTCCTCTGATTGCCTTTGTAGTTGTTTACAAGCTGATCAGCGTGCAATAAACAGCGGATTGAGTCGATGGGATTCGCGGAGGGCTCTGGTGTAAGCAGGACTGTGTGAAGGAGACGGTCATCGAAGGCCCAAAGCGCGGCGCGGCGGAGGTGGATTGTTACCCGGCTTCTGAACATGCGGCAGGTCGAATTGACGTCAGGTCTCGCGTTTCTGAGCCTGAAGGCAGTTATATGAGGCTACTTTGCTGTTCTGGCTATTCTTCTTTGCTTGATATCCTGTACTTAGAAGCCTGCTCAAGTTTGCTTTGACGAGAAATATACTGGCAAGGACGCTGCTGCTGCAATAGACACTGCATACAAGAGACGTCTTCTGAGTTTAGTCGCGCGGCGCATTAAAACCAGGTCTTAAAATTGTCTTTTTATCGTTCGATATATCCGGCTTTTCCCAAGACTCTAGCCCGATGGACCCTTCGAGCATAGACTGGTCGGTGAGAATGCTAGTACGGACGATAAAGATACTATCCGCAACAGGCGTCAGCTGTGTAGGCGCGCTCGCCGTCATCCTGTACTTTGCGCAGTCGGCACTGATATACCCCAGCAACATCCCACCCGGCAGCCGGACCGAGGTGCAGACGCCCAAGAGCTACGATCTTCCGTACGAGGACGTGACGTTGGAGACCGAGGACGGCGAGAAGATCAAGCTGTTTGTTATGAAGCAGACGGATCCCGAGCTGAGATTGAACGGGCGGACGGTCATAATATGTTGCGCGAATGCGGGGAACATGGGTCACCGCTTGCCAATCGCGTCTGCGTTTTACAAAATATTGCAGTACAATGTGATTCTGTTCTCTTACAGAGGATACGGACTGAGTACGGGAAAGCCAAACGAGGTGGGCTTGAAAATTGATGCCGAGACAGTATTCAAACACGTCAAGGCGGATCCCGAGCTGAAAGACACCGGCATTGTGCTCTACGGCCAGAGCTTAGGAGGTGCCGTTGCGATATACCTGGCTGACAAACACCAAGATGAGGTACACACTTATTTGAACGATGACGATTGAAAAATCCCTGCTAATTTCTCATGTTTACTTTCCAGGTCGCCGGCCTCATTGTCGAAAACACATTCCGCAGCATTCCATCTCTCATCCCCTCCGTGCTACCGGTCGCGCGCTACTTTACGTTTCTATGCCACCAGACCTGGCCGTCTGAAGAGCTTATTTCGAAAATCTCAAATATCCCGGTCCTCCTCCTCAGCGGTCTCAATGACGAGATTGTCCCGCCTTCGCACATGAAATATCTATACGAGCACTGCAGCAGTCCCAGCAAGGTCTGGAGACAATTCGCAAACGCGTATGCATTACCTCTTCTTTCTTTTCTTTTGCTGTGCTATAAACTGACATGCTTTTGCAATAGGACGCATAATGAAACGTATATGAAGGATGGGTATTGGACATCTATCATTGACTTTTCTAATGATTTCATGGATAAGAAGACATTGTAGTTGGTCGGATGGCTTGAGATAGACAGCGGCGGTAACTGTATTTTGATCTCTTTGGCAGAGATTACTTTATTTAATCATACATTCTCCCCTTCAAACTTTCATCAGCGCTGAAATCTACGAATTTCTGTATGATTACGGCCTACCTTCACGTTATGCAGCTACATCTCATGAACAAACCCTTTTACTTAATAGAATGATTCAAAGATTCAAAGAGATAATTCATTACAAAACGAAATGATAAATACCTACAACAGAAACATATATAAAAAGTCCCAGACGAAAATAACACAGACTATAACGACGGTAAAAAAAAGCATTCATAAACATCAACAACACCAACCTGCAACCTGCAACTACAAAAGACCTCAACAGACCGACAATGAAGAATGAAATGAACAACCAGACGTACTGAAGAAATAGATATACCAAAGAAATAAAAAGAAGAGAAAGAATGAAGAAGAATAGAACCTGGGCTTCTCCGTTTTTTGTAACCACCCCACATATATGATGAAGAAAATCTACTCCGACAGCATGAAATGAAATATATAAAAAATGAAAGGGAAAAGGAAAAACCACACAGTATATATAGCAACCCACGTCAACCTGCATCGAACACAATAAAAGCAGCTAACTCCAAGTACACAGTATAAAAGTATAAAGATCATAAAAACATGAAGGCAAACAGAAATAGAATGGAAAGGGCACCGAGACAATGAGCACAAAGCCAATATTCCTCATCTCCTGAGGATCACCGAAAGTGACACATCATACCGAGAATCAAAGCATAGAGACGAATAAATTGTGCTTTTTCCCGATGTACACACACACACACCCTTGCATCATATCGATCATGAAATAGCGTACAGAAAGAAAACCATGTTTCTCAAAGTGACTCCGCCTCTTGCAAAAAGAATCTCTTAGATCTGGAAACGGCATAAGCCCACGCGAGTGAAGTACTCAACGTGCGCGCGATACGCAATCTCACGACCCTGGAAAGCGAGGGTGGTGACGATTCCCTGGCCGGACGAGCAGTCGTCGTCTTCTTGGCCGTCGCAGATGTAGCAGTCTTCGGGAGTAGGCGAGAGTGGTCCCTTTGAGATGTAAATCTCGTCGCCGCTGTGGCGCCAGAGAGCGCCGAGGGGAACTTGCGGAACGGGATCCGATTTGTGAGTCACACGCATGCGGTCCACGCCCGACTTCATGACGAGGTAGTCAAAGTAGTCGGCAAAGTAGGTGTTACCAACGCGAGGCTGACCAAAGGTCGTGATCTCGGGGTAGAAACCCAGGTTGAGAAGATCTGCGCCAGCAAGAACGGCGATCGCGCCACCGAGTGAGTGTCCCGAGACCAGCATGTCATAGTCGGGATACATCTGCGTCAAATTCAAGAGGTAATCCATATAGAGCATCTTCGACGCGAGATACGAATGGAGGAATCCGCGGTGGACGTAGCATCCAGGGCAGACTGTGCTCTCGGTGTTGTTGGAGGGGTAGCTCTCCTGGATAGTGTCGAGGTTTGTGTACCAATTCGTCATTGAGTTTGTGCCACGGAAAACCAGCAGGATGCGCTCAAACCCAGGGCGATGGTCGACTGCGAGATAGCCGGTGCAGGAGGTATCGTACTCTGTATTTGTGAACGTAGTGATGATCTCGACACCGGGGTTGAAGAACTCGCAGGCACGCGTGCAGTTGAAGGGCGAGGTGATGCCCGGCTCGGGCACGCAGTAAGCAATGTTATTCAGCAGCGCGAGCTCTTCGAGATGCTCGAACTGGAACTCGGAAATTGTAAAGTGCTTGCTTGTGCCAAACAGATTTCCCAATCCAAAGAGGCCGCCAAAGAAACCGGTCGCGCTGACTTCGTCGGATTTCTCGACTGGTGCCTGCGGCATAGCCTCGTATTCCTGGGAGCCGTCATCACCGGCCGCTAAGCTTTCGACGTAGTTCACCGCCAATTGGTCATCGCTGTTTTGTGCGGTGACCTCGTAGAATTCCTTCTCGTAGCCGTGGTGGTAGTAGGAAGCTGGGTAGGGCGTGTCCTCGTCATCGGGCGTAAGATAGCCGAGCGTGAAACCAAGCACGACAGCGACCGCGACGGTTGAGACGATGGCGATAATCTGCTGTTTCCGCGACATGCCGAGAACGCGCCGCCAGAGGTACTTCGAGCCGCTTTCGATTTTGCGGCCGACGATGATGGCGGTCCGCTTGAGCGGGTTGAAGTCGGGGTCGTCGATCGGGTCAGGCTGGGGGGCATATTCTTTCGCGACGCCCTCTAGATGGTCGTAGTCATAGTCCTCAGCCTCGTCGATGCTGACGGCCGAGCTGGATTTCTCTGCCAGAGGCGCCGGCTCAAACAGATAAGAGCGCATGGCTGCGGATAGAGAAGGGGGAAGGGAGGAGGGAGAGGGAGTAGGTCGGTGAGGAAGCCGATAGAGAGAGAGAGAGCGCGCGAAGGAAAAGAGTGACGAGGGCAGTGTGTGCGCACAGCAAAAGGGAGAAAGGGCCTGGGCCGCAAACATTGCGTGCTCGTTAAGGTTTCCGCGCTCCATAGTTTTCCCCGACTCCCACACCGTCAAGTCGAACCTTATCGTGTCCGCGGTTAAGACAGTGGGATAAGGGTTTCTGATAGCTTGCAGCCGATAACAAGCTGATTGTGAACCTGTCCTGAGCCACGGACCGGAGACCACGGCTCGGTCCGAAACAATGGCTGCATTAGCGCATGCCTGCAATAGCCAGCTTAAAGGAACAATACATGTAATTATGGCCTTCAACAGCACAATGTACAGATCATGTAGGGAAGATTTCTGAATATAAACGATAAACGACAGACGAGAGTAATACCAAGATAGAACGAACAAGATATAAAT
Source organism: Myxozyma melibiosi (assembly GCF_037950935.1). Taxonomy (NCBI): domain Eukaryota; kingdom Fungi; phylum Ascomycota; class Lipomycetes; order Lipomycetales; family Lipomycetaceae; genus Myxozyma; species Myxozyma melibiosi. The sequence goes on along the minus strand of NW_027042915.1, from coordinate 2,392,718 downwards.
ACACACCGTCTCGAGCTCGAAACCTTCACATAACAAGAGCCGATAAATAGTCCAGTCCCACGCATAGTAAATCACTAGAGTAGCAGAAACCAAAATAAAAATATAAAAAGGAAACAAACAAACAAAAAAGCAAGAGCGCTTAGGCTCTGGAAACCATATACATGATCGTAGATAGATCAAACATAATAACAAGCAAACTAAAAGCAAAGCCGACAGTAAACATGATACTCCGAAAATAAATATAAAATATCAAAATCCAAAACATTTTAATGTATGTTTTTTATGAACACAGTCTCTATGACCGGCAAAGCAAAATCATCCGGGCGCAAGGAATGCAGTCTCCTCCGATTCCTCTTTCATCCCACGGCTCTTTTGCCTCATTCCTTTTTAGCAATCTGGCGATCCAAATTTTCGGCCATCATCTCTCGTGTCCAAGTTTTCTTGGATCTGCAATGCATTGATAACCCAGCATACTGTCTTTCATGTTCAGTACTTGGGCGCATTGCCTCTAACCGTCGCTCCAAGAGCCTCCAGCTCAAGAACCTCAGGAAGCTGCTGAGTCGACTTGATGAAACTGGCACGGTCATCCTTCATGGGCTGGTAGCGTGTGTCGGGGTTCTTCGACATGATGGCCACAGTGCACGACACAAGGATCATGATGAGCAGAATTAGTGAGAATGCAGCGTTCAAAATGAAGAAGATAACTCCCATAACACCAGTCACGTATGAAGGGACCTTCGTCACACCAGTGAAGAAGAAAAACAGGAGTGCGTTAGTGAAGTTGACGGCCTGAATCGTGATGTTGAAGATGTTGGTACGGCGATCCATGTACGGCTTGTAGTATGACAAAAGAACAAGGTAAAACAGCTCAACAATCATCAAAACAATACCCTGCGTCGTGCCAGAGCTCTGGCCAAACGCAATAAAGCATGCCTTGACAAACATGTAAAGCAAAACGGGAATGATAAAGTAATATGCGGTCGCACGGAACTGCACGTAGATAAATCCCCATCTGTTCAACGCAGCCGAATCAGAGTAGAGAATATAGGCAGGGTTCTTGTGGATAGCAACCGAACGCTGAGCAAGTCTGATGACCTTGAACGCAGCCCAGCCAATGAGACCGATGACCATCAAAAACATGACGATCGCAAGCACAATAGTAGCCGGCGAGTCGCGACGCGTCAGCTCCCACAACGACAGAATCGTCATCTGAGGGAATCCAACGAGCACCAAACGGTACATAGTTCCCTTGATGATCGTCAACCATCGCTGTCTGAACTCGGCGAATCTGTCGAAACGAACGGCTCCGACCTTTGAAAGACCTTCGAGAATAAGCTTGACAAGGCACAGCGCGAGCGTGATGAACACGGAAAACACAAGGAAGAAAACGAATCCGGTAAGGAACAGGTTCGTGATCTCGATGCCAGCAAGGTATGCAATACGGCGGAAGCCATGCAAGACATATGTGCTCGAAATAGTGGTCAGGTCGGAGTCGTTATTTGAGCGCTCAGCAATGGTGCTGTATTTGCTCAGGTACTCGAGCGATCGCTTCTGAATCAAGATTGAAACCGACGACAGAGACTGCAAAAGCGTGGTTGGTGTTCCACCAGTGGCCTTAATGTACCAGTTGAAGATATCTTGCATGAATCCGACGCGAATAATACCCATTGTCCACTGGAAATCCTGGACCCAGGCAGCAGTCATAGGAGGGAGCTTCATCGCACCCATACCAATAATAGCGACGTTCTGGAAGTAACCAAAGAGCGAAAGACCGTTGGCGGCAATGTGGGCAGCGGTCGACGAATGGCCAGAAGCAGACGCAAACGCAGAGACGATGAGGGCGATACCAGCAATCACAGCAGTGACCCACTTGACGACCGCGTTGTCGACGGTCTTTCCGTTGGACAGCACAGCCTGCACGCAAGCAACCTGCGTGCTGTTGTCGTCGTAGATTCTCACTTTAGCGGTTCCATCAAGATCTGGCATGGTGAATGCAATACCTGCAGGGGAAAAAGGAGTTAGAAAAAAACACGTACTTGGGACGCGTCGGCAGCAAGGACTGTCGAGAAGCAAGAAGGCGAACGCCACCGTCAACTAGACAGGGTGAAAGACAGAGGAACATACCAGGAATGTCATTGATAACACTCTGGCTGAGAGTGAAATCGGTCTCGATGTCAAACTGACCGGGACTGATGGGGCAAAGCTGGGAGATGTCGAGGTCACAAGGATCGAGCTTGTAGTTGAAAATGCTGATTCCGTACGCGAATACCTCGAGGTGAGCGCTGATGTTGCCGCTCAAGGTAGAGGTAGCGACGACATCGAGCGAGACGGTGCGGTTGTTTGGGGTGAGGATGAGGTTAAAGAGCGAGGCCGAGAAGTCGGAATCGTCCATGCAGGTCTGCAACGCGGTCGACTTTATGTATCGCTCGGCAGCCGCGGGAGCGGCCGCGAGGAGGGAGCAGGCCGCGATGAAGGCTGTTCTGAGACGCATGAGTGAAGGAAAGGAAAGCGAATGGACACTGCGATGCGAGCAGCGACTTTGTAGGGAAGGAGAGCAAGGGAGCGGAGGCGGAGATGGGAGAGGAAGAAGAAGAAAGGAGTGAAGCGAGCGCGAGGAGGCAAAACAGCACCAACGGAGCGCGGGTAAAATTGGCAACAACGAGTGACGACGGCGAGACTCAGCCCCCTCGCACCGCCACCCACCGCGACTGAAAAATTAACCCAGCCGCCTATTTTTAGCTCGAGACGTGGCTGGGTAGCGGGGTTAGGGTGCTTCCATTCTCAGAATATTTCATCGCTCGAGAGTGGAAGGAGTAAACATTCCGTTCAGAAGCTGATAATCGAAGACCTGTCTTCTCTTCTGGCTTCGGACGCGTAGTCTTGGCTGTAGGCAATTGTCATAGAGCAGACAGAGCGATTGAACGTCTTTGTCGCAGCTGGACTACGCGCTCTTTTCTCCCTCGATACTAGCAATCCTGTCTCGAGCCGCTGGAGGCTTACGTATCCATCGTCCCTAGCCGTCAAGCTATCTGTACGTAAGCTCTCCATCAACACCACCTCAACCCATTCTGATGTATCGACAGAACACGCGCAGGGCGACCGTGACAGCTCTCGACGCGTAGTATGTAGCGTGCATGTCCTACAAGGCAGCCCAAGTCTGTGCATAGCCAACCTGATCTGACGTGCATATGCTCGCGTCATTTACGCGTAGCGTCAAGATGATCTCTATCAACACTTGCTACCATGAAAAACTCGCGTTACAGCCATGGGTTCTTCTAAAAATACTAAACCCCGCATTATTCACAAAATACAATTGCCCAGCCTTAACACAAAACACCTAATTCCATTCCATCAAGCGCCCAGAAAACTTCTTTTGATCTTCTCCCCCGTCAGCTCTATCTTCTTTCCAAACGACACCTGCTTCTGATTCTCTTTCGCGTTATTCTCTTCGTCCTTGTCGGCCTCACGCGTTGCCGTCTCGTCAATCGGCTCAGGGGCCGCCATCGCTAGCGACATCCGTCTCCTTCGCTCACGCACAACCGTACGTCCACCTCCGCCCGGAACAACCACGCCCGTCACCGGCTCAGCGGCTCCTAGCACGATCCCATTACCCCCCTCGGCCTGCGCATGGCTAAGAATCGCGGTTTTATGCAGTGGCGTGCGGGTATCAGGTGACATCGTCCGTGGTATCGAGCTCGATCTAATCGACGAGCTTCGGTGTCGTCCCGCTGCCCGCGACGAATTAGATATAGGCGGTGATGGAGGTGGCAATGGAACAACTGTGACAGTATCCGTGACGGTCTCTGATGAACTCGCCGATTCCGATAAATTTGATGCGGTCTCGTACGTGTGTGCGCTTGCATCGTCGCCATCTGAAGATTGCTCGTGCCGCTCGCCGTTCTCCTCCTTCTGTATATAATCTTCCACAGTTTCAGACGGCAATGTTCCCTCATCATTAGCAGCTGCTACTTCTTTCGACAACGCTGACGGACGCGGTTTACCAGCTCTCGAAACTCCCGACAACGACCGCGAAATTGACATCCTGGTCGTCGTGTGCGCAAACGACAACGTCGACGAGTTCGAGCTCGTCTTTTCCAGCTTGAGCGCCTCTAGATTCGTATACTCGTCGTCCAAGTCATGCTCGACGTCATAGTATTTGCCCAGAATGCGCAGCACGTGAGGGATCACGACTTTACCCACGTCGGCACCCCATATAATATCAAGATGCTCATGGCCTTCGACCGGGATCGCGGTCGCATGCGGGGGGAGCTCGTCCAGCATCGTATCAATGTCGACAAGCGAGTCCTTTGTGCCGTAAATCAGGTAAATCGGTGATCTGATATTCCTCGTCGGAAACTGCGCGACCTTGTAGAATGCGTTCCCGTACAAGCGTAGCGGCGTGCTCAGGTCGTCGTCAAACATCTGGAAGCAGCGGTGGCGCATGATCTGGAACCAGTGCACCACAGTCTTCACTGACGCGAACGAGTACAGATGCGCGTACGAAGCGATTTTCTGATGTAGCGTGATGTTGTCGCCGTGCCAGTCAAAGAGGAAAATAAGCGATGAGTCAATCAGCCGTACGAAGAGGGGCGGGTCTATACCGAATGTCAGCTATACTGCCTTCACACAAAGCAATGAAGATAAATAGAGTGATTATCTCTTACACATAATTGACTGCCAGAAAATAGCACTGGACAGAATAGCCTTCCTTCCAAAGAAGAGATACATGAGCGTCGGCGAGGCCTTCACCAATGCGTCGACGATGCCGATGCGAAGCCCGTGCGGTGCCATAGCAGGTGCCAGCGCAACAAAAACCTTGACTTTATCATTCAACTTCGGATGCAAGCTCAGTGCAGCAAACGCCTGCGCACTTCCCTGCGAGAAGCCAATGTAGGCGAGCGAGCTCTGTCCGCTCGTGTCGAGGATGTAGTCGATCGTGTCTGGGATGTCGTAGAGCGCGAATTCGTCCATCGAAAAGTCCCAGAACTTGTTCTCCTCAGGACTGTGAGTTACGTGCTTCTTTGAGTATTTGTTGCCGCGGTTGTTTCCCAGCCAGACGTCGTAGCCGAGCTCGACGAGGATGAAGGGTAGACATCGCTGGGCTTCGGTCAAGCAAACCCAGATCTCAGAGTTCATGAGCAGGCCGTGGTGCAAGTACACCACAGGCTTAGGCTTTGAGTCCTGAGACCCGGCAGTGTCCGAGTCAGAAGACGACGACCGCTCGCGCGCGAGCTCGGCTTTGGTCTTGCAGATCCGGTGCACGCCCAGAAGATACCCATCTCGCGTCATGACGATGTGCTCTTCAGCGCGATACCCGAATATCGCACACAGATTGACGAAATCGGGTGCTTCGTAGATCTGGTGAACAACAGTCCTGTCCCTTGTTGCCGCGGGTAGGAAAGTGGCGTAGATCTTGCGGGTGATCTTCTCAAAGATGAGAATCATCCAACTGGGTAGCCATGAGGTCACGAACCGCAGGAAGGACTCGAGCACGACCAGCAGAAGACCAAAGATCAGCTGCGGCCACTCAAGCACCCTCAGACGGCTTATGAACGGGATAGACATGCCGACTGCTGTGGTATGAATTGTATGCGAGGCGTGTGGAGATGAACTGCTACTCGGAAGATAACGCACAAAGCGATCTGCGTACAGATTCTTGACGAAACCGGCTGGCTGTCCTCATATGACGTCAAAACTCTACTTTGTGACCCACTGTTCTGAGTCACACAAAAGTCACAAACACGTGATCAGCTGATAGGGAACCCTCTCGGTTCGGCTTCCTCTGACCGTACGCACGGCTGAGGCTTTCCTTTCCTTTCTCTAACACGACCCTACAACACGCTTACGCGGCCCCTCGACAAGTGCGTCGCAGCCCGTTCGACACGTTTAATTTCCAGGCAATGACGAATATGTCTATTTTACAGAGGACGAAAACAAGAAAAAACAAGACAACACACTGTACATCCATATAAAACACACGTTAATCATTAATAAACTCCAGTTGAACCATCGTCACCTAATTCTTCTTCTCATCATTGTTGCTGCTGCCCGCGCTGCTTAACTTCGTGTTCAGCTCTGGGCATTCGCCGGTCTCGACGTGGGTCGCAATCCACTCATCGGCGTTCCTGAAATCGCGATTGCACCCCTTGCACTTGCCAGCCGCTCCGTTGCGGTCTTTCTTCTTTATACCCGCGGGGTATTCAAAGTGCATGGCCCGCAGGTGGTTCTTGTATGTGTCGCATCGCGAAAACCCTCCCGACGAGTGGCATCGCGAGTCGATGTGGTAGTACGGGCAAGCGAACGGCGAGTCACCTTGGTGCGCCTTCTGGTGCCGCAGCAAGTCGTTCGGCCGCGAAAAGCCGCGTCCGCAGCTCGAGCAGGAATACGGTCGAGACGAGTACGCCATATGCACAGCGCTGTGCGCAGCTAGGTTTGAAAACCACCCCGAGCACTCGGGACATTGCTGCTTACGCGGCCGCGATCGCTGCGGACCACCCGCGCTGCTGCCAGAGCTAGACGGCGAGGGGCTGTAAGAAGGCTTGGGCGACGTATTCGAGACCTGAGTCGTCACCGATAGAGAACCAGAAGGACTGGTCAATCCTGACGAAAGCGCCAGACTCCTCTGCTGCATCTCCGGCGTCACACTCGAACGCTGTCGATGAACGGGGTGTGTGCTGAAGTTGACCAAAGGAGGAGGGCTCAGCGCCGGCAACATTACAGAAACCGTGCTCGACGCCGTAGAAGCAGTCGTGGCTGCGTAGTTTGACGACGTGGTTGACACATTGCCATCCTCCTCTTCGTCGTCCTGCGACGTCCGCGAGCCCGCTACCGAGCTGGCCCGGCGCCGGCTGTATGTGTAGTTTGAGAGCTCACCGCAGACCGGTCGATTGTAGCCATGTCCAAGGTCGCTACCGGTGTTCGAGCCTGCTGCTGCTGCCGCCAGAAACGATCCGATACCCCCGATTCCGCTGTAATAGTCTGGGCCGGAGGATGAGGTCGAGCTTTGGTAGCCCTGGCTCGTTGACGAGCTCGTGGGTGTGGGCTCTTGGCTCATTAGCCGCGAGATGCTCATCGGGTTACCTGAATTTGAGGCAACTTGATTGCTGCCTCGCACATCAGACCCGAAAGACGGCCCTGAAGAGTTTCGGCTTCCGAGCCCTGGAAAAACGCGGTTCATGCCTCTGATAGCACGGAAGCGCTCGACCAAGGGATCCTCGGCATCGCGAAGCGTCGAAGGCGAGTCGGCCGCAGCTCCGAGGTCAAAGATTGAGCTCATGCTTTCGAGCTCGTCTTCGATAAGTGTCTCCTCCAAAGGAGGTGACGGCGGCGCCAGCAGACGGCCAAATGGCGAGGAGGACGAAGGAGAGGAAGAGTGCGGTGACGATCCGGGGCCGGAAGCGTTGATTGGAACAGGAGCAGACAGAGCGGGAGCATGAGCAACGCCCGGCTTTCCGGCCAGAATTGAGGAGATTGTTGGCGAAGCGCTTCTCGGGACCGCGGAGGATGCAAAAGTAGGCTCGGTCTCTAGGCTTCCTGTGGCCATCAAACGATTGAAGGCCTCAAGCGCGTCGGCCGAATCCAAAATTCCGGTATATCCGTTCTGCAAAAGAATTTGTTGAGCATATGCGGTGGTGAAAATATATGACGGCTCTTCTTCGGCAGGCCGCGAGGAGCTGCTACCCTTGGAAAGAGTGATTGTGGTGTAGGTAGAGTACAGGTCATTGAAAGCAGCCAACTGAGACTCGGTTGCGATCTCATCAGTCTTGGATGAAAGGGACGAAGAAGCAGCAGCGATGAGAGTGGACGGTTCATCAAGGAATTTCGACAACTCTGCGATACTGGCGTCGAGTTCCTCTTGTCTTTGCCGTCTCTGGTCCTTGACCTCAGACATAGTCTGCTCCTCAACAGCAGCCACTGCATATACTGTAACTTTGGTATCGTGACTGGAAGAGACCTCTACTTCCCGGCTTGATTCTGCAAGCGCGCCGCCGTTCTCGCGATCGCTGTCGTCATCGCCATCGTCGTCGTTGCAGACTGACGAGGTCGCGACAGTAAATTCCGGCTTTGTTGCGCTACTAAGCGAGATCGCAGCGAGCTTCTCGTTCAAAGGGTGTGAAGAAGAGGCAGTGTCTGCGCAGAGCGCCTGCGCCCGAGAGCGAACGCAGAGCTGTCTGAGCTGATTGCAGAGAGCAGGAACAGAGTCGGCGTCTGTACACTTTCTGCATTTTGTGTGGGTATTGTCATGAGATATGGGAGCTGGAAGGCGGTCAGAAAAAAATATCTTTTTAGATAATAAATTACAGCGGAACTCACAGAGAGTAGATGTAGATGGGTGGGCACACGAGGAAGACTCAGCCGCAGGCACAGCCTTGTCGAGCGTGAGATTTCCGAAAGAATCGGCGAGAGTGTCGCCGCTGAATGTGGAGGACGACGATGAGGAAAGAGAGGACGTGGATGAGTTGGCGGACGATGTGACAGACTCGCTGCTGGACGAGCGACGGGCGAGTTTTCTGCGCAGGCTGCGGACAGCGCGGGCGGTAGGGCAGCTGCGCGAGTCATCGGCGGGTCTGCTGCGACGGCATGTGACTGAAGGGCTGGCGACGAGCACTAGCATGCTATTGAGGATATCGACGCCATCTGTGCGGGTGCTCTTCGACGGCTGCTGTGACTTTGATGGCTGAGCGGAGGACGAAGATGAGGAAGCCATGGCGAACTGGTTGGTTGGTTGGCTATTGTTTCATGCGGCGGAGCTCGGATGCGGCTTGAGGCGAGATGGCGAACGGACCGGACGATGGCGAACAAAGGACAAACAAAGAAAAGAAGCAAAAAGCAAGAAACGAGCAGCAACGAGGCAAACTAGCAGACGCAAAGAGGGCAGAAGGGGGAGAGAAGAGGAGAGGAGGTGAGAGGAGGAGGTCGGGGCAGTTTTGTATCTGCGTAGGAGCGAGCGACTCGGCGTGCGACGCGCGACTCGATGCCAAGCCGGCGAGCCATTCCGCGCCGCACTAAATCTGCTCGAGACTGCACGGCTGTAGCATCTTCGGCCTGTTTTGGGCTTAGCGCAACCCTACCGCGCACTGCTGACGCGTCCCGGCGAAAAGCTAAGATGTGTGAGCCCTGACCTGCGCTTCTCTCTGGTAGGGGGTTTCGCGGTCCGGCTGAGCCTGCGGTGTGCGCGCCTGCTGCTGGTTTCCCGGGCGACAGGTCCAAGAAACGCTCAGGGTGCGCCAGGTCTGTTTGCTGACGGCCGCAACACCGCCTCTGCGAATATACACACGCCCTGCATAGCGAAGGGCCCTCCCACTGTCGGTGGTGCGGCTGAAGGGTGTGCGAGTGACTCTGGGCGGATTAAGCTCGGCAGCGGTAGCCGGCAAGCCGCAGCACCGCCACCGCTCTCAGTTCCTCCCCCCACCAGCGTGCTGTGCACCGCCACGGACCATCGCAGATTTAATTTCGCTGTTCCAATTTCCCCTCTCACACTGACGCGCGGCCACCTACGACATGCGCGGCCGGTGATGTCAGGGCTTATGTAACATCGTCGTCCGTCCCAAGTTCAGAGAGATATTCACTCAAGCATTAAGGATCGTATTTGTCGGTGTGGTATACTAAGAATAAACAAAACAAAACAGCTCACGCGATCCGCATATCTAGAATAAACAAAATTTACTGCGGCCAGACGACGTTCACTCGCCGCCGAGCTCCTCGAGCTTGGCCAACGCCTCGCGTAGTCCCTCTCGCACCGCACGCAGTCCAGCCTTCTCCATCGTCACCTTCTGCTTCCGCCGCGCGTTCTCTTCCTCGTCTCTCTTCTTCAGGGTCTTCTTCAGGCGCTCTCCCTCTGCCTCGGCCGCCTGCACCGCCTTTCGGAGCGTCTCACGCTCGTCTTCGGCCTGCGCCAGCCGTCGGCCGACATCCGCAGCTCGCTTCTCCAGCTCCATTTTCTCACCGCTCATCTGCTTCTTCGCTCCGCTGACGCCCTCCAGCTCGGCCCGCAGCGCCACGAGCTCGCGCTCTTTTCTCTCCACCATCTTCTCCATCTTGTGACACGTTGCACTCAGACTCGTCATCTGCTCGCGCAGCTCCTGACTCTCTCGCACTGCCGCATGCATCTGTCGCTGGCTCTGGTCATAGCGGACCCTCTGTCGTACGACGCTCTCGTTAGCGAAACCAAAACCCAAAAAACATTACAGCCACCTCCTTTGAGACGCGTAATCCAAACTACAAGAGTAGATCCAAAGCTTGAAACAACTTACCGATTGCTCCAACCGTTCCTCGACTTCCCGATCCGATTGCTTCAGTCGGTCCTCGGTCTCCGTCAATTGCCGCTCGCGCTGGTTGATAATCGTCTTCAGCACCGACATCTCTTGGTTCCTGTAGAAGCGATATCCTCGAGTTAGCAACTGTCTTCTTTAAACTGTAGTATAGTATACTTACAGCAGCTCCATCGCATTCGAGATAGCGCCCTGCTTGTCATTCTTGGCCGCAAGCTCGCTGTCTAATGTCGCAATCCGTTTCTCAAGCTCCCCCTTCTCTCCCTCGAGCTGTCCGATAATCCGCGCCCCCTTCTCGAGCTCTCCACGCCACAACTCCACCTCACGGTCCGCCTTACGCTTCGCCTCGAGCAGCTCCTCGCATTGCGCCTCAAGCTTATCCAGATCCTCGAGCGCGCTCGCCAGCTGCTCCTCCAGATCTGCCTCGCGCCCCTGTGATCGTCGCAAGATCTCCTCCTTGTCCAGCGCTAGCGCTCGCTCGCTTTCCAGCGTCTCCTCGATCTTCTTCAGCTCCGCTTCCAGCTTGCGCGCTCGCTCACGTGCGGCCTGGCTTTCCTTCTCGCTCTCCTCGAGCTGCCCGACCACTTTCCGGTACTCTCCATCACGAGCAAGACTAGCTACCGTCTCGCGCTGCGCAATCAGAAGCGGCTGCATCTTCACAAACATCTTCCACCACGGGTCCTCAATCTGCGATGCTTTCACGTTCTGCGCAATAACACGGACCGCTTCAGCTCTGTAAAGCCTCTTGTTGGCCTGTCGTCGTTGAATATACCCTCGTGCTCGCGACTGGATCCGCGTCACCAACTCTCTCACCAGCTTCTCCCGCCGGTCTTCGAGCTCGGCGAGCACTCCCGCCCTGAAGAACACCTTTGTAACTCCAACCCTGTAGGCCGCCTTGTCCAATTTCAGCGCCTCAACGATCGTCTTGCACGCTCGCTGTCCATCGACGTACCCTGACGTCGATTGGGCCCTCGTCATCTTCGCATAGCCATCATCGCGCGAGACCAGAATCTCATATCGCTGTCTAAACTCGGAGAATGACAATCGGTTGGGGAATCCGGTGCGAGCGATGCGGATACCCTCCAAAACACCGTTACATCTCAGCTGGTCAAGCACTAGCATCTTGTCCATCTTCTTCGGGCGCTTCTCGTGATTCGGAATCAGACAACGAACAAAGTGTGGGTGCGTCGAGCCCAACTGTCCCATCAAGCTCGTCAACTGCTCCTTGTGTCTCTGCGCAACTGTGCGGAACAATCCTTTTCTGCGATGCACGCCGTTACTTGCTCCTGCGTCGCCATCTTCTCCAAACAGTCTGGCAATGTGGCTCTCCGTTGACTGGCTAAGAAGCTGCGTGATATTGTCGTTCAATGGATCCTTGTTTTTCTCTAGCCATCCCTCGGTATTGTAGTCAACCTCGGCAGCATAGTGAGTCAACCGGAAGCCCTGATTGAACAGCGACGGCTTATATTTGTCTGACTTTTTATCCCAGAGTGCATGCAGCTTCTCCGTGAACGACTTATCCGTCGCTCGCGGCATCACACAGTCTTCGTCCAAACAGGAAAAGATTCCAATAGGCTATCGTAAAATCATTAGTCAACCGAGACTCTAAAAATTACATCATAATAGGGTCCTGTAGCAGTACTTACGTTGCTTTTCTCAATCAGGTCAATCGTTGGCTGAAGATCATGGCCGAAATCAATAAACTGCCATTCGATATTCTCCCGCGCATACTCCTCCTGCTCGAGAACAAACATGTGGTGATTGAAAAACTGCTGCAGCTTTTCGTTTGTGTAATTGATACACAGCTGCTCAAACGAGTTTGTTTCAAAGATCTCAAATCCCGCAATATCGAGGACACCAATGAACGTCGCGCTTCCGTTGTCGCGTTCGAGCACCTCATTGATGCGATTAACGAGGTATGCAAATCCCCGCTCATAGATCGCTTTAGCTAGCGCATGAATCGAAAACTGTACCTGAGCCGCCGTACGAGACTGGTCAACCCAGTCCCGACCAGCTTTGACTCTAGGTCTAAGCAGCGCCTTCACAAACGCGTCAACTGGAACACCCAAAACGTGACACAACTTCTCTGCCTGAGAGTACTGTAGAAGCTTCGCCTGTCCAGAGGATCTCTCAGAACCAATCTCTAGATTTCCAATGTGCAACACAACGGCAATCACTCGAAGAAAATCCTCTTGTTCGCGATCGGTGAATCCCATGATTCGAAACGCCTCCAGCAGCCTCTTAAACTCATCAGCATCAGAGACACCCGGGATAGTCTTATTACCACCCTTGACGTAGTTGTAGTCCGTAACCTTTCCTTCTAGAAGAAAGAGCTGACGCAGAGGCTCAGTTGCACCACTCAGCAACTGATAAAACACATGGTAGTTTCTTTCCAAAGGACTCTGGGTCACTACTCGAGTCTTCTCCAAAAGATAGTAGTCAATGTAAGCTCCAGAGATCTGGCCCGAACGACTAAATCCAATCTTGATGAACTTTCCAAATCTAGAGGAGTTGTTGTTTCGGGCGGTCTGAGAGTTTCCAAATGCTTCGAGAATTGGGTTTGCCTGTAGAATCTGTTGCTCAAACGATCCACTCTGAGGCTTCAGTCCAGGCAAGGTATTCGAGGTCACAGCCGCTAAATACTGGATGACTTTCTTGGTATTCTCCGTCTTTCCTGCACCCGATTCACCAGTGACCAAAATAGATTGATTCTCGTGCATCTCAAGCATGTTTCGAAATGCAAGATCAGTTATCGCATAAATGTGAGGGGGTAGTTCATCGCGCGATTTATTCTTGTACAGCGATGTGTATTCGTGGCTGTAGATTGGAAGGCTGCAATAAGGATTGACAGCAACCAGGAACAGGCCGGAGTATGTCTGATATGAGATGTTAGGAACCCAATAGTTGCTGACTGGGTAGCAGGAAAAAAAGACTCACGTAGATCATGTCTGCTAGATATCTGGTTTCAATGTTGTGGACAACAGATGCCTCATTTAGATGGGTCAACTCCGCCATGTCATTGGCCTTATCGAATTTGGGGGGATTCACCCGTTCCGCATCCAACTTACTGACGATACGCTCCTACACAATGTTAGCTATCGCTGCCTTGTTACAAATCGACAGAAGAGACTTACCGTATCATCGGTGCAAAGCACATGTAGCATTCCTTCTTCATCCTCCTCAGTAACAAAACCTTTGATAAAAGCCTCTTTGGTATCAGGAATCCACACCCATTTCTTCCCTGCAAACTCCGAGGTATCGCCTTCGACAACAACTCCCTCGTCAGTGGTCCCGCTAGCAGAGCTCTCGCGAGCGTCAGCGCGATCTGAATCCGCGCCGCTCTGCTCGAGCACGCTCTTTATTTGACTGGGCGTGAACGTGTGCACTCGCTTGCTGGGCGACGTGCTGGCCGAGATGGAGAAGTTGCGGCCGTGAGGAAGATTTTGAGAGATTGGCGTTAGCTTTGTCGGCGACGCGGACCGCGTGCTGGCGCCGGAAGACGGTGTCGTAGGCCGCATCATCGTGAATTCCTCTGTCTTTCGGAAGTATCAAGTCTGAATAGTTCGAAAGCTGGAGGACGATTTGGTGCTGGTACGATGGTTGAAGGTTAGGAGAGGTAAACAAACCTTGATTGGCATGCGGGCGTACAAAGTCCCAAACTGGCCGGCCGCGCGACTCAGCCTAGTCTGAATCACAATCTGAACGCGCCTCTATCTGAAACTACTAGTGCTTCCCTCAGTATAGAAGCAGATATACAAAGTAAAAGCAACTGCTGATTGCAAACAACCATAAGATGCCTTTGGAATTTATGGTTTTATGCCTGGTTAATCATTGCAGCAATCAGCTGGTTCAACTTCTCTCAATACGATTACCGAGCGGGGGATAAACTAAACAAACAAATCTCAGGGTTCGGGCACGTAAGCTTGTGCACGTAAACATTAGCAGTCGGCATGGCAACAACGATATCAAAATTTTCATGGGGCTTGTACTTTGAATCTCTACAAACCCCACTATCAACCACCAGTGGTAAAATATTGATTCTGTTAATTGAATCTCAGCGGGATATCAGGCTTTGGAGAGTGATTTTGCGTCTTGGATCAACAACCTATATATTGTTCCGTGTGCATATCGTCTAAAGAAAGTCGATTCCTACATACACTTGACTCGTCTTTCCATATCTTGCTCCAACACTTCAAAAAATGGCTGAGGAAGGAATCAAGGTACATCTTACACATTGATCCGTGACTCCAAAGACACGACACGGCTATCTTTATTCCCGGCCAAATCTCTGACTGATGTTTTAGGCGGTTTCCGTATTGTATTGTGGTGTGTGCACTTTCCCACCAGAGGTATGATCTAACCTGTACTGCGCTATGCCGCCTTCTGCTGCAATGCTATGGCAATCAAGTATTGACTCGATTTGTATTGTACAGTACTGTGAATTTGGAGGAACACTAGCAAAGTGCAAAGAATGGCTGGAAGACGCGCACCCAGACGTGTACAGCAGGATTTACTCAGAAGGTAAAGAACCGATTGCCTGAAATGAATATCGTGTGCGAAGAATTGCAAAGCTGACATCGTATCGTTCTAAACCACCAGACTCGCTAGCTAAAACCACAGAAGGACTATCGCTCGAAGCCAAAGAGAAAGTGGAGCGCGAGATCCAGAAGCTACAAGCCAAGGAAGCCACAAAAGCCGAGAAAGAGCTCAAGAAGAAGTTGGCCAGTAAAGTCATCGTCAAGCGAGTTGAGCGGTCAAAGAGGAAACATGTCATTGCCGTCTCTGGACTTGAGGTGTTTGGTATCGATCCCAAGAAGTTGGCGAAAACTTTTGCTTCCAAGTTTGCCACTGGTGCGTCTGTTACGAAAAACGTTGAGGGAAAGGATGAGATTATCATTCAGGGAGATGTCGGCGATGAGGTGGAAGATTACGTGACTAGCTTACTTGAGGAGAAGGGACTGGACGGTATCAAGGTGGAACGAACAGAGGATAAGCCGAAGAAGAAGACGCAGCAGTAAGCGCAACTTATCCTGGTACTTTTTACGAGCTGTATAATATATCTGGACAATATCAACGGTTTTGATTCATCCTCGAGTTTACTTATCTACGCTCAATCGCAGATTGTCTTTTGCTTTCGAAAACACGTATATTATATAAAACTAACGCAAGTAACCAAAAGTGTACAAAAAAAGCAAACGTTAAGGAGAGACTTTGTGACTGTTGAAGTTGCGACTGTTGAAGTTGTGTGTGTGGGTGGCATCCTTCTCATCCAATATAAAAAAGAAAAAAGAAAAAGAATGATGCAATGTACAGAAATAAAGAACAGAAAAATAAAAATGTTTAAGTATACCCAATCTCCTACTCTATGCGTTGTGCAATAGACTCAAAAAAATAAAAAACCTCATCCCCCGTCCATGTTATACCCTCCAATCTAATAAATCAAATTCACTGTATGGCTTCTTACTCCGAAGCCTCTAACGCCTGCATCTGAACCAACTCGTAGTACTTCGACTTGTTGTTCAGAAGCTCCTGATGAGTTCCGTACTCCAGAATCTTTCCGTGCTCAAACACAAAGATAACATCAGCCTTCTGGATGGTGGAAAGTCTGTGAGCGATGGAGATTGTAGTGCGGCCCTTGGCGGCAGCATCGAGAGCAGCCTGGACGATCTTCTCCGACTCGGAGTCGAGAGCAGAAGTAGCCTCGTCAAGCAACAAAATCTTGGGCTCTCTGATAAGAGCACGGGCAATAGCAATACGCTGCTTCTGTCCACCAGAAAGGAGAGCACCCTTGGATCCACACAGGGTCTGGTATCCATCAGGGAGCGACATAATGAAATCGTGGATGTTGGCCTGCTTGCAAGCGGCGATGACCTGTTCCTCAGTCACAGGGTCGCTGCTGCCAAGCTGAACGTTCTCCAGGATCGAACCTGCGTACAGGGTAGGCTCCTGAGACACAAGAGCAATGTTTTTCCGGTACATGTTGATGTTCAGCTTTGTGATATCCTGGCCATCAAGATAAATCTGGCCAGCCAATGGGGTGTAGAAGCGCTCCATGAGACCAATAGTCGTGGACTTTCCGCAGCCCGATGAGCCTATTATATTCCATGTTAGAAAAAGACCTAACTGGCAGATATAGAGTCACTGAAATAAAGAGTAAAAACTTACCGACAAGCGCCACGAACTGACCGGGCTTGATCTTCAAGTTCAGTCCACGCAAGACAGGAACCTGGGGACGAGTAGGGTATCTGAAGTGCACGTTCTTGAACTCGACTTCTCCCTTGACCTCGCCAGGAGCCTGGCCCTCACCACTCCAGGGATCGATCGACGGAACCATCTCGAGCAGTCTCTTGATGTTCTGGGTGGCGTGGTACGCCTTACCCATATCAGGAGCATACGAGAACATGATACCAGCAGATTGAGCACCGAAGACGACAGCCATGACGGTCACGTAGAACTGGAACAGAGTGTACTCTCTGGTGCGAAGGAAACGTGATCCGTACCAGAAAGAAAGAGCCAGGATAAAGTAGACCATACCCTGGGCAAATCCGTACAAGAAGGCAGAGTAGTGGCTTGAAGGACGGTTATGAACAATGAGCTGGTCAAGATCCTCCTTGAAGTGCTGCATAACGTCGTCTTCACGAGTAAGAGCGGCGACGGTGCGAATAGAAGTGGACGCCTCGCACGCGTAAGCGGCAGAGGCCATGTGCGAGCTCTGGTTCTGGCGGTTCAGCTTTGCGAGAATGTAGAAGCGGTAGAAACCAGCAAACAACATGATAGGCACAGTAGCTGAGCACACGAGACCAAGGTTCCAAGAGACGATGACACTGAGAGTGACAGAAGAAACAACAATCATCATCGACGACAGGATCTGACCAAGAGTAGTTCCAGAGAGACCGTCGACAGCCTGAGCATCACGCGAGAGAGTGCTGGTAAGGGAGCCAGTGGTGTTCTCGTCGCGGTCAAAGAAAGCGATATCCATACGGAGCATCTGGCGCAGAGTCATGAGACGGATACGGCGAACCAACTTCTGACCGGCATAAGCAAACATACTGAGCGAGATAACAGCGGAAAGGAAGGCAACACAGGCAAGCATGAAGAACAGACCGGCGAAAACGTCGACCTCTCTGAGCATGAACTCGCGGTCCTGGGGGTAGGAGCGGAAAGCCTCAATGCAACGGCCGTAGAACAGACCGAGAGCAGGATAACTGAGCCCGAGAATTCCCGAGAAAACACCACCGACAAGGTTGAAGCGAATCTCGGGAGTGGAAAGTCCAAGAATGAAGCTAAGAGTCTCAAAGAATCCGTATTCAGCGTTGTTCTCCTCGAGCTCGCCGATGGCAACGCTCGACATGGACTTGCCGGTCTTGGTCTTGTGAAGACCGAGAAGCTGCTCAGTCTCGCTCGCAACCTTCTCGTTCTCGGCATCGTACGAGGCCTTCTCGTCAACAGAGGAGATCGAGTCGCTGGAGCCTTCAGTAGAGGAGGTTCCGTGGGTGTGGCTTTGAAGTTCGGCAATGAGCTCTTCCTTCTGCTGGTGGATCTTTTGGGTCTCCACAAGCTCGTAGTAGGAGCCCTGCTTGGCCAGAAGTTCATTGTGAGTGCCCATCTCAAGGATAACACCACTGCGCATGACAACAATGCAGTCAGCATCCTTGATAGTAGACAGACGGTGAGCAATAACAATAGTGGTGCGGTTCTTCGAGGCACGGTCAAGAGCCTCCTGAACGACACCCTCAGACTTGGTATCAAGAGCAGATGTAGCTTCATCAAGGAGCAAGATCTTGGGGTTACCAACAATAGCACGAGCAATAGCAATACGCTGCTTCTGACCACCAGACATCAAGAAACCGCGCTCACCGACATCAGTGTTGATGCCCTCGGGAAGGCTGTTGATGAAATCCATAGCGTTGGCCTGCTTGCACGCCTCATTCACAAGACGCTCCTTCTCAGCAGGAGACACATGCTCGTAGGGGGTACCAATAAGTCCGTGGGCGACATTCTCGAAGACAGAGCACGAGAAAAGAGAAGGCTCCTGAGAGACGAGAGAGATCTGCGAACGCAACCAGTGAACGTTGAGCTCCTCAATGTTGATACCATCAAGAAGAACCTCACCGTTAAGAGGCTTGTAGAAGCGCTCAAGAAGACCGACGATGGTCGATTTGCCAGAGCCAGAGGCACCGACGAGAGCGACAGTCTGACCGGCCTTGATCTTAAGGTAGTAGTGGTCCAAAACGGTGACGTTGGGACGCGAAGGGTAGATGAAGCGGATGTCACGGAGCTCAATATCACCATTGACCTTCTCGAGCTTCTTTCCAGACTCGAGCGAAGAGTCGATAACCGACTGACGGTCGATGGTCTGGAAAATCTTGCCAGCAGCAGCAACACCGTTGGTAAGACTGCGGACATGGGGAGAGATGTTGGCAATGGCGTAAGTTCCCTGGACCATGACCATCAAAATCGAGATGACGGCGCCAACAGTAAGCTCATCGCGGGCGAGGAAGCGAGCTCCCTGCCAGAAAGAGAGCGAATCGTTGGAGAAAACACCGAGCCACATGGTACCAGTCATGACACCGGCAGCAAGTCCAGCCTTGATGGCGTACTTCTCAGAAACGGCGAGGAAGGTGTCATACTTGATAGACAAGCGATCCTGGATGCCGAAAGCCTGAACAATACGAACGCTGGAGAGGATCTCCTCGGCAAGGGTACCTCCGATAGAGACACCACCGAGAGCGAGCTTGTAGTACTTGGTCATCTTTCCGGAAGAGATGAAGAAGGTAGCAATGATGAAGGCCGCAACGGAGGTCATGATGAAGGTCAGCTTGTACGAGCGAATAAATCCGACAACGAAAGCACCAAAGAAGGTGGTCACGTTAGAAATGATAAAGCCGACCTACGCGTGTTTGGGTTAGTTTTACGTCCATTGATAAAAAGCCATAAATGTAATCTTACCTTCTCAGACATGGCGTCTTGAACAAGTAGGGTGTCAGATGAGATTCTAGTAGTAACCTCACCGGATCCCAGACGGTCAAAGTAGCCCATGTTCTGCTTGAGGGTGGCTCTGAGGTACTGCTCGCGAATACGGGAAGAGAGAACCTCTCCACGGTCGATGAAGATGTACATCATGATGTATGAGAGGATAACGTCGGCGATACCAATGTAAACAAAGAACAAAACCAAGTAGTTGACTCTTCGCTGGAACTCATCGGGAGAGATGTAGTTGCTCATGAAGTCTTCATAGTAGTCGAAGCCAAATTCGGTGCTGTTGAAAGGCGACCAGGAAGAGGAGCTGTTGGCGGCAGTGCCGTTGAAGTAGGTGCCGTTGAAGAAGGAGTCGGTGTAAGTGCCGTTGAAGAAGATCTGGCTGTCATAAGGGTTGTATCGGTAGTAATCGGTGAAGAGCTGGGTAAGCTGGCCAAAGACCACAGTCATGAGCGGCTTTGCGGCGCCTTCGAGGACACCAGCGATAGAGCCTATTATCAGAAGAGCGGTGTCGGAGGGAGTCACGTAGCGGAACATGGAAAAGAATCCAGCGTGAACCTCCGGAACGCTGACCTGTTCACGGAGGATCTGGGCATCGCGGGGAGCAAGGAAGGAGAACTCATCAGCAACCTTGGTGATATCGGTCTGAGAGGACTGCTCGTTCCCAAGAAGGGGAGTGTCCTGAGTAGGAGTCGCGCTAGTTGTCTTCTCGTTAGAAGCCATAGTGCCGGCCTGGATGGGTGAATAAAAGCCAGAAACCAGGAGCTCTAGAGGCGCGAAGGGAGAGAGAAGGAGAAGATGAGAGAGTTGGAGGACTTATCGGTTGGGCTGAGGCTCGGCGCGGACGCTAAACACGGAAAGGTCCGTGGATGTCAACGGCAGAAAGGTCCTTGCTGGGAACTCCAAATCTCCATGGCGCTCGTCTGCCTCCTCCGACACCAAGCCGTCGTGGATCCCACCGGGTCCCTTGCTAGTCTCCATTCTCTACAGCACCTCTTAAAGATATCACTCCAGTACATCTTCTTCTCGCCATAGCACCCCGACCTCTTCCTTCTCCGCCCCTGCCGTCACGCGGCAAAGGCTCGGGTCTGCGTTCATATCAAGGTTTGCGATAAGGACGCGGGTAAGGGTTTTAAGATGCCCTCCGGCAACAATGATTCAGCATCGAATAAATCCATTTGAGTTTCTGGATATTTCATCAGCGAAGATCATAGATGGAATTTGGCCACGTTTATTGGCTTTTACAGTCGAATATCTTCAAGCAGTGAGTGCCCGTGTTTACAGGATCTCTATGGTTAATGATGAACAAGCCGGAGTTGCCAATACACATGTAATCGAAAGCTCAAGTGAGGTAGGCAGCAAACGACCTCCTCGGAGTTTGCACGCTATCACTTCCGCCAATGAGCTCGACCTGAAATCCACACTTCTCCTCTTTTCCGCCCCTCAACATCCACTGTGGCGGCCTCGGGTGTAAGATTTACGGTGAAAAGCCCCAGATGAGTCTTCGCCCCACCGCTTCAGTCTCTAGCTCGTGCATTACTAGTAGCTGTTCGTCGGTCCTTCCCAGTCAGTGCTGACTCAGGTCATCCAAGACCTGTCTCAGCCACGGCTTCATCTACAGAATCCGGATTTCGTAACTCCAGAGACGCCAGCGCCAAATACCGGGAACATACAGCGCACTCGAGTATGACATTACTAATTGCTCGCAACATTTCTTGTTCGTATCAAAACGCGAATGAAAAAGTGTCGACTGGCAGCGAGAACTCCTGCAGCTTTTGCCGGGCCGGGTTAGTGCGGCTTCATATCATCTAACAAAGATATCTAGCGAGTCACCACCGTCTCGACGCGTGAGTCAGTAGTATCGTCAGCTCAATATCCTTCAAGCCTTACGCCAAACATGCAGCAAGTATCTCGTAGTGCCTTTAGCATATGTGATGCACTGAATCTATCCAGATAGCATAGCGACTGCTCATCAGAAGCTGTCTGCTATATAACTCCTGCTCTCTGCCATCACAACCCGAAACTATCGACGAAAATTACTCGGCCCGCTTTTGTCAACTGATAGCTTGAAATATCTCTATATATATTGAGGTAGACTATGTACAACGTTAAGCATACACAGAAAAAATGAACGAGTAGTCTAGTACCGTATCGATGCTAAGAAATGAGTGACAATAGCATCAATACGTAACTAAATAAATATAAATCCCAAAGAGCAAAAAACAGAAACGCCACAAATATACTTTGCAAAAAAACAACAACGCTCAGGAAAATCATAAAGATCTTTAGCGATTCTACCACCCCAAGACTCAAATGCATTGTAATGCTTTGCAAAAATCCCCAATCCCCAACTTCAACATCTGTGAAAAATCTATGAATGAAAAGCAAAAAACAGAGCGGAAAAAAATCAAATCAGACAAAAGTCATCTGAGTGTGTAGATTAATGCTCCTCCAAAGCCTGGAGCTTGACCAACTCGTAGTAGCGCTCCTTCTTTGCCAGAAGCTCCTGGTGTGTGCCCTTCTCGACGACGCGTCCGGCCTCAAACACAAAGATGACGTCCGCGTTCTGGATAGTGGAAAGGCGGTGCGCGACAGCAATGGTAGTGCGGCCCTTAGCAGCGGCATCCAAAGCAGCCTGAACAACCTTCTCAGACTCAGAGTCAAGAGCAGAAGTCGCCTCATCGAGGAGCAAGACCTTGGGCTTGCGAACAAGAGCGCGCGCAATAGCGATACGCTGCTTCTGGCCACCAGAGAGCAAAGCACCCTTGGAACCGCAGAGAGTGTCGTAGCCCTCAGGAAGAGACATGATGAAGTCGTGGATGTTGGCCTGCTTACAAGCCTCCTCAACCTCGGCGTCGGTAACTTCCTTGTGCGAACCCAGCTTCACGTTCTCGCGAATGGTGCCAGCATAAAGAGTGGGCTCCTGGGAGACGAGAGAGATCTGCTCACGGTACTTTGCAATCTTGAAGTCCGAGATATCGTGGCCATCAAGCATGATCTTTCCGGCGCTCGGTCGGTAGAACTCCTCAATCAGAGAGATGGTCGTCGACTTGCCGCATCCAGAGGCACCGACAAGAGCGACATACTGACCAGCCTTGATGGTGAGATCCAATCCACGCAGGACGGGAACCTCAGGACGGGTAGGGTATCTGAACTCGACGTTTCTGAACTCAATATCACCCTGGACATCCTCAGGAACATCCTCGCCTTCCTGCGACCACGAGTCAATAGCAGGGACACGCTCCAGCAGAGTCTTGATGTTCTTCGTCGACTGGATAGCCTTGCCCATGTCGGGAGCAAGAGAGAACACGAAACCGGCAGACTCGGCACCAAAGACAATCGAAATGAAGACCAAGTAGAACTTGAACAAGGTGTATTCCCCAGTGCCAAGCAAAGTACCACCGTACCAGGTAGCAAGAGCCATGATCATGAAAATACTGCCCTGGCAAAGACCGTAGAAGAAGGCGGACTTCATGCTAGCAGGACGGTTCTTGCGGATCATCGCGGAAAGTCTGGCGTGGTAAGTCTCCCACACATCAGACTCTCTGGTCAAAGCCACAACGGTTCTGATCGAGCTAGTGGCCTCACAAGCAAAAGTCGAGGTGTTGGCGTTCTCAACCTTCACATTGGACTCAAACTGAGTAAGGAGGTAGAAACGGTAGAAGCCGCAGAACATGAGAACGGGGACACTAGCAGTCATAACGAGACCAAACTTCCAAGCGATCGCAATGGCGATGATGCAAGAAACAACGACGGTCATCAAAGCGTCCACGATCTTACCGAGAGTGATACCACCAAGGCCCTGAACAGACTGAGCGTCGCGGGAAAGGGTTCCGGTCAACGATCCGACAGTGTTCTCATCGCGATCAAAGAAGGCAATTTCCTGGCGCAGAAGCTGCTTGAAGGACATGTCACGAATACGACGAACAAGTTTGGCAGAGGTGTACCCAAAGGAAGCGCCCGAGGTGAAGTTAGAGATACCAAGCGAGCAGGCAAGCAAGAACAAGAAACCAGCGTTGCGCTGAAGGATGTACTTCAGGTAATCAAGATCGTAGATGGTGCCAATGGCCTCCATCTGAGCACCCCAGAGCAGACCAAGAGCAGGATAACCCATGCCGTTCATGAAGCAAGCAAACATTCCGACACCGTTCCAGAACATCTCAGGACGAGAAAGATCGTAAATAAACTTGAAGGCCTCGGTGAAAGTCGGCTCGGGCTGCTCATCAGCCTCGAGGTCAACATAGCCAACGGCGGACTGGCGAGTCTTGGTAGCAGCGAGACCGAGGTTGGCGCCAGCGGTCTGGTAGCTAGTGAGCTCGATTCCGTCCTCAGCAGCAGCAGCGGCAGCCTTCTCTTCTTCATCAATCTTAGCCTGGGTCTTCTCCTTCAAAGTCTCAATCTGCTGAGCCTTGACAAGATCGCAGTATTCACCGTTCATGGCCAGAAGCTCATTGTGCGAGCCCATCTCAAGAATAGTTCCACGGCGCATGACAACAATGCAGTCAGCATCCTTGACAGTAGACAGACGGTGGGCAATGACGATGGTAGTGCGGTTCTTGGAAGCACGGTCAAGAGCCTCCTGAACAACACCCTCGGACTTGGTATCAAGAGCAGAGGTAGCTTCATCCAAAAGCAAGATCTTGGGGTTGGCGACAATAGCACGAGCGATGGCAATGCGCTGCTTCTGGCCACCAGACATCAAGAATCCACGCTCGCCAACGCTGGTGTCAAGACCCTCAGGGAACTTCTCAATGAAGGTCCAGGCGTTAGCCTGCTTGCAAGCCTCGATGATAAGAGCCTCCTTCTCCTGACGAGAGCAGTGCTCATACTGAGTTCCGATAAGACCATAGGCAATGTTGTCAAAGATAGAGCAGGCAAAGAGAGTAGGCTCCTGCTGCACAAAGGCAATGTTCTGACGAAGCCACTTGATGTTCAGGGAAGTAAGGTCATGACCATCAAGAGTAACGGTTCCGTGGATGGGGTTGTAGAAGCGCTCAATCAGACCGATGATAGTAGACTTGCCCGATCCCGAAGAACCGACCAAGGCGACAGTCTTGCCCGCAGGAATCTTCAGGCTGAAGTCGTTGAGAATGGTAACGTTGGGTCGCGAAGGGTAGATGAACTTGATGTTGGTAAGCTCGATGTCACCCTTGATCTCGGGGAGAGTGATTCCGCTCTCGTCGGAGGAGTCAATAGCAGACACGCGATCGATGGTCGCAAAGATCTTTGAACCGGCAGCGATACCAGAGGTCATCGAGTTCAGGTAGGGAGAAATCAAGGCAAAGGCATAAGCACCCTGGAAGATGGCAAAGATGATCTAGAACAAAAGTTAGTAATGTGTATCTCTGAAGGAGAAACGAGACGAGGTAGAGGAACGTACAGTGATGATGGTACCAGCAGAGATTTCACCGTTTGCAAGCATACGGCCTCCTTGCCAGTACGCCATAGCATCAGTGCTGAACGAGCACAGATACATGGAGCCAGACATCAGACCAACTGCGATACCAGACCAGATACTCCAGTACTCGCTAATCTTCAAGAAGTTATCGTAGGTAGCGGCCATGACCGACTCGACACCAAAAGCCTGGACAGTGCGGACACTGGAGATGACTTCTTCGGCAAGAGTTCCACCGACAGAGTATCCGTCCTGAGCCTTGGTCTCGTACTTGACCATGAAGACAGTGGCAGCACCAGTAGTCGTGATGATAGAGACGAGAATAACAAGCATGATGAAAGTCAGGATATAGGACTGCGAGAATGCGACAGCCATTGCGGCAAAGAACGTGGTAGTGTTGGCGACAATGAAAGCAGCCTTCTCAGAGATGGCCTCTTGAACGAGGATAGTATCTGCCGTGATGCGCGAGGTAATCTCACCAGAGCCAAGCTTGTCAAAGTATCCGATGTTCTGCTTCAAGGTGGCGGCAAGGTAGTGCTCACGAATGCGGGCAGAGAGAACCTCACCGCGATCGATGAAAACAAAAGTCTTGATGTGAGAGAAAACAACGTCGGCAATTCCAAGATAGACAAGGTAGAGAGCCAGGTTGTTGATGATGCGCTGGTACTCGTCCTGGGTGATGGGAGTAGTCTCCATTCCGAAAGCATTGGTAGTGTTGTAGTAAGAACCGTCGCTATAAGTGTAGGAATTCATGGTCGAGTTGTACATGACACCAGGCTGGTAGTCGGTGAAGGTGTTTGTGACGCGTCCAAAAAGGTAAGCCATCACAGGCTTCAGGCAACCCTCGAGAACGGCAGCAGTCAATCCGAGGAGAAGAATGACTCTATCACCGCCATTTGCGTATCGGTAAAGAGTGAAGTAGTTGGCAGGAGAGGGCTTGGTGACGACCTGGTCGCGCAGGACTTGCGCCTCAGCTTCGGGCAGGCTGGAAAACTCATCGGCGGGCTCGAGGGCGGCGTACGACTTGATGGAGGACGACTTTGAGCTGGATTTTCTGAAGCGGAATTTGTCGAACAGAGTAGACGATCCTAGGGAGCCCTTGGAAGAGATCGAGCCCTCAGCAACGTCGGAGATGCTGGACGAGCGGTGTAAGGGGGTCTTCTCGTCGACCATGTTCTTCTCCGACATTTTCTACAGGAGGTCAGCACCGGCTCGCGCTGGTTTATAGAGATAGTCCGCGGAACACATAACACATACCAGATTAATAGACGTAGATTTCGATTTGTTCGGTGCGAATAGAACCACCAACAGAAATCAAAAAACGAATAGGCTAATCGAAACGTGAGAGAGAAGAGAACGTTTGGTAGGAAACGAGGGCTGAATTGTATTTATCTAGAAGAACGGGCCCGGTGAATCCTTATCGGCTGTCTGGTATCATATCTTAGGCGGACAAAGCTCGTACAGACTCCAACCGCGCTAACCCGAAAAGCGGAAGGCGGTCCCAAGCAATCAAATGTTTAAACTGCCGCATACAAAACAGCGAGCGTCGGTTCCGAACCAAGCTTTGTGGCAAGCGTTGGTAGGTTTTGCACTAGCCGTATTTAGCAATCTGTTCCTCTGGTTGTGCGCACCCGATTCAGGGATTGGGCTCCACCGCGAAGAGCGCCAGGCTTGCGATGGCTTGCAGACATCTGTCAAACGGCAGCGCCGGCAGCAGTGTGAGAGTCTCGCAGTTAACCGCTTTTGTACACAGATTCCGGGGAATTGTCGCGATACCACAGTGACCGGCACCAGCAGCCAACGGCAATCAGTCGCTTATCGTGGACCTACGTCGTATTCGCTGTTGACTCAAGATAGATCCTCACTCCTTGCTTTCATTGATTTGACTGCCTGCAAACACCAAGCCTTCTATAAACTGCTCTGATCGGAGGCGAGTAATCAAACAGCAGTTAATTGGTGGCTTTTTAGAATAGAGGGTTCTTGCAAAATAACATCAGTTTTTAATAACCAGTCTGCTATTCTGTCCGTCTCTCTATCGCATTCACATACTACGGTCCGAATACAACCATATACAGTAACCTTGACAAGAGAACATGCGATCCGGTCAACTGTAGAATAATCCCTGACTAACTGTACCCTATACGCCACCGACTTCACTGGCGTTGCCAAGTCTTCCATGGCGCAGAAACATGACTGAGCCATGCCGAAGTTCCATCTATTTCGCTATTCCGTCGTCGAGTTTTTATCTTCAGTATGTAATCTTCTTTGCGGAACCAGCAGGCAGCTTCGTCTTATCTGTCTGCATTCCTCTTTGTATTTAACGGCCAAGATTATACCTCAGTGAGATAAGACTTGGAGGTCCCGTGCTCAGCAACGCAAGCGGTGGCTCCGAGCCGCCGAAGATAGCAGGCAGGCGGGCAGGTGCCACTCAGACCAACCAGTTCGGACCACGCGCCCCTAAATCATTCTGGCGCTGTCCAGCTGGGAGAAGTTTGCAGAAATGAGACGTCTATTAACTCAGTCCAAGCTCTGGGATCTGAGCGACGCCACCGACGATATCTCATGGAGCGATTAGACAGAACAGGCAGTCGGTTAATCGGCCTTTTGCCATTGGACTAATGAGCTTTCGCGAAGAGCTGCTGATCTTTTTATCAGCCAGCGTCGCCACCTGTCTAATTCTCTGTCATTCCGCTACATACCGGCTTCGATGGCTGATTTCTACTTCTTATTGTTTCCGTCTTCTCTGGAAGCCGCACCCGGAGTTTTCTCGGGAAGCAACTTCCAGGATTAACGGCGCATTCTTTATATTGAGCGCGATTCTAAATCGCTCGCGCTAGAGCGGCGGAAGGTGACGGCTTATCACTAACATTATCTTTCAGTCAGTTAGGTGCGATGCAGTTAGAGAGAAAAAGCGCGTGTCGGGTCGAACAGGTTCTCGTTGCATTCAAATGATATGCTGCACTGCCGCTGGATTTTGTTACTTGCTGGCTCACGTGCTAGGCCTGACCTAGTGGAAACTAGACAGCTGTCTATGATAAACAATGCACTGAGCCAATGCAATCAGTATAACAGCTCCGCGGGACCCACAAGGCGAAACTATATAATACACGAGCAAATGAACATTCTAACGGAGTTCTGATATGTTTTTGAGCTCAAAGAACCGCTTCTGGATTCCGTTCACGAGACCCTATCAAATGTTAGTAACATTTATATCAATCTTACCTAATCCTCTTCTTTTAGATTCTGAACGCTTGCAGTGGATCTTCAGTGCCCACAACGCGCAAAATATGCAATCTACACCGACCGATACCAACAGAGTAGACTTATCAGTCAATAACGATGATTATGGCGATAACTGTGTAACAGCTGTAAGATGTTGGCTCGTTGCCGCAGCAACTAGGAAAAATCGAAAAATTATATGTTGTTATGGATACTATAGTACAGAGACATACTACTTACTTTGTGTGCTGTTTTCCGAGCTTTCATATCCATAATAAACAGCACCATGTGACGGTTCTCAGCCGAGAAACGAATCCTGGATGTGTCTTTGTAGCCCTCATCCGATCGTTATCCGTATTCATCCACGCCGGTCAAACCTATAAACGATTCAGAATCCGACAACGAGCGACAGGAGAGATCCAGAGGGTTTTGTTTGTATATATTTCTGTGAACTGCTGTGAGAGCTGCTCCTCTCCCGCTCTGCGTTCGCGTTTACCGACTTGCAATCTATTCCTCTCCTCCACAGATGCCGCTCGCATCATCATCAACCACCGACTTTCCCGCATCATCTCCGCCTTCATCGCCCTCGTTCACTGCCCAGCGAACTGCACCCACACTAGCTCCGGAATCTCCAGCCTCGACTTTTCCCTTTGTACACGATAGGAATGTTGTTATAGTGAACTCGCCGTCTAGATCAACCCCATCAAGTTCGCCACAAAGAGGCATGAGCTCTACCGGCTTTTTCTCGGCCAGCAAAGGCTCTGCCTTTTCATCCTACTCATCCTCTCGAGGATCTCCAAGTCACTCGTCGTTTTCATCTCCTACGAAAAAATCCATGAATATCGAGGCCGAGGTCGCGTCCGCGGTCGGCGCTATTGACCTAGATCAGGAACAGCCAGATTCAGCAAGCGGCAACCCTGATAACTCTTCCGAGTCGACCAATTCAAAAACAAATACTCCACGCAAGTCGTCCACTCCCAGTTTATCAGCATCATCTTCGGAGACAGTGTCAGATTGCTCTGACCGACTATCCTTGGACTCGCAAGCACAGTCCGACGCTACCGCCACGAATGAGAATCAGCGCAAGGCTTCCACGGTTTCGTTGGATCTGGTTGTATCGCCAGAAGTTGACGTCTACTCGGGTCGGAAAAACATCTCCTGGTTCATTATTTTGGAAGACATGGGCCAAGGGGCCTATGGCCAGGTAAAACTGGCTCAGTATAAGCCACCACGGCAAGAGGTGGGTGAAGTTCTCGTATGTACTGTTGTCGACCGGGAAGTGGTGGTCATTATTGCTAACTTTTTGCTGCGTATAGAAGGTTGTATTGAAGTATGTTATCAAGAAGCGCATCCTCGTCGATACCTGGATAAGAGATCGCAAGATCGGCACGCTGCCGCTCGAAATTCACGTTCTGAAATATCTACAGAGCTATCCGCACAAGAACGTTGTTGATATGCTAGACTATTTCGAAGACGAGTTAAACTACTACATCGAGATGGCTCCGCATGGGATACCTGGTATGGATCTGTTTGACTACATCGAGCTTCGGACAGAGATGGATGAGGATGAATGCCGCAGCATTTTCTTCCAAGTGGCCAGTGCGATTTACCACCTACATAAAGTGGGGGTGGTACACCGAGATATCAAGGATGAAAACATAATCCTCGACGGCGACGGAAACATCAAGCTCATCGATTTCGGAAGTGCTGCATACATAAAAAACGGCCCTTTCTCAGTATTTGTTGGCACGATCGATTATGCAGCGCCAGAGGTGCTCAGAGGTCAGCTGTACAGCGGAATGGAGCAGGATGTGTGGGCAGCTGGAATCTTGCTCTACACAATCATCTACAAGGAAAACCCGTTCTACGACGGTACTGAGATTATGAACGCCGAGCTGCGGATACCTCATATTATGAGTGAAGAAAGCGTGACTCTGATCAAGAAAATGCTGAGCCGGAATATTTCCGAAAGACCGACTATGGAGGAGGTTATGAATGATCCCTGGCTTAGGGGATGCCAAACCGAGTCCGAAGAAAACACATCGTCGCCCAGTGAAGCCTCGACGGCTCCAGCATCATAGTCGATATTTCCTTTCATTTTGTTTATGTATCTTTGGCGTTTAATTTTGTTATATGTTTGCCTTTTAATTTATTTCTTTAGCATCGGTGCTAAGACTCTGATCAACATGAGCTATCCACATGTGCGAGTTTTACCAGCCGCTTTCTCTTCTGTTTTTCCAAATTTTTTTGTTCAGACATCTCATTTGGGGCGTGCAATGACCTTGCGTAATTGTTGTATTTATTCGTGTTTTTCCTACGTTCTTCTTTCTTTGTCTCGGGCGAATGGTCGCATGTGCATATTTGTTAAAAGACAGACTAATCGATGATGCTCAAGGTGTTGTATAAGTACAGACGTATGTTTTGAGTGATCAGCGAGCGCAGGCTACACATATCTGCTATCTGCGTGGCTCAAGTCTTGTGTTCTCTCGTTTGTCTCTTCCCCTTCTTTGTTGCTTCTTTATTTATTATCGCGAGTTCGAACTAGATATAGATAATAGAATGTGCTCTAATAGAGAAGACGAGGAAGTCGCGCCACAGACGCCTCATGCGCACTGCCACATATCACGTGCGCTGGACTCCGTTAATCTCATCCTGCGAACGTAATCGACAAGCCTTCCTTTAGTACACAATACCCAGACCAGATCATCAACCACTGCGAATAGCCACTGAGTCCGTGCAGGAAGCCTCCTCGTTCTTGTTCACGCTCACCGTCGCATAGTCTGCTTTATAGATCTTTTGCCCCGTCTGCCCTCGGCCCGGTATTCCCTCGGCGATCTGCTTAATCTTGTCCTGTTCGATCGGCTGGGAGTGCTAATTTAGAGGAGACGAGCACCCGCCAACACCCTACGAAAGGTTCCCTACGCGATCCCTCCTCCCATCTCCTTTCCTTCCTGGCTTTAATGAGTTCAAAGAAAGTGAGTTTGTCTATTGCGATCTTGTTCTGTCTCTGCTTTAGCTGCAAGGCTAAGTGGTTTAATCTGGATCCCGGTGAGGCGCTGGGTGATTATCCTTAAGCCACGAGATTCAGCTCTGTTTGTGATGTGCGGTTCGAATACTAATCTTACTTCTTCTTCCAAGCAGTACGGTGGCCCTGAAATGGTGCAGCTGGGTATGTTTGCTACTCTATTTCTTATCGTGGTTTCCTGAAATAGTAGCCTGCGGTGCTGTGGATCGCAGTGCCACTTACTAGTTCGGCGGGGCCCAACAACGACAAAGATCCAGTGCTAACCTTGATTATAATGTACAGATGGACGGAGTACACCTGCTGCTACATTCCTAAAATCATCTGCTAGATTTCTTGAACAGAATCAAGGATATCGGTATGCGCACTCGCCTCTGATCTCGTTCCTTGTTCTCACCTCTGCTCATTCTAACTCCGTCTCCCAGGCCCTTGCTGCTATCAGACGACATGAAGCCATACGGTGCTGGGTATTCGCACGCAGATATTGCTCGGTATGTTGTTTTGTTAATTATGTTATCGAAGTCTAGGGTCAGACAAGATTTAGTGGCGGATTGCTGATTTCGATACAGGGCGAACGGCACAAAACCATCCAAGAGCTCATCATCAGCTGAGCCCCCGACGAGTCCGAAACTGGACCGGAAAGTTACATACACAGATCTTGATGACGACTGGGACGCTTCTTTAGATGTTGACGTGATGGCGCTTGGCATCAAGCCCGTCAACTCATTGTCTTCGGCACACTCCTCATCATCATACAGCACATCTCCGCCTTCGCTATCGACATCCAGCCAAGGCTCCACAATAAGCCAACCAGACACGATACATTCATCTCATGCGGATCTATACCCTGCGCCGCGTCGACCATCACCTAGACTCGATAGTCTGAAACCCCAGTATGAGCGCATAGTCAAAGATCCCGCGAACGCGCTCCATATGATTTACCAGCCGGACATTTCATCGATCAGCGACACCTCTCCCGCAGAGATTGAAGCTCTTAATGCACGGATTGCGCGGATAAACAAGTTCAAGAGGGTTCTGCAGCCGTCGAATGTGGATATTGCTGCTTTGAGAAATCTTGCGTGGTCGGGTATTCCAGATGAGCTACGGCCGATGGCGTGGCAGTTAATGCTGGGGTATCTGCCGTCCAACACCGAGCGGCGAGTGACAACGCTCGCTCGCAAGCGAAAGGAGTATATCGATGGCGTGAGACAGGCATTTGGATCGGCGGCGGGAAACCTAGCAAGCATCAACTCGAGTACAAATAACGGTATCGACCATGCGGTGTGGCATCAAATCAGCATCGACGTTCCGCGAACGAATCCACATCTAAAGCTCTATAGCTTTGAATCGACACAGCGAGCTCTTGAGCGGATATTGTACGTGTGGGCGATTCGGCATCCGGCGAGTGGCTACGTGCAAGGGATCAACGATCTGGTCACTCCGTTTTTCCAGGTGTTTTTGTCGGCGTATGTTGATGCGGATATAGAGTCCTACGACCCAGGACAGCTACCAAAAGAGGTTTTGGATGTTGTGGAAGCCGATACGTTTTGGTGCTTGACGAAGCTGCTGGACGGAATACAAGACAACTATATTTTTGCGCAGCCGGGTATTCAGCGGCAAGTTGCTGCTCTGAAAGATCTCACTCAACGAATCGACGCTGGCTTAGCCCGTCATCTGCAGCAGGAGAATGTGGAGTTTATCCAGTTTAGTTTCCGATGGATGAACTGTCTGTTGATGCGCGAGGTGTCTGTCAAAAACACGATTCGGATGTGGGACACATACATGGCCGAAGGCCCGACCGGGTTTTCCGAGTTCCATCTGTACGTGTGTGCCGCGTTTTTGGTGAAGTGGTCGGCGCAGATACAGACGATGGATTTCCAAGAGATCATGATGTTTTTGCAGAGCCTGCCGACGCAGGACTGGGGAGAGAAGGATATCGAGCTGCTGTTGAGCGAGGCGTATATGTGGCAGTCTCTGTTTAAGAACGCGACAGCTCATCTGCGACCCGGCGGGCCGTCGTAGACGCATCTATATCTCTTTGTTTGTTTTGGAGCTGGGTGGAAGGTGGGGGGGGGGGGGGGGGGGGGGGTGAGAAGAAGACATTTTGTATTCTTGACTTTATTGCTGCCGCTGCTATAACTATATATGTACTGCTAGTATCTCCCCGTCGTAACATGCAGCGCGGTATATTACGTTATATAGTTGAGTGCATTGTCTGTCATCTTGGAAAAAAAAATAAACAGTGGTAGTAGCGATTCTGTGGTTCTAAGCTAGATCATTGATTGGCGTACTCTGATTTTGTTTTGTTTAGTTTGTTTTTGATTTGTTTTGCGGGGGGTGGTAAGCGAGAGAGGGTGATGGTTGGTAATCCATAGTGTGTATAGGCATAATATAGTAGGCTACATGATTTTTCGATGAGGTGGTAGTGTTTAGGATGGACAAGGATATAGATCCGATTACTGTATACTGGAAAAACACAAACAAAGGACAGTAACATGAATAGATAGTATGTACATGCATGCTCAATCAACACGGCCCAAGGTAAAATCCCATGAATTCAGGAGCTCATTCTGTGGCATTCTCTATACAGACAGGGGATACGCTCGGAACCCGTAGTGCGTGCGATTCTGCTTCATCCTAGTCGGAAACGAATTACAGACGAGGAATAGCACGATGATGGGCGCCGATAAGTGACGCAGCTCTGGCTCGCTTGATTGCTCTCGACAGCCGTCGGTGGGTCTTGAACGAGTTCCCGGTTTCCTTGGAGGGCAAGATATGACCGGTTTCAGAGACGTAGTCGCTGAGCAAGATGGCGTCAGTCCACGCGTCGAGCGGGTTAAGCCCCGCGATCTTGAACTTGTCGCCCTCGAGCGCGTTCCTGGACTTTGGCCGGACGAAGTTCGCGAGATCGTAAGGGTTGACGATGTCGCCGAACTCGAGCTTGGGCGCGGCAACATTCCGCCTCGATGCCTCGTTGAAGATGCGTTCGTCGAGCTCGGGATCCATTCGGCGGATGGTACCGACGATCGTCGGCCTCACGGTGCCGGGGGCCTCCTTGTACTCCTCCCTGTGCCGCTCCGTGGTGTTTTGGCTGCGGTTCTGGTAGCGGTCGATGAGCTTGTTGAGCGCGTTATCAATCGCCGGCCTGGCGCTGCCCGAAGATGCACTGCTCGCGCCGTCTTGGTAGTCTTGGGTGTACCGCTGAGTGTATCCCTTCGGTCCTGCGTTCTGTCCTGGAGAGTATCTTCTCTGGGGCGCAGAATTATTACCGAATCCTCCCCGCGTGGCATTCGAGTCGTCGTCGGCGGCGGCCGCTGCGCGGCTCTGTGAGAACGGCCGGGAGGATTGCGAACGGAGCGCGGCCGAGGCAATGGCAGGTGATAGTGACAGTGAGTGGCGGCTGTGGTATGACATTTGCGACAAGAGTCGTGCGTTGCTGAAACCCAGCGACCGCAGTGATGAGGCCATGGTGGATTGTGAGGTGTGTGTTTGTGGAGGAAGTTGCTAGCTCTGCAGAATATTTCTTGCTTCCGTAAATAGTCCTATCTTCTTGCTCCGTTGTCTGTCCTTTTGCTTCCCTAGCCTCTTATCGATGACCACGGGTGAATTGATGTGTGAAAGGCGAGCGGTCGGAGTAGTAGGAGGTTCACGATATTTTTTTTCTACTCTCGGATGCTCAGTTGTTGAGGGTACGGGTTTCCTGTTTGGGACACATCAGTCTTGACTGCTGAGATCATTTTAAAGTAGAAATATCGAAGATAGGCATGCGTTTATATGTAGTTGTAGATAAGATGTTTTATTCTATGATTGATCTACTCCATAAGTAAACGTACAATATTCTCGTGTCCCTCCTCGCGCGCATACTCGGCAGCTATTCGCCCATACTTATCTCTAGCCGACCGATCGACGCCCTTCTCGATCAAGAACCGCGCGATTCCCTCCCTACCGCTCACAGCCGCGTAAAACAGCGGGGTCCACCCTTTCTCCAGATCCTTAGCCTCGGGCAAATCAGTCACGACCTCGTCGCCTTCGTCTGGGTTACCTTCCAAGAGCTGCCATACCCGCTCCTCGTCGCCGGTGAAGCAGGCGTCGCAGAGCGCCTCGTGCAGGCGCAGGTTCGGGTACTGCGCGTACAGCCGCTCTTCTTTGAGTGTCTGCCGGAGATCGTAGTCTGTCTCGACGCCGCCGTCGCTGCGCACGGTGGCGAGTAAAGGCGCGGCCGGATCGTCGGGGATGAGTTGGGCGCGACAGCTGGGGCAGAAGGTGTCCGGCGCGGTGTGGGCGAGGAAACAGGTCCAGTGGAAGTGATGCTTCACAGGACATAAGTTCAGGACGACGTCGTCCGGCACGAGCGCGGGCTCGGATCCGCTGTGGGCGTGGGAAGAGGAATCGCCGTGGGCGTGGGAGGAGTCTTCGAGATCCATGTCTTCGTCGTCGTCAGAGGAGTCTGCGAGCGCGGGATTCGGGATCCAGATGGACTCGCCGCATAGGTCGCAGACTGTGTTGTCTGGCGGAGTGCTCATTTTCTGTGGTTTTGTAAGGGTACCAGTGAGTGGAGCTGGCTGAAGATGTATTTGAAAATTGAAGGTTGATGAAATAAAAAAAACTGATAATAATTTTAGAGCCGCACGATGAGTTGAAGATGTAGTGGATTGCATGTGGAATTATTGGTAGATGGTGATTGTACTTTTTACTTGATTGCGATGTATTAAATTCACTGAATCATAATGATTTGATTTTGGATATAGTAATAAGTATTAAAATAGAAGAACTGTGCTATTCCGACTGATGACTACTGCGCAGTGGCAGTAGAGCGGTCGAGCGACAATATGTTTCTGGCAATTATTCTACACTACACAATCCCCTACGAATGTCACGAACCGCAACGTCTCAACATGCATAAAATTCACAAATAATTGCAAAAAAATCCGATTCAGAGACTATGAAAAAGTAGACGGGTGACTGCCAAACAGCCCCTCGTAAAGCAGGGCATCTGCGATTCCGAGTAGTCCGTCTGTCTCACTGGCACAGTCACCACGCGTCGCAACACTGCAGCTTCTGCGGCTTCTGTGCCGATCAACGGAAAATACGAAAGAAGCAGGACTAGTTGCAATTGATATCTCAACAGCAGCAGCAGCAGCAGCAGCAGCAGCAGCACATCGTCGATGTAGAAGACAGTGGAATAGCACCGCCCTCGGCCTGTTCCCATCGATGCTCCGCCCGCACCCGCTCCAACCGCTCTCAACTCCACGACAAATCACCCACCAACTCCAACCAAAACCAACAACACTCAACAACCACCAACAACCAGCAGCAGGCACAGCAGGCAGATGACATCATCGCTCTCTAATTCGCCCGCGGCCCATACTCGACCGGGCTCTGGCCCTAAACCCGGCTACCCCACAGCCAATGCACACGGCCGCGCGACAGTTGGAACCGCATCTAAAACAACGGGCGGCACTCGGTTTATCAGCAGCAGCCCGGAGACGGTTCTTCCTCGTTCTCTGCCCCGCCCACTCTTTCTTTCCTTTCCACCACCCTCTCGCGCTCTTCTCCAGCTTCCACATCCATCCGCTCTTCTCAATCTCTCTATAATCGCATTCAAAATGGTCAAGGCTGGTATGTGTTCTTCCTCTTTTCCGATCAGGCGCGGATTGATGCAATTGTCTGTCTTCTTCTGCTGCACTGTCCTCGCGGTGACCGGATTGATTTCGGCTGCTCGCGATCTCGCTCCCTCCATCTTCATCCCCTCTGCGTCCACGCCCTGATCTCAATCGTAACTCAGACATAGTTGCAACAACCCACTAACATCATCTCTCCCCAGTCGCTGTCGTTCGCGGAGACTCCACCGTCTCCGGCACTGTTACCTTCGAGCAGACCGCCGAAGGTGCTCCCACCAAGATCTCCTGGGACATCAAGGGCAACGATGCCAACGCTCTCCGCGGCTTCCACGTCCACGAGTTTGGTGACAACACCAACGGCTGCACCTCCGCCGGCGGCCACTTCAACCCCTTCGGCAAGACTCACGGTGCTCCCACCGACGAGGCCCGCCACGCCGGCGATCTCGGCAACATCTCCACCGACGCTGCCGGAAACGCGGTCGGCTCCACCGAGGACTCGCTCCTCACTTTGATCGGTCCCCAGTCCATCCTCGGCCGCACCGTCGTCGTCCACGGTGGTGTTGATGACTTGGGCAAGGGCGGTCACCCCGACTCCCTCAAGACCGGTAACGCTGGTCCCCGTCCCGCCTGCGGTATGTCATCATAACCTTCTTTTCAATTCATGAATAAAAATACTGACCTTCTCCTTCCTAGGTGTCATCGGCATTTCCGCTTAAATCGTTTCTCAATCAATTATCTGAAACGATAAAAGGCACGATCTGATTCGTCCTTTCTCATTTGAATGATAGCTGTCTTTGTACTTGCTGCAAATATATTCTTTCAATTCAAATAATTTCACGTAGCTTGCATTGTAGTGAGTAGAAAATAGTAAGAGCAGCGTACCTTATTCGAGAGCGAGCCATGCGAAGTTGAGGAGGAGTGAGCAGTTGAGTACTGAAAGGAACCAAAGGATAGGGGTGTCAAAAACATAACAGATTCTAATTCAAAGTGATGTACAAAAAGGTCGTAATATGTATAGAATGATAACAGTTGCTGTACGATCAAAACTGCAATGACAAAATAAAAACGGAAACCAATTTTTGAAAACTTTTTCTTGCAACGTACAGAAATTTTTTTTCTGATCATGATCAAATCATCGAGAAGTGAAGACAATAAAACATGGTGGATTGAAACAGGATGGAAGACAAATGATTTGGTATGCAGTATTGGAAATCAAACAAAACTTTTCTTTTATTTCTCTGCAGTAGTAGTAGAAGCAGTTTTCTACTCGTCATCAGGAGTGGCGTCGCCGTACTCCCAGATACCCTTCCTCTCCAACTTTGCCGCCTCAGCAGCGCGTCGGAGCTCAGAAAGAGTATCAGAGCCAATAACGACCCGCTCAGGCGACCGTCTGAGCGCCTTGTCGCTCGGCACGTACACCCATCCGTCCTCGGCCAGGCGCGCGTTGATGCTCTTATCCATCGCCGCCGCGTCGACGAGCTCGATGGTCGGCACGCCGTCGGCGTTGCTGGTGCCGTCGGTGACGGCGACAAGGCGCTTGACGGTGCCGGGCGCGGAGGACACGAGGACCTCGGGCGCGGTCCAGACGAGGTCGTAAAAGACCGTGACGGCGTCGTCGAGGTATTCGTCCGCAAACTCGGGGAACTTGACGATGCGCAGGACGCCCGGGCGCGCGAGCGCGGGAACGCCGGAGGTGGCGGGCGAGCAGGACGGCGGCAGGGCGCGGAGCTTGGCAAACGGGGCGGCGGGGACTTTTGTGCCAAAGTCGATCGAGACTAGCGAGGCTTGCTTCTTGGGGATGTCGAGCGAGGCGACTTTGAAGCGCGCGGGGAGCGTGGTCTCGGGAAGGATGTAGCTCACGAGGTCGCCGACGCGGGGACGGGCGTTTGCGAGCGGAGCTGGGGCGGTGGATGACAAGGTCGAGGTCAGGCTCTTAAGCTTGGTCAGGGCTAAAGTGGTGTTAGCAGGAGCATGATTTGAATTCAAGTAAGGACACTTACAGTCGTTCAAAATGACATAAGAGAAGGATCCATCATCGGCAACATGCGTGACCGCAATGTTGAGATACTCCTTATTACTAGGTCCAGAAGCCACGGCAGCGGCAGCAGCGACAGGAGCAGCGACAGGAGCAGCAACGGCAGCCTTAGCCTTTCCCTTATCCTCCTTCCAGATGCCCTTCTTGGCCTGCGTAGCAACCTCCTCGGCCGCGCGGAACTGGCTCGCGACACCGGCCTCCTGCGCAGAGTACTCGTCAAAGGTTGCAAGACCCTCTTCGAGCAGCGCCTTGGCGAATGTGTCCTTGGTGCCGGGAACATGGAGCAAGCCAAAGAAGCCACCGGAGTGGTCCGCGTGCGTGACATCGATCTCGACATCGCGCTGCAGCAGTCTGCGCGCGGAAAACTCTCTGGCCTCGTCGCCAAACGGCTCGGATTTCTCTGACGAGTTGGCCATCGCAACGCGCGGCGTCGTGATGCCGGCAAGAATGAACTTGATCCGCGCGTTCTCGCGAGGGAGAAGCAGGCGCAGTCTGCTGCCGGTGTTTACAAACTCGACGATGGCAGGCACACGCTTCTGGCGCTGCAGCGAAGGCAGGAAGGCGGCGGCGCGCGCGTTCGACTCGGACGCGTTGACGACGCGGTCGGGGGGAAGGGCGACGCCGGAGTGGAAGCCGGCCTTGGCTTTGATTGCGGCACCTTCCTTCTCGAGAAGCTCGTCCCAGATCGGGGAGCGGTCGTCGACCTCGCCCTTGCGGTGACGGATGACGGTCGCGTAGCCGGCCTCGACGACGATCGTCGCGAGATCAGGAGAAGAGTGGCCAGCCGGCGCCTTGGCGAGCTCGACAGTGACAATGTCGCGCTCGTCAAAGTTGTCGGACTTGGGCCGCGTGTGCAGCAGCGTCACCTTGACGTGCTTGCCGATGGCGAGCTTGCGGACAAACTCGCGCGCGGCAGCCACGTAGGACTGCTGCTTGGGATCGCTTGCGCGCGGGCCGCGCACACTCGCGAGCTGGACGACTTTCTCGTCGTTGGTCTTCGCGTTGCGGACCACGAGGGTGTCGGCGGAGATGATGCGGGCGACGACGGCCGAGTAGGATTTGTCGGAGCCCGAGCCAGCAGAGGAAGAAGAGGCCGCGACGGTGGTGCCGTGCCAGATATTGAGGCCCTTTGCGCGTGCGGTGCGCTCGGCGGTACGGAGGGTGCCCATTGCGGCGGCGCCGAGGATGTTTGACTGCCAGTCCGAGACGGAGGCGAGACCAGCTTCGAGGAGCTTTTCAGCGATGACACCAGCGGGATGGCGCACGACGGCAATGAGCGCGCCCTGCTGGGACGCGCCGAGGACCTCTACAGTGACGGAGCGCTGGAGAAGACGAGCCTCGACGTAGAGCTTTGCGATGTCGCCGTAGGGTTCGGCATTGTCGGGCGAGTCAGGGTTCGAGGGCGAGGAGCGGGGCGCGCGAATGCCGGCGAGCAGGAGCGGGACTTGGATATGCAGGCCCGGGAGGACGATGCGGGCGAGGATGCGGTCGCCGTTGAAGATGCGCTCGACGATGGCTTCGAGGGACTTGCCCTTGTAAGTAGCGACAAAGTCTGCGGGGATCTCGCTGAGGGTCTGGAAGGATTCGATCTGGGAGGAGTGGACGCCGAAGGCGGCCTCAGCGGCGGCGGATTCGAGGGCACGGTAGCGGTCGAGGAGATCGTTTTGCTCGGCGGCGGCGTCGGGCTTGCCGCCGCGGTCGCGGACGCGGACGGTGCCGGAGGAGATGAGGTTTTCGGCTACGTTTGAGCGGGAGCCATCGGGATCGGTGAGGTAGACGACGCCGTATTCGCGGTTGGAGGAGGGGACGGTGTAGAGGACTTCGCACTGGACGACCTGGCCGACGAGGAGGAGACGGAGGTGTTCACGCGACTGGAAGGCGAAGGGCTGGAGAGTAGACTGTGTGAGTAGAGAAGAAGAAGAAGAAGATGAAGAAGAGAGAAGAAGAGAAGGAGAGGAGAGGAGAGGAGAGGAGGAAGGCGCTGAGCAGTGGTCGGGGTTGAGAGCAGGTAAATTTGCTCACAATGAGCTCGTCGACGTCATGTTTAAAATCTGATCTGCGCCGAACTGCACGCGAGAGAGGAGAGGAAGAGAGAGGAAAGGAAGAGAAGAATAGATTAAAGAAGAAAAAGAAAAAGAAGATACCTCATCAGGTTCGTCACGGCGAATACGGGGAGCAGAGACGTATGCTAAGGCGAGGATGCGCTCAGAGGGAGCCTTTCCCGGCTGAGGCGGACGGGCTGGGGTGAGGACGAGGGTGTCGCCGGAGAGGGCTGCCTTTACTTTAGCGGCAAAGAGGGTCATGAGGAGGCAGTAGGGGGAATTGAGAGGAGAAGAGACTGAGAAGAGAAGAGGAGGAGGAGAAGAAGAGGAAGAAAGCAGTTGCGAGAGAACAATTGCAGAATACTGAGGAGAGGCCACGAGGAGACTGTCTCGGCGTAGTCATCAGGTGTAGTTATTATTACTAATCACGCTTACTAACTACAATAAGAGTCATTACAAATCCCCACCACGCCTCACGGGATTATTTTATTCTGTGCGAGCGATGCGGCTGCGCGCGCGGCTCGGATTGGGCGGGTTGCCGCAGTGCTTGCGGCCAGAGCGAGAAGAGCCGGGATTTGGTCTGTTTGGAGGCCTCGGGGAGATGAGAGTAGGGATTTGCGGTGAAGTAGAACTTATAACAGACCGCAGCCTGTTCACTTAGCAGACACATCTCAGCTGCTCCCGGAAGCACCCCGCAGAGCTGCCTGGATCCGTCCGGGTAACAAAATAGAGTTCTGGCCGCCGCCGTCCTTCGCTCGTCCTCGTCGCTCGCTCTTCTTCCTTCCTTCCCTCCCGCCTCCTCTTCCCCACACCTCCTCCGCCTCCCCAGCACCGCTGCCTCTTCCTCCCTCTTCCTCAAACAGTAATGGCCCTCAGTAGCGAGTACCAGGGCGCCATTGCCCTCCTCGACCTCGACCGCCAGACCCAGTCCGCCCAGCCTCAAGCCGCCGCCCAGGGCGCCCACGGCCCACTGCCGCGCATCGTCATGCCCGACGACGAGTCCGCCGGCCACCGCTCTACTACGCGGGCCCGCAACCGCACTTCTATCGCTGATCTGCTCTCAGACTCGTCTGGGCAGCAGCAGCAGCAGCAGCAACAGCAGCAGCAACAGCAGCAGCAACAGCAACAACAACAACAGCAGCAGACGCAGCAGCAGCAGCAACAACAACAACCCTCCGTCTACGCAAACGCCGCCAACCCTCCCATAGACACGCAGCTCCTCTCGCCTGCCTCTTCCTCTGCTGCCTACTCTTCTGCCGCTGCTCCGCAGTCCGCAAACGCCTT
Source organism: Myxozyma melibiosi (assembly GCF_037950935.1). NCBI lineage: Eukaryota > Fungi > Ascomycota > Lipomycetes > Lipomycetales > Lipomycetaceae > Myxozyma > Myxozyma melibiosi. The sequence continues at coordinate 2,350,850 of NW_027042915.1, read as the reverse complement.
TGCCTACTCTCCCTCGCCGGTCTCGCCGCAGCTCGCGCTCCCGCCCTTGCCAACAATGCAGCAGGTCGACTACCAGAACCAGCAGCAGGCCCAGCAGCAGCAGACCCAGCAACAGCAGCAACAACAACAGCAGCAGCAGCAATACCACTCTCATATGCAGCAGATGCAGCCGCCGACCGACCCCGCGCTCACCGGCGGCTCGACCGTCGGCGTCGTCATCCCGGCCAACCCAGTGCGCTCGGCCGCGAACGCAAACGCAGAATACAAAGGCGAGTACATCCCCATGCCGAGCGGACATCCCTCGACCCCACCCACGCGCCGCGACCTGCGCGCCTACCAAAAGTCCGTCGGGGTCGGTGCCCAGCCCGTCGTCTCGTCGCGCGGCGACTCCAACGCCGCGGCGGTGGCGGGCGCAAACGTCGCGCACTCGCACTCGCAGCAGCCGGGCTCGCCGGGTGCGTCCTCAGGCCAGACGCCGTCAGCGTCGCGGCCGTACAAGTGCCCGCACGTGGGATGCAAGTGGACCTTTGCGCGCCACTCTGATCAGCGTCGCCATCTGCGATCGCACTACTCGCCCAACTTCCACTGTCCGTACTGGCGTACGGACCCGACCTGCCACCGCAACGGCGGCGCCTTCAACCGTCTTGACGTGCTCAAGCGCCATCTGCGACTTGTGCATTTTGTCCAGCTCAAGGACTCGGACGCGGGCTGGTGCCGGCTGTGTCAGAAGATGTTTGCCAGCCCGCGCGTTTTTGTCGAGCACTGCGAAAAGTGCGCGGACTCGGTGCAGCCGACCGAGTGGAAGAAGATCGAAGGCGAGCCGATACAGTGATTGACTGTCGTTTATCTTCTGTGGTTTATGTTTTGTGTAGTTTTGTAGTCGATAGTAGTCTATTACTTTTGTGTTTGGCAGTTTTTTCTCTTTCTTCTAGTTTCTTTTCCTATTTTCTTCCGGTTGACAACTACCGTGTGTATTATTTGGGTCTTTTTATTTTCTTGATCTTTCCGTACAAGTCCTTTTATATTCAGTCACATGCGATGATGACAACAACGAATAATACAGTCTCTATCCAAACCATCCCCCGCGGTGCGCTACAATCAAGCCAGGTCCAGTCCAGCCCCGCCACAGCCCGCAGCCAATCGAAAACTGTCGTCGGCCCGCGATAAGTCAGCACCGCAGCAGAACCCGGCCCACCGGCGCCCGTCCGCTGGTAAACACCGAATCCGCTCCTCCATCGCCAACTTCTGCTGTCCCGCGCGCGACTACTTGATGCCCTCCCGTCCCCCGCCAGAAGCTCAGCCTGTGAATAAGACAACCGCGAGCAATGAGGCTCGTCGACGAGAGGCACCCGCCGCCGGCCCCGGGGTTGCCGCACGCCGCAGCCGCCGCTCTTCGGGAGGCTTAGGGCTCCAGGGAAGCTCGTGATGAGATGAGCCTTGCGGGCTGCGGCATGCTGAAGCCTATGTTGTGGACGCTGCTGGAGTTATAGAACACTATTGATTACATTATCTCTACTTTACAGATCCTGCTTCTTCTCCTCGCACTCAACCGTGCCCTCCGTCGAGCTCGGCCGGTTCTCATCGTCGATCTCGTCCTCACCCTCGTCCCGGACAACATACGGCTCGTCGTCCGGAAACACCCCCCGCTTGAGCATCGTCCTCCGCGCCGGAAACACCATACTCAGCAACCAGTAACTTCCCGCCGCAGACAAGAACCCGTAAAAGTACCCGCAGTAGTAAAGCCTCTCGACCCCGACCGGGACCGTGATGTTCGAGTTTACCTTCGGCAGCAGCCCCGGCAGCAGCGGCGCCCAACCGATCGTGAACGCCGCGAGCGCGACAAAGTTCGTGCCGAACTTGTTGTATCTGTATATTCCGCGCGAGTCGTACATCTGCCAGACGTCGTAGCGCCGGCGGTGCACGAGGTAAAAATCCGAGATGAGGATGCCGCAGAGCGGAGCGAGCCAGACGGCGGTGCCGGACATGAACGACAGGAAACTGGTGGCCGAGGTGAGCACGTTCCAGGGCGTGAGCGCCCACGTGCCCAGCACGGAGACGATGAACTGGCCGCGGCGGATGTTGATGTACCGCGGGAACAGGCAGTTGAGGTCGTTTGCGGCCGAGATCGAGTTTGCAGAGATGTTGTTGGTCGCCTGCGCAAAGTAGAACCCGAGCGCGCAGAAGAACGCGGCCGCGCGGCCACCGGCAGAAGTCCACTTGTCGATAAACAGCAGCGGATCCCAGAGCACGGATCCATAGAGCGTGATCGAGCCCGCCGCGCTGACGACGCCAAAGAACGCAATCAGCGTGGCGGACGCCGGCAGCGCGATCAGCATCCAGAGCGAGTCGCGCGGCCGCTTGGCGTACCGCGTAAAGTCTGGCGAGTTCATGCCGAGCGTGGCCCAGCCGCCAATGTTGGAGTACAGGCCCTGCATAAACACCCAGCTGAAGGCCGAGCCGTGGACGGTGTTGCCCTGGCTCCAGAGCGAGTTGTTTCCCGTCCCCGCGTGCTTGATTGTCCAGCCCATGATGCCGAAGCCGACGATCGGGAGCGTGATCGACTTGAGCGTGAACAGCCAGCGGATCTTGGAGATGTGCACGTAGTGCAGGGGTAAGATCGAGAGCCAGTAGATAAAGTACGAGATCATCATCTGCGTATCAATATTTGCACTCTCCGGCAGCTGGTTCTTGAGGTTCCTAAACGACGGCCAGATCGCGTACAGCATCGACCGCACGCACTCGCCGCCCGTATAAGCCGCGATGCCGTACCAAAAGATGCCGACGATACAGCGCAGCAGAATCGGCAGCCAACTCATATAGTACCCGAACGAGACGCGGGACTGGATCGCGAACGGCACGCGGTAGCGCGCGCCACAGTAGCCGTTTGCGGTGACAACCGCGCCGACGACGATGTCGGAGATCGCGACGTTGATGAGCGCGGTGCGCCAGGACATGCCTATCGTCACCAGCGAGGCGACCTTGCGCCAGCCTTGCGGGGAGAAGTTGTCGGAGATCCAGTAGGTTGTGAAGTCGAGACCGGTCCAGGTGCGTTCGGCGGGAGGCACAGGGTCGAGATCTGAGCAGTGTTAGTGACGAGCAGGTTTGAGATAGTATGCAGAGGATATATCTACCATGGTTGCTTGATCTGTCTTGGGCGTACTCGGATACTCGAAGACGGCGGTCTAGTCTTGTCCAGAAGCCGTCCGAGGGAGGTTGATATAGCGTCATGTCGAATCAAAGAACAATATCAACTACGACAAGCAACGAAGCATGCGAATCAATACCCAAAGCGAGCGACGAGAGAGGGACGAAGAGGAGGGAGGAGGAGGAGGATAAGCGGAAGATAAAAAAAATCAGGAACAAAGAACACGAGAAAAGTGGATCAGTGGGGAGCACTGCTGTAAAAGAGGTAACAAAAAAAGGTTTGCGACAGCAGAAGAGACCAGCTCGCTTGCTGAGAACAGAGGTTCGTCACTAGCTCGCGGGCGTTTCGCACCCTGTCCGTCGGCGCGGGCACCCGCTCTCTCTGCTTGCTTGCTGAATTTTGTCTTTATTTGCCTCACCTCACCTCTCCTCACTTGCCGCATTCAGCGGCGGTCGTGAGCTGCAAAAGACCGGGGGTTCGTGTACTGTGCGCCAGCTCAGACCATTCGTGCATCTTGCGCGAACGCACGTGGATTTACAGCACCAACCTCTCTGACTCTTTACAATTCTGACCTCACGAACGGACCACGGATAAGCCCGGTTCGAGTAACCTACAGTACTGCTCAATATACACAGCCAGAGGAGTGGCTATGTGTGAAGACATCGTTATTCCGCTTAGTTGTCTAGTATAGTTTAGTTACACGACCGTTGCACAAAAGTACTACAAAAAATAAAAATAAACGGGGCCTACACCATGGCGCCCGCCGAAGGTGTCATCGGGCCCCGGCCCGCGTCTGCATGTCCACCCAGCCTTTTTGAATCTACGCAAACGAGCCAGCAACGCTCTCTAAAACGAGATGATTCGAGCAGAAAGTAGGAAACAAAAAAAAATTGCATCATCCAAGAGACAAGACAATAGGTGATGGTGGTGGCGTCCGGGTGGCTGCGAGCCACCGAAGAGCTGCTGCTGCTTTCTTCTAACCTTAAAACAGGATTCCCAAATCACCGCCGTGTGTGATGATTCATTTTTTCATTTCCCGCAACCTATTTTCATTTGGGCGGTGCCGCCGTGCTCTGGCTGCGGTTGCCCGCAGAGAACTTGAAGCGGACATTCAGGTCGGAAGAAGTCATACTAGACGAGATGAGGATAGCAAACACAGACAAGAGTAATTTAGCAAAAAGAGTGGAAAGCAGTGGCAAACTCAAACGCAGAGCTGCAGAAGGGCAGCCCACTTAACTACTAATTTTACCCACCTCTGGCTCAAGATCTCGCTGTTCGTCTGCGTCTTTGTTATATCATATTTCCAGCACGGCAGGGCACCTCATTTTTTTTTTTCTTCCCGTAATTAGTCAATTAATCTATGTATAAACACTTATAACACTAAATAAATATATGCAAAGTAATAATGCAAGACGCCAGCGAGGATAGCGCGGAGTATCGAATTGGAAAAAAAACAAAAGGGAGCAAACAAAAGAAAGAACCAAGCAGATGACAATTCTCAAAAGTAATCCCATACTCATCTATATGTATATGTATCTTCACGCAGCGCCAACTAATCACAAAAAAACAGCAGCAGGAAAAAATGTACATGAACAAATCTCTAAACACACAAAAAAAACACTCTTCAGCCCTCTTGGTAGGAGTCCTAATGTCTCATCCCTGCGTCCGCTCGCCTGATGAGGCATGGAGCAACTCATTAACCACCTCCACCAGCTTTGGAAAACTGAAAGGTTTAGTCACATATCGATCCGATCCCGCGGCGAGCATTCTATCAAAGTGCACCTGTCGCGTATTCGCCGAGAGCGCAATAATCGGCAACCGACCATGTCTCCTTCGTCTTCTCCGTTTCTTTTCTCCCCCAGAGCTGTCCTCGTCGCTGTCATGGTCGGTATCGTCTCCTGCTCCGGGGATACTATTCTGCCGCTCGAGCTCGCGGATCTTCGACACGGCCGTGAAGCCGTCCATTACTGGCATCTCGTAGTCCATAATACAGCAATCCGGGTCTTCGCCCGACATCACGATGTCGACGGCTTCTTGTCCATGGTTTGCTATGACTGTCGCAAAGCCGGCGTTGATGAATTGTCGGTTTAGTAGTTTCTGGTTGATTATATTGTCCTGCACAACTCGTTAGTAAACCGTTCACAACAAAAATCAAAGACAGCAATAGCAACACCCACCTCAACAATCAGAATCTTCTTCTTGCCAATCGTTTCCCCCGACAACGACGACGAAAAAGACGCCGTAGAAGAGCACGACGCAGTCCGCGCCTGTCCATCCACAGCCACCGTGCCAGGTATACTCAAGCTCGACCGATTCGACCGGCTCATCCGTATACTAGACATACTAGTCATCGACGACGACGCCGTCGTCAAAAACTTGCTTTCCGAGCTCCGGATCCGCGACCGCGAAAACCGACCTTCGTCATCTTCCTCGTCGAGCGTAACGCTCTCGGTTATATCCGCCAGATCGGTGTCGTCCTCGTCTTGCTCTTTCATGTGCGCCTTGATGTAAAACACAAACTCCGAGCCATGGTCTTTCTTCGTCTCCGCCATGATCTCGCCTCCTTGATTCTCAACCAACTTGCGCGAAACGTACAGTCCCAGACCCGTGCCTCCATAGTGCACATGTGTCCGCGGCGCGAAATGCGACGTGAACCGCTGGAACGCGGTCGCGAGCTGCTCAGGGTCCATACCGGATCCCGTGTCTTTGACCGAAAATAGCAGATACACCACATTCGCAGACGAGTTTCTCCGCTCCGTGGCTTCGGCTACTGCTGTCGCGCCGCCTGCGGTCGACGCCGTCGCCGACGCTAGCGTTGCCATCGACGGATTGCTAGCCATGCTATCTAGCATCATTGTCCGAGGCGGCGACCGCGGAACCGCTGAAGGAGAAGTGGAAAGCGCAGCAGCCAGCGCTGCGTAAGAGGCCGTGGGCCGGATTGAGTGCGGGAGACTGAGATTGCTCTTACCAGCGCCATTGTTTGATGCTGTCGCGGTTGCTGTCATAGCCGACCCGGGAGGCATCAGGGTGGACATAGAAAACTCCAAACTCGAGCCCGACCGCGACGTAATCGACGATAACGAAGGCGACGACACCGACGACACAAGGGTACTGACCGCTGCCGCCGCCGGCTTCTTCGTGGGTGACTGCGACAGCAGCTTTGCAAAGTTCGCTGTGCTTTCGTGGTTTACACCTGGATGCTGCAGATAAAACGACGCGTTGTTGTGGGACTGGAACGTCGGCTTTGTGAGCGACGCGTCCAGTTTGATAATCAGCTTCTTCTCGTTTTCCCAAGAAGAAAGCACTTTCATGGCGTTCAAGATCAGGTTGATCAAAACCTGTCGCACGCGCAAGGGATCCATAAGTACTGTGTTGATCCCAATCTCTCTAAAGTTCTCCCCAATCTCAATACTGTAGTCTATAGCCATATTCTTCAACTCGTGCTCGTGCATCTTCAAGACCTCTCTCACGACAGTCACCGGCTGGCATGAAACAGGATTGACCGGGAACAGTCCAGACTCCATCTTACTCAGATCGATTGTATCTGTGATGATCCGATTCAGATGGCTTGTACAAAGATCCATCATCCCCAGTGCCTCGGTGGTTTCAGCCATGCCGTCTTTAAACGCCTGCGCATCAAACAGAGTGCTGCCTCTATCGAAACTGTCCTCAATCATCCACTCGAGCGACTTGAGCCTCTCAGACGCAACGTCGATGCTTTGCATGATTGCGCTCAGCGGATTCCGCATCTCGTGCGAAATCGCGTCGATGAAATACTCCTGCTGCCGTTTCCTCTCCACAGCGTCGTCAGCGCGTTGCCGCTGTAACGCCTCCGACTGTTTCCGCTCGGTGATGTCGGTCCAGACGCCCGTCAGCGTCGAAAGCTTACCGGTCTCGCTATCAAACTCCGCCGAGACAGCGCTTGCGCACCACCGTTCGACTTTCGACACCTCGCCCGGCCGGTGCGCCCAGCGGAATTCGATCCGCTCGGACTTGCCGAGCATCACGCGACGCCAGCTCTCGCGCACGAGCGCCCGGTCGCCGGGATGTACGGCCTTGATCCAGAACGACGGGTTGCCGTCTTTGGGGTAGGACGATAGCTTGTACCAAGCGTCGTTGGCGTACATGACCTCGCCCTCGGGCGAGGCGAGAAAGAGTCCGGCGGGGAGAATTTTCGCCATACGACTGAATCGGCCCTCGCTGATTTGCAGCTGCTTTGTCTTTTCCTGTAAAAGTTGCTCGAGTTCTTGACGTTTGCGCGTGCTGAGCGTGACTTCCCAGCTCAGCTTGTCTGAAGCTTCTTCAAGATGTCGAAGGTTGTCGATACCGGTTGCGAGCTGGCGACCGAGGAGTTCGAGAAAGAGTTCGTAGGGCTCGTCGAATGGTCGCCGGGGATTTAGTCCGATGACTGCGACGCCCACGACGGAGTTGTTGTCGCGCATGACGGGCAGAAACACGAGTTCAATGATTTCCTCGCTCCAGCCCCGAGCTGGATCGTATTCAATGTAGTTTCTGAAGCCGTCGGCCATTGCGGTGATGTAGACGGCAGATAAGCTGGAATCTAAGATAGCTTGCTCGAACAGCTCCTGCTCTGGACTGAACGATATCCGATCTGGGAAGTTTCGAAGGCCGAACCCGCAACGATAGCGAAGGGTTTTGGCAGTACCAGAGTCGAGAACATAGAGACCGAAGAGAGCGATGTCTTCGGCGCAGGCGCGACGGAGGACGGAGACTGATTGGGTATAGAAGACGTCGAGGACTTCAGCAGATCCGGTGGCGTCGTAGAGTTCTTTGAGGACCTGCATGCGGCGTTCGTAAAGAACGGCGTCTGTGGTATCTTGGACGGAGGCGAACACGCCAGATATGGTGCCATCAGCCTCGGTGACGGGGGTGAGTTTCCAAGTGAGATAGGCTTCTTTGTTCATGCCGCCTTCGGAGAAGGTGTCGGGGTTTGTGACAAAGCAGAGGAGGTTCTCTTTTGTGACGGAGCGGCCGGTGGTGGTGCATGTTCGCAGGGCCTCGGAGAGTTCAAAGTTGAGATCGGAGCCGACCCAGAGTTCAGAGAAGGAGCGGCCGAAGTAGATGCCGGGGTCGAGACCGAGGACGTGTCCGAATTCCGCGTTGCTAAAAAGAGAGAGGAAGAGGAGAGGTTAGATAGAGTTGGGTAGGTGTGTGTGTGGAGATGCAGTGAACAAGTGTGGAGAACAGAGGTGATATCGCCAGCGAGTTGGGAGCAATGAGGGTGTACGTGCGGGATCCACACGGGCAGAACAAAGACTGCAGAACAAGATACTCTGCATACAAACAACAAGTACACACAGAGAGTGCAAGAAAGAGGAAAAGACATACTATATAAGCACCAGTTCGGGCCCGTATATGAGCATGGAAGGAAAGGGCGCTATCATGGCCATTGAGTAATACGACATGAAGCTGGGCGTCCACGAGTCCTGCGGCCCAAGCGAAGAAGTCTCATACGGGAACGACGCGCAGGCTTTCTGGTGCTCGATGACATAGTTCTCCTTCCTGGCGGTGGCCGTCGAGGGCAGAGTGGAGGGACGCGGGGTCTGGCGGTGGGCGGAGGGAGGGACGGACGGGACCGCGGTGGCGGAGGAAGAGGAGTCTTCGTCGCCGTCGAGGGGCGCGAATATGGAGAAGGTCGCTCTGCCAGGCGGGGTCATTGTGTCCGGATCAGCATTGCTTTTGGCGATAGGAAGTGGTGAAGAGACGAGCAGCGGAGGAGGAGGAGGAGCAGAGCGGAAAAAGTCAGTTAATCCTTCTGGATTGGCGCCGAGCACCTGCCAGATTGCCGCGCTCCCAGCTGATCATCGCCGCCTTCTAGAATGATTAGGTGAGAGATTAGTCATATTACGAGGGCCTTGTGGTGTCAGCACTGACTGCTCAGCGAACATCGCCAGATATATTGAACTGTTGAATATTGTAGTTGTATTGCATATTAATACTGTATATCTACTCAGCTCTGACCGATTTTGTTCAGGCATCAGTTGAAAACTGTCTAGTACTCATTGTCCATCTGACACTTCACCACCTCTGTTGACTCTTCACGAGCCTCTGCACGCGTTCGCCCAGGTGATCTAGTGATCCAGCGCGCTCTTGCTGCTCCTCGCTGCACATTGCATCGCGATCTTCACTGCACCCTCAACAGCATCACTACACCTCAGCAGCATCACTACACACAGCACCACCATGGCGCAACCATCGCTCACCAAACGCTCCTCGTTCTCGATCCTCACACAGCCCCCCGTAGGCATGCCGCGATCCTCTGGACCCGCGTCAGCCTCCGCGATTCCCTCCTCCGCCAGCGTCTCTGGCTCTGGTCTTCTTGCTTCTGCCATGAGCAACAGCAGTAGTGGTGGCTCTCGACAGACAACTGCCTCTGCTACCCCTCGTCGCGGCGCTTACTTTGAATCGCATTGGCCTCTTTATGCCGTCGATTGGTCCACCAGCGCCTTCCAGCGTGGACCAGGGCGCATTGCAGTCGCGACATGCACAGAGGACTCAAATAATAGAGTGAGAGTTTCATCTCTCTACTTCTACTCATATATCTACCCCTACTAACATTCAGTAGATACAAATCCTCCAGCCAACACCGGTAGCAGAAACCCAAGCCAACGGCCAGCAGATCCCGTCGCTGGAGCTTAACAAAACCGCCGAGTCCGCAGTCGTGTACCCCTGCACCCGCGTACGATGGGACCCATTTGCGGGCCGCGCGATGGGCGGAAACATAGAGCGACTGGCGACCGCGGGTGATTTCTTGCGGATATGGGAATATAACCCCGAGACAATGACGCTGCGGCAGAGTTCGCTGTTGGCCAACGTGAGATGACCTGATCCTGCTTTCATTTAATGAAAGCCGGTGCTGACTGTGGATTTATAGAAAACGAAATCTGATTACACTGCCCCTCTGACAAGTCTGGACTGGAACGCGACCGACAACTCACTGGTGATCACGTCTTCGATCGATACGACGTGCACGATCTGGGATCTCAACACATCCACAGCAAAGACACAACTTATTGCGCACGACAAAGAAGTGTTTGACGCCCGGTTCACGACCGGGAGCGCGGACGTGTTTGCCTCGGTCGGCGCCGACGGCTCAGTGCGAGTGTTTGACCTGCGCAGTCTCGAGCACTCGACCATCATCTACGAACCGGTGAACCCACCACCACTGCTGCGCATCAGCACAAACAGCCGAGACCCAAACATGCTCGCCACATTCTCGATCGACTCTAACGTCGTTCATGTGCTCGACATCCGCTCACCTGGCACTCCGGTCATCGAGCTGGACGCGCACATGGGCAACATCAACGCCGTGGAGTGGGCGCCCAAGCAGCGCAACGCTATCGCGACGTGCTCGGACGACTGCCAGGTGCTGGTCTGGGACGTGTCGTCGAACCGGCCTGATATCGCGTTCGCGTATACCGAGAACGCGGAGGTGAATAATCTGACGTGGAGTGCGAACGGGGAGTGGATCGGGGCGATCGCAGGCCGTGGACTGCAGGCCGTGAGGATGGGATACAAGTAGACAACATTGTCCTCGTAAAAACTACAGCTGTTTTATTTAGTTCAGAGCGTTTTGGGATGTTATCTAATGATTTATTAATGAATGTATTTGTGGTTAACAGTTATGAGCGTAAATCCACTATTAAAGTTAAACACCTTGCGGCATATCCTGAACGCTCGAGCTCTCCAAAATCGAGATCAAATACCCGCCGGCTCCTCCTCCTCACCACCAACTCCACTCCTCCTCCTCCTCTTCCTTCTACCCTCCACCGGATCTCCCTCTCACACCCGGCTGCTTCTTCTCCCCAGCTGCCGAAGAAGAGGGAGCCCGCGCGTCTGTGATCATGGCAACCCTGCGCCCGTCCCAGCGCGGCCGCCGTGTGCCGCCCTTACAGCAGCGCTCGTCCACGATGCAAGACTCGCTCCCGCCCGCACGCAGGCGGTCCTCTGTCGCGGCGCTGAGCGGGTCCGAGGCCGACGACGCAGAGGCGCTGGATCTGCTCTCGCTGCAGGCCACGGCCACCTCGTCCAGCTCGCAGTACCAGTACTCGACCCTCTCGCCGTCGTCGACGTCCTCGTCCGGCAGCGCGAGCCAGGGACAAATATGGCCTGCGTCGGGAACCTCGGCGGCCGCGGCAGCGCGCACAAGGCATTACGATACAAACGCGAAATCTTTCTTGACCGGCATGCAGTTCTACTCGCCCAGCGCACATTCCGCATCCCAGCACCAGCAGCAGCCAGAGCGGCCGACGGTCGTGCTCACGAACGCGTCTGGCTCGTCGTTTGGAAGCGGCGCGAGCGGATCTACGAGTAGCAGCGCGAGTAGCAGCAACGGCCACCTCCGCAGCAAGAGCGCAAACACATCCAAGATCTCTCTGAATTCCCTCGACAACCCAGCAGGAGACGACGAAGGCGAGCCAGCGAAACTGCCCCGGCGCAATCGGACTACGCGACGGCAGGTACAATTGTCGCCGACGCCGACGACGCAGACGACGAGTAAAGGCCGAATGAATATCGAGATCTCGGATGCCGATGTTGCGCGGGTAGCGAATCTGGTGATTCATCTACGTGACTCTCGAGCCGTTTCTAGCTCGAGTGCGAAAAAGAGACAGAAAATTGCTTTGGACCAAAGTGACTGTGAGTTTCTCTTATCACTCTTCCTACTCCAACTAAAAAGACGCTAACAGAAGCAGCTATTGAACCCTCGCCTGCCACCGAGCGACGAGTACTGAAGACCAAGACCTGGCTCGAACTACACGCAGCCTACATCTCACAAAGCCAAGTGGCACAACACCACTCTGCGCTCGTGAACCACCGCGGCGTCGACGGAGTCTACAACCCGCTGCAAATCATCCGGAACCGACTCGTGCGCAAAGCGCTTAACCACTCGCTCGACATGCAACCGGTCGCGATCGTGACGCCGGCGTCGACGGCGTATAACAGTAACCCTGCGCGGCCGATTATCTGGGAGGTTGACGTGAACGAGATGTTTGCCGACTGGGGATGGCGGGAACGGAACCGGACGCTGATGAGAGACCGCAGTAATAGACTGCTGTACGAGCCGATGCTCCGAGACGAGGACGCGCGGCGTCACGGACACAAGCGGTCTGACACTGCCGAAGACGAGGAGTACTCCGGCTCTGATCTGTCTGGCGACGAGGAGTCGGACGAAGACGCAAAAGGAGGAAGACTACATGGCCGACTTCGACGACACCGGCATCATCGGCACGACGGCGCGTCTCGTAGGCGGGTCGTCAAGATCTTGCCTGATTTCGGACTCACTCGCGAGATTGAGTACCAGTTGACGAAACGGCAGATGAAGGCAGCTGCCAGCCAGATGGAGAAAGGAGCGAGACGACGCCGGGTCGCGAACGAGGAAGATGAGGACGACGAGGCGTATGATTCGTACGAGTCGTCGTCGGGTGAATCTTACACGTCCTCCGACACCGACAGTGACGACGCATCATCTCAGGCGTACTCAGAAGGCGCGGTCTCGGACGCCGTATTTGAAGAAGCAGTGCACTCGTCCGGCGCGTCGTCGACAAATCGCAAGCTCGGCTTCCGAAAAGGCCATCACCACCACCGTCTCCACCGGCGCGGCCGCCGGCGCGCGTCCGAAGCCGGCCAGTTTTCACCTTCGGGATCGCGGTCTGCGTCGCCGGTGAAGTCGCGGCCGGGATCGCCGGGATCGAAGAAGACTACGCCCGTGAGCGCGGAGCCGCTGGTTAGTCCGGATGGGTTGCTTGCGGTGCCGAGTTTGGGGCTTTCGTCGGCGGGAGGAGCAGGAGGAAGTAGCGGTCATGTTTCTGACGGCGGGGTGTCGATCAGGAAGAGCAAGAAGTCGAAATCGCCATCTCGTCGGCCGCGGTCGTTTCATCGCTCACACTCGCGGTCGAGCTCGTCGACGACCGCCGACCTGAGCTTATCAAACAGTACAACTCGAAGCACCAACGGCCGGCAAGACCAGAAGCTTTTGTCGCCGCAGTACAGGGACTCTAATGTTTCCAAAGTCGTGTTTTCCCCCGCGCACGGCTCGACGGCCACCGTATCCACGCCGCTTCTCTCGCCTGCCAGCGGAAACGACTTACACCCGCTCACCCGGATCCGTCCGGAAAGCGACGTCGAAGACCCAGCAGGTGAGACATCAGCCGACGGCGGCGCGTCGACGCCTGCGCTGTCATCGCGGGCGGAGGGCGCGCGGGCGGGGTTGGCGGAGCTGGTGCAGGAGCTGCGGTGGCTTGATGCGCAGTTTGCGGTGCAGGGCAGACGGGCGGCGGTTGTGTGTACTGTGTATCAGCGGTCGATCAGCCGGTTGGCTGATACTAGTGCTGTTGGCAAGTCGAGCGAGGGTAAACGCGAGGAAGACTCTGCAGCGGTGGACGACGACGACGAGGACGACAGCGAATCGATTCCCGCGCTGAGAAACTCGTTTGAAACAGTAACCTCGCACTTCAAAGACGTGACGCTAACCGCGAGCAAAGCCGCCTTATCAACCCTCTCGTCCCGGGCCGACGCGCTAACCTCCGCGTTCTCGACCTCGTTCCGCTCACGGTTCGACTTTGCAATCTCGGCCTCGGACCGGCTCTCGGCGGAGATCAACACGACGCTGAGCCTGCAAGTGCGCCGGCTGGGCGAGGAACTCGAGTACGTCGAAAAGGAAGGCGCGAGTTCGCGCCGGCGCGCGTATATGAAGAACGAGCTCAAGCAGGTTGGGTTTGTGGTGCTTGATAAGGCGGTCACGGGGGTGCTGTGGATGGTGTGGGGGGTTGTCATGGTCCTGCGCGTCCTGCGGTCTGTTGTCAGGGCGGCGTTGTATGTTTTGAGGATCATCATCTGGTGTTGAGTCCCTTTTTTTTTGACTCAACATTTTTTGACTCAACATCAGATGGAGATAGGGTGGAAATTGGGTCGGGCATATTTTTCGTTTTTTGTTGTAAAATCATTGGTTTTGCGGAGTTTCTGTCGTTTGTATTCATTAGTTTTTCTCACAAGTTTCATCCACACACGGTCTTTTTTCATTAGATGCGCAATGTCATTTTTAGTTCATTTCGGTATATACAACAATTACTGTAGGCATCTCCCACTCACCACAACACAACGCACAAAACAGGATTAAAACGAAGAAATATGTGAATTAGATGACAAAAACATTCTTTTGGCCTTCTGCAATAAGAGAGAAGGTAAATGACAAGATAACTACAAATAAAACAACAAACTACAAGCATTAAATAACTTACTCCCGCGCAACATTACAAACCAACGCGGCAAACAAATCTCCTTTTTTCGAAACATCCAAAACATACTGGTACATTCATACAACAACCACCACACAGCATCATCATAAAGCCAAAACCCATAAATATCCTACACTCCGCAACCGCGACGTCTCGACCGCAAGTAGATTCCTACTCCCGCTACTCGTGCTCTCGCCTACCGCTATCGAGGCTAACCTCTCTAATCCAGACGACAGACCAGGAGGTCCGCCGGCGCTACTGCTGCCTGCGCCGCCGCCGGATTGTGGTTGGGAGGCGCTGGCGGGTTTGTTTGCAATCGTGGCCGGGCCGACGGACGCGCCTGAGATTGAATTCCGCGCCGTCCGCGACTTTTTGTTTTCAATCGCCATCCGCACACAAGCTTCCCATGTCTCGTTATAATGGTGATCGCCGCCGCCGTCGGTGTTTTCGGCGGAAGTCGGTGGCGCGGAGGTAGGGGACGGGATGAGCGAGTCGAGAAGGGAGTTTAACGAGCGCCAGGCTTCGTCGCAGGTCTCGCTGATGTCGGTCAGGTCGAGCAAGGTCTCGGTCGCGAGCGCGAGGAAGTGGTGGCCGAACGGGGCCATTGATTGCTGCTGCGACTTGGAGTCTGCGGCGGCAGCTGCGCCAGTGGAGGAAGCGCCGCCGCTGCCGTTTTGCTGGTGACGACCGAGGAGCTGGGGTACGATGCACCTCACGATGCGGACTGCGGGACCAAGTAGGACTTGCGGGTCCGGGTTCTGCAGCAGACGGAGGGTGAGGAGTCGGATATGCCAGTATGTGACTTCGAGGATCGGTTTTGACTCCCATAGGTCGTCGACGGACTCGCGCACGCGCTCGAGCTCGCCGCGGAGCAAGGTCGCGATATGATGATGCCGCGCGTCCGGCACCGCGTCTTCTTCGAAATGCGAGCACGCGCCAATGACGTGGCCGAGCGCGGTCGAGAAGCGCACGAGGTGGTAGGAGACGGGGGTGAGGCTGAGCAAGTCTTCAGAGCGGAGCACGAGCGCGTCGTCGGAGATCATCATTGGCTGCGAGAGCGAGACCGACGTCCAGCGGTCGAGGATGTAGAGCACGACAAACGTGCGACGGCCCGAGCGCGCGTCGGAATCGAGGTCGCTGTCGTCGACGCCGCCGGGGGTGGATGTGCTCAGGGAGTTGAGGCGGAGAGAGTATGCCATGCCGACGGCGGTACCGAGCCAGTACGATGACGAGCGCATGTGGTCGCCGAGCGCGGCGGGGCCATGGTTTACGGTTTCGAGCGCGAGGAGGATCATTGTCTGGACGATGAGCAGCGAGGACACGAACGAAAGCCGGCCGGGGCTGGTGATTGCCTCGTTGACCCATTTGACTGCCGTCTGCAGATCATCGTCGCTGCGTTTGCGGAAAATCATGCCGCGCACAAGAGCATAGAGTGCAGAAAGACAAGCGTTGCGGGCGGGAACTGTTGACGCAACCAGACGCGACCGTAGCTTGGAGCGCGATTGGGCAAGGATGGGCAGGATGGGATGAATGTGTGAGTAGTAGGCGTCGATGACGTCGTCGTCCCAGCTGAATGTAAACCCAGAGTCTACTGAACCCCGCCTGCTTAGAGAGTCGGTTGGAGTATGACCGGCTGAGGATGACATGACAGGGTCGTAGGAGCCCATCATGCCGGTGCCGATGGAATGTCGGTGGAGCTGGCGCGGGAAGGGCTGCAGCTGCTGCGGAGCCGGGGCCGGGGCCGGAGCCGCGAATGGCTGCTGCTGCTGCTGCTGCAAGAGCTGCTGATTATGACGAGAGAATCCGTTGGGCGGTTGGGGAGTGCGGGGACTATTTTCGTCGTCGGCAGGGCGGTGGGCAGGAAGCCTGCTGCCGCCGTAGGATGGTTTCCAGAGATGGGTTGAGCCATTAGGAGGAGCCATATAGACAGATTCGGCATGGGTAGATGACTGCAGCGGGGGCAATTGGTTTGTGTTTGTGCTTGACCTCAGACTGTCGATTGAAGGCAGACGCTCGGGGAGGAGACCGCCGGTGCCGGCGGCGGCGCTGCCCATGCCAGAGCTGAGAGACTGCTGGCGGATGGGAGCCATGGGAGAAGGCTGCTGCTGGCGGGCGCGGTCGTTTGAGTACTCCATAGTGCTTGAGAAGGCGCGCTTGCGCTGGCCGGGCAGAGAGAGAGAGAGGGTGGGGGAGTTGAGGAGGACCTGCTGCTGGTGGGGGGGATTAGCAGCGGCGGCCGCAGGAGGGGGAAGGGAGTGCAAGGAGTGGGCGGAGTCAGTGCGGGGCCGGGCGGATTGGTCTCCGATGACGGTGCTGGGAGAACCGTAGGCGTAGGTGAAGGAGCCGGAGTACTGCGAGTTTGGGGAGTCGGCAGGGTAGGTATTGGAGCCGGTGCTGCTTATGCTGTTTTTGTGGCCGTTGGAGGGGTTTGCGGAGGAGGCAGCGGAAGAGTCGGTGGGGTAAGCGCGGACGTCGACGGAGACGGCGCTGCTGCGACGGGTAGCGGGGGAGCCGTCGACGCCGAAGGAGTTTTCGAGAGAGTTGAGACGGTCTTCGAGTTCTTTGATGTAGCCTTTGCTGGGCCCGCGTTTCATGGGTATGCGAGAGAAGGAGCATTTTTCGCCGACGCGGCGGCAGGAGGAGCATTGCTCGGGGCCGCCGTCGAGGGTTGCGTCGCAGCGGATCTGGGGAGGTTAGTATGGAGAGAGAGAGGTGAGGTGAGGAAGGTGAGGAGAGAGGTGAAGAGAGATGGAGAGAAGAGGAGAGGACTTGCTTTTTTGCGTCGGCACTAAATAGAGAGTTAGTTAGATGGAGAAAAAGAGAGAGAATAGGACAAAAAGTGTGTATAGAGAAGAAGAAGAAAGAGAAGAAGGGGGGAAAGAAGGAGTATATGGAGACATACCTCATCGCAGGCTCGAGAGACTTTTGACCGTTTGCGAGGATGGGCAACGGAGTCGGTTGTTGAGACGGAGAGCGGGAGGTGATGGGAATTGGAGGGAGTAGAAGAGGAGTCAGGTTGGTGAGAATGAAGAGGGATTGAGGAAGGAGGAGCGGAGGAGGTTGTTGTTGTTGTTGAGGTGGGATTCGAGGATGGCTTTGGAGAGGCGACGGAGGCAGGATCCACTGCCGGGGAGGAAGCCGAGATGGTCATTGGGAGGAAGGCCGGCACGGAGGCCTGAGCGGGGTGAAGATGAGGAGATGAAGGAGATATAGGAGGATATAGCAAGATATAAGAAGATACAAGAAGATATCAAGAGAAAGAAGGAAGAAAGAGAAAACTCGGTGGGGAGGCAACGAGCTCGGGAGCGGTTGCGTGGAGAAGCACCAGAACGGAGCTGATCCGGTCATGTGACTACGGAACGGCTAAACGTGGGACCGGCGGGTTCGGGATTAGCCTCTGTTTGGGCAGAGAGGTTGTTGTTGTTGTAAGTGTTGTTATATGCTGTTGTTATATGCTGTTAAATACTCTGCTTATTCTATATCCCCATATCTCTCCTCTTCTTCTTCTTCTCTTCTTCTTCTCTTCTTCTTCTCTTCCCCACTTTTCACTTTTCTCGGCCTCTCCTTTGGTAAAACCCTAATCCGAAGCCTAACCCGACGCTCTTTTGCCGGCGTCGGCTCCGTGTTCCGGCTGTTCTCTGCTGTGCTGTTACTGCTGTTTGTATGTATTGTATTGTGTATTATTGTATTTATTGTATTCAAGAGTAATCGTATTATATTGTATTGTATTGTATTCTGTTTCTACTTATTCCCATCTTCTATACCCATCACATCTCTTCTACCTGCTCTTCCCGCGCCTCCTACCATTAGGGTTCCTATCCTCCCAACCATCCCTACTATCGCCATCTCATCTTCTCAACTTCTCAAATACTCAACTACTCACTATCTCCATGGCCCTCATCCGCCTCCCCAGAGCAAGAGGCCTCGGCCCCCCCGTCATCCACAACGAGCGCCTTCTCCAGCGCGTCGACCTCCTCGACTACAACCTCCTCCCCCTCGCCCCCTCCGCCCGCCTCCTCGACCCCTCGGCTTCCGTCCAGATCCTCGAATATCCTCCTCCCCCCTCTCCAACCCCCGACGACTACTCAATCTCTCAACTCCTCCAAGGAAACGCCCCCGGCGTCTCCACCACCTCCTACTCCTCCCACTCCGGCGATCCTCTTCCCAAATCTCAATCTCAATCTCAATACGCATCTCCCACCACCCCCATCGCTCGTCCTGAATCATGGACCGCTCTCTACGTCATCGGCAACAAAGGCTCCGGAAAGTGGACCTTCATCGCCGACCTCCTCTTCCTCAAAGAATTCTACCCCGTCCGTCCGTCCCCGCCGTCCTCTTCCTCAGCCAACCTCTCCTCCGACGAAGAAGACGCCGACGGCGCCTTCCCGCGCCCACCCATCCTCTACTCTGACTGCAATTACATCTCGAAACTCGACGCGCCTCTCGGTTCCGGCGACAGCATCTTTGACATGCTCGACTACATCCGCCGCGACCGCTCCTTCCGTCTAAACAGATGGGCGAAACCCTCTTCCCTCCGCCGCGCCCACCTACGCCCTTCCTCAGCATCTAAACCCCGTCGCGTCTTCTTCGCTCCGGACGACGATTCCCGCAATCTCTTTGTCCTCCTCCCCTCCGCGTGCGCTGATCCCGCCCGCGACATCTCTTCCCTACCTTACAAAGACCGCGTCGTCATCCTCTTCGTCGACGCAGCCCCTCCATCATCCAACTCCGACTCCACCCCCGACCCCGCCACCATCTCCCCCTCTGACCCATGCCGCTTCGACGACGACACCAGATTCCGCCTCCGCAGCTTACTCCGCCTCCCTTCCGTCTCACGACTCATTATCGCCGTCAACAAACTCATCGACCGATCCAACGCCGCAAACGTCAAGCCCCGCTTCGACGCCGTCGTCGAGTACATTAAATCCAACGAACTTCGGCAGGCATTTGCTGACGTCGGACGAGATCCTGCCCAGGTCTCTGTCTCTTTCGTGCCTACTAGTGCACTACATGGCAGGCTTACTACCCATGGCGCTCTGTATAAATACATTCCATGGTATCAGGCCAAAACTGTCGTCCAGCTCCTAACTTCTTGAAAAGTCTGATTAAGGAGCAGATCTCAATGCATTTACTTGGATTAACCATCTTATAAACATTCATTGTTGTATTCGCATATACATCCACACCGTTGACACATAAGAAAATAATCGATGCGTATTTAAACTATAAACCTCGCAACCATCTTTCTGTCTGTCTCCTTTTCTCCCCTCCACCACTCTCACAACCACCCCATACACTTCCCCACCTAATTCAACAACTTGGTAACCTTTCCAATCGCAATCGTATTTCCCTGGTCACGCAGCGTGAACCGTCCAAGCTGCGGGTAATCATCAAACTTCTCGATACAGAATCCCGTCGTGCTCACGACCTCAAGCCGCGCAATGATCTTCATGCCCCGCGTCGCAAACGCAGGCGGCTTGCGCGACTTTCGGTTCGTGCCCTTCTCAAGCTTGTGCAGCAGCGCCGCAAACGTCACTTCCTCCACCGCAGTGTGCACATGGATCACGCACGTGAAGCCGGCAGACAGAATCGACTTGAGCTCGATGATTGCAATCTGCGCCTCAAACGCAGTCACAGTGTGCACAGGGTGGTCCACGCTCGAAAGCACAAATCCAACCTGCACGTCTTCTTCTTCGACGCCCTTCAAACGAAGCTTCACTTGCTCTCCGCACACTGCCGTCGACGCCTCGTTCTCGGTCTCGTTGTAGATCGTCAACACCTCAACAGGCACCTATAATTATGTTAGCTCTCGCTTCCTCTCCTCTCTTTGTAAACATCTTTGTAAATTCTTACCTTATTAGGCATCAGCAAAAGCTGCGAGCCGCGCTTAGCATGTCCAGACTCAATCTTTCCCTCGACCATCGTTCCCAAATCTCTGTACTTTGAACCAATCGGCATCATAAACGGCGCGTTGACCTTACGCTCAGACATCGGCATGTTGTCCAGGTACTCCAAAAGCGACGGCCCGTCGTACCACGGGCACTGCTCCTTCGACACCCGGTCCTTCAGGTTCGCGCCCGAGTACGCAGACACCGGCATGAAAATCACGTCCTCCTTCGGCTTGAACCCAAGCGATCGCAAGTACACCGCCAGCTTGCCCGTACACTCGTCGTATCTCTCCTTCGACCACCCCACCGTCGGGTCGTCCATCTTGTTGACCGCGATAATCAGCTTGTTCACGCCCTGGTTCTTCGCCAGCACCGCGTGCTCTCGCGTCTGTCCACCGCGCTCGAATCCGGTCTCGTACTCGCCCTTACGCGCAGAGATCACCAGAATACCAACATCCGCCTGCGACGCTCCTCCAATCATGCTCGGCACATACGTCTTGTGTCCGGGTGCGTCCAGAATCGTATATCGCCGCTTCTCGGTCTCAAAGTATCCGCGGCCGACCTCCACAGTCTTGCCCTTCGATCGCTCTTCCTTGGTCAAGTCGAGCACCCACGACAGGTACCAACTCTCACGTCCAGCGTCCTTGGCCTCCTTCTCAAACTTCTCCATCGTACGCTTGTCAACAGTGCCGGTCAAAAACAGCAGGTTGCCGCCCATAGTCGACTTGCCCGCGTCAACGTGGCCCATGAAGATGATTGACAGATGCTCTTTGCCGTACAGATCCTCAATCGTCTCGTCGTCGATCTTGTGCGAGTCGTCCACAACCTCGATCGCGCGCAGATCCTTCTCCTTCTCTTCCTTATCTGTGCTGGCTTCCTTAGCAGCCTTGGGAGTGGCCTCTTTGGCGGGAGCGGCCTCGGCAGGAGCAGCAGCAGGAGCAGCAGTCTCGGCCTTCGGAGCGGCCTCCTTCACAGCCTCCTTCGCAACGGTCTCCTTCGGAGCAGCCTCCTTCGCAGCAGCCGGCTCAGGCTTGGGATCAGACGAGCCACCAATCGTGAGCACCTTGGCACCACCCGCAGTCTCGGTGACCTTGGGCTTGTCGCCGCCGATCTTCAAGACCTTTGTGCCGTTGGCGCTCGTGGTCGCCCGTTGGCTCAGGGGCACGGTAGGGACAGCAGCAGCCGCCTGCTGCTGAACCTGCCGCGGCACGAAGCTCGGTCTAAAGTCAGAAGCAGCGGCCGACAGGCCAGAGGCGCCCTGCCGCCAGTTGTTGCCGCCGGTACTGGGGGTGCTGGTGCTGTTGTTGTTGGATCTGCCGCCATTGTTCTGATACTGCTGGCCTTGGTATCGGGGTTGGTTGTATCCACCCTGGTAGCCACCCTGCTGGTACGGCTGCTGGGGCTGCTGGGGCTGCTGGTAGTAGCCGCCCTGGGGAGGCTGCGCGGCGTACTGGCCGTTGTAGTTGTAGTAGTTGTTTGCATTGTACTGATAGTAAGGCTGCTGCTGCTGCTGCTGCTGCTGCTGGCCGTCGTAGCCCGCAGCTCCGTTTGGTGGCGCGCTGATGTTGAGGTTGCTTGTCTGCTGCGGCAGCTGGTTGTAGTCGTCCTGAGACGCCTGTTCCCAGGACTTGGGCACGTTCTGCTCGTTCGACATTGCAGATAGTCGGGATAGAATCGGGATTCAGGAGGAGAGAAGATGGTGCAAATCGAGCTGAATGCTGTGCTTTGCTTGCTTTGCTTCCCAAAGGCTGAGATCAATTTTTTTTTCTTCACTTTCCCTTCTGAGCGGTGTGCCAGCTGTTGTGGGGGGGAGAGTACGGGTGTGTAAGGGATTAGTAATACTATCCGCCTCGATCTCGTCTGTCTTTGTCTGCTGTTCAGTGTAGAGTATCAGTGCTCTTTTGTTACTTATTCTGACTAAATATATCCTATTAGAAACAGAAAATACCCGCTATCTGTGCAGCAACTGCACATCTCTACTTATCTTATTACATAATCAATCACTAACACTGTTACCCTCCCTTGAATATGTTCGCGCAAAACTCCCAAAAACCCAAAACTTTTATTCCCGAGAAAATCTTCCCAGCAACAAAAAAGAACCACCCACAAGCCCTTTTTTCTCAAACCACCTGCAAGTTCGCTGTCTCAGCCTGCTTCGTTTCGTTTGTAAAAATCGGTTTGGTCTTTTTCTGCTTATTGAGTAGATTCAGATACTGTGGTGTTGTTCTAGATATAAGAAGACAGTGGAGGCTGTTTTTTTGGCGGCGAAGAACGTGAGAAATGCAGCGTTATAGTTACTTGGTATGTTCTTTTCCTACTATCTCATGCCTTCTATTCCTACTCAAAGTTCGAAACTAACGTGTATGTGTTCTTCATCTAGTCTTTACGCAGCGTGCGCGCTCAGCGGTGTGCCCAATTGCACGCTCGCCCGAATGTTCACGTCCGAAGAATCCCGCATGTGCAGTCGTCGTCGACGTCGGTCGGCACGCTTCTGAATGCGTCCATTACGGACGTCATTGGCGAAAAGGATACCCTTTCGTACTCTGGAGCAAGAGCGTACCATACCGAGAGACTGCTCGGGACTGCTTGTGCGCTTCGGACCAAGAGGGCGACAGCGCCGGTGGTGGAGCAGAGGCGAAACTACGCGCGAAAGCCAAAGAAAACGATTCTCTACCGGGCGGAACAAGCGGCAATAAAGAAGGAAAAGGATGAGCAGGAGTTTCGTGAAAAGGGAGCATTTATCGAGGCTGATTTCGGTCCTGAATCACCACCACCGGGCCGATCGAGGTCAGAAAAACTCAACATCATGTTTCAGATCAACAATTACTTGAAAAAGCTCAAGTTACCCTTTCCAATCCACTACCCTCGCAATATCTTCAATATAAGCGGACCTGGCCCGTTTTCCGACACAAGAGCGTTTTGGCGCGATTTTGTCGGCTATGATTTTGAGGTCGAATGCAACAAAACCAACAGCGGACGAATTAACTCGGCGTCGCTCAAAGTGGTGTTTCCGCCAGAATTAAGACTTACTCCGTTGACTATCAAGCTGGATCGAAACTTCGTAAAAAAGGTATGTCTGCTGATCGGTCCAATCTCTTTTTTCCTGTCGCAAGCAGGATTCTGAAGCTAACTGTTTTGCTTTATCTTTGATAGGATGACGCCACTTCTCAATTGTTAGATGAATTGATGAAAGGACTCATCAGTGGCTCGTACACCAACATCACTCTGGCAGATCTTTTGCTTGGTGGAAAATACTGCAACTGGTCTTGTGTTCCCAAATATATTCCAGAGGCTTATCTCCTGAAGGATCGCAGAGCAAAGCTTGACGTTCTCAGTCTCTGTCTCCGATACGGCTCGGTTCCTCAAATGTCGAGTCACGTGGAGAAAAACAAGTTTCTCGTGACGCTTGCTTGGCCTGAGCAGGACTTGTCTCTCTCTGTGAAGATGCCCAGTCTTCAGCGTGCCGAACTTGCTTGCTGCTCGACCTTCAAGCTCATGATTGAAGACCGCTTCAAGAAACAAAACCGCGAGACCGTGTACCTGCACGATCTCTACCATCTCGGTGTCGCCAACGCGCAGATGTTTGTCGAATTCGCGGCTGGTCAAAACGGACAGGCGGTCGAGTACACCCCGAAGAAAAGAACCGGCAAGTTCCATGGCGGTGAGGTCTACATCAACCGAGTCTTGGTCGGACAGGTCACAGGAATGCACGCCGCCAAGGACGCAGAAGATGCGGCCTATCTTATTGCTGCCTACGTTGTCAAGAACGGCGATCCCGAACTGTGGGAGTCGTTCTTGAAGGCCCTGCTGAGAGGACATGGCCAGATCGTGAAACCGACGAGTCCCATCTCCGCGCGTGTCAATAGCAGTACGCTGGGATGTTTGCGTTCGACGGCGAATGAAATCAAGGAGCTTCTTTATCTGCTTCAACCTCATATCAAGAGTTTGAATCAGATGCAGCATGATCTGGCAGACAGAGGAGACGACGCCGTTATGCCAGCCAATTTTAGCGAGAAGGATTTGCGGGAGAAGGACGAGTATCTAAAGAAAAGACTGGAAGAATACAACACATCCACGCGAGCGGAAAGCATGCGGAACTCCAGGGCCGAACTGCCTCTTAATAAGTACAAAGAAGAAGTTCTCGAGATGATCAACAACAACGATGTCTGTATCGTCGTCGGTGCCACCGGTAGTGGAAAGTCGACCCAGGTTCCCCAGCTCATCTTGGACGAGTACACCGCTCGCGGTATCGGAACCCAGTGCAACATCATGGTCACCCAGCCTCGTCGAATCGCGGCCACGTCTGTGGCAAACCGTGTCGCGGCCGAGAGACTTGATCGCATCGGACACTCTGTCGGATACATGGTCCGTTTCAACTCGTCTCCGGCGGCGTTCGGAGGTTGCATCAACTTTGCGACGACCGGAGTGTTGCTTCGCCAGCTGCAAAACTCACGGTTGGATGTGTTCAACAAGCTCTCGCATATCATCATCGATGAAGTGCACGAGCGATCGATGCTGACTGACTTTTTGCTCGCTATCCTCAAGCGCCGCATGATGGAAAAGAGGAATGGCAATCCGGATATTCGGATGCCAAAGCTTATTCTTATGAGTGCTACAGTCAACCAATCCATGTTTGCCAAATACTTTGAGCAGCTCGGGACCCCGTGCCCTTCGATTTCGGTCCCCGGCCGAACGTTCCCCGTCAAGATGAATTACCTCGAGGATGTCGAGCAATATTTAGGACCAAAGGACTATCAGTTTGTCATGGCTGCTTCTGACAAACGATTCGACCATTACATCCGCAAAGAGAAGAATATCGAAGTCCCGTTGGATCACAACGGAGAGCCGATCATTTCTGAGTTGGTCGAGGAAGAGCCCAAGTCTGTCGATTGGGAAACCGTGGGCAGGTTTGGAAACCAGGTGCTTGCGGAACCGTTGGAGGACAACAGCTTTGTCCCCACCTTGCTCATCGCCCGGCTGGTTTCGAAAATCATGAAAAACGAACCGGGCGGTTCGATCTTAGTTTTCTTGCCTGGTCTCAGCGACATGAGATTGGTCGAGAAGGAAATCCTCCAGAATGAGCCCATGCTGTTCCGTGACCAAAATAGAGCGCGTTTGTATTCCCTCCACTCGAGTATTCCGGATGCGCAGAGGTCTGTGTTTGAAGAAGTTCCCGAGGGCTGCCGCAAGGTCATTCTCGCGACCAACATCGCCGAGACCTCGATCACGATTCCCGAGCTGAGATACGTCATTGACTCTGGAAAAGTGCGCGAGAAGAAGTACAACCACGCGACCCGCATCACCTCTTTGCTCGTCGACTGGACCAGCAGGGCCAACATCATGCAGCGAAGCGGTCGTGCCGGTCGTGTGAGCGACGGTGTCTACTTTGGTGTCTTTTCAAAGAAGCGCATGGCCGTCCTGCCCAGGAACGAGACGCCCGAAATGCTGCGCTCTGATCTGCAGCAAATCTGTCTCGAGGCCAAAACAGTCAGCAAAGACTCGATTGAGAATTTCTTGAAGGACGTCATCGAGCCGCCAGCTCCGGAAGCGGTGCGCGGGGCGATAGACTCGTTGAAGCGAATGTACGCTCTCACGCCTGCCGGCGATCTCACGCCCACCGGCAGATTCTTCTCCGCCCTCCCACTCGACCCTAGTATTGCGCGCGTGCTGCTGTTCGGAGTCTTGTTCCGCTGCGTGGACGCCGCGATCATTCTCGCGACCACGATGGTCGAGTCGCGTATATTCATGAACCACAACAAAGACGACCGCGAATCGATTCACGAGGATCGTCGGAAGCTGGCGGACGGTGCCCGGTCGGATCACATGGTTATGGTCAACGCGTTCCGGATCTGGCGCCGGCTGAACAGACAGAACGCGATCGCGGCGGATAAGTTCTTGTACCAGCACAAGATCCACGCGCCGACGATGCGGAGAGTGATGGCGACGTCCGAGCAGCTCTGTGTCATTCTCGAGGACCGGAATATCATTCCCCGAGTCCCCGCGAAGGAGCGCGATAAAACCCTGCTCGGAATTCCGGCGCTCAACTCAAACTCTGACAACCCGGCGATGATCCAGGTGCTGGCGTACGCGGCCACGTACCCGAACGTCGCAGTGCAGAACGGCGCGCGATTGCTGACGACCGCGTCCGACAGCAACGCCATCATCCACCCGGGATCTATCAATTTCGCCTCTGGAATCTCCAGTCGCTACAGCGGCTCGGTCACGCCCGAGACTAGGCTGAAACTCAACACGTTGGTTACGTTTGGCGAAAAAGTGAAGCCCCAGGCGTCTGGCTCCCAGGTTTCGCTGAGGGATGTGTCAGTGATCTCGTACCTGCCTTACATCCTTCTCGCGCACAAGGTGCAGCTCGACGGACAGGTCTTGATTGTCGACGATTGGCTGAAATTCCTGTTTTTACCGGGTTCCACCCCCGCGCTAATCTTTGATCTGAAGCGCCGACTCGATATCGTAAGTACCTTTCTCTTTAATTATCCTCCTCAACAAACACTGACTTTATAAATCTCTACCAGCTTATGCAATACCTTTCCTACGAACTCTGCAACGGCGAAGAAGGCCGCATCATGACCGAGGAAGAAACCAGACTGCTCCGCAACTCTCTCCGCGGCTTGATATTTTTGTTCGAGTCCGAGACCGATCGGGGGGAGTACAACAGAAGGCAACCAAGGTCGTCCGACTCGTACGGAGACGCTCCTCCCAACCAGAGTTTTGATAAGACCTTGCGGGATTCGGCAGATTATTACACTTTGTAAGAAACTGAGGTGAACGTTGTTCTGATACGGTAGTACCTAAAAGTTGGCGAGAGAAGACGAGGTGTGAGAGAGTGTTGATTATAGAATATCTCCGGTTTCCCTTTATTTATTGTTATCATTTTACTTTGTTTATTTTGTTTTATATCTCTTTGTATATAGCCTTGATTATATTTTCTATTATAGACTGCGCAAAGAAATTCTCCGACGTCTGCGATTGGCACCACTTCTAAGTAACTTGACATCCAAGAGTCTAGAACAGAGAGGAGATAGTGTAGGCGTATTTTACACGTTTGGACATAGGAGGTCGTATTTGACAAGCCGTTTGATCTATGATAAGTTAGCAGAGAAACACACAAGAAAGAAACACCACAACTCACATCAGAAGCCGAAGCCGTGACGAACTCGCGCGCCTCAAGCGCGACCCAGACTTTAACCATCGACGAGACCGACTGTCCGGACAACAGGTCAGAATTTCCGCTCATGGCCGAGATCGCGCCGAGTCTGCGCAGGATCGGCAGCGAGCTCTTGAAGATGTCGAGGTTCGGATCGAGTTGGCGGCCGATGCCTTCGAGCAGGAGGACCGAGAGCACGACGTTGACAAAGTCGCTTTCCATGCGCACGTGGTGATTGCGGATCATGCTCAGGACTTCTTGCAGGATATCGCCGATCTTCATGTTTCCGAGCGCGAAAGTCTTGCTCTTGACGCCTAGCAGTAGGCGTTGCATGCGCAGCGCAAAGACTTCGCCGTTGATGACCGTCTGCGGCGTTCGCGACCGCTCAATCATCAGCTCGCCCGCGCGGTAACCATCAAACGTCGCGAGTGACGTAAACAGGTCCAAGAAATTTCGCCGGTTGACGGCGTTGAGTTCGGTGACGAGGCCGGCGTCGAGAAAGACGACTTGCGGACGGTACCCGTCCTCGTCGAGTTCCTCGAGCACGTGTCTGAACTGAGCCGGGTCGTCGATCGCGAGCAGGCGCTTTGTGATTGCGTTTGTGGCTTCGATGTCGAATGACAGATCGCGGTTGAAGAGCTGGTTGAACTTTTGGTTTGCCTGCATTAGAGACTCTCGCAGTTTCGGCTTCTTCACGAACCGCACCATTATATTTCCCGGATGCAGATCGGCGTGGACAAAGTTGTCGATCAGAAGCATGTTTAGGAACGCGTTCAGACCCATGTCTGCAATCTCCTCTTCGACCTGTCCACGCCCGTCGGACGGCAGACTTAGCAGCCGATCCATGGGGATGGCAGGTACGTACTCCTCGATGAGCACGCGTCTGGCGTCCATGTTGGGTAGAATCGCAGAGTACGAGACCGGGAAGTGGATGTTTTCCCGATTGTTGAAGTTGCGCTGGAAGATCGCGAGGTTGGTCGACTCGATTCGGAGATCCATCTGTAGCTTCATCATCGTTCCAAACTGCTCGACCTCGCCCGGGAGTGATAGCCACTCGATCGTCGGGATCTTGTCGAGCACCCAGGCGAAAAACTCCATGATTCGTAGGTCCCGATGCACGCGGGACTCGACATGCGGATGTAGGACTTTGACCGCGACCCAGGCATTCTCGCGATCCTTGGGATTCGGCACGCTCTTCAATATATCCGGCGACAGTTTAGCTCTGTAGACCTGCGCGATGGCGCCGATGCCGAGCGGCTCCTCTTCAAACTCCTCAAAGATGTCGCGGAACTTTGCGCCGTGGAAGGCGTCCTCGATCGCGTCGATGGTGACGGAGAGCGAGTGCTTTTTGACGCTCGAGTGCAGCTTTGACATTTCGATGCAAAACATGCGCGGGAAGATGTCGGTGCGACTGGCGGCCCACTGGCCCAGTTTTATAAACGTCGGGCCTGCGCTCTCCATGCTGTAGATCAGTAGTCGGTACCACCACAGTGATCCGGTCGTCTCGGTGTCCGAGTCTTTGAGTTTCGAGCCAAACAGAATCGCGGGGGACGTGAATGCGACGGGAAGGAAGATCAAGACCAGGTGCGCGAAGCGGACCCAGGTGGCTATGGAGTCGTATATGCTCTCAAAGACTGTGTAGATCTTGCGGAGGGAGGAGTTTTGCGGGATACTGTTGTCGTGCTGTTGCTCGTCCATGTCCTCCGAGATCGAGAGAAGGTACTCCTCGCGCGTCTGGTACGCTCGTGAATCCTCGTCTACCTGCTCGAGGGTCGGGAATGACTCTTGGACAGCTGCTGCCTCATCGCATTTGATAGAGTCGGGTAGGAAAAATAAACCGAGCGCGACAAGACAGGCCCCGCCAGCGAGCTGCTTGAATCGCGTGTTTGTTCGTCCTGAGATCGGGGTCGTTGATTGTGAGGTGCTACTATATCTTCTTGATCCCGAGCTGTACGCGCTGTACGCACCCGACTGTTTGCTGACATCTATAACACTCCTAGCAATCACACAGCATCCACTAGTGTCCTTCCGCGCAGCCTGTCGCCGCGCGTGTAGCTGTCCAGCCGCGACCGAGAACGTCCGCTGACGAGCAGGTGCAGATCCCAAGCCGGCGAGGGAGGAGCAAACCGCAGTCAGCGGCAGGCGCGGCGGCGAAGATCCCAGTATCGGCTGCAGAAGATGGCGGCACAGACGGGCCATTGCAGGTTGTTGCGGTTGGCGGGAGAGAGAAAGACGTGCTGGCGAACGAGAAGGCGCGACGAGAGGCGGTGAGGAGGATCAGTGGTTGATAGCAGTGACGTTGTCGATCAGCGAAGGCCGCCGCACGCATATTTATGATTTCTGGATGACCGAGAGAGTAAATGGCAATACATACAATACAATACAATACAATACAATACAATACAGATGGAAGTATGGAGGATTTAATTGTATGTACAAAAGTAGTGATATCGTGTAAAGCAGCAGAGACTAATTGCAGGACAGGCAGACTGAGAGACCAGACAAAGCACTGATCTACTTCCGTCATCATCCTCAATCCACCCAGGCTATTCTGTCTTCATATGTCTTCACAGCTCTTCAAATAACTCTTCAAATATCCGCCAGCTACGAGTCGACGTCCACAACGGACCTGCACCAGAAATAAATGTAAAAATATATTACAAAACCAAAGAAAACTCGTAACGAAATGACGCCAGACGAATTGATCCCAAGTATAGACAAGAACAGGGAAAAAGAAGAGAAAAGAATTGAATGAAAGCAAGCGTAAGAGGCCGATTGTGATGCTACTGGCCTCGACAGGTTGTTTGTAAATGATTTTTGTCGTTGTGTTTGCGTGAATGATGGGATAGATCAGGCTGACTGGTTACTCTGTCGCTTCCTTCACTGGCTCCGGGAGTTGTTGAGCATTTCTCATCTCGTCCTGTAAGTCGTATTAAAAAAGCAGATTAGTAAAAGATAAGGTAGAGAGATCTACAAGATGTAGATAGAATACAGAAATCAATTCCACGCACCATTCGTTTCCGTTCTTCTCCATCAGCTTTTCTGTATTTGTGGTTCAAGTAGAGCATGCGGAAGGTGAACGCGGTGTAGTACACTAACCCACAATCTTCTGTTAGCAAAACATCCCAGAAACAACACCAACAGATTCAATAAACAGGCAAACAGGCTGCAACATACAGGTTCCGCCGACGAGCGCGAGCACAGTGCACCGATGAGCGATATCGGTCGCGGTCACGTACCACGGCCGGACGTAAGCCCTTCGGCGCATATTTGGACCAGGACGTGAGCGGGGAGCAACCATTGTGTGTGATTTTGTTTATGAGAATGAGTTGAAATGGAGGGAAAGAGATATAAAAGAGGAAGAGTCGACTGATTTTATGCGCAGAGGAGCGAAAAGTGAGCTCTGCTCTATCGGCGCCGCTCTCGAAAATATTTGGTGCAACCTGAATTGTGCACTTTGCGGCTTCAAAGCTCACAACAAAACTGCCTTTATGCTCCACACTTTGACGAAAATTATTTTGGAACTCGCGACAACGCTCTGCACCTCTCCGCACAGCTCTTCTTCACGACAGAATTACACCACACAATGGCCTCGTGCGTATCGTCGCGAACATGCGCCAGTCGGGCACTTACCCGCTGTCTGCAGCAGCAGCGGACACAGCAGCCCTCGCGCGCAATTGCTCGCCGCAGTCTACACTCGACGCGGCCGGCGTCCTTGGATTTGCTGCGCCATATCCCGTTCCTGAGACCGGCGAAGCCGAAGGAGACCCAGAAGATTGCGCTTGACGAGGCGGAGAAGGAGGAGATGGAGGCGGTTGGGGAGGCTACGGGTACTGCGGTGGCAAAGTCGACTGAGACCGACGGGGAGGAAGCAGAGGAGGTGAGCGAGTACGAGCCACTGCATCTCTCGGAATTCGTGCACCGCGTGTCGAAAATCAAGCCTGTTCCGGTCAAGGGAGTGCAAAACATCCCTGACAACGCATACAGAGGCGTCAAGTTGCTCGAGATTGGATTACCGGCCAAGAGCACGAACTGGAAGTCGAAGCTGAACGGGTTCAAGGCCACTATCTGGAAAAACGGCTCGCCGATATACGACAAGGAGACCGTCTACAGAATAGCGCAGATCGCGGTCGGCGTGCAGCTCGGGCTGGTCGACATCAAATGGCCGGAGAACGACGGCGTGATTGATCCGAAGCAGAAGAAGAAAGTTGTTCGGCGCGAAAACAAGTTTGCAGATATTGCGATGAGCGCCTCGGTTCCCTCGATCAACGCGAAAGACTTCCCGCTCGAAAACATAAACACGCGGTTCGAGGTTGCAAAGAAGCTCGGCCAGTTGACTGGTCGGCCGATTCCTGACATCGTGCTCACTCATGCAAAGAAGGTCAACGACTTTTTGAAGTACTATGACCAGGACAGCAAGACCCAGGAGAAGTACGGTCTGTTCCAGTTGGATCCTTACAATCCCAAGACGACTAGGCTCTATGTCAATCCTGCTGAATTCGTGGGTACAAACGTCAAGATCACGTCGTGATCTCTCGTTTGTTCTTGATTATGTCTCTGTATATAGCTATTTGTGTAATCATATTAAATATTGATATGTATTTCTAAGCAAGCAAGATCACCAAATGCATGAAAAAAAGCTAGACGTAAAAGAGAAAAAACCGATTCCAAAGAAAGCAATTGTGTATACGAAAAAGTAACCGGGAAATCGTGAGAAAAAACCACTCGTAAAAACTGATAGGAACTGAAAAATAGCGCCCCCGTCGACCAACAAACACAGAAATAAAGAAAAAAAAACAAGCACCATTATCGCACCGAAGCGGATCGAATCAAGTCATTTCGTAAAGGGAAAAAAAGACAAATGCAAAAAGCAAGTGACACCAGACATAGAATGGAGAAATCGTAAAGCAACAACAGACAAATCTAATGTGATAAAGAAAAAAAGAAATCATTTGGGTCGTTCATCAAAACATCGCAACTTGATTGCATGACAATGTTTTGCTCAGATTAATCTTACAAATCACATGCAGCGCCTAATCAGAGTAACCGCGCTTGGCCGCCTCCATCTCGTCGAGGGAGTCATAGTAGTCGGTCTCGACGACGGTCTCGATGCCCGAGTCGTTGAAGGCAGGGGGCGGGAACGGCATGTTGCAGTTCGCGGTGCCGAGGTGAGGGAAGTACTTGCGGTAGGAGAACCAGGCGACGAGAGCGCCGATGACGGCACCGAAGATGATGTCGGTGACGTGGTGACGGAAGTCCTCGATGCGGGAGATTCCAATAAGCGCAGCGCCAAAAAGAGGCAGGAGGGCGAGGAAGGCGCGGAAGAGCTCGGTGCCGGGGTGGAAGACCTTGAGCTGGCCGGCGACCCAGGCGGCGAGCCAGCCAAAGCCGGCCCAGCCGTTGGAGGAGTGGCCGGAGGGGGTGGATCGGAAGCCGTCGTAGAGGACCTGGAGGTTTGGGTTTGTGCAGACCTCGATGCCGACGAGGCCGTGGAGGGGCGTGCCGGGGGCGGGCATGCAGCGGGCGATGAAGTCCGGACGGAGACGGCCGATCATGTTTTTGAGCATCTCGGTGATGAACTCGGTGAGGATGACGGAGAGGGCGAGCGAGAGCAAGGAGACGTTGAGGACGTGGGCCCAGGCGGGGTTCTTGCGGTGGAGGAAGGGGGTGAAGACGACGAGGATGCCGACGGAGACGACGGTGGTGTAGATGACGCCGACGATGGAGGGCACGCGCTCGGTGGTGGCATAGGGATGCTGGATGGAGGGATCGTCGAGGGTGAAGAGGTTGAAGAAGGGGTTCATGTTTGTGAGGATGATGAAGCCGCCGAGGAGGAGGAAGACGAAGACCCAGTCCATGAAGTAGGCCTTGTGGAGGAGAGGGGCCGCCTTTGCGACATGGTGATGGGCGGTGCGGAGGGAGTACATTGTGGTGAAGACGACGGTGATGGACGAGTGTTTCTGTTCGGGTCTGCTTCTCTTCTCTGCTTATTCACTTGGTCAAATAGCAAAAGTCTGGGCCCGGCGACGATCGACAACTTATAAACCGCGGGCTGCTGCTCGTAGAATGTGGACAAAAGGCTGATAGCGGGCCGATAGCTGGTTTCTGCTGTGGGGAGGCTGCTGAGGCGGTGACAGCGTCTTATCGCGCAACGTGCCCTTTCCCTCATTGGCCCGGGCCCGGCACGTGCCCGCTGCCCGGTCAGGTGCGCGCGCGGTTGGTCGAGGAAATGTTGAAGAAGTAAACATTGAATTGTTGATATTCAAACTGTTGAAGATATAAGAGATAATAGGGCATATAATACTAGAATAGTAGTGGAATTACTGACAATAATCCACTGACCTCACCAACTTCACACCCCATGGACTCCCTCTCCTCCGCCTTCCCTCCTCCTCCCGCCGCCTACACCTCCTTCACCACCGGCTCCCCCCGTCCACAGCCACCGCCCCTTCCCGGCCCACGCTATCGTTCGTTCGGGCTCACATGGAATGTACGTCTTCCTCTTCTCTGTCTCCCTTCTTCTATCTCTTCTCTAACATCTCCAGACAAATGACGCCCTTCCGCCCCTCGCAGCCGCCGGCATCAAAGAACTCTTCACCACCTCCGCCGACGCGTCCGACCCCGCCTACCGCGTCTCTGAGCTCTCGACCCTCACGCGCTCCCTCCTCATCAAATACCTCGAACTCCTCGGCGTCATGTCCACCGCCCCCGAGCTCTTTCCTCCCCTAGTCGAAGACGTCCGCACAATCCTCCTCAACATGCACCATCTCCTCAACGAGTACCGCCCCCACCAGGCCCGCGAATCGCTTATCCTGATGATGGAAGAACAACTCGATCGGAAACGCGCGCAGACAGAGGCTACAAAACTCGCCTGCGACCGCATGGAACTCTTGCTCTCGTCCCTCACCGCGCCTTCTCCGACTGATGAAAACTCAGACACCACCGCTCCTGATCCGCTCAAAGATCATCAGATCGACTCCGCTGCTCTCGCTGTCCACTCCGAGTCGCCTGCTGCCTCTGCCCGTCGTGCTGATCTGCGCATCTGGGCGGCTCTGTCTTCTCAGCAGTGACCTCCCTTCTACTTCACATTGTACATACACACTTGACTTTCATTCATCGGCGATCTGGAGTTCTTCTGCTACCTTCTTCTATTTGACAATCGGCAATATATTACAACTATTCAAACTATCCTACCCTACCAAAAAATTTCATATACAATCAAACAGAATAGCAGTCAAAGCAACTATAATATAAACACTCAAAATACAAAAAAACGCCACCGGTAGTTATAAACAAGATATAAAAATTGTACAATATGAAATTCCTTCTCAACAGTTTTTGACATTACCAGTGCTGCTTTATAGACACTTTATCCTCTGTAGCTCCCTCCCACCGCTTGCACCTGCCCGTAGTAGTCTCGGTACAGCGACGGCTCTTGTGGTCCGCTATTATGCACCGCGGGTTGTACCCGCGCCTTAATATGATATCGCGCTGGTACCGAAGGTGCCTGAGCTACAATGTACTGCTGCTGATGCTGTTGCTGTTGCTGCTGCTGTTGCTGCATCTGCTGTAGTTGCTTTTGTTGTAGTTGCTGCTGCTGCTGGAGTTGAAGCTGTAGCTGCAACTGCTGCTGCTGCTGTAGTTTCTGCTGCTGTTCTTGCTGCTGCTGCTGCTGCTGCGTCTGATTCGCGTGCAAATGCGCATACTGCATCGTCTGCTGCTGCTGCACTACCTGTCGTTTCGCACGCGTGCTCTGCTGCTCCTGCTGCTCATGCTCCACCTGCTCTCGCTGCTGCCGCTCGATGATTTCGAAATACGTCTCCTGCTGCGCATACGGGTTCCTTGTTTTTACCTGTCGCGGTCGCACATCCGACTCGTCTCTTTCTTCCACTTCGTCTTCGTATTCTGATGGTGGTAGCGCGTACTGTAAATCTGTTAGTACATTCAATCCCCCTACACTTTCAGCTCATCAATAAAACTCACATCATCGTCGTCCTCCGTTGGATCATAGTATCCCCCGTACAGCTCATGCTCCTCAAACGCGTCCACATAGTCCCCATCCTTCACTCCATACGTCATCTCATCCTGTCCGTACTCGTACAAATCAGACGGACGATATCCCCCTCCGTAATACTCCTGCTGCTTCTGCTGCTGCTCAAACTGCTGCTGCTGCTGCTGCTGAAAGTACAAGCTATCCTGGTTGATCGTATCCAGATATCCGTACATGAAATTGCTCAGCAACACCTGCTGACACAGCGGCCGCCGCGGATTCGCAAGCTTCAGGTGCGACAGCCGGTAGATCGCCCGCTCGACGTGCAACGGAAACCGCGTGTAGTAATATGGTCGCTCGTACTCATACTCGTCCTCTTGTTCCCCGCCGTTCATCCGCGGACCCATCCTTCGCCCCGGCGATCGCGACGGTGAAACACTTCTCGACCGCCCGTACGGGTTGCCGCTGATTCCGTACAGCATAGAGTCCGAAATCACAGACGAGAGTGAGGATGAGGACGACCGCCGATGACGCACCTCTGTAGGCATCAGTTTTGAGAAATGCGACCGCTGCTGCTGCTGCTGTTGCTTTGCCTCTTTATTCTTCCTGTTCATGCGGAAAATATTCGTGAGCTTGCTATCCTTCTTCTTCTCCTCCACACTCGAATCCGTGCTCGACGAATCTATCGAATTTCGCGAATCCTTCGCTCCCAAGTCAACAGGCATGCTCTGACTCCTCGTCGGCGTAGAGAAAGATGACGCCGACGCCGACGAAAAACTGGCGACTTTCTTTGAAGTCGAGCGCACGGCGTCGTTAAATGACGATTTAAGACCCCCGCTGCTACTATTGCCCTCCTTCTCCTTGTCGGACGTGAAGAGACGCCCGAAGCTGGCTTTGATCGCCGTCGCTTTGTTGCGCTTTTT
Source organism: Myxozyma melibiosi (assembly GCF_037950935.1). NCBI lineage: Eukaryota > Fungi > Ascomycota > Lipomycetes > Lipomycetales > Lipomycetaceae > Myxozyma > Myxozyma melibiosi. The sequence continues at coordinate 2,314,487 of NW_027042915.1, read as the reverse complement.
GTTGCTGTACCTTGAGCCCTGCGAGTCTGTCGAGATATTGTCGAGAGAATTCCGGGTCGCGGGTTCGGAGCGCGGAAATGGTGCTGGAGATTGTGATGACGCAGGAGGCTGTAAGGAAGGAGCTGCAGTGAGCGGGTGCGGACGCGGGTAGTATCCCAGGTCTTCATCCGACGACTTTGCGAGACTCCGAGGGGTAGTCGGATCTTCAGCAGCGGCCACAGACGCAACCAAGTGCTCGCCCGTCGGCTTTTCGAGCTCGTCGAATTTCCATGTGTCGTCGTCAAACTCGAGCTTCAGTTTCCCATCTTCAACCGTAACGTGCTGAACGGCGGCTGATGTCGCTGCGGAGGTTTGCAAGATACCATGCCGCGCCTGCACCGGAGGAGACAGATCGACGGTGTCCTGCTGGATCAAGCCCACTGCCCGCTCATAATCAGCGTCATCCACACTTGCCGTCGCAGAAGACGATGACTGACTGCCTAGCTTCCTCAACGTATGTGTCGATCGTCTTAAACCCCGTCCATTAATCCGGCTCGAGATGTTGGCATCCGCCGCAGGAGAAACGGCCGCTGTCTCGCTTTGTTGACGCACAAACGGCATCCCAGACGGCGACGAAGGCGGCGATCGCGCCTGCAATGCATACGTCTCAAACAACTCCAGATCCGAGACCGTGACCTCGACATGCGCCTTCCGTTCCTGAAGCACGTCCGCGCCGTCCTCGTACCCGGCAGGCGTGTCGCCCGACGTGTCGATTTCGCGCGACAGCTTTGATTTCCGGCGCACGATCCGCGAGCTTGAAGATGACTGCTGACCCGCGTTTGGGATCTGCAGCGAGTTGCCGTTCGTGCTGGACGGCGAGGACTTGCGGTCTGCTAGTTTTTGAATCTCGGACACGCGTTCTTGTACATATGTCTTCCATTCTTTCGGGGCTAGAGCGGGGTGTAAGTGCGCGGGTACCCAGAGCAGCGGTTGGTCGTTTGATTTGCCGCTGTTGCCACTTCCTGTGGATGATATCGATTCTTCGTCGTCGCTGTCGGCCGCGGGCGACGACGGACGTATGCTGCCAAACGACTGTTGTTGAGATTGCTGCTGCTGCTGTTGTTGTAGTTGTTGCTGTTGTTGCTGTTGATTTTGCGAAATGCCCGGTAAATCCGGGTCCGAGGCCGCGGATACCTCGAACGAGAGCCGCTTGAGTGCCTGGATACTACTGCGTTCCTGAGCAACTACTACCGAGGGCTCGTCGAGATCGATGTTTTCGAGCGGCATCGCGCTTCCGAACGGCGTAATGACAGTCAGCTGCGGCACCGACAGACTCGATATCGGACTCACGCTGCCGGCGGAGTCATTGTGGTTCGCGGGCAAGGAGACCGAGGACTGCTGCGACGAAGATGACCGCTGACTGGCTCTGTCTCGCTCGTCCTCGTCTGATTTTCGCGCGGCGGCGGGGATGGCGAGATTGGCTGCAGCTTTGGAATCGCTGCGGGGAGGAATTGACGAGACCTAGAGGTTGTGTGAGTTGTTGAGTTGCTTGCTAGAAGAGGAGGTTGCGCAGAAACAGAAAAGCCCCTTGACGACTCCGTAGGCTCGGCGCGTGTAGAAATAAAACCGACAGAGGCACACGGTCGGAAGCGGTACGGACGACAAACTGCGAAAAAAACAAAAAGACAAGGGTAATGGAACAGCAACGGACCTCCATGAGAAACTAACCCGGGGGGTTGGTTGTAGCCGGGCAGACGAACTGCGTGCTGAACAGACGCGCCAGTGAGTCGCGGGAAGCAGAGCGGAGCCAAGCAAACCCGTTGCGAAGACAAAAAGAGTGAAAAAGGCACAGGCCGGCGACAAGCACGCAGTAAAAAGTAATATAGATGCTCGCGCGGCACCGGGACAGAGTAGACAAAGAGAGAGGGACGGCGGAAGAGGAGGAAGAGAGCGTGTGGGTGGAGGTTGTTGATGGTGACAGTTGCGGGAAGAGCCAAGACAAGCAAAGACCCAAAATGCGCGTGAACGCGCGACGGATTCTTCTGTGACGATCACACGCAAGTCACAACTCACGCCGACGGGCTTCTTTGCTTTGTCGTCTGCTGCTCGGCGTTTTGGCTGCGATGGAAGAGAAAGAAGATTATTTTAAACAAAAGTCTGGTTTATTCAACAGTCTTTTCGCAGCTGTGCTGTTCTTGAATTCACTTCCCACGCGGCCGGAACCACGTTGTTTACCGGCCCTTCGTTCTCTACGCCCGACACCGGTCTGGCAGGCTTGCGGCTCGCTCGGCTGCCAGCTCTCTCTCAGTCCACGGCTCAGCTCATCTTATCTTTTGAGCTGTTACTCGGACTGTGAGCGTTTCTAGAACAAGAGACTCAGCGTGCTTCACGTCAAGTCAAGTCAGGCCCGATCTCAGCTGTCTGCAATCACTGTTCTGCGCCAATAAATCCTCTCTGCTGTTCATCTCGGCACTCGCGGCATCCGTCGTAGCCTCGCCCTTTTGGATTTTTAAAGCATCTGCTTCTATAAGTCGTTCATTCCACTTCATATCCGCCAACCGCTTATCAGTCACCACCACCGTCTTGCACATATCCAGGTATATGTCATCCTCGTTATCCAATGCGCGATAAAAAACAACTCAACCAACAATCCACTCACTCACTCACTGGAACCCCCCGAAAACAGCCTTACCCATTCTAAGCTCCATTATTAAACCCAATAAACCCCCAACCCGATGTGCTTACTCTCAGTAGCTTATAGCGGCCAGGATAAATTTTTTTGTTTAAAATGCCTTGGTGTTGTGGCGCAATGGTGAGCGCATCGGATTTCGGTTCATAATCGAAATCAAATTTTCCGAAGGCTGCAGGTTCGAATCCTGTCAACATCGCTTTTTTTTGTTCTTTTGGATTTTTTTTTGTTGTTGTATGCGATTAATAAAGGGTCATGTTTTGCAGAAGAAAATAGTAAAAGAATCTAGACTTACAGACTTACAACCATCTCTGTGAATTTCATGATAAACCAATATATTCTCATTACAAACACCGCTAAACACAATCACAATGAGCACTAATAACAAACAAATAAAGATAAAACACCTACTGCAAGACATATATCAAAGCATGTCTGCTGTACAATTACATTCAAAGCAAACCATGATGATTATCGACAAAAACAACGAATAATAATAACATAACAGTAATGACATCACGACAACAGGAACGCGCCTGAGCCTTCCTCCACCGCTTTCATCACCCGTTCCCGAAGCTTCTCCTTTGTGCTATAGTTTGGCATCTTCAAGTAGTTCACGCACGTCATCACGCTGGGCAAATAGTCGTCTGGAGAAAACGGCGGCTCGCTCGGCTTATTCACAATCGTAAACGTCGGCAGCAACGCTTTGAATCCACCAATCGGAAGATTAGGACTGCCTGTAACAAACTGCAAGAATGCTCGTCGCTCGTCGACCGTGAACTCGGCCATGATCTCTAGCAGGTTCTGTACCGTCTTGCTGCTCATCGTAAACCCGTGATCTGCCTTAACCGAATCACACAGCGCTATAAAAATGAAATTAGTCAACTTTCTTTCTAGAAAAGAAGTATGCAAGCGCCACTCACTCTGTAAAGACCAATCCTCCTCGACCTGTCCGCACAAAATCACGAGCTCCTCCGGAGTAAACGAACTCATCGCCGCAAACGAAAACACAGTCGAGAACCCTTCGCGGAACGCATTGATCTGCTTCTCCACTCCTGATCCCAAAGTCGCATCCAGCACGAGCTTGACGTACTCATCAACCGTCTCCATCGTCACGTACTTATCCATCCCGCCTTCAACAAGCTCGTACTCTGGGTATCCAGGCAACGTGAAGTCAAGCGTCAAGTCCTCAACCGACACATTGTCAATCTTGTACTCCCGAAGAATCTCGCGCTTCTCCTCCTCGGTCGTCGCCTTATCGCTCATCACCTTCGCCCGTGCTTCAGCAAACTTCTCCAGAAGCTTAAGCGAACTCGCCAGCTGCCCATCGACTGCGTTCATTACTGCAATCGACGGAACAACTGACTCCTGCCGCGCCGCAAAGAATGTCGAGTTGAATTTGATATCCAACAATCGCGAATCGATCAACGCTCGTCCAACAAACTGTCCCAATACTTTAAACATCTGCAACGTTTTCTTGCCTTCTTCGGTTTTCAAGTATTCCTCGCTTAGAGGCCGGGCATACAGTCCATGTTTTCCAAACGCAAACTCACTCTCCGGATCAGACTCGTTCTCTCGCCACATCCCCAGTTTCTTCTTTGCAAACTCGCGTGACACCGTAGCGTAAAACTCAAGAGTCGGGCCAAGTCCCGTACCGACCTCATCAAAATATTCCACTTCAAGAACATTCTGCGAAGATCCATACAGCTCCATCACCCGGATCGCGCTCAGCAAAATCTGCGATCTCGAAATTCGTACTTTCTGACGCATGTTCCGCAGAATCGGGCCTCTAGAACGGCTGTTGTAGCTCGAACTACTATCGCGCCGACCGAGCCTTCCATTTCGTGCTTGCCACTTGTTCAAAAACCGGTAATGGCCAAACGATGTAGACTGTAAAAACAGCCGACGAGTCTCAAACGGAAACAGGAACGGATAGTGTCTCGTCAAGTCGCGACCCCAGTATGGAACGCACGAGCTCGCAACTATCACCGCCTCCTCGAGTTGTCGGTTGAGCTTCGACGTCAGTTTACTGTTGATGAACTGCGTAGTCGGTACCGGCGACAGATGCGCCCCTTCGGCGTCTTCAGCAAACAACTCCTTCACGCTTGCATTAAGCTTATGAAGGATTCGAAGCAACTGCAACACTGTAAACGTAGCCTCGTCCTCTTTCAGCGACTCGGGCACATCTTTGAATTGCTCGCCATACTGCAGCGCGTTCGACTCCGAAACCGGTGCGGGACCCGCGGCTTTGGAGTACTTTAGAGTATGTGGAATGTCTAAAGAACCCCTCGCAAACACAGAGGTTCCTGCATATTTGTGAAGCGCGGCAACGACCGTCATGTCGTGTGGTATGATCTTGCCATTGCTCTTAAACTCCACATGCCAGTCCCGAGGAGCCGATTGCAACGCCGATGAGTACGACTGCTTCGGCGTCAGCGTGCCCGTAGCTCGTAACAAGCGATCTAGGGAAAGACTAGCGCGTCTAGGTCTGATCTGCGCTGCAACAGGCGATTCAGTCGGGGTACCGTTTCCGGATTCGGCAGCGGGCGTTGCGGCCGAGTCACTCTCCTCTGCAGTATTGGATTCATTGGTGGTCATATAACCTTCAAGACGATTAACAACTGACTCGCTCGCCTCCCACGAGTTTTTACCGTCCTCTGCATCAGCCTTGTCTTTGTTAGATTCATTAGCTGACGAAGAAGCCTCTGCTTTTGCGGTCGTCGTCGAAGATCCTTCACCCGCCTCATCACTGTCGTCACCTTTCTGCTGACCATTGCCTTCTTCGCGTGAAGAGTTGTTTGCAGAGGCCGCAAACGACGCAAAAGAGGGAAACGAGCTGTTGAGCAGACTCGAACCAGACTTGAACCGACCCGTAGGCGTTCCGGTCGCCCTGTCGCCAATGCGAACTCGGAGATAGTCATCTAGAGTCTTCACCGTGGAGATCGCGGGGATAGAGACGATCATTTCGGCGCCTTCTCCGTCGGCATCGTCGCTGCTGAGTCTCAGGCGGACAGGTCCTGACATTACCTCGATCGGGTTCTCATTCGCATCTATGACCGGTGTCAGCTATCACTTCTACTTATCAATCAACATAATGTAAACATACCAGGAATACCAGCCGTAACGACCTCGAACTTCTCCAGTCTCATTAAAGACTCCTGAAGCTTGCTGATCAGTACGGCGAATGGCGAAATCGAGCTTCCATCTGACTTCATGAACGCCTTCATAAACTCTTTTCTGGAGGCCAGCTTTTCTTCTTCAGTAGCGCCCTCGGTCAGTAAAGACAATAGAGCCTTCACGATCCCAGAGTGCACGAGCTCATAACTCGAAATGCTCGTCAAGGCCTCTGTATTGAAATGAGTAGCGAGCTCGCCAAGCCATCCGGCAAGATCCTGCCCTGCTACCAGCTTGCTGGAAAACATGCGTAACTCATTCAACCCAGACTCGGCATCAGCGCCCGACCTCGATTCTGGCGGCCTGTATTTTTCAAGGAATTTCTGCGCAAAAGTGGAGATCCAGCTCTCGAGCGAGGACCGGTAGTGGAGGTCAGATGAGGAGTAGCGGTTGCGCATGGACGAGAACTTGGACTTTTCTTCCTCTTCTTCTCCATCTTCTTCCTCCTCGTCCTCGTCCTCATCACCGTCTTCGTCTTCGCCCTCGTTATCGTCATCGCGCATACGCTCATCCTCGTCTTCATGGCCATAATCGGTCTCCTCGTCATCATAGCGCTCCTCAATTGCGATCTCACTGCCGCAGTCAGTGCCTTCGTCAGCGTCGGCTTCCGGCATTCCCGCATTACTCCCCGGGCCGTTCTCTGCCAATCGCTCGATCTCGGCCATGACTCCCTCTCGCTCGAAATGAGTCTCATATATATTAGGGAACCGTCGGCGAAGAACGTCCGCGATGAGAAGACCGGCCACGACGATGCTTGGCTGCTCTTTCTGAGCAATGATCGACGCCAGAAGAGAAGAGAACTGGATCGTCTTCAGGCCCTCATACAGAATATCGCCGTCGATGTTCAAAAACATTCGAAGAAACGCGGTAACAACCTTCTGTCTGACATTCAAATCAGCAGTGCAGGAGTACACATCCAGCAAGACAGGCAAGAAGATCTTGACAAACCGCCGCACTTGTGGCTGGCAAGTTTTAAGAATCTCGGCTCTCTTTGCGTTAGCTTCCGGTGTACCGAAATTCAGCATGTCCATTGTCTCCATATACGTCGGACTCTCGGCTAGATCCTCTTTCTGGATACCGGGAAGCAGCTCACAGATTACGTTCAAAGTTGCTAATATCTGATCCTTGGGGCAGTGAATAACCGCCTGCATGACGAAAATACTGCTAGCTTGGTCATCAGGCTGGGACTCGGCAGGCGCAGAAACACCGGTAAGAATCTGGTACAAGATGTCGACCGCTCCCATCTTTAGCATAGTTGCGGAAAGCTCTGGTGATGCCTTTGCACAGAACGAGAGTGCTTTCAGGAAGTACGAGACAGCAGATGGGCCGACGACGTTGCTGGGTCCGGGGATCATCATGTCCATCATCTTCTGCAGCAAGTCCGAGCTCACGAGTTCTTCGAGCTCAGTAGGGTGATGTCTGAAACTTTCGATAAGACGGGCTACACTCAGACAACCTTGCTCCACGACTTTTTGATCGGTGCCCATCAGAACATTGAGGAGGGTCGGCATAACATCGCGGACTGTGGGGAAGCAGCTCACTGGAATGTTTCGACTGCAGTTTGCCGCTATTGTCACTGCTGTGCGTTGCACGCTTGTAGCGAAGAAGTCCAAAAACATGAGGCAACCTGCGAGACCGCCTTCCCGAGCCACGATGATCGGGTAGTCCGCTGAGATTACTTTGAGGGTCTGCAAATCGATGTTAGCATTCACGTTGCATAACAGCAAGTAAAAAATAAAGAAATGGAGGTACTCACGTTCAAGGCCTGCTCGGCCAAGTCGATATAGTCAACCTCTAGTAACTTTTGACACAGAACCGGAACAGCTCCGCTGTAGGCAACAATTCTTGTGGTCTGTGGCAATGAGTCCATAAAGTTTGCCAGGCAACGACAAGCGATCGAGACCGACTCGGGGTCGTCTTCACCGTAGATGGGACTAGACATGATGTCGACCAGTTCACGCACAATCTGGTCCGACGAAAACCCAGAGGAAAACATGTCCTCTGTAGACATTATAATCAGAATGGACAGCTCGCGAAGAGCGGCCATACGAATGTCTGGGTTTTCGCGTTGCTTCAGGTTCAAGAAGAGGTCTCTGAATCGCATAGACAGCTCAGACATCATACCACCCATTCCGATATCAGATCCGGTGACGTCTTGGGGGAAGAGCATGGAGATTCCGTTAGCACCAGAGCCCGCCATTGCGAATGAGTTCATGGATCCCCGGTCTGAGTCGTCTTCTTCCTCTTCCTCGTCATCGTCATCGTCGTCATTGTTTCCGTCGTTCTCACTCACAGCAGCGGCACCGCTTCGACTGTCAAGGCCTGTTTCGTGGTGATCGTCGTCTTCTTCGGGGTCGTGAGTACCCCTGAACCCTTCGCTATAGCTTCCTGTTTCTTCTTGGTCGTCATCGCCATCATCATCTAGACCAGCCATCAAACTAGCAAGAGTGTGATGACGGCTTGGCGAAAATCCGCTCCGCTGTCCGGGTGCGCTGCTCTCTGCGGCCTCGGCAGCCACGGCAGCCCGCACGCTCTCGAGATCCATCAGCTCTTCTTCGAGGTCATGATGGCTTCGGGCACGTCGGCCGCCACCAGAAGCAGGCGTTCGGCTGCTTTTACCCTTGCTCGAACCCGACTCTCTTGACGAACCAGACATTGGCTTAGACATCTTTCTCTTATGCTCGCTACTTTTGGATTTCTCTGCGGACAGTTCTGAATTTCCCGAAGGCGCGAAATCGGCAGATCGTCGGGCGCGTTTCGATGATCGTAGGTTTGTGGTTTCTTCCTTGTGTGCCGAAGAATCCGGAGACAGATCTGGTGGTTGCTCGGTTGGGTGCTGGAACCGTTTGCGTCGCGATGAAGTTGGTAGAAGTTGTTCGGTAGCTAGATTGGCAGCGCGAGATCTGAAAATACGAGTGAATCAGGTTAGTCAAAACTGCCCAGGCACAGTAGCAGCAAATTCTCAGACATACCTTGTGTAGTGAGATGAAGAATCCGGTGATGCTGCCTCAGAGGTCAAATGAGAGAGCTTTCTGTTAGATGAAGAGCGACCGGACAACGCAGCGGGAGAAGCTATAGCGAGCGAGGTTGTAGATTCGGGCTGGGCTTGATGACGGCGGCTTCGACCACGAAACTGGAACGTCGTCTTCTGGGGTAGTGAGGAAAGAGATGACTCTGCTGCTGTGGTACTAGTCGCTGTGGATGATTCGGTCGCGGCAGAAGAGGTGGTGGTGGCGGTTGACGGGAAGAAAGAGTCAGAAGTCTCTGGATTGCGTTCGGCGGATGGTTTCTTTCTTCGGGATCTGGCGTCCATAAGATTATCGTCTGCAGTGTGTCGGTATTCGGGCGCGGCGACACAACGGCGGCGAAATGGTCGGTTAATACAATTCGGCACTGGCGTACTTGTTGTATTGGGAATCAGTAGTAGTTATATTTCATGCCGTCACGGTCGTTGTCGGCTGTAAAGATTGCAAGGAGAATGGAAAGACCGTATGGGTAGGAGGGCGGGGAGATCTTGGGACCGAGGGTGTAACTGCAAGACAGTGAAGCGGTTTCGGTTAGCGGCGCACAAGTACCGATTTCCTAGCCCTGCATGACGACAGAGACGGTGAAACGAGAGCGAGCAACGTACCAAAAGCAAGATCCAAACACAACGGATGCGTCGGGTGTATGCTCAAATCCTACTCGAGGGACAAGAGGCTCTGCTGAGAATGCGTTGAGGCAAACCCGAAAGCGATTATGAAGCTGACCGGCTGTCTACAAATAGCCCGCAGTCAGTATATCGCAACAAGCAGCAATCGGACCAGGGAGGATAAAGGGCCAACTAACAGCGTAGAGTAGTGTTGTATATAGACAGATGTGGATTCTCTGCCTGCTGCCTGATTTCGTTGTTAGAAGACTCTGTTAGTTGCTGCTGCTGCCGTGAGGGTGTGTGATGCAGGGCAACTGCCACCGAGCCTGGTCTCGCTGGAATCGAGCGCGTGCGTCACTGTTGCTTGCGTGCGTGCGTGCGCGCAGCTGCCCTGGATCACAACTGACAAGGAGGAACATACCTGGTTAATAACAAGCAGAGAAGACAGGCAATCCAGTGCGAGATGAAGCAATATTCTCGTAGCTGGACGGTGGTGGGGGAAGTGGTGAGTCTTAGAAGACAAGGCGGGGCGCGGAAGTGGCCTATTTAACTCGCTCACACATTCACTTTGTGGCTCGCTAGGTGGCTTCCAATCGCCATCTTTTGCTGTGTTTATGCCGTAAGTGGATAACATTTGCTGATTTATGCATATTTGCTTGGGACTTTGACGACAGTTTACATTACTTGTTAGGGTAATACCTGAATTTACTCACAATTACTACAGCAGTTAGATTGGTCTGGTATGTGGGTTGGCATTATTATCTTCTATACTATATCAGGCACATATCACTCGATTAACAGCCAAGCAGCGGCTTACGCCTTCAAGTATGGGCTCAAGACCTCAGAATCAAACCTATATTGATGTTTAGTTAGTACTCGCTCACAAACGATTGCAAAGAATTATAAAAAATAAGACACATACACATGGTATTGGCCGTTAAGCTCCAGAGGTCCCTTGACCACAAGAGTCGAGATCACGTTGGCGGGACCAGCGGTCGAGAGAATCGATCCGGTCTCCTTGACCTTCATCAGGTACTCGATGTGATCCTCCTTCATCTTGGATCCGTCTATAGATCATATGTCAGCTGGGTTTCAAAAGAGAGGTCTAATTGAACTTTTAGTGGACTTGAACTCACGCTTCTCGCGGATCTCCTTCTGCATGTCAGAGTCCATGACACCGGGATCAATCGAGACAAAGAAAAGCTCGGGCTCCTCAACAGCAAGGGTAGCAGCGAGATGGTCAACGCATGCCTTGGAGGCACCGTAAGCTTCCCATCCGTACTGTAGAAGAACCACGTTAGTATGGAGAACGATGAATGCGGCTACCGCGTGGTGCTCTGGAATATACGTACGTAGTGCGCTTCGTGGGAGGCAATCGACGAAACAAAAACGACGTGTCCCTTTGTCTTCTTAAGATGAGGGAGAGCGGCTTTCATCTACAGGATCATCGTCAGTGTCAGCGCTGTCTTCATAGATGTGAGAAAATACGCTCGCACTTACGGTCACCAGACTCGAGAAGTAATTGATATCAAACAACTTCTTGAACTCGTCAATGTCAACAGTGCCAACAGTAGCAACAGGAGCAATAACAGCAGCGTTGAAGACAATTCCGTCGAGCTTGCCGAACTTTGCGATAGCGGCCTCGACGGCCTTCACGCCGGTGCTGTAGTCCGAAAGGTCTCCGCAGACAGTCCTGCCACAATAATTAGCAACACAGCTCAAGTAAAAGTCAGCACAATAACTCAGTCTGGTACGTACTCCACCTGGCCGGGATATTTGCTGGCGAGCTCTGAAAGGCTGGCCTCGGTTCTAGCGACGGCGACGATGTTGGCAGAAGTAGGAGCGGCGAGCAGAAGCTCGGCAGTGTTCTTTCCAAGGCCTAGACATCCTTATTAGCATTCCAATCTGTAGCAGACTGTGAAATTCTTCAGTGTACCTCTTGAGGCGCCGGTGACGATGTAAACGGGAGCAGATGGAGCCATTGTTGATGTGTGTTAATTAGATCTGTTAAAACCGATAAGCGATTAGCAACCCTCGGCGTCCACAACAGTACTCACAAGACTCCTCAATGTCAAACAGTTCTGCTAGAAGTTCCTCACTTACTCTTATATATCCTGCTGGGGAGTGAAGATCGTATGCTGCTGTATGTGAGAATATGCAAGGCAGAATGGAAATTCGATGTCTGAAGATAAGCCCTACGCCTGAAGCTTGAGCCCTACTCTCTTATCCAATTTCCGACAAAATGTCCCGACACTTAAACCTTATGATTTCTTGTCTGTATTTGTTCAAGAGCTTCTACAATTCATTTGATTACAATTACTGAGAACAGAATGCCTATCACATATTGTTTGAAGTGGGTAAATTCGCTCGAGGGCGGTTATTGTGCGCGAGGGATCAAAAGTGGTGGGGAAAATTTCAAATTTCGGTACGGATTTTATAGCCCTCTTCGGATCTAACTCAGGACTCGAGCGGGGTCTGATATAGCAGTGTCGAGCTCTCCAGCACAAATCACTATGCATTTGTTTATCTGTCAGAGATAAAAAATGTATCTGGCCGGCAGGCATCTTGCTATCACATCAAGCATGTACTCAGCTTGTGCATCAAATCATGATATATTTATTAAATCCGACGACGACCCGAAGACATTAGCTACGAGACCAAAAGACAATTGCTAAGCACATCAACGGCCTATATCTATGCATCGCACTTATTTATCAACATACTCAGCGAGCTTCTCATCCGTGAATCTATACCAAAAGAAACAAAGCAGGTTAGCAGCGACACAGATCCACAAGTTGCTTCTCAATCAGCGGCTCACCTTAGCGTCTTTCCACTCAGATCCATGGGAGCTTTCATCAAGAGGTTGATGGCAACGCCGCCGGGGAGCGAAGGAGGCGAGAGAGCGTTGTCGGTCTTGAGGTTCAAGAAACGTTCGTGCTCGCTAGGCTTCATCTCAGGGCCATCTGCAGTGATAACATTGTTAGATTGCAGTCGAACATAAAGAAGAAATGTGCAGTGGTGATTGGACGTACGAGCCTCGCGCAGGGCGACCTGCATGTTGGTGTCCATGACACCGGGGTCGAGAGAGAAGGTGAAGATATCGGGCTCCTCAGCAGCAAGGGTAGCAGCCAAGTGGTCAGTAGCAGCCTTGGAGGATCCATAGGCACCCCATCCGTACTATGCAAACAAAGTTAGACTGGCTGAATATCAATTGCTGATTGTCTTAACTGTTCAGCAACACAGGGCAAGCGGTTCTTACAAAGTAGTGGTGAGCCGCTCCGGAGGAGATGAAGATGACTTTTCCCTTAGAAGCCTTAAGATGGGGAATAGCCTCCTTCAAAGCCGGCAGCATCGAGAAGAAGTTAATATCATACAGCTTCTTCCACTCGGCCGCGTCGGCCTTTGCAACAGCAGCGATCGGATCCAAAACGGCCGCGTTGAAGACGATACCGTCGAGCGCGCCGAACTTGTCGATTGCAAGCTTGACGGCAGCGATGTTGATCTCGTCCTTGGACAGATCACCGGAGATGTAGGCGACCTGGTCGGGGAACTCGGTCGCAAAGGCCTTCAAGGGCTCTTCGGTTCTGGCGACCAGGACGACCTTGGCGGAGATAGGAGCAGAGAGCAACTTGCGGGCCATGGCCGCACCCATGCCTAGTCACGAGTCAGATCGCGCCCAATTGAAATAAGAAACAGAAACACAATACCTCTCGAGGCACCAGTGACAATAACAACAGGCATTGTGAATATAACTGATTGATTCGCCGAGTATTAGCTATCGGGAGAGACGTAAACTCGGAGAATCCCAGACTGTACGCACACGTTCGATAAAGACCCAACCACGAGCCCCTCAGCTGAGGGTGAGACCGGCCGGATCACCGAGGGTACAAAACCCCGCAGATCGTAACACAAAGCCGCGCGCCTGTCAGAGATCAATTAAGGTTTGATCTTATCTGATCAAAAGTCGGCTAGCGGCCTTTGAGTCAGCTAAGCCTTTTTTATTTTTATTTTTCTTTTTTTTACTTTTTTCCGATTATACTTTAATCAGCTCACAGGGCTGCCATCTCAAACGCCACCTGTGCTCTTCTTTTTGCCGCTATCAGACAAAGGCCGAAATGCAAATCACGCAGCGGTCGTTTCAGATCAGTGCAGTGGGTTGGTAGATGAACGGCGAAGGCGGCCGTGCGCGTAGAACAGTGACTGGTAGCTAGTTGATCTTCGCCACCGCGAGTGTGCACCAGAGTTGACGTGGCGATAACAGATAATGTAATGAGAATAAATATATTCGTTAATTACGTGACTTCCTTGTCACTACCATACATGATATATGCCAATAACCCGTAGCAAGAACCAGCCCTGACGAAAAAAAAACAGAAAAACAAACTAAAAACTAGAACAAAAACAAAACAATGAAGAGCGAGCAGCCTTAATAAAACCATGGATTCCAATCCTCTAAAACAATCATAAACACCGAACCGAAAAAACCATGAGAGGGTTTACAAAGCAGTGTAGCCACCGTCGATGCGGACATCAGTACCGGTGCAGAACGAGCTGGCGTCGGACGCAAGCCAGAGTGCGGCACCGGCAAGCTCCTCGGGCTGGCCGAGACGACCCATGGGGGTGCGGCCCTTCCACTCGCTGAAGAGAGCGTCCTCGTAGGGAACGTTGAGAGGAGTGTCCATGTATCCCGGAGAGATGGCGTTGCAACGGATGCGGTGCTGGGCCCACTCGGCGGAGAGAGACTTCATGAGGTGGACGACAGCGGCCTTCGACGCGTTGTAGGCAGACTGCGGCTGCGGCCAGTTGACGATCGAGGCCGACATGGAGCCGATGAAGATGATGGATCCGCCGTTGCCGGCAGCGATCATGTGCTTACCGGCGGCCTGGGCGCAGATGAAGGTGCCGTTGAGGTTGATGTCGATGACGCGGCGGAACTTGGCCGGCGAGTAGTCCTCAGCGTGGACGAGGTCGGCAACGCCGGCCGAGCAGAGCAGGATATCGATCTTGCCAAACTCACGGACGATGGCGTCCATGGTGTCCTGGACGGCGTCCTCGTCGCGGACGTCAAGACGGTAAAAGCAGGCCTTGATGCCGAACTCGTTTATGATTTGCTCGCAGGCCTTGTCGCCGAGATCACTCTGGACGTCGATGATGGCGAGACCGGCGAGACCGGCGCCGCAGAGGCCCTCAGCCATGGAGTAGCCCAGACCGCGGGCGCCACCGGTGACGACGGCGACCTTGCCGTCGAGGCGGAAGGAGTCGAGGATGTTGCGCTTAGCGGGGCGGGCCGGGGCGGGGGTCTCCTTGCAGATGTCAAGGAACGGGATGGTGGAGGGGTCAACCTGGATGATTGCGGCCATTTTATGTGTGTGGGAATGTGAGAAGAGAGAGGTGAGAAGCAGAGAGAGAAGCAGAGAGAAGAAGCAGAGAGAGGACAGAGGAGAGAGAAGGAGGAGGTGAAGAGAGAGAGTATTTATTTACGTTTTTTGCTCAGGGACTCGAAAACATTTCCAAATCTGGCAGCCCAGATCAAGCTTGCGCTCGAGTCAGGCGCGCGTGACGGAAGCTGTCAGCCGGGCCGCTTCTGCCATCGGCTTTCGGTTTTCGCCCTCGTCGTCGCCCGCCGCGCCCGGGCCAGAGCAGGTGCCTAATAGAAGCAGCTGTGCACGAATTTGCTGTGGGATTTCATTATTTCTTGTTTCTCAAATGAAATAGGAGAGATAAGAGCAGGATCGGGGGTGTATTTGTACATGGCGAGTGTAAATAAACAAACCCAACGTAAACAAAGGGCAGGGTTTTCTTTATTCTTTTTCCTCTTCTTTTTAAGCATTTGACTTCGCCGACCCCGTCGCCACCAACCTGGACCTGGTCGCCCACAACGAACAAGAATTATCAACGCACGTGCGTCTTCTCTGTTTCGCTGCTAATTTTGTCTAGAGCAGGGCGCTGCAGCCGAGAGGACCGAGCTGGAGACGCAGGCGCAGGTCATTGGTCGCTGGTCCATTCCGGTGGACTGGACCCTTGTCTGCTGCTGCATGATGCTGCCTGCACTGCCCGCTACTGCTTCTCGGCCTTAAAGCTGCGGGGAGGTGGAGAATGCAAAGAATGTGGATCTAAGCCTCTTTGTACTTAAAAGGTCCCTTTTCTCTCCTCTGCCCTGCTCTGTGCTGCTGCTGTGCTCCACTCGCTTAAACGCGGCGCGCCTCCTACCTGCGCCGTTGCTCAGACGACCCTGTGTGTTGTTACTCGCTTTCAGCCTAAATACTGCGCACATCTCCTTAATTCAACTTAACTCAACGCAGTAGACTAGGATAATTGGAATGGCATTGCAACCCGTACACTAATACACAACAGAAACAGCAAGACAGTGCAGGCTTCAGTGATTGCTGCTGCTGCCCACCCTGTCCTGTCTTACAACTAAACTGTCTATCGTCACATCTTCGACTCGATATCCAATTAATAAAACAGATTCACGGACGTCCACTTTGCAAGTATCAAACGCAATAATTTAATGTAATCAAAAAAACAAACATCAGAACAACACAATAGAAAGAGGAGACAGATTCAAACACGAAATAACCACATAAATGGAGTCACAACCACATCTAAACTAGCTCTACATAATTCGCAGGGAAAATACCCTCCTTTCCATTCCGACGTCCAGTCCACCAATCGTCCTTGGAATCGCTCTTCTTCGTGATCGTAATCATATCTCCCTTGCGGAAGTTCAAATCGCCGCCCTGCTCGCCCTCAAACGTATACAACGCAACCGCTTGGATTCCACGAGGTCTCGCGGGCCGCTCGGCACCGCTGTCGCTCCTGATCCGGCGCCCACTATCGCCGCCGCCATAGTCCGGCTTCGGCGCCGTCGGGCGATGCGGCCGGTCGCTGTACGTCGACTCGAAATTGCGACGTCCTCCGCTGCCTGAGCTTTCGCGGTCGTATACATCGTCTTGCCATCTCGACGCCCGGCCTGAGCTGCCACTGCTGCCGCCGCCTCCACTACGGCGTTGTTGTTGCCGCCGTGTCCGCGCGTATTCGTCGTCCTCGTCGTCATAGTCATCGTCGTAATCATCCGCGTACCGGGGATTTGCACGACTATCGCTGCGCGATCGCGTCGATCCGTATCGTCTCTCACCCGAATCGATCGAGGAATCGTCGTCATCATCGTACGACGGAATGTCGTTGTATATATCATCATCAAACACGGACTGGAAGTTTCCGCGGAATATCCGCGAGTCCAACACGCGCATCAGTGGGTCGGCCGCAGGTGGGGCCTCGATCGTGCCAGCCAAAAGCTGCTTCGCAGTCACGTTTCCGCCGTAGAACTTGCGGTTAGCATCACGGCGCTCGAGAAGGGCGGAGCCCTCGAGCGAGACGCCGGCGAAAAGACCTCGCGTCTTTGAGTACGAAAACACGGCCGCGACAGACTTGAGCGAGGCAGTGCCACCGGCCTCTGCGTTTCGACCGATAGGGCCGGCGGCAACGGAAATGTTACCGCCCAACGTAATCGAGCCGAGCTGGGCGAACGACTCGACTGCTGCCCGCGTGTTCAAAATCATCACGAAATCGGTCAGCTCGGCGCCGATCTGCCCACCGACACCGGCGCCCGCCGTCACGATCGCAGATGGGGCAGACCAGCCTATTAATCGTTAGTATTGTCCAATGCTATCTAGTAAGGCTTTTGATGCGAAAACCTACCGCCATCGGGTAATCTGGCAATGACAATGCCTGAACCAGCACGGCCAGAGAACAGGAAGCCGGCCTTAAGCACAGTGATGATAGCAAGGCCCTTGGCGTGCGCGAGAACCGAGGGAGGGATGACCTACGAACAGCAGATTAGCATCACCACATCACCCTGTTCATCCAAATATAGAAAAAGAACCAAAGCATCTGCGAGACATACCACATCCATACCAAGGACCTGGTTAGGCTTAATGAACGACGACAGAATCCTTGCGGATTTCCTACGCATAGAGGTCAGCATTGCACACTATCAGCGACCACAGAAGCGCCAACGACCACAAACACCAAACACATAGTGCTGCACTCTAGCATCAACAAGCAAATCGACAGAGACATACTTGCACTCGCTCTTCAAGCTACTTGGGATCGGACTGTTGATTCCCACCATGACGAAATAGAGGAAGACTGAAGGTCTATCAGACTAGCAATTAAACGCAAAGAAATAATTCAACGAGCGGAACAAGCTGATAAAAGCACAGAAACTAATCAAACGTAGCAGACTGGGCTTCCTGTACACAAACGCTGGCTCGACGACAATTCTGAGGCTTGCTGAACGTAATGGAATTCTATCTTCTAATAAGTCCTCGCCGTAGACGTCACGGTCTCCGGGAGGTGGCGGGGACGCTGCCGCCAACCGCAATCCTGACCCCTAACCCCAGCCAAGCTATCCGGCTCGCAGCGGCACGTGGATTTCACCGACTTCTGCTCTGCCTTGTTCCGGGTTGTCCGGAGTTGCTGTTGTAGAATTCTTGGTTAATTCAATGAAGACACGAGACATGTCATGTGTGGGTCCGCAGCGGTGTTGTCGTCGCAGGTGGCGACCGCTGCTCTGTCGCGGCGGTGTCTGAGGCGGTCTTCCTCGGCACCTCTCGGTCTCGATCTACATACAATCCACGACTACTCACAAACCTATCCAGACGCCACAATGCTTCGCGGTGTCCTATTGTCACCTCGACAATGCTTCTCAGAAAAGAATAGCAAAGAGTAAAAAAACTTTATAAACCTGCTCAATCGTACAGCCCTTCGTCTCCTTCGTCAAAATCGTAGTCATCCATATCGGGCGCAAAGCCGCCGTCGTCCTCGGCATCGTCGCCTGCAATAAACCCTCCGCCGCCGTCGTCGTCGTCATCTTCTGCTCTCTGATCTGTATCATCAGCAATGAATCCGCCTCCATCGGAGTCGTCATCGCCGTTGTCTGGAATAGTGTCCCGCTCCTCGTTCGGCTCATTCGGCGCGACTTCTTCGCCCACCTGTTCTCTGCCCTTAGCTTCGTTCTCTTCAGCTTGTTCTTTCTCCTTCTGATGCAGGTCCTTGAAACCCGGGTTATGCGCAAGTCGTTCTTTGATCCGTAGAGCTTTGAGATACCTGCGCCATCTTTCCAGAGCCAGGTTGAGCTTCTTCTGATCTGCTTCAAACTCCAACTGTTCCTGCTGCGCTCTGTAGACAGCCATTACCGCTTCCTCGTACTCTTCCGCTACAACGATACCGTCCAACCGCGGCGTTGCCTTGCGGTTCTGAAAATCAAAGCCTCCCACCGCGTCCGCGTAGTCGATCTCAAGTACCTTGACGGCATTAGCAATCCCCCGCTGGCGCAGATGAACCGCTCCTTTAGGCACCATCGACGGCACAAACACGTCCAAGTTGCCGTAATCGTTCCGAGGAATCTTCCCATTCAAAACAGGAGGCGGCACATAAATGTCCGTCTGGATGTGCGCATACAGCGCGACCTCCTCGTCCTCCTCCTCTCCCGCCCCGTCTTCATAGTCGCTGTCGAGCATCGCCGACCGCGACTTTGGCAGCGTTCGCTTCTTTGTGTGTTTCAGCGGCTGCTCGCCTACTTTCACCACCCGTCCGATCTTGTACCATTGCATCGCGGACCGTAGCGTCTGCACATCGCGGCGGCGATAGATCGGCTCTGTCTCGCTGTTTTTGCTGCGCCCGACAGCGATCGTGCCACACGCTACTTTTGGATGGATAATCTCGTTCTTGTGAAGATGGCGCTCGAGGACATAACTAATGCTGTTAGTACTCATTCGCATGATGCTATGTACGAGTAGACTTACACTGGGTGCCCTCTGAAATCCTGGATGTTGTTTGGTATATCTTCTGAAAGCTCCTTTTTGAGCAAAGCTGCGTCTTCCATCTGATCGATACTCTGCAAACAGATATTAGCACATGTCGCATCATGAACCAAAAAAAAATACATACCGTTAGATAATCAGTCTGAAAGCATCTCAGCATCTGATCAAACCATATCTGCCCACTCGGCTCGTTCGTGATCCTCAACTTGCGAGTCTTTGCATTGTAGTACTGCGCATACCGACGCGTTACGTCCTTTGCATGCCCAGCCTGATCAAACGCGATCGCATACGACAGCACATTCCTTGCCTCGGACTGCGGAGGCTCGAATTTACTCTTCGAGCGAGGAATCTCGACCAACTTGAGCACCATGGGATCTACGGATACCCATTGCAGCCCCGCCTCGTCCCAGGCTTCCACCCAAAACACAGGATACGGCGCCTCGTCAAATTGAGAAGACTCATAGTCATTAGTGGTGTATGTCAACGTCGGCGTGCCAAGTCGTGGCTTCCGAAGTCGGACAGGCGGTCTCTTTGGCACCGACGACTCGCTGTCGAAATCACTACTGCGCTCATCGTTCAGGTCCATCCTTATAGCTTTAGATGCGCGGCTCGCCTTCGTCTGAGCACTCTTCGTCGAAAACGTAAACGGAAGTGGCTGAAGAGAAAACACCAACCGGGTACGGACCCTGAATGCCCGTAAGAGAGCGCAAAATCCCTGTGCTCCGAGATCGCGAGAGCCTTCTAAACGTGCGAGCGAGCGCCGAAAGTCACTCAGCTCCAGCGCTGGCTCGTTTCCTTTCTCCTTCTTGATGTTCTCAAGCTCCTCGTACGTCCTTTTGCGAATTCCTTTGTAGACGATGTGGTACCTCCGGTTCCAGAATTCCATCAAGTGCCGTAAGCCATCCAAGAACTTGCGAGTTCGCTGAGTGACGGGGAGGGTTGGGTCTGGTTTTAGTTCGTCCTCTATACCATCAGGCACAAATTTGGAGACCGTATCCTTCACCGAGGCATCATTGCACCAGCGGCTCCTGGTAGACCCATGGCAGATCAAACACACGAGGTGGAGCATATGCGTCAGCATCCTCTGCTCGCGATCTTCTTTTGTGATTGTCGGTTTCTTTCGTTTAGATCTCGTCGGTGTCGTTTCACCAATCGTAAACTCGACAGCTTTGATCTCTTGTGCTGGTTCCTCTGACGCTGGCGCTGCGGAATCAAGAGGGGGGACATCGATTTCCACATTCTCCCACTCCATATCATCGTCCGAGTCATCGCCATCGTCCATATCATCGTCTTCGGCAGATCCAGATTGGCCGCTCTTGTTATTCGAGCTAGACGCATGTGCTTCATTCCCTGTTCCATCCTTCTCATCATCAGAATCATCGTCTGACATTCCGGCAAACGAGCTCGCCAGATAGGCAGCGCTTTCACTCGATATCGGCGCCATCAGTCTCGGCCCTTGCGCGCTATCCCCGGCCGATCCCGAATCAGAATCTATCTCTATCGCTGATTCTCTGGCTTTGCCTTTTCCTTTAGGTCCCCACCCCGGTGTATCGGTTTTGATCTTCGGTGTCTTGCGATTGGGAGAACGAGCAGTGGAGGCTGGATGGGATGGTCGTTTGCGGCCTCGAGGTAGCGTATCGTCGACATCGTCTTCGTCATCACTAACTTCGTCGCCGACTATTTCGTTCAACATTTGTGCATAAGCCGTCGGGACTTTTCTCTTTCTTGTTAATTCCAGCGCTCCGTTGGACGACGGCGCCGACCGCGAATTAGCGGTAGTTGGCGCCCGACTTTTTGCGACGCCGCCGTTTCTCTTCCTTGGCTGAGACGCGGAGGCAGATACTGTGCCAGAAATCTCTTGCTCAGCATCACCTCCCGATGAAATCGAGATCGCCGAAGGTGAATTGCTAGCCACCGAAAGTACATCATACACATCCTCTGTCTCGAGTTCCTGCCTGTTAGCTGAAGGCAGCACCCGTTTAGAAAGTAATAGTGATGGTCCCGATGGTGATACAGTATCACGCCGCTGCCGCTGACCAGACGCACGGGATCTCGCTATTGCCGTCGCCGGCGCTGGAGATGAGTTATCGGTCGCAGGACCTCTCCCCGAACGCTTCACCATTCCAGACTTTATGCAGAACCAATCAAAGCCAGCTAATCACAGTAGATATGCAGCTTGCCCATCTTCTGCGAGCAAGTTCTCACTTTGTTAACGACTGCAGTGATATACAAAGTGATCAGCAGTCCGGCGAACATGGAGAGTCAGAAAATCCAAATATTTGGGTTCTCGTTGATGACGCATAGATAAACTCTGCTCAGCGTCGCGCACGTGATCACGCGTTGATTTATAGCGGGCGTGGAAAGGATTGCAGACCAGGCGAGATTGTATAGAAGACTGAAGAGTGATGTAGTCGATTGAGTGAGAGATTTGCCGTGAGTCTATGTTATCAGTAATTACAAACAAATCGCCGGCGAAGGCAGTCACGGAGACAGAATTGGCAGATCAGCCTACTCATCTACATCTCCATCTACGTCCCGTCTCCCTTGAATGCGGAAATTTCCGTCTTCTATACAAGCCAAAAATCCAAAATTTCGCTATATACAGATCCCACTAAAATACACTATATAAATTCTTACTCTTTGCTGACAACCGCATACCAACATAGTCCCATAATACCGCCGATGAAGATCGATATCGGCGCAGGCACGTTATATCCCCGGCCGCCGAGAAACGCGACAGCGGCACAGACTACCCACCAAGGATCATTACCCAAGCTGATGCCGTCCTGCCATTTCTGTGAGAGATATCCTGATTCCCAGATACGATAAATAGCAGTCCAGATCAGACCCACTGCCGAAGCGTTGACTCCGCGGAGAACACTTAGAACAAGAGGGTACCGGCGGAGCTTATTCCAGAACGTAAACATTCCCCCGGCTACCAGCATTCCAGGAGCGTACATAGCAATGAAAGAAACAATAGCGCCTCCGATGAGCGATGAACCGTGGTTGTGGTATGTCAAAGCTCCCAGATAGACGGCAAAATTGAAATTTGGACCGGGGAAGGCCTGGATCAGGGCAAGACCGATGATGAAATCTCGGGATGTCACCCAACCTTCGGCTACAATGTACTCTCGCAAAAGAGGAATGACTACTGGACCACCTCCAAAGATAATGGTTCCTGCGATTTGTTGTTAGCTGAATTCATGGAGATCAGTAAGAGATGTCTGGTAAACTCACCGGCAAGGTACAAGTTTGCAAAAAGCTGGAAAGTAACAGGCAAGTTATTCGTCGTCGCTCGAACAACCATAACAGCAATAAAAGATGCCAGGAACGCGACTACTATTCCCACGCCCAACCACACGGGGTACTTCTTTTCCTCCTCTTCCGGCTGCGGCGTAGGGACTGAGCGGATATTGCTAGCGTCGACTCCGCCACTTCCGGAGGCTTCTGGCTCAGATATCGGCAGTTCGGGTGTACTTGACGACTGCATACCCTGGCGCACACGCTTAGATGCAGCTGCGCTATGGTCTCTCGATGGGTTGATCTTTGCACTTCCCGTTTGCGCTTCACGATACGATTCCGGGAGCCAAACACTGTCGTCTTCAAGGTCTCTCAGTTCAATAGATTCCCTGTGTCTATCTTCACGCTCTTCAGAGTCTCCTCGTCCCCGTAGTCGCTTCTGCACTTTCAGAGAACCTCTAGTCCACCATCGCTGGATAAAACGCATGTCGTAGATCAAAGCAATGAAGCCACCGATAGTCATCAGGACGGGGAAATACCAAAGAGCTGTATAGCAGATCCCAGCGCCTCCTCCCAAAAAAATCAAAACCATGCTCAGCTTGTCTGTGATTGCTTTGTTGGAGAGACTGATGCCAGCGACCAAGATAACTCCGACGATCGCCGCGTTGAGACCGCTCAACAGAGCGTACACGGGTTCTGGTAGGCTGTCTCCGATCTGACCCACTCCCGCCGCAAGGATGAACATTGCAATAGCACCTGGCAGTGACCAGTACAGAAACGAGAGAATTGCGGGCAGTAGGGAGGTGTGTAAAAGTGTGATGATGAATAGCAATTTGGTGGACGCCGAGCCAGGTAGAGCTTGCGCGAGGGCAAAGAGTTCTTGGTATGTGGAGTCACTCAGCCATTCGTATTTCTCGACAAAAATTCTATTGAACTGCAAGTCATTATGTTAGTTAACAGGCTCAACCGTGTCTTGACAGGAAGTGTAGGTAGGGATCGTCACATTTTCGAATCTAGATCATAACCAGGATCAGTATTAAGCCTGCAACCACAACAGAACGCAAAGATGCGGCACTCACTGCACCACTGGACCACCAAAAGACGATATTCCCATATGCCATTGCGTTTTAGTAACATCTATTATTTGCTCGCGCAGGCCAGCTGATCCCAAATTCGAGAGGTTCAATAGTCGAGCTCGAGAAATCCGTGATGGAGCTAAGCCATGACTCATTAGTACTGCAGATCTTGATCCTGACCACAGTTCACCTACCTTCTGAATCGCCCGCTATGGAACGGGCCCTCAAATTCTCCTGCATATCTTTCGTATACTATTTTCTGAAGAAACCAGGAAAGCAGACAGCAAACGAGCGAATAATGTGAAAAAAAGGCGTTATTTTTAAAGTATCAGGTGCCATAAGCCGCACTTTCTATGGCCTCGGCGATTTTGCATTTTATTCCCAATTCTGGCAGTGCAGAAGACGCCTGCTAGATTGCTAAAAGCAATGGTAGCAAGATGGCTTTAGTGTATTTACTGCATTTAGAAATAGAGAAGCATTTCTTGTGTTCATTGAAGCTCTTGTTCTCAGACTGTGCGCAAGACGCGGCGTGGCACAAACCAAACATGCCCGCATCGTATATAAAAGCTACGCAACTCCCCGCTTAGATCCATGTTCAACCCCCAATACTCTCGGTGTCGAATCTTTGTATTCTAAATGGCCAATATAGCATACTATTTGCGTTTAGCTTTGGTGCTTGCTGTGATACACGCGAAACTTATTGCAGCATTTCATCTCAACTTCAGGGCGACACCTCCTACGCGTTATGAGGACACATTCATTACCGAGGATTACAGTAATGAAGCGAACTATGCTGAGCTATCTGGTCTTAGATATTACTCAAACTGCTATCTACGCGACTCCTCCACGAGCGGCGCTGATAGCCCATCTGGAGATCTCGATCCGATATTCACGAAGCTATGCGAGCTCTCCCCGCCTCCTTCATGCTTCAGAGACATGCTGTCTTCAATCTTGCCAATGTGCGGAACGATATCGACAGAAGAGCGAGTAGTGGTTTCAATCAAACTGACTCTTTGTGAACTCTCGGCCGCGCATGTTTCACGTCCGCTCTCGTGCTCGGGAGACATGACGGCAAGCAAAGAGCAGCGGGCATGCATGAAAGAGATGAAAGCGTCGCCTCAGCTTTGGACTTCTTTTAGTGGGAATTTCAGGGAGATTGCTACTATTTGCTTAGCTGAAAAAGCAAATTACGAAAAAGGTGAGATTGGGAGCTTTGACTTGGTAGAATGGTATATATAGTTGCTAACGTTATTCGATCTATAGAGGAGTTTATACGCCTCCATCAAAACATCACAGCAATACAGGCACAGTTGCTGCATATACTAAAAAGTCAGATGGCAGACATATATTCAGAAGCCAAGAATGTGCCTGATGCACTCGCATCATGGCATCAGTCGATTGTAGAAGTGGAGAAAAGACTGAGCTCGCTGGATGAGTACTTTTCTATGCTTGCGGCAAACATTTCCAACAGACTGAGCGAGAAGACAAGAGAGATGGATCTGGTTTTGGATAAAGAGCTGGAAAGGTTGACGAGAATTGATGGTATTACTGCAGATTTGCTAAGCCGATTCGAGAAAGTAAGTTGAGCTCTGCACGTACTGTCCGAGAAGAACGTGTCGCTAATCATATTGAAATAGGATTACACAGAACTTCACGAATCTTCGAGATCAAGTCTCGAGTTAATGAAGATGTCCAGAGAAGCTGAGCAAGAGTATGTCACTCAGGTCAATTTGGATTTGTCTGGCTTTTCTGAGGATATTGGTAAAAGCCATGGTCTGCTCAGCGATTTAGTATCAAATCTATCAAACAAACTGAACGAGGCAGCTGGCGCATCTCTAGCGCTGAATGAGGCGCAGGTATGTCGAGACTGCATTAAACTGCATTCATTCAGAATATGTACACTGACGATTGCTGATTAGCTCGGCTTGGGAGAGCTAATTTCGACCGATCTGGCAAAGGTTGGCCGTATGTCGGAGCTACAGAGTAGCATGCTGGGAGAAATGCAAGAGGCAGAGAATATTTTCGAGAATCTTTCGGATGCGATACTAGATCTGCAGGAGACGACAAAGGGTATCATTGTTGAGCTATCCGACGAGGCCAAGAACGCAAGCGAGCAAATGAGAAGCAACTTTGAGCAAATTGAGGAGACAGTCGCGCGGTTCCGGCTCGCGGTCGAAGAGGCGCGGAATGATCTTTTTGGAAATGGATTTCAAGATCGCGCGATTATTGTTGTTGCCACGTTTATCCTCGTGTTTATTGGAAGGCATAATTCGAGTTTCACAGGTATGTTTTCAGTAGAACAGTGACAGTTGCTAGGTTCGCTAACGGTGATGATGAATGAAGCAGGGCAGCTTGTAGTCATTTGCGGGTTTCTGCTATGGCCGACATTCATATTCAGCATAATCAGAAAGATATCTGGTTTAGGCTGGCGCTACTATATAGTTGAGCCGACAGTCATATTCCGGCCGGATATACCTAGACTTGTTCCACTTTTTGCAGTCGTCATCACAATCTTTGTGTTGTTGCTGAACCTGATTTGGAGAACGAGCATGCATAGGAAGACAAGGTGAGATAGACCTAAGCAGGAACGGAGAATACCTGCTGATTCAATGATAAGTTCTAGAGGCCGGCGATTGACGGAGGAGGAAGTGAAAGAGAGTCTATATGTGGAAGAGTTCAGCGCGGACGTCTAGGAGCTGGACGCATCTTCTGCTATCGTCATAAGTTGGCTTGAGCTGCAGTGTAGATAGCTCCGATAAGCTTAGTGCACGAAGAGTTGCAGGAATGGCACCAAATAAGCTTAAAGGAATGACATCATCGCGCAGCAATCACAAAGAGGACGGGCCGGGCCGACTACGCCGACAATACGACGCGGCGCCGTCAGTGCTGCGGGTGAGAGCAAAATCCGGCCCGGCGCTGGGAG
This sequence comes from Myxozyma melibiosi, assembly GCF_037950935.1. NCBI lineage: Eukaryota > Fungi > Ascomycota > Lipomycetes > Lipomycetales > Lipomycetaceae > Myxozyma > Myxozyma melibiosi. The sequence continues at coordinate 2,287,948 of NW_027042915.1, read as the reverse complement.
GAATTACAAGAAGATGAGCGGATTTGCTTGGCTGCGAGGAGGATAAGAAGAGAGACTTGCGATCGGATGGAGGGCTGGGAATAGCAGATTGAGCTGGCTATTGTTTTATTAGTTGACACACCAATTTACGTAGAAATCAGGCGGTGACGGGAGATGTTCAGCAATCTCAGAGGACTTGGCTCGGTTGGGTTGAGCGAATTAGCGTGGGTGCCGGAACAGACGGATCCGCGAATCGGATCTCCAGCCATTTATAAATACAGAGTTGATCGACTTCTGGCGTATCGCTACATCTCTGAAGACTACTTACATTGCACATCTTGCTCTGTATTCCGTTTTATAAATACAATTCGCAAGAGTTATAACTTACTACATACAACAATGTCACCTCTATTCCCCTCGATTGCGGAGATCGACGCTCGTTTGAGAGCACCGACGGCCGAGAGCCAGAAGAAGTCCAGCGGGTTCTGGGCTAACAGCGCGCTCCCGGTTGCAGAGAAGAAGCCGACGATCGAGCTGTTTAGCACTGAATACTACTGGACCTGCGCGCTCGGTGGTGCTTTGGGTATGTCTACTGCGTGTGGATTGTGTGTTAGAGGAGTGATTGACTGACTTGATTTGATAGCCTGTGGACCTACGCATTCTGCTGTCACACCTCTTGATCTGGTGAAGGTAAGATCATATATGTTCTAAGGAGCTCTTTTGTAGACATCGGACGGCGCTGACGACGAGCTTGTGATGAAATAGTGCCGAAGACAGGTTGATCCCACGATCTACAGCAGCAACATGCAAGGATGGAAGACGATTATCAAATCCGAAGGCTTTGGTGGAGTGTTCACCGGAGTTGGTGCCACGTTTATTGGTTACACTGTATGTCCTCTCTGTGGTCTTTAGTTAATAGCTACGGTACTAACACGAGACTTATAGTTCCAAGGAGCAGGAAAGTACGGACTGTACGAGCTCTTCAAGAAGAAATACAGCGACCTTGTGGGCGAGAGACTGGCGTTCGACTACAGAACAGAGGTCTACCTCGCCGCGTCTGCCTCTGCCGAGTTCTTCACCGACCTCGCGCTCTGCCCGTGGGAGGCCATTAAAGTGCGCACGCAGACCACTATCCCGCCGTTTGCCTCGTCTGTGTTTGACGGATGGAACAAGATCACCGCGACCGAGGGCTTCGGTGGCCTGTACAAGGGCTTGGTGCCGCTGTGGTTCCGACAGATTCCCTACACGATGCTGAAGTTTGCCTCCTTCGAGCGAACGGTCGAGAAGATCTACGACACGCTGCCGAAGCCGAAGAGCGAGTACTCGACGCTGCAGCAGACCGGTGTGTCGTTCCTCGGTGGATACATTGCCGGAATCCTGTGTGCGGCCGTGTCGCATCCCTCGGACGTGATGGTCTCGAAGATCAACGCCGACAGACTGCCTGGCGAGTCGATGGGCGCGGCGGTGGGCAGAATATACTCAAAGATCGGGTTCGTGGGTCTGTGGAACGGGTTGCCGGTCCGTATCTTCATGATTGGTACGTTGACTGCGATGCAGTGGTTGATCTACGACTCGTTCAAGCTCTACGTTGGACTGCCTACTACCGGCGGCCACTAGATTGCTTATAATGTGGATTTCTGTGTAAGATTGTTTTTCGGTAATAATAAACAACAATAAATGTAACAAGTGCGGTAGAGCAGATCAATAGACATAAGCTGGAGGTGGTCGAGCTCAGGCTCATCGCGGTAAGTTCTCGGCAACTCTGAGGCCGCCGCGCCGACGTGTGCGGGGTCCCCGTTTCGAGCAGGTGCCGGTCGCAGGATAAAAGCCGGCTGGATCCGCTCTTCTTCCTCAGTCGAGAAGTTCTCTTTAAAACAGTTCAGAGAGAGAAAGATATAAGTAGTTTGGTGTCTGCTTTTGCTTTCTTGTTGACTCGTGTCTACAGACATTTAATCATCGATACGCTCACAACCACACCGCCTCCCTCGGCAGCTCATCCACTCCACCCCCAAATCAAGATGACCTCAGCAGCAGACGTCTTTCACATCGAAAGACGCGTGTTTCCTGCCGCGATGCCGCGCTCGACAACCCGCGCCGTCGTCAACCCCGACACCGACCGGCTCGAGGTCGCGGCGAAAATCTACAGGCCCAAGAGTAATCCTGATCCGCGCGCGGGCGACGTGACTATTGTTGCCGCTCACGCGAATGGGTTTGCGAAGGTGGGTTTGTTTTTTATTATCTGCAAATTAGTTGGAGCTGGTTCTGACGGTTCTGCGGACTTTTAGGAGCTCTATGAGGTGCTGTTCATGGAATTACTAGCACTTTCCGAGAAAAACGGGTTCAGGATACGGTATATCGTGATTGCAGATGTAGTCAGCGAGGGCGAGTCGGGGATCCTGAACGAATCAAAGCTCGGCGACCACTGTGAGTGTCCTTCACTGCCATCTCATCATCTCTACACAGGACGCTAATAGTATATACCACAGTCTCCTGGCTGGACTGCTCACTCGACGTCGAGCTCATGATCCAGATCCTGGCTCCTCCTCCGCCATTAGTCGCAATGGGCCACTCCTTCGGCGGCGCTATCCTGTTCAATCTTGCGACGATCCATCCGTCGTTATTCACGGCGCTCATTGGCTTGGATCCGATCATGGAAGCACGCGTGGACGCGGAGCAAGTTGCGGTGATGCCCGCCACTCTTTCGGCCCGTAGACATGATCTGTGGCCGTCGAAAGAGGACGCGCGGGATTACTTTGCAAAGAGGAAGATGTACCACCGGTTTGATCCGCGGGTGTTTGAGCTCTGGATGGTGAGTGTTTTTCTATCACAGCACTCCCGGTGCCATCACTAACCTTCATCTAGGAATATGGAGTCCGGCATCTTCCGACGAAACTATACCCCAGCTACCCAGGCTCACCATCGACCAAAACCTCAGACGCAGTGACTTTGACGACGACTCGGTACCAAGAAGTCTACGTCTTTGTGCAACCAAGCGATCCGAACTCGAGCGCAGGCCCGCTCCACCGACCAGACTCGTTCATGGTATTTGACAAACTCCACAAACTGACCTCCGCGCCGATTCTCTTTATCTCCGGCAGCCTTTCCGACGTGTCGGAGCGGTTCCACAAGAAACTTGAAATCCTGAAACAGGCAGAGTATAAGGTGATGAAGGACGGCGCGCACTTGTTCCCGCTCGAGTATCCGACTGAGACGGCGGAGTGGGTTGCGCCGTTTCTGGGCAAGACGTTGAGCAAGTATGAGGAACAAAGGAAGGCCGATAGGGCGTCGGGGAGATTTCCGGATCGGTTTAATGATTACTATAAAAAGCATCTGAAGATTGAAGCCAAGAAGCCTGCAAAGCTATGATTGATAAGACATCTGAGAGATGATGTGTTGGATATAAAAGGGGCAAAAGGGGACAATGCACTCTATAGAGGTTCACCGTTTTATTTTCATGTCCGTCATCTATCTAATAATAATTCATCCAAAAAATTCATATTCACAGAAACCAAACACAAAAAATGATCTAAGCAGTGCTTCCTACTTTCATCTGGTCGAACAGCGACACTCCCAAGTACGGCGTAGACGAAAACGCATGGTTGTCGGCCACCAGTTTCTGGATCTGCGACGAGAACTCTGATATTCTCTGCGAGTTGCTGTGTAGAGTATCTGTCATCCGCTGATGCTCCTCCTTCATCTGCTGGCGGTCGCGCTCGAGCTTCTCGAGTAATGCCTTGTAATGATCCCTCTGTGCCTGTATAGTAGCCAGTTGGCCAGACATCTGCTCGGACTGTGACAGCTGGCGAGACTGCGACGCCTCGTGCGCCTGCGTGATGCTTTCAAACTGCTGCTTGAGCTCGAGCAGATTCCGTTGTAGCTCGTCCTTGCCTGCCTGCGCGCCCACGAGCTTGGACTTCATGACTGCGACCTGCTCTCTCAGCATTAGCACGTCTTTCTCGCCCGTCACCTTACGCGCCGACACCGCTGTCTTGACCAGTTCGCGCGAGCGCACGAGGTGTTTTTGCAGCGTGGCTTCTTTCTCGGCGTGTCGCTTGAGCTCGATCTCGTGCCTGTCTTTAAGCGACCGCAGCGCGTCCTGCAGCGCAGACTTTTGCGTCTCGAGGTCTTTGATGCGCATTCTCATTTCCTCGGGGTCGGTCATCGCATTAATCGCTGCCGACGAACCCTTACTCGACGCGAAGCTGCGCGCGCTCGACTCGGAAATCGACCGCGCGTGGCTGCCGTTCTGCAGCATCTGCATCGAGCTCGAAGCGCGCGCGGCCATCGACAGCTCAGACGGGCTCCTGATCGAGACTTCCTGTAGCTCCTCGCGCATTCCCGTGAGCATGTATTCCAGGTTCTGGGAGTTCATGCGCTCGTTGTACAGTTTGCGCTGGGAGTCTTCGAGCGCGAGTTCGAGGGACTTGATTGTTTCGTTTGCTTCGATATTTGCGGTTATTAATGCGTCTTTTTTGCCGGTTTTCGATTTGCTCTGTGTTGTGTTAGAAAATAGTAGATAGTGATAAAAAAGGAAAAAGGAGTAGGTACCTTTAGTTGCTCCTCAAGTTTCTTGCGCCTGCCTTCGGCTTCTCGCCGACCCTCACGTTCGATCTCGACCGTTTTCTGAAACTCAAGTCGCATCTGCACCTTCTCCCTCCGTTCTTTTCGCAGCTTCGCCTCCAGCTCCTGCATCTTCTCCGGGCTGAACTGCAGCCCGCGTCTGAACTTATCCTTCGCCGGATCAGGATCGTCGTAGTTGTCGTCGTCGGCAAGGGATGAGCTGCCGTCGGAGAGTTCGGCGACCTGGTTGTCGTCGTCTGCGTCGTTGTCGTCGTTGACGGTGACGTACTGATCGAGCAGGCTTTCGAGATCAAGCTCGCGCTTGATGGAGGCAGCGAGTTCGACGGAGACTAGCCTCAGCTCAGACTGCAGCGTCTCGACAAGGTCGTAGTTGTACTGCGCCATCGAGCGGTGCACGTTCCCGGCTGAGGGCGAGGACATGGATTTGACGGCAGACAGGGTGTCTGCCGACGCCTGCTTGATCGAGGACGGCATGTGGATTTTCTTGATGTGGGACTGGGTGCGGCCGAAGAAAGCGTCGAGTTTCTTGACGGTGGTGGGGGACTTGCCTGGCGAGGAGCCGGTTTCGTCAAAGGCGTCGTCGTCGTCGTCGACGTAAGTGTCGTCCGAGAAATCGAGTCTGCCTGCATCAACGGCAGCGGTGCCGCTGCTGAGAGTGGTGGACTCGTAGGCGGCAGGGGAGGTGGGGAGGGAGCCGGCGGTGTTGTAGCTCATGGAGCGGGAGGAGGTAGGGGAAGAAGGGGAAGGGGAGGAAGAGGAGTAAGAAGGAGACACGGTGAGGGCTGTTGCAGCCGGCGGCGAGGATCTGGGCGAGACCGAGGAGACGGTGGAGATGCGGATTGCGCGAGGGGTGGATTCGCGGGAGGCGGCCGCGAGGTGGACCTGGACGGCTTCCAGGGGTATTGCGTCAGTCGAGGAGGCGGACGAGGAGGTCGAATTTGGCACCGACGGCGAGCGCGAGGACGAGGCGACCGAGTCCGAGCGGTCGGAGGCGGTGCTGGTGACGGAGGTGTGAAACGAGTCCGCGGTCGACGAGTCCGAGCCCGAGCGAGGTTGGGCGGTGAAGTGGAAGGAGCTCGCGGTGCGGACAGAGGACTGGCGGCGAGGAAATTGCGGCCGAGGTGCGCTTTGAAGGGGACCTGGGAGGGGGCGAGTGGTATTTGAAGGTGCTGAAGATGCTGATGATGAAATAGTCGTAGTTGTAGTTGTAGCTGTAGTCTGCTGCTGCTGCTGAATCCGCGGATAGCGATCCAAATCGCGAAAGACGAACGAGTCCGGCATCTCTGGCGACATTGGCGACCGCGGAGGTGCGCTGCTGGCGGCCTCGTTCACAGATTCCTGCTTCGTCGCCAGCGTCGCGTCGTTCTTTGCTTTTACTCGCAAAGTGAGGCCCATCGCTGCTGCTGCTGCTTCTTCTTCTTCCTCTTACTACTCTACCGTGTGTGTGAGTATTTGTCGCAGTCGACGAGGACCGCGCGAGGAGGAGGAGTCCGCAAACTCTCTTTCGCGCGTCTCGTCCCAATCGGGAAAAGCGCGTGAAAAACGCGTACGCGCTCGCGCGTCATATTTCTACCTCGCACACGCGCCGCAGGTCGGCACGCGTCGCGTTTGTCTTCTACTCTACATCGTCGCTGCTATGTGATATACAATTCTTGTCAATTTTGGTTCTATTCACATCGCTGCAGAGCTCTGTCTCTGTCTAGTTCTCGAGCAGGCGCTGGCACGCGGCCTCCACGTCGACGACCTCCTTCGCCGCCTCAACGGACGTCACGACCGGCAGCCCGTCGTCGTCCACATACACGTTATCCTCGATCCGGATCCCGATCCCCCAGAACTGGCGCGGAAACCGCTCGTCGCCGTACGGCACGTAGATACCAGGCTCGATCGTAATCACATTGCCGGGCACGAGCGGGATCCGTCGCGAGACAGTAGGGCAGTCGTGCACGTCCAGACCGAGGTGGTGGCCGACGTAGTGAGGGTAGAGAATCGCCTGGAGCTGGTGCAATGACACGTTGAAGCCGATGTTGCGAAGCTCGACTGCAAAGTACTCCACCGACGCACGGTGGATGCTCTCGAGCGAGTGTGAAGGCGTGCAGAGTTTGATGCATGCTTTTTCTACGTTCAACACCGCCTGGTAGAGATCGCGCTGCACGTCTGTGAATTTTCCATTCACGGGCCACGCACGCGAAATGTCGGCGCTGTATCCTCCATATTGCTAGCATTCACTCGTTAGCTTAACGTTCTCTCTCTGCCGATTCCTTAATCACATTTGCTCAACTTACCCCTCCTGCGTCGATCAAGACCATTTCTCCGTCACTGTTCATCCTGTCAGCTGCTAACTCTCACTCACTCAATCCAACACTACTTACTTCAACAGATCATCATTTCTCGTATAATGAATTCCAAGCGCATTCTACAACAATTAGCATCTCCCTTCAAACACAATAAAAGAGCACAGCATGCATACCTTCCCACCAGCAACAACAGGCACGTATCCCGGCTTCTCACACCCGCCGATCTTAAACGCATAATCAAGATACGCACTCAAATCAGCCTCCTTCGTAAACCGCTCGCCATACGCCTTTGTAATTGCGCGTCCCGAGATCCGCCCCGCCTCGCGCATGACTGCGAACTCGGACCGCGACTTGACTGCACGCAGCGACTCGACTATCGCGCCTAGCGGCTTGATCTGGTGAGATTTCTTGCTGTGCGCTTTCATTAGCTCGACGATGCTTGACGCCGTGGTCGCGCGCTTGGCGGGGGGAGTGAAGAATGTAGACACGTGCGAGGCGGAGGAGGGTAGGTCGATGTATATCGTATTTGCCCGCTTCACGATCTTGTCGAGAAAGTTGCGTACATGTGCAATGTCTCCGGCCTATAACTCTTATATATCAGCAACATGCCCGTACAGAGCAAAACATTCAATGACAACATACCTCATCGGCGTTAAACACATCAATCGCACCCTGCGTACCCGTCCGCGGTCCTTCCCACAACTCCTTCTTCTCATCCTTCGGCTGCACAAACATATGAAACACATAATCATCCTCCACCGGCTTCTCAATCACCGCCACCGCAAGTGGCTCGTTAAATCCCGTCAGGTAGAAAAAATCCGGGTTCTGGTGGAACTCGTAAAAGACCGCGCCGGACCGGTACTTGATTTCGTTGCCGACGAGAATGGCGGCGCTGCCGACCGGGAGCTTTTCAATCAGCTTCATTCGGCGGAGGTGGTACTCCAAAGCCGTGATTCCTGGCGTCACTATATCTCAACATTAGCATTCCTCCACTCAACTAGAAAGAAAACTGTAGAGCTCTCGATACATTCGCCTTCTTTGAGCATATGTGGCCGCGTCTCGTACGTAGGCTGCCCGAACCCCGCCTGCACATCCACCCCCTCGGAAGAGTACTGTCGAGTCTGACACCCAACATCGCTGATTCTCAACCGACGCTCTCTTGCCGACTGTATCTGCGCTCGTTGAAAACTGGAAAACTTCCTTCCGGACGAGATGCTCGCGATTACCGTCTTCCTCCCACCACTGCTGCTGCTGCCGCCGCCGCTGCAGATAACTCGCGATTGCCGCGCAAAAAGTACACAGGCGCTATACCGATTCATCTTTGCCGCTCTATTATCTCAGCGCTGCCTCTGTATCGTCGCAGACTTGCTTTGACCTTCTTTTTACGTGCCAGAGTTCGGAGACATTGAAAATTAGTTAATTCCGGACCCTCTAAACTCTAAATGTGGAACTCGGCATCTTCGCTCAGAGAGAACCGAGTAACTACATTACAGCTGCTAGTTCACTTGATGCTCATTATTTGTAATCTCATGTAAATCATCTGCACAAAAACATATGTATATCCACATACAGACAAAGAAGATCTTTGCCGTTTATCCATGAAAAACCCGTTTACTCGACTCTAGCTACTGCTGCTGCACAAACACAACAAAAACAAAATATAAAGACTGTAAGACTGTAGAATGGAGAAAGGAGGTATATAGAGATGTGTAAAAAGTTGAGAAGACCAACGCCAAGACGAATATATACATAGTATGTATGTAGTAATCAGAACTCACAGATCGCGACGCGGAGAACAAGGCGCAATGGTTTATATTCTAGAGAAAGAAGAGAGGATTACTTCTGTTTGTCCTGAACCAATTTCAAACGCCGAGCAGCATCGTCAAAGAGATGCAGATGCGATCGGCTTCGGTGACTGCTATTCAGGTTAGCAGCTGATGCACTCCTCGGGAGCGCTGCCAGAGGAGGCGACGACGCTCGCGACGGAGGACCAGACGACCGGGCCGAGCCCGGCGCGCTGTTTGCTGCGTCGTCATTGTACGTCGGCAGGCCTGAGAATTGCGGGTCTTCAGAGACAGGTGTGCGGATGGCGGTTGTGTACGAGGGCACTTTCGATAGACTGCTCAGGTCGAGCTCGAGCGGGCGCGACTCCGGATCGGCTGGCGTGTGGAGCGGCGACTCGATCGGCGAGGCTCCGCGCGACAAGTGCCAGTTCTGCGCCTGGTCGAGGCCGGAGAAAGCTACAGTGCCGTTCGGGTTCGAGCACGGAAGGGGAGTCATTGAGCCCAGCGGAGTCACACTTCCAGAGTGTCGAGATGGGAAGTACGAGTCGATGCCACTGCTGCCCCCGTTCGACGACGATAAGCTGTGTCCGCTGTGTCCGTTTGGACTCGCGGCATTCGCTTGGCTCAAAGCCAAAGCGCTGAGACCCGCCTGCAGCTGTGCGCCCTGGGTGTCCAAAGCCACCATTCCCAGAGCCTCTGCGTTCTCGCCAGAGTTACGTCTACTCCTGATATGCGGAGTGTTTGCACCACTGGCACTCGGCGTATTCCAGCCCGAAGTCGAGATGTCTTCCCACAATCGATCGTAGATGTGGTCGTCGTAGCGCGGCGGCGCAGAGTTGTCCTGATCCTCACTCAAGGGCTGCATCGTGATCTCCTCTCCATCTCCAGTCACGGGAACATTAGGTGAGATGAACAGCGCGATCGGAAGCGACGCACGCAGCTCGGAAACGTGGCCGTCGGGGTTCTTCAAGCTGACGGCAAACTTGAGCTTGTGCCGCACCTCGATGCATCCCGGGATATCGCAGTCCTGCGTACACTTGTTGAGACTGGGTGGGATGTGGAAGAAATCGTCGATTGTCCAGACTGATTCGGGAAGATCGCCTTCGGCAACGGTCGGCGCAGGGATGGTAACCTGCGCGACCGTGCGCACGTTTGCGTGACCGGGACCGTGCGGGATATGTAAAGTATAGTACTCTTTGAGAACGATCACGATCTGTCCTAGCCGAAGTCCTTTGAGCAAAGGCTGGAGTAGTAAGTGAACAGGTGTCGACGAGCCGATCGCGACTGCTTTGGATGGGATGCTGATCGAGTAGTCGACTTTGTTTGGCCACACATTCTCTATCGACTATTGGCAGAGTTAGAAGGTGCTGTGAGGTGTCAGAAGAATGATTGGTGATTACCATTGTTTGGGAAAGCTCAAGGGCTTCCGGTCCTAGGGTGCGGACAACGCGGATATGCTATAGATAGTGTCAATAACTGCGATAAGACCAAAGTTTATGCAAGTGGGATCAGCCAGATCGCGTACCTTCTTCTTGATCAGATTGTTTGCGAATCGGCCTCGCTCGACGATAGCTTTCATTTTGTAGATGATAGAAGCTCCTTCTAATCCTTCCACGGATTCGACAAGTGCTGTATGAATACAAGATTAGCACTGAGTATGAGATAATGGACTCTGCAGATCTACTTACAACCGGGGAGAATGACCTCGAACGGGTACTCGTAGTTTCCTATACGTCGGTCAGTAAAAAATAACAGGAGGATAGATGAAAAAAGAAGGTGTAGCTACCTTGTCCGATGGTATGGCTTGTGTTCTTTGTACCTTCCCAATCTAGGAAGTTCCAAGTATGATCGTATATGATCTTTTCGTATTTGTTAGTCCGTTGGGTTAACCCGCGCGAACTTTGAACTGTATCTTGCCAGCTATTAAAAGTTAGGAGATTTCGTTAGTTCAGTGGCCTTGTTGAACAGAAAAAAGATGAACCAGACATACTTCATGCGGATGGTGCCATAGAGGCGCAGGGAGATCCGCTTGACAGAAACGCTCTCTAGGAAACTGAGGACAACGGCGCCTTTGAGCAGCACGCCGGCGGACTCATCAGGATTTCCTCGGACGATGATGACGTCGTGATCAGCCGAGTATAGCCTAGAAGAAGGATGGGATTAGAATCAAGGGATCAAGGCGAGGAAGGGGCGGGAGGGTCGAGTCATGCCGATCCACGCGTATTGTGATCTTGCGGTATCTCCTGCAAAGAAGCACAAAAGCAAACAAAAGAAAGAAAAGACGCACCTGATGTCAAAGTACGACAGAGAACTGCTGGTACGCTGAAGGATGTTCATGTTGGGCTGCTAACTAGGAGCGCAGGCTGGGATGGGAGTAGGCAGGAGCGGATTCCGAGTGACGTAGGCGAGACGAGGGCTCGCTCGGGTGAAGTCCCACAACAAGCGTCGCTGGTGAGCGGTGAAAGAAGAGAAGAGCAGATTAATGAGCTGACGAAGAGCACGAAGCAAGAAAGAGCAGAAGACGAAGAAGATCTGTTGAGACCAGAGACCCGCCAGACGAGAGCCATCGGACTGCCCAAAGTGTGAGCCTTTGCCCGTCTGAGCCCTAACCTGAGGCCCACCTCGGACTAGTCAGAAGGCCCCTCCCTGCCTGCCGTCCCCCTCCCCCACCCGGCCGCTGTCAGTCGGCTGATTTGTAGCTGCGAAGTGTTTGTTCTGTTCCAACCAGGCGCACTCACTTATGTATTCATAAAGAAAATAATAAAAGAACGGATCTCAGCGACAGAAACAGACAAGGAACCGGAAGCGCGGTCTGCCAGCAGCGGTCCGCACATCCGCCGGAACCAAGTTTCGAGCCCGCTTAGTTACCGCTCGGCAGGACCGGACTCGTCTAGAAGCCCTGTTTCTGGCTGCTCCTCGGGAAACAATGAACAAAAACAAGGAATCTCGAAAACAAACACGCAGAAAAAATTAAATCGCCCGCTGCTGCTGTGGACCCTGCCCACTTTTGCCGTTTACGGCAGCTCTGCTCCCTTCTCCCACCCGCCCTCGCGGGTCTTCTCGGGATCCTCTATTGTCCTCTTCTCTCTTCAGGCTCTCTTCAGGCTCTCTTCCGACATCGTAGATCTCGCAATCTTCCTCTTCTCTTCCGAGACAGCGGCGGATTTACGTTCTTCCGCCCCTCCTCTCTCTCCCTCCCCCCCCCCCCCCCCGCCGCACGTGTCTCCGGCTGGTCTACTAAAGTGAACTAGTCGACTAATTTATATATACCTTTATTTACAAACAGTCAACCTCACTAGCATGCTTACTTACTCCCGCGTCCAGACTCACGATGCCTCCCGGCTACCCGTCCGGAACATCCACGCAAGAACCCCCACTCCCACCGCCACCGCAGCCGACGCATACACAATAGGCATCACCGGGCTTTCTTTCTCCTCGGGCTCCAGTCTGTAAAATTATAGTAGATACGTTAGTCACCTATCTGTAAAACAATCGCTGTACTGCAACACTTACACAGGAGTAGCCGTGCTCGGCGACTGCGCTGCCTCGGCCAGCTGCACAAACAGCTCCGATAACGACGACGTCCAAGCTGAACTGACGTGCAGAGGCGCCGACAGCCCGATCTCTCGCGTATATGCATCTGGCTGCATATCGCATCTCTGCTGCTGCTTGTCCAGATCCGCTTTCAGTGCCGCAAATACAACCGGCAGCCGATCTAACTGCGGATATCGTTTCTGTATTTCGTCAGTACTCTCTCCTCACCTCTTCCTACCAATCTCACTCAATCTTACCCGCAAGTCAACTATATGCTGAAAACTCTCTGGATTCGAAGAGTCGTATGTATAGCACAAAACGTCGCACTCATCCAACTTTGTCGGATTCTCAAGCACCGCCGGTTCTAATTCACCAAGTTCCTCCAGCTAAAGTTAAATATCAGTCGTCCGTCTTCCACTCACACACCCACAAAAGAAACATATACTCACAATCAAATAGCACTGCTTTCCTCCTTGCATCTCAACACTATTCACTGCTATCCGTGGCTTGATCGTCGGCATATACAATGGGTAAAACGGTCGGTTGAGAAACCGGTCAAGTAACGAGCTCTGCAGTACACAAATTAGTAAACCTAGTCAACAACTATAAAAATCATCAATGCACTTACCTTTCCGGAGTCAGAAGCACCCAGCACATAACAGCTAAACACATTCCGATCGACCCTCCCCGCTTTCGGCCTCGTATTTCTTCTCCGTCTGGGCCTCGTCACCTTCAAAGCAGCCGTAGTTGATCCCTTCGGTCCCTTTCCTGACTCGAATCCAAGCCACGCCAGATATGCTAACGTAGTCTTGTGGTCCTGGAACGTCGTCATACTCCACTGCGCTAGCCACCCTTGCAGCGTTACATATCCTTCCTCGTTACACAGCGTGGTCTTTGGAAACTGAGATTTTACCCAAGACTCTGGAATACCTGGCGTTGGCGCAAACAGATTGTTCAGTTCTTTGGAATTCAAACCGCCGTCGTTGTCCTTGTCAAAGAGCAGGAAAAGGTCCACGAAAAACCGATAGCCTTCGGGACTCAGCTCAACACTCGCGTACTGAGGCACGTCAAATCTAGGATACAGAAACTTATCGCTCAGCGATAAACTATCCGTATAATGAAACGCTCGCAGAATCCCCCATGTAGTCTCATGGCGTCCTTTGATAGCAAACATCTTGTTTAACGCAATAAACCCATCTTGTGAAATACCAATCTCATTAGCTCCTCCGGGCTCAGATTTCTCAATCACTGATTTAATTTCCTCGAGATCAAACGGGTCAAGAGTTTTGCCGAAACACTTTTGTTGCAAGTCGTTCATTTCTTTGTCGTTCAGGTATCCATCTTGGTCGCGGTCACTCAGAACTATAGTCATATTAGCACCACAGATAACTTAGTCAGTATATGGACACCACTTACAGAAAATACGCTGGAGAGCGGCCTTCGTAGGAGGCTTCAAATCTTGCTCCTTTGAGTCGAACAGAGGGGCTATCGGATGCACGATCGCTTTTTGGCACAAATAGAACGCCTACACAGTCTCTAAATCAGCATATGACACTTTGCAAAGACAGACCACAGACAAGTACCTGGTTCACGTTGTAGTGCGCCTTTGCACTTGCTCTGATACACGACTCGATCTCCTTAAACTCCTCCATCATTGGCACCATCTCGTCCATTATGAGCTCGTTCAACTCTTCGTCCAATGCAAGATCGCACTTGTTAGCACAAAGAACGACAGGAACCTGTACAAACAATCACCCTAATTAGCGAGTCGCAACATCTAGTAATGCTCATTGAGGGAAACTCACATTAACTCCCAATGATCGGAAATACGGCAGCCAGAACAGGGGAATACGCTCTGATGTATAATGGTCAGAATACACAAGCAGAATCGCATTCGCCCGTCGTATTTCCCGATTCAAAGACTGCCTGTCCTGTGGCATAGAAGAAGTGTCCACGATTGTCATCGTCATGTTGTTCACCGTGGCCATGAACTCGGAGGGAATCGACACCGGCGGAAGCACAGATTGCAGATTGGGAACAAACGTTTCCTTCACAAAGGACGTTATCAGACTATCAAGAACAATTCACAGTTAATACCAGACCATCTGTCCAACGTCGAAATCGATCTATCTAACCTGCTCTTGCCCACACCTACAAGTCGAGACCATAGTTAGTACCTGATCTGCCAACAGCACAGCAAGCAAGCACCAAACAGTCCTCACCTTCATCACCACACAAAACAAGCCGGACATCGGACGACATCTTGGATCAGCAGCTCGCAGCTCGAATGGTTGACAATCAGCCCAGCTTCCATCTAGCAGCACTCCAGCGAACATCCGGGAGCAAGAAACATCTGCTGACACATCAATGACATAATCTATTCACGTGACCACAAAGAGACCGGGTCCGGGTCCGGGGCCGGTCGAGTCAACCCCAGTTCTGCCTCGTCTTCTCCGCAGCGTCCGATCGCCTGTTCGCATCCGCACCTGCTTCGGCCTCGACTCTGCACAGCGCCCGCTTTCCTGCTCTTTTTGACCGTTTCCGAGGGATTTTCATTCATTTCTGCTTTTCCACCCGCAGTTCTCTCGCAGCAGCAATGTTCGTTCTTCCGCCGCCGCCAAAGTTCCCCGTCGGGAGCCCCGCCTATGCTGCGGCCCTATCGCAAATGCGGGACCAGAATCTCGACACCCACAACACCCTCAAGTTCCCCACCGGCGACGAATATGTATTCACTACTGGCGAGGGTACGTACAGGCTAGTAGACTGTCTTTCGCTACCTGTGCTTGGCGCGGGCAGTTTTATCTGACTCTTCAATCTGGCTAATTACCCACCTAATTATAGGCCAGTATACCCTCCGCGAAGATATACATCTCGCCACTCCCCCTCCTCATCCATCTGAGGTCCCAATCATTAATCCAAACCCGCTATCTACTGCTCCAGTTCCTGTGACTGCTGGCGTCAAGCTCTCGCTCTGCAGTATCAAGTATCGAAGCGATTCCAACCCAGGCATGTATCCGACCACCACCAACCAGCTCTCGATCGCCGAAACCCGCTCCTCCGTGGGCTCGGATTTCGACGATAACGCGAGCGACAGATTCTCTACTGGTGGAATGTCGAGATTCAGCGGCGCAATGTCGTCTTCTCTCGCGTCGCAGTCCCAGTTTGGATCATACATGGAGTCAGATAGCAGCGCCAATGCGAACGCATTGAGCGCAGTCCTGGCTAATGCTGTCGCGAGCCCGTCTTCTTCAAAGGACGGAAAGAAGAGGAAGCCGAAAAACAATATGGCGAAGAGCAACAGCTCGTTTGTCTCGCGCATCACTCCGCACGAGCACCTCGCCAAACGGCTCAGCGAGCGACAGTCTGAAGATCTATATTTCTTTGCAAACATCAACAGATCTTTCAACTGGATGGACTTTGCTGCTCCAAAGTATAAAGTGAGTTACAGGTTTCTGTGGAGTTTTCACTGTTTTATATCTGCTAACTGTTTCTGCAGCATGAGCCTCTATCTAAAGTGCTCTTCACCAAGGCACATCCCATCTGCCATGACGTAAACCAGCTCACGAGGAGCTCGCAACATATTGATGTCGCCATGGGTTTCTCGTCTTCTGACATTATCTGGTACGATCCCATGAGCACCCGATACAATCGATTGAACAAAAACGTGAGTACACTACCTACTATCCGCCTCGATTCTGTATCCCCTGATACGGAGCTGACTGTAACGTTATGCAGGGAGTGATCAATAGCTCGGCCTGCGCGGATATCCAGTGGATCCCGGGATCAGAGAATCTGTTTATGGTAGGACACATGGACGGATCGATTGTGATCTACGACAAGGAAAAAGACGACTCGAACTTCCAGGATGAGATGAACAGCGGTCTCGCACCGGACGAGCGTAAAGAGACGAAAGACGGGTTCCAGGTAATCAAGAGTATACACGGAAACCAAAAGATGCAGAAGCAGAACCCTGTTGCTTATTGGTCTGTGTCGCGGAAACCAATCACCGCGTTCGCGTTTTCGCCCGATTGCACTCACGTTGCTGTTGTGTCTGAAGACGGATATCTGAAGATTATTGACTTCCTGAAGGAGAAGTATGATTATATGAGTGCTAAAGTATGTCTCATTTCTGTTTGTACTAACTTACGTTATTGTAGATTGGTCGATGTGTTTAGCGGATACTATGGCGGACTTCTCTGCGTGTGCTGGTCGCCGGATGGTCGATATATTTTGGTATGTAATATTGAAAACAAATCACGCGACTCGTCACACTAACTTTTACATTCAAAGACCGGAGGAGAAGACGACCTTGTCTCTATATGGTCCTTTGCATCTCGCTCGCTAGTCGCACGCTGCCAAGGTCATCAATCGTTTGTTCGGTCTGTTGCATTTGATCCTTGGCGGTGCGATGAGCGTGTATACAGACTAGGAAGTGTTGGTGATGATTGCCGGCTTTTGCTGTGGGATTTCTCTGTTAAATCTCTGCATCGGCCACGGGGAGTACGTTTTCTGTCATCAGTTCTTTTTATTTTGGTTATGTCAGGTTCTAACTTTACGTTGATAGAATGCGCACCGCGGTAGTGTTTCCTCTCGATACAGCACAAACAGCAAAAATCTCCACGATCTCCAAAGCCTTCGCTCTGGCCGTACTCGGTCGGACTCGAATGCCGTCGCTGTAGACGAAGAAGAGGCGTATCATCCGATCGCTTCCAAAGCTAGCATACCCATTATCCCACCCGTGATGGTAAAGCCCCCTTTACGTTACTTTTGTCATCTCCATTTAAATTTCTTTGATACTGATCGACATTTAAAATCTAGTCCAAGCAAGTCGACCCTGATCCGCTCACGAGCCTCCATTTCAGAGAGGACTGTCTAATAATCACATGCCACGACGGCCACATCCGAACATGGAACCGTCCGTCGGTGCATTCGGTTGAGGGAGTCGTTCAGCAGTGATTCGTTCTTTGATTAGTTATGCATGGTTACCCACAGTCAAGCGATGATTTCGTACGGGAGCTAGGATTTGAAATTGAGATGCTCTGTGTTGTTAGGAATGGACTGTTTGGAAAGATGGCAGTTGCTATTGGGGTCTGATTTATACCGAGTAGTGGTTGATTACATCATGAATACCATTATTCTTCAAAGCCTATACATGACTACATTAATCCACTCAGCTAAATGCATCAATTTCTCACACGCTAGCCATAGTCAAATCACCTCTTCCGGAGAGACACTTTGCCGTCTATAATCGAAGTCTCGTAGCCTGCCTCATGCAAGGCATCCGAGGTAACTGCCTCACGGGCCTCTAAACTCGCGACAAAGTCTTGATTCTCTTGGTTATCTGCCAGCAGGTTTTTGATCAAAAGAATCGCGTACTCGCGAATAACTAGTATGAAGAGGATCTGTTAGCTTTCTGAACATAAAATCAAATAGGCAAAAGAATGAAGAACTTACATGGATTATTGTCGTCGATATTACACTGCGACAAAACAACAGGAAGCCCCCCGCTCGTTCGAATCTGATCCTGCGCCACTCGATTTCCTTCGACAAGATACGAAAGCAGGCCGACGATTTGCCGCTTCAAGTCCGGAAACTCGTATGCCTTCGAAGTAGACTGCTCGCTTGCTTGCTGAGTCTTGAGTGTTTTCCGCGGAATGAGCTCGTCTGCCCGTCTGAGCAGGTCGATTAGCTCGGGGATACAGCCGAGTTCGATGAATAGGTTTCGAATCTCTTGGGATATGGAAGTCAGGCTTGTCATGCATTCAACCGATACTGTCAGAAATGAAGCGACTCGTTCGCTATGTGGGTTATCGATCTTTTTAGACATGATTTGTATTGCGAGCGGTTTTCCTAGCTCGACAAACGTGTCTTTGTAAAGAAATTGCGCTAATTCGATACAGTTGATCGCAGTAACAGTCTTGGGAGACGACAAGTATCCATCTAGCAGTTTCATGGCCACGAGCTGGTTGCCTGACGGCTGCTCGATCGGATCACTGCACAACGAGTAGATGTCGGGGAAGTATCCACCTTGGATGAGGCTTTGAGTGATTTTGTACATCAGGTCGAAATTTTGATCGCCGGTGCTTTGCATCCACGAGTCGACGTGCTCGATAAATTTCAGGTAGATTCTGCGGCCGCCGGGAGACTTCATGAATATAGAGCTATATCAATATACTGAGTCAACTTTCCAATTCCATGATCAAAATGTCAGATCAGCATTCTCTGTCTACTTACGCTCGTTCTTCAGCCGTTCCCACACATCCGACCACAAAGATCAAAAGAGCAGAGTAGCCCTCATGATTGAAAGATGCGCAGATGCGATCTATAGACTCTGGGGTAAATCGCGAAAGGAAATCGGGCCAGAGTTCATCTTTGACTGCGTTGTTAGCAGCGCCTAGATTCACCAGCGCGCGCACGCTGTGAACCGCAAGTCCGGCTGGTCATTAGTGCGGTTAGTATGCTTATTCAGAAACGTAGACCTAATCTCGATTGATTCCTTACATTCAATCACATTCTCGTCGTCCAAAGTATCAAAAAGTTCTGATTTCACGTAGAGCATGCTTTCAAAAAGTTAGAACACACCACGACAGATAATTGACATCTCCGACTATGGCTAGACTTACGCTTGTTTTTGCACATCTTCTCCGCCCGCAAGAAGATTCATGACGAGAGAGATCACTGTCCGGATCAAGAATGTTGTGCGCTCTTTGTCGGCGGTAGAGGTCGCTTTGATATTGCGCAGCATTCGTAGATTTGTGCTCAAAGCCCTCCATACTTCTGGAGTACTTCCAATTACCGCTCTATAGCAATGTAAGTCAATAATAGTTCTGGACGGTGGTGGTAAGAATATAATGGATATACCTCGTCGTATCATCAAACCGGATCTCTGACATCTTTGCTCGTAACTGATCACATTTCGCCTCGTCAAAGGCAATTGCTTCGGATCCGAGGTAGTAATCCAGCACCGAAAGAAGCTCGTTGGACATCGACGACATTATGCTTCACTCGAAACTGCTGGTGTTGAAACTGTGGGCTGGAAGTGTCATGTGGGAGGTGGCTTTGGTTTATGGGAGGTAGACAATGGGCCAGAGATATATGAATCTGATGACGTCGTGAGCATCGCATTAAGGTTTATCTGATAGGAAACTGTTTATTGTAGGTTTAAAGACTAACTGTCTACTCTTTCCTTATAGTAATTGATTGTACAGTTGAGAGTCTGAGAGAAACAATTGCAGCAAATAGATCATAGGATCAGGATCCAGATAGTGGAGATCGTTGCTCATAGCGCAGCAAATATGCGATCGACCTGCTCACACTATGGTCGCTCCGTCAGAGATCAGTCACTAATATCAGATACAGACGAATTGATACTTACAAGCTGAACAAATCTGGGATTGCACAAACAGTCCCGGATGTACTTTGATACCTCGCTATCACTCATTGTGCCTTTCTCTTGCCCAATTTGTGTCGTCAGAGGGGACGGCAGGGATTGCGTTTCTTGAATCTTCTCGTCGGGCGTCGCGGTAACCGGCTGACTGAAGAACTGAGTGGGAGTTTTCGGGGCGCTGTAGGAAGTTGTAGATCTGCTTGTCAACGAGTTCATAATTAGTCCATTGGTACGGCTCATCATTGGCGAGAACGCCGGCTGAGATAGCGATTGGAGGGGATGCGAATGCTGGGAGGAATGTGGCTCGGACTGGCTGAATGATAACTGCGAATCCGAGACTATATTGACAGAAGTTGAGATTCGCTTGATTAAGCATCCATGTCGTTCAAAAAGGCCTAGACATGAGGTGTAGGTTCTATCATCTTCGAATCGAATTTGGATCCGTCGCGACTGCAGGAGTGAGATCAGCGATTGCCCGTAGCCAACAACAGTGTTCAAGCCCGGTGCGATCCAACCGTCATTGTCCCATCGACCTCTACTACAACAAATTTCAAAGCAATCCTGGGCGAGCTAGCGACGACGACGAACGGGCTATCCACTGGGTATTTCAGTATAGTGGACAGATCAATGTTTTCCTGACACGCGCAGAGATGATTCAGTCAGCCATCGACAAGACACAATGATCGCACTCAGATAGTAATCATAGTTAAGCAAACCAGTAATTGTGACCGCCATAGAATCTGCACAGTGGCCGAGTCTGAAGGGTAAAGCGCAGGATAAGTAAATGCGAGCGAGAGCGCGTCGCGGTAAGGCGAATGAATCCATGGAAGCTGGCTTGTAGGCAGCGCAGTTTGATACGGAATCGAACAGAATGAATAGCGAGCAATCGCAAACGTTTCGATTGTTTTTCCTGCGTTCCACGCCATTCGTATTCTTGCTACCTGATAGTGTGCGTAGTTGCTGATCTGCTGTGATTATCTGTGGAAAGTGAACGGATCTACGCGTCCAGATGGACGTTACTGCTGCGGCTCAGGCGGGCAGCGAGCGATCTTCACTATTTCATATTCCAGCAAGAAACAAGAACTCGACTGAGTAAAACAGCGTCAAACAGTCAAACAATGGCTTCACTCAAAAGATTATTAGTTTGTGGAGGTACCGGATTTTTGGGTGAGTTTGTTTGTCTGTGTTCGATACAATTGCTGGCTCGGTGTACTGATTCTAAATAGGACGCCGGATTTGCGAGCAAGCCGTCGCTCATGGATGGGCAGTCACTTCTTTGAGGTAATTCTATGCAGACATTCGTTTGATGTAATGAAATCAAGCTGACTAACTCTTTTTACTAGCCGGTCAGGAGCTGCTGCATTTGAAGGTGGAAGAGTGCCGAAATGGGCAGAATCGGTCAAGTTTGAATCATTCGACATATCAAAGGCTTCACCGGATGAGATCCGACCTTTGACCGAGGATTCAGACGCGGTAGTCTACTCGCTCGGTATTCTGCTCGAGTCGAACTACTACAAGACGTTTGCAAAGAGCCAGTCGCCTCTGGACGGCGTGAGCAAGGTTATACAGAAGTGGAACCGGAACCCGTTAAAGCATCGGATCGAGGACGAAATATCGTATGAGCTGATGAACCGCGATCTAGGTAAGCTACATTTAATACGCAGCTTGATCTGTCGCAACTAACATCATCCAGCTGTCAAATTGGCCAAGGAGACTTCCGCATCGGCCAAGGTAGAGAAACCTTTCCTCTTTGTGTCTGCGGCCGGTGAGTTCCCGGGAATCCCGCAGGCGTACTTCAAGACCAAACAGCAAGCAGAGCAGACCATCTCGACTCTGCCTTCGCTGCGACCAATATTTTTGCGACCGGGTATGTGATTATATCCCACTTAATTGGAAAAGAGACTGAATCTAACTGTAAGTCTATTGTTACAGGCTTTATGTTTGATCCCTCCAGCTCCATGACAATGACGATGGCGGTGGGTCTCAAAGCTATAGGGACTGTCAACGAAATGCTCGGCGGAAACGCTCCTATAATTTCCAGAGACGTCTTGAAGCCTTTGTCGACTTCTGTTGTTGCAGGTGCGGCGGTTCAAGCGATTGAAAGCGAATCGGTGACTGGCGTTATCAACCGGGATGACATGATTGATCTTGCCCGCCAGGCTTCGTTTGCTACTTGATCTATTTCATTGTACATATTGTTCTTGTATAGCGACTCATATTCAACAGAGACTAATATTATATTCAATAAAACTACATATGCCATCACAGAGCGGTTCCGCGCTCAAACGAGTCCCTAATTTCCTTTGTATACTTGTCATAATACCGTGACAGTTTCTTGTTGAAATGCTTGTTCTTCTCGTTGATAGCCAACGCGCCATCTTCGTCCGCAGTCTTGGGAGCCTTCCGCATGCGCTGCTGATCGGCTTTCTTGATACTGTTCACCAATCGATCGACGGCTTCCTTTGGTGGTTTGTTGCTTGTGAAATCCAACGAATGTGCGCTGTCGAATCTGTCGCCGTCTACCGCTATTAATTTGCCGTTTTCGCCCTCAACTATCTGGCCTGACTTTTCGATGGATTTGGTTTTCTGTCGTAGATATGCCTCCTTGTCGGGTTGGAGGTCCCTCAGCTCTCGTTGATATGCACGGTCAGCCGCCAGCGAAAAATCTGCACATCAAACATCAGCAAAAAATACCATAAACAATGAAAAGTAGAGAATCATACCTGCAAGAACCGAGTTCTGTTTCGCCTGCTTCTTCCTCTCCATCCGCTCATTCCACTTCTCAGTCTCTTCGATCGTCCAATCCCAAGCCCGTTTCCGCTCAAAGTCTTCGCCTTGCTCGCTAGCCTCAATTTTAGATAGCTCAAGTTCAGCATCTGCTTTCTTACGCTCTAAGCGAGCGACTGCGGCCGGATCAATCTTTTGCCGTCGGTATTCTGCGAAAAGCTCCTGCTTGTTTTCTGACGATGACTGGTTCTATATCGGATGTTTTATATCGTCAGCAAATGACCTCTGTAAAAATATGTAAATCTATGTACTCACCATCTTCATCTTTAGCTGTCTGAACTTCTCTCTCCGGGCTTTGGCTTTCGCGATGGGATCTTCATCTGCTGTCGTCGCATCTGCACTCGATTCCTTGTCACCACCTTGCCCTTTCTCACCCTTTGTACTTTCTGTTTTTAAGTCCCTTTCAGCCTTAGCTCCAGCAGTATCGCCATCTCCAAAATCTGTCTTTCCTTCTGTAACTTTGCCTTCTACCGTTTCGTCTCGACCGGCTTGCTCTTCCTCAACGCTATCAGCATGTTCAGTTGACGCCGAAATAGTCTTCACCTCATCCTGACTTGTCTCCTCAACATTCTCTTCCTTCTTCGCCGCCTTTCGACCTCGTTTGGGCGGCATCTCTGTATTTTGTGGTATTTATCGGCTGCGAGTGACGATAGTAGACTATTGCCATTCTACGTTTCTTGCATCAAGGGCCTCTATTCGAGCCCTAACCTCAAGAAAGCGTTGGGTAAGGGCTCCTTCGATGGCTCCAAATTCACGATTTTGTTGATTTGAGTATCCAGCCAGCTCTTTCGTTGATCCAACCTCCGGCAGTCTACGGGGGTATCCAGGCGACAGGTCTTCAAGAATGTCTGGCTTCAAAGCGCCAGCGCGAAAACTGACCAAGCCCGCCGCAACGCCTATCGCGGCATCGGGGTTCAAGGCCGCAGGTTCAAACACAGCAGGCGCCACCAGCCAGCAGTCATCTGGCGATGCCAGCAAACCGGCATTCTCGTTTTCTCTGGGGGGAAACGCTGCAAACGACGCGAAAGGGAAGCTCAAGCCTGGCAAGTTTTCTGTGAAGCTTGGGAGTGGGTTGAAAGGAAAAGGCACGACGCTGCAAGGACGAGGACAGAAGAGAGCGAGATCACCATCGCCTACCGAGCTTATAGTGGGGTTTGACACCGAGAGTGGGAATGCGATTACGGTGAACAAAGAGGAGGAGAGTAAGCCGTTGGTAATTGTGCCGCCTAAGAACAAGAACTGGATCGAGGAGGCAAAGAAGAAGCGCGCGCTGTATATGCCGGTGGGATCGGTCATTGATGCTGAGCGCGATCGCCAGGCTGACGAGCAGGAGAAACAGAGGCAGCGGAAGGCCAACTATGGCTTGACGTTCCGAGAGAAGGGACAGGGAAAAGAGGCACCTATAGAGACATCACAGAAGACGCCCGAAGTCACAGAACAGCAAGAATCTGAATCCGAGAATCAAACAGATGGCATCAAGACCTCGGTAAAGCAGAAACAGGAAACCAAAGAAGAACGAGAAATCCGAAAACTAGCGGCCGAGTTCATAGAAGAAGAGAAGGCAGTGTCAGATATCGTGATCAAGATGGCCTCAACTTCTACGACGCTATCAGCCGAGCAGATGCGACAACAAGCTTTGTCGGAGGAGGAGGCTTATAAGTTAGATATCGAATCTCGTCCTGACGCGCCTGATATGGATGCATACGAATCGGTCCCGGTCGAGGATTTTGGTTATGCTTTGCTCAGAGGGATGGGCTGGAAAGGCGATACAAAAAAATAGATACAAGAATATCAAATATATTCACATTTACAAATTACTTATGGGGTATAACTGTATATTTAACTCTCTGAACTCATGTGCCTTTGACAGACATGAGGCAAAGCCAAAACTAAATTAAACAGGAATTATTTTTTCGCATAGCGTACAACCTATAGCAACATCTATCGTGACCTCTACCTCTCTATGACTTGATGAAGTTCTGGTACACTGGGTTATTGGTCTCGTCGACGCTTGGGTATCCGAGATCCTCAAGGAAGTTCGCAAGGTCCTTGCACTCCTCTGGTGGGACTGAGAGAGCAGCAAGAACTTGGCCGATGTCTAAAATTTGTGTTAGTACAGGTGAACAGAAACCAAAAATACTAGCAACCAACTTACCAGCTCCGTTATTACGATAATGGAATAGTGTGATATTCCAGTTGACCTTCAAACCATCCAAAAACTTCTTCAGAGCACCGGGACGCTCGGGGAACTCGAATCTATAGATTCTCTCGTCCGGGACAGCCGCTCTGCCACCGACAAGATAGCGAGCGTGACTCTTGGCGAGTTCGTTATCACTGATATCAACGCCGATCATGCTGTTTGCTTTCAGCTCCTCAAGGATCGCGGGCACCTCAGCATCCCGGTCCGAGACAGAGAAGGAGATGTAGATGTATGCGTCGGGACCCCCTGAAAATCTGTAGGAGAACTCAGTTATAGCGCGAGGGAAGATGACGTTCTGAAGCTTTCGGAAGCTTCCTGGCGCTTCGGGAATGGTGACCATCATGAAAACTTCGCGGCCTTCTCCTAGCTGGGCGCGCTCGGCGACGAAACGAAGACGGTCAAAGTTCATGTTGGCGCCCGAGAGAATAGCACAGTAAGCTCCGGAGGCCTTCAACTCGGGGTGAGAGGCCACATAGCGTTTCAATCCAGCGACAGATAGGGCACCGGATGGCTCGACAATCGCTCGTGTATCTAGGTGAAGAAGGAAACATTAGTACTGGACTTGTGGCAGTTAGAAACGTGTAAACGTCGGGCTTACCTTCAAAGATATCCTTCATGGCAGCACAGATCTCGTCGGTGTTGACGCGAACAACTTCGTCAACGTATTTCGAGCACAGGCGGAAGGTCTCCTCTCCGACAACTTTGACAGCAGCACCATCGGCGAATAGTCCAACCTCCTTGAGGGTTTTCCGCTCCTTGGCCTGGAAAGACTGATAGAGCGCATCTGCATCGTATGTCTCGACGCCGATGACTTTGACGTGGGGCGCAATGCGTTTTATATAGACTGCGATACCGGAAACGAGACCGCCGCCTCCGACGCAAGCAAAGACAGCCTGTAGACTCTGGATGTCAATCTGTCTCAGCAGCTCCATTCCAATCGTGCCTTGTCCAGCAATGACATAAGGGTCATCAAATGGAGGGATATTGGTGAGTCCATGCTTTTCTGTTAATCTGGCGCACTCGGCCTTTGCGGCATCAAAGTCTTCTCCAAATAGAACGACCTTGGATCCCATGCGGGTCACGTTGGTGTGCTTGATTGCAGGAGTAGCGACCGGCATGACAATGGTAGCGGGGATTCCCAAGTGCTGCGCAGAGTATGCGACACCCTGGGCATGATTGCCGGCCGAGCAAGCAATCACGCCTTTCCAGCGATCCTCGACTGGCAGCTGGGCAATCTTGTTGTGAGCACCGCGCAGCTTGAAACTGAAGACCGGCTGTAGATCTTCTCGCTTGAGAACGACGTTGACACCAAGACGGGTGCTCAGGCCGATAGCATTCGTCAAGGGAGTCTCTTTGACGACATCGTATACTCGGGAGGTGAGAATGAGGCGGAGGTAATCTGGAGTGCCGTCTGGCATAAGGAGAGATTGCGGGACTGAGTCATACGACAATGGCGTGGAGGATGCAGACGCTGCGTACTCAAACAGTCCGTCAACTTTTGGCTGCGCAGCCTGAAGCGTGTTGCGTCGCCTGAGGTCCTCGTCCTGAGCCGAGGTGGAAGACATTGCTGTTGTGGGGATATAAAGATATAAGCTGGTGGTTATAGCGGTATCAAACGAAAGCTGGGAGCTTGTATTTCGCAGACACTGGTTTGCTGAGAGCTATATTAAAATATAACTATAGGTAGCTCTACAGCACTTCCTGATAAACTCCTTCGAGACAAAAGACGCAGATTCGACGAGCAGATCTCTGGTTCTGTCGAGGTTTTAGAGGCAGACCGGAGAGCAAAAACCGGCGAGCGAAGTCGGCGGGCCCGCATCGAAACTTTAGAGTTTGACTTTAAACCTAATTCCCAAAAAGGAAGCACCCTTTAAACCTAATTTGGACGGCGCGCGGGAGGAGGCCTTCAGACGCGTCTGATGCTTCTCCCCCTGCTGAGGTCCTTCCACGACTGGTCACTGTGTGCTGCTCTATCGTCGGCTGAGATATGAGAATAGATGCTGGAAGAGATGAGGAGATCTTTGAGTCCGTCTGATACTCCGCTGCTTCTTCATGTGAAGGTTGTGCGCGCAGCTGCGTCGAGGGGGAGATCAGTTGATTCGCTTCGGCAGACTGCGCAGACCGGCGACCAAACCGGTGCTGTCAATAACAAAGACGCTATAAATGCAACAGAGTACTGCGGAATTAATTATGACTTACAGGATCAATCTGTGTTTGATCGCGAAGGCTCCTGTGACAATGTTCAGCTGGAGACCGTCCGCAAGTTCATCCATCTTACGACACGCACAGTCACGATCCGGCAGCTCAAAGAGGAGATAATAGAGAGACACAGGAAGATATACAAAGAGTAAGTCAGTAATTTTTGGACCTTTGAGAATTACAATTAAGCTGGCTAACGTGATTATTGCGGCCTCCAGGAATTTAGAGCTGGTTGATCTCACAAATGAATCCTCATGCGACTTTGACGACGACTATCTGGCAGCCTGCGTACTGGAAAGTGGGAGTATTGTACACGCTACGGTGTCGTCTCCTGAACCATTCGAGGACCGGTCGTTTGATATTCAACAGCAGGACGATGATTTCACAACAAGTACACCGGTGGACGCGACAAACCACGTTCGTCGTTGGCTCGATAGCTCAGTCTGCGACGGCAAATCAGATAGACTAGCTCGCAGCTCTCCGATGGTGAACCTACCCGTGCTCACTCCCGACTCCGCGCCACTGAATCCCAAAAAACTTCGTCCGCGAAAAGTTTCTGCACCTTTACCTCTCCGACTGGATGAAGATGTTCCCACTGGGTTCAAAACCCCCGGTTCTGGAAGATCATTGAGCTTCAAATATGATCGCACACCCTCTCTCACTCTTCCTAAAGACTCGCAGAATCCTCGTCTGATTTTGCCTCCTTGTACGAGCTCACCAGCCGAGCCAACACTTGATGTCGATCCGCGGAAGCATTCCTCATCAATGCCGCCTACAGATCCTCCATTATCTGCATCGCTGACACCCAAATTTGACAGCAGTATGGTTGCAAATGATGCAGAACAGAAAGAGATAGACAGGGAGGAGGAGGAGGATGAGGAGTTGTTAGCCGCTGCTAGGGATTATTTCGACACTAGTGCAGCTCCTTCGATACCTTCTGAAGACTCTGGTAGTGAAATCAGTGATAGAGAAGGTGAAAATGCATCAGGAGCGAAGCCTACCGGCAGCATCTTTTCAGCAGACAGATTGATGGGGGCACACTTGCTATCTGATGCTGGCAGTAGGCTACAAGATTTACCTAGTGGACAAGACCCCGTCAAGTCTCAGGGAGATAGTGCTGGTGATAGTTTGATGGACTTGACCGATTCGCAGGAATCCCTCCTATCGAGGACAGAACGTGCATATTCTGGAAATCTGGGAGCTCGTGCAGGTAACGGTGTAATAGCTGGGATTTTGGGCAAAGCGAAGCCACCAGTGAGAGATGCAGAGCCAAGAAGCTCTCCCGAGTTTGGCAGAGAGCGACTGAGTCGACCAGAGACCTTCACAGATGGCATTCTGAAGAAACGATGCCACGGCTCGAGAGACGACATCAGCATCAATCGGACAGTGAACAATCCTAGCGCGCGCCAGTATATCCTTGCCAAGCGAACAAAGGTGGGTAGTGAGAACGAGCCCTTTACATCAGCTCAGTTAAGGCCGAAATCGGTAGGTGCGCAGTTAGAGGCGGAGTACGAAGGGCCCTCGTTTGAAGAGTCTAGGACCCTGGAGAGGCTTCCCTGGTTGGATATTAAAATCAACAGGAAAGGATCACGGTCTGGGAAGGATACTCTCTGAGCTCTCATGTCTTTAATTTTGTTTTTATCGGCATTACATTGCATTTTTTAATGTCTTCGGTGAGTTCAATGGTGAACGCAGAAATGGTCAATAGTTCATAGGGAAAGTCAATTGTTTGTACATAGAAGTGACCACGGTGCCATATCTTTACACGCTCAATATAGATAGCATTAATTTGATTTTCATTAAAACTAGGTCGATTGCATCAAATAGCAGATGGTGATGTTGTAAATGGTAAAAATTAAGAAACGGCCTGCGCGTATGTCTCTGTTTACTTTCGGCCAGATCTGGAAACCCTATTACACCAGACACGCGCCCGCCTGCCTTGAAATCCGCACATTTCAGCGCGCCCGCCTCTTCTTCCTCTCTTCTTCCCTTCCTCACCAGTTGGTTCTGATACCCCTCCCCGCCTCTTCAGTCGCATCTATTTTTTTGGCAATAGATCGACTGCGATACCCGCCGCTAAGCTCGTTGGTTAGCTGTTTTTATGTTTTTGTGCGCAGCTTAGCGGCTCTCTGACCCCAGACAGTCCTGCCCAGAGAGCCTTCTCGTATGGGCGGGTTGTATGGTTCCATAGTACAGGTCTATCTGGGACCCGCAGGTTAACTGGCGGACGCCCCACGCGGTTGTCTCTGCGACGCAGCCAGTGGAAGATCAGATTGGTGATGCTGGCTGCTTGATCTCGCTCTACCACGGCAAAATGATAGTAAGTACAGCTTTACGGTCAGCACAGAGCTCTCAACTAACAAAAAATGTACAGATGCGCTGGTCCTCTACCGCGCACCCTGCGGCAGAAACGCCCTTGCTAACCAAAGCAAGTGGTCTCCACCACTTGTTTAGCAGGGACGTGAGCAACCCAACGACCGCGGATGTCGTTGGGTGATGAAGTCAGTCCACTCTAGCGGGAAGCGAGCGCAATAGTACGGTGCATTCCACGCTGTCGGCAGAATGGCATTCTGGAACCGTTGGGCGCATAATGTCCTCGGACAGTTTCGCCATGTCTGCAGCTATTCGCGCCTTGCTTCTCGGCCGCTACAGTCCTTGAGCTGCGTGGCAGAGTACACACAGTTCTCGGTCTAACGTGGGAGGACACGTTGTGGCGGTATCGCAGGGTATCTAGAGCCTGACAAACATCCGCAAACAACGCGGGTACCGAGTGAGCATGCAGATGCTTGGGGAGATATTCCCTTGCCGGCTCGGTACTCTGCGTGACCGCCCTTAAGGTGCCTCACTGGCGCTGTTGGCCGGGCGGTCAATCTGATGAGATTCTTCTTTAGCCAGGTTGCTCATCGGATTCAAAACGTCTACGTTGTCGCGTCTCTCACACATGCGCGCTGGCACGCCGCGCCGTCGCCCGGAGCCCGTGGCGACGGAGTGTTGAAGAGAGTCCGCGAGACCAACCGACTTGTCATGAGGGGGGCCATTCGGCTGGAGACTTCCGACGGCAAGTCGAGCGGATCATGCGACAACATTGACAATCTACCAATACGGAGACAGTTCTTGAACTGTTTTCTGGATGAAGTCGGGTTTTAGTGGGTATGGCGACATCGAGAGTCCGCTTGTTCAACACAAGCGGCGTCGCAGAGTCCCACATAACTCTTGTTCTTGTTCTTGAACAAGAGTATGCGTAACGCATTCTTCCTGATCCTGGCACCAGCCGCTCTGCGCGCGCTCTTCCTGTTCTGTCTTTCCTGTCTGTGCTGGGAATGTGTCTGTGGGCCTTTCTACGGTGTGACGGGGTTACTGTTTTCTGATAGTGACTGACGGAACGGAAGAGTGTGAGCGGAGCGGTTTCGTATTGTAAAACCCCAAAGAAAAAAAAATAAATGCTCTCTTGATGTAGATGATTGCTAGCAGCTTTGGTATAGTGTATGCAGAATTTGATCACGATTCGTGATGGAACAGCCGGTTAACCATTGCTACCGTCAATTCGTAAACCATCATATATTTTTAAGTAGATTTAGAACAGACTCTACCTATCCTCTGGCTCTAACAAGAGACAAGCATCGAACGTTGAGATATCTTGGTGTTGTTCCTGTGATGTCTGCTCGCGCGCAGAGTCAACAAACCCCTTACCCTAATGTAAACAATACGCGTCTTGCACCACCGCCTCTCTTCCAGATCAATATATATCATCAGATTTCAAATCGACATAGATATCTCTGAATACACTGTGGATACTTTTTTACGATGTCGGTCCAACGTTCTCACCGGGCATCTCGTCCGACAACACCGCTCCGCCGCTCGGTGTCTCGCCCAGTCAACCCATTCTCGTCTGCCTTCCCGCTGGAGGCGCTGAAACCTCAGCTGTCCGAGTTCAGCGACGCGCTGGCTGATTTGGATACGAATTTCCAGTATCTAGATTTGATGCATGAGAATCTTGCGCGGTTTAGCGAGAGTTTCGCGGCGTTTCTGTATGGGCTGGAGGTTAACGCGTGGTGTGTTGATTTTCAAGAGGTGTGCAGACAACTTTCAAAGAATGGGTTTATTTGTTGATATATTCAAGCGCTGACTCTTTGGATGTTTTATAGGCACCTACTTCGGACTCTTTTAAACGGTCAAATGAGCATGAGATATTGTTACGTGAGTGTTTACACTGCTCAAACGTTACCTAGTTGGACCGTTACTAACTCGTATTGCTATAGAACAAGGCGCGCTGCTTTCAGAAGAGAGTGCGCTCGACCTAGAGCAGACCTCAGAAGAATCCGAGGAGACAGAGAGACAGACTTGCAGACCAGGAACTGCCCGCCCGACGGGCACAAGAAAGCGTGCTCCGCTACAGTCCAACACGCGTAACTCATCGAACGTGCCTACGAAAGCAAGAACGGCAGGCGCATCGACAGGCTCGAACACTACGGCAAACGGAAAATCTCAGCAGCCGAGAACCGCACTTTCTAATTCGAATCGCGCGATTCCGACGAGTACAAAGGCTCGAATTCATTAGTGGAGAACAGAAGTGTGTGCTATGTTTGTATGGGTAGGGACGGGTTCAGTTTGGCTTTTAGTTTTAATATATTCGACGTTCACGGAAAGAGGTAGCTGCTGAACACTTATAGCGACTCGATCTTCTTGACGAGCTCCTCGTGAGTCTTCTTGAGCGCATCAAAGTCAGTAGGCTTCTGGGGCCATCCAACGCCGAGACCTTCGGCTTCGGTGGGCTTCGGGATGACATGGAAGTGCACATGTTGAACAACCTACATAGTAATCAGTCAGCTCCTTCTCAACGCATATAGTCCGATTAAATCGTAGGTAGACCTACCTGATGAGCCATGGTGCCATTGTTCTGCAGAATGTTGTACTGGAACGCATCGTCAGGCGTAGCTCCGAGAGCAAGAGCTATCTTCTTAGCCGCAGGGATGATGTCACTGAGATAGTCATCGGGGATCTCATGAAGCTTTGCGCCGTGGTATTTCGGAATGACCAACGTGTGTCCCTCCGAGAGAGGATTGATGTCTAGGAAGGCGTAGACCTTTGACGATTCAAACACTTTGTAGGACGGGATCTCGCCTGTAGTTGATCTGTTAGTATCCTGGATGCTTCTGATCTGGGCTATTGTACACAATTACCCTTGATAATCCGGCAAAACAAGCAAGAAGCGTTCAACGACATTGTGGAAGTAGTAACGAAGAAAGATATGCGATCTGATTCGATTGTGCCTCTGATCCGGATCGATGGCGCATGGAGCAGAAGTCGGGGAACCATTAGCTGACAACACAAGACCCAACTGTGCTTACGATGATCAATCCACCTCGAGGCAATGGCGATGGCAACTCTTCACTCAACCAGCTGATCCCTGCACCATCCCACATGGTCTCGGGAGTAGTTGAGCCTGGATCTGATGATAGTTCTGATAACTGCGCTATATGCCTGTGTCCTATTCCGGTAGCCAAGCTGGCGCGGACGCTGCCTTGTCGGCATATCTGGGACTTGCCATGCATTCTGCAATGGCTTGAGATTTCACCAGAGAACGCGTGCCCGCTTTGCAAAACCGAGGTGACTGAGATCAGTTTTGAATATGAGGGATCTGGACAGCAGTATATTACCATTCCGGCGTCGGTATTGCGAGAGGACTCGCAGAGCTCACATGAAGAGTCGATACGAACGCGCCGACGACCGCGAAATCGACGCGACTCGAGCCGGAGGAGGACCTCAGAGGAGCCTGCTTATGATCCTGATCTTCGTCTTGAGGTTATGCGTCGTCAGTTTGTTTACCGCAACTCATTAAGAGCATGCCATATCGGTACAAACAGCTACACGGGCTTCACGACTCTGTCGCCAGGTTTAGTCGGTAGATCTCTGGAACTGCAAAGTCGCGCCCGCGCATTTATCCGGCGCGAACTGTTGGCCTTCCCGTTTTTGCTATCGAGTGGCTCTTGCGAAGCCGCGCCGTCGCTCAAGCCTTCGGTAGAGATCGACGCATGCAGGCGGATATGCTACATGCTACAGGTAATTGATATTCAGTGCGTGCGAGGGTTCAAGCTGGCAGTTGGGGTTCTGTCGGATTACTTGGGACCGATCAACTCGTCTATACTCATACATGAGCTTTGCTCGTTTTTACGGAGTCCGTGTCGGACCTTGGCGGAGTACGATGATATTGTGCAGTATAAAATCGTGGATGGCGTGAAGGATGCGGCGTCGCGGCGGCAGCGAGGCGAATTCGGGATTCCGCTCTGTCAGATCTCTAGAGAAGACATCGAGCGGAACCTGCGCAGTCTACGGCTGGACGTGCTGGCCGATGTTCCCGATGCGTTCAGTGCGCTACAGATGCAGCGGAAACAGAAGCGAGAACTGTTCAGGCGGCGGTAGAGAGGCGGCGTGTGTTTTGTGGGGTTACCGGCGTATTTCTGGTAGTTCTTGAATTCGCACAGTGATTTGTTGTGAGTCGCTGGATGTACGATATTGTCGCAATAGTAATGGTAGATGTAATTGACTGTACGGATGTGTATATATGAATATAATACGATAATAAAACATTTGTAGCAGCGGTTTCAAATATGCTGTGTGATCAGCCGAGGGGCAAAAGCGAAGGAAGGTTCATTTTACGCGATAAGCCGCTCGGTACACATTTACAGCTGATGTGCAGCAGCCAGCGGTTCTTCTAACTCTCGCCGAATCGTCACATTCCACAGTTTTATAAAGCACATAGAACCAACTGTGCTTGGAATATAAACCAAGAGAGATATATTCTACGGAGAAACTAGTGCTAACTGCTTGAATCCACGAATATCCTCAAACTGAGGAGTTCTTAGCGGCGTACGCGTCCATCTTCTAATCATCATCAAAACACCCGAACCAAGGTCGCGGGCAGTTACTGTCAAAGATGCTGTCTCTTTTAGGAACAACAATTTTGGAGAGCTTGAGTATGTACTAATTGAGCTACTATGTGTTTTTGTGTTGATGAGCATTGAAAGCTAATCTGGATTGTTATGCAGGTAAACGACAAGAGACAGACTTCAACGGGAACCCAGAAGGTATGATTAAATACCTGCTTCGAGACTGTAATCAGTCCGACATCTGACTGGTTTAAATATAGACGATGGGGTCAGTGATCCAAGTCAGCAAGAGCAGTACTCCTCTTGGGCTCTGTTCATCTTGATTGTGCTCTTGATCGGATCGCTTTGGACAAGTTACTATCTGCAGATTCGCAAGATCCAGAGCGTACACGAGACAGTGGTTTCCATTCTTTCGGGTAGGTTTGCTGAGCTGCTGGGCTGTAATTGGTTCGCTCTGACGTTTTGATCTACTTAGGAATGGTTGTTGGACTGATCATCCGTTTTTCGGCGAACCAGTATATTCGCGATGCGGTCTCATTCAAGTCGTCGTTCTTCTTCAACTTGCTTTTGCCTCCAATTATTCTTAACTGTGGTTATGAGTTACATCTGGTATGCGTGCGCTTGCAGCTTCTTCCTTATGGTTTTTGAGTGTACTGACAAAAGCTAGGCCAATTTCTCAAGGAATATAGGTACTATCTTGACTTTTGCATTTGCTGGTACCTTTGTGTCAGCAGTAGTCTTAGGGTAAGTGCTTCTGGTTGTACAGTATAAGAATCTACAGCTGATGATGATATTTTCAGATGTATACTGTACATATGGGCATTCATCGGCCTGGAAGGTCTAAACATCCCGTTTGTGACCGCGCTTGGGGTTGGCGCAACACTCTCGGCGACCGATCCGGTTACGATTCTATCGATCTTCAATGCCTACCAAGTTGATCCGAAACTATACACGATTATTTTTGGCGAGAGCATGTTGAACGATGCTGTTTCTATCGTCATGTTTGAGTATGTGCCCATGAATACGTTTCCAAAGAGCTATGCTCATGCTGATATTCGTGTTTGATTCTAGAACGACACAGCAGCTGCACGGTGAGGCAACAGGAATACGGGGAATGTTTGCGGGTATTGGCATCTTTTTGATGACATTCACCATATCTTTACTTATCGGCGCCATCGTGGGCGTACTGACAGCCATGGTTCTGCGCTATTCGAAAGTGAACACCTTCCAATCGATCGAGACCTGTCTTATCATCCTTTTTGCCTACGGGTCATACTTTTTCTCAAACGGGTGTCACATGTCTGGCATTGTATCACTGCTTTTCTGCGGTGTCACTTTGAAGCATTATGCGTACTTCAACATGTCGCGACGGTCACAGCTGGCGGTCAAACTCATATTCCAGACGCTCGCTCAATTGTCAGAGAACTTTATCTTCATATACTTGGGTTTGTCGTTGTTCACTGAGGTGACGCTGGTATATAAGCCCGTTCTGATCGTGGTGACTATGGTATGTTCCTCCTTCTTAGTCTTGTTAGAAGTGGTATGAGAAATTACTAACCGGCTTATCTTTGTTTAGGTCGGTATCTGTGTTGCTCGATGGGCAGCCGTTTTCCCGCTCTCAAAGCTGATTAATTTTGTATTGCGAGCGCGAGCGCGTGCTACTGGAGGAGTCCAACCAGAGCAACTGTCGCAAAAATACCAAATAATGCTCTTTTGGGCAGGATTACGCGGCGCAGTCGGTGTCGCGCTCGCGGTCGGACTGGAAGGCGAAGACGCGGATGCTCTGCGTGCGACGGTGCTTGTGGTGGTCGTGCTGACGGTTATAGTCTTTGGCGGTACGACTGCTCGGATGCTTGAGATTTTGGGCATCGCGACCGGCGTGCCACCCGAAGAAGAGGACGACGACGAGTTCCTTGCTAATCTGGGCCTGGGCCTGCCGAGCTTGCTGTCGCCGATACCCAGCGGGAATGTGAGCACTTCGAACATTGCGCCGCAGGGCCGGAGCGGCTCTGTGAGCGCAAGTGGGAATGGGAATGGGATCGTAGGATCGGGTGTGAGAGCTACGGAAGACAATTGACGGGAGAAATGGTTAACTCAGGGAACAGGATGGCTCTACAAGGTAGTTGGACCACTGTAGTGCATCGGATAACCAGATGAAGGTCGGACGGCTAGAGAAGCATGGTAATTCGGTATAGAGTGTCTCTCTAGACCCAGGAATAGATCCTTGAGCATATGAATGACATGTTAATTGGGTTAGGGGCTACTTAATGATTGGCGCTCAGGGTCTACCGGTGTTTCGGGGTGCAACCTGAGCCAAGCTCAGTGTATTGGATGATAGCCAGGCGCGAGAGGAATACAATTGCACCAGCGATGCATTAAAACAACATGAAAACTCATAGAAGCATACAGACAGCAAATGGTGCATTCATCAGCCTAATCAGCGGTCTGGCTGCAGCAAAGCTCGGTCAAGGTACGTGCAGCAGAGAGCCGCCGACGTACCGTTTTAGGCCTCCACGGAGCCGCACGACTTCCAGGAAGCCGGTTCGTCGCATCTCGTCGGCCTTCAGATTGCTGCTCTCGTTCTATACTCATTCAGGCATTGCGAATAGCTGTCTGATTGCTATAACCGTTGCTAGTTGGTTTGTTTGTGTATCTATAATACACGGTGAGATCAACTTAGGGACTCAACTCGCTTCTGAACGCTCACGCGTAGTGTTGTATCGCGTTCGGCGCTGCTGCTTCTTTTTTACACAACACCATTGGATGCGCTTCTCTACACGCTCTCTATAGCTTCCCTTTCTCGCTCAATCTCCCTCACTACTTTTTTTGCTCCTAGCTGAGCTTCAAGTCTAAATGCTGTCGTCACTGCTTGCGGAGACGACGAAGGTGCTGGGTGAGCAATGAACTTTTGGCAGCTTCGATCTGGATCAACGTGTTTTTCTAACAAGACCTGCCTTATAGTAAAGCGCGAAGGTGACACAGATTTTGAGGGATCTCCTCCTGATGGTAATCTCATATATCAATGCTTTCTAGGTGCTGGGTTGGTGTGGGATAGCTAACACCTGTTGCCGCAGATGACGCAGCCGATCCCTCAAAGCAGGAGCTCTATTCGTCATGGGCGCTCTTGATTTTGATTCTTCTGCTGATCGGCTCGCTCTGGACAAGCTATTACCTCCAAGTTCGCAAAATCCAGGCAGTGCATGAGACTGTGGTTTCTATCTTCTCAGGTAAGTTGAATTGTTGCTAGCATACCTTGTATCGTCAAGAGAATACTCATCAACCCTTGTCTGTAGGAATGATTATTGGCCTGATTATCCGCACTCTACCGGGTCATTACATTCAGGATGCGGTATCATTCAATTATACCTACTTCTTCAACATGCTATTACCGCCCATCATCCTCAACTGTGGTTACGAGCTCCATCAAGTACGTGTGACACCCCCGTCGGACATAGGAGCAAGCACTAACCATTTTTCTTTCTCCTCAACCAGGCAAACTTTTTCCGGAATATCGGACCAATTCTGACGTTTGCGTTTGCGGGAACATTTATATCGGCAGTCGTCCTGGGCTGTATTATCTACATCTGGGCATTCTTGGGTCTCGAAGGTCTGAAGATTCCGTTTGTCACGGCCCTCGGATTCGGCGCTACACTTTCCGCTACAGATCCCGTCACAATTCTCTCAATTTTTAACGCATACAAGGTTGATCCTAAGCTGTATACTATCATCTTTGGTGAAAGTATTCTGAACGATGCTGTTTGTATCGTTATGTTTGAGTATGATCTCACCCCCTTTCTTTTTAATGACTGGCTCTTGTGAATGTACTGACGGATATTCAGAACCACGCAACAATTCCACGGAGAGTCTGCTACATTTACAGACTTGTTTCGCGGAGTCGGAATCTTCCTTGTGACATTCACTATCTCGCTGCTGATCGGCGCTATCGTTGGAGTCATGACTGCATTGATTTTGAAGCATTCGCAAATTCGGCAGTTCCAGTCGCTTGAGACTTGTCTGATTCTGTTGTTTGCTTATGCTTCTTATTTCTTTTCCAACGGATGCCACATGTCTGGTAGGTGTTTTGTTGCTCTAAATTCGTTGTTGTTGGCGTAGACTAATGAGCGAGTAGGAATTGTGTCCTTATTATTCTGCGGAATCACACTGAAGCATTACGCGTATTACAACATGTCGCGACGAACCCAGATCGCCACCAAATTCATTTTCCAGACACTAGCTCAGCTTTCGGAAAATTTCATCTTCATCTACCTGGGTCTTTCGATGTTTACAGAGGTCAAGCTTGTATATAAGCCTATGCTGATCATCGTTACCGCTCTGGGAATCTGCGTCTCACGCTGGGCGGCTGTATTCCCTCTCTCAAAGCTACTGAACTTTGTAAACAGAGTGCGGGCGCGCGCATCGGGACGTCCGGCGCCGGAGGAGCTGACGAAGGAATATCAGATGATGCTGTTCTGGGCCGGACTACGTGGTGCTGTAGGCGTTGCTCTGGCTGCGGGATTGGAGGGCGAGGATGTCAACTCTTTGAGAGCGACGGTGCTAGTTGTTGTCGTCTTGACTGTTATTGTGTTTGGCGGTACTACTGCACGCATGCTCGAGATCTTGGGCATCCAGACGGGCGTCGAGCCCGAGTCCGAATCTGACGACGAGCTAGATGTTGAGCTAGGTCGCAAGGCAGCGTCTATGCCATACGCGTTCACCGAGAGAAGAGGCACAGTCCGTCGCGTGTCGGACTCCAAGAGCCGAAGGTCTCCCGATACGACCACGCCTGCTCAGTTCGGAAACAGCCTGGCTCCTGAGCCGGTCTCACGTTCGCCGCGCGGGTCAATAGGAGAACGGAGCAACGATGGCGAGCGCGAGCATCATCCGTCGTTTTCAAGGACCACTTCTATGGATCCCACCGGTGGAGCGAGCTCGACTAGTAACGGATCTGTGTTATCGGGTGCACTGCCTAGCTTGCTTTCCCGCACCGCAGAAGATCATGCTCGATGGTTTCAGGATTTTGATGAACACGTGAGTTTCCCCCCCTGCAGTTCTAATTTCATTGTAAATCATCAACTAACTTTGCTTTTTTATTCAGGTTCTGAAACCCGTTTTGCTTGATGCATCCTCTGAAGCCTTAACACCGCCAAAATCGTCCGGCTCTGGAACCCCTACAAAGTAAAGCAGCGGGAGAGGGGACGGGGATATTTTGCATGCAGCGGAAGGAAATACGGTGGACATGTACAATTTTGGGTGCTGTCTTTTTTTGGTTTATTTATTCGAGTCCTTCTTGTGTTTGAGATTACGGCAAGTAAGATCAAGAGGACTACTTAGAACTAGATGGTAAACGGGCGAGCAAATGTACTTAGCATCCGGGAGATATGGCTTGTCCGGCTTTTTTTTTTTTGTTTTTTAATATTATTGTATTCTTTTAGTACGATTACTTGCTTTTTATGTCTTTAGGTACTTTTAATGTTATTATTTCTTGGAATCCACCTGAGTCAGGCTCGGTTGAAATGACATTTTTGCTTAATTTGGAGTGCGTTTGTCGTGGCAGGTAGCGGTTAAGAACAATAGCAACGCAAACAATCGTAATTCGGTCAGCGCCTATTCTAACCTGCTCTT
The DNA here is from genome assembly GCF_037950935.1 of Myxozyma melibiosi. NCBI lineage: Eukaryota > Fungi > Ascomycota > Lipomycetes > Lipomycetales > Lipomycetaceae > Myxozyma > Myxozyma melibiosi. The sequence continues at coordinate 2,248,694 of NW_027042915.1, read as the reverse complement.
TTGCAGTATATAAAGAGACGTCCACGACTCTAGTTTTAAAACACTTTTATGACTTCCAACTGTGTGTATAAGAAATCGGCAACTGCTGACACTTTACTGAGATATGCAGAACTGCTCCTATTCGCTGGGTACTCCGAGGACGCAAACCTTGAGCTCCACTCTGATCTACATCTAATCACAAACTAATGTTATCAGGCATCTAACAGAACGCCAGATTGGTAATCTGTACTGTGTTATCTAACTCTCAAGAGAATAGGAGAGCATATATGCGTACATTTTGCAGGCAGAAGACATACATCGTCTGCAGGTTGTGACGAGAGTCACTCTTTTCTGCTGCAGCGCATGCTACGCAAGTTAGAATCAGGAACTTGATCTGCAACGGCTAGTGTACGAAAAAAAAGAACTCTAGAACCTCCACATTGGGATCGAAGTGTCCCCACCGGGATCTGGAAAGGTAAGTTTCTTGGGATCTGTTGCTGCTTCTGGCTATTAGACGGAGGGACAGGGATAGTCCGAAGATGGAGTCTGCTTCATACCAGCGGCTATAGAAGCCAGCTGCTTCAAATAACCAGCTCATCAGCGTGAATGTCAAACAAAGGAGCAGCGATATATTGTCAAATCTTCGGGATCGTCGGCAACCCAGACGCCGTTGTGGATCGCTTACCCTAAGGTTGACATCTGTCCAACCTTGAGCTGTTCGGCTGTCTTTCTCATCCTCTGTCTCTTTACACATCCTATATTCATTCTTACACGCATATATGAGCTGTTTCATTAAGCTGCATAAAGCCTTCAACTTTCTGACAATTAGTGATATGCTTCTACGGAGGACAGAGTAGACAATGGAGAGAGGAGCGGACGGCAGTGGAAATTGCCTAATCGGGAAGTCTATGGGTTGTGACATTGGGTAATGCTTTCTCCACCGTATTTCTTCTTTTGCGGCTACAGCTCTTGCTCCACAGCTCCTCTACTACAACAATTGCACACATACTTGGTAGCTCCGGGTTTTTGATCATGGAAAAGGGGCATTCCAGGATCTTGTCAGTCTATATGATATGCCGCTCTTTTCCTCAATCGCAATCGATCCATAGAGGCCTTTCTCCCGGAACCCTGAGCGCAATCGAAACAGCAGAGTCAGATTAAGACAATATGATTTACGTGCCGTTATTTGTTACGAGCTTGATCTCGCTGATGATGTGTGTCGCGCCTTTGTTCTGGCATATATCCCAGCAGAACACGGCAGTGCTCTTCCTCATCGGCTGGACAGTTCTAGGAAACCTCTGCGTGTTTATGAACTCGATTCCGTGGGGAAATCCTGATGTTACAACGTACTGGGACGGTAGAGTCTTTTGCGATCTTCTGACGAGACTGCAATTGATGGCGAGCATGGGGACCACTGCGTCGCTGACCACGATCTCGCGCAACTTGTCCCGGATCATGTCTGGCCAGACGTCACTGGCGCCGACGCCGTCCGAGAAGCGCTACGAGCTTTGCATTCAGCTCTTTTACTCGTTATTTCTTCCAGCAGTGCAACTGCCGCTGTATTATATTTATCAGTACAACCGATACTTTGTCCTCCAATACACGGGGTGCTCTTCATCGGCGGATGCATCATATGTTGATCTGCTGCTTTCGATTCTCTGGTCCCCTATTCTCTTGCTTACTGCTACCTACTATTCGGGTAAGTCTTCTGTGGTTGAATATATAACTATATCTGCTAACTTTGAACAGTGGTCACTCTTTTCTACTACGTCAAGCGTCGTCGCGAAATCAGCTCTGTGCTGCGAACAAGTTACTCAGGCTTCACCACAGCTCGCTTCGCGCGCCTTTTGTTTTTCAGTTTGTCGATTATAATAGTGGCCTTGCCACTTTCACTCTACGTGCTCGCGCTCAATTTGAATAATGGAATTCGGGGCTTTTCGTGGTCATTCAATCACGCGCCTGAGATTCGCGACATGATCGTCATCCTGCCGTATGACAAGCCCCGGTTCGAGTTTTATCTATATCCGATCCTCGCGTTTTTCCTCTTTGCTTACTTTGGATTGGGTGCCGATGCTCTGAATATGTATCGTCGATTCTTGAGCCGGGCTGGATTGGGCAAACTGTTCCCAAATTCACAGTGGCTTAACAGAGGCACGGTGTCTACGTCAGGAACATACGTGTCCCAAGGCTCGGTGACGGACTCTTCTAATGCAAAGAACTCAAATAACGTGACCATGACAACAAGCACGCTCTACGGCGGCACCAACAACGAAGTCTCGCATTACGACTGGAGCTCGCCGTTCAACGACGATCTGGACGTGGACCTCGAGAAGCACGCCGCGAGCGACGTTGCGATCGTCGCCGGCGAGCGGTTCCAGTCGGTGAGCGAGTCTACCGAGTCGGACGATATCTCGTTCAGCAACGCGGCTGGATATCCGGAAGAGGGCGTGGTGAGGGTCAAGTACGAAGTTCGCGTAGAAAAATAGTGCTTCTTGACTTGTTTTGGAGCAGGTTGATTATTTCCTTTGTTTGGCAGTTGATACCTTTTTGGCGTAATGAGCACGTGACTGTGTGGATTGCCGAATGCGTCGACTTGGTCTGCACGGGTTGCCAGATCGCGAAGGAGGGGTTTGTTTTTGTTGCGCGTGTGTTTGGCGTATGTTTGTTTTCTATATTGAATATACACATCTCGATTAATGGTGATTACGGAGAGTGTTTTTGGTGAAACCAAGCAGAGAGCAGATCGCTGTTTGACATCACTGAGAAGAATCAGCGGAGTTCTTGAGCGAGCGCGACTGTGATGAGGTTCAGGAATCACGTATGCGTATGCTTTAAACATATAGAGATCAAGGAAGCGGAGAGATAAAATTTAAAATACACTGAAAATACACAAAGCCGATTAAGACGACAACGCGGAAGTGGATCGAAGCTGATCCGAATCAAACAGCTTCAGACGAGCGACTCTAGCGAGAACTTGTAAGCTAAGCTCTCTCCTCCTCCTCCTCCTCGACAGCTTCAGCGTCGTGTTCCTCAACAATTTCTTCTTCCGCTTGTTGGTTTTTCCTTGATGATGAAAGCTTTGAGATGTTTCCTGTATGATGCAGAAAGTTGTACAGGGGTTAGCCGCAGAAAGAGGAAAGAGGAAGGAAGGAAAGGGAAATGTATGGATGAGGACTTACGCTGAACGAGCTGAAGGCGATAATTGCGCTGGCCGTTGACTTCATACTGCGCTAATGAAGCGTCAGCTTCGACACAAACAAGGTCTCTGCACAATTGTAAACGCATGTCAGTTTTCGCACGAGAAAAAAACGCGTCACGTCATTAAGAAATGGAAGGCGTATAACGAACCCCTTCTGAATGTGATCCATCACATATTCAACACTGTTGAATCCAAGAATGGAATACCACGACGTCTCGTTGCGACTGCCGCGCACGGCAAGACTGTAGCGGACGTATTCTCTGTCGGCGCTCGTAGTGCGAAGGTCGGGGGTGTTGCCCATTCTGCCGACTAAAATCATTTTCGCGATATCGCTGCGCGCAGCAGAAGCAGAGAAAAAGCGGGCTGCAGCGGGGGCACCGCGAAACAGCGGTCTGAATGAAGAGATGGCGTTCATGGTGTGGTGTATGGTGGGATGGGGTGTGGGATGAGAGGAAGAGCGCTGCGAGCGAAGGGCGGAGTGAAATCGATCGGTGAGCGCTGCTTACGACGATCGAGGTGTTTGTATCGCTGACTAAATTCTGACGTCATCTTAAAAATTAGTCAAATTTTTTTTCTTTGCTCGTTTTTGCCTCTTCTCAGTTCAGCAGCCTCGCAAATCCAGACCACCTTCGTCGCCTTCTTCCACTCTCTCGATCGCGTTTATGAGATTGTTTTCGCTCTTCACTTGCCAGGTAAGTCTCTTCTTCTTCTTCTTCTTCTTCAGCGGCCTTGTCCCTGTTCTCGCGCTCTTGTCTCTGTCCGCCCTTGTCTCCTTATTGGCACGCGCGCAGAACAAGCCGTCCGCCCACCAAAAAAGTTCGTGGCTAATTTTTTTCTCCTCTGCGCAGGACTACTTATCAGGTTCGTTCTTGCCTCCGCTCTCCTCCTCGGCCCGTCTGTTTCTTCTCTAGACCTTCGCATTGCTGATACTGTTGTCCGGAATAGACCACATTTGGAAGAACTCCCATTTATAAACTAGAAAACAGCTATGTTGCCCCGTTTCTACCGCCCGTTCTCGCTCAAGGCATCGATCAGCCAGACCAGCAGTCTTTCTCGAAAGCTCGCCTTTGCCTCCACGCCCCTCACTGTCCGCTGCTTTGGCTCGGTCTCTCTTCCCAAGGCCACCTTCACTCTCAAAGATGGCCCCGTTTACACCGGCAAGTCTTTCGGCGCTGACTCCAACATCTCTGGCGAAGCCGTCTTCACAACCTCCCTTGTTGGATATCCCGAGTCAATGACCGACCCTTCCTACCGTGGCCAAATCCGTATGTCTTTTTCTTGTTATTCTTGACGTCTTTCGACAATCTCGGTCGTCAATGCATGCTGACTCAAGCATCAGTCGTCTTCACCCAGCCTCTGATTGGAAACTACGGTGTCCCCTCCAACGTCCGCGACGAGTACAACCTTCTCCGCTACTTTGAGTCTCCCAAGATCCAATGCTCCGGCATCGTCGTCTCTGACTTCGCCGCCGAGTACTCCCACTGGACTGCTGTCGAATCTCTCGGAGAGTGGTGTAAGAGAGAGGGTGTTTCCGCCGTCACTGGCGTCGACACGCGTGCCATCGTTACATACCTCCGCGAGCAGGGATCTAGCTTGGCCAAGATCACCGTCGGAGAGAAGGAAGACAACAGCGAGTTCATTGATCCCGGTAAAGTCCACATGGTCTCGCAGGTGTCTACTCCCGAGCCGTACACCATCAACCCTGGCCAGGACATCAAGATTGCTGTTCTCGACTGCGGCGTGAAGGAGAACATTATCCGTTGCCTCGTCAGCCGTGGTGCTACTGCCACCGTTTTCCCCCACAACTTCCCCATCCAGGAGGTCGCCAGCCAGTTTGACGGAATTTTCATCTCCAACGGCCCTGGTGACCCTATCCACTGCTCGGAGACCGTCTACAACCTGAAGCAGACCATGGATACCTTTGCCGGCCCCATCTTTGGTATCTGCCTCGGCCATCAGCTCCTGGCTCTTGCCGTCGGCGCCCAGACTATCAAGTTGAAGTACGGTAACCGCGCGCACAACATTCCTACCTTGGACGTCACCACCGGCCAGTGCCACATCACCTCGCAGAACCACGGCTACGCGGTCGACGCCAGCACTCTCCCGAGCGACTTTGCCGAGTTCTTTGTCAACCTCAACGACCGCTCCAACGAGGGCATGTACCACAAGTACAGACCGATCTTCTCCACTCAGTTCCATCCCGAGGCCAAGGGCGGTCCATTGGACTCGTCCTTCTTGTTTGACAAGTTCTTGGAGGACATCAAGAAGTACAAGGCCGAGTCCAACTACGTGAACGTCGGTGCTGTTGCCGAGCCTGCTGTTGCGTCGGCTTCGTCTTTGTAATGGACTGATGCCTTTCAACCCCATCAGACATGAAATGATAACGTTGATTGATCTATCGGCTGTCGCTTTCCCTTTTTATATCTGTCGTTTGTTTTTCTTCCTCGGTTTTCTCAAGATCTGTAATAATATGTAGAATCAGAAAAGTTCTTCCGCGCTGATTGAATAAACACGCGTGCTCGATAGCGAGTGTCTGTTTTTCTTTTCCGTCTCTTGTCTTTTTTTTGTTTAATGTTTTGCGATTTTAACAATTAGGAAATGGTTTATTTACTGTGTTTGCATTCGGCGCTTGTTACTCGTTGTTAGAGATTATTCGTTTTGTGTTTCCACTTCAGTTTATCATAATAAATTCTCTGCTTTTCTTTTTTATATTTGCTATGTACATTTGTCGATCTCGTTCAGGAGACTTTCCGGGTCTGGTCTTTTCGCAACCGCGTCTGGCGTGATTCCGTTGTTTAGTAGAAACTCTTCGGTCGTGGGTCCTATTGCGGCGACTTTTATGCTGCTGCTGCTGCTGCTGCTGCTGCTGCTGCTGTTTGTAGTCGCTTTGATCTCTGCGATTGTCTTTGCAATCTTTGATGCTCCTGACGGAGAGAAAAACACTGTCCATACCTCGCTACTACCACCCTGAGCAAGTAACTCCTTCAAAACCCCCTCCGAACCAGCAACATCAGACGACCTGTAAACAATCTTCTCAAGACACTCGATCCCCGCCGCCTTGAGTTGTTTCGGAATAATCAGCCTATGCGTCTCGCCCGTGAAGAAAACGCAGCGGGAAAATTTCTCCGCCTGTGCGCATATGATTGTTGCGAGAATGCTGCCGTTGCCGGCATCAGCGCCGCCGAGGATGTTTGTGAATCCGTGGGATTCGAGGAGCGAGGCTGTTGCGGGGCCGACGGTGAATGTGGGTAGCGAGAGGATGTATGTTCTTGTCGAGTCTACGAGCAAAGTCAGTATCAGAGAAGTAAGTCAATTCACGTAGAGAAGCAATTTCGCACCATCAGTGAGCTCGTCCAGAGCAGAAGCGATAGCTTCGACTGCTCTCTGAGAGGTTATGATCAACGCATTGACAGGCTGCGAGACGGCATGCGAGTGCATGTCCTGGATGTACGTCTTCAACTCATCCTGATCGACAAACTCGTGCGAAAGCACAGGCACAAAAGCAGAGCTGTATGAGCGCGACGCAGCAGAGCCCGCGTAGGGGTCTAAACTCGAGTCCGGACTTGGGTTTTTGAGGTATACAAGCCGTTTGGACATGAATCTGATGTTGGAGGTCGAAGATGACGTATTCTTCCTTTCTCAGGGCTTTTGGCGGCGTTCGGCGCACGGCAGCCGAGCCGCATCACACTCGTCCTCGGGGCAGATAATTCGGTTCCTCAGATCTTTTGGGTGAAATTCTCTCGAACAGGTCCTCTGCACTTCTTGCTGCTGCTGCTTCTTACAATCATGCCGTCGCCTGAGTTTATAGCAAAACCCCCGGACGGCTTCTCGTTCCTGTCCATCGTGCGCGGGTTCCAGCTGACCCTCTTAGGTGCCTACCGGGCGCTGCAGAACCCTGATCTGCTACGAGCAAAGTACTACAAGCAGGCCCTCTACGCAGTCCTGATCTCGCTCGGTATCCAGCTCGTGATCTCGGTCCCGCTATGGATTTTCAAGATCTCTTTGCGTGTCTGCATCTGGCTGTTCGATACCGCGGACGACACCGACGCTGTCGCACGTGCGCTGTCGATAATCAAGAACGTCGAGTTCGTGGAGGAGCACGTTATCAACTTGAGCGGGCTTCTTATCGGTCTCATGCGCTATATCCGGCCAGAGATGGACGAGATGTTTATGGAGTCCATTAAATTTATCGATAAGGTGTATTTCAACATGCATCCCGAGAAAGCAGTCCCCGCCAAACTCGCAGACGGCACGCTCACCGACGGTCCTTCTCGCTTCTACGCCCCGCTGTCGCAGTACACCTCGACCTCCGCGCGCGCGCTCTCCAAGAAACGCAACATCGAGGCAAAGACCGAGGCCGAGACCGACGATCTGCCCGCAAACAACAACGCCGCGCGCTTCGTGGCCAGATACGTCCGCCGCTCGGTGTTCTCGGTCGGCATATACTTTCTCTCGTCGATCCCCTACGTCGGAACAATCATCCTTCCCATCGTCTCGTTCTACTCCTTCCGCAAGACCGTCGGCGTCACCCCTGCTGTTGTCGTCTTTGCCTCCGGGTTGTGTCTTCCGCGTAAGGTCTTAACGCGATTCATCGCCGCCTACTGGGGCGGAAGAAGTCTGTGTCGCGAGCTACTGCTGCCGTATTTCGCACGCATCCCCTTCACCCGCCGCGAGCGCGAGCAATGGTATCACGCCCGCGAAGGCGTTCTCTTTGGTTTCGGATTCGGCTTTTATTTCCTGCTGAAAATGCCCTACATTGGCGTCCTAATGTACGGAATCGCAGAAGCCTCGGCCGCGTACCTCGTCACAAAAGTCACTGAGCCGCCACCTCCCCCTTCGGCTGTGCTGGAATGGACGCAGACTCAGACAAAGTGGAATAAGCGCGAGAAGATGCTGTCGAATGGGATCGTTGAGAGTGAAGGGTTTAAGTCGGTTGGGCTGCCTGGTGGTTGGGGAAGTAGTCCGGCTGAGGTTACGAAGCCGTTGGCAGAGAGTGTCAAGGAAGCAGTTGGGTCTTCCGTGTCAGAAAAGAAGATTTCTTAGGGTGTTTATTGTTATTTTCATGTGTTGTGTTTTTGGTGCGTATATTTGTAACATTGTAACTATAAAGGTCGCTATAAATGTTTTTTTGTCTTTTCTCCACGTTCAACATATATCCCACTTCAAATATCAAACTGTTTTTTTTTTTGAATTTCTCTCCTCATTTTCTCTTCATCCTCATAAACACGATACGAAAAATCAAGAAAAGCAAATTGAAAATAAACGGGACCCACGCACAAGGTTCGGTTTAGCGCTCACTAGCATTGAGACGCTTTCTCTGCATACCAGGTTCATACTGATACGAGCTCAACCGTCTCTTCCGCTTGCTCGTCAACGAGGGCGACATGCCCATAGTCTGTGAGTAAGGGCATTCGGGTGGAGGAATCATTCCACCGCGCATAGAGTCTGCGTCGTGGTGCTGGCTCCACATGAGGAGCTGCCGTTTGTACTGCAGGTTCATGCGAGTGTGGTCTGTCTCGTCGGAGACTTCTTGAGAGGTTGTCATTGCTGCCGAGGGAGCCGTGAAGACAGTGTTCATCGGCGGGGAATGCTGCCATGACATCTCCATCTCTTCGTCAGAACCTGTGTCCTGGCCATCGTCGCCCGCAGCAAGATCAGGTCGTCCCACGCGCCAGACGCCAGCGCTGTCGTCGAGCAACACGTCGCCGACGCCGAATTCGTCGTAATCGTCATCGTCGCCGTCGTCGAAATCGCTGCCGTACAGATCAGGCATGTCGACGTTGTCGTACGGCTCAGAGACCATGTCCTCGTCCATCTGGATCGCGGACGCGACGTCATGAGCAGGCTGCGGCACGTTCGTCCACAGCGAGTCGGCAGAGATGTTGTCTGCTGCGGCCCAGTATGGACAGCCCATACGCTGCTGGTGCTGCTGATTCGGTGAAAGTAGATTGTTTTTCTGGTACGCAAAAGCACCGGGTCTGACAGTTCCAAAGACTGACATATTGTGATCGTCAACCATCACCACTGTAGATCCGGAAGACGTCGAAGTGTAAATTTGAAAGTAGATGTTGTAGTTGTTGCGTTCAGACGTGATCAATATTTACTAGAACTTCTCGGATGGAAAACCTCTCTGAGAAAAAAGAATGATATAATAATTTCAAAGATGCCATTTTTAATTGCCGTATTGCCGATGATATGCCGCTGATGATTTAAAACATTTTTGAGAGCTTGATAGTGCTGTAGAGTCTGTAAGTTGTATCCGAAGGCTGAAGGGGGTGAGGAGAAAGGGAAAAAAGGAAGGAAAAACTCGAGGGCGAAGAGGCGGCGTTTTGAGCGGCGCGCGGGCTTCGAGGGTTGGGGGTTGGCGGTGACCCCAAGTAGCCAGCCAGCCCCCTCGCGGTCGCTGCAGAATGCTGCTAGTCGGTGGCTGGCGATGTTTGCACCGTTTGGCGGGATTGAAGGCAAAACGAGAGTAAAAGACTTTCTGCGTTTGCGCTGGTTGGTTTGTAGGCGCGCGGTGACCGAGGAACTAGTCGGAACTGAGTGTAGCTGGTATCAAGTTTTACAGATACCTATGGTGATTATACCCTCATGCAACTATATACACGTTCCACCCCCGAACGTTCTCAACCCCGCTATGAACCTCGACAGTCGCCCCCAGCGGCACTATAACAATCCTCCCGTCAACACACCACCGTCTCATGCGCTCCTCACTATCGCCCATTTCCACCCGTAGGCTCTCAATCTCTGTGTACAAAACCCCAGGCTCACCCACATGCGCGCCGTCCTGGTACGCTAGCATTAGCACCCTCATGATCTCCTCTCCGCTCGAAAACGGAAGACGCACGAGCTCTAGGGATCCTGATAACGGCTTAGCTGTAGGCGCTATTTTGAACCCAGGCTCAAGGCTCGAGATACTCGTCGTCAAGACATACGAATGCTCGAGGTCTTCGAGCTCGACTGGCTCTAGTTTTCCTCCCGAGGAGCTTACGTAGCTCAGCTTTCCATGCCATGCCGCCCCGCGCTCTAGATTTTCCTTGGCAGCAATCTTGAACCTGTCGTTGCCCAGCTTGCGGTATTCCGGGGAATCGCTGTCTCCCACCAGCGCCGCATGAATCGCCCACGAAACGACGACCAGCGCGAATATTCTCTGCGCGCTGTCTTCGCCGTTCTTTTGCGTGTAGTCTGGGGTTTGCAGGGGGACAGTGAGGCCGTCAGGTTCGTCGTCTGTAGGTGGAATCACTTCTTTGCTACCGGGCGGGAAAGAACCGTAGAACGGTCGCAAGGGACGTACTGAGCCGTGGAGCATGCTAAACATGGCGGACGTAGGGGATCCAAGATCAAGCGAAGTCATCAGAGCGTTCCCTGATCCGGTTGGAATCGGCAGAATAGTGAGATCGGTTGCTTCCGATATAGGACGGAGCGAGTTGATCAGCTCGTGAATCGATGTATCGCCTGAAAGGATGACGATAGTGTGCGGACCCGACTCTGGCACCAATGATCCCGCAAATGACTGGATCGACGATTTTGACTCAGTCAAGATGTACTCGTGCACAACTCCAAGCTCTTTGAACAGCGGACGGAGCAGGGATGTGTAGACCGCTTCTCCCGTCCTCGCGCCTGCGTTGGCTGAGTTGATGACCGTGACGTTCGCCGATCTAGGGTCGAGATAGGGAGGAAGTTCATTCAGATAGTACTTTTTGATCTCATCAGTAACATCTAATGCTTTGTAGGAGTATACACGTAAAGACGACTCGCTTCCTTCTGGAATCGTAAGGATGACATTGGATGTTAACGCCAGTATCTCCGTAAATGGGATCGAAACCGCCGACCCGTCATCACCGACTCCCTCAAGGGAATTCTCAGCAGCTTCAAACTTCATTTCGTCAATTAGATAGCCAGCAGCAGTTCCTACTGTATCCCAGACTCTTCTTTCACAAACCAGCCTTCAAACCCAGAAAAAAGGACTCAACTTGCGTACGGTGCAGCTCGAGGTGCACAATTCCACGTGATCTACGCAAGTTCAGATAAAAGCGCCAAGAGCCGAGGCCGGGTAGCGCGAGAGTTCTGGTTCCGGTTATCAGATCAAGTTCGAATGTATTGTTTCCGAGCTTTGGTCTCGAATCAGCAGATCTCTGCCGCTCCTGTTTTCTCCTGCTTTCTTCAATTGCTTTCCACCTTGATTTCTTCACAACAATAACAGCTGATTGTTTGCTTTATAAAATATTCTGGACTGATAATGACTGATAAACTGCCCGCCTTCCTCGCAGCCCTGACCCCCGAACAGCTCCAAGGCTTCAACGACTTCAAGTCCGCCATCCCGGCCGTCGTCAAGGAAGCGGAATACAGCGAGATCTATGCGCACAACATTCTAGCGACCGACTCTGCCGCGGTTGACGCGATCATTCTCAAGTTCTTGGTCGCAAACGCGTACGATGTGCCCGCGGCGCGGGCGCAGATTCTCGGGACGCTCAAGTGGAGAAAGGAGTTTAAGCCCTTGTCGGCTGCGTTTGAGGAGGTGCATGATGCAAAGTTTGACGGGCTCGGATACATCACTGAGGATAAGTCGAAGCCGAACGGTGATATCGTGACGTGGAATTTGTACGGACAGGCGGCGGGAAAGCCTGAAGTCGTGTTTGGCGATACCGAGCAGTTCTTGAGATGGCGCGTCGGTGTTATGGAGCGGGGACTGCAGCTGCTTGATTTCGCGAGCGAGAGGACAAAGATCGACCAGGTTCACGACTACATGAATGTCAGTTTTCTGCGAATGGATCCCAACGCGAAGAAGGCCTCAAAGGCAGCAGTCGCCATCTTCAGCAGCCATTATCCCGAGCTTTTGGGCCGCAAGCTGTTCATTAACGTGCCTTTGATCATGGGCTGGATGTTTGCCGCGATGAAACTTTTGGTCTCGAGAGAGACGATGGCGAAGTTTGTAGTGCTGAGCTATGGTAGTCAGCTGGTGGACTATCTTGGACCTGGCATTCCGGAGGTGTATGGTGGAAAGGGACAGCCTTTGAAGGAACAGGATATCTACAGCTCCATAACTCTTCCCGCTGGTTTCACTATCCCTATAGTCGAAGCCGCGCCAGAGCCTGCTACGACTACCGATGCTGCTACTGATGTTCCTGCTGATGCTCCTGCTACCAGCGAGGAAAAATAGTCGATGCAGTTGTCTGGTTGATGAGTACATGTGAGAGACCGCTGCTGTCCTATTTTGTTGTGTGAAGCTTACATGCTTAATTTATAATGTAATATGATTTTGAAGTGCAAAAGGCAGAGGACTGTAGCATGATTTATGTATTAGTTTGAGAACAAATCAATAATCTGTGAAAGGAAATTTGCAACCAGTGTAGGACCTTCGTTTAAATCCCTCAGTTAAAAGCCAAACACCAAAAAGAAGCAAATACTGTATATACAAAAAGCCGACCTAGAAATACATAACCCAAATATCAATCAAGCGCAAGACTATCCAGCATCTTGCGCAACCGCGTCAACTGATCAGTCTCGGCCGCTTCGCCATCAATCAGGTTTTTCAAATGCGGAGAAACCCCTTCCGGCGCCTCAATCAGCTCCTCTGGGACTTCACCAGGATTCAGCACTCTGTCCGGCACAAATTCAGCGCTGCCCATCAAATCCGACATGGTCGGGAAAAAGAAATCGTCGTGGCCGTTATGCTCCCATGACCAGCGCACGACGATCTCCTCTGAATCTATGAGTTTACCCGCCGATATCCGTGCTTTACACCCACACTTCATACTGACTTTCGACGACCGCCGCCGCGGTTTCGACGGATCATGCCGGTCGCGCGGGGCGCCTGAATGCGCGCAGATGTAGATATGACTCCACTCGTACTTTCGCCGGCGTTTCGAGCTCGAGCTCGAGCTCGCGCCGGGCCTGCCGACCTCGCTCTCGTCGTCCTCGCCGTCCACGGGCGCGAACCGTTCGCCTTTTTTCCGCCAAAATCTGCGCGAGGAAGGGCTGTCGAGGAATTTCTCCCAAATTTCAACTGTGATGCTTGTCGTGTACGGCGAGGTTTGAAAAGGGCCGATTAGAGTCTCGCAGGTCTTTTGGTATGAGATCAGAGACTCGATCTCTGATAGCTTGCTTCGGGTCTGTATCAGTTCTTTGAGTGTCTTGTTTGCCGCATCTTTTGCCATCGGCGGTTTTATGCGGTTAGGAGAGCTGGCGACGATGTAATTGACGGGGTTGTTGACAGGCAGCATCGCTATGCTTGGTAGCGCGGCTTCTTCGGTGACTGCTTTTTTCTTGGGATTCTCTGGCGTCTCAACTTTCGTAGTGGCTTCATAAGACTCCACGAGCGGCTGCAAGTCAAGAATCGGCTCGGCCTTGCGGTCAGAAGGCACAGAGTGGTCTTGAGCTACCTCTTCTTGTGCTTCGATCCCATCAGTCGAGCTGGGCGGACTGAGTAACGACGACGTAGACGACGCCATCGACGTGCTCGAAACCGACGACGGCGAGTGCAGGCTCGTGCTCGATTTACTCCGTTTCCGCTCAAACGCGGCGTCGACTATCCTGCTCCATTTGTCGGGTCGATTCTCGAGCTGCTTGAATTTCTCGAGATACCGCGCGGTCTCGGGCGGTAAGTACGATATTCTGCCTGGCACTAGAAACGAGTACGCGCTAACGACTGCTAAACCCGTCCCAACGTCATCCACGTCGTTGGCCTCTCTTTCCATCGTTCTGGGAAATGTGTGTCCTGAGTGACGAACTTGCAATGAAGAATGGGCTGTAAATGAAACTCCAAAGTAGAAGCGAAGCTCAAACGCGGAACCTAAGCTCACAAAGAACGGCCCGACATCAGGAAACTAGCGCTCAATGAGTTCGAACTAGACCGAGGCAGAGATAGAAGCTGGAAAGAGACAGAAGCCGTGCGTTGGAGGAACTGTGGACGAGGATCAGTTTACGCTTTTGGAGAACGGACGGCTTAATCGTTGAGTGTCAGTTTAGGGTTTCGTCGACTCGCGGGCTTGCTGCCTGCAGGTCGAGCATCAAGGCATTAGTTTACGTTATTACTTGAACTTGCTGCAGGTCGCCTACAACTATATAAGGAGTATTTGGAATACGAGTACAACGGTTCCGCTGGAGATGGGTTTTGAAGCTCATGAGGAAGCGGCTGATAAGAAAGAAGCAGCCAGATCAGCCGCTGTCGTGATCCAGGCACTATAGTTCGGGCATTAAGGCACCACTGTACAGAATCTGCAAATGTCGACCTGTGCAGCGCAAGCCTCACAGTATAAGTTGGAGAGCAGAGCCTGAAGATCAAGACAGAGAGATACTGCAGCCTCGTTATAGCCTCGATAGGATATCGCCTCATGCCATCCAAGTTGGAACCTGTCTATTCGATAGTCTAGTCGGAGATTGGTGTAAAAACATGCTATGAACAGTGATGATATGCATTCGGCTGTCTATAGAAACAGAGCTCACAGGGCCATAGTCTCAGGTTCATAGATATCCGCCCTCACCAACCTGACCCCTCTAATCTCTCTGCACCATAGCCAGAAGCCCCATGCCGCCCAACAATGCGTACTTTGCCCATAAATTTTCGCTCAAAAGAATTGTAACATATCCCACTATAGGAATATAGCCCTTGACAGCGCCGACTACTTCCTGCTCCCGATCTAGGTAGTACTGTTTGTAGGAGTAGAGATCGACGTCGTCCATTGCGTTGTTGTCGCCTTTTGTTAATAGTAGCTGTTTTTTTGATCTAGAAGTTCAATGGGAAAGAAACAGATTAGTATAAGTGCAATAAAGATCAAGGAGCTCATTGTAAGGAATGGAAACATACGAAACATGATTCCGCACGACGCGATGCACAATCGGAATATCTCTCCCCTTGACGTTATACACCACAATATCCCCCACCTTCACCCTCGCATCCCGATTCCACAAAAACAAAATATCGCCCCGCTGGAAAGCCGGCTCCATCGAGCCCGACAAGACGACGACGATAGGCGACGGCGAATCAGTCACTACTGACAATCCTTTCCAAAACATGTACGCAGTCGTCAGTACCAGGCAAAAGTTCAGCGCCTGAACCAGCGTTTGCCGTAGCTGCAGACCTGAGAGTTGCGGAAGCATCGTTGGTCTCTTTTTTCCAACTCTGCCGATCGAGGACTGTGTTGAATCTCCCGTTGCTTTTGTTTTGGCTTCTCCTCGAGGTTTACAAACACATACGCGCCTACAGTTGCGGGTGCGAACACCCACAATAGCAGCAAGTCACATGATCTAAACTCTACTCGTCCTTCTCCCATCGTCGACTTGGCCCTCTCCGTCCCGACTCGGTCGATAGACGGAACTGGTTGCGATCACCGCTGTTGACGAACATTGACAATTGTGCTATCGACAATTTAGAAGCGATAATTAGTGATAGACTAGTTCACCACTCCTACTGCACCCTTTGCGCCAATCGTTCTCGGCCCAGCGGCAAACCAAATCAATATGGCTTCAGCACAAGCAATGCGGCGGATATCAAAGGTGCCTTCATTCTGCCAACGGAGCTTTCTATGTCTTACTACTATGCTCATCTTGTGGCACCAATGCTAACATTTCTTGTTGAAAATGACAGGAGATGACGGACATCTCAAACGTCGGATCATCGTCCTTCAAGGCCGGACCAAAGTCAGATTCCGATCTACTAAACTGGGAAGTCGAGGTTCACGGCCCAGCAGGCACTCCCTACGAGGTACGTCCCGCCCCGACACTACACTTGCAATACCTCTTTCCTAACACGTCGACTATCACAAATCTAGGGCGGCGTCTTCAAGCTGGATCTGATACTCCCGCCAGCATACCCATTCAGCCCGCCAACCATGACCTTCACCACAAAGGTATACCATCCCAACGTTCTCCACGACGGCACAGTCTGCATCCCGCTCCTCAAGACTGAGCAATGGAAGCCCGCGTGCAAGCTCATAACAATCATAGACCTCGTCATTGCGCTGCTATCACAACCAAATATCGATGACGCCGTCGAAGGAGATGTTGCTGAAGTTTGGAAGAACGATCGGCCCAAGTTTGACCGGACAGCCAGAGAGTGGACCAAGAAGTATGCCAAATAGTTTTACAGATTCTACAACAGTAACAATTCTACAATCATATTTTCCAGAAAAACCGTCCAATTTACCTATTTATCATATATAAAACAACATAAGAAAAGGCTGGATACAACACAGCAAACACCAAACAGAAACACAAAAAAATAAAAGAAAAATGTCTAAAACAGGTCCACTTTTACACATCCGCAATCAAAATCTATCAACAGATTTAGACGACAGCAAGACCAACGGCGGCCGCCAAAAGAGCAGCCACGCCCATCTTTTCGCTGCTGGAAACAAAGTTGGAGAGCGAGGCAGACGAGGAAGTAGAGCTCGACGAAGACGAAGTCGCGCTGGCAGACGAGCCAGTCGAGTCAGAGGTCGAGGCAGTGTTCGATGCAGTGCTCGAGGCAGAGGCAGAGGCAGAGGCAGAGGCAGACGAGTCAACCTCATCAGCATCAGAGTCGGTCTGCTCAATAGCAGAGTCGGTGGGGATGGTAAGAGCGATCTTGGTGGTCATGGTGGCATCAACCGCGTCACCAGAAACGTCATAGATCGAGTAGTTGGAAGAAAGGTCAGAGATCTTGACGAAAGCACCACGGACGTAAGTGGAGTTAAGACCATCGGCAATGACAGTAGACGCAAGAGTGTCAGGGATGGTGGTGTTAAAATCAATGTTGTTGTAGTAGTCCAAGTAAGTAGTAGGGCGAGCGCTGGCACTAGCGGTGGAAAGGCCGCTGGTGGTAGCAGTAGCGAACTTGGCCGAGAGAGCAGTGAAGTCAGAGAGCATGGTCACGCTTCCATCATCAGCAATGCTGACGAGACCGTAGTCAGAATCCTCCTGAGAGTACTCGTAAACCAAACCGCCGGAGAAGACCTTCGACATGTTGTTGGAGAAGATCGACGCAACTTCCTCAAAGAGACGGGGCTGAACAAGGTTGCAACCAAACTCAGAGAAGAAAACAGGGATGGTGTAGTTCTCAAAGTTCTCAACCAAAGTGTCGAAACCAGCACCCTCGAAGGTGTTTTCGCCACACCATTCGTAAGAGTTGACACCATAGAAGTCGACGGCATCCTCAGCCGGACCAGCCTCGAGGTAGTTGGCAAGGGAGACACGGTAGTCCAAGTCATCAGCCGAAGAGTAGCCGACGGGGATCTGGCGAATGGTGTGGTTGCCCATGTACTCCTTCATGTCACGAACGACAGCCTTGACGTAGTGGGGGGAAGCCTCCGCCGAGGTCTCGTTGTTGACAACCTCGTTTCCAGCAAAGAAGCCGAGGGTGTTGTTATATCCAGCAAAAGCCTCGATAACCGCGAAGACGTGGGTGAGGTAGGACTCAGTGTAGGTAGTCCAGGGCTCATCTCTGTTCAAGCTCTGTCCGTAGATAGGAGTGTTGACATCGAGGAGAAGGTAGATTCCAGCAGCAGCGAGCTTGGTCATGCACTCGTCGTGGTCAATGCTGGGGTCGATGGAGTAGATACGGATGGTCTATTTATGGCAGGCTAGGGTTAGCATTCTGAGCGAAAAGTAAACAAGGCTGATGCGCGTAATCATCAAAAACCCTAACATCAAACGGCTCGGGCGGAAGCAAAATGCCAAAAATAGGAACTGCACAGGATCGCGAAATCCGCTCACACGTCCACCACGCGGGACGCATAAAAACAGAGAAGAGAAGAAAACAAAAAATCTGCTGTTCAGCGGATGTTCACGCCAGGAACAAGCTCATAGCCAATGTAGAGAAGAGAAAATTGATTGCATTACGCGCGCACAGCATCAGGAGACTTAAAACACGAAATGAAAAACTCACGTTGATGCCAAGTTCCTGGAAGAGAACGATATCACGGGTGCAAGACTCAACATCAGAGAGGGGATCGCTTCCATCCTCAAAGGACGAAGATCCTCCGGGCTGGTAGTCAACACCCTTGAGGAAGAACTAGTAGGGCATCAAAATGTTAGCGACTGCGTTCGCATTCAATTGCAGACGGAAGAAAGACGTACAGCTTCTCCAGAGTCGGAGTCAACGAAATATCTGCCGGAGACCTCCTTTGTGCTGATGTAGGAAGCCGACGCGTAAACAGCGAGCGAGGCAAGCGAGGCCACGGAAGAGATGGCTGAGGTGAACTTCATATTTGCGAAAGGAACGATTCGAACGACGGAAACGAGCGACTACGAAACGATATAAGACAATGCTGTAGAGCGAGATAGGGAAAGAGGGAAGAGGAGGACGACGGGAGGGCGCGACGAGTGTTGTTTATAGACGCGAGTCACAACAGATCACTTGTGACTCGGTTTGCCCCTGCGGCGCCCCTGTGACCAGGGCTCGTTCTTACGCGTCCCGAGGAATGCAGAGCCAGAGAAAAACCTTAAAATATCCCCTGCGCCTCGCTCTCGTCCACGGGCCGGCCGCTGAGCTCCTGCTCCAATTTCCGCTGCAGTACCGAGTCTGCGTCTTCGTCCCGGCGCCATGCCGTCTGCGGGTCGATGTAAACAATGACTCTGGAGCCCACCGCCGTCACCGGACGTCGGGCAGTGTCTTTTTGGTGCAGGTGCGGTGCAGGTGCGGGTGCTGTAAATACACGTCCATGTTCACGTAAACAAATCGCACGCGACCCTGGCTCTCATGCCATCAACAGTGTGAAACTCCCATCCCGCCTGCCAGACACCGGTATGATCTCATCAAAGCCCAGTCAGGGGCCGCTGTTATTCCTCCTGTCATTGTTTCTTCTCTCTCATCTTCCACCCCCTGGCGAGGCATCACCCATCACCCAGCGCGTGAGCTACGCGTTATTCGCGACCCCGACGCGTTCGACGGTCTCGCCCTGGCCCGCTCCATAACCAATCCCTTCCGTGCTCTCGACGGCCTCCAGCCGTGTCCATGTAGAGCCGTAGACACTGCCTGTCAACCCGCGGTCGCGTGTGAACCCTCTCGGGCGTTCCATAGGCGTCGGCGTATACACATGCCGACCGAGTTGCTGGTAAGCTCCTGCATACCCAATCTGCCCCTCGCCTCTTCCAACTCCAGTAGGCTCGTCCTATAAAATTTCCATTTTCAACTTGCTCGGGCCCCGTCTACACCGACCCTGTCGTGCCGATGTCGGTGTCGGCGAAAACGGACCCTGACCGGCTCTCTACGGACTCTCCTCCCTTCCTAGCGCTCCTGAGGGTTTTTTTCGCCGTGGTTTTTTTTAGAAAGCGTAGAAAGTCCCTATCGCGCTTTGACGAAGATTTGCCCTTCCGCGACTCCGAAAATACCTTCGTTCAGCACCTACGCGCTATTTTGCTAATTTCCACTAATCGACGATGCTCCCCACTCTCAATGGACCGTCCGCCAGTCCAGATCTTGGCCATCGATCGATCCTCAGCGTCCGGGCGGCATCCGGGCGCCGCACGACATCATTTACTGACTCCCCGTGTTGTGATGTTAACCCAGCCAAGGGGACGAGAGCGGATCCACAAATGGCAGGGTCTTTTCTCCATTCCCCGTTCTATAACTAGCAGTAAATTCGGTATAGATCGATACTACGGTCTGGTTAGCGGTTCTTGACCGATTGAGTTGTATTTATTATCAGCGACGTCCGCGGGGCTCGCCTCGTGGGAGACGCGTCAGCTCAGAATCTAAAGCTGGCCAAATACTCGTAGTCATCCTCCACCACCGCAAGATCGTCTTGCGCTATGACGTGTCCGCCTTCCCGGAACTCTCTCCACTCCTCTTCCACAAGCATCTCGTTGCCCTCCAAGGTGAAAGTATGATCGTGCAGGAGATTGCTCATGTGGCGCTCGAAATATCCTCGCAGGCGTCTGGTGGCTTCCGCTTCTGGCTGCACCATATCCGCCTTGTACCATTTCCCGTTGCATTTCACGTTGATATTGAAAATCCTGCTAATCATCTCCAGCTCATCTGCCTTTCGTAGTTCGTCGCAATTGTTGAGCACCAGCGTCTTCAAGGGACTCATCCGACCCATGACTTCCCACGGAACAAATTCCGGTATTCTGCTTTCGGGCATTTTGAGCCTGCGTCTCCTGAGCTCTCTCTCATACCTCTTCCTCCTCGTATAAGCCTCTTTGAGCCGCGACCTCACTATCCGACTGTCCGCAGTCGTGCTTGCAATCAACAGCAGCAGGCTTTCGGTATTCACAAGCGTGCCCGACAGGTCCAAATACTCGAGCTCCCTTAATTGCGCCAGCTCTCGGATTGTAACATCGTCAACGTTGATGTTCAGTCCAATCCGCAACCGCTTCAGATGTGGAACCAAATCGACAATCATTGTAATCAAAAGCTGCTTATCCCACCGTTCCTGCGCAAACCTGCTCCTCACATAATGTGAACCGGCCAAAAGCGCAAATGTAGACGTATCGCTGCGCCGGTATCTATCCTTCGTCTGGAACTTGAGATCGTAGCAATAATCAATAGAGAGCGTATGCACTTTGTTTGGATCACATCGCCACAGAAAATCAACAAGTTCCGCCCCAGAGATACCGACTCCGCCCAAATCGATCTCAGATAGATTTTTGTACTCATCTACTATCACGGGCATCCACTCCGTTTCCACTCTATGGACGTACTGGGGTACTCCATTTTCGATCATCACTGTCCTTGGTACTGCACCACCACTGCATTTATTCACCGCCAATTTCTCAACCGATGACGGTAATATAGGAAACGTGCTCAACGCACTCAGCGTACTTCCGCTGATGTTGAACTCCTTCAGCTTCGAGCAGCCTCTGAAATCCAGTCTGAACGTATTAGGCGGATCCAGAGTCTCAAAGTTGAGGTCGCGGTTGCGCGCAAGCACGATGTTCGTCATAGTGAACGTGGTCAACCCCGGGAAGAGCCACACTAGACGCTGGACTGTACGCGCGCCTATATCGGCATATCGCGCACGTTCCGGCGGCGACATGATAGATCGTCCGCCTAGGCACAGACTCTTCACTCGGGGAAACGTCTTGAAGTCTTGGTTGGATGCCGGTAGAAGAAAGTCAAGCTTATACGTCACGCGTTGGTCGACAGAGGTATTCGACTGTCCCGAATAGAAAGTGAGGTGCGTGATGTTCGGAAACTTGCCTTCTAGAAAAAGACTCATGAACGACGACATGTCGTCAAGCGTAAACTGAACCTCCCGCAGTCCATCAAACACTGACCAAGTCGTAGGCGAGTACGCGTCAGAGGGTAGCTCTAGGATCTTGGTATAGCCCTCCACAAACAGCTTGCGCAGTCGGCTTTGAAAGATCGTAAACTCCCTCATCTCGTCTTCGTCTTTGTAATCGGCGCATCTTAAAATCAGCTCCAAGGATTTCCTGGTCCCGTCCACTGATAGATTGTGTAGATAAACCTCCGCAAGAGCGTCGCCAGCTCGCTTGACCATCATCTCGACAAAGCTGAAGGGAACTGGTTCTTTGGCTCGTCTCAGATCGAGTCTGCGCCACAGCTCGGGTGTGTTCTTGATATAGTCTCTCCACAGTCGACTCACGCTTTCCATCTGTGCAATCTCAAACGTGTCCAGGTAGCGCATGATTGCTGTGAAGTTTTCCTGGTACAGGTACTGAGCGGGATCGTGCACTGATTTGTCTGGCGGCAGTGCGCTGCTCAGGGATGCGGATGCTTGCACGGGTGTCTCGGTATCCACGTCCATCGCAAAGTCAGAGATTCTAGCCTGATCGTCTCTCTGCATTGGTTCTTCCTCCATTGTAAAAGTATAGCGAGTCACTGATCCTAATCAGTCAAATCCTGTGTAAGGGGGTGAGCGATCTGTCTCGCCGTAATTGAATCAGACATCGAGACTTACCATTCGACGCACGGCAGTATATTCTTGTGATTCGCCAATATATTGCTAGTATATTTTCGAGAATTTTCCGCTGAATCCTCACTGAATTGATTGTCCCAGTATCGATGATAGCAGTGGTTGTTCGGATATGATAAGAATGATGATCGTATGAGGGAGATGCCCCTGCGGCACATTGAGTTTATCTGTGCCTCTGGGGTCGCTGCGCAATCTCCAAACCTTCATTTTGTCGAGGTCGCCAAAAGAAGATCCAGCGTTTTAACATCGTCTACTTTACAGCGTCTCTCAGTTCTATGAATTCTTACGATATTGGTATAAAATTAGTTGGAGTATTATTATGCGAATTATGAGATTAAAATTAACGTTCGCGAATACCAAGGCGAGACCAATGAGATAGAACTATGCACAAATGAATGACTTCTCAAGCAATCTCCAGATTTGACTCCAAGAACTTGCTCGTTTTCAAAAACTTCGGCACCGAGTCTGCCGCCATCAGAGAAAACACCTGCGACCGCACCTCGATAAGCAAGCTTATGATCCGCTTCAGATTCGCGATCGACACATCCAGCGATTTCGGAGACTTTTCTTTCGTCGACGTGTCTGGCGATCTGATTGCCGTCATGCCTTCGCGCACGCGTGTGCGCAGGTCGTAGTCGATGTTAACCTCGGATGCGGAGCCGCGAGCCAGAAAGACGTGGTATACGACCCATGCCTCACTTATACAGACGTCCACTTTCTGGATCGTCGCCGTAGCAAAATCATCTCGTTCAAGCTCCTCATACATCGCAATGACCTTGCTGCTTTCCGAGTATAACACGAGGTTCTCGACACACAGATGGTCTTCCAAGTGCTCCCGAAACAGCAGTCGTAAAGCCGGATTCTCGAGGATACTGTTCAGCTTCTGCGTCTTGTCGGCTCCGGGCGACGAAACCCGAGTGATGGGAGACTCCGGCCGTTTCACCTTGCTAACCGGGGCGCCAGACGAAGAGCGGCTTGCGAGCGGCGGCCACCCTGCAAGCTGTCTTCCCTTACTGGCCAGCGTATAGTGGGCGTTCTTGTCCACTATGAACGATGTGGCAGAAGAGCCCGATTTTCCGTCTAATCGCACAATCAGGCCCTGATCAACAAACTCATCGAGCAGTATCTGAGCCTCCTGATTGTTGATAGCTGTCGTCCAGTCCATAATCCAGCGCCTCGCATCAGCACCCGAAAAGCAGTGTTTGTATTCCTTCAGATGAAGACGCTTGACTTCGTATATGCGCACGCCCATGCCCGAGTCGCTGTTTTTGTCAAAGTAGAAACCTGGGTCTGGCACTGTCTCGGCTCCTGACGCGCTCATGGGTGGGGCTGACTGCTGGCGCTGCTTTCCAGAGAAGACATAGGTTGAAGTGGAGGAGCCTGTGCCGGTGTGTAGCATTCCAGACATATTTGGTTGCTTGAGAGTGCTGATGCTGTTGCTGTTTTTGCTGTGATGTGCTGAATGTCCGGAGGATGAGGACGAGGAGGAGTGGTAGTAGTTGGGGCTGGTTCCGGCAAATCTCTGAAAGACGATCTCGACGAACTGACTCGAGGTGTAAATGTAGTCGGTGAGCGGATCGCGCTCCAGCGTGACCAAGCGCATACAGCTGGAGTGATATTTGAGAAGGCTGGTGACGTTTGGGGCCGAGATGCCGTTTCGCTGTGTGAAGAGGTACAGAACCGCGCAGCCCTTGGGGGTGAGCTGGAGAAGGAGGTTCTCGCTGAATTTCTCGGTGGTGGGATCATTTGCGCATTTGATGAAGTGAGCAGACATGAAGCTCTGCATGAGCTTCAGGCACATGGGCCGGTCGACTTGGTAGGAGGTGATTGTGGTCGAGGTGGTTTTATTGCCAGCGCGATCGAACGACCGGACGTTCTGCTGCATCTTGAGATTCATGAGATTGCTCACCGCGTCGTCAGCCTTGAACGAGAGCGGGTACGGAGCAGAGAAGACGCCGACGAAGTGGTCCATGAGCGGGAGAGAGATGGTGAGGACTGAGAAAATGCAGCTGAGGTCGTCGTAGTGTGGCCGGTTGTCCGTAGTCAACTTGAAAATACGCTCGGCGCGATGGAGAGTACGCGGCGTAGTCGACGGCTGCATCTCTTCATGATCCGGCGCGCGAACGGTTTCCAGAGGGGTGTACCGGGGAGTTGTGCTGCTTGGAGAATACTGCAGGGCGACCTGGGGGCCGAGAGAGCGAGGGCGATGGGAGGCCGGATGAGGGTCTACAAATCCGGGTGGGGAGGTCGTCCTGAAGAACTCGGCTAATGAGGCTGTCGTCTTTGAGCTGTATTTGTCTGCAGCGAGCTCGTCGAAGTCGTCATCGTCCAAGTCCATAACTGGGGTGCTTTGCTGGACGGAGAAGGAGAACAGGCAGAGATATCAACCGCCCGGGGCGGGGACCAGAGCGAGCCCGACATTCTATATTTCGTCGTCTGGTATAAGTACCCATCTACCTGCTTGGCGGCGGGCTTTTTGCTTCCCTCGTGGCTGCCACGCGAGCCGTCTGGTGGAGGCCCCAGCTCGCGCAAGTTGGGGCAGTTGCCGATGATAAAGTTGCATAAATTGAATCTTAAATCGTCATTGTACTTTGCGCCTCGGGCCAGTCCGCCGGAGATCGTCTTTTCTTCTGTCTTTTCTTCTTTTTCTTTTATTTTTTCCTTCTTTTGTTCTGCTTCTCTGTCTTGTTTCTTCAATCGGAGGATGAGAGAACTAAGACTGTTCACAGGGTCCATGGGCGCACTGCACGACAAGCAGCAAGGCAGCATGGGCGGCATGTCATCCGCACTTGAGGTCGGAATTTAATCCACATTCTACTTCAAACTTGATCATTCACCAGCATGAGCCTGGGCCAGCCAACGTTATAGATGATACGCTAGCCTACAGTACCTTGCACCACTGCCGCACCACGGTGCCTCGCGCAACCGTTGCCAATTCGCGCAAACTGACTTCGACCATACTCATTCCGCCCGAGCCACCAGTTCCCTGGATAAGTCCTGCTCTTTCCAAACCTTCCCACGCCTCCGCTGCCTGCTCCCTAGACCAAATCCGAAACGGCATCGACACCACCGCGCCCGCTGCTGCTTCGGCCAGCCTCGTCTCACCCGCTTTCATCATGTACTCGCCATATGCGATCGCAAAGTTTACAGATCCGGATGAGGCCGCTGTCTGCACCTTGGTCGAGCTCGTGCGTCCGGTGCTATCGTCTGTTGTTGTTGTTGTTGTTGTTGTTGTCGTTGTTGTTGTCACTGCTGTCGACTCCGCGCGTCCGTACTTGATTTCTGCTCGAGCTGCGCACACCAGTAGCATAAGACCCAGTTCAGATAAGCCTACCAATACTAGAGTTAGAACGCAAAGTACTCTTTTTAAAAAAATAAGTGCCCAGCGGTGAGCCTGACTGCCTTCTTACCTGCTACCCGTTCCATAGCGCCGGCGCCTTCAGTCGCGCCTAAATCTAACCGGGTCACTAGCTCTGCCGAAAGCGACAACGCATCTGTACAACCTCTAACACACATTGCCAATTGTACATGAACTTGTCTCGGATCCCGCGTCGTCGCAAACACTCGCCGGATTAGCCGCTGGACCGACGGTGCCTTGCTGAGCTTTTGCACCTCTGTGTTCCAGGTTTGCGCGACCTCATCTGAGACGCTGGCCGCTTTCCCGGATTCAAGAGTGGCCGCTGCCTCGCAGATGCTCCAGAACTTTTCAACCTCGGACGGATGCGGGATCAAGACTACCCGGTGGCTAAACCTACTGCGCACTCGTTTCTCGAGCATCTCCGGGGCAGTCATGCGACTGCTCATGCCGATAATGCACATACTCGGCGCCCGAGTTTTTCCACTTGAGGTGGCAGAATATCGGGGGGATTGCGCCGCATCGAGCAAGTTGTACAGCAGCGTTTGCCGATTCTGCATCGTCGCGAACCGCTCAAACTCATCTAGAATGATAACGACCGACACCACCGCTCCGTTGTCGTCGTCATCCTCGTCATCCCTTTCGTCGTCGTTATCAATCTTAGCTTCCTCAAGCCCCGATCTTCCAGAGAGCATGGTGACAAGCCGAGATAGGGTACGGTTTGCACTTTGACGGCGGTATACTCTCCGCCCACCGTCAGCCGTCTCGCCTTCCTCGATCCCTCTCCTCCCGCGCTCAATCTGTAGCGCAATCTCATGTAAAGCTAATTTGTCATCGGTCTGAGCTAGACCTGACAACCGAACCGTGATAAAATGCCCTCGATATTTTCGGTGCAGATCAGCCAGTACGCTGTCGATAACCAGCGACTTTCCAGATCCTCGAGGCCCAAGCAGCAAAGCTGAATTTCCCCCGTGAAACGACGCTAAAGATATGGAAGCAGCCGACGCCGAGGTATTTGCGTCAGGCTTTGCCATTGCTGCCGCGTGAATCGGCGCAAGAATTGTTTGCTCTATCAGATGGTACATTTTTCTATCTCGCATTCGCAGTCAGTAAACCTTCATCTTTGAATATAATCAAAAATATCGCAGACAGTCGTACCCGTAGACGGTTTCGAGTCCCACCATACGTGGCCGGAGTCGGCCGTTCAATTGACCTAGTACTCTTCGCTTTACTTTCTGTATATCCGTCAACTCATCTGAGTTATTTTGCCGCAAAAATTCAGAGCTCGAGGATGTAGAGCCGGTCTCCATTGGCGTGGCCATCCCCTCTTTCTCGGCCGAGATCAATTGTATTTCCTCAGTGGCGAGTGCGGTACTGCTTGCTATTGAATTACCGTCCTCGCTGTCAGATTCGGGAGCAGGATCCGGGTGGGGTTGTCCAGCAGACACTTTCGGTCTCTTTGGAGCGATCACATCTGCCAAAGATCCCAACAGTTTTCGTCCTGAATTCTTCACGGCCGATAAAAGAGATTTTTCCCCATCAGATTTTTCGGCTGCTAGTGAGGTAGATTCGTCGTCCTGTTCCTCGTCATCTTCTTCACGCCGACGTTTGCGTGACTGCTTTGTCGGAGTGACCTCGGGGGTTGTGGTATCAATTGATTTTCTAGAGGCAGAAAGATCACTTTTCCGCGGTGATGGTGTAGTAATAGAAACTCGCTTCGTCCTGGATCTGTCGCTGTTCTCAGCTGAGGCAACCTGATCGGGTTCTGTGGTTGGTGTTCTGATCCGTCTCGTTCTTGAGGTACTTGGGCTAGGAGAAACATTTGAAAGAGATTGTCGACCACGCGTGGGAGTGGGCGAAACAGATCGTGAATCGGAGGCTGCCGCCCTTCTTCGAGATCGCATACGGGAAGACTCAGAGAGCGAAGTCGAGGGCTTTTCACGATCCAGCGAGGCACCGCCGCCGGGACTGCTCGTAGATCGTGGCGTCCGCCTTGTGGCCATGATGCTGCTATCTAACAGCTACCAGTTCTGTCTTGACCAAGGTGATGATTAGAGGATGCCGTCGAAGGCGAGCGCAGAGACAATTAGAACTAATTTGACGACAGGGGAACGCGCGACGCGTCCACGGTCTGTTCTTTCTTAATGGAAAATATAAACCTTATTTTATGCAACGTCAACACTTGCGGGGTTTGTATCATTACGTTTAGTGATAAGCGTGGCTATCGACGATCGTTTGAAGTACTCGCCTTTGGTTTCATAGTTGCTTGCGCATTTTGACAATTGAGTAGCAGCAGTACTTTCGCTTAGTAAGGAGAAGCTGTACATATATACTTGCATTTCTTACCTCTTTTCTATATCTCAACGGCGAGTACGATATTGCAAGAAGTGTTTGGGTAATACTGTGCATTGATAATAGGCAAGTGAAGGCAATATTTAAATTCGCTTGGTCTTTGATGCCACTTGTGCAATTTACTAATTCAAGTACTCTAGATTTGAGAAAATGTCAGACGCAGAGGAAACAGAGACCGTGTTTGAGATTAAGAAGTTTGGTCTTGACCCGCACCCCCACCCCCCGACGGCCGAGTCAGCGCTAGCTCTTGCAGAGACAATTCTCGAGAGTTTACCAAGCAAGGGATGGAAGCTATCAAAAGACATGCCGGAGCACAAGGCGAGCGTGCACTGGAAGACGATCGACTCTGAGCTTTGGTACTCGCGCTCGACTATCCAGGACGCGACAAAGTACCCGTTCGAGTGGTTCAAGCGAGCGCTTTATGACGAAATCTTTGAGAATATGGTTAGCTACTACGAGATGGTGCGTGAGGCTACCTGCGTTGAAGAGAAGAAAGGCTGGAAGGGGTACAGACTGACGTATCTCTTGCCGCCACCATTCGCCGAGCGAGACATCGCGACATGGCTATACACGTACACACCAGAGGATCGAGAGGACGAGTTCACCGTGATTGCCCTTCCGGCAGACTATGAGCTGCAAGATGAGGCGAATACCAGAGGCGTCTACTCGTTTGTCCACAAAGTGCGCAAGCTCGATGATGATAAGATAGAATGGCTTATGGCGCAGACGGTAAGTTGATGTGTTCTTTTAACAAATTTGGAATAAGTCGTATCTGACCTTGACTATGCACAGAGCGACATGCGTGGTAACCTCCCACGCTGGGTTCAAAACTATTCCATCCCCGGCGTTCTGCTTGGCGATATCCCAGTCATTTTGAAGTGGATGGAAGACCAATACGGGGAGAAAGAGTCACAAGAGCCAGAGGAGACGTCTTAAGATTCTCGACCTTGGCATACTCTTTACGTTTAGTGTATCTATGACTCTGATATAGTCTTTAAGATTCTTGTTGTATATTTATAGCGCATTTACGATGCAATTGGATTATATTCTCATATTACAATGCCGGAGATAAACCAAATTTCTACTTATCAGCTTAATTAACTCTGTACCTTGAAACTCTATTTGAAAGCGAGAGCGCATGCACGACCACGTCGCCGCTCGAAATCTCTGTTGTAGCCGGAGATCTAGAGTCGATTTGTTCAGCTAAATACATATTCTTTGAGCAATTGGCGTTCAACTTGAGAATAACTACAGCAAGATGACGAGCGAAGGCGACTTTTATACAATCAAAGAGTTTACTCTCAATCCCGTTCCACATCCACCCAGTGCGGAGTCGACGTTGGCGCTGGTGAAGGATATCATCGCAACGATTCCTGACGGATGGAAGTTCACAAAAGGCGGTGCAAATTTTGAGACAAAGGTCTATTACAAGTATATCGGGCCGGAGCTGTGGTATGCGCGAACTACTATACACGATGGCAGCAAACATCCGTATGAGTGGTTCAAGCGCACGCTGTACCAGGATCTGTTCAAGAACATGATGGGCTACTTCGATGTGATCAAAGAGTACAAGCTGTCGGTAGAGCAGGAACAGGGATGGCAGGGATATAATCTCAAGTACACGCTACCTGCTCCGTTTGCTCAGCGCGACCTGGCAACGTGGTTACTGCCAATCATGCCCGAGGAAGACAAAGATGAATTCTATGTGGTCGCGATGCCGGCCGATATCCCGCTTCCAGAGGACGCGACCACGCGAGGAGTTTACGCCTTTTTCCACCGCGTGAGAAAGCTCGAGAACGGAGACGTGGAGTGGACTTTGGGAACTACGGTATGTGCTGCTCTAATTACAATTGCCTTTAGCTGCTATGTACTATGATCTAACTGGCTGGCTCGCGGGTTTCTAGAGTGATATGAAGGGAAATCTGCCACGGTGGGTGCAGAACCTATCAGTGCCAGGGCTGCTGGTAAGCGACGTGCAGACGTTTGTGGATTGGATGGAGGACAACTACAAGCCAATAATAGTGCCCGAAGGAGAGCAGACGGAGGAGACCTGAGTGTGTTGCCAAGGTAGGTGTGATAAGACAATTGATAGAAAGATAACTTGAGCTGTTTTGTGTGGAAACTCGCGTATGATTGAATTGGAGACAAGAATGCGTGTAACTAAAGCGAAGACGAGTGCATCAGATTCGCGTCGCAACGCGATAGGGCAGAGCCTAGGACTGCGACGTCATAGACCGCGAACCGCAGCTGATAAGCACCAGGATCGCGATCGGGCAGGCTCGTTTAGGCATGCGGACAACAACGCAGCGCGCACCCACCAGCACACGACCGGCTCGACGGCTGTTTGTTCTGTTTGCGCAGCGGGCACAGCCAGCCGGGGGCCGGTTGATAGCAGGGCCTGGGGCGGGTGTGGGACTGGACCGGAAGGATGGCTGCCGACGGTGCGTTGGCCCACGAAAGCGGCTTAGTGCGGCTGAGAAATTGCCGAATTGGGCCAGTTGGGAGTTTCGGTTTGTTGATGGCCAAACTCCCAACTGGACCGACTCACCCCGGCCTGCCCCTCTTCTCCCCGGCCTCTCCTCCATCCTCTCTCTCTACCAGACCTTCCTAGCGCTTTTCACTACCTCTCTAGACATACAGCAGTAGGTATCTGATTTTCATTATATATATATTTTACTGTCTCTGCCTCCGTCCCCTTCCCGGTCCTCGTCAGCCCGCATCATATCCTTATCTGGCGCGAACAGCCCGCTTCCAATAATAGACTCATCCAAACACACCCGACGCAGCCTCGGTATCCGCAACACCCGCTCCTTCCGACTCTCTCTACCTTCCATCAACATCCCTGATCTACTCCGTGCTTGATCGCTACATCGCAAATGGCATTCTTTAATCGCTTCTTCTCTTTCGCTTCTGGATCGGCGCCTGTGCCGGCAGTCAGCATCTCTGCCGGCGCGTCTCCCTCCGCGGAGAATGACTCTTTCAACGACTTTGTGATCATCAACCTCCAGGACGCCGAGACTATTGAGGCCGCGGCCGGACACGTCGTTGTTGACTCGTCTGCTTCTCTATCTGAGCAAACAAAGGATTCTGGCGATGCCGACGAGCATACTGCCTCCTCTGTCGCGTCGCAGGGGTTCGACGACGAGTATGTCGGGCTTCAAGTTCGCCGACTCACCTATGCTGAGGCGTTCCGACAGGGTCTTCCTCCATCTGGCTACAAGACCTACAGAATGCTTTGCGCTGAGCGAGACTTCCGCGGATCAAAGCGATCAATGGCACCTTCTCACGTCGCGTCGGCCGGATCATCATCGACTACCATTGATCGATCCAGCCGCAAGGTTGAGTTGAAGATGCTTGATCTTGGCGCGGGCGCGTGGCAGACAAACTCCATGGTTGGTGTGGATGAATTAGACCAGGAGCGTCTTTTGTTTGCCGATCGTAAAGCGTTCACCGAGCGTCGTCGGGAGAAATCGCATAGCTTGGACAAGCGCGCGCGTCTTCGCGCGACGGGTGCCATCTAAGGATGAGCTATAAGCAGCTCTGTTAAATACCAGTGGGGAAGCACTGCTTTTAGTGATATGATCGCGCCGGAGCTGGTATGAAGCGAGCTGTGCTGAGGTTTGAGATCAACTATGACTTTCGAGCGTATATCTCTTTAAGTTTCAGTTTTATATGCTCATTCCTTGTTTATTTTCGTGCAAGCAACTGTATTATTAGCGTTACATATTGCTCGTTTTTCTTTTGACTTGACTTGACTTGCGTTGTATCGTCTGCGTGTTTGCTTGTTTGCGTGCTTTTATTTTGGTCGTTCAGTTTTCATTATTCGGAGGTTATGGGTATATGACGGCACGGCGAATTGGGTTTTATCATCATCAATCAGTATCAGTTTTGTCTGCAGTATTTGCTTTTGTCTTGCAGTCAGTCGACGCGTTTTCAACTTCCGACTTTTTGTGTATTGTTTTTCTGTTTCATTGACTTCTATGTCAGGTATTCGTTAATTATATATTCTATCAAATCCATTCGTGGATCAACATAAGCCTCGTAAACTCATCATCAGTCCCGTTAAACGCCCACGCCCAATATCAAATGCGCTTCATCTTAATCACCGTCCTCCCCATACTATCAACCCATGAGACATCAGTCCTCGTCAGCCTTCTATCGCTCATAATCAGCAACAACACCCAGATATGCACAACCACCTTCCCAAAGCAATAAAACCGCACAACGTCCCCATCTGAGCGACAGTTACTATCGTCAACCACCATGCGCACCCATCCGATACGCCCGGTCTTGATCACTTTCGTGACGCCGTTCCAGAAGCGGAGTTTCTCGTCTGCGTTCCAGGGCGAGACGTCGATTCGCCAATAGCCTCGCTCACAAGGCTGAGGCGGCCATTCCGCGTCTAGATTCTCATCTGACGAGATGCGAGCGAGCTCTGTGTCTTTCATCATTCGCTTGGTACGGACACATGTCGCGCACGGGGCGTAGTAGTTTGATTTTCTGAATGCCATCTTTAGCTGCTTTTCCAACGTGTTTGTCAGGATACCATCAGTGAGCTTTCCGCGACGAGCGATTTGGATTTTCCCGTCCTTTTCACTTCTCCTTCGTTCATGGTCGGCGCGTAAAGAGGTAGCAGCAAACTCTCCAGCTTCAGCACCGTCGTCGTCTACCTCGCTTTCAGGCTCTTCTGCGACAGCGGTCGACGATCTGTCAACAAAACCCACATGGTAAGCTTCCTTGCTCGACAACGGGCCTAGAAGATCATACAGCGTCAAAGTCGCGTTGAACACTGGATACCGTTCTGGGAACCTATCCGGAGAAGAGTATGTAGACGACTGACTTGG
Source organism: Myxozyma melibiosi (assembly GCF_037950935.1). NCBI lineage: Eukaryota > Fungi > Ascomycota > Lipomycetes > Lipomycetales > Lipomycetaceae > Myxozyma > Myxozyma melibiosi. Next base: position 2,216,111 of record NW_027042915.1, on the reverse strand, counting down.
GTACTCGTGCAGAAGGGTCTCGGCACTTGTGGGAGGAGCCGGGAGGGAGATCAACGACCCAGGACGAGGAATTTTGCGGTTTCTCAAAGCCGAAGACTTAGGAGGTGGTGTGCAAAACTTGAGACTGTTCGCGACATTGATGGATGACTGGAGATCAGCTTCGGTAGATGCAGACTCTGTCTTTTCAGACCTGCGCGTCTGATCTAAAACTGCGCGACCTGCTCCGGAAAAAGGCGGAGAACTCTCTAAGAGTGTAATTATGTTGCACTTTAAGACTCCTGGAGCATCAGTGGTGACCTCTACCGAGTCTGGAACAAATTTGGGGACAGTATTGGACGCGTTCGACGAGTGATCCCTGCTTTCTGATTTTCGAGGTACAGCCGCAGTAGACTCCGCGCCTATAAATGAAGGAACTGCAATGTCCTCAATAGTAGACTCTGTACTCTTTCCCGAGGCTGTAGCAATACCTTCAACATCCGTGCTCTCGGCCTTATCTGATCCTTTGAGAGCCGGGTTCGCGTGCACGACGATGTCGACAGTCGCACGGTGGAGGAAATGCCGCTGCGCAGCTTGAAAATTCGTAGAGGCGACTGCTAAACGCTCATTTCTCTGCCTCGAAGAAGTACACAGAAAGGTCTGTTGGGAGTGGATAATTATCTGGTCTTTGCTTTGCGACGAAGATGCGTCGTTTGAGGTGCCCCAAAGATCTGCTTGACGCGAATGAAGCGAAGTTGAGGACGAGGTGTGTTGAGTAGTATACGCATCGCAGTCCAGCCGTTGCTTCTTGCGTGATAGAACGCTATGAATCTGTCGAAATTCAACAAGAGGCTGTTGACTGTCTTCGAGAGTAGACACTGTCGAGTCAGACGATATCTGAGGGCGAACGCGTTTACTTTCAAAGAGCGATGGTGAGACGCGATCGGTCTGGACGGTGGCAGATCGCGTGCAGAAAGCAATGGCGGTGTCAGTGAGACTCATTGCAATAGAGATCTGTGCATCATAACAGCGGGTCCAGAAATATCTGCATGGTGTTGTTCAGATACCATTCACAGTATCTCTTCCTAGTTCAGATAATTCTGCTACCCCATCGGAGATCACAGAACAACTCACACCAGTCACACGCTAATCACATTAAGGCCATCTCTGACCTGATTACATAACCTCAGCCGCAGCCATTTAAAAACTGTAAACCAAGTTAAAAGCGGTGCTTCTGAGAGGCGAAAAAAGTTACGGATAGTCATCTTTTCTGCTTCCTCCACGCCGCCGGTAGAAAATCTTCTTTGTTTCTTTTACAGAAGAAGGATTCGAAGTCTTCTTCTTTCGCTTTATATTCAGAAGTATATGTTTGTGAGCTCGTCTTTCAGGCCTCTCACTCGACTGCTTTCCTCGCCCCGGCTCTTATCCCGTTTCTCCCAATCCACATCCACAATGACTCAGTCCACGAGCATGGCGGCCACCGACTTCAAGAGTGAGTACAGCAGCTCTGGCGCACCTCTGCGAGCTAGATCGTGGGTTTTACTGTACTAGACCTGTGCTGACGACGTTTATTTTGCTCGGATTAGGTGACACAGTCACCACGCCCACAGAATCAATGCTGCAGGCAATGCTCACCGCAACCCACGGCGACGACGTCTACAAAGAAGACAAGACCACCAACGACTTTCAGGAGCGCGTGGCCAAGATGGCTGGCAAACCCGCCAGTCTGTTTGTTGTCTCTGGCACGATGGGCAACCAGATCTGTCTCCGCGCACACCTGCACCAGCCGCCGTACTCGATCCTGTGCGATTACCGCGCCCACGTGTATACCCACGAAGCTGCGGGTCTGGCGATGCTCTCGCAGGCGATGGTGACCCCTGTTCACCCAAGAAAGACTACCTACATCACCGCCAAAGAGATCGAGGAGAACCTGATTTGTGAGTATCCACCAACTCATCTTTTATCTGTGATTTACTAACGGACGTACAGTGGGTGACGACATCCACACTGCCCCGACGCGAGTGATCTCGCTCGAAAACACGTTGGGCGGCACGATCATGCCTATCGAAGAAATTGCCAAAATCTCAGCTTTGGCCAAGAAGCACAACCTCAAGCTCCATCTCGACGGTGCCCGTCTCTGGAACGCCTCGGCCGAGACCGGCATCCCCATCTCAGAGTACGGCAAGTACTTTGACTCGATGTCGCTGTGCATGTCCAAGGGCGTCGGCGCCCCCGTCGGGACCGTCATCGTCGGAGAACCAGACTTTATCCAGACTGCCAATTGGTTCCGTAAGCAGCTCGGAGGTGGTATCAGACAGGCTGGCCTGCTGGCTGCCGCCGCTGACGTTGCGCTCACTGAGAATTACCCCGAGAAGCTCAAGCTCACGCACGAGACCACCAAGAAGCTCGCCAGCGAGCTGCACGAGGAGATGGGTTTGGAGTTCCAGATCCCGGTGGAGACCAACTTTATCTTTTTGGATCTCGAAAAGGCAGAAATCGATCCCGCCGTGTTCATCGAGGAGGGCGACAAGCTCGGAATCACCGTCGTCGGCGCGCGCATCGCGATCCACCACCAGACTTCGGTGGATGCTATAGAAAAGCTGAAGCAGGCTTTGCGAAATGCGATCAAGATCTCCAAGGATAGACCGATCGAGAAGCCGGAGGGATCGCTCAAGTATGGTGTTTACGATAAGATGTAGACGATTCTGTTGGATTATTTTTCGCTATAGAGGAAGATGGCTTTGGATACAGGGAGTGTTTGGTTTATCGAGTGTTTATTAACATAATATATAATACTGTACACAAAATTTCGCAAATCTGTACAAAATCAAACCACTGATTTTTCCCAATGTAATGATCCCGCATAACTCAAGCACAGAAAAACACACACAAAAAAACGGAAATGAAATGGAGGAAAAGAGATATAAAAATAAAGCAAGTAAGCAAAATGAAGAACGGCAAAAAATATAAAAGCGTGATTTGACCAAAGAGAAATAGTACAGCTCGCGGTCGTGTCTATAATATGTAGTCTATAGTTTTGCTTCCGTTGCAGACCATTTCAAGAAATCAAAATATGTGTTCTGAACGCGCCTACCACGGTAACCACTTTCGGCTTTTAGTCTGCAGCGAGGCAGAGAGTTTCTGGAAATGCTCCATCTCAGCAAAGCAGTCACGTCCCCATTCGCAGCCGGCCATGTTGACGACAAAGTCGCGGTCTTTTTCGTCGTAGAAAATGCGGGGGTCGCCAGCTTGCTCTGCGCACGCGCCGGGTGGGAAGGAGTTGATTAGGCGTTGGGGGATGAAGGAGACGCCACTCCTTATCCATGCTTGGTTGGAGTACATGTGTTCCTGTGAAAAGTCAGCTATCGAATCTCAGATCATGGAAAGTTCGGGTAGACTCACCAAGGCATCTTGCTCTTTGTGCTCCCACTGCATGTGACGTTGCTCGTAAAAGACGGGATCCCACCATATATCAAGCAGGAAATCAGTCCATTCGCTTCTCCGAACGAAGAAACTGCCAAGGTTGAACCCACCACAATCTTGCGGCACGACAAGATTGATGTCATGGTGATTCTCAACGTGAGGAAGGCTGACGGGCAGGTTCAAGGGATTATAGACCGACAAGTTTCGGTAGGTGTTGTTTTCAATTTTGTTGAAAACATGACGTTCGAGAGAGATATCGGGTTCCATGATGTAGGTGTGCAGGTCGAGCCACCAGAACCATTCAGCTTTTGGGTATTGCTTCATTGTTGAGCGGATGACGTCGACTTTCTCCCACGATTCTCGCCATTCGTGCGCATACCGCTTCTTTATCGACATATCCTGAATCGCGAGATCGTAGCCATGGCGATCAGCGTACGCCTTTTTGTTTGCAATACTTGTCCGCTCGACAGCCCACTCCTTTGCGCCCTTCCATTGCCGGACACCGCCACCTTGATTCACTGCGAGGATGATGACGAATCTGCTCGAGCCCCATCTGAATTTGGGCAGCAGTGGAAGTCCCGTGTCTGAAACAAAGTGGTAGAGGATCAGGAACGCCAGGAGCATGACAATGACGCGGCGACGGGCGACGGTCTGCCTTAGACGGGTTGTGAACCTGCGCAAGCGGTAGAAAGACCTCGAGGCGGGTGATGCCGGGGAGAATCCGTAGTCGTCCTTGTCCTTCATTATCGGATATGGACGCACAGCAGGATAGGGATGAACGGGAGGAGGGGTCGAGATGAGAGAGTAGCGAGGTGGGGATCTAAAAAAAGGTCCTGCTGCAAATGAGGTGTACTCGCGTTATCAGATGGGCCAGGTGGACACGCGCGATACAACGGTCGACGCAGACAGCAAGCAAGCAGAAAAGCTAGACTAGGTAGGTGTCTACTGAGAGGGATTGATGGAGAGGAAGAGAGCAGGCTGGAGGAGGAAGAGAGCAGAGAGCGGATCCCGCGTCATAGGCCGTTCTGTTATTGTTTTGTTAATGAACGGTGAGCTCGCTCCTTTGGCTGGGCGTGATTCCCTAACCCGGAAGGCACCAGGCCGGATAATAATAGCTCGCAGACCAGGTCCGGGAGCGGTTCAGAGGCTGCGTCTGCGGGCAGAACTCGGGCTCGAAACGGGCAGGGCCGTACACAAACGGGCAGGGTTGATGCAGGGATCTGAATGCGGTTGTTGGCTGTTCTGGTGCTGTTGCTGATGGGTTGCTGTTGCTGTTGCTGTTGCTGGTGTGTCTCCTACGTCTACTACGCCAGGGATGAGCTATTTCCTCACCATCACGCTACATACCAGATACATACAATGCTCTATATTATCGACTTGCTTGCCCGCTACTCTCTCTCCTCTCAGCTGTGCAGTTGCAAGAGGTATCGCTGTGCTGTGATAGTGCGGGCTGGCTGAGTGCTCCTTCAGGACGCAGACCACCAGCAATCATCTCGTCCAGCTATCACACTGCGTCAGAGATGCATCCGTCATCTGCCTGCAGGACCAACGAACAACCATAAACATCCTCTCGCTTTCTGCATCCGCGCTCCGTGTTCAGCCATCACCCGTTGCGAGGATGATCACCCACTGTCACAGTCTGCACCCGCACCCGCACCCGCGTTCAGCTAAACAGCCAGATCTTCTACGAAATGAATGATTTACAGCGAGCAGTACTTATTCAGATGTCTTTATTCACTAGATTCTAATGAACAAATCCGGCTCGAGCCAAAACGGGCCTCAGGAAAGCCCATCTCAACCCAGCCCCTCTGTCAAACACATCCCCTTTCTTCTCTTTCCTTCCTGCTTCAAACAGCAGCTGTACAAATGTTGTAGGCTTCCAAAAATTCCCTAAACATCCGAAGACATTCAGGAGCGGTCATTGGTTAAAGTTTTCAACCAGCAAATACAAGATCTCGGACGAATCCTCATTAATACTTGTAATGCCCTAGCATAAGAATGAAGAAAAAAAAGAGAAAAAAGAAATCCAAAAGGAACTGGCGCGCGCTCGTATATATACACTTGGGTCTGTGGTTAGGGTTGATGCTAGGGCTTAACCCTATGTCCTACCAACAGACGAAGAAGTTTTGTTAACATCACATTGCGTATTAATTGTCTAGGCTATTGCAGATTTCAATGATCTCTGAGGAAGATTTTGGGAGACGTGCTGGTTTGGGTCGAGAGCTGCTGTGTTTTATCAGGGCAGCGGGACTATATCTCACTTTTTCCCGTCGTCGGGATCTTCAAAGTAAAACGCGCACGACAGATCCCGCGTAAGATACGCAACCGCTTATCGACATCCGAGCAAGGGCCTTAAGATTCCAGTTATATACCCAACTACGACTTGCGAATAGAGTGCAGCGCTTAGTTTGCAACTGTAGGTACAGACGAGCGACGAGGAGTACATCTCACGCGACATTCTCGAGCCTGATAAGAAAGAACTTTCAGTGTAGCTTTTGGGGAGATCTTCGGTGGGCTCGGTAAAGTCTTATCAAATACGTCGACGCTGGAGCAAGCGCGTCGGTCTTTTACGCCTGGCACAAAAGCAATAAACAACGTATATAAAACAGATCATCGGTCTATTCAAATAGCATCTTTATTTGCAATCACAGTTAGAAAGCACCGAACAAGACCAGCATCTGAAGAGCGGCGGCGATAACGGCCAACGCTAGCAAGCGAATACGAGATAGACTTCCGAGAACGCAAGAGCGTCGACGCCTTCAGCCATAATCCTCTCCATCCTAGCTGACTGGCCATCAGACAAAGCAACCCTCGACACTGCCATTCGCCTGCACTCACACCATGTCTGCGATATAAGCCGGGAAGATGAGCAACAGAGCATCTGAATACCGCTCCTCAAAGCGACACTCGCCGTCGTCCTACGGCGGACATAGCGGCTTCCCGCAAGACTCCTCTGCTGGGTTCTCGCCGCCAGACTCGGACGACTCGGACACCCTCTCACCGCCCATTCAGCAAAAGAAGTCATGGCTCGGTGGCTTTCTATCGAAGCAGCAACAGCTTGAAGAAAAGCAGCAAAGCGATAAAGACAAAGCCTCGTCTCTATATTCCAGTAATGGACCTCCCTCGCCGCCTGCATCGGTTCGCTCGTCGACCTCAACCCTGCGCATGAACGTCAACCAACGAAGCGGCAGTTTTGCAAGCCTAAGCCGTCCATCCCGAACTTTGGATCGGAGAGACTCGTACGCTGAAAGCCGTGCAACCTCACCCACATCCTCTATCGCGTCCGCGGCCTCAACAATTACCACTAGCACCTCCGCCCCTAGCAGCAGCTCATGGTCTCTCTTCTCTCGCCAGTCCAAAAGCAAACCGAACAAGGAGAACTCGGCGTATCCGGATGTCGTGTCACAGTCATTTGCGCAGAAGCAACGCCGTCGCGACGCCGACGACGTGAGTATCATGACCTCGGACACGGTACTCGTCAACCCGGGCCCTCCTCGCACGCCGATGGCGACGCCCAACAGTTCCCGCAAGCTCCCGCGAAACTCATCCGTCGCTTCATTTTCTGATGACGGCGGCAGTTATTTCCCAAACAATAGCAACGGATCGACTACGAATCTGAACGGCTACGACATCTACAAGGGCACTCCTGCCGGGAGAAAGCTGGCACGTGGCGAAAAGGCCATGGAGACGGGCTCGATACGAACGATCGAAACTATAGGGAAACCAAAGACTGTTGTCAAAAAGACTAGCGCGAAGGAGCGTCCGATTATCACTCCCGAGATGATGAAAGCAGATCTTCCACCGATGGTCGAGGACATCAAGAAAAAGAAGAAGAGCAAGAAGAGCAAGGAGAACCAATTCAGTTATCCCAACCTTGTCACGCCGAAGCTCGAAGATTGTCTCGAGACTGAAAAAGCCCGCGGTCCGCTGTGGAGCTCCCTGAGCGACAAGATGTCGAAACTCTTATCAGACGCAAAGGCACAGAATCAGGACTCACATTTTCGACTGCATATCACTCCACCAAAGACTTTCCGGAAAGCTGTCGCTATCGGCGTTCATGGATACTTTCCACACAAAATGGTCCGCAGCGTTATCGGTCAGCCTACTGGAACGTCATCCAAGTTTGCCAACGAGGCCGCTGACGCTATCGAAAGATGGGCGACGGCGCACGGCATGACTGATTTCTCAGTCACGAAAATTGCATTAGAGCATGAAGGTATCGTCAGCGATCGTATCGAGAACCTTTACCGGATCCTATCAAAACACATGCGCGTGATTCAAGAAGCGGACTACATCATGATTGCAGCGCATTCGCAAGGAACACCCGTCGCGATCCAACTGTTAGCAAAACTGATCGAAGAAGGTCATGTCGACAATAAGACGATCGGAATACTTGCTATGGCCGGAATCTCGCTCGGTCCGTTCTTTGGACTTGACCAGAAATTGCTCATGCGGGCGTACGGCTCGATCGAGAATGACTCCTTGAAAGAGCTTTTCGCGTTTCAAAACCCGAATTGTTTGCAAGGCAGGCGATATATGAGTGGTCTCAGAACAGTGATTCAGCATGGCGTCAAAATCACGTTTGTGGGTTCGGTAAACGACCAGCTTGTTCCGCTGTACTCGTCACTGTGTGCTCACGTAACCCATCCCTACATTTACCGATCCATATTCGTTGACGGGAAAATTCACGCGCCGACCTTCATCATCTCATTCATCGAGCTTCTAGTCAAGCTGCGCAACTTTGGATACACCGACCACGGTATCCTGCGGGACATCAGCGACGCTATGGCCGGTACGCTTACTGGCGGCGGCCACTCTGTTATTTATAACGAGCATGCAGTATATGACCTTGCCATCCGCCAGTCTCTTGAGACGTCCGAGTTGCCGGATATTGCGGTTGCGATTGATGAGGATTTCGAGATCCCGACGCCGATGAATTATAACCCGTATAACTTGCCGTGGAGCGTGCGAGGTTTATTTGAACAGCAGTTTGGTAAGTGCATATTATTACTCAGTTGCTCTGTATTGCAGACTAGTGCTAACATAAAATCCATTCTAGTCCGTGAACAACTCCTGGACGATATGAACAAAGCGTTGGAGAAATTCGACGAATGGGATCCAGACACGAAGCCTCTCAAAGACGTTAAATACAGACTCTCGGCCATCAAGTCTGCAGTCCTGGGTAACGGTAAGCCCGGCTCTGGAATGCCGATGCCAAGGGAGTTGGCGAACGGGGTTGTCCAAGGAGCAGCGTGAGGTCGCCGGCTCGAGGAAATCGGAGATGATCTGAGGTATCAGTAGGTACTTGCTGCATACACTCGGCATCGCGGCGTTTGTTTCCACAATCATTTGCATGAACAATTGCATTCGTTACATAATTTTCATTTGTTTTAATCTGCTTTTTTGCTTTGTATCTCTCTTCCCATCATTGTTACCATGCATGGCTCGTGATGATTATCTGATTTGATCGTGAATCTCGGTATATAACTTGCATACGGTCCTTTCTTGATTATTCCAGACTAGTTTTTTTTTCTTACATTTTCTACATTTTGATTGTTGGATAGCGAGTTTAGAGATAGGTGTTGTGGATGTGTTTATGCTGTATAGGATTGAATAAAATTGATTGGAGTATTATTTATAATTCGGTTGTAAAAACTACATTTTAAGTCATCAACAAATTTACTTGAGCTCGACAGTGTCGCCGAACAGCAGTCCAGACGTGACATAAGCCTCAGCATATCGATGACCAGCGACATCGGCCTTCTCGATCATCGCACGGAGCTCCTTCAACTCCTCCTCGGAAAGCTTGACAAACGCAGCCTTGCAGTTCTCCTCCACACGGTCGAGCTTGGTGGTACCAGGGATAGGCAGCACACCCTGCGCGATCTCCCACGCAAGCGTGAGCTGTCCGACCGTGCAGCCCTTCTTGGCGGCAAAGGCCGAGAGCTGGTCGACGAGCACGAGGTTGGCCTTGAAGTTGTCGCCCTGGAAACGAGGCGCCGAGCGTCTGAAGTCCTCGGTCGGGAAGTCGTCGATCGTCTTGTACGCGCCAGTCAGGAAGCCTCGGGAAAGAGGGGAGTAGGCGACGACGGTCACGCCGAGCTCCTTGCAGGCGGCAATGAGACCGTTGTGCTCGGCGTCGAGGGTGAAGGGGGAGTACTCGATCTGCACGGCGGTGATCGGGTGGACCTTGTACGCGCGACGGAGAGTCTCGGTCGAGCACTCGGACAGACCGATGTACTTGACCTTTCCCTCCTTGACGAGCTCAGCCATAGCACCGACCGAGATCTCGATCGGGGTCTTGGGGTCGACGCGGTGCTGGTAGAACAGGTCGATTTTGTCGACGCCCAGTCTGCGGAATGACTCGTCGCAGACCTCCTTGACGAACTCGGCACTTCCGTCCGGAGCAAAGTTCGACTGGTGCACGCCGCCCTTGGTGCACAGAAAGATCTTGTCTCTGTTCTTGCGCGAGGCAAAGTAGCGGCCGAGAAGGGCCTCGTTCTCGCCGTAGATGTGCGCGGTGTCCCAGAGGGTCACGCCGAGCTCGAGAGCCTTGTCGAGAACCTTGAAGGCTTCCTCCTCAGTGGGTCTTCCGCCGTAGAAAGCAGAGAAGCCCTAGAATTGCAGCAATTGACGGTTAGCACTCTGTAGACCCTGAGATCGAAATTGTAGTTCTAGAAGCTCACCATGGCACCGAATCCAAGCGCAGTAACTTGCTCGCCGGTCTTTCCAATCTCAGCGGTAGGATACGACATCTTCAGATAATAATTAGAGTAATTGACACTGTAATTCAGAGAGCAATTGCGGCAATGGAGCAGAAGAGAAGGTGGGGGATAAGAAGTCCAATCGAAGGACGTGGACGTGCGTCCGTCTTATATATCCATAGCGCAGCGTGCGGCTTTGAACTAACTCCGTGCGCCCGATCTTCCGGTTATCAACACCCGAGAACTATCTTTTCTGCTCTCTCAGGTACCGCTGTTTTCGAGCAGGTATCGTCAATTCACAAACCGTATAATAAAGGCCTGATTTAGATATCAATTGCTATGAAATGAAAACCGCAAACTCGAGCAGGCTGTAACCAAACCACTAAGCCCCGCAGTAGTCTCAAACAGAGTTTCACAAACGCAGTTAAAGTTGTCATCCTTCTATCGCTCCGGAGGCGGGGAATCAGAATCAGCGACGGGCTGACAATGAATAATCTCCGTATCCATACTTTAGGACCATAAGACCAGCGACCGGTTTGCTGTTGTCAGCATTCTACAGTCAGCATCTATATGTGCACCAATGCATTTATCATACGCTAAAAGACGGTTGATTGAAAGAATGAACAAGTCACCAATATATACAGTTACAACAATGCCTCCCCTGTGCAAAAACCAAATGTCCCCTGTACGGCAAAAGACCTAGCTCCTGCCGCGTTGCAAATCAGACTCAAAACGCATCCTTAAAAATAGCAGGATCAACTCCCGTGACAACCTTGTCAGCCAAATCTCTTCTATCCATCGCCAGAAACACCCGACGGAGCGTGTCATACAACGTCGTGCTCTCGTTCGCCAGGATCTCTTCCTCGCTCGCACCGCTGTGTCCGCCCGGGACCCGGTGCATCTCAAGAGCGGTGAGAAAGTGCTGCGCTGCTTCCTTGTAGCAGCCAATGTTGATACAGGAAGCGCCGAGATTGTATCGTGCGCGCACAAATGAAGGCCGAATTTCAAGCGCTTTGTAGTAGGCCTCGATAGCCTCTTCTGATCGCCGCGAGTTCGCAAGCGTGGCTCCTAATCGGTTCCAGAGCAGGGGATCGTCAGGACGAACACTCAGAGCAGCGTTGAAGCAATCGACAGCCTTGTCGTACTCCTCACTGCCGTAAAAAAGAACGCCCAGTCCGACTTGGACATCGGCATCCATAGACATGCCCTCAGGGGAAAGCTGTGCCGCGCGAATAAACAGCTCGGTGACGCGCTCATGCAATCGGAAGATGTCAGCATTCGCCAATTGCGGGGTCTGATCACGAGCCTGGTTGACAATGTCGGGATACTTTGTCGCGATCCACTTCTCGAGCGTCGCATATGCCGCGTTCTCGTATCCCTCATTGATGTAAGCGACCGCCAGGTTCATCAGTGCAGACTCGTTCGACTCATCCAGCTGCACCGCTCTCTCAAGTGCTCTGATTGCAGGATCCTCTTTCTCGTTTTGAGACTGCACCGCACCAAGCAAGCTCCATGCCTGAACATGCTGCGGATCTTTCCGCACCGCGGCTTCAAACGCCAACGCGGCCTCGCTCAAATTACCGCCAGACTCCAATATACGAACACCTTCCTGGAACGGGTCCGAAACATCTTCTTGCATAAAGTGATTGTCGTTTTCGTATTGGTAGTCGCCGGAATCCGACCTTGCGGCAGCGAACTCTTCAAAATCTTTGTCCCATGGCATCTTCAATTCTGAAGCCTCGTCGCGGACAGAGTATGGGTTGTCAATCTCGGATGCGTCTAGGAATCTGTCGTTGCCAAACAGATTCTCCACAGTAGGGTCTAGGTTGTTCTGATGGCCGATCTGAGACGCAGTACCGTCTTGAAGATGTTGTTCCTGAATACCGCGCCAGATGTTCTCAAAGTCGCCCTCGTAGGTTTCGTCAATAGTCTCGCCACTGTAAGCATCCCGCCAGATTTTTTCATGCTCTTTGGAATCAGACTCAGCAGGAGCTTCGGCTTCCTCCTTTACCTCTGACGTTGACGCATCCTGAGTCTCAAGTAGCTCGAACTGCTGCTCCCAAGTGGCCGAGTCAAGTTCCACTATCTTGCCTTTCCCTTTGTCTCGTTGCTGTACATTGTTGAGCGGGTTCATGGTCATAGGCATGGTATTGAAATTCGTTAAACCGGGATTATAGAGCCCGCCCATAGGCCTGCTCATAGAGTCACCCATGCCGTACCATTGCGGGCCACTGTTGTAGCTCATCATGGGCGCCGGAGCACCTGAAGTCGTAGCGGGCGCTGAAAACTCCCGTGTCCAGTCGCCTCCGGGGACCTGCTGCTGCCGGTACTCGCTCGACCACTGCGATCCCTGCGGCTGGCCAAATTCATTTGCCCAATTTCCATTCACCATCGGGGAGCTTGCTGGTCTGGACATGGAGTTGTGTAGACCGGCTGGTCCTACTGGTTGGAGGGAGCCTGTTTCTCGGGCTATCTGCATGGCTTGTCGGCCAAGTTCCCTATGTGCCGGGGAGTCCCGCAGGACATGATCCAGGTTCATTGCCTCGAAACGGGACATCAACTAAGCAGCAAAGAAGTCGTTAAATCTCACGCCGACGAAAAACCCCAGAATCTCCACCATGGAAGTAAATACTAACCTCTCGGTCCGCCTCAGTCAGTGGCCGGATATGCTCTGTTCGCATTCCTGCGCCGGGGGCGGATGATCCAATGCCGCCCGGCGGCCCGGCAAGCCGGTCTCGTTGCAGTGAGCGATCTTCACCGACATGTTTGGTGAACTGTGCCAGCGGATTCCGTCCAACCGAGCACTCTGCTCCAGACATATCGCTTGCGGGGAGGTGTCGAGGAAGAAGAAGAGTAGTGTAGGAGGTCGATAAAGACTGCTGATATTACGTCACGACAGGTGTCGAGAACCTGATATCGAGAGAGAGGATGAACGGCAGTGTCTCTCAATAGAAGCGGTAGTTTCCGGTCGCACTTTTCAGCCAAGTTCCTTTCAGTTGAGTCACTGAATATCAAAGGAAAGAGGAGGAAGGCGAGAAACCGAGCGTAGATATATCCCGGACGAGCTTACGAGATCATTTCCTGGCTTCTACTGTGGGGTCGGCCACGCGTGACTGGAGTCAGTTATAAGCCGAGGCATCCAGGAGTTCTGATATATGTCCCCAGATGAGTACAGTACATGATTTTAGTAACAAGTATACTATTTTGGTGTAAATCCAAATTAGTGTAATGTGGCCAGCTACAGTGTATATACTTATCCTGGGCTCATTATTCGAAGAGAGTAGCACATCGCTCATCTCTTATCGACTGTAAATATCGAACCTGGTGTATCTCAAATTTCTAGAAGTAGGAGGTCGACCATAGCCAATTCTTATTCTACACCTACTTCGAATATGACCACTGAGGAGCCTGTTTCATCTGGAAGCGCCGCTGGTGGCAACGACGTGGCCAAGGCCTATGAGGAGATTAGAAAGGCTGAGGTTGCCGCAAAGGTATGTGCAGTACACATTAAAGAACTACGACAAAATTAAGGAATACTGACCGGACTTCACTGTAGGCACTTGAGTCAATGCTCGACAACATTGAAAACAAAATGAACGGCATTTTGTCCGACGAGGCGTTCCAAGAAGCCGAGGCAGCGATGCGACGATTCGAAGAAGCGCAGGCACAGCTTGAGAAGGCACAGGCGTCATAAAGCGCTATCTTCCTCGCAACAGCATGTTGAGCGTACGTTAGATTACAGGATAGATTGGTTTTTTTTCTTCTATTGTGTGGACGATAAATGGTATTTTGTTGTATACTTGTTATATACATGGGGCGCAATTTTGATTTTACAAGGGTTTTCGAGCATGTGGGACAGTTACAATCTTCAAGAGTCTCTTATGATGCTTATTTATTAGATTATATTGTACAGTTTAACGTTGTCTTCCAATCGAGCAAGAATCTACTCTTCCTCCTCTGCCTCCTCTTCTTCCTCTTCACCTTCATCGTTGCCCTGGTCGAGATTAACCCCGGGAATAGACATTGCCAGCTCTAGAATCGCACGCGCTCTGTCCTCATCACCCAACGTCTGCTCCAACTCTGCATAATCCAGCCAGGCCTGCGAGTATTTTGGAAAGACTTGCAGAAACTTTTCGTACAGCTTCCGGCACCGGTCAAACTCTCGCAGTTTCATCTCCAGCTCAATGTAGTTCTTGAACAGTTTCGGCTTCGGGCACATACCGAGCGCCATTCCAAGCTGCTTGCGCGCAACGGCAAGGTTGTTTCGTCGGATCTCGAAACAGGCGTACATGTACCATATCTTTGCGAATGTGAATTTCTTGTGCGGAATGAGATTCAAGCACGCTCTGTAGATTTCCCGCGTCTGCTCGAAATCTTTCGTCGTCAGCTCCTCGAATACGGCGTATCTGATCCACAGGAAGATGTAGCGCCGCCAGTGTCGTTTCTCTTGTGTTGGAGGTACGTTTGCGATCGACCGCTCGTACAAATCTCGAATTTCGTCTGTGTTTTTCAGAGACTCCTCCGCCATACTCAGGTACGCAAACCAGGTATCGTAATCTCTCGGGTTCTCCTTCAACTGCTCTTCGTATTTCACCCTCCGTTTCTTGAAAACAACATCCTCGATCCCTTCCCGTTCACCATACTGCTTCTCAAACGCACTGTATTCGTCATAAAGCTTCATACTCTTCGCGCGACTAAGAGTATCAAGACCGAGCTTGTACAGCTCTCGTGCCTTTTCAAAATTCTTATTCCTCGTCTCCCATTTCGCCCAACTGCCAAGCAGCTTCTCATCCACAAACTCATCACCAGCAGCGCGAAGCGTGTCGACAGCAGTAGCATAAACCTCCCTCACGTTCTCTGGAGTGCCGTATTCGTCTTCAAACCGAGCCCATTTGATCCAGTTCTCTGACTGCGGATGGACGATAGTGAATCGCTCAAAGACAGAGCGCGCGCGCTCGATCTCGCCGTACCGCTTTTCCATATTAATATAGCTCATCCAAGCCTGCGGTTCCGGCTCCCACTCCATCCACCGCTCAAACACCTGTCGTGTGCCGACGACGTTCGTGAGCGCCTCTTCCATCGACACATATTTATACCACAGCTTGTCGATACGAGGGAGCAAAGTCACCGCGCGATCAAAGAGATTCCGGGCGTGGTTGATGTTGCGCTCTTTAATCTCGGACTCGATGTATCGTAGCCATAGCGGCACGTTCGTGGGATCGATTTCCAGCGCACGTTCAAAGATCGAGCGAGCGCGCGCGTATTCTTTCTGTTCCAACTCCCATCTTGCGTAGCGGATCCATTGATTGATATTGAGCCGATTACGTCGAAGCGCATCCTCGTATTCTTTCCGCTTTCGTCCTTGGAACTCGTGCAACTAAAGCCAGACATAAAAACAACACGGTCAGCAAAACATCACAGACAAGAGATATGAAGAGAAAGAACGATGCACAGAAAGATGCACAAACCTCTTCGAGATCCGCAATACGCTGCTTGGGAATTTGCAATGACTCGTCTCTCGTTTCGTAGGCTTCCTGCAGGATCTGCTCTGCGCTGATCTGCAGCGGCGCCGCGGCCTTGTTTTTCACTCTTGGCGGTCCTCGCTCCATCGTTATAATTTCGGTCGGCGGAGTGAAGGATTGGTTGGAGTTGGTGTAGGTCTTGAAGATGCAGGTTTGGCGTGGCTGCGGCGAAGTGGAATAACAAAAAAAGGAAATAAGGTTATGTTATTATGGTTCCGATACTGCGGTAAAATAATTTATGCCAGGCCTGTCGATTTATTACCAAAATAGACAAATCTCACTGCACTCTCTAATATGCCATTGCCATCAGCAATCATTGATACTCCTCCTCCACCTGGCATCCACAATATCGAAATATATGTGGAGAATCTATTTACTATAAGCACTTTCTCATTAGCGACACCATTGTCAATTGCGCGATCTACTAGCGCAGAAAACACAGCATTCTACTCTTGAGAGGCCGGTCATCGCAGGACAGATGGCGGTCGCGAGGGTGTCAATTATGCGATGGTGTCGGTATTATAGGCGGTTGGTTTTATTTCAGTAGATACTTATGGGTCGACAGTCCTCAGAATACGGTGCTCAATATACCTGCCATCTGAGGCCATATATAGCTCTTACAAAGTACAGAGACTGAGAGGCTGGTCGTTGCGCGTCAAAGGGCTTAGATGTTGTAGTCTCACTTTTTGTATCGCCGTATTCGAACCATTCGAACATGTAAGTGATAATCTAGATAGATATATTATAAGCAGACGGGCTTGCAGAAGAGAAACACTGGAGCCGTATCCAAATGATCCTTCACAGAAGGCACGAGTATGTCTTGCAGTCCTTAAAGACTCTACACACCTACGTCCAATCTACTCCAACGATCCTGCAATGTCGATGAATGCTACAGGGAAACGGCATATTACATCTTTGAGCATACTTCATTATGGTCAGCAGACGTCTTTACAAGTTTTTTATGACACCTGAAATCAAAAAAGATAACACACAGAAAAGAAGACATCAGAGATAATACGGTCGTTACTTGATCGCCGCTGAGCGCTAGAACTCGCAGAAAATAGAGAGTGAGGAAAAGGTTGTATACATATTTGAGCGAATAATATGGGAAAAAGACAAAGATTGGATTATCGTTAAAAGCAATACACGCGAGATACAAAAAAAGGAGAAGCAAAGAAAAAAGTAAAGAGGATAAAAACTGGAACTCTGCAGAATAAAAAATATTAAAAAACATAATCATGTACCCAAATTAGACAAGCGCAGTGGTCCAAAGCAAACGAGAATGATGGCATATGGCGACACTCAAACTTCTATTGCAATCCCGTCATAAGTTCTGTTTCGAAAGACGGCATCATACTGACCAATCTGCTGGCAATCTCTAACATATATATTACAAGATGGTGCACTTCGACTTGCGAGGCTTGCTTGAGCGCTCGAGAAGAGCAGCGCGAGTGGCGTGCTCGAAAACTTCGGCGACACCCTCGTGCGTTCGCGCGGAGCACTCAAGGTACTTGAGAGCGTTGATCTTATCCGCAACAGCTTGGCCCTAAAAGAGAAGCAGCTTGTTAGTATCTGGAATTCAGTGCAAGAAGCTATGTCGTAAAAATGCATACCTCCTCTGGGCTGACAGGTCGCTGAGAAGTCTTCTGGAGCTCCTCAATGGTCTTGGTATCAAACCGGAGATCCTTCTTGCAACCAACGAGGATGATGGGAAGGTTCTGGCAGAAATGGAGAACCTCAGAGATCCACTGTAATTATGAAACACGTTAGTTTGCGAGTCCATCGGTCATACGGTGAGAATAAAACTACTGACCTTCTCCTGGACGTTGTCGAGGGAGTCGGGGGAGTCGATGGAGAAGCAAATGAGGATGACGTTCGCGTCAGGGTAAGAAAGGGGGCGAAGACGATCGTAGTCCTCCTGGCCAGCAGTATCCCAAAGGGCCAGCTCTACGTGCCGTCCGTCGACCTCAACATCAGCGACGTAGTTCTCAAAGACAGTGGGGACGTAGACCTATAGAGTATTAGTGCACAACGTTCGCTTGAAAAAATAGAAAGCCAAGATGTAGCCAAGAAACATGTGGAGACAGAGTTCGTGTTTTCGTCGCAACTTTTCACATCTTCTCACTATGTTTCGAACTACGGTGAAAAATCTGGGTGGATAGTACCTCAGGGAAGGTTCCCTTGGAGAAGACACTGCAAGAAAACAGTTAGTAATCGATCACTAGTCAGGCCGAATAGCCACAGCCCAGGGCGCCGTATGTATATCAGCTGCTTCTCCATAACCCATGCCGAATCTCTGTGCGGCGTTGTCAAGTCACAGACACGCTTCAGTCAGCAAAAAAAGGGTTTCTCTGCATCGGCATTGGAAACACGCAAAAAAGCCTTCTGTAGGAGAGCAGCAGTCGACTGCAAAACACAGCTCGCAGCCGGACGCAGGACGACGGATGGCATGGCACAGAAAGCGATGGCAGGCGGGCGGGTTGGTTGCCGTCGCGCGATCGGACACAAAGCAGAGGATGAAATATGCCGTGCCGCGCGTGGCGTGCTGTTGCCACCTGTGCACGACGCCAGGAAACATCGCCGGAAGGTGCAAAGCGGGAAGTGCGCGTCAGACTGAAGGCGACGAAAGCGGTCCAGATGCCGGCAGACAAAAAACGAAGAGATCCGCAGGGGAGCGGGCGGGCAGCGAGATGATACACACGCGGGGCGGGCATGAAAACAAAGGAAGTACGCACATAAGGAGACAGGTCTTTCCACAGGCACCGTCACCGACGATGACGAGCTTGCGGCGGATGTCGCTGATCTGCTTGACCATTGCTGAGTTCTAGAGGGAGTAAAAGTGCTGAAGTCGAGTGTGCTAGCGGGGGAGGGTGAGGAAGAAGGAGGCAGAGGTGGAGGAGAGGCAGAGAGCGAAAAGAGCGGCGAGTGGTCGCAGGGGCGCACTAAGCCGGGCGCACAGCCACTTCTCTGCTGGCATGCGCCTCCTGCACAGCCGCAGAGCATCGCCGCTTCGACGCTTGTGCCGCGACGCTCTTTCGGTCGCCGAGTTTTTGTCTTTCTTCCTCCGCCAGAAAAGCGAAAAGCCCACGACCAGAGACCATGATGCAGTGCGCAAGGACGTCCGTTCTCTTCTCCGCCCGGCGACACTTCTCCGCCTCGGCCGTTGCCCGCTCGCACATCGGCTCGACCCCCATCGTCGTCCCGCCAGAGGTCTCCTTCGCTCTCGACCCCTACAGCCGCGATCCTGAGCGCGATGAGATCCCCCTCATTATAACCGGTCCCAAGGGCGTCGGCAAAGTTGCCATTCCGCCATTTGCGCGCCTTGAGCTTGTCGAAGAGGGCAGGAAGCTCGAAGTTCGCGTCGAGGACACCACCGAGAAGCGCCAGCGCCAGATGTGGGGTACTCTTCGCTCTCTTATAAATAATCACGTTATGGGGGTTACTATCGGCCACTCCGTCATCCTCACCCTCACGGGTACCGGTTACCGTGCCGAGCTGCTCGGTGGCGGCCGGAAAATTAGTGTCAAGGTTGGACAGACCGGTGCTACGCTTCTCAACATCCCGGTAGGCATCAACGCCATCTGCCCACAGCCGACTCGTGTACTGCTCAAGGGCTCCGACAAACAGCTCGTCACTCAATTCGCTGCGACAATTCGAGCATTGAAGCCTCCAGAGCCTTACAAGGGCAAGGTACGTATCTCTTTTCAATTACTCATAGCAATCGGAGAGCGGCTTCTGACATATTTCATCATACAGGGTATTTTCGTGAACAACGAGACTATCAAGCTGAAAAGCAAGTCCGTCAAATAATCTCTTTCTATTTATTGCTCTTGTACATATTTTATTTTCTCTACAGTCTGCTTTCTTTTATGTACAAACATCTATGCATTGATACAGTGGCTGTTCCCGCAGTCGGGCGAAAAGCCATTAATACTACAGTATTCTTAAACTAAATTGCACTACCTCAAATAGCTTATTACTAGCGGCAACACTTCTCCTCTCTATATACATTTAGTCGCTGCTCGCAAGCACCTTCTGTACTGCCTCCAGAACCTGGGCGTGAATGTTCTTAGAAGCAGCTACAATTCCCTTGTTGTCCTTCAGAGTACGTCCTTTTGTAAAGTCAAGTGGCTTGCCGAACATATCAGTCACAACTCCACCTGCCTCGGCGACAAGTAGATCCCCAGACGCGTGGTCCTGTAGTATTACACTGTTAGCAATTGTCAAAGCATCAGCTCAGCAACTCGTATCTTCATACCCAAATCTTCTCCTCATAAGTAGCGCTAACGGGAAGACGCAAGTAGATATCTCCATCTCCACGAGCGATGCTGGCATATTTCGCCTGCGAGTCCATACGCACGGATGGCTTGCTGATTCCGAGTAGCTTTGCGATCGAAGCCTGCTGGCCATGAGAGCTGTGTCCGGCCTCAACACTCTCGCAGAATGAAGCCGAGCTCGTGTCTTGGATTTCAGCCATGCTGATCTTGGTAGCCGACGATATCGGCGAGCCAATTGCGTGCTATAGTAGTTTTACCGTCAGACCTAAGCACGTATTTACAATGCCGTCGAGAAATACTCACGCAGTAAGCGCCCTCGCCCTTGGCGGTCGAAAAAATGACTCCAGTTCCTTTGCTTGCGTCGGTGGGGTCGACCAGCAAATTAGGACATCCAATGACTCCGACAACAACCTTCCCATCAACAATCAGAGCAAGGCAAACAGCGAACTGGCCGCCTCTCAGAAATCCCTTTGTACCATCGACCGGGTCCACGGCCCACATGCGGGGAACTGATCCTCCTTCGAACTTTCCCCAGTCAATATACTCAAGCATCTTCTCTTCATTGTCAATGACGCCAATTTCGGAAGCATAAGAGTCCGCAGCAGAGCTCTCTTGGACTAGCGACCAGACTCTCTCGCGAAGCGCTGAATCTCCACGGAGAATCGACGAGTCCTCCTCGCCGACGACAGGATCCTCGGTGAAGACTTTCTGCAGGGCGCCGATAATGACTGCCTGGGCACCAAAATCCGCAACTAAATTATACGCTGTTAGCACGTTGAACGCTCAAGACTTGCGCGAAAGAAACGCAGGGTGACTTGCCGGTAACAGGTGAATGGTCGCTCTTGGACACGCTTCCAGTCTGGTGCGAGTCCGCGACCAATTTCGTGAGCTTACAGGCTCTCTCGACAGCCAGCTGAGCAATTCTTAATTCTTTGGCAAACGACATGTTTAAATCTGAAGTGAACGATAAATTGGTAGTAGTGTGGAAATGGAAATTCAATGGCAGATGACGATTAATCTGAAAGCTGAGACGTGATATGTGCGGGGCGACTTGTGTTCTGACGCGTTGAATTAGAGACACTGTGACCTGATGGGGGAGGAGATACTGTCCAATCAGTATACAGGGGATAAGGCTGAGTATAAAGAGCAATAGTCCACGGTGTTGCCGCATACAAGATATATTCAAGCAGTGGATGAGTAGGTAAAATACCAAAATCTCGTAAATTTTATTTGCGAGCTCGACACGAGCCTCACGATGGGCCACCGAGCTCAGCTAAATATTCCAAAACAAATCAAATACCCATTGTTTATATCTCTGATTCTCCACGGATTCGCAGCTTTATACTGCCTGCGACAACCACAATGACACCAACAGTATCGACACCGACCCGGGAACAATCTACGGCAAGTCATGAGCCAGGGTCACGGTCATTGGAAGGGAGGAACAGGATCGCAAACGTCATCCAGCTGATTGATCCTTACTCTCCAGCTATCACCCGCTCACCAGCTCCGAGTAGCAGGACAGGCAGTCCCGCGTTCGTCTATTCTCCGTCAAAACGATTCAAGAGACTGCGCGCTGAGAAACAAGCAAAGACACGAAAACACTCAGCTCTGTCGAAGTTGGCTTCTTCCCTAAAGAATACACAAATACCTGCAAGATCGCTTTCTCTGTTTGATAGTGATGGCTCTATCAGACCACACATCATAGCCGCTCAAGGCAGACACCCCGCATACACCCCTTACAGCAGAGACGCTCTCATCTCCAGACTTTCTACATTCTCACAAGCGCGCGACAACTGGCGCTACGACCCATCAGAGCCGGCAACAGCGTCTCTGATATGGGCACGGGCAGGTTGGCAATGCAGCGTTGGGCAGGAATACACAGTCTATTGCCCGTTGTGCAAAACAACGTACTGCTTAGATCTGAGTACGATCAGGAACGACAAGGCGAGACCGGCTTCAGAAATGACGAGGTCAAGACGAGAACACACGGAAAGCTGTCTCTGGCGCCGTCGAGTCTGTGATGGTATGTTTCTATTCACTCTAATCCTAGTATACAAACAGTTCACTTACAAGACGCATAGAAAACTTGTACGGCCTGAAGCTCTCACTTGATTTACGTAAATCACAGAGAGAGTTTCTAAAGAGATTGAAAGACGCATTTCAATTATCCGCGTTTGACTATGTGGAAGTACCAGCCACGTTTCCCGAGGTTGATACAAAAATCGTTGAGCACTATCTATCAGCCGCGGGCATTCATAGCCTCGACATGGCTTTAGGATCAAAACATAGGGCGTTCTTTCTAGCTTTAGTCGGATGGAACGTGAGCAGAAAGGATGGGACTACGATCTCATGTGCCGATTGTTTTGCCGAACGTACGATTCGAAACGAAGGCGATGGAGTTACATTCGATGTCATAGACGCGCACTACGATTATTGCCCGTGGATCCGGCCGATTGTCGGGTCAGATCCCGGGTGGCAGCTTCTTCTGGCTATACTAATAGCCAGCGCCAGAATAACAGCCCAAGAGCCAACAGACGGCAGTCAGTCGGAGACCTGGGAGACCGACATCGACGAGACAGCTGAAGATGAGCAGGATAGGGAGCGCAAAGCGCGAGTGGAAAAACTTCGGAAACTCTACGTTTACAGACCGAAGACGAGTGGGAAACGGTAGTCACGGCAAATTTAGCGAGAGTCTTGTATATACTATTAAAGGCATCCAAAAACGGCAATCAAAAGAAACTACAAAGTCCTGCTAGCAATCGTACCGAGTTGAACCTCAACCAAACAAAGCTTTCTTTAGACGTCTAATTCAAAGGCCCTTGCCGTAGTTTCCAGAGGCGTAAAAGTCCTGGATGATCTTGACGATGTTCTCAAGGGCAGCGAGCCAGATTAGCAGCTGCTCCTTGACGACGGCAAAGTCGCTGCCCAGCTTGGCGTAAAAGTCTTTTCTATAAGGAGTGGCTTTCATGGCCAACTATTTTAATCACGAATATGTCAGCGCTCGATTTCGGACGAAGAGATATCGACGGATAGGAAAATGAGACACGTACCTTGAAGATAGGGCGAACGACTATACTGTGGAACTTGATCAAAGTCTCATTGTAAGCGCTGGTGAAACTCTCAGTGAGCTCCTCGTCTGAGTCAATGTTCTTCCGTAAAGCAACCGCAGTGAATTGCAGACCGCTATTTCGAACCGTTAGTATCAGCTATACAGGTCAACTATCAGGGAGTAGTGGTACTGACCGAGTGAGCCACAACAGCCCCTGAGTGGCAGTCTTGTTCTTCTCGACTTTCTCGGAGAGCACGATATCTTGGAGCGATACCGAGACGGCGGGTTGAGCGGTCTGTCGGTCTCTGATTTTCTAATGAAAAGACGAAAGTCATGTTAGCGCTGGCAGAACGCAGCTCAAATAGCAGTGGTGCCGCGTACCTTGATATTTCCAGTCATATCCTTCTGCACAACGCTGAATGCCGCTGAGCCCAAAAGATCTATTTTTTGCATAAAACAGGACAATTAGCTTGGTTTTCTAAATGAGAAGCATCAGATACTGCCCACTCACCGAATAACGAGACAAGGGATTCGGCGGCCTCGAGAAACTCAGTGGTACTCACTTTGCCATCGGCGACGGGGACGTCGGCAAAGGAGCGCTTCATGGTAGTAAAGAAAGTGGATCCAGACATGACGGCAATTGACTGTACAGGATAAAGGAAAAGGACTGACTGACGAACAAAGAGAGATAGTATACAGATGTATAACGGTCAAGCTATCGAGATGGACACGCTGGTGATTATTTGAAAGGACGCGGCTCGCTCAGCATAACACAAACTCTAAACTTTCGTGAAGCGCGTCGGGCCGCGTTTGCGTTCAACGACGACGCCGCATCAAGGCGCAGCTTTTTTTTTCTATGTTTATTTTCCTAGAATATGTACATTTTTGCCACTGCCGACGGCTCTGCTAAGTGACTGAAAGAATCCTTTCTCGAGAGTCTTCGAGTGCGGCGCGAACCTGCCCGTCGAGATCTGGTCTCTTTAGCGTCTCCTCGATAATCTGTAGGCCATCTAAACTCTTAATCACCTTCGCTGCCGGCTCGACTGTAGCATTTCCCTGAGCACCGCACAGCAGGTTATTCACACAAACAGCGCCTCTGATCAAAACCTCCTGGTCCTCGTCTTTCAGAATATGAAGGATTCCTTTTAAGTTCTTCTCGTTTTCCAAAAACACATCGCCAGCTGGTGCCCACTGAGTGAGAATGGCTAGCGCGCCCGCCGCGCCGCGTCGAGTCTTGTCGTCTTCGGAGTCCGCGAGGGCGACTAAAATCCGTATCCGATTCACATGAGCCTTGTCGTCCTTATCAAGATATTTCGCAGCAGTCTCAGGGGATCCTGATAAATTGCACAGGAGCTCACTTGAGGCTCGCTGAATGAGCTTGTTATCGGATAACAGACACGCCTCGATTTTGTCCCATCCTCGCGTGGTAATGACATCCCCTATTGACCCCGTCTCCATTGAGGCAAGGTTCGTTAGAGCAAGTAACGCTTCGAATGAATCAAGCAGTGTGAGATTGTCCGATGTAAGATCAATTAATCCCAGCAAAGGACCAACCGCAACAGTCGGAGAGTTGCGTGTCGAAAACGCCAGAGCGGGATTGACTGAAATCAACAGCCGCGCGAGGGCAACCGCCGCCGCCAGATTTGGACTTTCGTCGATCTGGATCTTGAAGTTGCCAACCAGTCCACTGTTTTGTGAAGCGGTCTTTGGAGGTTTGAGAATGGCTAGCAGGATAGAAATACCGCCCTGCTGCACAACGAGGGATCTGTGCGATTTTTCGGTAACGAGATTTTTCATGATAGCGCCAATTGCTTTCTGTGCATTCGGCGACGCTGAAGGCGCGCAGGCAGCCAATGACGAGATGATGCCTAAATCTAGCAACACTTTGCATCTTTTCGTAAAGTCTTCCGTTTTTTCTTCGTCTTCTTTCGCGTCTTTGCCGTTATTCGCGTAGCTTCTCAACTTTGCGACTTGTTCCTTCTCCTTCGTCATCAGCTCGGGATACGCAGTCAGATTCTGAAAGATGGGTAATATTCCGTATATCACCGCGGGTTGGGTAGTCGCCAATTGCTTGTCCTTCAAGGCCTGCAAGAGGACTTTTAAACACGCGGTGTCCTTGATCAATTTCCGCTTGACCGAGACGTTCAGACTCGAGTACGTCAGCCCTTCTGCCGCAATAGTAAAGCTCTTGTTCGCTCCCTTTGACGATATGACTGTATCTCGTAGCAAATCAGTGAGTGTGTTGATATCAGCCTCCAGCTGAGCCTCTCCCTCGTTACTCCCGCTCGTCGACGGAGGCCTAGGAGTCGCAGTCAGCTTGATCAGGATAGAAGCCGCGAGAGCTTGCGCAGCCGGAGAAGCTGATTGCGACTCCAAAGCCGACGAGATCACGGTAGCGTAGTTCTTCTCGACCTCGGATCTGCATTTCTTATCAACACAGGCGGCGGAGAGCATTTCAAGCAGTCCCTCGGACAAAGCAGAGTCGTCTAGTTGCATGCCTGACAATTGACTAGCTTTCGACCTCGTCGCTTCGATGAAAATCTCACTCGCTAGTCCGGTGTCGATGTGGAATAGCGACGTCATGATCAAAAACGCAGACACAAGAGATTTCTTTTTATTCTCATCCAGAAGGTTGAGCAGGT
The DNA here is from genome assembly GCF_037950935.1 of Myxozyma melibiosi. Classification (NCBI taxonomy): domain Eukaryota; kingdom Fungi; phylum Ascomycota; class Lipomycetes; order Lipomycetales; family Lipomycetaceae; genus Myxozyma; species Myxozyma melibiosi. The sequence goes on along the minus strand of NW_027042915.1, from coordinate 2,190,515 downwards.
ATGCTTTCAGATCAGAGGCTGTTGTGCCTGATTTGTCGGTTTGAAGTAGTGCTGCGAGCTGAAGAAATGCAAGCGACCGTGACCGCGACTCAAGGTCATTGGAACCCAACTCGGGTAGAATGTCCTTCAGAGATACACCCGCTAAACCACTCATCGTCAAGAGAGCTATAGAGAGCCAATCGCTATACACCCGATGAACAAATAAACCGACTCGTCTGTATATGCGATACGAGACGTGGAAACGCGGTCTGTCAAAATCAGGGGGGTCAGCCGCATGACCTTAAACCCTTAGCGATTACAAAGTCCTGAGCTCATCGCGGCCTTGGGAGATCTTTCTGATTTATTTGTCTTTGGGAGGAATTTTTCAACAGAGGAACAATAAGCCAACTCTTCTTTGGTTGATCACTCGTGGTATGCCACATAATTATACGACGAGAGACCCTCAGTGAGAAGTGCATACGACAATTAGTTTTACAACGATTTTCACTACGATGCTCTGGACTGTCTCGTCTTCACTTTGATGCACAATCGCCGAATTCAGCGACCAACATGCGAATACTACGGTTTTCTCATTCAGCTGTCGGCAGCAGGTTGCGAAGCCGTGGGTCAGTGTCTTTGGGCAGATATGGTCTTGTGGGACTAAGTCTAAGAAGATCAAATTACGCCGCCCGATATCTTGGGACGGATGCAAATACAGATCAGACGCCGGACACAGCTTTAGCGCCTGTTCATTTCAATGAGATACAGTATGGTTTACCACCTCCTCTGGAGAATGAACAGATCAGTGAAAAGGCTGTTGGAGATGTCAGCGAGAAGGTCAGAGAGACCTCTCTGGCGTCCAGATTCGTTGAAACTCAGAAACTAGGTATGTCATGGCCAAACCATCCATGCTGACAACAGGTTACTAACAGCAACATTAAGGTATTGCAAAAAGCCTCGATAACGAGATCGATGACGAGCACGGCATTACATCAGAAAACTACATCACGCGCGAGGAGGCTTTGACACGCTTCAGGAATTTGATGAGGGAATTCAATTCAGCAGAGCTGGAAGCGTTCATCTGTGATTCGATCAGCGAGAGTCAAGACGGTACGCCGAGATTCTTAAAGAACCCTGATCTGATTTGGAGAATCATTGTGCATGTGATGGGAAAACACACCCATCTGGAAATCCGGCAAGAGTTGGCGTCTCAGATTTCACCGTCAACGTTCTCAAGCCTGCTCAGTTTGACCAGGACTATCAGAGGCCACGATAGATATCAAGTGACAGCACTGGTTGGAGATTTGTTCTTTCTTAATGATGCAGGCTTGGTATTGACTCCCGATGCTCTAAAAAACTACATCATAGCTCTCGGAAGAACAAACAGATTCGCCGAAGCTTTCAAGACCTGGGAGCGGTTCTATCCAGACGGAGATTTCGAGGACGAGAGAAAGGAAACGTGGATGGAGCTAGGTATAGCTCTCTACATCGACCAAGGCAAACTCGATTTGGCAGCCGCGGCGGCTAGACGGCTCCAGAAATTAGCCGGACGATTGAGGCCACAGATGAGGACGCGGTTTTTCGTGAAACTGTGCGAGCTTGGGAGGAAGAAAGAGGCGGAGACCGTGTACAGTGAAATGATTGATTCGTTTGGGATTGCAGAACGACGTTTACAAGATAAAGCAGTCATCAAAGAAGAGCGGAAAAAGCTTCACTGGCAGCTTATCAAGTGCAGCAAAGCCGCGATCGATGCAGGGTATACGGTTCTGAGCAAGACGATCGTTCAGGACTACGAGTTCCTAGGCGGCGAGCTCGAAGTGGATTTTGCGTTTGTGCTCGTCGACCGGCTTTCGCAGAACGAAGTCAGCAGAGTGTTTTTCAAAACCGGAAAGTCTCCGCGCGGCAATGGAGTCGGCGCCTCGGCTGACGTCAGTGGGCTCAAGCAAGCGCTCGAGCTGGCGGAGCTTTTTGATGACAATAGTAAGGCTTCGCGCAAGTTTTACGAGCTGGCGATGCGGAGGTTTTCTTCCCTGGGCCGGCTTGAGGAGACCGTGTCATATTTTGAACGGGTGCTGCATTTAGGATTGAAGCCTAGTTCTCGTATGATTTACTATCTCCTGCGAATGATTCTGTGGAAAGGGAATTATCAAGATGCGTTAGATATCTTGGAGACCCTAGAGGCAGTGCGAGCGGCAGAGCTCGCGGGCGAGCCGATCGACCGCTCGGTCCTGTGCTCACCGGCTGCCGAACACTACGCGCTATTCATCAAGTACCATCTAATCAGACGCAACGACAGCGTAGCCGCTGACTTTCTCGAGCGCTTGCGCCTGATGAAAGTGAAACCTACAGTCGCGGTTTTCAACGGCTTGATGTCGGATGCACTCCACGATCACGATTATCGCCGAGTTTTCAAAGTCTACGACCTCATCTGCTCGCTTGCTAGCGAGAATGTATTCCCAGACCGGCACACATTCATTCTCTTATGGGACGCAACCAGTCACATTCAGCGCCTCCGCTTCCGAAAAATGGCAGGCAAGAAAATTAGCGATGAGCAGGTCCAGCAATTAGACAGGCTCCCTAAGATCTCGCTGCAGGAGATGCGCCGGAATCTGCTGATGACGATTGGTAACGGATCCCGGGACGACGATTATGTGCTGTATTCGCACGTCTTCAGGTCGTTTCTGTACTCTGTCGATCTCGCTACGTGTTTGCCGCTTATGGAGTATTGCGTGCAGAATCAAAATATCCCGCTGGAAGACGAGATTATTGATATGTTTATCCGGAACTCGGTTCAGATTATTCTGTATGTGAACAGAAACAAAAAACACAAACGGAAGGAGCTACTAACTCCCGCGATCCCGAGAGAGTACATCTCCCACACCCTCCCACCCGGCAAGAAGAAGCACCCCGTGGACGTCCTCGAACGCATACTCGCGGGCGATTTACTCGAAATCTGCTACTTCCGGGGCCGTGGCGTGCCGAGCCCAATCACATGGGAAGATCTGATGCGACTGGTCTTCCTTTGGTTGAGAAAGGGTATTTCGCAGGCTAATATCGACGGTCTGGAGAAGTATATGGATGAGCTGAGGACGAAGCTGGGTCTGGACTCTCCCACCCCTTTGTAAATGATTGTCGTCGCTGAGTTATATTTGTATATAGTACAAGTCCATTTCCAGGAGTTTATGATTTAAGGAGTATTTGACTTTTTTTGTAAATAAATACATCATCATATATGCCATAGTACACCGCACCGAAAATATAGCAACATACAAACTAAACCTACATCCAATGAATACCAATACAGATTGGAGATTCCTCTTTCAAACTCAATCGCAGGACATACACACATACATACATAAATCGTGGAGATGCAAACAAACACTAATAACGTACAAGCGAAAACGCACGAAAGCGAAACCACTTAGGCTGTTTTCTCGAGAGCTTGCAGTTGTACAAGCTCGTAGTATTTAGAACGGTTGGCGAGAAGTTCTTGGTGCGTGCCAGATTCAAGGATCTTGCCGTCTTCAAAAACATAAATGATATCAGCCTAGGAAAAAGATGTTAGATGGATGAGTACGGTATACAACAGGAGCAAAAAGAACACTTACTTTTTGAATTGTGCTGAGTCTGTGCGCAACCGCAATGGTAGTTCTTCCTTTGGACGCCTTATCCAGCGCCTCCTGGACGACTTTCTCAGACTCACTATCAAGCGCGGAAGTTGCTTCGTCGAGCAACAGAATCTTCGGCTGCCGGATGAGAGCGCGAGCAATAGCAATTCGCTGCTTTTGACCACCGCTAAGAAGCGCGCCCTTGGATCCGCAGAGCGTTTCGTAGCCGTCGGGAAGGGACATGATGAAATCGTGGATATTAGCCTGGCGAGCGGCGTCGAAGATCTCGTCGTCGGTGACATCGTTGGCGCTGCCTAGGCTGATGTTGTACTTGACAGTTCCGGCGTACAGAACAGGCTCTTGCTGGACAAGCGCTATCTGTTGGCGATAGGCGTTGATGTTGAGTTCATGAATGCTCTGACCGTCGAGAAGAATCTGGCCATGGATAGGCAGATAGAATGACTCGAGCAAACCGATAGTTGTACTCTTACCACATCCAGACGACCCGACCAATGCGATATATTGGCCGCTCTTGACTGTGAGATCGAGACCGCGCAGGACAGGAACTTCCGGTCGCGTGGGATAGCGGAAGTGTACGTCACGAAACTCGATATCGCCAACGACTTTCTCAGGCACGATACCTTCTTTCTTCCACGCGTCGATGATCGGCAACGAGTCGAAAAGTCGGTGGATGTTTGCAGCGCCATGCTTCGCTTTACCCATATCGGGAGCAAACGAAAAGATAGCGCCGGCCGACTGCGATCCAAAAATCACAGCAACAAAGCAGATGAAGTACTGCGTGACTGAGTACTCGGCTGTTCTCAAGAAGCGGCTACCATACCAAAACGCCAGTGCGGTGATAAACATCGAGAGACTCTGAGCAACTCCGAAGAGCAACGATGATTTCATAGTTGCCACGCGACTGTCTTTTACTTGCTGGTTCAGAGACGCCTTGTATGTCTGATACACGTCTTCTTCGCGAGTGAGAGAAACCACGGTGCGGATAGCTGAAGTGGCTTCACAGGCGTAAGAGGCAGATTTCTCATAGGCTTTCTTCGCACGTTCCTGGAACTTTGCCAAAACTCGGATACGACCAAAGCCGGCACTCACGAGCAAAGGCACACAGGCAGTGCACACAAGTCCCAGCTTCCAGCCAACAGCAATAGCCAAGATCATTCCGCCAAACAAGGTGACCAACGAGTTCAGAATCTGTCCGAAAGTCGCACCGCTCAAGCCCTCAACGTCCTGTGCATCGGTCGACAGAACTGTTGTGAGCGCGCCGGTTGTGTTTTCATCCCGGTCGAAATAGCTGATATCTTGGCGCAGCATCTGGCGAAAGCTTTCGTAGCGAATACGTCGGACTAGTTTTTGTGCGGCATAGCTGAGGGCACCGACGCCGAGCACAAATGCAATTCCTTGGACGCAAGCCAGCATGAAAAAGAGGCCAGAGAACATGTTTATTTGTGATTTGAGACGGGCATATTCGGAAACCGGGTACTCAAAAGCGCTAACGCACTTTGCAAAGAACACTGACTGAGTTGGATAGGCACACCCGTTGATTATGGAACAACAGATTCCAAATATCATTATCTTTGTCTCTGGAGCATTGAATCGATAGATCTATATTAAAGAATGTCAGTAGTAATTTCTTGAAGAACACTGAAAACTGAGAGGAGCAATCATACGAGTTTAACAAGTGCAGGCAGAGAGTAACTTTTTGTGGAAGCATCTAGCGGCTTCACTTTGGCGCTAGAAACGGACTGCTTGGTTTTTGTCCGGATCATGTCAAGGATATGCGAATCCTCCTGAACCTCCAACCCCTTCTCGACGAATTCGTCGTCGGACTTGACTCCGGCGCTCTTTGGATCTTTCTCCTTCTCAATCTTCTGATTCTCGACAAGCTCAGCGTACATCCCGTTCAAGCTCAGCAGCTCGTTGTGAGTTCCTTGCTCGACAATCTTGCCCTTTGACATGACAACGATGAGATCGGCGTTTTTGATCGTCGACAGTCTGTGGGCAATCACGATCGTGGTGCGGTCTTTGGCGGCACGATCGAGAGCCTGCTGCACGATACCTTCACTCTTTGTATCGAGCGCCGAGGTAGCTTCGTCGAGAAGCAGAATCTTGGGATTGCTGACCATAGCGCGAGCGATTGCAATTCTCTGTTTCTGACCTCCAGACATGAGGAAGCCTCGCTCTCCGACGTTGGTTTCAAGACCTTCAGGGAGTGTCTGGATGAATGACCACGCATTTGCCAGCTCGCAGGCCTCGATGACAAGCTTTCTCTTTACTTCTTCTGGCGCGCTCTCGTATTCTGTGCCAATCAGTCCATGCGCGACGTTCTCGTACACTGAGCATCCAAAGAGAGTGGGCTCTTGCGAGACCAATGAGATTTGCTGACGGAGCCATCGAAGATTGAGCTCTGCGGTATCGTGACCGTCTAGAGTAACTTGACCAGCAACAGGCAGATAGAATCGCTCGACGAGGCCGACGATGGTTGATTTGCCAGAACCGCTAGCACCGACGAGAGCGACAGTTTTTCCGGCCGGAACTTTGAGATTCATGTTTTCGAGTACGGTGACGTCAGGTCGCGAAGGGTAGATGAACTTGATGTCGTGCAATTCGATGTCACCCGAGATAGAGCTCAGTATTTCGCCCGCATTCGAATGTGAGTCGATAGGAGGAACACGGTCGATAGTGGCGTAGATCTTTGCGGCAGCGGTAACACCGTTGGTGATATTTCTGACGTTGGGACCAACTTGACCGAAAGAGAAGGCTCCGATGAGCATAGACATGAGCACGGTGATGATCTGGTTGACGTGTAGAGAGCCTTCGGTCAAATAATGTGCACCCTGCCAGAAACCGAGGGCGTAGAGGGAGTAGATGCAGAACCAAAGCCAACCAATCATGATGGCCTAGAATTAGAGCTATGTGTTAGTACGTGTGGTTTATATACTCAATTATACAAATAGAAACAAAGAGACTCACCAAGCAAAGCCCTTGCCTGAAGGCAGCGTATTCGGTGATAACCAAATAAGTATCGTATTGTTTTGCCAATCGCTCTTGTAGCCCAAAAGCCTGGACATTGCGAACGCTAGCAAAGACTTCTTCAGCTAGAGTGCTGCCGACAGAAGCGCCTTCGAGAGATTTCTTTGCCCAGCTCATCATAAAGCCGCTAATAACCATAAAGCCACCGATGAGGAGGACGATGATACCGATAATGATGAGCGTGAGCTTCCATGACTTTATGAAAGCGACGATGAAGGCAGTGACAAAAGTGGCAACGCCAGTGAGAATGAGGCCGACTTTTTCAGACATTCCCTCCTGAATCATGTTTGTATCGGCGGTGATACGGGTTGTGATTTCGCCGGAGCCAAGGTTGTCAAAGTAGCCGATGTTTTGGCGGAGGGTTGCAGCGAGATATTCCTCGCGGATTCTGGAGGCGAGAACTTCGCCCCGGTCGGTGTGAATGAATGACTCGACGGTTGAGAAGACAAAGTTGGCAATTCCAAGATAGACGAGATAGAGGGCATACTTGTTGACCTCGTGGGAGAAATACTCCGGGGTGATGCCGTTGCTGGAGAAATAGCTCGTGAATGTTTGGGTGAGCGAGCCCATGACGATGGTCATGAGAGGCTGGACGGCGCCGGCGGCGATGGAGGTGAAGTAGCCAAGTATTAAGATGCTCAAATCAAATGGTGTGGCATATCTGTAGAGGCGGAAGAAGGAGACGGGAGGCGGCTTGACCTCGGTCTGGCAGCGCAGGATGGCAGCTTCATGTTCAGGCAGATGAGCGTAGAGGTCTTCGACCTCGGCGGAGGAAAGAGGAGCCGCGATGGCGGTCTCCTCCTTTTCTTTGCTGCTGGTAGAGGCCGCAGACATCTATTCAGGAAAACTAAGTAGAATGAAGCGGTCCTGGCTATTACATGAGGAGTGGGAAGAGGAGGAGAGGGCTGAGTCCGGGGGAGGAGGGACGATCATTTTATTTGAATACGCCGCCGCATGCTGACTTGCGCGCTCAGAACACTCTCTCGGTGTCGAATGCGAGCTTATCCAGAACACGACGAAATGCGAGAGTTTCTAGAAGCAACTGGAGCCTGAGTTTAGAATACTGTGGATTGTTTTAAGGTCGTGTCAGCATATCGCGAATTTGATAAGAAGAGACTGGCGATAGTCGGCGGACCTTTGTTTGTGTTTTCCGCCTGCTCGCATTCGTGACCCGAGATGGATACCGAGATGGGAGGGCCGCACTTATTTCCCAAAACGGCTAGAATTGCACAGCCCAGATAGCTTAAGTCCGAGTACGGCACGACAATGACGGCGGGGCCCAATAGATGGAGAGCGATAGCTGATGACTGCTGACGATGACTCGTGGATAATAAGAGCGTTTTGTTTGTTATTTGCTGTTTCTGCAGCGGTTTGCGAGGATCTGGGGTGTTTTGCGGTTCAGTGCGGGGATTCCGCTTTCGTTGCCAGAAGACAAAGGCGATGCTGACAGCGCACGACCTCGCTCGAGCAGACAGAGCGGGTTATTGTCTTGTCCGTGTACCAACTATTATTGCTGGTTATATGGCTTGGCTGTTGACTATTAATGCTTGTCGTGTTCACGAAGGGTGTTTTCATTGTGTTCTCACTCGTGCGTAGACTGTCTACGAGAGGAAGCAGTCGAGGTGCGCTACTCTGCTTCAACAAAGATCTAACAGATGATACTCAAATCCAACACAGTCATCGCATCACTGAATCCTCGCTGTTGACAGCGATCAGCACCGCGTTGTGGCTGTTCTCTGTGGCAAACAGGGTGCTCGACAGATCTCCACTATTAAGACGAGACAATCCGTCAGACTATTTTAAATGGATGACATAATAGCTTATATAATGCAATTTATATAGTTAGGGTTGAGTGTAGGGTTAATAGCAGTCACACATAACAACTGCCTGAGCCCTGCCAGGAGACGCCGCTCCTCCCGCGAGTGCGTCTGCTACTTTTGATTTGGATCTTCATCATCTGGCTCCGATATTCCAGTCGACTTTGATCGTTATCACAATGCCGGTATGTACATCCACTATGCTGTTTTCTCATGGGATATAGATCAGATATATGATTTAGTCCGTCTGATTGAATAACGGCGTTGTCTGCTATATCTCTATGCCCATCCTGTCGTCCAATCGACCATGTTCTAACAAGCATCTTCCAGAGTCACAAATCATTCAGAACTAAGGTCAAGCTCGCCAAGGCCCAGAACCAGGACGGTCGTGTTCCCCAGTGGTTCAGACTGAAGACCAACAACACCATCAGGTATGCATCAAATTCAAGTCGAAACGAATGATGAATGAATGAAGGACACTGGCTGACAAAGTCGCACAGATACAACACCAAGAGAAGACAGTGGCGCCGCAAGAAATTGAACATCTAAACGTCTCGATTCACATTTACGATATGTTTACGGTATTCTAAAAAAGTCGGGAATCATTATTGGTGTACGTTATTGGTGGTTTCATAATCAAAAATAAAAGAGTCAATATGGTGTTTGTCAGCATATAATTATCCACATTCAAGGGACCGTGTATGACGGTGGATTCATCTTTCAGAATCAGGCTAGAATTACGGACCGACGAATATCATAATTGTTAAATATATTGATTGCTATCATTTGGCATCCTCTACTTATACCTACCGTGGTCTATGACCACTGAGTATTATCATCTCTTATCCCACATAACACCACATAATACTAAATAATACCAATCCTTACAGACTTCTATTGACTGTCTTCATCCTCAATAACCTACATCCATTTGTAATATCGTCTTCTGACTGATAAAAGCGCTGTTCTCATATTTTTCGTCCACAGGGCTTCTAAACCTTAAATCACGTAGAGACGCGCACAAATTTCTTAGTGCTTCTCCCTTACTAACGCGTCGCCAGTAGTCTCTGCACATATACAAACCACGCATTCGAAATGGTACAGAGAACATTGATTGTGCAGTTGCGAGTAGAATTCAAACTGGATTCTGTGTGCTAACCTTTGTTTTGTTGTATAGTCTGTCCAGATTTTCGGAGATCAAGTCACGGAGGAGAGAGCTGAGAATGCGCGTATGTACTCATCAAATACCATTCCTCTTGTGGCAAATAGCCAATCATTGAGAGCGATATTGCATCAATTCTGAGAGTTGCGACTAACGCCTTTGTCTTAACCCGCAGGTCTTTCCGCATTCGTTGGCGCTATTGCTGTTGGAGATCTTGTAAAGACAACCCTGGGACCGAAGGGAATGGACAAACTTCTCCAATCCGCTTCGACCGGAGACGTTATAGTCACAAACGACGGCGCCACGATCCTCAAGTCGATCGCGCTTGATAACGCTGCCGCGAAGGTTCTTGTCAACATCTCAAAAGTTCAGGACGACGAAGTCGGCGACGGAACAACCTCTGTCACCGTCCTCGCCGCCGAGCTTCTGCGCGAGGCTGAGAAACTTGTCGACCACAAGATTCACCCGCAGACCATCATCGAGGGATACCGAATCGCGAGCAGTGCTGCCTTGGACGCGCTGCAGAAGACCGCTGTCGATAATGGAAAGAACCCCGCCGCGTTCAGAAAAGATCTTATTGCGATTGCAAAGACGACTCTGAGCTCAAAGGTTCTCAGCCAGGATAAGGATCATTTCGCTGAATTGGCGGTTGATGCCGTCCTGAGACTTAACGGAAGCACAAACTTGGATCATATTCAGATTATCAAGAAAGCCGGTGGCCGATTGATTGACTCCTATCTCGACGAGGGTTTTATCATGGATAAGAAAATTGGTGTCAACCAGCCCAAGAGATTAGAGAATGCAAAGATTCTAATTGCCAATACCGGTAAGGATACCACGCTGCTCAATAAGTGAGAGCTCTTAGCTAACATCTACATTTAGCCATGGATACCGACAAGGTCAAGATCTTTGGTGCGCGTGTCAAGGTCGATGCTACCAGCAAACTGGCAGAGCTCGAGCGAGCTGAACGGGTCAGTTCGTCATCATCATACAACCCGTTCACAGCATATACTAATCGTCTTTGTGTAGGAAAAAATGAAAGCCAAGGTCGAGAAAATCAAAGCGCACGGCATCAATTGCTTCATCAACCGGCAGCTGATCTACAACTACCCCGAGCAGCTTTTTGCCGAGTCTGGTGTTGTCTCGATCGAGCATGCTGATTTCGATGGTATTGAGCGATTAGCTCTTGTTACCGGTGGTGAGATTGCTTCTACTTTTGACCACCCTGAGCTCGTTAAGCTTGGACATTGTGATTTGATTGAAGAGATCATGATCGGTGAAGATACTGTATGTTTCCCCCATTGAATATTTCGGCTTGCTACTGTATACAATATCTGACATACCACGCTAGCTTTTGAAATTCTCTGGTGTTGCGGCCGGCGAAGCGTGCACTATCGTCCTGCGAGGCGCGACCGAGAATCTTCTGGACGAAGCCGAACGCTCGCTTCACGACGCTTTGTCAGTCCTCTCGCAGACCGTAGTCGAGACCAGAACCGTTCTGGGCGGCGGCTGTGCCGAGATGATCATGTCCAAGGCGGTCGACAGCGCCGCTCAGAACGAGAGCGGCAAGCGCGCGCTTGCCGTTGAAGCCTTTGCGCGTGCTCTCCGCCAGCTTCCTACGATCTTGGTTGACAATGCGGGTTTGGACTCGAGCGAGCTTGTGTCGAAGCTCCGATCGGCTATTTACAACGGCATGACGACCTCGGGCTTGGACCTTGACAACGGTCGTATTATTGATATGAGAGAGGCTGGAATCGTCGAGAGTTACAAGCTCAAGAAGGCGGTTGTCTCCAGTGCTTCTGAGGCCGCTGAGTTGCTGCTTCGAGTCGACAATATCATTCGTGCCCAGCCGCGAACGGCAAACAGAGGAAACTACCAGGATATGTTTTAATCTGCTGCTGCACGTTCTTATCTATTTTGATGTACATTTACTCGTCTTTGTCTCAACATTGCGTGCGGTTTCCTGTTTTGTCTTATTTCCAGAGAGGTTTCAGTTATAAATCACTAGCCTAGTATATATAATAGCATTTCAGCTGTGCATGCTTTATCTCAAATGATATGTAAAAGTTTATTGATCCCGATCATACTAGACGGAACTATAAGAGTAGCAAAAAGAGCACTGCTGGTATAAAAGTACAGATACAGTCGGAAAACGAGATCCAAACAGAACAGCGATATAAGCGACAGTTCAGGCCGAAGAAGTGACCACGTTGTGTAGAAAAGAAGCCCCAAAAAGATTAGGATACAGTCTCATGATCCGTCTCCTGAGATCCGCAACTAGAAATCGCAGCTCACGTCTACTATAAGACCTAATAACCGCCTTCTCACACCTTTCCACGTCCGCAATCTTTTTGGAGAACCTGAACCCCTGGATTTCCATCAACCGCAGCTCGTCTCGAACTCGAGCTATGATCTCTTCATCAGTCATATCGATTCCGCGTCGCGGCATCTTGTACTTTCGTGCCCCACCTCTGATTGTTTCGTCCAAGATGAATGCAGAGTCGATACGCTTGCGAACAGTTTTAGCAGTAGCGACAGGCTTGGATTTGAAATGTTCACAGTAGAGACAGACAGAAGGTCCTTTGTGCTCAGAAATTTGACCGTCGATCGGTTGCTGATACGCTGCTCCGTCATCTAACGGAGTCGATACAGTATGCTCGCTTTCTCCTATACCGCCAAAAAACCCAAGCTTGTTGTCTTTAATGATTGCGTCTGCGACAGGAGATCTTGCTTCGTCGCTTTCGACATCTAGCGAGGCGCTCCTTTCGAAAATACTGGGTATGGAAGTATCGCAATCGTCTCCGTCGACAGAGGAAGTCGTCAGCATCGCGATCCGGAGAACTCGAGCAAACTGGGCTTCTAGCGCAACCTCTTCGGCAGAAAGAGGGGTATCAGATTTCTCATCAGTGTCGCTTGCTGCAGTTGTCGCGCTTGTCGCGCTGACTGATCTTGATCCTGCAGGCGATTTGACAGTCGTGTCCTCGCTCAGGATCTTTCGGACAGCATTATACGCTTTCACTGCGCTAGGAGTGAGGAGGTATTCAGAGGGCGCCATAGTAGTCAGAAACTGGCGCAGCCTGAGCATCTTTGGGTACTTTCCGTACTGGATTCTGAATTGATCGTACATAGCCTCTAGCTTGATGAGCTCGGCGTTCCCCTCGAAGAGGCCCGAATCGTCGACGGGATCACAGTCAGTCTCGTTTTTCTGCAGCGTGTCCTCCGAGTCGTCAACGACAGACAGATTCTGTGTACTGACTAGGGCAAGAGAAGAGTTCGTTGCACATGTGAGCGATAGCTGGGGAATATCCAAGTTCTGACTACCTCGATTTTCAAGTGACTGCAGCGACAGGGCAGTATCATTCCGGCGGGTGTCAGTACCTCGACTACGACGAGATCGACGCAAAGTACACCACGCCATGGAATCTAGTATAGACGATGTGCGTAGATGTAAGCTCGCAAAGAAGGGCAGATGATGCTCCCCATTCGTTCCGCGCGCTGCTAGATCGGAATCTGTGTCTTCAAATGCTACACTCGGTCCAGACGGCACGTTGTCCATAGCTGGATTCGCAGAAGGGGAGATCACGCAACGAACCATCACGCATCAGTCCGTCAGAGATGGCTGATATGTCGACCAGTCCGTTTGTAAAGCGAGTGGTTGAACACGTGACCTGCAACCTTCTGCATCCTGCAAAGAGCCAACTTTGTTATTACTCGCATCGCGCTGGGAGAATTTCATGAATCAGGTTTAGCAGCCCAGCGACCAACACAGAACGCAGACAGCGGTCTAGGAAGATAGTTCTTGAAGCTACTGCTCTAGCGACGGCTGCGTGTATCTTTCGAGTTTTTGGCGTGCGCTCGCGAAGCAATGGAGTCGGCCAGATCGACTCTCGTGTAAGTCCCTGCCTCGGTCCAAACAATGTACTGCCCGTCTTAGATATTCTCCGCACGATACTGACAGCAGGCGAAATCTAGAATTCCCGAGAAACTCAAGTGCGGAATATGCAGTCAACTTGCTCGAGATCCGTCCAAGTTGACGTGCTGTAACATCAGCATCTGTGGATCATGTACGTGTGCAAATCACTGCTTTGAATAATATCATCAATATCTGATCTAGTGCTAATACGGGCCAATTGGCTGCTCTGAACAGGTAGAACAAGTCTGCCACAGTCATGTCCGCGTTGTGGTCACAGTCCTCTGGATAACTCGGTAGTTGCTGAGAATAAGTCGATGCGGACTACAATTGGCGTCTTCTTGAAGCATGCCGAGAAGTATGCCAGAGACGTGCTAACAAACAAGTCAAAAGAGGACGCGAAGGTCTCGCCAGCGCCTTCTAATGCATCTGGAGAAGCGTCAGATAAAGCAAAACCACAAGAGTCGTCTCCAACAAAAGATAGCAATCCTCCGAGGACAATACCACCACCTCCTCCTCCTCCTTCGCATCCACCACCCACAGCAATTTCGGACCGCACTCACCCTATACCAAGCAGTCAGCCTCCCAGTCAAAAGTTTCCGGATAAGAGCTCCCATGAGGTCAATGCAGATGCCCACATGTCAAATTACGGAATGGCGGGGCGACCATGGAATGGCAATGGCAATAATAACAGTAAGATCCACCCCGTTGATTCACAGCTGTTGAACCGTGTGTAGACATGGTTGCGGTGTTTGTCTTTTTTTTGCATCTTGTCTGGAAGGTTACTAACCAGTCAAAGATTTCCCAATGAACGTCCACGGTCCCAGCAATCTCCCTGACCAGCACTCCAACGCCTGGAACCCCCAAACGCGGCAAATGCATCCAGTAAACAACCGATTCGCCGGTGCCCCACGCAACGTCACACCAGACCACGGCCCCGTTTTCCACCAAGAGCCTGGCGCGTACTACAACAACGTCGGGCCTGGCGGGAATGGGTTCAACAATTACAGGCGAGGAGATGGGTTTCGTATGCGAAATGGATACGACAATCGAGGTGGACCCGGCTTCGACTCTTATCGGAACAATTTTAATGGGAATCATATGCAAGGCCACGGTGGGAATTTTGTCCCGTACAACTACTATAATTCACAACAAGGCATGCCTCCCTCTGCAGGTCCTATGAACCCGAACGACTCCGGATACGAGGAGCCAGTGTATCGGCAACCTATTTCCGCGACTGTCAAAGAACTCACCTCCGGATCTGATCCGCAAAACTACGCAAACAATGCCTACGGGTTTGCAAATCATCCGATGGAGAATAACGGACCTGGCCATAATCGCATGCCTGTGACTGACCATACTGCCGAGCCAGTGAGTGCTCCGACTGGGCCCAGAGGCGTACGACAACCTTTGCGAGGAGGACTCGCTTCCGGTCAAGGCTCTTCTGCCTCAGGCTCCCGTGTCCCCGAACCGGCTCAGACACGTAGAGAAGAACCTAAGGTTGAAGTCAAAGGCTCGAAAGACGGTAGCGCAAGCATACAGATAAAGGCATCGGACGACGGCCCATCTCATAGTCAACAATCTCCGGCTGAAAACAACCCACCACGTCAACCTTCTGACCCCGCTTCAGCTGTACCGAGCGAAATTTCAAAATCAAGTCCTGGCTCTCAAGAATCTCGCCCGTCCTCGCGCTCGAGGAGCTTATCGAACGAGAGACATGGCTCAGCATCCCCCGGCCCAGAACAGGCGACCCCTCCTTTCCATAGTGAAACGAGCCCAAACCGCTCAGAGCAGCCTTCTGAAATCGAGGAGGAGAGTATTGAGTCTGAATCGCACCCGGAACCCGAACCTGAACCCGAGCCTGAGCAGAAGACAGTGCGGCAAGAGGAGTCCTATAACGATTTTGGAATTGATATTGGCGGCGACGACGATGGCGAGGATTCAGATATGGATTTCGATTTACCGTCGTACAGAGCTAGCACGAAGGAAAACACAAAGCCGAAAGCAGCTCCTACGGCGGCCCAGGCGGCGTCGATGCCTGAAGTATACACCAAGAGTACGGTGGGTGGTAATAACGCCCCTCGTGCACCGGCAGGAAATGCTATGGGTGATAGAAAGCGTGACGTACGGCCTGCGAAACCTGATGTCTCTCGACCTGGACCCAATAACGTACCAGCAAGAATGCAGCCCGTTCAATCCAACACGAAACCTGGTGACCGCAAGCGCCGACGTGAAGACGATGAACGCTTGCAGATCATGGAGCATGATCGCATGCGTCTACAAGAGCCTGGCGGTAACCGAGACCGTCCTCCTGTGACTGACCAGAACAATCAAAGAGAACGTGAAAGGGAACGGGAACGAGAACGGGAACGAGAGCGTGCTAGGAATCGCGATCAGGATCGGCTCCGCGGAGACGAACGCGCGCAAGATCGTGAAGCTAGACTTGGCGTGGGGAGGTTGGCGCCTAGTGGGCCTGCTCTTGCCCGTGGGCCACCGCCGTCTCTTCGCACAAGAATCGAGGGACGGAGGGAGGACGACCGTCGACGAGATCCCTGGAGCGAAGATAGCCGCCGTCTTGCGCCGAGTGGCTCTGGATCATCTACGCCTGGCGAGTCTAGAGCTGGTAATGAGCTGGAAGGTAGGGAAGAAGCGGCTGGTGCTAAACGAAGGTCTCGGAGGAACAGGAAACATAACAAATGATCAAGACGGATCGTGATCATGTGGTGGTTGTTTCTTTGCAGGCCGTTCCTGCAGTTTATCTTTAAACGGGCAGGCTTTGGGGGGTAGACAGACTGTTTGTACATTATATCCTGGCGGATGATCAAGTCTCTATACATTTCGTCTCTCTTTGAGTCTATACTTATTACCACTATCATATGTAATCATATTTTTTTACCCATGGAGAAAGAGAGATATTGATTCTCAAAATATAATAATTCGTAAATGACAAGCATAGCAATATAATAGAAAAAATGATCACCGACCGAACCCATAATGCCCAGACCAAGACAGAATAAAAAGAACCTAATGACGAGGAAAATAGACCGATATCCAAATCATAGCAGGAAAGATAAAATAGGAAAGAAACAAAACTAAACATCGGTTCACAAACCAACCTATGCACAGCGACTCCTAAGAAGCATGACCTTTAATATCAGATCCGGATATGTAGTAGTAAAAACCGAGTTGACCAGACAACAAAAAACAAGATAAGTGAAAAACCCATATAAATGATTGGAAAGAAAAGCCGTCGAAACTGTACCCAATGAAAACGAACATAAAATGAAAATGGAGAGTGTCTGCACTAACGCAGGCTTATCTTTGGAAAGCACCGTGGACCGACAAAGCCGTTGATGTAGACCCCTTGGATATCGATATCCCGCTTCGGATCAGAGCTGTAGAACTTGATGTATAGATAGCATGCTGATACGGGGGAATCAAACACGATTGTGCACCGCGACTTGTTGTCCGGGATCTTGAATCTGGCTATAGGCTCCAGAACCAGTGAGTCAGTATGAGGTAGAGAAGGGGTGAGAGCTTCAGCTTCATCGGTAGGTAGCAATGGGTGAGTGAAGAGTGTAGGAGGTGCTTCTGTTGACGTCCTCGGCTCGTCACCGATCGAAATGTCGTAAGACGGCAGCGTGATATTCTCAGTGTTGATAATGCGGACATCGCGAGATGTGTTGTCGCCTGCCAACGACCGGTGACGCTGTCTGCGCGCATCTAAAAGCCGATCTCGGGTGTGACGAAGAGATGAGCGGGCCAGATCTTGGCGGTACTGCGCGTAAGGACGGAACGACTGCCGGCCATGATAATACGCCGAGTCTGAGAACGAGAGATCGTCTCCGGAGCCTAGGCCTTCAATGTGCTCGACGTCGGCTTGGTCGCTATCCGCCAAGTCAGACGAGAGTGAATCGCCAGGTTCGGAGCTGAACGGGTTCGGATTCGGACGGCCCCAGTAGAAATCAAACGACGAGTTTGGCTGGCCGAATTCGTAGCGGGGTATCCGGGGAGACCGTGGCATAGCGGAGTACTCCACACTACTCGACACGGGAAGCTGCGTCTGCGATTCAGCCAGGTTGTCGATCTGCTGGTCGTGGTATTTCGTACGGGGAAGCAAGTCGTCTTTATTCATTGAAACGAAGATCAGACCTAGTTGGGAGATATTAGTGTCCAGTCATCACTTCTGTATTCTCTGCTAGCAGTACGAACCTTGTTGCACAGGACAGGTATAACCGGTAGTGGGCGCCTTGATTGTGATTGAATGCAGGGTGAATGGTTTATGGGATGAATGTCGCAGTATCATATTGCACTTTGACTTCTGGGCGCAGTAAACGGAGGAGTCGCGTAGGAGCACACTGAATAAGGAAATGCAAGTTAGATCATGGGTGCAAGCGGTAATGGTCGTGACAAAGGTGAGCTTACTTCTCGGGCAGGTAGTTGTCGCCATGCCATCCGCCGTCACAATAAATCATCTTCATTGACAGAGTAGCCGGTTTCTCAGACCATAGCGACTCTACCGACTTGCCGTCCCGCTTTCGCCGCTTCGAGAGACTTTCGAGATATGTATTCTCCCGCCGCCGGATCGAATTGCTTCGGCGGAGGGCGCTGCGGGGGAAGGTGATCTGTGGGGTATAGATGGAGGGAGTCTCGGTGATTACAGGGTAGTGATCCCCCGCCGCCAAAGGAGAAGTAGTTTGCGCACTCGCTGGTGCAGAGCCATTGTCGTGAGCGTCGTCTGCGGCCTCGGAATACGACTCCTGGTACTCGACGTCGGAGTTGGATTGCACTTGGAGAAGTCTATGCAGTCGCCCGAGATTCGGCGAGATTCCATCTGTTATATGTTCACTGATTTTCGTCACTTGTTAGCACGTCCCGCGCGACATTGAGGGAGCTCATCTCCCCGGCTGGTGAACGGCTCAGATCAAGAGCCGGCTCATTCCCAGCCTTCACACAACTCCAATAACACTCCTCAACCACAATATAAAAAGACATACCCGTCCAGAATCTGCTGCGGAAGCGGCAGTGATATTCGAGAGACATTAATAGACGAATCTGAGCTCATAGTCGCGGTTGGAGTCGTGCTGGCTGGATAATCACTGGCCGTCGTCGGCCTCTATAAGGGCCGCTCTCGGCGAGTGATGAGCCCTTGCCCTAAATCGGTCTGCAGGCCACGCAGGCGGACTGGAATATACGCTGCGGACGCGTCTCGAGGGCATCGCGTTGTTACTGCGAGCTGGGGGATTTGGATATTCAGTCGCGAGTAGACAACCATGACGGACGACAAGAAGATTTCAGCTGGTGCGTGTGTCGTTGCAATTTAGCTACATGGACTATGTTTGCTAACTGACGATAAATCTAGATGAAATCGCCCTATATGATCGGCAAATTAGACTATGGGGTATCGCGGCCCAAACGCGGTAAGTCCAGCTGATTCCGTCCATCGTCCAGGTCTAGAGAGCTCCACTAATGTACTGCTATTGCAGAATGCGGGAAGCAAATGTGCTCTTGATCACCGCTGGTGCATTGTCCAACGAAATTGCGAAAAATATCGTCTTGGCGGGCATTGGATCTCTCACGGTGCTCGACAGCGCAACGGTCACTCCGCCTGATCTCGGCGCTCAGTTCTTCTTAGAGGAATCTGACGTTGGCAAAAACGTACAATCGCTCCCCGATGTCTTTAGATTGATCTTTTTTGTGTGCTAATGTGGACTTCTTACAGAGAGCTGAGGCAGCTGTGCCGCGGATACAAAAGCTCAATACGCGCGTTATCGTCACGGCTGATACCTCTGATATCACGACAAAAGACGCAGAGTATTTCTCAAAATTTGACATCGTGGTGGCCACAGAACTCGCCGCCTCTGAACTTGTGAGTATCGTGGATTGTAGCTTCTGTAACGAAGCAGGTGAGTGTGAATTTTGCTAATTAGGCAATGACAGATTACAATCAATGAAGCTTGCCGCAAATACTCAAAATGCTTTTACGCTGGAGGCATGAGCGGTCTCTATGGCTACATCTTTGTTGATTTGATAGAGCACTCGTTCTCCTTGTAAGTGACCGCGCGCATACTACATCAGTATATCCCCTCAGGTTGCTAACGCGCGCAACTCAATTCTAGCGAGCGAGATCAGTCCAACTCGGCGACTAAACTCGGGCCCGAGACGAGCACGCGCTCTGTCGTTGACGTGAAACTGAAAAAGGGCGATGGCAAGCTGCTGAAAGAAGTGGTCACAAAGAAGGAGGTGTACAAGCCATTAGCAGAGTCGCTAAAGTCTGATAGTCTCTCGAAGCTGAGAGCTCGGAGTCAGCTTAAAGTGTCTCCAGTGCTACCTGCGTTCAGAGGTTAGTTTCCAGATTTACAACTATCTTTTATTCTCGGACCTCTTCGAGCTAACGACACTGTTTGTTTATTTATATAGCCCTGTGGGACTTCCAAAGCACCACCTCAAGACTCCCAAGCCCTGAAGATTTCTCAACATTCGAGGAACTCGTCCACAACAATACCCGCGACCTCGGCCTCCCCGTTGGTATCATCACCCCCCAATTCGTCAAATCTTTCCTTTCCGGCGTCGGCGCCGAGATCTCGCCTGTCGCTGCAATCATCGGAGGCGCAATGGCTCAAGATATTTTGAATGTGCTCGGGCAGCGACAGCAGCCGATCCAGAACTGGGTCGTGTATGACTGCGACACTTCCACAGCTCCGATCTACACCTTATAATGTCTCATTTCATAATGAAACCACATAGATCTTACCATTCTTCTTTAATTTGATTACTAAAACTCTATAGGTATTTCGAAGAAATATGTAGGATTATCAAAAAGTAGCAATATTCATAATCATAGAAAATCATCACCAGAATCCAAATGGCGGCCGAACCACAGTAACGCAGAATCGACAACGACGCGCGCGTGTATTACGCCAGAACGCATGTCTGCGCCATAAGGATACCAAGCTGTCAAAAATGTACAAAAGGATCAAAATAACAAAGTATGAAGTAATTTAAGATGAAGGTATAGACAAAGATGCCTGGTAAGACAGCATCAGACTGTCCTCCGAATGGAATCGATCGAAATTCGGCTTCTTAATGAGGATCTTCGATTATTTAGATTTGTGAGTTTCGTGCGGTCAGCGAAGCCAGTCTCTTCAGTGTCGGAACTTGCAGCCCTATCATAAAAAACACATGTTAGAATCATAAGTGAACCACAACACAGAACATAGGAAAACTCACAGCCAGGCATGTATGTCTCGAGGACAAGCAAATCTCGGGGCTCCGCAATCTCAAATGGACCACTGTCATCTAGCGGCACGGTCTCAAGGAGCAAAGTATCATGCTCGTTGTCGATCGCGCGCTTGGCAATCTCTTTCATGATCTCAGAGCTGATTGGCACCTCGTAATCTTGGCATTGATACTGGCTGATCAACTTGTGAATCTGGGTGGGCGTCAGAGTCCAGCAGATATCATAGATGATTGCAATATCGTTTAGTGTAGCCTTCTTCAGCTGCAATAGCTTAGTCGCCTGCATGAGATGCTCGAGCTTGAGAGTACCCTCGGGCACGTCGTTGGCCTTGCACCACTCTTCAATGCGTGTGATATTGTAACTGATCTGCAGACCGCGCTTCCACGACAGGAATCCTCGTCGAGAAAGAAGATCGTTGAAGGCAGTGACACCGACCAACTTGAGGAGCTCCAGAACGGCCTGTCGCGTCACATCATGCTCGAGATAGTACGCCTTCAAAGCCTTCTGCACACGGTTCAAAAAGTCGAGCAGGTCGTCCATCTTGTACTGGGGTCCGCTCTGACCCAGAACCTTGTTCAGGAATCGGTTGCCCTCGTTGGTAACGAAACCAGGCAGCGACTGCGACTCAATAACAGCTGGAAGGATCATTTTCACCATCATGCGCTTGAGCTCCTTCATCCAGGTATGGTAGATGTTGAACTCGAGATTCTCGAAATCATGCTTGACAAGCGTCACGAGTCGCTCGTACTCCTGAAATTCCAGTTCGCCCATCCCGCTCGCGTTCTTATTCTCAATGATACTCATTTCAGCCAAGAACACAAACG
Organism: Myxozyma melibiosi; assembly: GCF_037950935.1. NCBI lineage: Eukaryota > Fungi > Ascomycota > Lipomycetes > Lipomycetales > Lipomycetaceae > Myxozyma > Myxozyma melibiosi. The sequence goes on along the minus strand of NW_027042915.1, from coordinate 2,168,927 downwards.
AGAGCATCTCGTGGACGTTAGACAGCCAGAAGGCTCCGGGCATGATGATGTCCTCGCCCTGGTACGACATGACCTGCTCTTGAATGGTCTGCATAACACCAGCAAGCAGCAACTCCGACTCCTTCACAAAGCCCAATCTCCACATCTCCGAGGTGACCAAGTTGATGATATGAGCCGGGAACAGCACCTCATTCTCATTCGCGAGGTTCTCTCCTGTGGGTTGGGGAATCTTAAGATTTGTAATAAGGCCGCGCAGAACTTCCAGATGAATGACATCAGTGCGATCAAGCAGTTTCTCAATATCAGAGTCAATAGATTCTTCAATAGAGAACTCATCTCTTCCAGAATCACCGAAGGCCGCAAAGTGACCTGGCGACGAAGTCATCGAAGCCGGGCGAGGGTTGAAATCTCTCGGCGTGCGCAACTCGACAGAGTCGGTGTCCTTCATCGGGCTGTTGCCAGCCATACTGTGACGCTTGTGAGGCTTCGACTTTGATCCCTGCAGAGCAAGAAGATTGGCTGAAGTGGGAGTTCCGTTGATGCCCCGAGAATCGCCGTTGATGCCCGCGATCTGGCCGTTTGTGGCCGGAGGATGAGCGGCAAGCTTCTCGATTTCAAGCTTGAGCTTCTCAATCTCACTCGTCAAATTAGCCTCGATCTCTTCCTTCTCCTTCTGCGACTCCTCAAGAGCAACCTCGAGTTTCTCAGACTTGTCAGCCAAAGCTTTTCGGAGTTCCTCCGCCTCAACCTCCTTTGCTTGGAACTTGTTCAGGGACTCGTCGTACTTCTGCTTCAGTTGATCAAGCTTAGTTTCCAACTCATCAGCACGCTTCAAGTGCTCATTAGCACCGGCAGCCTCGGTCTCGAGCTCGGCAGCCAAGGACTTGAGAGAGTCGTGCTTCTCCTGCCAGGAAGTCAGCTGCGATTCCAGCTGGTCAATCTGGGTCAAGAGCTTCTTGTTCTCCTGTGTCCGGGTGGCGAGAGTCTGAGTGAGCTCGACGACCTTGTTCTCAAGGTGATACGAGACCTCCTTGAGATGGTTAACCGACCGAGCCTCCACCTTCAGCTGCTCCAGCTCCCGCTTCGCCAGCCGCTTCCTCCAAAGGTTCTGCACAATGGTAATGTTTCGTAGTTCACTCTTGTATGACTTGCGAGCTGCGAATCCACGGTACGTGCGCTGGATAGTGAGGGCTGCGCCATTCTCTCTGTCCTTGAGCAAATTCTTGCGAGTGTTGTATCCACGAATGATCGCCTGGGCTTTGATGACCGCTGCCCGGTTGGCGAGATAGGTGGTACGACCATGGTAACCACGCCACACGCTCTGGATCTTCGTAGCAGCGGTATCCAAGCGGATCTTCTCCATTCGCTGCCGCGTGAGGTAACCCCTGATTGCTGTCTGAGCCGCGATGATTGAGTTCCGCGTGCGCAGATACTCATTGCGGTAGTATAACCGCCGGAGATTCTTCTGCAGCAAGACCGCGCATTCGTTCAAGCGAGCTGAGCGCATGTTTTCTAGCAGAGCCAGCATACCCGCGCGGAAAAATATCTTTGTCTTTCCAAGCTGATACTTGTTCTCTTGAGTGATTGATTTCTCTAGAATGGCGTGTGCGAATTCGCTGATCGGTCTGTTCCAGTTTGACGAGTGGACAATCATGTAATATCTGTTGACAAACTCCTCGAATGTGGACCTGGTAGGAAAACCTTCGCAACTGATTCTAATCGTCTCCAACACACCACAGGCTCGCAGCTGGTTGAGAACCATAGGTCCATCGAACTTCCACGCCTCTTTCTGCTCGTTGGGCTTGATACAGCGGATGTAGTGAACATTAGTAGAGTTGATCGTGTTCATCAGTTCAATCAGAGAGCTCTTGAAGATACCGCCAAGCGTAGGCTTCTTGTTGGCCAGAGCACCACCGCGCTTCGCGGGACCGGGCTTGGCTGCAGCTGCCGGGGCAGGAGTTTCAGCCTTTGCAAGGTCAAGTGAAGCTTGGAGAACTTCTTTCAGGAAGGAGTTGGTCGAGGACATCAGCAGCTCGAGATGCTCATCCGGCACAGTATCTCTGTTCTTCTCAATAAAGCCTTCTGACTCGTAATTGACATCCATGGCGTAATGGTGCACGGTGAATGAAGTCTTTCCGAATCTTGGCTTCTTGAAGTAAGTCTTGTGCTTGTCGACATCAAAGTTGGTGTAGAGCTTCTGAATCCAAGACTCATCTGAGCCGGCAGGCAATCGCGACTCCTCATCTAGCAGAGACAGGATTCCGATACGAGCTTCGATTAGATCAATGCACGGCTGATTGTCAGAGAACTCGATAAAAGTCCACTCGATCTCCTCGCGCATATACTCGTCCTGCTCGAGCTTGAAGACGTGCTGCGTAAACTCCTGCTGCAACTTTTCGTTGGCATAATTGATACAGAACTGCTCGAAGGAGTTGCGCTGGAAATGCTCGAAACCGTAAATATCCAAAACACCGATGAAGTTCTTCGCGGCATCCTCGACTTCTTTGGACGCTAATGATTTGTTGGTAACAAAAACGAGCCAGTCAAAGAGAGCGGAGTAGATGTATTTGGATACAGAGTCACGAACGACGACGGCTTGCTTGAAGTTCATGTTTGTGACAATCTTTTCGCTTCGCGTGACAATCTGGCGCTTTGTAATCCATTTCGCAAACAAGAACGCGTCGATTCCCAAAAACTCGCAAACGCGAACCAACGATGGCTCGGTTGAGGACAGATTAGCATCAGTGCGTCCGGCGGTGATTTCGATGTTTCCGATATGTAGCAAGGCCGATAGAATCTTGAAAATCTGCGCTTGCATGTCGGCGTCGATGTCGACAGTAGCCAAAGCAGTCTTAGTGGCATTGAACTCTTCCGCATCGTCAACGTTCGGAATCACAGGATCTCCGCCCTGGTTGAGATACTGAAACTCTCCAACAGGCTTGAGGGCCAGCTCCTCTCGCTCTTCGTCGGTAGCACCGGCGCAAAGCTGGTAGAAGATGTGGTAGTTACGCTCGGTAGCAGGCTGGAACACCAATCTCGAGCGCTCGAGCAAGTAGGTTCTGATCTTTGCGCCGATAATATCGGGATTGCTGTCGAACAGAATCTCAATGTACTTGCCGAATCGGGACGAGTTATCGTTACGAGTGGTCTTTGCGTTACCAAACGCTTCCATGATTGGATTTGTCGCAAGAATCTGTTCTTCGGTTTTGCTGAGGGCAGCCGACTTTGTGCGCTTACTGCTTGGCTTGTCGGAATCTTCGACGGTCGCGAAATAACGCATAACGAACTTCGCGCTCACGGTCTTTCCGGCACCTGATTCACCCGAAACCACAATCGTCTGATTCTTTTCGTCGCGAATCATGCATCTGCAAAGCCGCAGTTTGTTAGTAGCGAAACTCTTTGAAGCCGACGCGTAAAAAAAATATACTGATAGCACATACCTGTACGCATCCTCAGCAATTGCAAACAGATGCGGCTCTAAGTCGCCGCGTCTTTTGCCAGAGTACATCTGAATGATATCGGGAGAGTAGAGATTATCGACACGTTGGAAAGGATTTGTAGCGATCAAGACGATTCCGGAGTAGGTGTAGATATTGAGCTGCTGGTAACGCATCTTAATGCCATGGAGGACTGCAGAGGTGGAGGTTGTTAGCAAATAGTAGAGTAATATGTGATGGGTGATTCGCCGATTCAGTGATCGAGAAAATCCAGGGGGCGGAAATAGTGAATATTGACATACCAGCAGGCTCGTTCAGATACGAAAGATTGGTGAGATCCTCACTTGCCTCGAGAATGGGAGGGTTGGAAAGCGGAGGAAGACTCGGATTGTTTTCATCTTCGATGTCCTTAAGGGTGGTGGTGACTGTATTCGTCTGAAAAGAGAACAAAGGGTATATCAGCAACAATGTGGGGCGGTGGCAGATGAAAGAGGGCCGATATTGAGGTACAGCGGCTGGAAGGAAGAGGGATTCATACGTTTCCGTTCTCGAGAGTGAGAACAAGAGAGACTTTATCACCGTCGACTTCTTTGGAGGTGATCTCGGCAGAGACCCAGCCTTCGCTGTCGTCAGGCTGCCAGCAGCGCCTAGAGCGATGAAAGTTAGAGACGAGGTTCGGGAAAAGGAGACGCGTTAAAGCGCTGTGATAGAGGAGGAAGAGGAAGAGGCGGGATGGGGAGAGAGTCATACGTTCCGATCTCGTAGTGCGAAACCATTGCTGCTGAAGAGGAAGACGTGAGCGCAGAGGAAGAGAGTGATGCAAAAGGACACGACGAGGAAGACAGGAACGCGGCTGGTTGGTGGCTGCAGGGGATGCGCGAGACAACTGAAGGGGCACAGAACCAGGCGCGACGCGCCCTGAGCGGTGCGGTGGTGTTTTGATGGTTAGAGCCGGAAGTGTGGGTGTTTGTGTGCTGTCCAAGTCTTGTTTTGGACTACTTCACACGGATCTATTATCTGTCTATATCCACTACACCCTTCGCTTTATCCACCCCACAACACTGCAGGCGGGTAACTTATCCGCCGGGTTAGGGCACCCAACAATCGCGCGTGCTGAATTTTCGCCTTCACAGTCGCCTCCACACCAGCTTCATCTTCCTGCTCTACCACTCGATCCCGGCCTCTGCTGTCCCCCAAGTTGTCTCTCGAACCTGTATCATGGCCGAACCGATCAGAAACAAGCGTTTGAACGATCTCGCCGCGGGTGCGCCCACCCCCCAGAACACCCCCGCGACTGCGACGAACTCGTACATCGATTCGCACGCCTCCTTGCCCACAATCAACACCATCCAGGAGGAAGGTATGTTAAAACTATTCACAGTGTTGTTTCTTCATGGTATAGAAGTGCTTCAGTGGCTTTGAACGGCTTTTTTGTGTGCTGGAGTATTGTGCTGCTCTTCACCTGCGACTATGTCTCCAGCTGGCGCGTGTAGCTAGCTCGCCCCATATTTTGTCATCCGTCCCCATCAACAAATTTACACCGGCTCTGTTCCGCAACGCACCACCCGGCCACTTCTCCGCAGGCATTCTACTGTTTTTTCGTCATGGGCGATCTACAGATCGGCTCCTTTTATTTCCGGCCGTCGGAGCGTCGGAGCAAGTTTATCCCTTTCTAATCGCAGATTTGGGTTCTCAGTTGTGGCGGCGCGCTCATTATTTTTTTTGTTGGGAGGAAGACTTTTGTCGCCAGTGGGCACCGCAATCACTTTTGCACACTTAAAAGACTCCAGCACGACTGAAGCACTCTTGCCAGAAAGCACATCTCCTTTTATTAACCAGACGTTTGAGTGCTAATCTTTAATCATCATGTCTACAGACAAAGCTGCTGTCGTCGCTGGTCTTAACAACCCTGCCCTGATCTCGATGATTCAGGGAAAGCTCGGTGGTCTCGTCGGTCGATCGTCGGGTTACATTGAGACCTTGCCCGCGCCGGTCCGCAACCGTGTCACCGGTCTCAAGGGACTCCAGAAGGAGTATGCCGATCTCGAGAGCGAATTCAGAAAAGAGAGCCTCGAGCTGGAGAAGAAGTACGCTGCCAAGTACAAGCCTCTGTTTGAGAAGCGTTCAAAGATTATCACTGGTGAAGTGGAGCCTACCGAGGCAGAGATAGAAGCTGGCAAGGAAGAGGAGGAGGATGAGGAGGAAGAGGAGGAAGAGGAGGAGGAGGAGGATGAGGAGAAGGACGAGGAGGAATTCAAGTCGCCAATTCCTGCTGATGCCAAGGGTATTCCCGAGTTCTGGCTCACAGCTATCAAGAACATTCCCTTGATTGCCGAGACTATCACTGAGCAGGACGAGGAGGCTCTGAAGTACCTTGTTGACATTCGTTCGGAGTTCATTGACCAGCCTGGATTCAAGCTGCTGTTTGACTTTGCTGAGAACGAGTTCTTCACCAACAAGACTCTCACCAAGACATACTACTATCAGGATGAGACCACTCCTGATGGAGACTACATCTACGACCATGCTGATGGCGACAAGATTGAGTGGAAGGCGAACAAGAACTTGACGGTCAAGATTGAGAAGAAGAAGCAGAGAAATAAGCACACAAAGGCCACTCGCACGGTCGAGAAGGTTATCCCGACCGAGAGCTTCTTCAACTTCTTCAGCCCGCCTATTGCGCCCGAGGATGAGGATGACGAGGATATCCCAGAGGACCTCGAGGAGAGATTGCAGCTCGACTACCACCTCGGAGAGGAGATCAAGGACAAGTTGATCCCGCGTGCGATTGACTGGTACACGGGCAAGGCGCTTGACTTTGACTTTGACGACTTTGACCCGGATGACTTGGATGACTTCGATGATGAGGATGATGTTGATGACGATGATGACGACGATGACGACGACGATGACGACGAGGACGGAGATGCTAAGCCGAAGCAGGAGGCTGCTGAGTGCAAGCAGTCGTAAGTCAGTGTTGTGCGTTGGCTCAGTCCGATTGTAGTTAGACAGAGTGGGAGCGAGTAGGAGACGAAATAATTGTTGAAAAAATTCGGTGAAGGAGATGATGAATGAGCGAGTGCTTTTGATTGTTACGTTGTCATTGTTTCATTACTGTATAAATCAATCTGTCTATATATATGCATAGACACATATATGCTAATTGAATGCTGCTGTTTGTCTGATACTATAAAGTGAATGAATGCCCCGGAGTCGAGCCAGATCCAGAAGCAGGAAGATTTTGGATAAAGTTGCAGAGTCATCGAGCTCGTCTAAGAGTCTGAGACGAGTCGGAGGTGATTGTGAGATAGCAATGATAACAGTTGAGTGTAGATATAGCTATATAACTATACAACCATTATCCAACTAATATACTCTTTCTGTTCTCTAATATAATATACACATACAATCCGTACATTTGTTTAACAAAACATGAAATAAAAAACAGAAAAGTGGCTGTGCACAATTATGGCGCAATCGACTGCACTGCCACGTGAGGCTGGTGGCGCTGACTCTTGCAAGCAGTTTCTTCGAGGCGCAGAAAAAAATACATCGCCAGTCGCGCTCCATCCTCTTCCCCATCTTTCCACTTTCCAGGCATCCGCATACACTGCAACGGAAAAAGGAACAATACAGCAAAGAATCAACAATGACGTCGCCTAAATACATCAACTCCGAGCTGTCGAATCAGTTCCAGAACGCGGTGAAGATGAGCACTTCGCCCTCGGCTTCTTTCATGCCGGGCGGGTCTCCCAGTCAATTCGCTGGCTCGCCGCCGTCGTCGTACTTCCCTGCTGCTGCGAGCCGTCGCGCGTCGATGAAGACGCCGGCGCCGAAGCTGCTCAAGCCGTTTGCGACTGAGGATATCAAGATCTTGCTGCTGGAGAACGTGAACCAGGCTGCGGTTGAGATGCTCCAGTCTCAGGGCTACCAGGTTGAGTTCCACAAGACTTCATTAAACGAGGACGAGCTCATTGAGAAGATCAGGTGTGTATTTGGACTGCAGACTTGCATGTTATTTTTATTTCGTGCGTTGAAAGAACTAGCATAGCTAACACGACAGCTTAGGGACGTTCACGCTATTGGTATTCGCTCAAAGACCAAGCTGACAGCGAGGGTGATGGCAGAGGCGCGTAACCTCGTCGTCATTGGCTGCTTCTGCATTGGCGTCAACCAGGTTGACCTCGAATGGGCCGCCAAGCACGGAATCGCGGTTTTCAACTCGCCGTTCTCGAACTCGCGATCGGTTGCCGAGCTAGTGATTGGCGAGATCATTGCGCTCGCCCGTCAGTTCACCGACCGCTCCAACGAGCTCCACCAGGGAATCTGGAACAAGGTCAGCGCTGGATGCTGGGAGATCCGTGGCAAGACACTCGGAATCGTGGGCTACGGACACATTGGTGCGCAGTTGTCTGTCTTGGCCGAGTCGATGGGCATGTCTGTAGTGTACTACGACGTCCTGCCGATTATGTCGCTCGGCATGGCGAAGCAGGTCAACACGCTCGACGAGCTGTGCAGGGAGGCCGACTTTGTGACTTTGCACGTGCCTGCCCTGCCAGAGACCGAGAACATGATCAGCGCGCCGCAGTTGGCAGCGATGAAGAACGGCAGCTATCTGATCAATTGCTCGCGCGGCACTGTTGTCGATATCCCGGCGCTGATTGACGCGATGAAGACGGGCAAGCTTGCGGGTGCGTCGCTGGATGTGTACCCGAACGAGCCGGCGAAGAACGGCCCGTACTTTGACACTGCGCTGAACGCGTGGTTCGAGCCGCTGAGCAAGCTCAAGAACTTGATTTTGACGCCGCATATCGGTGGCAGCACCGAGGAGGCGCAGTCGGCGATCGGTGTCGAGGTCGGCCAGGCGCTGATCAAGTACATCAACGAGGGCAGCACGATCGGCGCGGTGAACTTCCCCGAGGTGTCGCTTCGCTCGCTGACGCTCGAGGACGAGAACCATGTGCGCGTGCTGTACGTGCACTCGAACGTGCCCGGTGTGCTCCGCACCGTCAACGAGATCTTTGCCGAGCACAACATCGACAAGCAGTTTTCCGAGTCGCGGGGCGACATCGCGTACTTGATGGCCGATATCTCGGGCGTCAATGCCGAGGACATCCGCGAGCTGTACGACAAGCTCGAGCGAACGCCGTTCAAGATCTTGACGCGTCTGCTGTACTAAGCGTGAGGAGAGCGTGTAGATAGGAGAGGGAGAGTGAGAGAGTAAAAAGGAAAGAGGGTGTATGAGATTACTACGGATTTGTGTTTGTTTTTGGACAAAAGACAAAAAAAGGGAGGGATTGGATGGTATTATGTCGATAGAGATATCTCTCTGTTGTTGTTAATTTAGTAGATTCGGTATATATATAAGTGATTGTCAAAAAGACGAATAAAAGTTGAACTGTTTGTTTCTGCAAAATCATTGTTGATGGTTGACAAAACGAGTGGGATGTTGGACGGCTGCGGGCTGCCGATGGGCTGTCGGAAGAGTGCGGCAAGCGAGCATCCGAGGAGGGTGCTCGCACTGTTTTCACAACACGTTCGCGGCAGCAGATGCTGTTTATTTCTTGCAATTGAGCTGTGTATTTATCAATCAATAATTGCTACAAGTAAATGCAGCAGAAACCAGACAGTTGTGACCAAATCCACTCGATAAGTGCTGACTGACATCCCTCAGGGTTTCGTACGAGACGGACATCCGGCAGGCTTCCAATGAACGCTCGCCGCAATCCCGGTTCAGGCACTCACCGCCTCCTCTCGCTCTTCCTCTCCTTCCCTCTTCCCCATCCCCCGTCCCCTCCCCATCTCCTCCTCTTCCTCCTTCTGTCTCTCTCTATACCTCTACAATGCATCTTCTCCGTGCTGCGCGCCAAGGTGCCTCGTGAGTCTCCCCTAAAATCCCCTCTCGGGCCCTTTCAGATCATCTGGCGCTTGCCGACTGACCCCTCCTCCTCTTCTGCCCTCACAGTCTCGCCGGTGTCTCCCGCCGCGCTTTCTCCTCGTCCTCCGTTCGTGCCGGCTACGAAGACACCGTCAACAACCTCAAAATCAACGCCGACACCAAGGTCCTTTTCCAAGATAAGTGGCCTCCTCCTCTTCCCTCTGTTATCTCTTTCCTGCGCCGCGTCGGTCCGGATGGATGAGGGGCTTCGTCCCCACATCCGAGGCATTCCTTTCTTGCTGAGTTCCGAGTCCTCGACACTCACTCAATTGCATCGTATTTTATTGTTTTATTGTATATTCACGAGCTGCATTCAATTGCTCTCATCCGTGCTTTTATAGTGCTTTTTGCCCTCTTTTTCTCTTCGTTGTTTTTGTTTTCACGTTTTGTTTTTCACTTCTCTCGCGCGCGCTCTTTTTTTTTTCTCTCTCGTCCATCATTTCGCCTCACCAGTCCTAACGCTTTTTTCTTCCGCCGCTATACGATTCACTGGCAAACAGGGTACTTTCCATGCTACGCAGGCCATAGAATATGGAACCAAAGTCATCGGTGGAACCAACCCCAAGAAGGCTGGTCAGACCCACTTGGGTCTGCCCATCTTCGGAACCGTTGAAGAGGCAGTCAAGGAGACTGGTGGTGAGTGTTTACTTGGCGACTATCTCTCGACTCAATTCGGATGCTAAGTTGGTTTTTATGTATAGCTTCGGCCTCTGCTATCTTCGTCCCTCCCCCTCTCGCTGCGGCTTCTATCGAAGAGGCCATTGCTGCTGAGCTTCCGCTGGTCGTTTGCATCACTGAGGGAATCCCCCAGTACGTACCTTTATTTCTGCAGATTTTAGTTATTTGGATGGAGATAGCTAACACTGTTGTAGACACGACATGGTTCGCGTGGTCGACATGTTGAAAACCCAGAGCAAGACCCGCTTGGTCGGTCCTAACTGCCCTGGTATCATGTACGCTCACCTCTGAAATTCTTCTCTTCTTATACATCAGAATCCACGATACTGACATATCACTCAGTGCTCCGGAGCAATGCAAGATTGGAATTATGCCTTCTTACATCCACAAGCGCGGGCGCATTGGCATCGTTTCTCGTTCCGGCACTCTCACCTACGAGGCCGTCAACCAGACCACCAACGTCGGTCTCGGCCAGTCCCTTGTCATCGGAATCGGTGGTGATCCCTTCTCGGGCACCAACTTCATCGACGCCCTCAAGGTCTTCCTTGAGGACGACGGAACCGACGGAATCATCATGATCGGTGAGATCGGTGGTTCGGCCGAGGAAGAGGCCGCCGAGTACCTCAAGCAGTACAACTTGACCCGCGCCCAGCCCAAGCCCGTCTGCTCCTTCATCGCCGGTGTGTCTGCTCCCCCCGGCCGCCGAATGGGTCACGCCGGTGCCATTATCTCCGGAGGTAAGGGCGGTGCTTCATCCAAGATCGCGTCCTTGACCGCTGCTGGTGTTGCGGTCGAGAAGTCGCCTGCTCGTCTCGGAAAGACTTTGTACGAGGAGTTTGTCAAGTACGACTTGTTGTAAAAACCTCTTTTTTGTGTGATTGATGTCTGAGAGGGTGCCGGGTTCGTAGTATAGTCCTGTTCAAGTCATGTACCCGACATGCTGCTACCGCGTAAACTCTTCTTGTCTTTCTATATATCTATCTATATATCTTTCTGCTATCTTTTATCTTTTCTTATATTATACTATTTTTTGTAGTTAGTTTTCATATTCCTATTTTACATAGTATAGTGCATGATATAAAAAAATTTACAGAAAATCACCGACGACTGTGTCGTAGGTTTTTTTGTTTACTATATTATTCGTGGGTTTGATTTCGTTTTTTGAGAGACTGTTGAAGTAATAGTTATAGAAATTATGAGTGTGCGATAAGAGGATTTGTGTAGAGACCAATAATAAACGAATTGATGGTTGTGATATAATGCTGAGTTGATTATTTGATATTCAACAAATCCATGGACTAAAAAAAATCAATAAAAAAAATGATAAAACCTACTGAACACCCACCACCTCGTCAACACGATACCAGCTTTCAACCATATATTCACCAAAAAGATCAGATATAGACTATAATCGAACTACTGCACAATGACTGAATAAAAGACAATGAGTTTTAATGCAATATGGTAATATACACACGCCCCTACAAACACAAACACACAAACAACACACAAATACACATACACATACACATACACATAAACAACTAGATGAAAACAGATTCAATTCACCGGCTCTCGAGAGCGACTGCCTGAGGAGCGGGTGCTACGTCCGTCATCGGGATATCCCGATTTGTTTTCCTGTACTTGAGAACAACAGTAAGCGACGGCTTCTCTGCGTCGACAAACACGTCCTTATCTTCGTCATCCTCCTCCGCGCCGTTGGGGTACACGTACTGCTGACGACCGGCCGAGGCAGTCTTGCGCACTTCTCGCTTGGATGATGACTCGGCAGTATCTTCGTCGCTGATGTCGGGCACGCCCGGATCGATGAACGCAGCAGGAACAGGAGGTTTTCGGCTCGCGCGCCCGGAAGCGGTGGTATACACTTTGGTCGCGCTTGCTTTCCGCTCAACCTCCTCCTCCTCCTCCTCGTCTCCGTATTCGTCCTCTTCTTCCTCTTCCCCGACAACTCCCCCGTCATTCGTATAATTCACCTTCTTCCCGCGCGTGCGCCCGCTATACAGACCCGTATCCGCAGCCTGCATCTCGTCATACTGCCGCTTCAGCATGCGCTGATCCCGCTTCCGCCGCTTAAGTTCGCTGGCTTCGAGACGCGGCAGCTCCTCCGTCAGACTCTCGACCAGCGCTTTAGCGTTGCGCGACGTGTCGGTTTCGGAGAGCTTGTCGACAAATTCTTTGAATTCGGCGAAGGTGCTCGCGACTGGGGTCCAGTTCACGAGGCGTTGGCGAGGGTTGGTTTCACAGAATAGCCGGAAGCGCGTGTCGTCTATATTCAATAGTCAGTATTCGAAAGAACAAATAAGTAAAAAACCAGAGAATACCCACTTTCACCCTCGATGAGGTAATATCGCTTTCGCTCGGAATCAAGACCAATAGGAAGCACAGCGAGCGGCGAAGCGCTGTCGTCGTCAGTTCGCTGTTGCGAGTACCCCTGCACAAGCACCTGACGAACAGCCTCGCTCGCAGTCAGCGACCAATGCACGAGCGCGACAAGCACTTCCAGCCGCGCTTCCCAGGTCATTGTGTGGAACGTCAGTCCACCGACAAACGGACCGGTGGGGTTCAGCGGCCCCCAGTACGCAGGTCCATAGGTACTAACTGCTTCATCCATCGGCCGCGCAAAATGCGCTGGCTCGACGTTCTTCTTGCGATTGAGCACGAGCGAGAGCGTGCGGCAGAGGAAGCCGAGTACCGCGGGACTCGCAGGCGATGAAACAAGACCTTCTTCGAAATCCTGCGGGCCGAGATCGGGGAAGCCCGCGTAGACTTCGGCGAATCGCGCACGAAACATGACCAGGAACGAGATCTCGGGTGCGTACATTGGCTCACGCGGGTTTGGAATCAGACGTTTGCGCTCAGGCTTCTTTGTTTCAGAATTCTCTTTGCCATCGCTCGGTTTTTGGTCTTCTGCTTGGGACTCACTCTTTACCGCGTCTGGAACCGCTTTGTCGTCCTCCTCATCGTCATCGCCCTCATCGTCAAGATCAGAATTGTTAAGCAGAAATTCGGGTTCAAAGTCAGAAGGCGGAGACGAAAGCTCGCCAGAAGACGAACCGGCAGCGGCATCGCCGCTCGCACTTGGTGCCGGACTGGCGATGCTGGAGGCGAGAGGAGAAGGGGCGGCACTGCCGCCAGCCGAGGACGGCGTCGAGACGTGCTTGAATATAGGATTCGCCAGTTTTGTGGTGTTTGGTTTGCGCGGCCGCCGCTGAGTTTTGACGACAGCAGGCGCGGGGGATGAGGTATTTTGCTTGCGAGCCGCGGGCTTGCGACCGCCTCGAGACCTGCTCTTGGGGTTTCTGCTGCCTATAGTGCTGGAGTTGAAGGAGGTGGAGCCCGCGTCGTCGTCGTCATCAGACATGATCTCGTCCAGGACCGAGGAGAACTTCGACGGCTGACCGTCCTGCGACTTTGTCTGCGCGTCGGAGGACACAGGGTCGGCCTTTGAGGCCGCGACCGCGGCGGCGAAGATGTCTTCGTCGCGCGGGCGGTCGGTGAAGGGTACGCGGGGCGCGACGGGCTGAGGGCGGAAGTCGAGAGTGGCCTGGCGATTTTTCCGCGGGCGCGACTGCGTCTTGGGCTTTGATGCGGGGACCGGGGAGGAGAGCAGGGCCGGGGGCGGGGAGAGCGAGGAGTCGCTGTCGAAGCCGGAGGAGGTGGACATGGTTTTTTGAAAATGGCCGGCGTCGCGTCGCGGGGTTGGCGGGGTGGAGGGGTAGATAGAGAGGGATAGGAGGCGCGGACGGGGGCTAGAAGGGAGGGAAAAGCAGGGAGAAGGAGTCAGGAGGGAGAAGAAGAAGGGCAGAGATGAGAGAGAAGAGAAGGCCGCGAAGGAGAAAGGAATTGAGCGATGATATCATAGAATGAAATAAAAAGCTTTAAAAAAATTGAAACGCTGAAAAGGGAAGCGTGTTGAGGATCACTGCGCACGCGTGTTGAGGATCACGCGTCGGAGATTCAGTAACGCGGCAGAGAAAGCAGATAAGGCAAACAAATGTGATTGATTGAAGCAAGCCGCCTCTGCAAATGTGAGGTCTGAGGACAGGCCACGCCGGGAGGCACTGCAGGGCTGCGCAGCGACGACAAAGACACGACAGCGTTTTGATTCTGGTTGTTTGCTTTGATGTCGACTCTGTATTTCGTGATTGCAGAAGTAGAAGTGGATGCTCGACGGCGTAAAGGGGAAGGAAGGGGAGGCAGCGGTGTGCAGCAAGTCGCGCCATTCTCCTTGCGACCTCTCGTGGATTCTCTCTGGACAAAAGACAGAAGATACTCACGTAGAATAATAAAATAGCAGACGCGGAATATATCGACGGATATCTGCAACAAACCAGCAGGAAGGAGCAGAACTACAGCATGCAGCAAAGAGCGCGAAGAAGAAGAAGATCAGCGAGAAACAACAAAAGAAGAAGAAAAACAAATTTAATTCGTCAGCTGTCGGCTGCTTTCGTAAACCAAACTGGTTTTGAGTCGAGCCAATTACACTATTTTAACGCATCTACTGCTGCCCGGCCTCGAGGCACACGTACTTTGTCTTATCTTGCGCTGTGTTTTGCTGCTGGTTCTGCTGTTTTAGTGTATTTACCGTCTATATTCTATATATTCTATCTACTATTTATTCATCAGATATAACTACCTTCTCTCATCGTCATCTCCTCTCCTGGCTGGTGGGTGGGAGCACTACCAAAACCACCCCGGGTAAACACAACCCCAAACCTGATCCCGCCCAAACCACCGTCAAACCTCTACTCTCCCAACTCTCAATAACTATTCCCATCATATTCACCCATGTCGTCCTCTCCAGAGCCCGGCCCGCAGTTACCTGCCGAACCCGCGTCCGAAGCAGTCTTTGAAGTTGCCCAGGATGCGACGCAGGCGCCTGACAGGCCGCTGAAGCGCTCTGCGCAGCCGAACGACGACGAAGGCGAAGAAGTCGTCAACGTGCTCGAGCTCGAGCAGGATCCCTCTGCGACCACGGAAGACAACCCCCCCGCAGATGGCGAGGAGCAGTCGACTGAACTGACAAAGACGAAAAAGCACAAGGACAAGAAGAAGAAGAAAGATAAAAACAAACCGCGGCCGGCGCGTCCCCAGGCTGATCTCGCATCGATGAAAGATCGCCCGCCGCAGCAGACCGGCACGGTCTTTAATATCTGGTACAACAAATGGAGCGGAGGCGACAGAGAGGACAAGTACGCCGCCAAGGGCAAAGCCGAAGGACGATGCAACGTCGCTCGTGATTCGGGATACACAAAGGCAGATAAAGTCCCCGGCTCTTATTTCTGCATCTTCTTTGCTCGCGGCGTGTGTCCGCTGGGCAAGAACTGCAACTATCTACATCGCCTGCCGACAGTCACAGATATGTTTGATCCGAGCGTCGACTGCTTCGGCCGCGACAAGCACGCAGACTATAGAGACGATATGGATGGCGTCGGCAGTTTCCAGCGGCAAAACAGAACAATCTACATCGGCCGCATCTTTGTCTCTGACGATATCGAAGAAGTCGTCGCTCGCCATTTCGCAGAGTGGGGCGACATCGAACGAAGTATGTATCTCCTTCTCTATTTCCATGCCACTCGTAACTTTATACTGATCACCTCGTTGTAGTCCGGGTACTCAACTCCCGCGGCGTCGCATTCGTAACCTACGTCAACGAAGCAAACGCCCAATTCGCAAAAGAAGCAATGTCCTGCCAATCCCTCGACCACGACGAGATCCTCAACGTCCGCTGGGCGTCCGTCGACCCGAACCCGCTCGCGAAAGCACGCGAGCAACGCCGCGTCGAAGAACAAGCGGCCGAGGCGGTCAAGAAGTTGCTGCCGCCTGATTTTCTGGAAAAATTACAGCGCGAACAGAGTACCGCGCTTCAGCCGGCAAAGAGACGCAAGTACTGATTGTCGCATCTAAAAGTCGGTTTCATTTACTACTATGGAGTTCTTTGATTTTCCTTGTCATGTATACTAGATTACAGAACCAGTGTATAATAATATTCATTTCGTTAAATTACAAGTTATGAGTATGACTACAGTACAATGAAGCAAGAAATAATATATAAAGACCCCTCACCTCTGCAAGTCCAAGATTATCACCTTCTCCGTCCGAAACGAAAAAACAATCGCCTGCTTCGCACCTTTCTCCGCCTCCGCCACCAGCGCGTCCAGCAACCGACCCATATACTGTCTCTGCGACGCCGGCGCGGCATTCACAATCTTCCGCCACCCCTCGGTCTGGATCAGCGGACACGCAGGGATAAGCGACATCAGCTCGTTCTTGAAATCGACCGCAAACACGGGCGCGTCCGAAAGCGACGCGATCGTGCTCGACACCGCCTCGTGCGCACGCTCGTCAATCAGTCGCTTGTTGAGCTTCCGCGCGCCACCCTTGTTTTGCTTCGCGTTCTTCTCGTACCGTTCGAGGTCGTTGGTGATTATCGTCACATCCTGGATCATCCCGCCGCTGCCGTGGTGTCTCGCCGCCGACCCGCTGTAGCTGTAGCTCCCGCTCCCGCCACCGCCGCCGCCGCTTCCACCACCGCCTCCGTTGCCACTGCCCGAGCCGCCGCCGCTGCCACTGCCGCTACTTCCGCCGACGCCAATGCCACCGAGCCCGATACCGCCGCCGGCGCCGGAAAGAAGATATCGCGACGAGTGTGCCTGGATCTCGGGCAGCAAGTAGCCCACCAGCTCGGACGAGTCGAGGTCCTCGTCGTCGCGCGTGCGCGACATGTTTTTCACTTTCAAAGGCTTGAAGGTCGCGTGCGAGGTACTAGCCTGCGACTTTACAATCACGACCCAGTTCATACCGGACGCGCGCGCGTACGAGAGCAAGCTATCCGTAGACGAGCCGACGGCTGCCAACTCGGCCGTGATACCGACCGCCCAGAGATCCTTCGCGGCCTCGACAGCCATTTTGCGGGTCGCGATATCGACCGACGAGCACACGACTAAGACGTCGCAGACTGATGTCGAGAGGTTATAGTGATTATTGCTACCGCTGTGATAGCTGCTGCCGTTCACCACGTTCGCGCCGCTGTTGCTGTTGCTCGCTGCGGCACTGCTGCCTCCGCCTCCGACCATCGACTCAGCGCGCGGATTCATAGCCGCCAGATACTCCCACACGAGATTGAACCCGACAGCACCGACCTGCCGATCGTTGAGCATCGAATGATGATAAAACTTGATCAGACTATCATATCGTCCGCCGCACGCGAGCACACGGTTCTTCAACCGTTCTTCGATCGCGACCTGGAACATGACGCCGTGGCGGTAGTAGCGCTCGTTATAGTTGCTCAGCGGGGCCAGATAGATCCGCTTGCTGATCCCGAAACTCTTCATGAACTGATCGACCTTGCGGAGGTGGCTTGCCACGTAGCTGAAGTGGTCGTTCGTATAGCGTGAGGACTCGAATAGCGTCGCAATGCGCGATAATCCTTTGTCGATGCTCTCTGCAACACAAAACATGAGTACTAGCCCAAAGATAATTTTCGAGACAAAACCATCCGGACTTACCTCTGAAATTAAACCTCTCGAGATCCGCCAAGGCAGCAGAGGAGATTGTGGACTTTTGCTTCAGTTCGTTCTTGACATCCTTCATGCTGACGGAAACTCCAACCTTACTCAACAGAAGAATCAAGCTCGGCCGCTGAGCCTGATTGATGCGGCACGCATCCAGAATCATATCCCTGTAGTCGATTTCCGTTAGCCTCTGTAGATGAAACAGAATAATAAAAACAAAGAGAGCTCACAGCAAATCAGCATGATTGATCGAAAAGCAAGCAAACTGCCGTTTCGTCGGAAAGAACTCGTCAACAATCTCATCAAGCACCTTCATGACCTCCGCCTCTGCGATCGCGAAATCCGCCTGATCGGTCGACAACACGTCGAAATCGACCTCTCCAAAGCCGCGGGGTTCGCCTCCGCCCGACGGATCTTCGGACCGGTATACGCTTCCGAACGAGAAACTTCTGCGGTACGGAGGACGGGCGCGGGCGAGCATTCGCGCATTGGGGAGTGTGAGATCGAATGGTAGTTGCAGGACTGTGCCAGACACATCGAGAAGGACGAACCGGTTCGGGAGGTTGTAGATTGGAGATTTGGGGAACACGACGGACTGGCTCGGCACCTCGACTGCACCGTGGTGACGGAAGATCGCAGTCAGCTTGGATTTGATTTGGCCGCGGAGAACAAGCTCGTTCACGCTTTGGAACCGAGGAGGTTTATCGTAGAGTGCGTCCTTGACATGGTCATGGGCTCTGGAAAACAGCGCGTCGCGAACTTGCGATAGCCACGGTGACCCAGGATCCGTCAGACTGCGCAGCGTTTGCTGGATCATCTCGTCCTCAACGAGTACGGGTAGTTGTCCGGATTGCAGCAGGTCAGCAGCACTAGGCCGCTTGGCAGGCTCATGGTCCAAGAGACTGGTGATTATGCTCTCCTCGAGCCGTCGACCGACGGGGAAATCAGGCGGGAAAATCACAGACTTTCGACGCAGACGAAGCAGGACCTGCACGCGCTCCATACCGGTCTGCATTCGGTAGCACATCTCAAAGAAGATGATGCCAAGAGAGTACATATCGACTTTCTCGTTGTAATTTCCGTCACCAATCGCCTCTGCCGCCACGTAGAGCGTGGTGCCGACATCTGACGTCAGATCGTCGCCCACCGGCGTCGTACCGCTCGATGCCTTTTCACTGTGCACATTTTTCGCCAACCCAAAGTCTCCAATCTTCACGTTCTGCGCTTGGTCAATGAAAATATTCGTGGGCTTGAGATCACGGTGAATGATTCCGAGACTGTGGATATGATTGAGAGCCTCGAGAATCTGCCGAAAAAGTCGCCAGTAATCATCCGGGTTTTGGTACAGATTGTCTCTGATCAAATCCTGCAGGGTGTGTTTCTCGCAGTACTCCATCTGGATGAACAAAGTACTGCGAACGTACTGTGCTAAACTCTCAGACTGCCGATGCCGACGGGTAAACTCCTGTATTGACGCCGCCGCCGCCGTCGTCGATGTTGCGGTTGATCCGGGAGCCGGAGAGCTAGTGCCGCGACATCTACCACCGGTTTCGTCGTTGTCGCTGTCGTAGCCAAATTCGATGTTTAGATCTTGCATCGAGTTTGACATAATGTCAAGCCCGCTCATCGAATCAAGTCCGCTCATAGAGTCAAACTCCTGCGTAGAATGCAATTTCCGGTCGTCGTCGTCGTCATCGTCGTCGTCGTCATTATCTTCACTATCGAATGTCGCTCCGAGATCTTCAAAGTCGTCACTATCCTCATCATTCGTGACCGCGACCTCGCTGCCGTATGAGAGATCTTCCTCGAGCCAGGCGGTGAAGTAACGAACGACGTACTGGTTCGATAACCGTGAGAGCAGCATGACTTCGCTGAGAATGCTCGTCAGCTTATCCTGCGTATGATGAATCTTCTTGATTGCGTAAAACCGCCCATCGAGCCGGTTTCGAGCACGCACGACTTCGCCGTACGCTCCCTTTCCGAGTAATTGAGCTTCTTCGAAATCCTGCAGATACCGCGAATGAGCGACTACATCGTCGCGGCCAAAAAATCTCGTGCTTCGACCGTCGACTGAGGAGCTTGCGCGCCTTGCCATCGGCATGCTGCCGGATATAGGTTGTAGCTGCATCTGCTGCTGAGCAGCAAAACCGCTGCTGTTTCCACCCGGGATCTGCAACGACGGAGCCAAGTTCAAGACCGCAGACGGAGCGCTGTTGCGGAGAAATTGCGACGGTAGAAGCTCAAACGCCGACGGTCGCTTCTTTGGATTCGGCTTGAAGATGCGGGTCATAAAGTCATGCACAGGTTCGGGCAGTTCAACGTCCGTTAGGAGAGTATAAGGAGATTCGAATTCACTTGTGACCGACTTGCCAAACAGCATCTGCGTGAAAATAATGCCAAAGTCCCAGATATCCGACTTGCGACTCGGCCGCGTGCCGTCTTCGGCACTGAGCTCTGGCGCAGGCCATCGTTTGGGGATGAGGCTTTTGGCGCCACTGTTGGCTGTGAAAGGATGTGCAGTGTCCATCTCTTCAAGCCGCGAATAGTAACTCACATTAGAAATCTTTGCAATCGTTCGAGAAAGAGCATAGTCGCGGAAGAGTCCGATCGACCGCAGATCGAGAGTCTTGTGATAAAATCCCCGCTTGTGGAGATCTTCAAGACCCTCTAAGAGCTGGATAGTCCACTCGCGCGCGACGTTGACGGCGACGGTGCCGACGGTGGTCAGCAAATCTTCGAGCGCGCCAAGGTCGGGATAGTCGGTCAGGATCTGAATCATCCAGCCGTCCTCGCGACGATCGATCTTGAACTCATACACGGACGAGACGTAGTCGTGGCGGAAGAGCTTGAGCGCGTTGAGATCTTCTTCGAGAGACTCTAGCTGGCGCTTGCCATCCGAAGAGTTCCAGAACTCGTCTCGGATCTCGACCTCGTGCAGCAAAAACGTGGCATCGGAATCTTTAGTGCGACCCGGGACGGCCGGCCTGACGATGTACTGTTTCCCAAGCGGACAATGGCTGACGATCGGAACTTTGCCGGTGACCTGCCTGAATGAGATGGTGGATCCATCTGATACTTTGGCTTTGATTATGCGATCGAATACGACGGCGGTTGCCTCCGTGAGCTCTTCATCTGGAATGACAGGGTTTGCGCCGTTGCGATTCTTCTCCTTGTCCTGCCGCCGACGTATTTCTTCGCTAATCATCTCGACCAGCACTCTTTCTTCCTCCTTGTTTGTTTGCTCGATTCTCTTTCGCTCGGCTTCAGCGCGCTTCTTCTCATTAGCTGTTTGCTCGGCCATGCGTTTCGCGCGCTCTTCTTCAAGACTTTTGTTGTTGAGTGAATCGAGAATGACCTCGAGACGTTCTTGCACACTTGAGGCGATCTCAAAGATCATTTGCTCGCCGAGCAGCTCTTTGGTTCGTGCATTGACGTACTGACTGATCTCTTTAACCTGTGCAGAGCGGATGTGTTTGGGATCTTCGACGGTGATCAAGGGGACTGAGCGAGGATAGGTGGCCGTCAGCTGGACTTTGAGTGTTAAAGAGGGCCCGTCGGTTCTTGATCCGTCTCCGTGAGCGTGTAAGCGGATGTTGAACGAGGGACTTGCTGCTTTCTGGTTTGAATATGTTAATATCAGTATCTTGCCGCTTTGTTATTACTTCAGATCAATTAAGACCACTCACATTCCATGCAGAGCTCGCTTTGTTTTCAGAGAAGTCGGAGAGGTAGATTGCGCGTAGGACTTCGACCTCATTGTTTTGAGTTTCAGTGTAATAGTCGCTTGCTTGCTGTGCTGTTGCCGGATCAGAAGAAGACGCGGAAGGTTCGGTTGCTGATGCAGTGGTGGTTGGCTTGGATGCAGGTGTTGTTGATGTAGCTGTTGAAGATGGCGCGGATTGATGATGCTTCTTCCTCGCCATGCTGGATCATTCAGGAATGCAGGAGATGGAGATCAAGTGGCGATGGTGTCAGATGCGAGAAAGATGTTACTGTGATGGATATTTCGATTCTGAAACGCTGCGATCCGACTAGAATAGTGATATTTTCGAAAGAGCAGCCAGAGCCTAGGTTGGCGGGTATAGATGAGCTCTATACATAAAATTGGATAATACGATTGGGAAAGAAGTGAGGAAGCTGCAGAGGGACGCAGGAAAGGTGGAGTAGCCAACGTGACCTGAGTGGAATGGCGGGAACAATCGGCTGGAAACGATTTGAGGGAGACAGGTGAAGGAGTGATTTTGATAGAATATAAAACACACTGTATTAACGTGCATAGCTCAGAAGCAGAGAGCGAGAGAAGAAGTTAGTTGCTAGATCTGAGAAGGAGTGGAGCAGGCTGGGATGGCGGGGAGAAAGACAAGGAATACGCACCCCGACGACCAGGAGCCGATTGCTTAAGCAGCCATGGCAGAGTAGATAAACACGAATTTGATAATAAATAAAGATAAGGATCTGCTAGACAGAAGCGATAGAAAGAGAGAGGGAGACCGAGAAGGAGACAGAGGCAGACTTATAAGAGTAATAGAGCTGAGGCGGCCGAGGAGCAATCTGAGCAGCGGTGAGCTGTACAGTGTCCGAGGTCGAAGTGGGAGTTAAGATTAAGGTTCAGGTCGAAAGTCTAAGTGCTGGACCTCTGCGGCTGGGTTGTTGGAGGCACCCGAAGCAGCGGTTCGACAGGTCCAAACTTGGCGGCCTGGTTGACTGACGAGAGAGATATTGAGGGAGGGAGTACTGGGCAGCTGATACAAATGACAATAACAATCGACTACCGAGTGAGTATAATCACTACTACTGAGATTGCGGGTAGTGTAGGTGGAGTCGATACACATGTCTGCTTTGAAGGAGAAAAGTGCTGTTAGTCACCAACACCTTCGTGACTCACGCGAGGCTTCTCGATAGTTGGAGCAGCGACGTGAGGACAACAGAAGAATACGTGTTCAGAAGACGAGGCTGAGCAGAGAGCAGACGCGAAAGGTGAGTAACAAGTCTAATTTAGAGCTGTGAGCCTGCTTGAGTCCTTTGATAGAGCTGTTAATAGTTGCATATATTTGATTAGTTTTGACAGCAGGTACCCAACTTCACCAACTAATGCCAGGGCAGGAAACACCGGCAGACGCACAGCTAATCGACTACCAGAGCACCTGCAGGCGCGGGCTTAGACTTTAGACTCGTGATTAGGTAACAGTAGACGGGTACATTACATAACCCACGTGAATACGCTTCGTCCATAACTAATCGCGATGCCGTCATAGCCTGGTGTCGGCTAACTCGGAAACCGGGGCGGAATGCATGATTCTACCACGACCGGAGCAGACGAGAGGGTGCTGGTGGGTTTCTGACGAGACAAAAGCAGAGAATGTGATGAGCAGAGGCAGCCGAACAGGCCGCGAGGGAATTCGGCGGACCAGGTGAGAAGTCCGGGTAGGATTGCAGTGACGACGATCGATATAAATATTTCGACCTGCAAACTATCCGTTTCGTCGCCGGCCCTTTTATATCGCTCGGCCTCCGCTCTTCTTATCTCCCTCTCTTTATCTCTTCTTCTTATATCTTTCCCTCTGTCCTTCAGATTCTTTTCTTCTTCCACATTGCTGTTGGACATTGCATCACCGTCGATCCTCTCTTATCACAGTTATAGTCACCGTCAGAATGCCAACTCTGCAGTCCGTGTTTCCGTCTCGATCGCCTGATCCTGCGATTATCGTACCGGCCACCGGCTCGACCGGCCCTGTCGTCGTCTCATTCGACACTCTCTCGAAACTCGTCGGCCAGGCCCGCAAGTTCATCGCCTCGCTCGATCTCGCGCCAGGCTCTGCTATCGCGATCGCGTTGCCAAACTCGCTCGAGTTTGTCGTTCTCTTCTTCGCGGTGTCTTACTCGGGCTATATTGCCGCACCACTTAATCCCGCGCTCAAGCAGTCCGAGTTTGAGTTCTACCTTGCTGACCTGTCGTGCCCGGTCGCGTTCGTGCCCAAGACTGCCGAACGCGAGGCGGTCATCAAGGCCGCGGCCAAGTCTGCCGATAATGTCCGCATCTTTGAGTTGGAGGCCTCGACTGAGAGTATTAATGTCAAGACCGGGGCGGGCGAGTCTGTTGGGTTGGGCTCGTTGCAGTCCAAGTCTGTGAGCGAGGCAAAGGCCGACGACGTTGCACTTGTACTCCATACTAGTGGAACCACCGGCCGACCTAAGAGTGTGTCAAATATATATGATTGTTCGAAATATGACGTTAATCAGACATAAACTAACTCATAATTATCTTTAGTCGTTCCTTTAACGCACACCAACTTGGCGACGTCGATCAGCAATATTGTGCAGACGTACAAGCTGACGAAGGCCGACCGAAGCATGCTGGTGATGCCACTCTTCCACGTCCACGGACTGCTCTGTGGCTTCCTCGCGCCTCTGTCGGTCGCATCGGGTGTGATTGTTCCGTTGAAGTTTTCCGCGCACTCGTTCTGGAAAGACTTTGTCGAGCTGGGAGCGAATTGGTATACAGCTGTGCCGACGATCCACCAGATCTTGCTGAAGAGTCCGTCTCCGTTTGACAATGGAGCGAAGGGACCGAATGTGCGGTTCATCCGATCGTGCTCGTCAGCGCTTGCGCCGGCGACGATGAAGCAGCTCGAGGAGCGGTTCAAGGCGCCGGTTCTTGAGGCGTATGCGATGACAGAGGCGAGCCACCAGATGACGTCGAACGACTTGCCTCCGGGAAAGCGCAAGAGTGGAAGCGTTGGGCGCGCGCAGGGGGTTGTCAAGGTCGCGATCTTGGACCAGGAAGGAAACGAGGTCAAGCAAGGTGGGGAGGGAGAGATTTGCGTAAAGGGAGCGAATGTGACGAAGGGGTACCGGAACAACGAGGCGGCGAACAAGAGCAGCTTCACGGCGTCGGGATTTTTCCGCACGGGCGATCAGGGCAAGCTGGACGCGGACGGGTTTGTGTACATCACGGGACGGATCAAGGAGCTGATCAACCGCGGGGGAGAGAAGATCTCGCCGCTGGAGCTGGATGCGCTGATGCTGGAGATCCCGGAGGTAGCGGAGGCGGTGTCGTTTGCGGTGCCGGATGAG
Source organism: Myxozyma melibiosi (assembly GCF_037950935.1). Lineage (NCBI taxonomy): Eukaryota > Fungi > Ascomycota > Lipomycetes > Lipomycetales > Lipomycetaceae > Myxozyma > Myxozyma melibiosi. The sequence goes on along the minus strand of NW_027042915.1, from coordinate 2,144,265 downwards.
ATGTACGGACAGGAGGTGCATGCGACGGTGGTGGTGAAGCCGGGCGCGAAGCTGAGCGAGGGGGATGTGAAGAAGTTTATGTCGGAGAGGGTTGCCAAGTTCAAGGTGCCTAAGCGGGTGTACTTCACGGAGACGATGCCGAAGACGGCGACGGGGAAGATTCAGAGGAAGAACATTTCGGAGACGTTTTTCAAGCCGGAGGGAGAGGTGAAGGCGAAGGCGAAGTTGTGAGTATATGTATGAGTCTATGTATATATACCAGCGATAACCGATATCACATCAGTCTATAAGAGATACTTAACCCCACTGTATTATTCTGTCTCTAGCTGATTACTTAAAAATTGGAGTATCTGATGCACGCCACGGTAAGTGCGGCGGGAGGGCTACGGCGGTACGGGAGCGGAAGGATACCAAAGACAGGAATAAGGTTGCGTCGTCGTCGGCCCCAGCGCACGTTGCCGCGCCACGGCTGCGGCGCTGAGTCTGGAGCAAGTACATGCATTCAATGCATACTGAGGAGGAGGAGCAGTAGTGGAGACCGTGGTTGGAGAGGAGGAGGAGGAGAGTAAAAGAGTGGATGTGAAGAGGAGCAGAGGATGACTGAGCAGTAAGAGCACCAGCCTGCGCTGACTGCCTCAGTCTTCTCTCAACCCTCTCTACACAACAGCAACAGCTAATTCATCCACTCCGTACCCGACCCAATCTCCGTGCTCGTTCCCGCGAACCAAGCTTCAAGCTTCACTGCGCGCGACAAAAAGAGACAGGCACCGTCAAAGTATCTTCTAACAGCATCTTATTTTAAAGACCAAACTAGCTACAAACCCGCGTGCTCGTGCCCGCGTAGCACTCGTATCGACTCTTCGGCAGCCTGTATCATTAACCGTATCGGCCGCTGTCTGCTGCCCGAGCCTGTCTTCCGCAACTCCTCCTCTCCGCAGCAGCAGCATCCTCCTCCTGCAAACCGCTTCCGCGCGGTTCTCGCTGCTGCCCTCGTCCGCCGCCTTTGCTCGCCGCCGCCAGCCAACCGCCCGGCCGCTGCTCGCCCGGTGGCGGCCAATCACGGGCCTCGCGCAAATCTAAGGCCGGGTAATGTTTACGTACCCGCTGCAAAACATGTACCGCATCAGCGCGCGAGCTGCAGTACCCATCCACCTCCGTCCTCACCTGCCTTCTTCCCCGTCCCGTTCGTCTCTCAGTCCCCGTTCACTTCCCGTCCCGTCCTAGCAGGCACTGCTCTGTCAGACTCCGTACTTCACATGCAGCAGTATCAGCCCCCGCAGAACCCGCAGCAGGGCCAGCAGGGCCAGCAGGGCCAGCAGCCCCTCGTCAACCATCACCTCCAGCAGCAGCAGCAGCAGCAGCAACAGCAGCAACAGCAGCAGCAGCAGCAGCCAATTCCTCCCCAGCGCGGCGTCTACTACCAACCCTACCAGTACGCGCCCACCGCGCACGCAATGCCAATGTTGCAGGCAAACTCCCTCTACTCCACCCCCCAGCCCGCCCCCTCGGCTCACCTCCAGCAACAGCAGCAGCAGCCCTCCGTCTTCAGCATGCAGCAGCACTACGCTGCCATACCCCAGCAACCCCAGCTCATGCATCACCAACCCCAGATCCAGCCTCAGCAGCAGCAGCAACCCCAGCAGCAGCAACCCCAGCTCCAGGCCCTCCCGCAGCAACACGATCTTAGCTACGACAACTACAGTCCCCGTGCTTACGAGGCAAAGCGTCCAGCGCCAATCAGCCAACAGCAGCAGCAGCAGCAGCAGCAGCATCAGCAGATCCCCCATGCCTCTCACATCCCAATGTCTCCGCTCCCCCAGCAGGCTCAGCACCAGCAGATCCCGCAGCGCCATGGCAGCATACCCCATTCGACCAGCACCGGCTCCACATTCAACTTTGACCCTCTCGATAACTCAGACATGACCAGCGTCGCTTCGACCTCGCCTGCTGGCGGCCATATTGGCAAGAAGCAAAAACTGAGCCCGTCTATGCCGATCAACAATACCCCTATGGCCATCCACTCTCCCCAGCCCCTCCCTCCACAGCAGTTGCAGCAGCAGATGCCCATGCCTCAGATGCAAATGCCGCCTCAGCAGCAGCAACAGCAGCCCCAGTCTTTACAGCAACCACAGCATCACCAGCAGCAACCGCAGCAGCCTCAGCAACAACAACCTCAACAGCAACCTCAGCAGCAGCAACAGCAGCAGCAGCCTCCGCCTCCGCCACAGCAGCAGCAGCAGACCAACGGCGCACACGGACAGGTTCCGCCCAAGCGAAATCCCCAGGCGCGAGCAACCACCTGGTCAAAGTCTGAAGAGGAGCGGTTGCGTGTTCTTGTCGAGTGCGGCACAAAATGGCAAGCAATAACCAAAGAATTCCCAAATCGAACGGCGGGTGCGATCAAGAAGCACTACTACGCCGACATGAAACACACGACCTGGAATCCGGAAGAAGACACGAAGCTCGCGGATGCGGTTAAAGAGGACGAAGAGAACAAGTGGAAGCGCATTGCTGATAAAGTCGGAAAGCCGGCAAAGGCGTGTGAAAAGCGTATGAAGGAGCTCGTCAAGACTCAGGCTCCTTCTTCCGTCTCTCTCCACCAGCTACCTCCGCCTATGGCTGCGCAACAGCAGCAAATTGTCCAGCAGGCTCCCCAGCAGATGGCTGTCCAGCAGCAAGCACAGCCTCAGTCTCAGCAGCAGCCGGTGCCTATGCAACCAATCATGCAGGGAGGCCCTCCACCGACAAGAGTATGAGAATGAAATCAATTTTTCTTTCTGTTTTACTCATTTGCGTTTGTAACTTCTTTGAGCTTATATTTCGCTGTGTGCAGTATGGTCTTGATGACTTGACTGCAGTTGTACGATACGAACATCAGGTTGTGAATGGTTTTGATTCATTTGATGCATTGTTCTAATTTTGCTTTTTGCTTTTTGATTCCTGCTTTTTTGTCAGCTTGTTTGATTTGTTATCCCACTTTGATCTTCATGTACAGATCTCGGCGGTGTCGCGTTTGTTTACCGACGCGTCGCTGATAGTGGCTGATTCATGTCTGTTTGCTCACAACCGGGCAAACGCCGATTCAAAAATGGGTCGCTGATAGTGGCTGATTCATGTCTGTTTGCTCACAACCGGGCAAACGCCGATTCAAAAATGGGAAGGGGTTGTTTGATTTTCTTCGTGTCTATAGATGTAACAATAGCTCACTTATCTTACTCATATATAAAGAATACATATCCACAAGCACGAATGTAATCAGTAACTATTTGGTGTTCAGCCTGTTCAGTGTTGTCGAAACCAAAACAACTTCTAACTTTGGGTTTAACCGTCAAAACGTGAACACAAATTTAAGGTTCAGCCAGTTTTGATTTTGTGTCTCGCTCTTCTCAACCACAAGTCCTGACAATCCTCACCTCTCCTCCTCCTCCTTCCTCCACCACCTCTCTTGATCTTGACATTGCAATGTCAAATCTACCTCCTGGCTGGAACGGTCCGGGAAGGGCCTCGGTGCCTCCTCCTCCGCCTCCCGGAGGAGCTTCTTCTCTCCCTCCTCCTCCTCCACCTCCCCCGACCGCGATGGCTCCTCCGCCACCACCACCTCCCCCAGGATCACTGCCTCCGCCGCCGCCTTCAACCCCCTCCGCAACCCGCGGCCCGCGTGATCCTGAGCTTCCCAAGCTACTTGAGCGCAAGCGCAGATGGCATCAACTTCAGAAGCAGAAATTCGCCGAAAAGCGCTCGACTACGTCCTACGTCCAGGTACAAAAGTCAGACATGCCGCCTGAGCATCTGCGCAAGATCATGCGCGACCACGGCGACATGTCTTCGAAAAAATTCGCGGCCGACAAGCGCTCGTATCTCGGCGCGCTCAAGTACATGCCCCATGCTGTTATCAAGCTGCTTGAGAATATGCCGCAGCCGTGGGAAGAAGCGCGCGACGTGCGCGTGCTGTACCATATCACCGGCGCGATCACGTTTGTCAACGAAATCCCTCGTGTTATCGAGCCCGTGTACGCCGCGCAGTGGGCGACGATGTGGCTGATGATGCGACGCGAGAAGCGCGACCGCAAGCATTTCAAGCGCATGCGCTTCCCTCCGTTCGACGACGAAGAGCCCCCGATCTCGTGGTCCGAGAACATCGACGGCGTCGAACCTCCGGAAGCTATCCAGCTCGAACTCAGCGAGGAGGAAGATTCTGCAGTTATGGAGTGGCTGTACGACGATCACCCGCTCATTGACGAGACCGAGTTCGTGCCTGGGCCGTCTTATCGCAAATGGACGCTTGATCTGCCGCAGATGTCCACTCTCTACCGTCTGGCTCGGTCGCTGCTCTCGGAGAATGAGGATAAGAATTACTTTTACATGTTTGACAAGAAATCATTCTTCACTGCCAAGGCTCTGAATGTTGCGATCCCCGGTGGTCCCAAGTTCGAGAAACTGTACAAGGACGTTGATCCCAACGACGAAGATTTCGGCGAGTTCAATGCCATCGACCGCATCATCTTCCGCGCCCCTGTTCGTACAGAGTACAGAATTGCTTATCCTCATCTGTACAACTCCCTACCTCGATCAGTTGAAATCGACTGGTACAGCGATCCTCAGAGAGTGGTTGTTCCCGAAGACCCTGCTTACCCTGCTTACTATTTCAACGCAACTCTCTCGCCAATCTCTGTTCGGAAAATTGCCCCGGAATTGAGTCATACACACGAGGACGAGATTTTCGGTGACGGAGATGAGGATGACGAGTTTGAGCTTCCGCCCTACGTTGATCCACTTTTCAGCGACGAGGAGCTGTACACCGACAACACTACCGGTGCTATTACGCTCTGGTGGGCACCCTATCCTTTCAATCGACGATCGGGGAGAATGGTTCGTGCTCAGGACGTTGCTTTGATCAAGAACTGGTATCTCGAGCATCCTCCTGCTGGGTACCCTGTCAAAGTTCGAGTTTCTTACCAGAAGCTTCTCAAGACTTATGTCCTCAACTCCCTTCGCACGCGCAAACCAAGCAATCAACGGAAGCAGTACCTGTTCAGAAATCTCAAGAATACCAAGTTTTTCCAGCAGACTACGATCGATTGGGTGGAAGCTGGTCTGCAGTTGTGTCGTCAGGGTTTCAACATGCTCAATTTGCTGATCCATCGCAAGGGCCTGACATATCTGCATCTTGATTTCAACTTCAACTTGAAGCCGACAAAGACTTTGACTACCAAAGAGCGCAAGCGGTCTCGTTTCGGAAACGCTTTCCATCTGATGCGGGAGATTCTTCGAGTCACTAAATTGCTGGTTGATGCTCAGGTCCAGTACCGACTGGGTAACGTTGATGCGTTCCAGCTTGCCGATGGTATTCACTACACGCTTAACCATCTTGGCCAGCTTACTGGTATCTATCGGTACAAGTACAAGGTCATGCATCAAATTCGGGCGTGCAAGGATCTGAAGCACGTCATCTACTATCGCTTCAATGTCGTTATCGGTAAGGGTCCTGGATGTGGCTTCTGGCAACCGTCGTGGAGAGTGTGGTTGTTTTTCTTGCGGGGCATTATCCCGCTTCTGGAGCGCTGGCTTGGAAATTTGCTGGCAAGACAATTTGAAGGACGTCATTCGAAGGGCGTGGCCAAGACGGTTACCAAACAGCGTGTGGAGTCATACTACGATCTCGAGCTTCGTGCTTCGGTTATGCACGATATCCTCGATATGATCCCGGAAGGTCTGAAGCAGAACAAAGCCAAAACCATTCTGCAGCATCTGAGTGAGGCATGGCGCTGCTGGAAGGCGAACATTCCGTGGAAGGTGCCTGGTCTGCCCGCACCGGTTGAAAACATTATCTTGCGTTACGTCAAAGCCAAGGCTGATGGATGGATCTCTGTCGCTCATTACAATCGCGAGAGAATTCGCCGGGGCGCGACCGTTGACAAAACTGTCGCAAAGAAGAACTTGGGTCGTTTGACGCGTCTGTGGCTTAAGGCTGAACAGGAGCGTCAGCACAATTTCTTGAAAGATGGGCCGTATGTGACGCCAGAGGAGGGTGTTGCCATGTATACTACGATGGTGCATTGGCTCGAAAGTCGGAAGTTCACGCCTATCTTGTTCCCTCCCTTGAGCTACAAGCATGACACAAAGCTGCTCGTTCTTGCTCTCGAGAGATTGAAGGAAGCCTACTCGATCAAGGGTAGACTGAATCAGTCGCAGCGTGAAGAGTTGACTCTTATTGAGCAAGCATACGACAATCCTCACGAGTGTCTCAGTCGAATCAAGACGTTCTTGCTGACCCAGCGAGCATTCAAAGAGGTCGGTATCGACATGATGGATCATTACAGCCACATCACTCCGGTCATCGACGTCGACCCGCTCGAGAAGATCACGGATGCCTACCTCGATCAATATCTTTGGTACGAGGCTGACAAGCGGCGACTGTTCCCTAACTGGGTCAAGCCCAGTGACTCTGAAGTTCCACCTCTTCTCGTTTACAAATGGTGTCAGGGAATCAATAACTTGACGGATGTTTGGGACGTCAGCGAGGGTCAGTGTAACGTCATGCTCGAGACCACGCTGAGCAAACTGGCAGATAAGACTGATCTGACTCTGCTCAATCGACTGCTTCGCTTGATTGTTGATGCTAATATCGCGGATTATATCACGTAAGTTTTTCCTGTTTCAACAATGTGTTGTTAAAGAATTGCTATTAACATCTCGTTTAGTGCCAAGAATAACGTCAACTTGACGTACAAGGATATGAACCACATCAACAACTACGGCATGCTTCGTGGTTTGCAATTCTCTTCCTTTGTGTTCCAGTACTATGGATTGGTTGTTGATCTTCTTCTCCTTGGTCTGCAGCGTGCCTCTGATCTTGCTGGTCCTCCCCAGATGCCGAACGAGTTCTTGCAGTTCAAGGACGAAGAGACCGAAAGTCGGCATCCGATTCGATTGTATTCGAGATACATTGACCGGGTCCACATTTTCTTCCGCTTCACGGCTGACGAAGCTCGAGAGTTGATTCAGCGCTTCTTGACAGAGCAGCCTGATCCCAATTTCGAGAACGTGGTCGGCTACACGAACAAGAAATGTTGGCCGCGCGACAGCCGAATGCGACTCATGCGCCATGACGTGAATCTTGGCCGTGCCGTCTTCTGGGAGCTCAAGAACCGACTCCCTCGCTCGATCACGACTATCGAATGGGAGGATACTTTTGCATCTGTGTACAGCAAAGACAATCCGAACTTGCTGTTTTCTATGTGTGGATTTGAAGTGCGGATATTGCCAAAGTCCAGAAATGAAGCGACAGAGTTGGCGGTGAAGGATAGTGTTTGGAGTTTGGTGAATGAGTCGACGAAGGAACGGACAGCGTACGCGTTTTTGAGAGTGGCGGCCGATGATATCGCCAAGTTCAACAATCGGATTCGCCAGATTCTGATGTCGTCGGGATCGACTACGTTTACAAAGATTGCAAACAAGTGGAATACTGCCTTGATTGCTTTGTTTACATACTACCGTGAGGCGGCGATTTCGACTGAAGAACTGCTAGACACGTTGGTTAAGTGCGAGACCAAGATTCAGACGCGTGTGAAGATTGGTCTTAATTCGAAGATGCCGTCGCGTTTCCCTCCTGCTGTTTTCTACACACCAAAGGAGCTCGGAGGTCTGGGTATGCTCAGCGCGAGTCATATTTTGATCCCTGCCTCTGATCTGCGATGGTCGAAGCAGACTGATACCGGTATCACACATTTCAGATCTGGTATGAGTCACGACGAAGACCAGTTGATTCCCAACATCTTCAGATACCTTACAACTTGGGAGTCTGAGTTTGTCGATTCGCAGCGCGTGTGGGCCGAGTATGCCATGAAGCGACAGGAAGCCAATCAGCAGAATCGACGATTGACGCTCGAAGATCTTGAGGATAGTTGGGACCGCGGTCTTCCACGCATCAACACGCTCTTCCAAAAGGATCGCCACACGTTGGCGTACGACAAGGGCCACAGAGTGCGGACTGAGTTTAAGCAGTACTCGATCGCGCGGTCGAATCCTTTCTGGTGGACTAGCCAGCGTCACGACGGAAAGCTTTGGAATCTGAATGCTTACCGTACTGACGTTATCCAGGCGTTGGGCGGAATCGAGACGATTTTGGAGCACACTTTGTTCAAGGCTACTGGATTCCCCAGTTGGGAAGGTCTCTTCTGGGAGAAAGCCTCAGGTTTCGAGGATTCGATGAAGTTCAAGAAATTGACCAACGCTCAGCGATCCGGTCTCAACCAGATTCCTAACCGACGCTTTACGTTGTGGTGGTCGCCGACAATCAATCGTGCAAACGTTTATGTTGGATTCTTGGTCCAGCTTGATTTGACGGGCATCTTCTTGCACGGCAAGATTCCTACGCTCAAGATCTCTTTGATTCAGATTTTCCGAGCACATTTATGGCAGAAGATTCACGAGAGTGTTGTCTTTGATCTCTGCGAGGTTCTTGATCAGGAGCTGTCGGTGCTGCAGATTGAGAGCGTTCAGAAGGAGACGATTCATCCTCGAAAGTCATACAAGATGAACTCGTCTTGCGCCGATATCTTACTCTTCAGCTCTTACCGCTGGAGTATTTGCAAGCCGTCGTTGCTACACGACAGCAAGGATGTTATGGATTCTACTACTGCGAACAAGTTCTGGATCGACGTGCAGCTTCGATACGGAGACTATGATTCCCATGATATCTCGCGATACACAAGAGCAAAGTTCCTCGACTACACGACCGACAGTACTAGTATCTACCCGTCGCCGACTGGTGTGATGGTTGGCATCGACTTGGCGTACAACATCTACGACGCTTACGGAAACTGGTTCCCGGGCTTGAAGCCGTTGATGCAGCAGGCGATGTCGACAATCATGAAAGCCAACCCTTCGCTGTACGTTTTGCGAGAGCGTATTCGAAAGGGTCTGCAGCTCTATTCTTCTGAGCCTCAGGAAGCGTATCTGAATTCACAGAATTACAGTGAGCTCTTTAGCAATCAAAGTGAGTGATGATGTTTATAACTTCTATGAATATGATGTGCTAACTATTATCTTTTTATTATTATAGCCCAGTTCTTTGTTGATGATAGTAATGTGTACCGAGTGACGATCCACAAGACATTCGAAGGCAATCTCGCGACGAAGCCGATCAACGGCGCGATCTTCATCTTCAACCCGCGCACAGGACAGCTGTTCTTGAAGATTATTCATACTTCGGTGTGGGCGGGTCAGAAGCGACTTGGCCAGCTTGCGAAATGGAAGACAGCCGAGGAAGTGGCGGCATTGATTCGATCTTTGCCAGTTGAGGAGCAGCCTAAGCAGCTGATTGTCACCCGAAAGGGAATTCTGGATCCACTTGAGGTGCACTTGCTTGACTTCCCCAACATCTCGATCCGTCCTTCCGAGTTGCAGCTTCCGTTCCAGGCCGCGATGAAGATTGAGAAGCTGGCTGAGCTGATTTTGAAAGCGACTGAGCCGCAGATGGTGCTGTTCAACTTGTATGATGACTGGTTGAAGACGATTTCTTCGTATACGGCGTTCTCGAGATTGATTTTGATCTTGCGAGCTCTGCACGTCAATATCGACAAGGCGAAGATCATTCTGCGACCTGATAAGAGCGTTGTGACGCTCGACCATCATATCTGGCCTTCGTTCACGGATGAAGAGTGGATCAAGGTTGAGACGCAGCTGAAGGACTTGATCCTGAACGATTACGGAAAGAAGAACAACGTGAACGTGACTGCGTTGACGCAGCACGAAGTCCGAGATTTGATTCTTGGCCAGGAGATCAAGGCGCCGTCGCAGCGTCGGCAGGAGATTGCGGACATTGACCAGCAGCAGCAGGAAGAGCAGTCGCAGTTGACTGCGGTGAAGACGAAGACGCAGAACGTGCACGGCGACGAGATCTATGTTGTGACGACGAGCAACTACGAGCAGCAGACGTTTTCGAGCAAGACAGAATGGCGAACGCGGGCGATTTCGTCGTCGAACCTGCATATGCGGACGAAGAACATTTATGTTTCGTCTGAGGATATCCGGGATGATGACGAGCAGTGCACGTATGTGATGCCGAAGAACATTCTGAAGAAGTTTATTCAGATTGCGGATCTGCGGGCACAGATTGCAGGATTCTTGTATGGAGCGTCGCCGGCTGACAACGAACAAGTGAAGGAGATCAAGTGTATAGTGATGGTGCCGCAGCTTGGAAATAACCAGGCGGTGCAGCTGCCACATACACTTCCTGAGCATGAGTTTTTGTTGAAGGGTCTGGAGCCGCTAGGATGGATTCACACGCAGGCGCAGGAGATGAGTGCGATCTCGCCGATTGATGTGACGCAGCACGCGCAGCTTATCAAAGAGCACGAGGGCGAGTGGGACGCTTCACAGTCCGTGACGATGACGGTGAGCTTTACGCCGGGGTCAGTGTCGCTGGCGGCGTATACGTTGAAGCCCGAGGGAGTTGAGTGGGGCGCGAAGAACAAGGACTTGGTGTCGACGACGCCGCAGGGGTATCTGCCTAGTTTTGGAAACAAGTGCCAGCTGTTGCTGTCGGATAAGATTATGGGATTTTTCCTTGTTCCTGTGAGTATCTGTTGATGAGATAAGAGTTTCAGAGGTGATAGTCTAACAGGATTGATATAGGAAACTGGATTCTGGAATAATGCGTTTGTGGGCGCGGGATGGAATCCGAATGCGCGATATGATTTGAAGCTTGACACGCCGCTGCCGTTCTATCATGAGATCCACCGACCGATTCACTTTACTGCGTTTAATGGTGAGTCTTTGTTTTTGATGAGTGTTCAAAGTGGAGTAAGTGCTAACAGATTTTTATAGAAATGGAGAATGATGATTTGGAGGTGGAGAGATCAGATGTATTTGCTTAAGTTGTTTGTAAGAATTGTTGTTTGATGTAAAAGTAGTAGTTAGTTGATATATAACATATATTATTTCTTTTTTTCCTTTTAATTCTAATAGAGTACAAAAATTACCAACTTTTGCCAATGGCGCCTAGAATAATTTTTTAGAGAGGGGACGAGAGGAGGAGGAGTCGAAGCAAAGACAAAGACTGGAGAGAGAGAGAGAGAGAGACAAATGAGAGATATAAAAAAAGAGGAGAGACAAACTAGACTAGACTACAAAACGGCGATGGAAAAACAACGAGAAAGAAAAGAAGGCAGGTTTGTGGATGATCACAGCAATGCTAGATCGAGGTCGAGTCGAAACAGGCAATACGGAATAAGAAAAGAAAAAGAAGAAAAGAATCTCAATATCAGACAGGGAGAGTAGAATATTGGATCACTGGCCAGCGCTGGAGAAGGCGATTACGAGAGCGTGGGGAACTCGGAAAGGTTGGCGAGGTTGACCTTGGGGGTAGGAGCAGCAGCAGGAGCAGCAGCGGCGGCGCCACCACGAGCACCACCACGGCCACCACGGCCACCGCGGCCACCGCGAGACTCTCTTGGGGGACCACGGCGGTCGGCGGGGGATCGTGGGCCGCCGCGGCGAGGGCCGGAGGAGGAGGAGGGGTCGCGGATGGGAGCGAACTTGGGCTCGAACTCGACGACGTTCTTCTCCTTCTTTGCCTTCTGCTTGACCTCCTTGGCCTTGGGCTTCGCATAGGGGTCGACGGTGACGATGTCGTCCTTGGTAGGAGCGACGGAGCCCCAGGTGGCCGGGTCCTCGCCCTCGTTGGGCTTTCTGATCTCGGGCTTGGGGCCGAGGTCGGCGGACTGGAGCTTGAGCTCCTCGAGGTACTCCTCGAACGTCTTTGAGTTGTCCTCCTCGACGGCGGGAGTGGCGGGCTCGGAGCCGGTGGCGTCGGCCGAGATCTCGGCGGCGGCGTCGGCAGACGAGGCTTGCTCGTCCTTGAGCTCGGTGGAGGCAGAGCCCCAGGACTCGGCGACCTGCTTCTGGGAGTCGCTGTGGGTGATGTTAGCATGATGAAGTAGAGGAGAGTTGAATAACGAAGACTGAGGGACATACGAAGGAGCAGCAGAGTGTCTGTCAAACTGTCTCTTACCACCACGGCCAGCGGCACCACGGCCACGACGGGCGGGAGCCGAGCCGTCTTCGGTGGGACGAGAGCGGTTGGCGGCGCGGCCGGCGGACTTGTCGCGGATGGCGGCGTCGTTTGCGTTGTTGCGGGGAGCGCGGGGCTTTGCGTTCTCGGGCTTAGCGGACTTGGGAGGAGCGTCGGCCTTCTTGGACGAAGTGGTCTGCTTTGTAACCGGGGCGACGGGGACGGGGGCCACGGTGGGCTCTTCGATGTCGTCGGCTGGAGGGTGGGTGGTTAGTAGGGGGGGTGGAGGGTGGAGAGAGAGGAGGAGGAGGTACCTAAGAGACTGAAGGGGTTCTAGAGATGAATTGAGTCAGTAAGAAGAATATAAAGAGGAGAGTCGGGGAGGAAGATGGTGATGGCCGGGGTGGGGTGGACGAGGAGGAGAGCAGGAAGAGCAGCAGCAGATCGTCCGCGGCAACACAACAATCCGAGCAAGAAGAAGAACAAATCAACTGACCTTCGAAGCAACAGACATTGCGTGTTTCTGTTTACAAGTAAAAAGCGGAGAAAAAGAGTAAAAACAGGGCTTTTTGGATGGGGAAGAAGAGAAGACGACGACGAGACGAGCGGCCGAAGAAGTTTTTTTTTATTTTTATTTTTTTATTTTTTTAATTTTTCTTTTTCTTTTATTTCAGCCCGCAGCCCGCAGCCCGCCGCAGCTCTCAGTCCGCTCAGCCCAAACAAGCAGTCACACAACCACGTGATGTACTTACATAAGCACTTATTAATAGCTGCACAAACGCGACAACGGCGAGTGCTCTGTTGACACGCGTGTGTTGAGCGGAGACCACAACGAGGGGGCGCCTCCTCCTCGCTGCTTCCTCACCGCTGCTTCCTCGTTTTTCTTCTTCTTTTCTTCTCTTTCCTCTCGTCGCTGTTTCTTTTATACTTCCTTGATTATCACCATCATCTCTCTTCTTCTTTACTCAACTCCCTCCTCCTGATAATCTACTTCATCTCACCATGCCCTTCGCATCAAACAACCCCTTCCGGCCTCGCGCGACCGAGATGATGCCCTCCCGCTCAGCGCCCTCCCCCTTCGCCTCCAAAAATCCCTTCCTCGACGGCAGCTCCTCCAGCATCAACTCCTCGCCCATCTCTTCCGACTTCTTCGGCGCTGCTCCCGCTCCCCTCGTCTCCCCCGTCAACACCGGCTCCGGGGGCTTATCCACCCGCCGGGCCTCTGAAGATCTGCCTTCCCTCCTCGTCGAGTTTGGCGACAACTCAAACAACATCAACAACAACCGCGCCGTCTTTGCCTCCTCCACCGGCTCTTCCTCCGGCATCGGCCACATGGTCAAGAGCAGACCGGCCCCGCCGCCTCCGCCGCCTCCTCCGCCGCGCTCCACCGCGAGACGGGTATCCGAATCCGACTCGGATCCGTTCGCTGACCGCTCGTCCTCTCGCTCGCACCGCCATGCCTCCTTTGCCGCTGGCTCTTCGCGCTCGTCTCAGGCTCAGCACCAGCACCATCACCGCAGCCAGACCGCCAACGCGCCCTCGTCCACAGTCCTGCCCTCGTCCAGCAACGGCACATCCGGTCGTCACGGCCGCTCACACCACCATCACACCAAAAGTGCCTCGCCCTCTTCGAGACAGCAAAACGGCACCAGCAGCAGTAGCAATAACAACTCCTCCAGCAGCGGCCACAAATCCAAACGCTCGTCCTCGCAAAAGGGCCCGCTCGACACCATCGACCGACTCGATGTCACCGGTATCTTCGGCACTGGCTTCCACCATGACGGCCCCTTCGACGCCTGCAACCCGCACCGCAACCGCATCGACAAAAAAGCGCCGATGCTCGCCTTCCCCGCGGACTCGGAGAACAACTCGCTCGGCGCGCCGGCACACCTGCTCGCCCACCGCAAGGGTGTATCGGCTGCGGCTGCGACCGCCGTCGACGGCATCGTGGGCGACCCTGTCGGCAGCTTCGACGTCACTGCAAAAACTAATCCTGTGCACGGCGAAGTCTCGCTCGGTCTGGGCTCGACCACGTTCTTTGAAGGAACGCCTGCCTCGCGCGCGGCCATCAACAGCAGTAGTAGCAACAGCAAGAGCCACCACGACAACACCATCGATTTCTCAAAAGCAGGCGGCAACGGCGACCAACCCCCGTCCTCGGGTCTCACCCGCAAGCGGTCGATCGTGCAGCGTCTGCGCAGCAACTCCGCCGGCCGGGATCACTACGCGCGACCACCGCCCATCAACACCGCGTACGCAAACACCTCCGCGGGTTCGCGACACCACTCCGCCGACGACTCGCGGCTGCCCTCGGCCATTATGGAGGAAGACGGGCACGACGGACTGATGCCGCCTCCTGCACCGCGAATGGTCAGACAGGTCTCATCGCCTGCGTCGTCGACTTCTGCTACTTCTGCCGCCGCGGCCGCAAGCCGGTCGCCCACTGGAGACGCGCCCCCGCTCACGCTCTTGAAGAGAGTGCGGTCTTTGAAGGTCGGCTCCAGCCGACGAAAGGAGTAAAAGACTACTCTCCCTTTTTTATTTTTTTTTACATTTTCATTTTTTCCCTCTATTTATATATATTGTTCCCGGACGATTGAATCTTACCGGGTCTGTGTTTTGATAACTAAGTAGAAGTGTTGATGATAAATGATGATGACTACGATTATGAAGGTAATAATACTCTTGTTTTTGATATCTGTGTGTGTTTATTCCCTCTTGTTGACGGTCGTCTTTAAGTTGCTGCGTGCAAGGCCATACAGAAAAAAGAAACCCGGTATATATAGTTGTTTTGCATGCACGGAGCAAAGCGCAAGAAGCGCGCGACAAAGCAATGCGTCTGGAGTGTACAAAGGAGATTTGGTATATAGTTTTTTTTGTTACCTTTTATAAAAAGCGTTTTTACTCTATGTTGTGTATTCTACGTAGTTACTTGTTTTCAATGACCAATAAGTAGAATTAAACCATATCATACATCAAGGACAGAAGTGATGATCACCTGTCGGAAAGCATTTGCTTTCATTTCAATGTTCACAAAGAGAGAAAGAAGAGAGAAAGACAAAGAGAAAGAGCAAAAGAGAAGAGAAAAAAAAGAAGTGAACCACCTGTGCTTTTCAGAGGACAGAGGATAGTTGGAAAAAAGGGGGATCCGCAAACCGAAAAGAAACATCACTGGTTTGTTACACCTCTGAACTCTTGATTTTGCTATTTACAATCTAGCAAGGGAGGCAGCGCCAGCGACGAAGCTCGCGACAAGAACACCAACGACAGCCTTGACGACGGTGAAGTCGCCCGCGGCAGCGAGCGGCGAGGCAGCAGAGGACGCGCTCTGGGTCGCGACGGCGGAGGACGCGGCCTCGGAGGACTCGGCGGCAGAGGAGCCGGCGGCGGCGGAGGAGGAGGCGCTGGTGGCGGACGAGGAGGCACCGGCGCCGCCGGTGGTCGAGGTCGCGAGCGAGGACGAGGCAGCCTTGGAGGAGGAAGCGGACGACGAGGCGGCGACCGAGGAAGACGCGGAGGAGGAAGGCTCAGCGGAGGAGGAAGGCTCGGCGGAGGAGGACTCGGCGGCAGATGTGGAGGAAGCCTCAGCGGTGGAGGAGGCCTCAGCGCTGGAGGAGGCCTCAGTCGAGGAAGCCTCGGCGGAGGTCGCGGCGGAGGACTCGGCGGCGCTGGTGGCAGAGGAACCCGAGGCACCGGCGAAGGTAGCAGTGTTGACGGAGAGAGTGACGCCGGCGGAGTCGCAAAGGCTCTGGGCGTAGTCTAGGGCCGCCTGCCAGTCGGACTGCGCGCAGGAGGAAGCAACGCAGGAGGTGACGGCGTCGATGTAGGCGTCAGATTTGCAGAGACAGTCGACGGAGACGGACGAGCAGCCGGAGGAGGAGAGCGAGCCCGAGAGACAGGTCGTGGCGCAAGAGGGGGCCTCCTGGGCGGCGACGCGCGCGAGAGAGGAAAGGCCGATGGCCGAGATGGCGGAGACAAGGGTGAAGGTATGCATTGTGGAGCGGGGTTGGTTTGGATATAAACGAGAGATGTTACAGATGGAGCAATGGAAGTAATAGCAGGCTGAACAAGCGGAAGGAACCAAGGGAGAGGGCAACGACCAGGCTTTATATAATAAGGCAGGACCGGCAGCGGCGGAGAGGAGGGCAGAATTAATTTACGCTCCAAAACGCAACAAGGAGCGAGAGAGGTAAAAAGCCTTGTTGCCATGCTGAGCGGCGGGCGGCGTGTGAATTCGCGGAGAGCCCACGAGGATCGACGGTCGGCTCCGGATCTGGCGAGTGGCAGACAGCAGCAGCACATGCCCGCCCTCCGCCCAATTTGGAGGATCTCGCGGTTCTCTCGCGGTTCCTGCGGTCGTGCTGCTCTGACAACCTGCTCTGTTCAATCCTCTCGATGATGATGCCCGAACGCAGACTGCAATCAGTTGTCTGGTCCTCTTGGCCTTGTTCTGCGCCGTCGGCTGCGCTTGCACCCACCGAGCAGGGCCGTGTCGTCACAGACACAGACACAAGACGAGCATGTGCCGAGTGCGGGGCAGCCAGCCAGAACCCCGCATCGAACTCGTTATGAAAATTGGCTATTAAAACTCTAACTGCCTTGCTCTCTGGTTTCCGTCTGGTCTGCGCGCGGCCTCAGCTTCTCTTTGGGCAACGAGATATATACTCAAACGGGGCTCGGCAGCAATCTATCCGATATGACCCCAGTCCTGTTTCGTCCGTTTACTCAGCCTTTTCTGAGTCGGGTCGATAGGGGGGCCTTGTTCTCGCAGTGCCCAAAGTACGGCTTCGATCTGCCTACGCTCAGCCTTGTACGCCTTGTACACCCATTGTGCTTCTTATGAAACTTTATTCGACGCATGACTCACAGATCACTTGTGACTCGCTCACCACCCTCCACCGCCAATCGTCACGGCTTTCACCGTCAGGTACTCTGTGTGTTTAGTTTACAGTCAGCAAAAGTAACGTAAAAATAGAAGGAAAAAAAAGAAAAAACATGGAAAGCTTACCATCCAGTCCATACTTCGACCCTTCCCTGCCAAACCCACTAAACTTAACTCCGCCGAACGGCGCCGCGCAGTCGCTGATAATGCCTGTGTTCACCCCCACCATACCATACTCGAGCTTCTCGGCCACCCGCATTACGCGCGCAATGTTCTTCGTAAATACATAGCTCGCAAGTCCAACGTCGCTCTCGTTCGCCTGCCGCACGACTTCCTCCTCGGTCTCGAACTTGAACACAGCCGCGAGCGGACCAAACGTCTCCTCGCGCGCGACCGCCATCTCGCTCGTGGCTCCCGAGACGATGGTCGGTGCGTAGAAATGCGGGCCGACCTCTGCGCTTGCGCGTTCACCACCGACTTCGACGCGTGCGCCCTTCGCGACCGCGTCCGCGACGTGTCGCTCGACTTTCTCAATCGCGCGAGCGTGGATCAGCGGCCCATGCGTCGTCTGCGCGTCGAAGCCCGAGCCGAGCTTGAAGCCCTTCACGACCTCTGTCAGCTTCTGCACAAACTCGTCGTACACGGACGCGTGCACATACATGCGGTTCGCGCACACGCACGTCTGTCCGCTGCCGCGGAACTTGCACAGCACCGCCGCCGCCACCGCCGCGTCGATATCGACGTCTTCAAACACGATGAACGGCGCGTTCCCACCAAGCTCGAACGACAGCTTCTTGAGACTTGACGCAGACTGCGCCATCAGTAGCTGCCCGACCGCCGTCGAGCCCGTGAACGACAGCTTCCGCAGCCGCACATCCTCACACAACGTCCGGCCTACCTCCGCCAGCGCGCTCTTCGTCGGCACGACATTGATGACCCCCGGCGGAATACCGGCCTCGAGCGCGAGCTTCGCCAGCGCGATTGCCGTCAGCGGCGTCTCCGCATCGGGCTTAATCACAACCGAACACCCAGCTGCCACCGCGGCCGCCGTCTTGCGCGTGATCATCGCCGCCGGGAAATTCCACGGCGTCAGGATCCCAACCACGCCCACGGGCTGCTTGATTGTAATCGCGCGATGGCCCGCGACCGACGGCACCAGCACGTCGCCGTACGCGCGCGGCGCCTCGCCCGCAAACCATGACATGAAGCTGGCGGCGTAGGCGACCTCGCCCTTGGCTTCCGCGAGCGGCTTGCCGTTCTCGAGCGTTATCAGCGCCGCCAGTTCGTCCTGGTTCGCCATCACGAGCGCGTGCCAGCGGTTGAGCATCGCCGCGCGCTCAAAGGCGGTGGTGGTGGTCGAGAACGAGGAAAATGCAGTAGATGCAGCAGAGATCGCGCGGTCGAGTTCGGGTAGGCCCAGGTCTGGGACTTGCGCGACGGGTTGCAGTGTCGCGGGATCAAGGACCTCGAACGTCTTGGACAGCGTCACTTCCTCGCCGCCAATGATGCCGGCTTCCTTGTACAGCGACCCTTTTTTCAGCTATAATAATGCTAATGTAAGCTTGAATGCAGTCGAACACAATTGAACTGAAATCAGCTCACCTTCTCGAGTGCGTCGAGAGTGCGTGTTGCGGCAGAAGACACGCTTCTAATCCCGCTCGTTCCGACCACAGCTCGTCTACCCGCGTTACTGCACCGCGGAACTGAAGCCAACAGTCTCTGCATTGCTGTTATCTAATGACAATGTGTAGAATGTATCGGTGGAAGTACGGGATGTTCTGCAATGGAAGAGCACGCAGAGTAGCGCTGTTACTGCGATCAACGCAGTAAGGCCGAGAGAGATGCCCCAAGATGCAAGATGCCCCGCGCCCCGGGTGACGTAATCGTCAACTAGTTACCTAAAGCAGGAACCAACGCAAAAAAGTCCAACTATTACGATAAACGTACTATTATTCTGTTTATAGCCTTCAAACAACTAAAGACTACTTTCTTCCTTCCCGTAAAGCACTAAACAATCCTCGAACCAATTCTTGCGCGCACTGGCACTTGTGCCTTCCTACTCCGAACCCGTCGTCGTCGTACTTCTTCCCTCCAACTTTCGATCCCGCAAAACTCATAACTTATATATATATATATAGGAAGGAAAAAGGAAAAGGAAATGAAGATAATAAAAAAGAAAAGCGAATACCATTCGGAAACCCAGAACAAAACCCCAGCGAGAAATAAAGGAGAAAGCGCAACACAAAAAGCCGATATAACAATGACGAGAAGAAAAGCTAAAAAGAAATAGAAAATGAAAAGGAATGGACTGAGATATGAAAATGGAGCTCACTAGTCCAATGATGCATCTATCGCAGCATCTTCCATCGTCTCGTCCTCTTCAACTTCATGCTGCTGCTGTGCAAAACCCGGCAGATTCTGAATCCCTACTCCGACTCCCGGCTGCGCGTTGAAATTAAACGTCGGATGATGTAGTTGAGGCATCGCATCCGGTTGGATGATCTCCGCGTCTTGAGGTAGAATATGCTGATGATCAGGGAGCCCGTTCCCGCCGACCAAGAATTGATGATTCTGTCCAGCAACATTCTGCTGAGTCTGCAGCATCTGTTGCAGCTGCAGCAGATGTCCCTCCGGATTGATCGCTCCCTGCGCATCTGGAATTCCAATCGCCGCCATCCGCTGCTGATGCTGCTGCTGCTGCTGCTGCATGCGCAGATACAAACTATGCTGATCGCGCACGACTTGGTTGAGATGCTGTCGAAGCTTGGTCACGCCGGGCCCGCTAAACACGCAAAAGACAGACTGTTGGTGCGAGTTGAATTCCTGTGGCGGCTCGCGGCAGTACTGCGTCAGTTCGGGTCGAAGGAAGGCTGGAATTCCAGTCAGTGATAAGTGCGTTAGCCTCGGGCAGCTGTTCAACAGATCAAATATGGCCTATAAATTATATAAAAGTCAGTAGAGTGCAGATATAATAATAAAATATTTGCAGAAGCACTCACCGGCAGCGTCAAACCAGTGCAATATGAAAGATGCACTCTCTCAAGCGAGTTTTCGAGGCCAACGCTTTTCCGCTGAACAAGACAGTTGATCGCCGCATCCGTAATATTCTGGCACTTTACTAGTCCCACTCGTCGTAGCTTAGGCAACGTAGCCAGATCAGCGACCGCATTGTTTGTCAGAAGCGAGCAGCAGCCAAGATCGATGTAGCGAATACGTGTGCAGTGCTGCACGAGCAAGCTGACGCCCATGTCTGTGATGTTGGCGCAGTGCCCTAGATGCAAGTAATGCAATGATCGTCCGAGACGCACAATCTGGCCGATACTCCGGTCGGTGATGAAGAGGCACTTTGCAAGCACAAGGTTTCGCAACTTTGGAGCAACATCGATGATTCTCTGAACAGCGAGATCGGTGACCGACTCACACGATGTCAGATCCAGAACACGCAGCGCATCTAGCCGCAGCTGGCCATCGAGCGGGAACGCCGCAAACGCAGCATCTGATACCTGGGGGTTGAATCCAAGCTTGAACTCGCGCAGGCTTCCGAGCTCGGTCATCGCCATCGTGATCAACTGGTTTGTGACGTTGGCGCAGCCTTGAATATCGAGCTCCAGCATTTGCCTGCAATGTTGGGCAATCGCCTGCACAGACGCATCGGTGATCAGGTTGCAGTCTACCAACTTGAGCCTCCGCAGTGACGGACATCCCTTTGCAAGTGCAATTACAGACTCGTCAGTGATCTCCTTGCAGCCGACCAAACTGAGGACCTGCAAGCCCTTGCAAGATTTGGCAATCGCAAGCACGGTCGGGTCTCGGAGCAGTTCGACGTTTGTGAGATCGAGGGTGACGAGGTTTGGATTCTGCTCAAAGACCGGCACAAGGGATGCGTCTGAGAGCCGGCGACAGGCCGTAAGAGAGAGCCGCTCGAGCTCGTGGCAGGACTCGCCGATCGAGATCATCATCGGATCCGAGAGGTTGTCGGCGACCTGGGTAAGATTGAGCTTACGCACGTAGCGGCCGTAGGGGAAAAATGCAGTATCGCGCTTTTTGAGTGTTTTGAGGAAACGGACGAGCACGGACGGCGATGAGAGATTGGGCCGGTACCAGAGCAGCTCGACGGCGCAGCGAGCCCAGGCCTTGCATACAAAGAAGACGTTGCGGAGGTAGCGCGGCTCGTCGTAGGATGCAAAGATCTGAAGGACGAGCTCGGTGGGCAGGCGGGCGACGATCGAGTCGGCCTGCGAGAGGTTGTCGAATTCGTTGAGAGAATCTTTTACGTAGTCATCCTCGTCGTCGTTGATGTCTGCGGCCGTGTCGTCGTCTTCGTCGTCCTCGTCCTCGTCGTCGGGCGAGTCTGAGAGCTGGCGAGGGGTTGTGTAGGCTGATGAAGGAGGAGAGGCTGAGCCGAAACGGGTAGCTGGGAATAGAGGCCGTGGCTGGATGCCGTTTGCACTGGCCTGGTTGCTGCTGAATCTGCTCGCGCCCAGCAACGGCTGCTGCTGCTGCTGCTGCTCAGAAGATCCAGACGTAGAAGCCAGCGCCTGATCAAATATACGAGAGACAGCAGAGGGGTTGTTCGCATCCGAGCCCTGCGAGGCCATGGTGGACAAAGGATCAAGCGAACAGAACGCGGGAGAAAGGAACAAAGGGCGACTGGCTGAAATGCAAGAAAAGAAAAAAAGAAAACCGAGCCGGCGTCCGACTTCAGGGAAGAGGACTTGGAGAACTAGCAGCCAGCGACAGACCGGGGCAGGGAAGCGAGAGGAGGAGTGGCGAAGTGACGAGACAAAGGAAACAAGTAAACAAATTGAAGATTGGATCCATGCAGGACGAGGGGAGACGATCGCACTGTGAGTGTAAGTGGTCACGTGTGGTCACGTGGACGCTGGATCCCTTTCTTCGCGCTCGACTGAAGACCTCTACTCGTTCACAGGTGAATCTGAGACTGAGGATGCCGATTGACATTGTGTGGACGATTATCAAGGAGGGCGCGGACTGGGTCGGGCCTCTCAAGTCACTCGCCATCAACTATGGCCCCTACATCGTCATCGCGGCGCTGCTGAAGCGCTTCTTCTCGGGCGCGTCGAATACCTGGGAGCGCGAGATGCACGGCCGAGTGGTGATGATAACAGTGAGTCAATAGAGGAACAGGTTGGAGTTTTCATGGAACAATTCTCTAACAGTATTTGGCGTTTTTCTAGGGCGGCACCTCAGGAATTGGTCAAGCTGTGGCCGAGGATCTCGCCCACAGAGGGGCCCAGCTGATCTTCCTCACGCGCTCACTCTCTGACGCGTTTCTCATTGACTACATCGCCGACCTGCGCGAGCGGTCTAAGAATCAGCTAATCTACGCAGAGGAGGTTGATCTTGCGGACCTCCACTCAATTCGCGTGTTTGCCACAAAATGGCTCGACAACTCGCCTCCGCGACGACTCGACACCCTCGTCTGCTGCGCTGCCGCCTCGCAGCCTCCGTTCAAGCCTCGCCAGTTCACGGCCGACGGCATCGAGCAGCAATGGGGAGTGAACTACCTCGGTCATTACCATCTCATTACCATGCTCTCACCTGCATTTCGCGTCCAGCCGCCTGGCCGCGACGTGCGAATCGTGGTCGCAGGCTGCTCGTCGTACGTACTCGCCGACTTTGACATCGCTGATCCCGGTTTTGAAAAACGCCCGTACCCGTCCTCAAAGCCATGGAGAGTCTACGGATCTTCTAAGCTTGCGCTTCGTATGTTTGCGCGCGAGTTCCAGCGCACGCTCGACGCTTACCAGCGCCCGGACAAGCAGCCCAACAACGCGCGCATATTCATCGCCGACACGGGCCTCTCGCGCACGCCGTCGACGCGCATATATCTCTCGCTTGGTACTCTCTGGGGTTTACTGCTGTATCTGATCATGTGGCCGATATGGTGGATCGTGCTCAAGAGTCCGCAGCAGGGAGCGCAGACAGTTTTGCATGCAATCATGAGTCCGGAGGGAGCCGAGGGCCCTGGCGCGAAGATATATCGCGAGTGCGCGGTGATGACGAAGCCGTCGCCGATGAAAATTGCAAACGACGAGGAGGTTTCGAAGAAGCTCTATGATCAGACAGCTGCGCGTATCCAGGAGCTCGAGAAAGCAGGCGCGATAAGGCGGAAGCTCGAGGCAAAGACCAAAGATAGTTCGGGGGGAAAGAATAAGTCTGCGACTTCGGCTGGAGCTAAAACTACTGCGGCAGACACGTCTACGGGATCAGCGAAGCAGAAAAAGAGGCCGTCGAAGAAAACTTAGGATCCTGATTGTATATAATAGAACCTCCATCATTTTGTCTCCGCGTGTCTTGAAAACCACGTATCATGTCTAGTTGATCGCGTATCATTGCACTCTCCACCTCCTACTATAGCCACACCCAATCCAACTCTTAGCTAAGCACTATGCTACCAAAAGAAAAAGCAGATCTATAGCAATAGAAAAACAGCAGTAGCTAAATGCCATGATATTCTCAACCGACACACCTACAAAGGAGGGCACTGAAGTTACCCGGCCTGGTCGCGCCTCTACGCGCAAAAATATTCTGCGACGTTCAGTTCGCGTCTTCTTCTCTCCTCTCGACCAGAAGCTCACTCTCTGTTTACCCCCAATTTCTCAGATATCGTATCTTATAACACTTATTCAGCAGTCTGAAGGGTTTTCCTGAGAACATACAACCGCAATAAGAAAGAGAACATGTCGGGTCTTACGTTACCTAGCGCGCCAGGCGCTCAGCTGTTCAAGTCTGGATACCAAACCTACCAGAGCGAGGACGGCGCAATCAGCCGGAATATCGATGCCTGCCGCGAGATCGCGTCGATTGTTCGTACCTCGATCGGTCCTTGTGGACGGAACAAGATTGTGATTAATCGTACGTGGCTATGGGTTGTTGAACTTGTGTGAAGAGAGGGCTAACATAGCTTGCGCATCTGCGCGTGGGTATTTTCTAGATCTGCAAAAGGTGTTTTTGACCAGTGATGCGGCCACAATCCTAAGAGAGCTTGAAGTCATTCATCCCGCGGCTAAGCTTATGGTCATGGCCAGTCAGCAGCAGGAATCTGAGGTGCGTCCTTTACTACTTCTGATAATCAGCACTAAGGGGTTGATTCGTGGTTGTGATAGCGGCCGCGCGTACGGCAGTAGAATTGGCATTGACTCTGATTCATTGATTATAGATGGGAGATGCCACAAATCTTGTCATCATCCTGGCTGGCGAGCTTTTGAACCAGGCAGAGAGCTTGATCCGTATCGGACTTCATCCTGCCGATATTATCCAGGGATACGAGCTGGCAGAGAAGTTTGCTCAGACCTCTTTGGATGGTAGGAACAACAATATGTTTTTTTAGATTGGGCAAGAAACTAGTTACTAACGGCTTATACCTGACTAGAACTTGTGGTTGACAAGGTCGGTGATTTACATGACCAGAAGGAGCTATTCAAGGCAATCCGCCCTGCCATCATGTCGAAGCAATACGGCTCTGAGGATTTCCTTGCCGACCTTGTATCCGAGGCCGTGCTCTCTGTTATGCCCAAGAACCCCAAGGCGTTCAACGTCGACAACGTCCGGGTCGTGAAGATCATGGGATCGAGTCTGTCGGCGAGCAGGGTCGTCAAGGGTATGGTCTTCAACCGCGAGCCCGAGGGATCGATCAAGAAGATCACCTCTACTGCCAGAGTTGGTGTGTTCACGTGCCCTATTGATATCAGCCAGACGGAGACCAAAGGAACTGTTTTGCTTCACAATGCAAAGGAGATGCTCAATTTCACAAAGGATGAGGAGGCTCATCTTGAGGCTGTGCGTATAATCTCTCTTTTCAAACACAATCTTGTTCTTCCACTAACATACTCTAGGACATCAAAGCGATTGCCGACAGCGGAGTCCGAGTTCTTGTAGCCGGCGCCGCTATTGGCGAGCTGGCGCTCAACTACCTGAACCGATACGGCATTCTGGCGCTGCGCGTGCCGAGCAAGTTTGACCTGCGCCGACTGTGCCGGGTTGTTGGCGCGACGCCGTTGCCGCGATTTGGCGCGCCGATGCCGGAGGAGATGGGCAAGATTGATGTTGTGGAGACGATTGAGATTGGTGGTGATCGAGTTACTGTTGTCAGACAAGGTGAGTGGATGTGCGTGTGTGTTTTGATATGAGAGTATGGCTAACTTTGAGTAATATAGAGAACGAGATCACGCGTACGTCGACGATTGTGATTCGTGGCGCGACGCAAGGACTTCTAGACGACGTCGAGCGCGCGATCGACGACGGCGTCAACATCATCAAGTCGCTCGCAAAGGACGGCCGCCTGCTTCCGGGCGCGGGCGCGACGGAGATCGAGCTCGTGCAGCGGATTGGCGCGTACGGCGAGAAGACGCCGGGAATTCTGCAGCACGCGATTAAGAAGTACGGCGAGGCGTTTGAGATTGTGCCGAGGATATTGGCGGATAACGCTGGTTTGGACGCGACGGAGTTGCTTGGTCGGTTATACGTCGCGCACGGCAGCAGCAGCAGCAGCAGTAGTAGTAAGAAGGAAGGTGAAGAGGTGTCGGGTGTGTCTGTCGGCGTTGATATGGACGAGAACGACGCGAGCGGTGTGCTTGACGCGGCCGCGAACGGGATCTACGACGCGCTGGCGGCGAAGAGCTGGGCGCTCAAGCTGGCGACTGATACTGTCAACACGATCTTGTCTGTCGATCAGATTGTGATGGCGAAGCGCGCCGGTGGACCGGTGATGCCGAAGACGCAGATGCCAGGAAACTGGGATGCGGATGACGACTAAGCTGCGATGGTGCGTTTGAGTGTGTGTTTCTCTGTATATGTAGTTCAGAATGTTTTACTGTTGTTGTAAATAAAACAAGAATGTACGTCTTTCCTATAGTTGATGATATTACCGTAGAGGTAAAAGAACTGATGAATATGAACTGTATTAAAAACCAAAAGAATGAAACGATAAAAGAGAATGAAATGAGAGATCGATTAATGCTATGCCTTTCCTATAAATCGCAACGAACCATAACAGATAACTAGAACGGCGGTACAGCCACAACAAAAGAAGAAGTAGTGGATGAGTAGAAGATGGAAGATAACTGCATCTCTAGCAAGTCATCGTCCACCACCACTCAGTCAAAAGAAGTAGAAAATAAAGGTTCTGGCTGCGTTGCCATAGTCCTGTTGTAACGCGTTATGAAATAGCCGGGCCCGGATCGATATGGTTATATGGTTTTTTTATATATTGGGGAGTAATAGGATGGGTTGGGCAGGAGTGATAAGAGGAGCGCTTAGTGGTGGTGGCCGTCCTCGGCCGCCTCGTGGGCAGGGCCGACGTACTCGAGTCTGTAGACACAACCGCACTCGACGCATCGCGCAGGCCTGCGGATGGTAGCGCTCATCCACCTGGAGAGAGATATGGATTAGCAAAAGAGGAAGAGATAGATGGAAGGAAGGGGGTATGAACGCACTCAATCTCGTGGGTGTCGGCGGGGATACCGGTGCAGCCAATGTACTTCTGCTTGACGGGGACCTGGATGACGACGGGGTCGAAGATGGTGCCCTTTCTGTCGGAGGGGAGGGTGACTTGGTCGAAGAGATCGATACCGGCCATGTCGGCGAGCAACTCGAGACGTTCTATGGAAAAGATGATGCGATTAGCATGCTTTGATCTCCAGGATTGCGCGCGTGTCTGTTTAGCTGTGGATTGAGGAATTGAGGAGGGGTTTTGTTTTGTTGTGTATTCTGCTGATTTCCTCCTCCTCCTCTATCCTGCATCGTCACAGCACGCAGCGCAGCACACAGCACACGGGACGACGTACCAAGACCGGTGGCCTGCTCCAAGTTGGTAGGAACCTTTCCCTTCGTGGCACCGGGACCGAAGAGATCCATCTCGGATTCGACCTCGTCGATGCTCATGCTGACGGCGGGGGCGGGGGGCTCGGCAGCGGCGTGATCGTCGGCCTCGACGGCGGTCGCAGCTGGGTCGGAGACCTTGGTGTTGGCGCGAACGGCCGAGCGCGAGAACGAGCGGGCGGCGAGCGGGGCGGCGCGGGCGGCGAGGGGACGGGCGGCCGCGAGACGGGCGACGGAGAGGAGCTGTCGGGAAATCATGGCGAAGAGGGATTCGGGGCGGAGAGTGGAGAGGTTTCTGTTGTTTGCGGGTGAAAAACGAGGAAGAAGGCGGCGGCGGAAGGAGCGCCGGTGGTCTGCCTTTTCTCCTCGAAACCGGCTCCTGGCCAATCAAGCCCGACGCTTTGTCTATTCAGTCACGTGTTTAGATGAACCGCAACCGGTGGTTCTGAACGGCTGAAACCGGAACCGGACGCGTCGGTGCGGCGCATCTCTCGACCTCGACTCAGATGATCTCTTCACGACTGCTTCCTCTATCTGCCCTGCACACTCTCTCTCCTCAATGGCTCCGAAACGGAAAGCAAAGCCCGCGCAGGAGCCGATCAAGTACGCTTCAGTTACTGCTCAGCAGGCCCTGCTCACCCTCCTCCAGCGCACCTTCTCGGCCGCCTTCTCCGACCCCGCGACCCTCTCCGCTGCAATCCAGGCCGTCAAAGCCCATCTGTACGCGCGCGACTACCTCGCCGCCTTTGACTCGCCAGACTACCTTCTCGCCTACGTCGTGCGCTGGTCTTCTTCTCGTGCACTCGCGTACCTGCACGTCTTTGGCGACCTCTGTCCGCAGATCCCGCTCCTGCTCTCCTCGGCCGCAAAGCCCAAGAAGCGCGTGCTCTGCGTCGGCGGCGGCGCAGGCGGCGAGGTTCTTGCGCTCGCGGCGCTGGCGAACGATCTTGGTGCGAGGGGGGTCGATATTCTTGCGGTTGATATCGCGGACTGGGAGGACGTGTTCACGCGCCTGCGCGACGGCATCGCGCGACAGCTGGGATGGCTGGCGGAGGAGGATAGCAAGCCGCCGGTGGATCTCAATTTTCTGCAGTTTGATATCCTTGATGTGCCATGTCAGATCCTAGACGGCGACCAATCTCAAAAGATCTCGCTCGAGTCTTTGTCTTCATCTTCATCTTCTCCTATCACCGCAACCGCAACCGCTCCTGATGCTCTTCCTCCTTCGTCTTCCTCTGCACCTCCCGCACCTCCCGCACCTCCCCCCACCGACAAACTCGACGTCTCCAAATTCGACCTCATCACAGTCCTCTTCACCGCAAACGAACTCTTCGTCGAGTCCAAACCCCGCACAATCTCCTTCCTCCGCCATCTCTGCGACCGATGCAAACCCGGCACCATCCTCCTCATCCTCGAATCCGCCGGTTCTTATTCCCACATCTCGATTGGCTCGAAAACATTTCCTGTCCAATTCCTGCTCGATCATACTCTCGTCGATCCATCTCCTTCTCCCTCCTCTTCCTCTTCCTCTTCTTCTTCTGCTCCCTCTGATCGCTGGGAAAAGTTGATTGAGGATGATTCTGTCTGGTTCAGGCTCGACGAGAAACAGCTGCGATATCCTCTCCAGCTAGAAAACATGCGCTTCTTCATTCGTCTCTACAAGAAGCTTTGATTTTGTTCTTGTCTTCTTTTTAAAAGTTCTTTTTGTTTCATGTGGGTATACATTTGGTTCGGTGTTTCTTCTTCTACTTAATATTACTTCTTTCTCATTCTACTACTCAATCATAAAGGTCATTGATGTATTAAATATACAAAACTTTTATTCGATTTTTTTGTATTATTTCCTTTTGATTATCCCTTATGCGCTTACTCGTCATCATCCTCATCCTCATCGTCGGAAACAACGACGTTGAAGTATCGGAGCTCGTAAACACCCTTCGAGACGGAAACAACACGGAGCCCTATATAGTTCATTGTCAGCATCCCTTCACTCAATCTCACTCTCGCAATTCAGCAACACTTACAGTCGCGGACGTTGGTCTTCTTCAGGTACTTCTTGGTCAGGTACTTGAGGTATCTGCCAGAGAACTCGGTGTGCGCAACAACAGCGACCTTGGAGTCACCCTCCTTCTCGACCGAGATGAGGTCACCGAGGTTACCGGTGCGGCCGTCGACCTTGATCTTGTTGTTCAAGAAAGTGACGAATCCCTCCTTGTCGAAGATAGTGGCGGCGTTCGAGAAGTCGACGACGTACTATTCACCCTGTTAGAACCACCCCCTTCTCTCTCAAACATCAAACACCAAATCACAAATACATACCTTCGAGGCGGTCTTGGAAGCCTTCTTGGATGATTTCTAAAAAAGACACAAAGAAGATCTCAGCCTACTGGACTTACAACAACCAAGTCTCTCACAACAAAAGCACATCGCCACGTCGACAAAAGGAAACAAAACATTATAGATCCTCAAAAAACTAAACACCAGACAAATGTTCTCTCCTCTTCTCGTCCAATCTTTTCAGATGACTATCTGCCAGCAAAGCGCATTTCTTCTTGGTTTGTCTTTTTCGGAATACATAACATTCGTTTTCCTCTCGCTCCTCCACGGCGAGGTGGTTTCTTCGTTGCTAGACCGTCATCTCAGAATAAAAAGGAAACCTACAGCAGGAGCCATTGCGTGTGTGTGTCGTGATAATTGTCGGGGGTGGTGACGATTTCTGGTGGAAGCAACAGAACAAAATCAGAGCGCTGCCTTTGTCCACTCCTCGGCCTCCCGCCAGACGCGCCCGCGGTCTGTTGTTAGCACCGTCGCCGGGCTGCGGCTCATCC
Organism: Myxozyma melibiosi; assembly: GCF_037950935.1. NCBI lineage: Eukaryota > Fungi > Ascomycota > Lipomycetes > Lipomycetales > Lipomycetaceae > Myxozyma > Myxozyma melibiosi. Next base: position 2,114,696 of record NW_027042915.1, on the reverse strand, counting down.
AGAAAAGCAGTCACGCAACTAGCCTCCAACCCTACACTTACTTTATCACGTGCAATTACTAATCAGCAAATCATTAGGGCTCCGGCTCGGGCAGTGCAGTACCGCGAGCCTAAACGCAGACGACGCCGCAGCAGCGCGCCGGCGCCGCACTAAGCAGAAAGCTGGAATCTTCGGCGCGGATCCAAAACATCTTCTTTATTGATAATCTTCTGCTCCTCCTCGATAACTTATAACACAGAATACAAAGTAGAAATAGTGAGTGTTGTGTATAGTTCAACACTCGAGTCTAGAAACGCCAGGAAAACAAAACAAAGATAGAGATACAGTTGCGTGCAAAACAAAACCAGACAACCGAAAAGAAAAAACACAGACAAGTTATTTATAACTGGACAATAAAGATCTACTGTAAACGAGCCAAAGGAGATCGAGAGCGCTCGAGCCACGAGCCTGCGCCTGCGACTATTCGGCAATCGAGCCGTTGTAGCGTGGCCGAAGAGCGTGGCCGAAGAACGTGGCCGCGTGGCTACGCAAGATTCCCTCGTTTCTCGATTCTCGTCGCGTGGTTGACGATAACCTTTCGCGAGCAACTGGAGTTCAGTTGTCAACGCAAACACGCCAAATTGTTAACCCACTATTATGAATATAGTAGCAGGATGAACCGCGAAAAGTCTGTAGGTGGATAGAGATATGGAGGATGACGGGTTGGTGGTGTAGATAGAGTGGCGGAGGACGGGTGGGAGAGTATGCGAAAACATGAAACGAAGCGAAACGAAAAAAATCACATCAAAAGATAGCTGCTCGAGCAAACGAAGAGAGCTGCACTTCCAGCTGCCCACACAGCAATCTTCATGATGCGGTCGACATCAGTCATCAAAATCGCGCCAGCTGATACAATCGTACTTGTAACAGCGCGCACGGAACCGACTGTGCCTGAGATAGTTCCAAGACCGATCGAGCCGGTGCTGGGAGTGGAGACTGAGGTGTACATGCTCGAAAATGACTGCGTGTAGGGGACTTGCATGGTTGTGAGAACTCCGAGCGTGGAGGTGGTAACCCACACCATAGTCTCGGATTCAGTCGAGGTTGTAGAAGTCGTAGCTGTGTCGGTCGTGGCAGCTGAGGTGGTCGTGTCGCCGACGACGCCTGTAGTGGTTGTCGCTGAGGTGGTTCCAACGACACCGGGAGTGGTTGTCGAGGATGTCGTTCCAACGACACCGGGAGTGGTGGTAGAGGAAGTGGATGTGACGCCGACGACGCCCGTAGTTGTCGAGGATGTCGTTCCAACGACACCGGGAGTGGTGGTAGAGGAAGTGGATGTGACGCCAACGACGCCCGTAGTTGTTGATGACGTCGTTCCAATGACACCGGGAGTCGTGGTAGAAGAGGTGGTCGTGTCTCCAACGACGCCGGGAGTCGTGGTAGAGGAAGTAGTCGTGACGCCAACAACGCCGGGAGTCGTGGTAGAGGAAGTAGTCGTGACGCCAACAACGCCTGTGGTTGTTGATGACGTCGTTCCGACGACGCCGGGAGTGGTGGTAGACGAGGTGGTCGTGTCGCCAATAACGCCTAGCGTTGTGGTCGCAGAGGTGGAGGTTGTGTCATCGACGCCCGCGACGGCGGTGGTGGATGTGGTGAGGACTAGAGCGATCGCGCATGTTAGGATACAGGTACGAAACCGGACGCGTCACAGAAGCGGAGCGCGGGCAGGGAAGTACAGGTGCAGGTCTGAAAACCGCACAGAAAGAAAGAGAAGAAGAAGAAGACGTACCCTGGCCGGAGACGAGGCCGAGCTCGAGCAGCGCGAGGACAGCAAAGGGCTTGAGGAGATGCATGGCGGAAGGTGGTGGAGATAGACAGAGCGAGTTGGATATCTATGCGATGAGCCCCGGGCCGGTGAAGAGATATGCGAGACGATGCGAGCGCGTGTCGACGATAAAACAGAGAACCAAAGAGCCCAGGACAGGAGACGGCGACGAGGTGGTCGGACGGTCGAGAAGAAGAGAAAAGAACGAGGACGCAAAAGAGGAAGAGGACGAAGGAAGACAAGATTCGGTCGGAGGCGGACTCAGAAGAAGGTTTGGTTTTGAGGAATGGGCGAAAAGTGGCGTTTCCCGAAAATAGACTGTCTGGCCGCCTCATTAAGCTTTGCGGTTTTATTTTTATTTTGACTATAGCTCTTGAAGATAGATGTTGGTTCTCTATTATTCCTTGGTATACTATTATTATATTGATAATATATGGACTGTAGAATATAGAAATAGCAGCAGACATCAAGCAGACACCAAACAGACCTCTGGCAGACCGCAAATAAACATGTACGCATGCAACCTGCTATCGGCCACCTGCGCCTCAACCTACGCTGCAACGGCTCAGGCGACGTCTGACAGCAGCCAGGGTGTACTCGCGCATCTCCTGGATCTACTTCGTCCTGCAAGATCGCCTCCTTGCCTCATTCCACTCAGAGATATGCTCTTCTCCTGCTGCTCTCTTCTTCTATCTCATCTCTCTCTCATTCACTCATTCATGTTACGCCTTGTCGCTGCAATACCCCTCGGTCCCGCGCCGATCTTCCACTTAAAACAGACTCCTTAGCCACTATACTGATACTGTACATCCTCGCCCTGTCTTCCTTGCTTTTGATCCCTTGTCACCATACTCCGTAAGCCACGTATATCTCATTAACCTCACAGCACCGGCACCGTCCGCTGTGACTGACTTTGCTGCTGCTGCTGCTGTCGTTGCTGCTGCGACTGCTGCCCATTCCCCTGCTGCTGCTGTGCACCACCAGGCCCCATCGTCAGATGCTTCGCCATCGCGCTCTGCACCACGTGAAACAACTCCGTAGCTTCGGGCACGTACACAAAACTCAGTGCCAACGACTGGATCTCGTAAACGTACTCCTCCAGCTCGATCGTCCCCGTCCGCAGCAGCGACTGTATAAACAGACACAGAAGCTGCACCGGCCGCGTCGTCTGCATCTGATAATCCTCCCCTGTCCCATACGACTTTGACTGCTGCGACTCAATCAGCCGCGTCGCATTCGACAAAAACGGATGCAGCAGTAGCGACTTTTCATCTTCCCGCAACACCGGCGTTGTTCCTGATCCAACCTGCTGCGCCATGCCAAGCTGAGGTATTAGTAAGTGGCTCAGTGCTTCCAGTGCTGGCAGCGACGGAGGAAGGTATTGCAGAATCTGCAAAACACTATTTTTCAGAAGCGTTAATAGCCATTTAGTATATGAACTCATGCAGTATAAATAAACCTACTCTTCTCTCAGTGCAGTCAGTAGTAGCGATGTGATCAAAGATCTCCCTAATAAAGGGTTCATGTGTAGCATAGCAGTAATCGCATTCACAGACAGATCCACTGTGCCCATCAGCATGATCGGATCTTGCTTCAGAATATTGACCAAGTCCTGCACATAATATCAGTCATCTTCAATCCTCTCCATCCAACAGCAAGATCTCTTACGTGTGTTTCCTTCTCCGAAAGCTCCTCGGACAGCGCGCGCTTGAGCATCGGGCGAACGTACATACTCAGCCGCGCCCCCTCCATATCCTCGTCGCCCACACCAACATCAGTTGAGGTGATCGGGTTCGGGATGACCCTGATCGGCATCGGATGCTTCACATTACTGTCCTCTGCGTTGCCGCGGTTCGGCCGATGCTCGCTGACTGCCAATTCGCGCTGCTGACTTCCTCCCCCGCCGGCCCCGCCCGGATCTGAGAAGACCGACGAGCGTGACTCCGGTACCGGCGGATCCATGACTCCCTGATTGACCAATGCGTCCACAAATCTGTCAGTGTCGATGTTGTCGCGAATCAGATCCGGCCATACGGCGGGGAAATCAGCAGCTTTCAGCTCGCCAACGGTGTGGCCGCCGTCGACGAGGAAGAGCGAGACAAGAGTGGTCTGCACCATCTGCACGTCGTTCTCGGCCGTGTCTGCAAATAAAGACTCCCGTGACGACACAAAAGCCTTCAGTCCTTCGCTGTAGACAGAAACAAAGTGGGATAGGAAAGGGTTCATCTCAATTGAGCCGTAGCGCTCGTAAAACTTGTATAGGAGATACTCCGCATTAAGCACCCGGGCGATGACCGATGCGTCGCTCGCGCTGCTGCTCGCCACGGTTTCCTCAAGCATAAACAACAGATCACACGCGAGTCTAAACTCTTGCTCGTCCGGGTTGTCGAGCGAGGTCGCGATCGCGTCTGCGGTCTTGGCCAGCGAGCGCGAGTGGCCGTCGGCCAGCAAGGCTAACACGGCACTGGAGAGCATTCTGGAACTGGCTGAACTTGCGCGCAGAAACACACGCACACACACACAAACGCGGACGCACACTCCGAGACTCAAAGAGCCTCCTGCAAGGCAGATCTTCGTTGCTAGAGAGCGGTCGGGTGCTGCTGGCGGGGTGTGTCTGGGGTGCTGGGACGGGGGGCGGAGAGCGAGAGCGAGCAAGGCGCGCGAGGAACGCTGAGACTGCGCAGAGCCGACCGAATCAGGCTGAACGCGGCAACTGAAATAAATAAAAAAATAAAAATAATTAGCAGCAAGCGACTCTGCTGGGAGTTCGGTCCCCTAACCCTATGGCCTTCCCAGCGGGCGCGGGAAATTTTTTAAGCTCTTCTTCTGCTGAGTTTTGTTTGAATCCCAGGTCGGCGCACGCAGGAAAAATTTCGACGCTTCTCAGACACTACCAAGACACGAAATAACATGGACCCGGCTAAGGAGTCCGTCGCGGTGCTGACAGACGCACTCGCGAGCGCGCCTGAGGTGCTGCTGCAGCCGACCGATGCCCTGCGCGAGTCTGCGCGCTCGTCGGTCAAGTACTTTCTCGACCCTGTCGCGCGGCAGTACTCAAAAGTGTTCAAGAACGGCATCTACGTCGACGGCCTGGACGCGCTGCAGATTTGGGAGCAGACGCGGCTGGTGTTGGACGGCGTTGCTGAGAACGTGCTGTACGATCGCTATGTTGAGATCACTGGCGAGGGCAGCAACGGCGACGACGATAGCGAGGATGGCGACGACGAGCTGGAAAAGATTGCAAAGCGGAGGAAGCTGACGGCCGCAGATGAGGATGAGGGCGAGGACGAAGATGAGAGTGGGAGCGAGGGCAGGGAGCTTAGTGGATCGGAAGCCGAAGTGTCTGACATGAGCGAAGACGATGATGAACTTGCATTTGACGACGAAAATGAGCAGAGCGAAGGAAACAGCGATGATGCATCAGAAGATGAAGATGATTTAGTTGAACAAGCCAGCGAAGACGAAGAGGCTGCAGATGCTGATAGCGATGGGGACATCGACATGGACAATCTGGTCGACGACTACGAAGACTCCGACGCAGGCTCTGCCGGATCTGAATCCGACGAGGGCGAAGAGAAATTCGTCAAGGACAAGTTCGGTCTCAACGACGGGTTTTTCGACATCGATCAGTTCAATCGTATGACCGAGGACGCTGAGAGCTCGGCGCTCAACAATGACGAAGACGATGATGACGAGGAAATCGACTTCTTTGCCGATCCAGATGAACAGACTACCATCAGCAGTAAACCCAAGTCGTCAAAGAAGCAGGAAAGCGACGACGAGGAGGATAATGACTCGGAGGACTACGATGAAGATGATATCGAGGGGCATTTTGGACCGATCGGACAGAGCGCCGGCGGTGCCGTCGAGGATAACTCCAACGACATCCGTTTTGAGGATTTCTTCAAGCCTCCTTCGAACCGACGACAAGGAAAGCCACGGTCAGAACGGCCTAGACGGAAAGAAAAGTTCCAGGGTCTGGGAAGCGAGCTTGACGACGAGGATCTAGAGCAAGCCATGGACGGACTAAAGAAAGATCTTTTCGCAGACGACGAAGAGGACGAAGAGGATGACGGAGCCTCAGCAGAAGACGGCAAGAAACTGTCGACGTACGAGAAGATGCAGCAAAAGCTGCGCTCGCAAATCTCAAAACTCGAAGAGGAAAACGTCGCCAAGAAGGACTGGACGTTGATGGGCGAAGCAAAGGCTAGCGCGCGTCCGCTCAACTCGCTTCTTGAAGAGGACCTCGAGTTTGATCGTGGTGCGAAGCCCGTGCCGGTTATCACTAGTGAGGTTACCGAGAGTCTGGAGGATCTGATCCGGAACCGAATCAAGAACGTACGTATATCTTTCTCTATTTCTTTAACAAACTGGTCTCTTTGCTAATTATCTACAGAACGACTTCAACGATGTACCGCGCAGACTACCTGATAGTATGCCCGAGTTCCGAAAGAGCCGATATCTTGACGTCGATCAGACGAAATCCTCAAAGTCGCTCGCAGAGCTTTACGAGGACGACCATATGCGCCAAGCTGATCCCGAGGGCCACCCTACGGTTGAAGACTCAAAGTTGCAAAAGATGCACCGCGAGGTCGAGGAGATGTTTGCCGACATCACATTCAAGCTCGACGCTCTCTCGTCGTGGCACTTCACGCCCAAGCCGGCGAAGCCTGCTATCTCTATCGTTGCCAACGTGCCGGCTATTGCTATGGAAGACGCGCAGCCTTCGGTTATGTCTACAGAGAATATGCTGGCTCCTCAAGAAGTCTACGTGCCGCGCGACGGAATCAAAAAGGACAAGACAGCAGGCGACGAGCCTTCGGCGGAGGTTCTTGGCCCGGACGGGCTGCCGGTTGCCCGGTCGGAGATGTCGCGGGAGGAGAAGAAGCGGCGGCGCAGACGCGAGAAGGAGAGATATGCGAAGCGCGAGAGCTCGAAGCTGGAGACACGGGCGATCAAGGCTCAGAAGGAAGGCAGTCGGGCGAACGTGGTCGAGACTCTCAAGAAGGGCAATGTTACGGTTATCGGCAAGCGTGGAGAGAAGTTGGATGTGGATGGTCACTTGAAGAAGGACAGACAGGGGCCGACGCAAGGTACGGGTTTGAAGCTGTGAGCAGATGGGCTCATCACCACATCATACCATATTTAATGCATTCTACCATATTTTTGGGCTTATAACGATTTATTAAAACGCTGCGCTTATGACCAGAGGCATGGGTGTTGTGTGTAGAATAAGAACGCAGATTGTGGGGGATTAAACGCTGTTGAATCGTATGACGTAGGCGTCCGGGATAGGCGGGACATGGCAGTAGAGAAGCATATTGGTCCTATTGCAATATCTATCATACTTTCCCCTCTCTCTGCTCTTTCTCAACCTGCAGTCAGCGGTCTGATAAAAACCAGGCAGAAGACGGGGTTGCGGTGCCGGCTGAGTGGAAGTAAAAGCACCTGATCAGGAGACTTCGACTATCTGTGCGCGCGCGCCATGTTTTTTAACCACCCAACTTTAACGAAACAGCTCCCAATCCACAAAAGCAGCAGCAAACATCACGCAACACCCGGACTCGCTGGCCGTACATAGCCAACCTCCTAGCCATGGCTGCGTATATCTCCTCCTTTCCCCCCACACGCATGCTCCCCGTCAGTCTACCCCTCCCAGGTTGTGAGCTACCATGCTTCTCGATGGCGCCGTTGTCCTCGTCGTAGGCCCTACCACCGGCCTCGACTTTATCCTCCTGCAGCTCATATCGACCCATTGTCGTGTGTACATCACCGGTCCGGCGGAGAGGTCGGTCTCCTTTGTGCGCGCTGCGTCTCGCATACGGGACGCGCAGCTGCGCTACCTCTCGCCCGAGGACTCGTCGGCGTCCGACAGCGAGAGTGAAGATGAAGACGGCTCCCGTCTGTATGAGACTCTGTCTGAATTCCTTCGGCTCGAAAGTCGGCTCGATCTCGTCATCTTTAGCACTGTTGACAACGTGGATAAGGTATGCACTCTCCTTTTCACTTACTATCAACTACAAGTCACGTCCAACAACTAATCCCAATCGCAGTCTATCAAGCAGGTTCTGCCCGTCCTCATGTCAACCGCCGACCACCATGGAAGCTCAAATATAATCCTTCTCAAGACCGTCCATCGCAGACCTCGGACGCGCATGGACTCTCTCAAGAAAGTGCGAAATCATTCGCCAACCATGAGCAAAGGCCACCGTCTCCCGATGAGAGGAGATGATCGTGCAGTCGACGTCGACAGCGACGACGACGACAACGACAACAACGACGACGCACACGCTGAAGACGTCAAGGCTTCTCTTCTTGACATTTTTTCTCGCAATCACGCAGAAAACATCTTTGTCAATGCGGCGAGTTTGGACCAGCTACTACCTGCTATCATGCAATATGATCAGTACCGGGAGTCCCATCAGGTCGCACATCCACAAAGGCAGTCTGTCGTCTCTCAGACTACACAATTGGACTCTGCTATGGTCTGATTGTTTTTGCGTCTTACTTTGTCTTTATCATCTGTGCTTTTCTCGTCTTTCATCTCTTGGTCAAAATCATGCGGGCTTTAATAATTTGGCGTATTGTAGCTTTTCTTGTCCTTTTCAGTGCTTTTTTTGTGTCGTCTCGCGTTGCTATATTTTTCCCCGGTGTTACGGTCGGGCTATTGAATTTCACGACACTTACGATCATAGCTTCTTTGTATAATAATAAACAAATATTTCAACTTTTACTATCATACATATGCCTCCAGCCTCTGTTTATACCCGTATGTACACATGATTTAATACTTATAACACTAATGCCATATCCACAAAAGCGGACTTTCATTTCATCACATAGACTGTTGTTTCAGAGTACAGCTGCCTGCCGAATACATCAGCTCGCCACTTCCGCGCCGTTTTGTAGACTCTGTGTTTTCTCATTTGCGCCTGGCTGCTCAGATTCTTCGATCTGTTCGTCCTCGTCTTCGTCATCCTCCTCCTCAATATCCTCTTCATCACTGGAATTATATCTGAAATCGTCCGGGATCCCTCTCCTTCGGCGCGAATACAGATATATATCGACCGACGGAAAAAATAATATAAGGATCGTAATCACGATTGTCTTTGCTGTAGCGTTGATTTCTTTATCGGCAACCACTGCGTAGATACAGATGATTAAAATCAGGTATAGCAGCGGGTACTGTGTCTTGGCCATGCTGGTATTTGCTTGAGATACTCAGTCAATGCGATAGAGGGGTGCACTTCCGTGGAGGTGGTTTATGTCCGAGTCGAGATTTTCAATGCTATCGATGTATAATCTCTGTTCGAGTTGTTAGCAAACATCTTTACTCCAATGTCTCGTATAGATAAGTTTCTTACATCCAAAACAGGCGATCCAGTTGCGCTTCCACCGTCAGTATTTACCTGCACAATAAAAACAGACACCGAGAGCGCAAGAACGAGCACCGTCGAGAAATAAAACCCGCCCCTAGAAAATTAACCTTTGGGAGCGATGGGAGTTTTGGCGAGGTTCGGCAAAGTTTAAAAGGCTGCGACAAGTTCGACTAGGGATGCCGCTGCTGCACGTCCGAGTTTTCAGCTGCCCAGCCTCCGCCGTCTTCGCTTCGTGATTGTTGGATTTCAGTGTTCACGAGACTCTGTGATTTTGAGAGTATAGTGCAGAGTTGTGAACTTTGGCGTAGTGCGACTGTTGACTCCTGCGCCCCTCATCTTGACATCTTGAGCTCGACTGCGCATACGCAACTCGGACAAAGAGGCTCATCCGCACTCGGGCACTATCGCAGATACGCCCGCTATAAACCTCAATCGCAACCCCTCAGCACTGCCGGATCACCACCCAACCTTACATACAGCACACAATGGTTTCTTTCAAGAGCCCCTTTGCGCGGAAGGCAGACGATCAAGACTACGTCGCTGACGACGCAAGCCAGTACAGCACCTCCAAAGACCAGTCCTACGAGCTCTCCCAGATGCAGTCCGAGAGCAGCTACACCGGCGCCCATTCAAGCGTATACCGCGACCCCTACGGCGACAACGTTCCCCTGACAGAAGTCACCCCACAGCCGACGGGAAGCTATAATCCATGGGTTCCGGGCGCGCAGCAGCTGGATCCCAACTCTGCCGCCGCGGCCGGAATCACGATTTCTCCCGAGCTTCCGCCGCCGAGAATGGCGTTGGTGAAGAAGTCAAAGGCGTGGCCATGGTTTTTGATTTTCATCTCGTTCATCCAGATCGTGGTCTTCATTGCCGAGCTTATTGTCATGGGAAAATATACTGGCAAACCTATCGAGACTAAGCCGGAGTTCAATCCCATGATTGGACCGTCGCCATATGTAAGTCTTTGCTATTTTCTTATATTGTGAAAATATTGGATCCCGAAGGTCTACATATCATCCCTGCGGAATTGCTATTCTGACTGTATCGCATAGGTGCAAATCCATATGGGTTCTCGGTTTGCTCCGTGTATGCACTCAATCTCAGGAATCACCGACGACACCTCGATCAAGTGGCCCTGCCCTAATGCCACCACGTCTGCCGATAAGTGCAGCTTATCTGAGCTTTGCGGAATGGGCGGTATCGACACGGATCATCCTAATCAGGTAAGTGCTCGAGAGAGTCTGTGGCAACATTATAACGAGCTAACTGGATCAAATTCAGTGGTGGCGATTTATTACTCCTATTTTCATTCATGCTGGATTTCTTCACATTATCATGAACATGGTTTTACAGGTTATGCTTGGTTTCCGGACCGAGAGGTGAGAGGTTATGCCTTTTGTTCTAGACAGCCTGGAGATCACTGACAACTAAATTTGATAAATCTATAGAGAGCTCGGTCACCTGAAGACCGCCATCATTTACCTCGCTGCGGGAATAAATGGATTTGTATTGGGCGGAAACTTCACCCCAAACGGAATTTCTAGCTGGTACGATCCTTTCATTTAGGGACACGGTCTGAAACAAGCTAACTGAAAGCTCTCATCTAGCGGTGCATCCGGTGCTCTATTTGGCTTCCTTGCGGTTCAGCTGGTTGATCTGGTATTAAACTGGAGAGCATTTGAGCATCCCAAATCATACCTATTCAGACTCCTCATTGATATCGTCATCTCATTTGTCATGGGTCTGTTGCCTGGTATCGACAATTTCGCACATATCGGTGGTTTCATGGTCGGCATCACTCTCGGAATCGCCCTTCTTAGGAGCCCGCTCAAGATTCGCGAGATGTCAGGCGAAGACGACGGGTATTACTATGCTCCCACAGCCGGCAGGTGGTACGTTCGAAAATACGACAGCATACGGATCGTGTTCAAAAACAAGCCTGCAGTCTGGTATCTGTGGGTCTTTATACGACTGTTTATGATTGTCTTGACGGCCATTTACATGATTGTCCTTATTCGAAATTTCAAGGAAGGAGGCGGACACTGCAGCTGGTGTAAATATCTGAGTTGCGTGGTATGTAGTTCCTCTCTGCTTCTATCTTTCTTGCGATCGCTAATATTCGTCTTTACAAGCCTATTTCAAACTGGTGCGAGAGTGGATACATCTCTGCCGCTTCTTCCTCATCGAGCTCCAAATTGATGCAGTATCGCTTGTTCGAGTAAGTTATGCTGAGCTTGTATTGTCAGTTCTACTTTAGAATATATATTTGGGTTCATTTTTTGTGTATGTCTTGCGGCTTTGTTCAATGAGAAATGTTCATTTTACTACACGCGATTGTATGAGAAACATGTCTGCACTTGCTACAGGCAAGATTTATAAAGACAGACATTACTTGCCAGGAATCTCGTTCATATAGAAATTCCCTCTACTTGAGCGCCATGAACAGACGTATGTCGTATGTATATCGACCACGCAACCTCCTCGTCCACTACCCAAGTAGAAAAACGCCCTCATTTGCTCTAATCTGCGTCAGATGACAATACTCCCAACCTAAGCAAAAAAAAATGACATTATTTGTAAAAAGACAATGCAAAAAAAATTACTAGCGATGCCTGGTTTCGATCCAGGGACATCAGGGTTATGAGCCCTGCGCGCTTCCACTGCGCCACATCGCTTTTTTAAAAAAAGAATGTGCTGGTTCTTTATAAAGCCTAATTTTGTCAGCAATGTCACTCTTATTTGCATGTGACTGTACGGTAAGTGCTTTATTTTCGAAGTAACAGATGATTGTAGTTTATTAGATATTATTTGTAGGTTACGGATAATGCCTTACTGTCATTTAAAATGGCCCAAGACTGTAGTTAGAGGGTGGAATGGGCGCAGGTGTAGATCATACCTGGTTAACTAGATAGAGCAAAGGGGCTGGGAGAAAGCGAGGGGTCGGACTGGACTTTACCTGCTGGCTGCCCACCCTGCCTTCAGACAGAAAATTTTCACCGCCAAAACGCACGCACGTGATTGGTCGAAAGCGGCAAGCTGCAGCAAAACAAGGCAGCAGAGCGAGATCGGAGGAGAAACAGCCAGGCAGCAAGTCGAGTTTTGGGGGATATATATTTCATTTTTTGAGTGTATATCCTCTGTTTGAGAACCGTTATATATGATCCTGGATGGATTTCTCATCGGTAAGCTGGATGGGTGTGGGGATGGCTCGTGAAGATCTGACGACCTTGTGACTAACCGCCCGTCTTAGGATCTGCTCGACCGGCTGCGGTTTGAAAATATTGAACGGAGACGACAGTTATGCAGGTATGATTTCCTTTTGCCTTTGGATGATTAGATGGCTGGTGTTTTATGCGTGGTCAAATGGTAACATTTATGTGTGCTACAGTGATGTTGTCAAAAACCGAAAGAGAAAGCTCTCTGAGCTGTACTTTCTCTCCCGAAGCCCATTGCTTCCTATAACAGACGAGATAATCGCATCCGAGGATGACTATCTTATGGCATTCCTAGAGAAAAATGATCTGGAAAGGTATCCCTTGTTCCCTGCTGTTTGGGTGGTGGTGATTTGTACTGGATGCAACAAGGCATCTGTAAACATTGCTGACATAAACCTCGATCGCGATATAGTGGACATTTGTTTGACGAATCCTCTCTGCCGTCGTCGATATACTCGAATAAGATGCAAAAGACGAGTGCGTCTGATGGTGCACATGCGTCGGGAAGGCTGCATCCTAGCCATATCGTTCCCTATCCGAGCGACGCGTCCGGCAAAGCTCGACAAACAGCGCAACCCCACACTCCTACCAGCATACAGCAGTACTCATCCAGTATATCACATTATACCGCTGGAAAATATGGATATCGCACATCTACTCCGGCGACTAAACTGCCCGCCTCCGTAACGAATCTCCAGCGTCATCCGGTTGCCGTTCCTCAGTCTGCACACCACTTGGCACAGTCACAGTCCCCGGCTGGTTACGCCTCTCCAGCTTTAAAGCTGGCCACACCAGTGAAAGATGCGCAATCAAACTCCCCGTCTTCTCCTCCTGCTCCCCATTCAGCCATTACGTACAAGCAGCCGTTCGTCCCACAAGAACGGATGACTACGCGCGTGAGCTCAGGTGCTATCAAGCAGAAGTCGGTCAGTGAGATCATGGGCACTCCTTCACGACAGTCACATCCTCGGCGGCAGGCAGCGTTCACTTCATCTATCGAGCCTGAGCTCGTCGCCCGAAGCTCAATTGCTCCGCGGAATATCGCTGTGGAAGAGCCCCCCGTCAAACCCGGCGTTCCGCTCGTCAAGATCTTTTATTCCATACAAGCATCTCCTCTCGCTGCTCTTGTTCCCTTTTCGCACAAGTCGTTGACGACAGAGAACTACCTTACCTCATACCTCGAATCAACACTAGTGAAGAACTTTGCTCGCATGGATGAGCTAAAGCGCGAAAAGAAGTGGAGTTTACGACAACCCCAGAGATTCCGCGCCCCAAAGCGGGCAAAGGCACATTGGGACCACCTTCTGAGCGAAATGCAAGTGACAGCGCAGCAATGCGCGATCTTTCGGAAACAAAAGCTGATAGATGGTGTGTCGATTGCCTCGATGATGAAGGAGTACTGGGTCCATGGCAAGACCGTGTGCGTGACTACCCGGGAACCAAGGACATTATCGGACGAGGAAATACAGGCTGCGAATGCGGCATTTGATGAGAAGCCTTCGTCGGAGAGCCAACCTGTAGGCGCAGAATCTGCAGGTACAGGGGAAGCCGCGACGACATCTGCAGAAGGCGCTGCGGTCGAAGCTGCCGACGAGTCTGCTGTTAGCAGTACAGCAGCGTACGGGTTGTTCTCGGAAAACCATTTCGCCTCTACTGATCCCTCAAAGGAGACTCTGTTCCGCGACATGATCGAAGAGTTGCCAATTGTGCCCATCAATAAGTTCGCAATGATACCATTGAATCTACCTGCTGATCCCGCGTCGTGGAACAAGAAGGGTCAAGCAGACCAGTCGCAGCCACAGTCAGTGTCTCTTGCTGACATGGAAGTTTCAAGCGAGCATAAGCCCTTGTTTATCAGCGAGGCCGCCAGTCGATCAGTCTTTGTGAAAGCGCCTATGCCGCCGGCTCTGAAGTACGTCGAGTTTGGCGTGCCCACGATCTGGCTTCCGCAAGACGACGCAACTCTCCTGAAGCTGGCTAGTGAGTTTGTCTACAACTGGGACGTTGTTGCTGCGCATATGAATATCCGGCAATCGTGGGGTTTCCACTCAAACATTGAGCGCCGGACGCCATGGGAGTGCTTTGAGCGCTGGATGCAACTGGAGCCTAACTTTCAGATTTCAGATTTACGGGGCCCGTTTGCCCGGCATGCGCAAATCTGGCTCGAGGCAACAAGTCGTGCCCAGGCACACACAAAACGCAGAATGATGCCGATGGGTATCACGAACGACAATCAACAGCGCGGTCAGCGCAGACTGAGATGGGGTGGTATGCTTGAGGCTATCAGAAAGAGCATCCGGAAACGGGAAGGCTCGAGAAGATTTGGCTCGTCGACTGGTGCTGGAGCAGGTAGTAGTGGCTCTGCTGCAGCAGCGTCTGGCGCTGCGGGTTCTGGCGCTGGTCACCATGGTGCAGCTTCCGCAGGGAGCGCTGCGTATGCGAGCAGTGTCAAAGCAGCTGCTAGCGCTGCCCATGCAAATAAGGGCGCTCGCGCATAGATGATACGAGAGCAGATTAAAGAAAGGCTTTGATTGTGTTTGGGTTCTTACAGTCTTCTGGGTGTTTTATATTTTTCTTAGGTGTGTATTATTAGACAAGCAGCTTTTTTTTCAACAGTGTACAATAAAGCCATTCCCTGTTCATCTAAAACTTTTACTGCATGGTAATTTTACTTGAAGAACTAACTTGTAAAATATATTATTGTAAATTGTATAGTAGGACAATATAGCAAAGCGCGCCGATTCTTGTATAGAAATAACCAGTGACCTCTATGAGCATCCCTATCCCAACAAATAAAAAGATATAAATGAGAGGTAAAAGAATGAGAAAGTACAACTATGTCGCAAGACTTTTTCTTCCGTCAATGAAAAGAAAATCATAAATAAGAAAAAGATATAAATAAAATAAAATTGCCAAATTTATCATGTTACCGAACCCATATGATAATAATTCCCAAATTCCTTTTTTGTTTCCCAGACCCATATAAAAATCACAAATAACTTTTGAGCTTCCTCTCTCTAGATAACCAGTGTAAGAACTAGTACTAGAACTGGAAAAAAGAGAAAAAGAAAACAAACAAACGACAAAACAACCCTTGGAGATTTCCCTTTTTTGTGGTTAACAAAAGAAAAGAAAAGCGTACAAAATGACAAATGACTTATAACAAAGGTGGGGAAAATAAAGAAACCGTGAGGAATAATGCGATAACATAAAAAATCAACTGCAAAGATAATTGAGCCTTACAGACCAGACCTTCCATGACGAAAGACACAAACATAGTACAACTAACAAAAGACGACCTTCTGTTTCTGCAAAAGACCCCGTGAATGATCTTGCAAAAATCAAAAGCCCAATAGCATAGTAAGAATATGCGCACGACGAAACGTGGATACTGCTTCACTGGCTACTCCACAATAACTATGGTAAGTTACTCGCGCAAATAACAAGAATGGGTGCGACCTCTATACCGTATAAAAAAACCAGATAAAAAAAGCAAGGAAACAAATCTGTCTGACGATTTCGCATCGCCGACACTATAAAACATAAAATAAAATCAAACACGAGATAGCACCTCTGTGTTCCGCCGGTGCTACTCAAATCTCAAGCGGCAGTATAGGTGTTTACCACCAGCCGCCACCCTGCTGGGCACCGCCACTCTGGTACGACGAGGCGTTGTAGGCGCTGTAGGCCGAACCGCCGTAGCCGCCATAGCTGTTGCCGCCGCCGCCGTAAGACTGGCCACCGTAGTTATCGTAGCCACCGCCGCCACCGCGACGGAAATCACGGTTGCCGTTGCCGCGGCCACCACGGCTTCCGCCACGGCCACCACGGCCACCACCGTATCCGCCCTCAGCAGCGACAGCCTCAAGAAAGTCAGGGATCTCCTGGTTGGCCTCACGGAGAATGTCAATGAGCTCCTTGACGACACCCTTGTTGCCACGGTTGAAAAAAGCGGTGGCAAGACCGGTGTTACCAGCACGACCGGTACGACCGATACGGTGGACGTAGTCGTCAATGTCAGAGGGAAGATCGTAGTTGACGACGTGGGTGACGTTAGGAATATCGAGACCACGAGCAGCAACAGCAGTGGCAACCATGATGGGAGCACGTCCGCTGCGGAACATGTCAAGAGCCTGCTCACGCTCACGCTGAGTACGATCACCGTGAATAGAAGTGGCGGGGAAGCCCTGGTTCATCAAGAAGTCGCAGAGCGAGTCGGCCATACGCTTGGTCTCAGTGAAGATCAAGGTAAGTCCGCCCTTGTTGGACGAGAGAATGTCGAGCAAGACGGATCGCTTGTCGGAGTCCTCAACGTACTCAACCTTCTGTGTGATGTTCTCAGAAGTGGAACCGACACGGCCAACGGACAGGAAGATGTAATCCTTCAGGAAGTCGCGAGCGAGCATCTGGATATCGCGGGGGAAGGTGGCGGAGAACATGAGAGTCTGTCTGTTCTGGACATCGGGCATGTCCTCACGCTCGACAATGCGGCGAATCTGGGGCTCGAAACCCATATCAAGCATACGATCGGCCTCGTCGAGAACCAAGAACTTGATGCTGGAAAGAGAAATACGGCCACGGTCGATCAAGTCGACAAGACGACCAGGAGTGGCAACAAGCAAGTCGCAGCCACGGTCCAGTTGACGGAGCTGGGTGCCAATATCAGCACCACCGTAGACAACGCATGGCTTGACCCACGATCTGTAGGCGAATTTCCGGGACTCCTCGTAGATCTGAGAGACGAGCTCACGGGTGGGAGCAAGGATCAAGGAAGTAGGGTAGGCCTTGCGGTTACGGCCAAAAGAGCCGTTGCCCTCGGGGCTGACGGCAGTAGGTCCGTGAGTGTAAGCCTCAGAGAGAATAGGGAAGAGGAAACCACCAGTCTTTCCGGAACCAGTCTGGGCACAAGCCATCAAGTCTCTGCCACCGCAGACAATGGGGATAGAGTACTTCTGGACAGGGGTGGGCTTTGTGTATCCAGAGAGCTCGATGTTGCTGAGCAAGAGCTCCTCAACGGGAGGGGAGGTGAAGGCGGTAATGGGCTCGGGAACATTCTCACCGGTGGCCTCAACGGGGATGTCATCGTAGTTGTCGAAGTTGATACCAGTCAGTTGTCTGTTGTTGTCGTCAGGAGTACCGAAAAGCTCTTTCTCAACTCTGGGATCACGGGCGCCGGGAACGTGCTTGCCATCAACAAATCGTCCTTCGTGGGCGGATTGTTTGTTACGGTAGCCGTCACCGCCGAAGTTGTCTCGCGAACCATAGCCGCCACGTCCGCCATAACCGCCACCGTATCCACGGTTGAATCCATCGCCACGACCGCCATATCCGCCACGGCCGCCACGGAAGCTATCGTTACGATAGCCATCACGGGCGCCATCGTTACGGTAACCTTCACTAATGAGAATAAAAAAAAGAGTCAGTAAAGAAGTCAACGCAATAAGAAGACACAACGATTGAACACAGTCAAGAGCGCCCCCAATCGTGAGATTCACACAGGAGAGATCTCTAGATAAGAGAAGCACTATCACGCAGCATTCGCCAGTGTCTGCAATAAAAGATTCGTATAGAAGAAAACATACCCAGAGTTGTACTTGGGTCCGGCAGCAGCATCACCGAACTTTCGCGCGTGAGGAGGAACATAGGTAGGTCTTCCAGTGCCCTGCTGCTGTTGCTCGCCCTGGTCTTTGATGCTTAGGTTGTTAAGCTTGTCAGAAATCTCAGCCATGTTGAATCTGTACTGAAAAATATGAAATAGTGATAAGTGTAGGTAAAAAGTTGAATTTATAAAAAGGAGGTGTGGGAGGCAAAAAAAAGAAATAGGAAGGGGCGCGACGGCGGTGGAGGAAAAAAATAGGAAAAAAAGTTGTGGCGTTGCGCTGTAATGCTTAGTCAGATTTTCGTACAAAGCTTTGTCATCAATTAGTTTTTTGTTGGGTTAGGGGCCCCTGAATCTTCTTAGCTGTGACCTGCGACAGTCTCGTGGACTCGTCTTTCTCGCCACTACCCGGAACCGTCGTCCACTATCACATGCGGGAAGCAGCAGACAGTTGCATTAGTAATTGATTCCAGACTGTCTACTGTGGGAGAATAGCGCAGATCAGGCTAGTCTAGGGATCAGGATATTCTCGCGTGTGCCAGTAATATTACGCCGCTCGCTAACGGTATCTATGGTACATTATACATGCCAAACAATAAAATCATGAATAAAACTATGATATTCTTATTCCTCGTCCTTCTCATCTTCACTGTCCTCATCCTCCGTCTCATCTGCCTTGTTTATCTTCTGTAACACCGTCTCATACTTCTCGACCTCCTCGGCAACCAGCGTGCAGCAGTTAAGTCGCTCGCTGGTCTCGTAGACTGCGATAGGCTCGCGGGCGTTGACATTCCAAATAACGATCTTTCCGTCAGAAGACACACTTGACATGAATGTTGTCTGCTTATCGCTCAATTCGTCGCTCCTGTTCTTCAAGAGGGCTGGTGGTGCTCGCGCAAAAAATGTGAAGTCCTTGACTCGGCTCGTGTGCGCTTCCAGTTTGAATGATACCGGCATGGTGTCTTCCGTCACTGCTTCAACATCTCTGAAGGTGATGGATCCGGTCGAGTCCGAAGAAACTAGGTAATCGACTGCTTCCTCGTTCTCGGCGTCTCCTAGTTCAATGAATCTGATTCTGTACAATGGGGAGGTGAGGTCGACGGTGGACAAGACTTTTGATTCCTATTCATGGCCCATTAGTATCTGAAAGATGTAAGCTTATATTCGTAGTGACTTACCATATCAAATAAAGAGATTTTTTTCTGCCACCCGACAGCATACCGATCTCCCTTTGAATTCCAGCAGACCTGAATTGGCTCGTCGTGGCCAAGCTTCAAGACACTAGCGTTCTTGCCAGTCATCAAGTTCCAAAGACGAAGAGTACGGTCTCGTCCAACACTGAGTGCAATCTTTCCAGAAGGATGAACCGAGATATCATTCACAGCTCCCTTGTGCCCTTTCATGTCAGCGAGAACCTCCCAGTCCTGGGTTCGCCAGATAAGAACTTTTCCATCTTCTCCGCCGCTGATGAGCCACTTTCCGGACTTGACAAACTCCAGACATGTGACGCTTCCTTCATGATGCATCAAAGTTCCAATTTCCTTGCGCTTCTGCAAGTCGTATAATCTTATATGCTCGTCATTACCTCCGGTAACAAGGTAGCGTTTGACGCTCGCGATACACCTGATCGAGGCCGTATGCGACGCAAAGTGAAAGATAGGAGTGAAAAAATTGGTAGCCACCGACTCGTCACTACTAGGCTTCTTGTAAGCAAACGCCCGACTGTTTGTCGTCAGCGACACGCACAACAGCTGATGTTCGTATGATCCAGTAATGACTCGTAGGATGGGTGCCAACGCTGAGTGTTCAGTCGACTTGGTAGGTTGTTCTTTCACCGTCTCCTTGCCAGCTTTCAAGTCAACATCTGGCTTCAGCTTTTTCGATAGTGCCCTATCACCGGTATCTTTCCGCTTCACCATGCTGCTGGTATTTGCTGAAGTTTTCTTGATCTGAAAGGAAAATTTCGATCAACCTTCAAAAGAAAAAAAACCTCTGAAGAGAATTCAGGGGGACCTTAACATAAAGCTGGGTGCATAACCACGGGATGATCACATATACATTAGCCGCATATTCTATACCTTTATAAAGTGGGTAAAGCCGCGCCGTTGCCTAGTCAACGGAAAACGACCGCGTTAGGACCTTCGACTTTGTTTACTCCAGCCGCGCAATTTGATCTCGCGTTTTCTTTCGCCGATCGTGAAGCCTTGAGATATCGCACTTGCTCTGTGCTGTCGTCAGGTCCACCGATACTAGAATATACAGGTGCCGGTGTTTTGTAGATCTTGTATTTGTCTCACATGAACTGGGACTCAGAGCCTCTGCCGGACGTGACATTTCACGTCGGCCGTCTCCTCGGCCGCGGGTCGTTCGCAAAGTACGCATGACTGCAGATTTTGAAAACTCCATCATATACTGACTTGCGCTTTTAGAGTCTACTTATGCGGGTCTAGCAACTCGTTTGCTGTGAAGTTTGTCCATAAAGAAAATGCTAGAGCTCTCGCCGGTCTCAACTCCAAAGCTATTAAGAACGAGGGGCTCTTTCAAAAATTCTGCTCCAATCACAGGAATATACTGTCTTGTGGATACACAGGTGAAGACGAAAGATGGATTTGGTTTGTTCTTGATGTTGCAGGTGGCGGAGATCTTTTCAACTTCATCGAGGCAGATGTCGGTGTCCATATGGATGTGGCGCACATGTTTTTCAAGCAGCTTGTTGGAGCAGTTGAGTATATCCATTCCAAGGGTATTGCGCACAGAGATATAAAGCCTGAGAATATCTTACTTGATATCAATGGAAATCTGCTGCTATCGGACTTTGGTCTTGCTACTATCTTCAGGAGACACGGAAGGACCAAGAAATCCTCGACGGTGTGTGGAAGCGCCCCCTATGTGGCACCGGAGATCATTGCTCAGAATGGGTCTTACGAACTAGAGCCTGTTGATATTTGGTCATGTGGAATTATTCTGTTTGCTTTGCTGACTGGTTGCACTCCTTGGGGATTCCCGGGAGATCGCGATGTATGTTACCGTCAGTACATCACACGAGCGAAGCATCCAGAGTTTTTACAAAAGGCATATCCCTGGAAGAATATTGATAAGGAGCCACTGTCTCTAATTGTGCGGATGCTAGAAGAAGATCCACGGAAACGTATAAAGATCTCTGGGATTCGCGCACACCCTTGGTTCATGCGGAAGAACCCATTGCTGGATGTGGATGGATCTTGCCCCAGTCCTATCAAGGTGGCGGAGAAACTGCTCGGTACGCTACATATCGATTTGCCAGGAAGAAAGACACAGCGACCATTTGGTAGGAATAATCTGTTCCGACCATTGGCTGTTGATAAGTCGAATATCATGTCATGCTCTCAGCCCACAGAACTAAAGGCCCGGCAATCCTCAATGCATGCGCAGTCCCAGCCCAACTTTGAGAGCGACAACTCTGGTGAAGGAGCTTTCCGGATAGACGATCTAGCAGTCCTCCAGTTTTCTCAAAAGGCGAAGGTTACAAATGAGTTGGTAACGATCACGCAAAAGGCGCGGAAGTTTGATGACTTGCTTCCAAGAGATACTCTTAATCGCTTCTTCGTGCACGTTTCTATGGAGATGCTCAAATCCTACCTGCAAGGATTCCTGTTGCAGAAGGGAATCAGACAGATTATGGAGAATTCCGAAGAGCAAGAGCACTTTGTGTTTGATATTTCTTTGAAGGATAGGCGCAAGTGTCCTCTCTCTGGAAAAGTGACATGCTCTCGTCCTCAAGATCGCAGTGACGCCTTCTGGAAATACGATGAGTTGATCATAGTCAAATTCGACCGCATCAAAGGTGATCCGCTTGAGTGGAGACATGTGTTTAAAGAAGCTGCGAGAGCTTGTGTAGATATTATATGTACCGGCGATGATTGAGTGATCGGGAAGGAGCATTTAGGTTGAGGAATGGATATATATCGAGTGCATTCAAATTTGTCTATAATCTTACAATACGGCATATACAATTTCTGATCTGCGAAATGCAAAATCATACATACGGAATAAATTGTAAAATTCTGTCAGATAATTATATCAAAGCGCAAACGGAGTAAAGGCGTATAGCTGACCGCCCAGCTCGAGATTGTTTATCAAAAGGCCGCGTAAGTGATTGCAGGATAAGCAACACGCTGACAGTAAGACAATATGCAAAGACACAAAAATCGTAAGCAGCACAAATTCCCGCTAGCACCTATCCAGATAATTCGTAGTCCTCCGGCTGACACGACGGTCTTAACGTAGATTATATCAAATACTGCTAAAGAAAGCACCCCGGAGGCAGTTGGCACGGCAACAGATATGTGGTTAGGGGAACTGATGGCGATAAGGCGCAGCAGATGGGTGGCGTTCCCTGGAAGGTACGAGGCCCCAAGGCGGGCGGTGCCGGTACCTCGCGTCTCGCGGACCAGGATATACTGAATCCTGTGCCCAGATATTCACGCGTACGGGGCTCAGGCTCTCTCTGTTGCTTACTTACAGACACTCTCTCCGGCAGCCTGCTACAGCCTATCCCTGATATCAATCCTCCTCCCCAGCTCTATTCTCCGTCCCGCTGTAGACTCCAAGCAAATAGTATATTCGCAATGGATCAGCAACTTATCTCCACCGTCAATCGTCTGCAGGTACGTCTCTCCCTTTGGTCCCGTATGCCTTCGTGGCAAGTGGCCACATATGAAGTCAATTCGGTGCTGGCTCCTGCTATCAGCGTGCGGACTGTTGTCCTCCTACGGCGGCACCGCCGGTCTCCCGGGGCCATCAATTGCACCCTCAATTCTAGCTGGCAAGAGTGCAGTGATGGATTACTGTTTTTGCCTTCATAATGTGTATCTGCTTTGATGGCTTGGGTGGACCGGTGGGCGTAAACGCTGGAAGCTGCTAATGCCAGCATTGCAATACCAATCCATCTTTCAGAGTGTTAACATTAGCTTCTTTCTATCTGATTAGGACGCCTTCGCTACTCTTGGACCAACTACCAACCCCATTGATCTTCCCCAGATCACTGTCGTTGGTTCTCAGTCGTCAGGAAAGTCGTCGGTGTTGGAAAACATCGTCGGACGTGACTTCTTGCCCAGAGGTAAGCCCCCCCTTCTTATTTGCTCGCGGTGGCCACATCGGCGCCACTCCCACCCATTCAATCAATCAGTTTCAAGTACAGTATTCTGACAATTTATCAATTAGGTACCGGTATCGTCACTCGACGACCACTTGTATGTGCTCATTTCTATCGAGATCTCCTAAACCGGCGTGTGCGGCTTGCTTCTTCCGAGTCTCGAAACTAATCACCTTTTAGGTTCTCCAACTTATCAACAGACCCGCTACGGAAAAGAGCGATGACGCCCCGGCTGATGAGTGGGGTGAGTTCCTTCATCTGCCTGGTCAGAAGTTCACCGACTTCAACAAGATCCGCGACGAAATTGTGCGCGAAACCGAACAAAAGACCGGCAAGAACGCTGGAATCTCAAACAACCCCATCAACCTTCGAATTTTCTCTCCCAAAGTCCTCACTCTTACTCTTGTCGATTTGCCTGGTCTCACCAAGGTCCCTGTTGGTGACCAGCCCAAGGATATCGAGCGCATGATCAAGGAGATGGTGTTGAAGTACATCACCAAGCCCAACGCTATCATTCTCGCCGTCACTGCCGCCAACACCGATTTGGCCAACTCTGATGGTCTCAAGCTTGCCAGAGAGGTCGATCCTGAGGGTATGATGCGACTTTTGAATATATTTTTGGTAGAGGCGATAAGCTAACATTTATTTATACAGGAACCCGAACAATTGGTGTCTTGACCAAGGTCGATCTTATGGACCAGGGTACCGATGTCGTTGACATTCTCGCCGGACGTGTTATCCCTCTTAGACTTGGATACGTTCCAGTTATCAACAGAGGTCAGCGCGATATCGAGCAGGGCAAGGCTATCACCTCAGCTCTCGAGCACGAGCGTGAGTTCTTCGAGAACCACTCGTCTTACCGTGCTAAGGCTCAGTACTGCGGTACCCCCTTCCTTGCTCGCAAGCTGAATATGATTCTTATGCACCATATCAAGGCTACTTTGCCTGACATCAAGCAGCGAATTCAGAGCACTCTTGGCAAGTACCAGCTTGAGCTGGCTCAGCTTGGAGACAACACCCTCGGAAGCCCCTCCAGCATTGTTTTGAACGTTATCACTGAGTTTTGTAATGAGTACCGTACTATTCTTGATGGTAACTCCCAGGAGTTGTCGAGCATGGAGCTTTCCGGCGGTGCGCGTATCTCGTTCGTCTTCCACGAACTTTACTCCAACGGTATCAAGGCTGTTGATCCCTTTGACCAGGTCAAGGACGTCGATATCAGAACGATTCTGTACAACTCGTCTGGATCGTCGCCTGCTCTGTTCGTTGGTACCACTGCCTTTGAGGTTATCGTGAAGCAGCAGATCAAGAGATTCGAGGAGCCCAGTTTGAAGTGTGTCAACCTTGTGTACGACGAGTTGGTGCGCATTCTGTCTCAGATTCTGCAGAAGCCCGTCTTCAAGCGCTACCCCGCGCTCAAGGAGAGACTTTTGTCGGTTGTCATCCACTTCTTCAAGCAGTCGCTCGTGCCCACCAACAAGCTTGTTGCTGATCTCGTGAGCATGGAGTCGGCTTACATCAACACTGGACATCCCGACTTCCTCAGCGGTCACCGCGCTATGGCGATTGTTGCCGAGCGTATGCAGGCCAGCAAGCCTGTGCAGGTCGATCCCAAGACTGGCAAGCCTGTTCCGAACGCGCCCCAGAAGGATCTGATCAACAGCCCTATTGCGCCTATGCCCGGTCTCGGCCAGGACGAGAACGGTGGATTTTTCAACTCGTTCTTTGCTACCAAGAACAAGAAGAAAATGGCTGCCATGGAGGCTCCTCCTGCTGTCCTCAAGGCGTCTGGTGTTCTCTCCGAGCGTGAGACTGCCGAGACTGAGGTCATCAAGCTTCTGATCTCGTCCTACTTCAACATTGTGAAGCGAACGATAATTGACATGGTCCCCAAGGCTGTCATGCTCAACCTTGTTATTTTCTCCAAGGACGAGATGCAGCGCGAGCTTCTAGAAAAGCTGTACAAGTCTGATGTTGACGAGTTGCTCAAGGAGAGCGACGTTACTCTCAACAGACGGAAGGAGGTTCAGAAGATGGTTGACAGTCTGCAGACTGCCAGCGAGATTGTTGCCGGCGTTTAAATTTGAGATGGTTTCTTCTTCTTCTTTTATTTTGCGTTTCCTAGTCGTTTTCTTGTACTGTCGTCTTTATATCGATCGCCTTTTCCCATCTTTTTTGATACAGAAATGACTATTTTTTTTGCGCCAAGTCATTATTAAAACTTACCTTGGCTTCTGTTTCCTGGTATTAGTTTATTATTAATGCTGCTATTTTTCCCGTCTTTGTTGCACTATCCATTTTGTCTTGTGCCTATTTTTTATTATATATAGTTATATTACAAAGTAAAATCGCCTTTCAGATATGGAGAATGAACTTTTCCCGCTGCTTTATATAGTTTCTTATCGTGCAATTGTTTTAATTGTTAAATAGTTTTTTAATTGATTTGATGGTGATGTTGAGAAGCTTTGAATGATCCCGAGAGGGGACTACATCGTACGAAGCCATACAGACTCGTACTTTATGCACGACAGAGGACTGTAGAGCTATGAAAGCCCTTCTTTTACTTGAGATTATTTGAGAAAGGCTACCTCATTAGATTCAGAGATACAGTGATTAGGATAAAAAATAATAAAAGCAACAGATGAGAAATGATGTTGGTACACTAAAGAAATACAACAGGATCTGATAACTCTGGCCGATGAAGATGGATCAAGGAGAAGCGGAAACAGCATCAGCAAACACCTCGTCATCATCGTCTTCAGCTGCAGCCGGGGCTGTAGTAACCGGTTTCTTTTCGATGGCTATGTGGTCCTCGAGATATTTTATGAGCACTCTCGGAGCAACAGACTGCAGTATATCGCTGCCTACCATAATGATAGAGTTGTTTTTGAGCATTATGTCGTAATGCAGGGGTTCGTTGCTTAAGAACCTGACACCGGTTATTTTCTCAATCTGCGTGAACCAATTCCTGGGAACCGGGATGTCGCCCGTGCTGGTGATCTGGTCTCTGTAGTCGTCGACTTCGTCGTTGTGGCTGCCGTTTGCTGTGTCGTGGATGAGATCGAGGTCGTCGTCGCCGTCTTGGGCGGTGGAGTCGTCGAGGACGTCGAAAGGTACTAGGCGGTTGGGTTTCGCGGGTTTCCTGGTTTTCTTTTTGGCGCGACCTAGTTTGTCTGGTTTTGGCGCCTGGTGCTTGGGCAGTTTGCGGCCGCCGTTCACTTTGTGGTAGTATTCATCGAGAAGTTCGTCGCAGCCCCTGTAGATCAAGAATATAAGTTTAGAAAGAGTATTAAAAAAGAGGAAACCTTCTCGGTCTTGAAAATGACGGGAATGCATACGTCAGATTTTTGTAGGGCTCCCATCCTATTTCATCATATCCTTCCCATTTGATTTTGAATTCCAGCGTGCCTGTGACCTCATTATATCTGTGGTCTAGGATGGCTTCGACAAAGTACTCCTCTTCGCCGTCAGACATGCTGTAGGACCGCTGCTGCTGAATGCGGACGTGATCTGTCTAAGAAAAGACCCGGTAAGTGTGCTGCTGGTAAGTGTGCAACACAACAGACGCCTCGACTGGATAGGTAGAAGGACGAAGCTAGGAGGTAAACAATTTCTGTGTTGAACGCGCCAAACAGGACGAACAATTGCGTCTAAAAAGATTTGCTTGCACCAGTCTGATATCTGATCACCTAGTTAAAAAGAATATAGAAATAGGTCGCGGGTTTTTTGCTTGCCTGCGTGCCTGTCGCGTTATTGTTGGCAGGAGATGGGTTGATCTAAAAATCGATGCCAGGGTCGCGACGGGGTCGCGACGAGGTGACGCGAAGGAGGCGTGTTATGTAATCATGTGATGAATATTATGTAATAGAAAAGAGCGGAAGTATGGTAAAGAGAGAAGAGCAGTGCTTTGTTATTAGATGATCTTTAGAGGCTATAGAGGATGGTTAAGACAGAGACAAGGACTTGTGCAGATGGGGATGGTGGGGGAGGGGAAGGGAGGAGGGGAGATTAGTAAATGGCGGGAGAAGATTCGCTGGAGGAGGAAGCGAGCGAGGATGAGATCCGAAGCCGAATGCGAGGTGGGTTTATGATAAAGCGAGAGCAGAGTGCGAGACGGAGTCTGAGTGTTAAACAGTCGAGATTATGAGAAATACAATAACAAAACAGACCAAACAACAGAAGAAGGCGGACGAGCAGAGTCCGGCAGGTTTGTGAGTGAATTTAAGGGCTTTGAGGCGGTGAAGAGAAAGAAAGCGAAGAAAGCGCAGAGTTGAGCGGGTTCCTGTTTTGCTATTGTCCCGAGCCCCTCACCTTCCACTTCGCTTCTTCTCCTCCTCTGTTCGGTCTTCGTCCTCTTTTCTTTCCCTTCCTCACCTCCACCGCCCAGCCCGTCCGCTTTTTGTCTCCTCCTGTTCTGTCTTTTATATATATAATTATAACTCATCTATAACAATGTCTACCGGCGAATACATCTCCTTGGCCGACGTCCAGAGCCACAACTCCAAGGAAGACCTCTACATGGTCATCGATGGAAAGGTCTACGACTGCACAAAGTTCATCGACGAGCACCCGTACGTCATCTCTGATATCAGTCGACTGCCGGAAAATTTCCTTTATTTTAACCGCTTGAATTGTTTTCTATAGAGGTGGTGAGGAAGTCCTGCTCGACTGTGGTGGCACTGACGCGACCGATGCATTCGAGGTATGTCTCTCACTCGCTCTTTTTTTGTCCGGCATTCTATCTTTGACTTTTCCTCCTCGCCCACCTTGTTCTTTTACTAGGATCTTTGACTAAAAGGGTGGTATTTGTTGTAGGATGTCGGTCACTCTGATGATGCGCGATCGCTTCTTCCTAACATGCTCGTCGGAGAGCTCGATCCTGCTGTACGATTCTTTACTATCATCTCGCAATCATTGAATCTGTGCCCATCTAACCCAAACTACAGGAGGCTGCCTCGTCGTCAAAGTCCAAGCCCAACACTACTACTGCCAGCTCTTCCGGATCTTCTTCTCCGTACGCCGATCCAGTTTTTTCCCCCGACCCAAAATCTGCCCGAGTCTACTAACATCACCCCTCTTCTGTTATAGCAACTTTGTCACAATCGCCGGTTTCGTGATCATGGCTGTCGCTGGATACATTGCTTACTTGCAGACCGTCGCTGCGAAGTCCGAGTAGGAAGTTTTATCGCTTAATTTACTATAATCACCGCTCCCGTGCGACTGGCGCGTTCAGCCTTGCTCAGTATAGTGTGATCTCTGGCAGCGACGGGAAGGAGCGGATGGGATTTAAGACTATGAATATACGTTAAACATACAGAACAATGAATTGGTAGAAGTAAATCACGTTGGATTGTCATGATGAACGGATCGGGACGCGTTTTTTGGAGAACTGTGGGTTTTTCTCCGCGAGCTTTTTTTTTTATTTTTTTCTCTTCCCCAGTATTTGCTTCACACCTTTGCGCTTTTTTGCTTTCATACGATAGCGTCAGTTGATTTAATGATGTCTGTTACTTTGCTCATTCTGTGTTTTTTACATCCGTTCTCTAATTGACGCGAAGATAGCGCATATCGGTCTACAAACAGTCCCTGATCACATCCTCGCGCTCTGCGGTCTAACAAGTCCGTCTTTGATCTGCGGTTCACGTGCACTGGGCTTTTTCCGGGGCAACTCAGCGGAGGGCGCATTAGTAATAGCAGGCAGGTGTGCGGAGCAAAAGACGCAGACGGGAAAGGAAAGCGAAGACGGGAGAATGTGGGGAAGGAGAGAGTCAGATAGAGAGCCGAGGAGCCGGCGGACGGGGGCCAAGGACACCGATAAGGAACCGCGCGAGCGGACTGACTTCTGGAGTGGTTAATTAATTATTCCTTGCTGACTGAGCACTTAGTCGGCAGATGACAAACGTGACAAATATGTTATGTAATATAATTATATCGAGCGTGGCTGGCAGATCTGAACAATCCCTGCTTCTGTTCTGCCCCAAACTACAGCTGCCCAGCCTTCTTCCTCTGATTCTACCACCTCTTGTTCCGTCTTCACCGCTTTCTCTTCTGCTCATACCCGTTCTCCTGCTTCTGCTGCCACCACCCTTGTCTCTCTCTACCCTGCCTCCCCAATATCGCTCCTACTCTCTCCAGCCTCCTCATACCCGCTGTCTCAGCACTGCCTCTCTTTCTACTATATATCCAGCGCACTCCCTTCCTCATCATGATCTTCTTGCTGTATACTCATTTTTCTGTACATACACACACGCAATGGCCAAACTGGACCTCAACCGCCTGATTCTCTACGCTCTCCGAGCTGCGCAGCTCGTGTTCTCCGTCATCATCCTCGCAGACATAAGTTATCAAGTCCAAGTGCTCCAGCGCGCAGGCAGCACATCCTTCCCCGCCGGCTATGTCGTCACGATGGTTGCCTGCTGTCTCTCTCTTCTCACAATCGGAATCTGTCTCGTCCTGACTACGGCGGGCACTAGCATGTGGAAGATGTTTATCTGGGACATAATCCTTGCCATTCTGTTTGCTGTTGCCTTTGTCGTCACTCTCGAAGAGATCAAGGACTCCATCGATTACTGCACATGGGACCAGTTGAATCCCTTTACCGCAAATGACTGTCCGCGTCTGCGGGCAGCCATGATATTTTCCCTCGTCCTCGCGTACGTCTAATTTCATCCATGCCTCGGATCCATCTAAGATCTCTCACTAACCGTTTTTCATCTATATAGTGGTCTATGGGCGCTCAACGCAGCATACCGAATCATGGTACGGCAAAAAGCTCCCGCACCTCTTCCCCCAAAGGACGTCTAAGCCGTGACATGGTTCCGAGCGTCAGTTTTAATTAGCGGGCTACTCACCTATAGATATTTAACGTTGGAGTTCTTTTCGCTCGCGGTGGTGCTACTTTTTGCTTTGTGATAATTTCTTTCATTTTATGTGGCGCCTTCTTGGTAATGGATTCATTTGCTCTTTTTTTGCTCTCTCATTTCGCTTCGTCTTCTGCTTTCTTTCTCAAAATCTCTTCCACAACCGCAACCTTGTCGGTGAATGATTGCTTCTTGTCAACTCTACATAATACACGCGGTTAAATAAAATTCACTCTGAACTGGCCCAAATTGTAAGAATCACTACTCACCTAGTTCCAACCCTTATATCAGACTGCGCGCGGGGAACCCCAAGCTTATGAATCAGCTCGTGCGCTTTCCCAATCAACGTCATAACCTCGTCCCACGGCCCTTCGACCGTCGTCCCGGCGGAGTGCATCGCGTACTTGAGTCCCGAGCTTCGGATCAGCACCTGCACTTCGGCAATGTACTTTGACACCGATGCGGTTTCTGTTCCCATCTGGTTGTGGGAAAAATAAATGGGTTAGTAGTCTGTTTGGATCAATGCGGATGATGATGGGTATCGGTAGCTGCTCACCGGGATCAAGCAGAAATCAGCGCTGCACTTCAAATCAACACCCATTGTTCTCTGTCAGCTCGTATCTGAATTGAAGAACTATAATTCGTGTCGGTGGACCTGCTTCGATTTGAGACGCGGGTCGGATTCAATTCGATGCAGAACGAGAACTCAAGAGTGTGATGCGAGACCTGTCTATGGGCTGTGCGGCTTCGAATTGACTTTTTCTCCATCTTCATATAATTTACAGTAAACACTTGAAAGTCCCAAAAATACACGAAAAACCCCGGATCAACAAAACAACATATCATACAACAACATCCTCGCCACCGTCTGCGCCCGAATGATACCATCCTTCACTGACCCAGTATCCATCGCCTCTCGCGGCATCATGCTCAACCAACTTCTTCTCAACCACCCACCGCACGATATCCAAAACCTCAGCACCAGTCAATATACAGTGATACCTCCGCCGCAGCTCTCGCTCGGGAACGCCTGGATGCAGCGCGATCGCCATCAAGATCACGTTCACGAACCGCAGAAACACGTCCCCTTTTATCTCCCCGTTCACGTCCACCCACGTCCGACTGCCCGGTCTCACCTTGCCCTCGCTATCGACCGGCACCGGGATCGCGGCTGCAACCCGCGGCAACTCACTGACCGCTGCCGCGCTGCTGCTCCGCAAAACAATGTCGCAATCAAGCTTCTCTCGGTCGATATTTCGCGACGTGTACCCCTCAATCAACGTCCCTGCGTTCACGTTCACGCGCACGAGCTCGACCTGCTCGCGCGAAATCAACTCCAGAATACACACCATCGACCCGTTCGGCGCCAGTCTCGACATCATCATTCCTTTGGACTCTGCAAACACAGACTCGATCTGCCTGTGGAACGCGCACGCCTTCGCCAGCAGGTTCTCGTCCGGCCGCAAGCGCGCCATCGACTGGAATCTTTCCGCAAACATAAAGTTCCGGCCCGGTAGCCGCCGGTCGAGTTCGCGCGCCGCATAGGTTATGCTCCGCTCCTTCTCCATCTCGCCCACGACCTTGGCGCACAGCTCCGCTCCGTAGCTTTCGAGCATCGCCTTGCCCACCGCGGGATTGTACTTTGCCTCGTCTGTAGAGATGATTGACTTGATCAGATGACGGACGTCGTCCGCGAGAGGTGATGCCAACTCTGACGATTCTGAGATACTCTCTCCAGCACCATCGTCACCGTCGTCACAAGGGCATGAAAACGCAGCGTTGACGAGGGCATCCTCAGTCCTAACAGACGACACAAACGTATACATATCGTCAAGCCACGAATGCCGCTCCTCTTCACGAACAAACACAAACTCCTGACCGACATTCGTCTTCTTCAAATCCGTAAACGCACTCACGCTCTCGTCGTCGTCCACAACCTCGATATCGTTCTCCCGCCAGTACTTGACCAGCATCGGCACATCCACATTCTCGAAATCAAGCCCGGGAAATTTGTCTGCCTCGTAGGCGTCGCAAAATACGCGCTCCCACCGATCGGCAATCTTGTTCACTCGCGCTGCACTGCCGAATTCTTTCCGCCGCTTCGACCATACCGCGGCACAGATCTCGACTGAGTACTCCTCTCTCAGCGCATGCGTAACCTTATCCCAGTGTATACTGCGCATCGATCCCCCGTAGAGAGAGCGAATGACGATGATTGTCCTGAATATCTCGTCGAGCTGGGTCTCATTAAGACGATTCGCGAGCCGACTGTTTCGAGTGATCCCTGAAAAGTGTACATCATGTTAGTAAATCAGCGGCGCAGAAAAAGACGCTATAATAGCAGGCACTACATACGTTTAGCCTCATCTCCTGATCCAGACCGTCTGACCCTCTTCCCAGCGCGCTTGAGAGCGTGCTCAGCCAACTCATCACCTAGCTGTCTCTTTTGCCGGCTCTTTGGTGTACCGCCAGACTCGCTCGGCTTGGCCGCAATCGCAAGCGGATGCGCCGCCAGATCGCTCAAAACGCGTGGTTGCTGAACCTTCCTTGGTGCACTCTTTGGTAGTATCGCGTCAGTGCTGTCGCCAGGTAGAATGGGGACCGCTATGGGTCTCTTTGGTCTTCCTCTTCTCGCTCGAGGCATGACCGTCGATGGTTCTCCATCCTCGCCAACCGCGAGCGAGCCTGTACCTATACCACCTTCGGCCTGGCGTTGTCGCATCCGCTTCTTGAGACGCTCCGAAGCTGCCTTCTTCTGTGCTGCATTAAGCTTGGCCGTTGCAAGTGCTTTTTCCGCTCGTCTCTGTACCGCATTTTGTGCTTTCAAAGCATTCACCGGCGTCACTTGATAGAATGAGAAATCGTCTGAGATCACCGTGCGGTCTCCTGGCTTATACTTAAACCTGCTCTCAATCCGCTCTGTAGCTTGTTCCTTCATCTTTTGCACCTCTGGAGAATCAAGATCAAGATGAGGTAGTGCCAGGATCGTGATATTATCGTTCATCCCTCGAGAATCCACGACAGACACCAAGAAGCGTCTAATAAGCTGCTTTTCCACCAGCGCATTTTCGTCTCGCGTCACCGTCTTGCGATCAAGCGTACCCTGCGAGAAGTCGTCACGACTGTCGCGAAGCTTGCGGGTAAGAGCGTTTCCACCTATTATCGCACCGCCGTTCTCGTTGATCAGCTGCATGATATAGTTTTGCCGCGCTGCCGCACCAATCGATGTCTTTACTACCGCTATCGATGGCGAGTCTTCAACAGGTTTGCGACGCAGTTTCTTAGCGTCTTTGTCGGCTGGCCTGGGTGTATTGGCTACAGCCGCGGGTGTAGCTTCAGCCGCTGGTGCTGTAACGCTTGGACTTTGATCGACATTCTTACCCGCATTTTCAGGAATCGTGACTCCAGTTGAAGCGCCTTCTGCTGTCGGAGTCTCAACAGTCACAGCTTCACGACTAACCACCGGTGTGCTAGGCAGTGAGGGCGTCAGTTGAGAGTCTTTTCTGGGCCGTCCTCTCTTCCTTTTCACAGGCTGTTCTGCCAGTGGATTTGATTGTGCGCTGGAAGATGAAGCCTCTACCGCGCCAGCGTGCTCTTGGGTGCTATCGACGGTATGGTTTTGAGCAACTGAGGAAGGTGCGCCGTCAGTAACAGGGAGTTTGCGCGGTCGACCTAGCTTCCGTTCAGATTTGATAGTGTCGCCTTCTTGTCGCTTCTTCTTTGCCGACCGATCTGCCGCAACTGCAAACTGTTAGAAATGTCAACATCATAGCAAAATAACAAGCGACTTACTGGCTCCGTTTTCAACGAATATTGGCCTTTGATATCTCTTTGCGCTGTAGCTCAGCTTAAGGAGCTGCTCTCGGCTGCGATAGACCGAACTCGTTTCGATCGCCGGGAACTGGCCCCATAGCAAATCCGGGTTTTGTCCGACAAATTTGTAGTAGGATGCCATAGTGAAATACCTGAAAAACGATATCCTAGCGGAGTTATCAGTCGCCCTTACGAGACCATAATGTCCAATGCCTCGGGGCTGACCGCTTTTGGATACCTGGTCTCCTGCCTGCGTGCTGCATCGATCAAGCACGGCAGTCAAAGGACGTCGGAAATGGTCGCCTGTGATTTCGCGAGTTATCTCCATTATCGGCTTACCCGCAGACCCGCTTTCGACGGCAGCGTCGTAGATCTGATTCTCGAGGGGGAAGTGACGGCCGAATGTGGGGTAGTCTGTCGCGTTGCCTTGAGCTTCTTCGATATTGTCCCCTTCACTGACCTCGAATCGCTCAACGACCGAATTCTCTTGTGCCTCGGAATCAGAGACGTCGTCCATGTCGTCGTCGTTCCTGTCGATCGTAGAGGTATCAACAGGTTCCTCTTTGATCTCAGCATCGTAATCCTTAATCAGTTGTATACAAAAGTATTTTCTGTTTGAGTCTCCAAAAGCTCGAACGACTGTCACGCGACGAATGTATCCATGATTCTCAAGAACGAGGATACATCCGTCGAATAGCCGTCTCGTGGGCGCTCCAGAGCTCAGTTTCTACATTCAATCTTGGTTAGTATTAAAGCTGACCGCTCAAAATACATAACAACATACCAGCTCTATGCGTAGATCTGTACGCTGTCGAATGCCGTTTTTGGCAGCTTTGAGTTTTTCCATGATCTCTCTTTTGACTTCCGCGGTATCAATAGCTTTGCGCAAGTCTGGCAGACCGCCAAAATCCTGTACTTCGGTTCCTTCACGATAAAATCTGGTATTGATCAGCATAGCAGTTCTACCGCCTGCCTTGCTCGAGAGCACCATGGGGATCTTCTTGACGAGGCCTAGGTTGACTAGGGACGCGATTCGACTGAATAAAGACCGCGGATCCTGTTTTGTGATCTTTGCGGCTTCGATGTTTGTTAGGCCTGCCTCTCGTTTTCTGGTGATTGCGCAGAGAAGGATAAATGGATGTAGTCCGATCTGTAGGATGTATATATTGTCAGTATAGCGCCATGGGAGATTCAAAAACAGAGGATATGCTTACAATTCCGTCTTCCTTTGATGCGCCCGTCAAGGTTCGCCACAGAAGATCTTCAGATACACGAACGCATAGTCTAGTGCCGTACTTTTCCAGCAGCGTTGGAAGTTCTGACAAGTCTTCCGACGCGGGATCAAGGTATGTCTGCAGACAATAAAACAGTGTCAGTTTCTCGCCAGCCAACTCAACATCTCCTTGTGAATTTTTCAAGAAATCTTCGTACCGTCTCGCCGTCTTCGTCTTCGCTCTTGACACCAACAGATAGCTCATCGGCTCGACTTTGTAGCCATCTCCAGATCGTACTCTTCAGCGCGTCGTCAAGCGGATCAACTTTTTCTCTCGCAAATTCCCATAATCGTTCAATAGCAGATCCTAATTTTCAAAAAAACGCAGTCAAGTTAGTCATTGGAGATTGACTGCAAGCTGTGGGGTAAGAACTCGCGCACCTTCGATGCCGTCGAGCGCGACCTGCTCAATCACGTAGGAGACGATTTCATCGGCAGTCGACATTGCTCGGCAGTTACGACATATGCAAGATTCGGCGCGGTCGTTTCAGCCAGCTGTTATACAGGCCGATTGTTTTTCACTCAATGGGGGGGTGGTTTGTTTATATATTTCAAATCGAATATTGAACACAGTGTAGATACGAGCGCGCGGCTGGGTTGAATTTGAGTTGGGAGAAATTGGCGAGGTCTTTCAAAGAACCACTCCCAAATCTTTGTGCTTCTCACCATCATTCTTGCAATCCAACGCGAATCAGACAGCTCTGCGATCCGTCCACGACACTGAAAAATCTCACAATATATTCACTTGAATTTGAAAAATCAGTAATCAGGAACGATGGCGACCGAATCACAGCCGAGTCAACCGGTTACAACCGAGGCCGCAATTAAGGCGCTGACTGGAGCTGCTCAAGACGCAGTGGTAAGATTCGATGACTCGACCTTTGTACAGAAGCGAAACGTGGATCGGCTGGATAGAATTACTAACTGTGCCGGAAATCACAATAGGACTCGGACGACTATATCACATACTCAACATTGCTTGACATATACCTGGAAGACCCCGAGCGATACAGCGAGTCAGATCGAGTCAAAATTCTGCAGGCACTGGAAGACATTCTTCGCAAAAATGTGAGTTTTTGAATACTCGAGTAAACCACAGGTCAGCATGCTAACGATGAATATCTAGGAAACGCTACTCTCCTATGTGGCTTGGGATCTTCCCGTACTACTACTGCCGTACCTTGCCTCGGACGATCCTTTCGATCAGGTAGCTGCTGCTAAGCACCCTACCCCGCGCAAGTCGACGCTTCGATTATTCAACCTCATTGCCGAGAAAGGCAACGCAAAGGAACTCTTCTTGAAGGCAATTGAGGCGCTTTCTACTCTTACCGTCGATTTTTCGCCTGACGCTACTCCGGAGAAGAACCTCGACAGTGAGAAGTTGTTTGTACTGAAGTTTTATGCGCTTTTTGAGGTGATCATCTCAGGTGAGCTTGTACTGTACATTAAACACCCAAAAGAGAAGTCAGAAGCTAACTGCTGGTTATAGTCACTCGGCGGATCACCACCCAATACCCATCCCGATTCCTCACTGCCTCCTCTACCGCTTTGCTCTCATTTTTCTCGTCACATGTCGACGAGCTAAGCGATCAGTCACTGCCCGTGCTTTTGCGCAGACTATACCTATTTTCCCGAGATTACGTTCCACCACCTTCAAAGTCTCCGGTTGATAGCGAGGAGGAAGCGCTCCAGCGACGAATGCTGCAAAGCTATGTCACGCATATGGTTGAGATCATGCTCCGTAACCGCAGCGTGGACTGGAGCCGGCGTTACTTTGCGGCAATCAAGCCTGGTCTTGAGGTCATACCGGTCAAGGAGCGCGAACGACCAGTTACGTTCGAAGGAGCAGTGTCTGCGAGTATAACCGAGATGCTCGAGCGATTTATGCAGCTGACTCTGTCGTACGATATCGAGCCCGTGGAGTTCCAAGCCACTATCCTTCAGGAACCTCCAGAGCTTGAGCCCGAGAACGAAGACGAGATCGATCCCAGTTTCCCTGCTGCGCCGACCTCTAACGAGTCGATTCCGTACTCTGCTGAAGGATGCCTGCTTCTGTTGGCCGAGCACCTGATCTCCGAGCCGAGCATGAAGATCAACTTTACGTTCCCTGAGATTATCCAGATAACTAAACGCTTCGTTCTTCGCGAAGAGGGAGGCACGCCGGGAGCTGCAGTCTGCGACGCTATCGGATTTTTCGGATGGCGGTTCCTGAGACAGGTCACCAGAGAGCAGATCGAAGCTGTGAGCACCGAGGATTTCAATGGATATCTTCAGGTCCTGACCTCTTTGTCAGCGACATCACCTCATCCGCCAGTGCGATATCTGTTCCATACTCTGGTTGTTCACCTGCTGTCGCGAGCCGAGCCTGAGAGAGCATATGGATATATCATCGACACTCTGCAGTTCTGTCCCTTTGAAAATGTGCGCGGTGCTTTTGTCCTGGTGCTGAAAGAGTTTCTCTACGTGCCTTCTAACACCGAAAAGCCAACAAGCGACGACAAGGTGGTATACGACGAGGCCAAACGAGAGCAAGTTGAGGAGCTGATCCAGACGTGCGTGAGTGATATCGAAAACAGCCCCGGCCTGTTACTAGACGAGAAGTTCCCAACCCTGCTCGCATGGGTGAACAACTTCCTCCCGATAATCGGCGGCAGCAAGAGTCTTTTAGAAGACATTCTTCCACGACTCAAAAAGCTGATAGAGC
Source organism: Myxozyma melibiosi (assembly GCF_037950935.1). NCBI lineage: Eukaryota > Fungi > Ascomycota > Lipomycetes > Lipomycetales > Lipomycetaceae > Myxozyma > Myxozyma melibiosi. The sequence continues at coordinate 2,076,912 of NW_027042915.1, read as the reverse complement.
AAGACAAGGCCGCGGCGAAGAAGGACTCAGACGTAGACGAGACCGACGAACGGACAGTGCGGGCCGGGATCCTGAGCTCGGGACTCGAGCTCTTGACGAGTGGCGAGCTTGGAATTTCAGACAAGTTGTCGGCGCTGGCTGTGTCGGACTCGGAAAAGACGCCTGTGCCGACGGGGACTACGACGCCTACTGGGGGAAAGTAAAATATTGCTGGTTCTATGCAGGCGCTACTTAGAAGAGACCTAGGGAGTTGTACACGCTGTCTTTTGATTATTGTTAATTGTTAAATCTGTTTGAGCTTGTTTTTGGATAAGTTTCTATTTATTTTTCTAGCGACTACGAATAATAAGGCGTTTCTACGTACTTTGTACTCTGACACCCTTGTTGCCTCGCAGGTGGCCAATATAATAACAACAACCATCAGCAAAACAATGAGCATATAGAGAATAGAGACCACATTTGGATAATGAAAGCACAGGCTCTTTATCTGCAGCACAGGTCTGCGCGGCCAGGAGGAGTGGCCCTTGTTTGGGAGAGTAGATGTAGGTGTGTGGCCTTGTGAGGCAGCGGCTCGTTCAGGTTATGAGTGATGACGTAGCAACCCTGACGCGCGCAACCATCCTCACCAGCTTCCACTCCTTCACAGCGCCGGCTACTGAACAACAGGGCTATCACCGTCCTTGTGTTTTTAGAAAGATAGGCTGTGACGGAAGAAAAAAATAAGCATGGCAGACTGTTCACTTAGTCGTTCTCTTACAAGGAGTGCGGCCGTGGTGGGTGACTGAGTGATGCCATGTGGCAGTGTGAGATTCAACAAGGACCTGATCATCATCCCTCCTTATCAAGATGGAGACAACGATCCACGGTGACTATATATCCACGACATTTTCCTGTTTGACAATGCCTTACCTTTTGTTTTCTACCTCTTTGGACTGATCTTCTTGCCGACACCTGGACTCTGATAATACCGCTTGCACGCAATGGCTTCTGACGCAACGACACCGGCGACTGGGGGTGACTCGGTCACCCAGAACCTGAACCTCTACTTCCGCTCCGCAGATATGGGATACGTGATAGTATGCAGTGCGATGGTATTTCTCATGGTTCCCGGCCTCGGATTTCTGTACTCTGGCCTCGCTCGCCGCAAGTCCGCACTCTCGATGATTTGGGTCTGTTTGGCTGGCTCGTGTGTGGCCCTTGTTCAGTGGTTTTTCTGGGGCTACTCGCTTGCCTTCTCGCCGACTGCGTCTAACGCGTTCATTGGCGACCTTCACGCCATCGGTCTGCGCAACGTCCTTGCTGCCGCTTCGGTCGGGACGACTTTGATTCCCGAGTTGCTGTTCGCAATGTACCAGGGCTTGTTCTGCGCCGTCACCGTCGCGATCATCATGGGTGCAGTCACCGAGCGCGGCCGTCTTCTCCCGGCGATTGTGTTTTCTTTCGTTTGGTCGACAATCGTCTACTGCCCGATCGCGTACTGGATCTGGAACCCGAACGGCTGGGCAAACAAGTGGGGAGTCTTTGACTACGCCGGCGGCGGCCCTGTCGAGATCGGCTCCGGTCTCGCGGGTCTCGCGTACTCGCTCGTCCTCGGCCGTCGCTCGGAGAAACTCCTGGTCAACTTCCGCCCGCACAACGTCTCGCTCGTGTCGCTCGGCACCGCTCTGCTCTGGTTCGGATGGCTCGGATTTAACGGCGGCTCGTCCTTCGGCGCCAACCTGCGCGCCATCTACGCGTGCTGGAACTCGATCCTGACCGCCGCCTTTGCCGCGCTCTCGTGGTGTCTGATGGACTACCGGCTCGAGAAGAAATGGTCGACCGTCGCGCTTTGCTCGGGTATCATCTCGGGCCTGGTCGCAGCCACGCCTGCCTCGGGCTTGATCCCCTTGTGGGCCTCGGTCGCGCTCGGCGTGTTCTCCGGCATCGCATGCAACCTGTCCACCGAGCTCAAGTTTGTCTTCAAGATCGACGACGCGCTCGACATCTTCGCCGAGCACGGCGTCGCGGGCATCATCGGCCTTCTCTGGTGCGGTTTCTTCGCGACCGACTACGTCATCGGCCTCGACGGCGTCAACCTCCGCGCCACGGGCGCAGGACTCAACGGCAACTGGAGCGCGCTGTACAAGCAGCTCGCCTACGTGTGCGCCTGCTCGGGCTACGTCTTTGCAATGACCTGCCTGATCTGCTTCGTGCTCGACCACATCCCGGGCCTTAAGTTGCGCGCGGACGAGAACGCCGAGCTGCTCGGCATGGACGAGGACCAGATCGGCGAGTTTGCGTACGACTACGTCGAAGTCCGCCGCGACTTCCTCGCGTGGTCGTCGCCGCAGGTGGTCGAGAGCTCGGAGGAGTATGCCGAGAGCAGTAAGCACCGGGATGATAGCATCGAGAAGGATCAGAAAGAGGCGGCTTCTAGCGCGCAGTCTTTTGTCGTCTCGGATGGTGCTGAGCAGTGATTTTTTTGTTGTTTTCTTTTGCTAGTTTTTTGATGTTTTCTTTTGCTTGTTTTTTGTTTTTTGATTTTTGATTTTACTTTGGGTGTTTTTGGTGATTTTTCTTTTGTGCTTTTTTTCTGTTTTTTTCTCTTTTTGTGAATATTCTATATTGTTTTGTTTGTTTGCGTACATGATCTAGTTAATAAAAGTGAATAAAACCCATGTGCAAAGACGGGCAGCAAAACCTGGTACTCCAAGAACAAAAATGACACTCTGCAACCTTACAAAAACCGAGCTTTTTTTCTTTAATGGCTCCAGACTCTCGACTGGAATTCATGGACATGAGACTTAGAAAGTAAACAAACCGCCTCTCTTCTTGCCCAGCGGATACACCACCAGCGTCGAGACAAACAGTCCAACGACGATACCGATACTGACTTGGATCATGCTGAACCCGACAGACCACATACTGGCGGTCGAGTCAGCGCTTGTCGTGGTCGCGGTCGCGGTCGCGGAGATTGTGAGCGTGGTGTAGGACGTGAGCGTGGTGCTCGCGTAGACGTAGGTCGAGGTGATTGTCGTCTCGGTCACGTTCGCGTCCGAGACAATCATATCCGCGACCGCGATTCCGGAGATCAACGAGCCCTGGGACGCGAGACCGGAGGGGACTTGCACGAAGATGGCGGGTAGCATGGCTGCGAACGCGAGACCGTGGCCGAGGCGCGAGTAGAGGTTTCCTGTGATTCCGATAACGAGCGCGCCGATGGCGGACGCGAGCTCGGATGAGTTTTTGAAGTGCAGGTTGGAGAAGTAGGAGACCACGTAGCCGCAGCCGGAGATCAGGACCATGATTGGGATCTGCCGGTAGTGTGCCTGGTTGACGAGGGCGAGGCCGATCGTGAACAGAGGCACAAAGATGAAGCGGAACCAGGGTGAGAGACTGGTGGTGCACTCTGTCCGCGATGTCGCGTTATGATCCATCCATCCGTAGACTGCTGCGCCGAGAGTGATTCCGAATCCCAAAAATACTGTTTGTTTAAATAGAAACTGTTAGCATATGCACCAAAGACTTAGAAAGAAAAAGTACACGTACGTGAGTAGATAATTGCATAAAACATGCGAACAGCGCCGGCAACGATGTTCTTCGACTGCAGCTCCAGAGCGCCGCAGAGAATGATATAACCCGGCAAGATCAGAGCTAGCGCACCCTGCGTGACGGCCGCGAAGCAAAAAAGATTGACGTCGTCGATTGAACCAAACGCACGGCCTAAGAAACTGACGACGATGGCGGCGGAGATTTCAAAGACGTTCGAGTACAGATCTGAGCGCGGCGCGACGACGAGTTGCAGGAAACCGACGATACAGCCCAAGACGAAGGCGATCGGCATGTCGATCCAGCGACCGCTGAAGGCAAACGGGGCCACCATCGCAGAAGAGAATCCAAAGATGAGAACGCAAAGGTATCTGTGGTACAGGTTCTTGGCCTTCATGACCTCATCGAGGCGCTGCATTGCCTCCTCCACGCCAATGATATCGTGAACGACTTCCTTGTAAATCAGATGCGTGAGGTGCAGTCTTCCCAAGTCCACGCCCTGAGTGACGCGCACGAGCTGCATCTCGGAAGTATGCGTGGAGACATCACCGAACGAGACAATCATGCAACCGGGGATGTAAAGAAACTGGCCATCAATCTCAAGTACTCGCGAGGTCATCTTCATGTATTCTTCCAGTCTGTGCGTAGGCGCGCCGTAGAGCATGAGAGCGCGGCAAAGCTTGAGGATAAACCGCTGTCGCTGCAAAACTTCAGCAATATGCACAGTAATGCGGATCTGATCCTCGAGACGCTGCTTGTGTTTCCTGCTTGCTCTGACGCGCGACGACAGATGGGGGCCGTGGAGATGGCCTTGGCTAGACGAATGATGGAGGGACGGACGACCTTCTTCTTTGTCTTTTTTGGACGAGCCTACTCCCATGAGACCGGCAAGGGAGGAGGTAGACGCGTTGGCGGACCTGCTGTACCATTTACGCGTCGGGGTGGTGCGTCCGGAAGGAGGAGTGGAAGGGTGGGAGTTTATGGTGGTGTCGAGGGAGACGCGCGAGGAGTTGGCGCCCGGGTCGTGGTTGTTGTAGAGACGGAGAAGAGAGGAGAGAATACCATTTTTGACGTGCGAAGGAGGCGGGACGTACTCGTCGTGCTCGACGGGGGTGACCTGGCCTGACTGCAGGTCGTTGAGATCGTTTTCGACCATGAAGCCCTCGCCGGGGGTAGTTTCCATAGAACTCAGGTTTCCGGTATGAGCGTGCACGAGCTGGCGCGCGGTTTCGGTGAGCTCGTCATTGTCGAGGGCGAGGCTGCGGTTGACTTTCTCGAGGTCGATGGTCTGGCCTGCGTCATCGCGCGCGATGGGCGATGGTGGCTCGATGCGGATCTGCGTGACGTTGTTGTTGTTGTTGTTGTCGTCGTCGTGTCCGGATTTCTCGCGGACGGGGGAGGTAGAGCGGGAGTTTGGAGCCGAGCGGGAGCCGGACTGGGCGATAGCGTAGCGCAGTTTGCGGTAGGTGTCGTCGTCGAGCTCGACGCCGGAGGAAGAAGGTTTTTCATCTTCGTCTTCTTCGACGAGGACGTCGTGGGTGGAGAGAGAGCCCATGGTGGGGACGACGAGACTGCTGGTGGATTCGTTCGGGGTGTACTCCGGGGAGCCGAAGGTGATTGCAGCGGTTCTGACGCGTTCGGCGGAGGAAGTGCGCGGAGGCATGCCAGGTCGGCGAAGGGTTGATGGATCAGAGGCATCGTCGTTGGGATAGTGGACTTCGTTTGGGTTGTTGTCGACGGGGAAACGGACGCGGAGGTTCGGGGAGCGCAGAGGACCGGGGGAGACGCCGCGCTCGCGGGAGTGAGAGCGGGAGCGAGGGGCGAGGGAGGAGCGGAGAGGGAGAGGAGGAGGACGAGTGCGGGCGCGCGCGCGCTCTGCGGGCGGCGTGGAGATGGCGGAGGAGGGCGGCGAGGGAGTTTCAGCGGAGGAGGGCGGACCGTCTGCCATGGCTGTGAAGAGAGGAGGAGGGAAGAGGAGGAGGGAGAAGAAAGATGAGGAAGAGGAAGAGGAGGTAGAAGAAGAGGAGGAGGAGGTAAAAGAGGGTCCAGGTACCTGATGTCAATAAACCTCGAGATCATTCTCAGCGAGCGACGGTTTGACCACCGCCGCAGGAAAAAACCTTAAACGGTTGGCGACCGGCCGTTAAGAGAGCCGAAGAGGGAGAACCTAAAGAGGAAATAGAATAGGAAGAGAAGATGATATAAAGAGAATAATAGAATAAGAGAATATATGCTGGTATTCACTACTAATATCTACTACTCCTCTACTACTCCCTTCACTATCTTCCCATCTAATCTCAACTCTACGGCTTAGCTGCAGTAGCTGCATTACCGGCGCATTGCCCTCAAGCCAAGTACGTCATCCTCCACCGGCCTTGTTTCAGCCTAAAAGATCTTCCCCGACCCTCCGACTCAACGCTCGTCCAGAATGCAATCGTAATTTCTATTTATGCCGCTCAAACCGCTCAGAATAGACGTAAATGTAAACTAGAAACAAAACACAATAAAAGCAAAGAAAACAACTGCATTTCTGCCTTCTTACTCCTCATGTTGCCTCAGCTGTTGCCTCCACCGCCTCGCTGCTGCTGCTCGCGGTCAGACCCCAGGCCTCTCTCACGTCCTCATACTCAACCTCGGGCAGCTCCACCAACACCTTCCCCCGTTCCTTCCTCCCCTCGTCCTTCGTAGCCAGCCTCGACACCCCGACCTTCCAGAAATTGAGATCCGCGTGCACCGGCTTCTTCAGCTCCTCAATCGTGATCGGAATCATCGGCTGACGCGTCGGAAGCTTCTCTGCCACATTCGCCCCGCTCCCGCCCCCGACCGCCGGCGACGCCTTCGAGCCTGCGACAACCTTGTACTCGTCAAACGCAACGTTGTAGGGCGCCGGACTTGGCGTTCTCTTGTCGCCCGACAGACTCGCGGTCTTCCTATGCCCTTTCTTCTTCCCTTGCTGCTGCTGCTGCTTGTTGCTCCCAGGGCTCTCCGCACCGCTGCTGCCGACTCCGTAGAACGAAGCAGGCGAGCCCATTCTCGCCGGAGAGGCTGTCGCAGAGTACTGCATCGCATCCGGCGTATGCGTCGCCGCCGGCACATACCAGTAATTACCGTCCTGGTCTTGCATGTACGGCTGAGTCTGGGGATAGTACTGCATCGGATGTCCACCATAATACGTCTGCTGCTGCTGCTGTTGTTGCTGTTGCTGCTGCTGGGCGTTTTGGTACATTGCCACCTGTATTTTCTGCTGCTGCTGCGCAATGTACATGCTCGTCGCCAACAATTCCTGCTGCTTAGCATGAAGCGCGGCGTACACCTGAGGATCTGTCGTCGCCTCGTCCGTGTACGCGACTGGCGTGCCAGGACCAGTGTAGACAGCAGCCGTAGGCGACAGCCCATCAAACTGCTGCTGCCGCTGCGGAGAGTAGTGACGGTATGACTGGTTTCCGGTTTTCGCGCCCACAGCCGGTCCTGTGCCGTTCACACCAGGAGGGAATGGCGTCCGCGGTGGCCGCTGGTATCCGTCCTGCGACCGCCCGTTGTTGCGTTTCTGAAAGCCTGGAGACGCTGAGAATGAGACACCTTCGTTCTTCTGCTGCTGCTGCTGTTGCTGCTGCTGTTGCTGCTCGGAGTCGACTTGGATAGGAGGCGGACGATGGCGCGGGACAAAGGCCGGAGCCACGGGATTCGTAGATGACATGACTGCTTCCTGATGCGATGTGTTTTGAAATGCCGACCCAAATATGATATGACCGAGAGGAGTATGATACAATCAAGCGAGAAATATGATTAAACTGAAATGCGCCAAAATAAAGAGATATGAAAAGAAATAGGAGCTACAAATGAGATGCAAGAAGACAAGACAGATTGAGAATGGAAGAAGGATTGTACAGTACAGAAACAAACAGACCAGAACAAAAACAAACAAACAAGATCAAAGAAATAGAAGAAAGAAAGAGAGAAAGGAAACAAAAGAGAGAAATAAGAGGAAGACGAAGACAGAGACCGAGAACAAGGAAGAAAAGGCGCAGGGGTAATTTGCCCCCCACCGCTCGGACCGCCTCCGTCAAAGTCATGTGACCACGTCAGATCAGATCTGGTTCTTGTATTTCTTTGCATCTGTTCACTTATTCTCAGTTCTTATCAAATGTGTTTGTTGTTTATTGTTTTCTGTTTGTAAAGAAATAACTGTATAATCTGTTAAATCTGTGTAGACTCAGTTCTTGCGCGAACCGAATCTGCTGCCAGTTTTGCGGAGTCTGCGACGGTCTTGCAAGCATTAACAAGACTATATTGCAGTTGACATAACAAAACATCAGCTGTAATCTTCTCTAATACTTCTCAACACCTTCTCTATCTACTATTCTCTCAACAGATTATTCTCAAACAGTTAACCAAATCAGAATACACTCATTACCTAATCCATCTTCACCACTGACACATCCACTAAGCCGCACCTCGATTTTTTTTTCTCCCAACTATTTTCACCAGCTCTTCCTGCCAATACCTGATCCACCACATCCAACAACCACGCTTCCTCACAAACGACACGGGCCAAAAGATGTCGAAAGTCAACACGCTTGTCGTTGACGCCGGTCCGCTTATTATAAACGGCTACTCCGCCTTCGCGAGCCTTGCTGATGAATTCCTTACCACTCCGTCCGTGTACAACGAAATCCGAGACGAGCGCGCGAGGCAGAACTTGTTGCTTTGGGGAGATCGTCTGGTTGTTCGCCAGCCGAACGCAAAGTATTTACAGATTGGTGAGCTCTTCGTTCAATATAAGTTGGTCAACGTCTTGCAACAACGCACTAACAACCACAAACAGTCTCTGATTTCGCCCGCAAAACCGGCGACTACGCAGTTCTGAGCTCGACAGATTTGCAAATCATCGCGCTCACCTACGAGTTAGAATGCGAGAAGAACGGCGGCGATTGGCGGCTTCGGTCGCGACCGGGTCAACAGGCGACCAACGGGGCAAGCACACAGTCTAACTCCGCCGAGCAGCAAGTTGAGCAGACTGCCCAATCTCTTGAGAATCTGAAGGTTGAGGATGAGAGTAATGGAGCTGCTGCTGCTACTGATAGTGAAACCAAAGAGGCTGAGCCAGTGGATGATGGGTGGAACACTATTTCACGGAAAACCCGCAACACTAAGAAGAAACAGCACAAAAACTACCTGCCGCAAAAGGAGTTTGCTGGCGCTTCACCATTCAAAGCTGTGCCTGAACCAGTAGTCGAAGAAGTCCGCGTTCCCAGCGCTCAATCAGAGGCGGTCGAACACACTCCAGACACCGACCCTGCCGACGCCGACGCCGACGCCGACATTCGCCCGGAAGACGCTGTCGACGCTGACGAGCACGACAGTTTTAGTGAAGACGAAGACGACGACGGCGAGGGCTGGATCACACCCGAAACCCTGCATCACCAGCAAGTCCTCGACGGGACCGTCGACGCTGCCGCGCCAGGATCCACCGAACCGACCGTGCTGAAAGTCGGCATGGCCTCGGGCGATTTCGCAATGCAGAACGTTGCTCTCCAGATCGGCTTGAACGTCATCAACCCGCAGTCCGGATATCAGATCAAGAAAATCAGAAGCTGGATGCTGCGCTGCCACGCCTGCTTCTTCCTCACGCCTCCGCCGACCGGCGACAAGCCGCGTCAATTCTGTCCTCGCTGCGGCGGCGCGACGTTGCTGCGCTGCACTGTGACTACATCTGCCGAGACGGGTAAGGTGCAGGTTCACTTGAAGCGGAATTTCCAGTGGTCGCACAGAGGAAATAGATATAGCATACCGACTCCTCAAAGCAAGCAAAACCGACGAACAGGAGGCGAGGGGGCAGAAGAAATCCTGCTGAGGTGAGATTATGAGATTTCGATTTCACGATAGTTTAAGAAATCATTTGGCTAACTTTTGAATATAGGGAGGATCAAAAAGAATATCTAAAGGCAGTCAAGAACGACGCCTGGCAAAAGCGACATAACCAAAAGATGCTAGACGAGTGGATCGGCGGAGCGAGCGATACTCTTGGCTCGCCGTTCGCCAGCGGGTCATACAAGCGTGACAACACCACGAAATCGGGCGTTAAAGTGGGGAAGAGTAGGTACGTGAACGAGAGACGGAGGAAGTGAGCATGTGCTGTGTAGTTTAGGATGGCTCTTTTGTATGCCGGGTTGGTAGATAGAATGGTTTAATAGTACGTCATAACGGGCCCTTGAGACTTGCTTTCCACGAATCTATATATCGCGTAATGGTGTTTTGTAGCCTGATGAAATTCCTATTTGCAAATACTAGTGCATAAATACAAGATCCAATATCCATCTGCCTCGCGACACAAGTCACAACTCATGCCACCAAGTTCTCGAATCCTTCTCTGATCTTGCAATACATTCAGAGAAAAGACAAGCCTGATTCTTTGTGTATATTTTTGACTCCCAACTCATCTGCCGTCTTGATATCGTACAACGCCTCGATGGCTTTCAAAAACTGCCTCCGTGTTTAATATTTCATCTCCGCTAGAGTATTCAAACCGTCGTTAGCACAAACCCACCCAAACCACTAAATAAAAGAAGCAATACAGAGTAAGCTACATACCCTGCTGAGTGAGCAAAAGACCAAATCTCTTCTTCAAAGTAACTCGCTGCCGCGAGTACTTGTCATCGGGCGAAAACCGGGCCGGGTGCGCGGACTTGGTGATCAGCCCGGTCGCGGTCGTCTTCTTCAGTGTGTACTGACGCTTGCCGTCAGATCCGGTGGTGTACATGAGATGCATGGCGGGTTCTCTATGGGCTTTTGGAGGTGGTTGCTGTGTCTGGTTGATCAGGTTTAAAAAAGAAAAATTTATTTTTCTGATGGGTTTGGGAGGTGGAAGATACAACACCCTCGAGCTTACAGGACTACATTGAAACCTTACTGACCGCCATAGTTAACTGGAATCTACAGTTTTATGACTAGAAAATAGCATAGATTATTTTAGCATCACCGCTCAGCACAGCTTCGGATTCCCGTACTTCTTAGCATACATCCCAAGCGCCTTGATCAAGAAATAGAACTTGTAGTTCGGATACTCAATCATGCAGCTCCGGTTGAACACGCCCTCGATACCTTCCTGCAGCCACTCTCCGTTCGCCTTCTGCCGACTCATGAGCAGCTTGATGCCGCGAGTAATGACCTCCACGTCTGGGTAGTCTGCTAGCATTAGCGCGATGCAGGCCCATGCGGTGTTTACAACTTGGGTTTGTTCGTGGGAGACGTAGGTCACGGTTTCGCAGGACTGTGTAGAAAAAAAAGTCAGTACTGTGCTGTCGATATCGAGCTCTATAGATTGTGGACATACCCGATAGCTCTCACCCCAGCCACCATCCTCCTCCTGCCTCTTGGCCAGAAAGTGACATCCCTTGCGGATCCACTCGCTGTTTTCGTAATTCTCGCCCTGGTACGATAACGCCTCGATGGCAAACATCCCCGCGTAAGTATAGCAGATTCCCCATGATCCGTACCAGCCGCCGTTAGAGTCTTGCTCAGACTTGATGAACTTCACGGCGTCGTCGATTGCTTGGACTACTTCGGCGTGTCGGTAGTCTGAGTGGTCTCTGAAATACGACAGGCCAATGACGACGGAGTCTGAGCATTCGACATACGGGTACTCGACCATGATGTTTCCAAACACCTCGGCCGGATTGATCCACTCAAGAATTGGTGGCCCCCTGATTTGTTCGTATGACGAGAAACTTCCAAACGAGAATGAACCTCGGTTTTGCAGGCTGAGCAGCACGTCAACGGCCGGGTATATCTTTTCATCAGGTATCCCTGCTTCGATATACGGTAGGTTCTGGACCATCAGCACAGCTTTCATGGCCTCGGACGTGCAGTCGCTGACGGTATACCCCTGGTCTTTTGTCGAGAACGGCCAGCATCCAAGTCTCGGATCGCGATACGATCCCGGCGAGCAATTCTCCGTGAACTGTGAGTTCTTGAGAAACTTGTGACCCTTCTTGACTGTCTCTTGGAACTCGGGAAGCTCCGCCGCTCCGATTGTGCACATCGTCTGCAGGGCGAAACTGGTGTCCCACGCCTGTACTCCGTTCGTGCCCATCATCAGCATGCCGTCGGAACTCATAACCATGAAATCGGTCGTCCGATCGAGGTGTCGTTTGAATGCAACAGAGTCTGGCCCTTCCTCAGCAAACATTACCAGTGCGTTCAACGCAAAGCTGACGGGTCCGACACTGAGGTACTTCGTATCTGTGTTCTCCTTGCGAATGAGATTCACTACGGTCTCGCGGCACTTGCGTTTCAGCCAGTTTGGTCGTAGATAGTTTTGCGCCAACACGATAGCCGAGTTCATCACGTTCAGTACTGTGGTATGCGGGTAGTAGACATCAATTGGCGAGACGGTCGTGCGATGCTTCGCAAAGTCAATGTCCTTGTATGGGCACGTGTATAGCTCTTCCCGCAAGGACGTCAAGAGCGGGTCGAGGGTGGCCTTGAGTCGCTCGGAATAGATGTACCCCATGGGCAAGTAAACCTGTCTGGTGTGAATCCACCATTTGCTGGGGTGAGCAGGAAACCAATCAGGAAGCAGCCTGCATGTAGTCATAGTGAGCAACTGAGTTCTATATACTACTGAATTTCAAAAACACATACCAAGCATCAGGAGGAATAGGATTAATGCCTTCATATTCGTACAAGTTGAGAGCCGCGAGCCACAGCTTGGCCCATTGAGGCGCTCCCACGGTGCCGCCCATCTTGTGAAGCGTCTTGCGCGCCAGCGCAGTCACCGGATGATCAGGCTCGACACCGAGCAACCGCAGAACGACGTAATTGACCGACGTTCCAAAAACCGTGCTCTTGTCTTCGGAGTGGAGTCCCCATCCGCCATCGACAGGGTGTGCGGTGTTGGTCAGGTATCGGATGACCTCGATTCTCCATGGCTCGGGGAAAGGCGTCTTGGTGTAGTAATGCACTGCGACCATGCCTATGAGCAAAAACATCGGCCCTCCGTATCTACATGCCCAGAATCCTTCGTCTAGCTGTAGTTCTTTGAAGAATCTCAAGCCATTGAGTGCGGCATCGTATGCATTCTCGGCGCGGGGAAGCTCGGGCAGATCCTGATATGTTTCAATAGTCAGCCCAGTATCAGCTTGTAGGGGAGTCAGCTCATACATACATTATCCAGTCCCAGAAGATACTTCTCATAAGTTCTCTGGGGCCTTCGCTTGAGTTCTTCTTTATCGGAGTCCGCGTCTAGATATCTCCACTGCAGCCGTCCGACCGTGTCTGTGTCTAATCTCCAGTTCTCTCGCTCGGTTCGAGGAAGACCAAGTCTTTCCGAGAGGAGAGGAGATATTCTGGTTGGCCGCGACATGCTATTGTTTTGAATTGAATCTCCGAGGAAGAAATTTTGTGTGCGGAGAACACTGGAGCAGGGCGGAGGAGGGGAGAGGGAGAAGCGTGGACGGGGCGCGACTGGACGTTTAGCTACGGCGAGGCTTGCATGTGAGCGAGGACGGTCCCTCCAACGCACCCGAGAGTGCAACAGCGACAAATACAATGATGACTCTATAGAATACAATGAATACAATGAATACTTTTCAATCTCTCCAAGGATCCTCTTCTAACAGTTTATATCTACCAATTACGGCTACTCGCCATGCTACATTCCCCTCGGCCTCGACAGGACATGATGATCCGAGTACGAGTCGTATCCCGAGCGCACAACCGCACCGACGTTGAGGCTACATCAAAACTTTAATCCTCGCTGCCAGGATTTTTCCGGATCTCAGCGACAGTCAATTTTCGCGGTCCTCACAAAAAAAAACCTGTGCTGAATCTCCACTGTCTTGCCCAGCCTCCTGCGAGATTAAATAGAAGATGAACGTTTTTCGGCCAATTCTGCGACCTCTGCGGCCTATGCCGTTTTCCCTCGCCAGGGCCTCGGTCTGTGTGCCGCCGACGACGACAACTTTCAAGCGGACGATTGTCTATCTAGATGGTCTCGTGGAGGAAGACCGGGCGACAATCAACCAGCCTAGTCCAGAGGTTTTGAAGCTCCAGGAAGAATCCGAAAAATACGTCGACGAGGCTTGGAACCGATTGACTGGTGAACACGCAGCTACGTTTTCTCTGCCAAAGGATCTGCTGTTGCAGGTCTTCACACATAAGAGTTTCCGACACGGTGTTTTACCTTATAACGAGAGACTGGCATTCTACGGTACGCATACGAAGCTGTCCGGTCTACAATAACGTTTATGTATTTGTATGGTGCTAACTGTACTCTCTAGGCCGACGACTATTCTCATTACAGGTCGCCTGTCTGGTCGCAGCCCATAAATCGGACGGCCCTACCTCCATCGCTGGCAGAGACGTGGAGGCTCTGAAGAGCAAAACTGCCCAAGGTTTACTACACAGCAGAGGCTCTATCTTCAAAATTGCCAAGGAGTCAGGCTTGCTGCCTATTATTCGGTGGGCGCCGGCCCAAAAGTTTGACAATCTGATGGTATGCAAAATAAATTGACATTTGTGAGTTGAGAGTACGATAGCTAACCATCTATTTCAATGCAGGAGGTCAACCCGCGGACAACGGGTCTACTCGAAGTTGGAGCGCAGACCGTCTACGCCTCGATCGGAGCCGTAGCGATGTGCCATGGCGGAGCAAAGGCGGAACAGTTTATCAAAAAGGTGATCATGGCGGGACCGTTCGGTGTTACGAATGCCACGGAGTAAGTCGAGAGCCTGAGATTTGCACACTCCAAACTGCTGGAGGTATCATGAGAAGGAATGGGGATAGAGACCTGTTGGTGTATCAGGATTGTAACATAGTCTAAAAAGTCATTCAATATATAAAGCCGTGTACATACAACGAACGGACCGTGCTAATCGAGGAGGGAGTAGCAGTCCATGTTTCTGGATTTTGCTGGCGAGAGATGCGTTCTGTGGTTTCAGAAATGGTGCATGAATGCAAGAAACGTATTATCTACGTGATTGAGGCTAACTGCCATCAATAACCTGGCCAGTTTGTTATAGCGAAAGAAGAAATGCCAGGTGCTTTTGATTTTCGGTGCAAAGATGCTGGATTTAAAGCTCCAAAGTTCACAGCTCAGTCGCAGTTAGGTCTTTGAAACTCCCAATCAACCATAACGGCTACGCGTCAATCGCGATACGGTCTCGAATAACAACAGTCGTCCTGATTCAAAATCACAACCAGAATTGAAACCGGCCTTGCCTATTGTCGTCATTTTCAGCGATTCTTGTTACTGAGCTGTAGTGGGCTGCTTCGCGACTGATATTCGGGAGCGTGGACTACGCTTCACCATCGAGGTTTGCTTAGCCAGCAACTCCAACAGCCAGTGCAACAATGACTTCTACCGCATCGCAATTCACACCAAACATTAAGGACAAGCCGGCAGCGGTCCGTCACTTTTTTGACCGGCCTACCCGGAAAAGCCAGCCTGTCCACCTGTCTCGATCAGTGTCTGGAAGTCTTCCTCTTGCTTCCGATGGATCGTCCTCGAGTTTCCAAGACGCCAAACCGAGTGTTCGCATCGCCGACTCTATGCAGCTGACGCCTGGCGCGGTGGCCGCTCGGGGTGGTAAATCTCGAGGAATGAACCGCTCATCATCCTTGCGTGGTCCTCGGGCGCCGGCGGTGGAGCTGAACGCTGCATCGCTGAGCCACGTTCGACGTCTTTTGAGACAACTGCTAGAAGAGCTGGAGTTCCCTGATGCGAGTATGGTCACCAGGTGGGAGAATGCGTTGATACCGATATTACTCCAGGCTACGGATGATTTGGATCCTGATGTACGACAAGGTGACGATATCGACGTCAGGAACTACGTGAAGATCAAACGGATTCCAGGCGCGAATCCAGACGATACGTCATATCTTTCAGGCGTTGTATTCACCAAGAATATCGCGCTAAAATCAATGTCGCGCGAAATCCCTTCGGCTAAGGTAATGCTGCTCGGGTTCCCGGTCGAGTACAGAATTCGCGAGCAACCGGTGTCGAAAGCGCCGAGCTCAATCTTACTCGGCGGCTCCAAAAATGCTGATGTTCCGGAGAGATCTACGACTGATGCGGAGTCTGGCAATGCAAACGATCCGCTGCATTTTATGTCTTTGGAGCCTGTTCTTCAGCAGGAAAAAGAACATCTACAGAAGCTGGTCAATGCTATAACGGCGCGCCATCCCAACGTCGTACTCACCGAACACAACATATCGGGATACGCTTTGCAGCTGCTCGAGCAACATGGTATCGCGGTTGCATACAACGTCAATCCAAAAGTACTGAGAGCAGTTGCTCGCTCGACGCAGGCGGACATCATTCCTTCCGCCGAAGTGCTACTCAAAGATCTGGACAAGGGTAGCTTCGACGTATACCCCAGAGTTGGCTATTGCGACAATTTTGAAATCAAGACGTATGTGTTGGAGCAAACCAAGAAGAAAACATTTATTTTCGTTTCAGGATGCCCGCCACAGCTTGGATGTACTATCGTCTTACGCGGAGGAAATATGGAAACTCTGCGGCAGATCAAGATTATCACGGAGTTCATGATCTACGTCGTTTATAATCTGAAACTCGAGACGTGTCTTATGAGAGACGAGTTTGTTTTTATGCCTGCCCCCGCGTCTTCCCAAATTACATGCCCGAGAAGGAAGCCAGTGACTGTTCGAAGCGAGTCGACCGCAATAGTCCCCGTCGCCGCTGATGAAGATAAAGTCGAAGAAGACCTCCTGGACACGGATACTCCGGGATATTATGATTCTCTGGTGAAGCTACATGACGAGCGGATCGTCTCAACATCTCCATTTGTGCAGATTCCCCAGCCGTATCTGCTATGGAAAGCCCGGCAGGTCGAGGGTAGATTGCAGATCTTGGCCAAGACTACCGCGGAATTTCACAAGGAGTATGAAGAGGCCATGAAGGATGCGAACGAGGAAGAGGGACAAGAAATGATTGAACACGATATTGAGAAATCTTCAGGTAAGTTATCAGCGAGTTGTCAGTAAGTATGGCAAGACAAGACTAATAATTGAGAACTAGATTATGAGACAAACGATCAAGCTACAGCCACGGCAGAGTTTACCGATAAGGTAGAGGAAAGCTCAAACGAGGCGCCCCATGAGACTATGAACGGCAAGCGTCGCAATCCTACCACTTCTGCTACTCTGGTACCGAAGCCGGAAGCAACCGAATCAGTTCTTGACCACATCAGACCTGAGACTCTCATGCAGCTTCCTGGACAAGGCGATAGAATTGCAGCCGAGGTCAAGCGGGCAGTTCTTCAGCTCGAGCACGACAAGCTTGAATACGTCTCTGTCATTCAAAAGCGGCAATGGGAAACCTATCTCGCGCAGACCTTACAGTACCTTTTCGATCCATTTGCGTATCAGCACATCACTATTCTCTACTCGCTTGTCTGCAAGATCACCACGGCTCCATGCACAGGTCCGGAACTTGTATCTATTGAATATTACCGCGACGGAGACTGCACCTTAGGTCAATTTATCGAAGGAATTTGCGAAAGCGTTGATCAGCAGTGCTCTGATGGATGCACGTACACTCTTGCTCAGCACTACAGGTCTTATGTCCATGGTAACGGTCGTGTGAATGTCAGTGTTGAGAAGATGCCGTGCCGAATTCCCGGCATGGAGAACAAAATCCTCGTGTGGTCACATTGCAATATTTGTGGAGCCAAACTACCTGCTCTTCCGATGTCTGACAACACATGGAAGTATTCATTTGGCAAATATCTCGAGCTATCGTTCTGGTCGACCCCATTGTCTTTGCGCGCTGATATCTGCTCCCATGATATCCATAAAGATCATGTTCGCGTCTTCTCGCTCCACGGGCTTGCGGTAAGATTCGAATACAAACCCATCGAGCTGTTTGATATCTCGTTTCCTCGGACCAGACTTCTATGGAAGCCTCAGATAGACGTGCGCTTACGCGCAGACGAATATGTTTCGATCGAAGAGAGAATCAACAACTTTTACGACTCGGTGCTTACACGTCTGAAATCCGTGCGGGTTGACGAGTTTTCCTCGAGCGACCGCACTGAGGAATGTAAAGCCAGACTTGACATGCTGCGCGAGAGGGCGACAAACGAGTGCGATGAGCTCATCGATATGTTGCAAGAGATATACAACGAGTCATCGTACAGGGAATATCTGCCCTTGAATGCTGTGATTCGGTCACTTCAAGAACGGGTCGTACAGTGGGATATCGATTTCGCGGATTTCGATCGCAGTTTTTTCCCGTCAGAGAAAGATATCGCTCGTCTGACAGCAATGCAGCTGAAAAAGATGTTTCTGGAACGAGATACGTCGACAGCGTCATTCATCTCTGACGAGACGCCGTCTGAACTGACCTCGAATGTGGAAACTGCGGTTGAACTGATGCCAGTCAACTCTGAGATTTCGACGGTCGCGTCAACTATGCCGGAGATGACTCCTGCCACCACGATCTCTACCGTTAATGAGGCTGGCGAGTTAGCGGGACCTCCTGCGGCTATAAATTCAGCCTCTGATTTTGCTCCTCCAATGGGATTTCCGTCTCCCGGACTGCCGGCTAGCAAGTCGGATCCAATAACAAAGACAATCTCACTTTCGGGAGCGGATAAAGATCCGACCAGCAAGGATGAGAATGCCACGGCAACCGCGAGCGAAGAAGTCGGACTGGGTGTGAGCGGTCCTGAACGCTTACAGGTCAAAACTGACTTACCGAATGACAGCTTGAGCGTACCTACTGCTAATGGAGCTGTTACCCCAGCGTTGAATGTGATTGCTGCATCCCCGGTGGACGCGGAAGCTGCTGCCGCTAGCACGACGATAGTAGCCGCTGCGACTCCATCCGAGAACGGCACTACTGCAACCCCGTCTCAACCCCAGGCTGCGCGCGGCAGTCTTTCGCGTCGCAAGTATGTACCCGAGCGTATCTCGTTACCGCCCGCTCCGCAGTTCAAGCATCGGTTCACGCAAGGTACGACTCGCGAACTCGCCCGGCAGCTGCAGTTGAGTCGTAGCGGGAGCGACGTGCATGGTCCGCCGACCTCTGTTGCGGGAATCGGATCGAGCTCGACGATCGGACAGAGCAAAGTGATTTCACTCGCGCGTCATTTCGATCAACTGTCGCGAGAGTTTGAAAAAGAGCGTGCTCGGGAGCGGAAAAAGCTAGCAGAAGGACGTCTGCGAGCGGTTGGATCTTCGAAGCCTATTGTTGAAGTGTATCGCACGATTGAGGATGCCGTGGTCGAAGAAGAAGAGGAGGACGAGGAAGATGATTTCGGGTCTGATGAGCATGCCAATTCCGACTATGAGCTGTTTTCCGACTCGGGAACGATCGGTCGCAGGGGTAAGATGCGACGGAAGCGTCCGGCGCAAGAACGGACGAGTAAGCCGGATACTGTCTCGATTCTCAAAGACAAGCTCAAGTCTGGGGTGACGAACTCGAGTCCGGCGGCTTCGACGGAAGAAGTCGGGACCTCTGATCGTCCGGCGGCGGTGTCTGACTTGGTGTCACCCGGGATCATGTCGCCTTTGCCATCTGCTTATTTCCACTCTGCCTTCCCCTCAGATTTATCTCAACCAGGACCGAGTGAGCCTCAAGTCAATGACGAAAGTCTAAAGACGGAGACGCAAGGAGCACAGGAGGAGGCGCCGAAGGAATCTTCCGATGCGAAAGAGCCTGCACGAGAAGAGTCCGAAGCGTCTAGTTCGCTGCAGAGCTCTCAGCAAAGTGGCCAATCGTCGACCTACCAGGCGCCGTATCAGCAGGACATTCCACCGGTGCCCGAAAAGGTGTCGATAATGACGATGCTGTCTAATTTCTGGGCCGATAGATCTGCCAGTGGCTGGAAACCGCTCGAGTATCCGTTACAGCCGTCTGAGCATATTTTCATGGATTCGGATGTGATTGTGCGTGAAGACGAGCCGTCGTCTTTGATTGCGTTTTGTCTGTCTTCGCCTGATTATATGGAGAAGTTGCACCAGATCCGGAGGACGGATGATCAGGCTTATGACTCGAGTTCTTCGGATGACGAGATCAAGCCCGTGTATCCACCTCAGCCGCATAAAGAGTTTTACACGCGACAGAGAAGCACGAGAGCAGCAGAGGGTGGTTCAACGACGCCGACATCATCTCATAATGGGCATCCTAAGACTCGGGAGGAGTTAAAGAGGTGGCTGTTGAAGGAGACCGGTACTCATCTGAAGTACCAATTCCAGGAAGGATCAGCAAAGCTGTCGTGCAAGATCTTTTATGCGGAACTTTTCGACGCGTTCAGAACGTTGTGTGACTGCGAAGAGAGTTACATCCAGTCGCTTTCCCGGTGTGTCAAATGGGACTCTGCAGGAGGAAAGTCTGGATCTGCGTTTTTGAAGACGCTGGATGATAGGCTTGTGGTGAAGCAATTGTCGCCATCCGAGTTGGACGCGTTTGTGAAGTTCGCCCCGTCGTATTTCCAGTACATGGCGCAAGTATTCTTTCATGATTTGCCGTCGGTGATTGCAAAGATCATGGGGTTCTACCAGGTGCAAGTGCGGAATCCGATCACGAACAAGTCGATGAAGATGGATATCCTTGTTATGGAAAACCTGTTTTACGATCGTAAGCTTTCGAGGATCTTTGATTTGAAGGGATCTATGCGCAATCGGCACGTGGAGCAAACCGGGAAGGCAAACGAGGTTTTGCTTGATGAGAATATGGTTGAATGTGAGTACTTTTGAGTGGGTTCATCATTCTGAGTTTTACTAACGACGAACGTTTAGATATCTTTGAATCACCGCTGTTTGTGAGGGAGTACGCAAAGAACATTTTGCGGGCATCACTGTGGAACGATACTCTGTTCCTAGCCAAGATGAATGTGATGGATTACTCTCTAGTGATTGCAATCGACCACGAGCGAAACCAGCTTGTGGTTGGCATCATTGGTAAGTTTTCTGAGTTGTCTGTTTGTGCTGGATTGTACGCTAATCGTTGACTATTTACAGATTGCCTGCGTACGTTTACATGGGACAAGAAATTGGAAAGCTGGGTCAAAGAACGCGGTCTTGTTGGCGGAGGCGGCAAGATTCCGACCGTGGTCACCCCTCGACAGTACAAGAACCGGTTCCGAGAAGCGATGGAGAGATATGTTCTGATGGTTCCTGAGTAAGTTTTCTCCTTGTTTTCAATGATGTCTGAGATAGAGGTGCTGATTCGTATTGTTATATAGCTTTTGGCATCATTAGATTCGGTTTTTTTTTGGTTGGTCGGGCAGGAGTTTTAATCTTTTTTTGCATAGTTGAGCGGAGGTTGTATTTCTAAAGAATGAATTTTGATAGCTGTTGCTTTGATATCGATGGATCCCGAAAACGGAAATCAAACAGAGCACTCTGCGCGCACGCATGCTTATATTTTGCAATCTTCCATTCTCTCTGAATACCTAAGAAACCCACCCCGGGCAACTATATGTATAAACAACCAACAAAAGAGCTACTAGATGATCACCAAACAGATTCAAAGCAATCTATACAAGGTCTGACGAATTTGGCAGCTTCAGGGTTGGGGTTCAATGAGAGATTTCATTGGCTCCCCATCGGCAAACTGCGGGAGGACTTCGAACCCACGACAGCTTCAAAGAGGAGTTTAAGAAGTCGACTTTGGATTGCAGCTCTTTTCCGTGCCGCAATTGACGAAAAAGATAGAAGAAAAAGAAGAGAGAAGAGAGGATTGAGAAAAATAGGAATTGCTTTGGACTCTTCAGAAATAGCAGAAAGGAAAGAAGAGATACCGTGATTACCAGACGAAAGATCTCTCTGTCCAAGTCATTACTTTTAAAGAACACCTCGATTTGATGTTGCGGATCACAGCTGCTCGTGCTGCTTCTGCCAGCGGGCAGATTCGGATTGCTCAGACTGCGAGATTGCTTTCGACATCGGTATGCTGCCCCTCTTTGTTTTGGTGGGCTTTTGACGTGGTCGTGCTCGACACTTGGTTCTATGTTGGTGTGGAGAAACACGACATAGGAGCCGATTGGCATCAATCAAGATCCGCGTCAGATTTACTAATCGTACTTGTTGGATTCTCTATAGACCGCTCGTCTGAATATCCAAAACCAGCCTCCTTCGTCTGTCCCGCCGGCGGGTGAGATCCCGGTGCCCCCGCCAGCTCCGGTGGTTGAGGCCCCGAAGGCTACACCGATTCCCCCGCCACCTCCGCCGCCCAAGACGCACCGTTTACGAACATTCCTTTTCCTCAGTTTCTTGGCTGCGTCGCTGTACGGCACCGGTGTGTGGTACTCGACCGTCAACGACAACTTCCACGACTTTTTCACCGAGTACGTTCCTCTGGGCGAGGAGATCGTGATGATGTTGGAAGAGCGCGAGTTTCAGCGCCGGTTCCCGAACGCAGGACGCAAGGCCGCGAGCGGAGATTCGCCGAGAGTGACTATCCACAGAGGCGGCGCGACCTGGAAGGTGCTGGGCGACGAGTACAAGGGTCCGAACTCTGGTCCTCATATCTCGGCTAAGACCCCGGCTGCTGCTCCTCCCAAGAAGGAGACGTCTGCGCCGGCGCCCGCGGCGGCGACTGAGTCGAAGCCTGCGGCGGCTGCCAAGGAGACGGCGCTGCCTCAGCTTCCGAAGCTGATCTTTGACGGCACTATTGATCCCGCGTTGGAGGATGTCGTAAAGTCGATCAACGGGCTGTTCACTGTGCTGTCGAAGACCGGAAAGGCCGGTCCCGAGGAGCTCGGAGGCATTGCTGCGAGCCTCGGACAGGTTTCTGATAGATTCGTCAAGGTCAAGGCAAAGTACGAGGCTGATCTCAAGGGAGCCGCGGAGCTGCAGAGCCAGCTTATTGCTGCGCAGGCTGCCGCGGATGCCGAAGAGGCAAAGAAGCAGCTTGCTGCCCTTGACGAGCAGTGGAAGCAGGGATACTTTGCCGAGCGCAAGCGGTTGATAGATACTTACAAGCAGAGACTCACGACAGAGTTGAAGAAGTTTGCTGCTCTGTTTGACACGCGCGTCAAGAACGAGGTTATTTCCGCTGCCACGTTGAAGGAGAAGGAGTTTGCTGCGCAGGTGTCTGACAAGGTCGAGACCGAGCGATCCGGCAAACTGGCGCGGCTCGGGGAGGTGAAGAAGGCGTTTGAGGAAGTCGTCGAGCTCTCGAAGGAGGTCGACAAGCTTCTGGACGCATCCGAGAAGGC
Source organism: Myxozyma melibiosi (assembly GCF_037950935.1). NCBI lineage: Eukaryota > Fungi > Ascomycota > Lipomycetes > Lipomycetales > Lipomycetaceae > Myxozyma > Myxozyma melibiosi. The sequence goes on along the minus strand of NW_027042915.1, from coordinate 2,054,196 downwards.
GGCTGATCTGCAGCTCGCGCTCGGCGCGTTGTCGAACGCGCTCGCGACGCCGTACCAGGTCCCGTTGGCGCCGCTGCTTGCGCGTATTAAGATCGCGGCTGGAGATGATCCGCTTGTCGCGAGCGTGATCGAGGCCTTCCCTCGATCAGCCTACGAGGGCGTGTTGTCGCCTCAGCAGCTCGCGGCTCGATTCCGACTTATCGCACCCGAGATCCGCAAGGTGTCGTTGGTTCCGGAGGACGCTGGAGTTGCTGGGTTTGCGGGCTCGTGGCTGCTGTCGAGCCTTTTGTGGAAGAAGGAAGGAAAGCCTGTGGGCGGTGATGTCGAGTCGATTCTCGCGCGTGCGGAGACGGCGCTTATGGAGGGACAGGTCGAGCAGGCTGTGCGCGAGGTGAACTCGTTGGACGGATGGCGGAAGAAGCTCGCCGAGGACTGGTTGGCCGAGGGACGGAAACGCAGCGAGGTCGAGTTTTTGGCGCAGGTGCTGAGTGAGGAGGGGAAGATCTGGCAGTACAGAGTTTAGAGGGAGATACTTTGATTGTTGGACTGTGATAAATAAGAGGGAAGAGAGGTAGTTATAGTTTCTTTTGTTATTACAAAGCGCAGCAGTAGCATAGTTGGATATTCAAGATAATAGTACCATCCATAAACAGATATAAGAGCGGCTGGAGAGGGTTTGGGTATTTGGCTGCGAATCAGAGGCTCACCAAAGCAGAGCGCGGGCTCCGAGGCAGACAAAACTGAGTTTAGAAGTTGTCCTGTTCTGGAGAGGGCTCTGGTGTCGGAAACCTACCCCGAGCAGCTCCTATTCTCTTGTTGTTGTTGCTTTAATCTCTTTGCAGCAAAGAAAGAGCAGAGCAGAACAGAAAGAAAAGAAAGAAGAAGAAGCATGAACTCAGGCATACTACGCAGCTCAGTGCGCTTCGGCTCGCGACGGCCGTTGTCGTCTTCGTTCATCGCCAACCAGACTCAGCACCAATCCGCAACACTCACGAGCCGACGCACGCTCTTCACGCGACGGAAAGCACTCGCATCTCCTGTGCGCAACTTTTTGATCGGTACCTCGCTGCTGGTCGGACTCGGCGTCGGGGCGTACTACGTGACCGACGCGCGGTCGGCGGCGCTGCGGTATGTGGTCGTGCCGGCGATTCGCTGGAGTACGGATGCGGAGACGGCGCATCGGCTTGCGATTGACCTGATGAAGGCGGGGATAAGTCCGGTTGATAGATCGGATGATGCGGTTGATCCGGATCTGGAGGTGAAGGTCAGTAGTAGCATACAGTTGTGCTTTTGTGTGGAGACGAAAAGGACGTGGATTAGCGAAGGGGGACTAGTTACTGATGTTATATTTCTATAGATCTTTGGAAAAACTCTCTCGAGCCCGATTGGCCTTGCTGCTGGTTTCGACAAGAACGGCGAAGCAATTGATCCGCTTTTCGACATTGGATTCTCGTACGTCGAGATTGGGTCCATCACTCCCAAGCCGCAAGAAGGCAACCCGAAGCCGCGATTCTTCCGACTACCAAAGGACAAGGCCGCGATCAACCGGTACGGCTTCAATTCCGACGGCCACTTGAAGGTGCTCGTGCGTCTGCGTCTCCGGCTGCACCAGTTTTTGACAAAGTACCAGGCCGCGCCGGCGAACCACGCGTTCCGGGACGGGAAGCTGTTGGCGGTGAACTTGGGCAAGAACAAGACCGGCGACGAGGTCGAGGACTACGTCGAAGGCGTCAAGACGCTGGGGAACTACGCTGACGTGCTCGTGATCAACGTGTCGAGTCCCAACACGCCTGGCCTGCGCAGCATGCAGAGCGAGAAGAAGCTCGCGGGTTTGCTGGAGTCGGTTATCAAGGCTCGTGATAGTCTGTCGACGCCGCACAAGCCGCCAATCTGCGTCAAGATCGCGCCGGACTTGTCAGAGACCGAGGTTATTGGGATCGCGGAGGTCGTTCGCGCGTCGGGGATCGACGGCGTGATTGTGTCAAACACGACGATCGCGAGACCGACGACGTTGAAAGCCCCGCTGAGCCTGCGCAACGAGATCGGAGGTCTTTCGGGCCCGCCCGTGAAGGAAGGCGCGCTGCGGACGCTGCGCACGCTGCGGAAGTACATCGGTCCCTCGTTCACGCTGATCGGCTGCGGCGGCATCAGCACCGGCAAGGACGCGGTCGAGTTTGCGCGCGCGGGGGCGACGTTCGTGCAGGTCCTGACTGGGTTTGCGTACGACGGGCCCGGGATGCCGAGTCGGTTGCGGAGCGAGATTAAGGAGGAGCTGAAGGGGCAGAAGTGGATGGATATCATCAATGCTGATTTCAAGTAGAGCTTTTGTCTGTTTGAGAAGAGAGAGAGAGCGCAGTTTTGAAGATTTTGTAGCTTGTTTTTAGAGTTGATTTGTAAATTTACTGGCGCATTTTTGCATGTAGGAACGAAAGAGTATGTGAAAACAAGCAGAAAGACAGATTATGTTTTAAAATGCGGATGTGCAGTACATTCTATCTACCTAACTTTTCATGTGGTCGCCCCGAGATACAGCGCCGAGAGACTGACGAGCGAGCCGCCGGTGGAGGCCGCCATATCTCCCGCGGACTGCCAATAAAAGATACCTCCCAAAGAGTTTGACTTTACATGCGATGCTTTTTGCCGGACGGATTCGTAGTTATCGAAACTGTACCATATGTTTGCGGTTTTGTTGTAGTAGCCCGCCGCGACCTGGGTGGAGTTGAAGACGATGTCGGAGTCGAACGGGTCGAGGCCGAGCTCGTTGTAGTTTACCTGGATGCCGTCGTCTGGCATTCTTGACTTTGCCCAGGTCTGGTCCGGACCGGTGACGTTGGGGAAGCCCTGGGCGTAGAGCGGGACGCCCATGATGAGTTTGCGGGAGTCGATGTTCTGATCAGCGAGGCAGAGCGACATTGAGTTTGACGCGCTGTCGGTGTCTGCGACGGGGGAGAACAGACGCGAGTGGTAGCCGCTGGTGGCGTTCCAGGGCCCGTAAAAGTCGTAGGTCATGAGGTTGAATTGGTCGACGACGCTGACGGCGCTGGTGATGTCGATCTCGGAGAGCGCCCAGCTGGCGCCGTTGTAGGTCGCGGTTAGGAGGTAGTCGTCGGGGGTGAAGTATGTGCGCAAAAGACGGATCATGCGGAGGAAGTAGTAGCCTTCGGTGGCGGAGATGGGGGATTCCCAGTCGACTGTAGACAATGATGTTAGCATTAATATAATCAACCCCGGATCATGAGGGGGATGCATACCATCGACACCGTCGAACGAGTAATCGTCGATGAGCGTCTTAAGACTAGACGCAAACTTCTCACGCGTCTTGCTGCTAGAAACGACGGTCGAGAAATTGCCGCTGCCGGCGCCACCGCCGACGCTCATGAGCAGCTTGACGTCTTGATTCCGCTCCTCGCGTTCAGATACGATCTGCGCGATGCACGTCTTTGCCGTCAACCGCGAAGACGAGGATGCGTTCTCTGCCGCAGGCTCGGTGAGGAACACGGAGCCGTCTTTGTTGAGCCCGATGAAGGTGTAGTATACATGCGTCACGTTCTCGAACGGGATCGCGGTGCGGGGGGACGCGAGGTTGCATGCCCAGTCGGGGTAGAACACGGCGTTTGTATAGGACGTGAAGTTGAGCGGCGCGACTTCGGGCGGGTTGGGGAGCGTGGACGAGAGTGTTTTGGGCGGGCTGGCGTGGGATGAGACGGTTGCGGACTGCAGGTCAAGCGTGCCGGAGGGGGTGGTGTCTAGACTTTGCAGAGAGGAGGAGGAGATCTTGCGCTTGCCGAGGCGGGAGGCAGCGGGAGAGCGCTTCGGGGTGGAGATGAAGGGCACCCACATGTGAGCGTAGCAGACAGCGACATGTATGTGAGAAGAAGAAAAAGAAGACGCGACTACGGCAGGGACGGTTGGGTTTTAAAGGCATCGTCAAAGTCATCGGCTCGAAGAACTCGAAGCTGATTTGGGGAAGAAGCCAAAAACAAGAAAACGAAGGCGCGGCTGCGGGAGCCCCTGAAAACCCTAAAAGAGAGAAGCAGACGCGGTTTGAGCCCCAAATTATTTTGGCTGCTCGGCTACTAATTCTCTCTCGCGCTCGCGACGATTGGCCTGGAATTGGGGGAATGCGAGGCAAAATTCGCGAGGAGATGTTGAGAGTAGTTGCTGAGTAGTAGTTGATGGGCTTTGGAGGTGAGATGCTGCTAGAAGAAAGGTGTGCGTATGGCTGCTGTATGTGCATATTTGCCTGTGGCGGCCAACCTGCGCGTCACTGTATCAAGCTATTTCTTAAAACCTCTTTCCATCTTCTATTCCACTATTTGTTTCTCATTTGTTTTATATTCCAGTAATAAACCAAAAAAAATAAGCGGACTACTAAAACACTCCAAAAATAAACATCTACCCGAACATCAATCTATCTCGATCAGCGAGCGCTATAAACAACGAATTTAAACAAGAGGAAAAAACCGGCATTCCTCGGTTGGCAGCGCAGTTTCGAAATCGGCTCCAAATTCAATCAATATCAAGAAAGGGTCTGAGACTGACACTCGGTCGTCGTCTTTGCTGCTTTTCTGCTTTCTCCTGGTCCTTGTTTCGGTTTGGTTTCACGCGTCTTCATCATAGGATACTATTGTCTGGCCTCGCAGAGCCTACTCCTTCTCCTGTAGAACCATCCGTAGCAGCACCCTCCTGCTCCTCCGCAATCTCAATCAACGCCTCCTCTCCATCCAGCGGCTCCTCCTCCTCCTGCTGCCGCTGCTGCTGCCGCGGCCCCGGCTCATACTGCGCGTCCTCGTCGTCCGACGAATCCGGCGGCTCATCGCTATACCCGCCCGCCTGCCCCGCAAACTGCTCGACATCAAACTCGGCATCGTCCACACCCGCGTGCTGCGCGGCCGTGCGCGGGAACCGCATCGGTTCCTCGCGCAGCTCGCGCTCGTGGTCGAGTTGGTCTTGTATTAGTCGCGCGCGGTCCATGGTGCGGTGGTAGATTATCCAGCCGGTGGAGGCGGCGATGAAGGCGCCGAAGAGAATTGAAAATATATTTGCGAGCTTGCTTGTCCAGTCTTGGCTTTCGTCGGTCAGGTTTCGCAGTCTTGAGCCGATAAACACCGGGATCAGAAGCTAGAGAGAGTCAGTATTTGCTGTATGCTCCTAGCAAAAAAGCTATCTCACCTTTGGCGTCGACAATGCTGTCGCGATGGCAAAGTTCTTGGGCGAAATAGTATGGATGGTTGACAACGCCGCGTTACTGAACGAGAACGGCAAGGGAGACATGCGGATCATCCACAGCAGCTTGAGTTCTTCATGGTCGAGCGTCATTGCCAGCGCTTCGAATTTTTGGTTTCCTTGCGCGAGTTGGAATGCAAAGTCGGCGAAGAACACGCGGCAGACGCTGTAATATACAATCAGTAAATGTCACGAGAGAGTCGAGGGAGGAGTAGAAAGGACGACTTACACGAAGCAGGCATACGACGCGATGACGGTCGAGATAGAAGCAACTATCCAGCCACGCCATAATCCATACACCAATCCCGCAATCTGCAGCAGAAAAAAAATATTAGCGCGTGCGTACATCATCGACAGGCACAGATCAGGAGGACGTACAGTAACCGCTGAGGTGTACCCCACGATTGGCGGGAAACTCGTAGCGGAGATGAATAAAAACATCAAGAACGTTCCTCCTCTCAGATTACTAAACAAGCCCATCATTAGCACTCTCTCGTCACTATATAAACGCAGGAACACAAACGACAGCCAACACACCTCCAACTCTCACAAAACGGTTGAATCCATCCAAAAATGGCCTTATGGAAGATCAAAAGCAGCAGCGCGACGACCCCCAAAACCGACAAGACCGAGATTCCTAGAATCCGCTGCTTGGGCGGTATACTGCGGACGTACTCTGCCACATGTCGTCGAAATTGCTCTGGGTCCCGAAGGCTCTCGGCTGGTGGCATGCGCGAGGGCGGCATCAGCAGATCGGCTTCTTCTGCTACCAGATGAGCAGCTATTTCTGTCGTCATTCTTGAATTCTGATAGCAAGACAAGTCGTATGTCTGTAGTAACTGCACTGCTAGAAACAAATCTGTAAACTTCTTCCTGCTATATATTCCTCCACAATGACAAGGAGCGTGCACTTCTTCCTCTTCCAACCACTATCTCGAGCCTGCCCAGTTCCCGGACAGATCTGCCTTACGTAACCGAATCACAGAGACCGGAGTCGGCCAGACCCAGCCACTGTGGCGGTGCTATTTCCCATCTGCCCTGCGAGCTGTGCGGCTGAAGCACCCGGGGCTTTTTCTGCGTTTGCTCCCAAAGCAACATTTTTTTTTTCTTTTCGAGATATTCGGTTGAGATTTTGAAGCAGCAGCAGTTGTCTTGCGTAGCCAGACATATCCTTCGTTCTTTTTCCGCTCGTTTTCCTTGATTTCCTTGATTTTATTGCAGCTGTTATAGAGACACATCTGTGCTCACCGACGAATTCTCAAGACCATGGCATCGAAGACTGCTGAACACGAAGATACCCACGCGCCCGAGATCGTGGACCAGGAGATGGTCGACGAGGAGATTCCAGAGATTGATCCTAACAAGATCCAGATTGTATGTGTTATGTGACTCTACGCGGCGGATGAATGCTGCGCGTGTTTGCTATCGTGGACTGGATGGCTAATTCATGGTGTATAGCTTCCTGGTGCTTCTGAGGATGGCACCGCTGCTTCGTTCAGAATTTTACAAGAAGATCACACGCTCGGCAACGCTCTACGATACGTGATTATGAAAAAGTACGACACCCAATCCTACCCCCCCACACCGCCTTTTGCGAGCATCTTTCTAACCACCTCATGACAGCCCCGAAGTCGAGTTCTGCGGCTACTCCATCCCGCACCCGTCCGAAGCAGCAATGAACCTCCGCATCCAGACCTACGGCGAAATCACGGCCGTGCAGGCGCTCGAGAAGGGGCTTGATGATCTTGTTGATCTCTGCGACGTGGTTGAGTCGAAGTTTAGGAGTGCGATCGATAAGGGGGATTACGAGACTACACAACCTATCGATAACTAGACATTCACACTTGTTTATTCGCCTTTGCTACAGCGGGGGATGTACCGACGTACGATACCGGCCGACGATGAGTGCACAAGTCAAATCCAATCACGCAGCAGAAATTTCTTCCCACCTGCTCTATATTCATCTTGATGTCTGGATGATCCTCTGTACCTTTTACTATTCTTCGCTCACCCAACTTTCCTCAAAATTTCCCTTTTCTTCACGTTACATGTTCTATATATCGGCGTTCATTGTTTCTATCCTTGCTCTCTTCAAGCCCGGGACTCATTCCCCTTTCTTTATGAAAAAAGTTGTTTTCAAAATCGGTTTTTTTTTGCTGAATCCTTTCTTGTTTGTATATTAGCGGTCCGCTTTCTTTTCTAGAATAGAAAGAAAAGTTTGAAGAAAGCTTTCTTATCGTAGGTGTTTCTCAATGTGCTGAGCTAGAGGTTTCTTGCTTTCTACTAGTCATATAGCTAATCAGATTAGATTAATTGATCTATAAACAAAGACTCATATGCATCTATATCAAACGCCGGTAAATACAATACAAATACAAGTAAAATACAAACAAAAATGTTGAAAACAAATGAAAAAGAAAAAGAGAAAATGCAGGATATTTACAAATCTTTATGCTACCGATCTATCTTCCACCTCGCTCGCCTCGCTCGCCTCCCGAAACGCATCGTCTGCTTCTGCAACTTTCTTGCTGTCTTCCGTGGATCCTGCCTCGGCCTCAGGAGGAGCAGGATCGCTGTCCTCTGACACCGCCTCAGCCTCAGGCGTAACAAGCTCCCTATCCTCCGACAAAATCGTCTGAACGACCGAGCCCGGAGAGTATATCATATCATTCCCATCGCTGCTAGTTTTATGCTTGACAATATGCGCGAGATAGCTATTAATCGGCGTCTGCACGCCGTACTTGCGTCCCGACGCCGCGATGTATCCGTTTAGGTAATCGATCTCCGTCGTCCGTCCGGCAAGGATATCCGCCCGCATCGACGACGTGTTTTCTGCCGTCTGCCGCGCGATCGAATACACGTACTCCTTCAGCTGCGCGACGTCGAGCATCCCTTCGCGCTCGTAGGTCGAGAAAGTGGCTTTGATCTCCGGTAGCACGTCGAGCACCTTGACGGTCTCGCGGATGATGGCGACGATCGCGCGGCGCATGTACTTTGAGCTCGCCATGTGGCCGTTGGGGACGTCGAGGATCGCGGTCAGCGGGTTGATGCAGCAGTTTGCGACCATTTTCTGCACCTGCGTGCGCAGAAGGTCGCTGTAGCTTACCTCGCGCGCGCCGAGGATCGGGGACTCGATTAAGCGCGTCACGAACTTGTTGTGGTAGGTGTAGTCGAGGAGATCGTAGTGTCCGGGCGGGGCCTGTTCTTCGTAGTCTTTGAGGATGGAGGATAAGGTCTCATAATCGTATTCTTGCAAGTCGGATTCTGCCGCGGTGGTGCTGTCCGGGATGCCTGTGTTGCTCGTGAGGTGTCTGAGGTTTTTGTTTCTCCGACGCATTATCAGTTCTCTGATGCTGGGACGTTTGTTGCTTGCCAACCTTCTTCTTCTGCCTCTTACTCCTGCAGCCTCGGAAGTCTCTTGCTCTGTAGTGACCACTCTGCTGCGACTCCGTCCGAAGGTCTTAGTTCGAAGCCTTCTAGCACTGATCAAACCCATGATGCTCCTGCTTCTGATCCTTTCCTCTCTAGTTTTCTTCTTCACTCTCAGCTTTTTCTTGGGAGCTTTGCGAACCGCAACCACTCCTTTTGCTGAAAACCTTCTGCTACCCGCGTTTTTGATGATTTTCAACTTTGCAAGCTTCCTCTTCCTCCTGCTGGTTAAAATCTCCCTGATCTCGCTGGTGCTCTTACTGCTTCTGCCTCTTCGACTGCTTCTCCTTCGGCGGCTGAACATGCTCATAATACTCCTCCGACTTGTAATCCTCCTCCTTACTTTCTCCTCCGCCGCCGCTTTTTCAGCAGTAGCAACAAGAAGCTCCTCCGCAATCTGCATGAACCCCTCCGCATTCGGCGCGTCCGCAAACCCTCCGCTGCTGCCGCTGTCGCCGCCGACCCGGCCAAGTTTCTCCAGATCGCCAAGCAAATCGCCAATGCGCCTCTGATTCGCTCGCCATTCATCGCCGACGCCCTCGCGCACACTGCCGGCGGGCGGGTGGTCTTGCTTGTCGCGGATGTAGGCGGGTATGTTTGGCGGCTTCATGATGTGGCGGATTGTGCGGACGCGTCTGGCGCGCAGGACGCGGCGGAACATGGTCGCGATGCGGTGGCGTTCGGAGGAGAGGTCTTTTTGCGGGAGCGCGCCGCGGCGGTTGAGCAGGTCGATGTGTTCTGCGTGGGCGCGGATGTGGGTTGTCGGCCGGACGCGGGCGAAGGTGACGAGGCCGGAGGAGCCGTTGCGGGTGACGACGCCGAGGGTGGAAGTGCGGGTGACGCCGTGGGTGTTTATGCCGATCATGATGCGCGGTCTGAGAGCCGGGTTCGGCCAGATCTCGCGGTAGATTTCGTCGAGGAGGCCCATGCCGTTCTGCATGAGGAGCACGGTGGAGGTCGGGAGGAGTCTGTAGGCGACCGATTTGAGCGCGTTGATGGTCTGGTGGGCTTTAGTGCAGACGACGAGGTTCTCGATCGTGAGCGGGAGGTAGTAGAGCGCGTCGACGGAGATGCCGACGACGCCGAGGACGTTGCGCTCGGGACGCTCGGGCGAGGTGAGGAGCTTGAGTGTCTTGCGCTCGTTGAATTTCGAGGCGGTCGCGGTGTCTTGGAAGATGAGCACGGTCGGAGGCGGGTCTGGCCCGCGGTTGAGGCCGTAGGCCATGAACGTGCCGATGCTGCCCGGGCCGAGGATGTAGACTCTGTGGTGCTGCATCGCTGCCGCGGAGATGGTGAGCGTGCCGGGCAGGCGCCAGTCCGAGGGCTCGGTGCGGTATCCAAAGATGTGGAAGTACGCGAGCGAGAGCAGGCGGCAGCCGTAGCGCACGGCGAGATCGGGGTATTTGGAGAACGCGCGGGTGAGGTAACGCTTGAGTTTGAACTCGATCTTTTCGTTGATTCGTCGCGTTTTGCCCACGAGGTAGGGATGGATGCCTTGCCGGCGTTCTTCGCGCTGCTTGCCGATGACTTCGTCGGGAGACCGGAATCGAGATAGGGGATCGTCGCGGAGAGGCGCGGACCTTCGATGAGACCAGATTCCGGAGACTCGTTTTGGATGAGATTTCTCGCGTGTAGGCTGCGTACGGCTGGAGGCGTTCGATGATCCAAAGCGAACGAGCGCCGTCTGATATGTCGTTGACGAGAATGACCCTGATTTCCGTAATCCAACCAAGCTATCTGGTCTCGTCCAGATTGGTCTCGTGCCGGTGGGAGGAACGCAGGATATCGACGACGCCGCGGGAGACGACCTGCCCGACGCGCGCGCGCTGGACCAGACTCGTCCACGGATGCTGCTTGGTAGTGTCAAGCGTGCCGCAGACAGTCCCGGTCTCGGGGATATTGCATGCGCCATCTTTTTTCTGCGCGTTGTTAGTCGGTGTCGAGCGCGAAGTAGAAATTTATAAAATTCAGAACAAACACGAACCAACACTGCGAACAAGAAGACCTGCTGCCACCATAGGCCGGAGATGATATCGAGCAGTAGAGATGGTGGAGAGAAAGTAGCAGGAGCAGCTAGTCCGACCGGGGAATCATCTTGGATTCTGATGTCCAGCCCGAGAGGAATCTAGATCCTATGACGATTTCAATTTTTTTTTATGAAGTTTTGACTTGGGAGTGTAAGATTTGGGTACCAGACCCGTGTTGCTGAGGTGGATTGGAAGCCGCAGAGGATTATATAGAGCAGCCAGAGATGAGATGAGGGATGTGAATAGTAAATTGGTTGGAGGTTAGTTGGAGGCTGTATTCTATTTAGTGGTATGGTCTAGATTGTGAGTGGGTAATGTCTTGGATGGGAGGTGGGAGGGGCGGGAGTGATACTGGAATAGGAAATACAAGGTGTTTACAATTATAAAAGATAAGGAGAGCCGTGGCTGGTTTAGGACAAATCCAAAGAACACTGGAAGTGGAATTATCGCAGAGTCGCAGGCAAAAAGAGGCGCCGGCGGGGAGTTTTGTGTGGGGTTTGCGGATCCCCGCGGTAGACAACAGAGAGGATTAGCGGTGAGCACGCGACTTCTGCCGGGAAGAAGCAGTTGACGGCAACGCCAACGCCGACAGCAGAGAAGACAAAATAGAAAAGAATCAGAGAATAAGAAAAAGACGAGTTCGACATTCGACGGTCGGGCTGAGTGAGACTGCGACTGGGTGAGACAAGACACGGCGAAGAAGAGAAGAAGGAAGCCAGCGGGCGGGTATTTTACCCCGGATAATATTGTCGTCGCTGCAGCCGTGAAGAGGAGGGGCGGGGACCAAGTCCGGGGGAGGAATGGATGACCCTTCGACACTCACATTCCGCACCGACGGCTACTTGCAGCCTCTGGTGTTGCTTCGGCCTGCTCTGGACTGTACTGGGCTGCTGAGCTGCGCTTAGCGCTTAGAACACAGCTGAAGACAGGCGCGTGGGATCAGTGTTATGTAATATCTGACGACGAGTGGTTGCAAACCGAACTTCCCATGTCGCCTCGCCAGCGCTGTGCATAACGATCATCTACGTCCATCCATAATAATGATATCAAGAAAAGGCACGCTGTTGTGCGTTGTGCACTGTGCACTGTGCACTGAGCTGTGCGTCATCGGCTTGGCTCGGGAAGTGAAGGCGAAGGCGGAGGGAAGATCACTTAGGCGATAGAACAGAGGCTGTCTTCACGTGAAAGAAGCAACGCCCCCGGATCTGCGCTGGTGTATTTAGAAGTAGATTCGGTGATGGTGCTCTTCTCATCTCTATGTCTCTACCCACAGTCTGTCCCTTGCTGCGAGAGTCATTGTCCTTGTCTTGAAGTCAACAGGAGACACAGACACGGCAGGTACACTGAGCGGTCAGTGACGAAGGCGAAGGCGAATCTGAGCTTCTTCGAGCCGTCCACTGTTTTCCATTCAAAGTTTGCTTTTCGGCGATTAGCACAAAGAATTATTATTTATTTTTAATATTTATTTACTCGGTTTAAACACAGTCGACATGATTTGCACAACTCTGCTCCTACGTCAGTCCGCAGTCACCGCCGCTGCCGTGTCCGACGTGTCCTTCGCCGGTCCGTCGGATAATCGATCTCTTCTGAACGTGCATCCTCACTTCTGTTTCCTTGATTCCGCGCGAGTGCGGATTGCAGATTGTTGTTCTTATTCATCTGTTGATCATCTTCCGAGCTCTGATTACTATTCGCTCTTTGCTTCTCTCCTCCTCTCCTCTTCCTTCCTTGACATCCGAGCCAGCCACCGCCCATCACTCATCCCACCCTCCACATCCCACTATACCAAACGCTCGCTGCCGTCTACTCACTGCAAATCTCAAATCTCCAATCTCCACTGATCTACCTGATCTGCCCGCCCTGTTATTAAACCTCCCCCCCGGCGATCATTGTCGTCATCTCGAATCCGCGTACGGCCGTAAACGAAGATTTAGAGATATAGATGGACAATCAATGCCTCGGCCGACGTCCTGCACCCTGACCACTCGCAACTCTTTTTTATTTCCGTCTTTTATTATTATTATTTCTAGTTATTTTTATTACTATTCTCTCCACGCGATTCGGTCTCTCGGGGACCAGGGCCGGCGTAGACTGCCGCGTGCTCTCCACGTACCTTCCATCCTCGGAACGCCAACCAGGGGCGCTCATCTTTCTCTCTTGCACATGTCAACTCCCCTTTTCCTCTACTGCATATCCTCTGCTATCTACTGTACTGCATGATATATAATTATGATTATATTTTTGTGCTTCTTTAAGGTATAGGTAGTAACAACATAAAACACATCCAATCCCAACGCCTGTCCTTAATACAATAAACAAAACTATTCCAAACACCCTTCCTCCCTTTGACTATTTACATAGCACTCTGTATTATACAATAAACCCGTAGCGGTAACAAACACCGGTTCCCAATTCGATAAAAAACCACACCCGACTCTGACATTAAGAATACGCTGCCGCGCCCTCCCGCATGCGAGCTGTATCTTTTTGTGATAAGATGCAATGGTATGCAAATCTATGCAACACGCGCCCAAAAATAGGATATAAGATAGACGACTAGATCATGATGAGATAAATGAAATCTAGCACTTCTCTAGCTCCATCAGCAAACCAGCCTGCTCCTCGAGCACCTGCACGTCAACCTTCAGATCAAAGTCAATCAGGAAAAGCATGCCAATCTCGAGTCTGCACAGCTCGCTCTCGGAGAGTCCGCCCACCTTGGCGAACCGCTTCTGGCTGTGGTTGATGTCTTCCAGGTTCTTGGACGCGATCCGCAGCGCGGCGATAACCAGCCTGTGCGCATTCAGCGGCGTCAACGGCACGGCCTGCGACACGACGCACAGTCTGTAGATGTACAGACTCGTCGCGAGGTACACCGCCGTCGACGTAGGGCAGTACTGGTGTATCCGGCGCAGGTACTTTTCTATATCAATCTCCGGCACGGCCTTTGACCAGAACCGCCGCGAGACAATCGCGCGCTGGTTGGCCTTGTCGACGATATACCGCTGGTGCTCGGCCTCGAGGTCTTCGGCCGACGGCTGCTCCTGCTGCTGCTGCTGCTGCGGCGGACAGTCGTCGGTCATGCATGGCGGCTGCTCGGTCGCGGGGCTGAGTTGGTTGTTGTCGCTGTCGGACGACGCGAGCGCGCCCATCATGGTAGGCGAGGGCGTCATTTGCTCGTCGCGCTTGCGGATATCAAAGGCCGACATGGGCGGCGAGAGGGGTGCCGAGGGAGGAGGCGACACGGGCAGGCCTGCAGCGGAGGGCCGGTGTCGTTGCCATGAGGCGGCGGCGGGGTCGCTCACCGCGAGGATGCGTCTGATGCCGACGATGAGCAGGTGCAGGGCGTCGGAGGGGGAAAGATCGGCCATTGAGGGTGGTGGGCTTGGAGGGGTGTCGATGGGCCGTATCAGATGCTGCGATCGTGGGGTGGAGAAGGATTGGTGCCTTTCGAGGAGGACTGTAGCAGACATTGTCTGGAGGAATAGAGAAAGGAAACAGTGTAGAAGAAGAAGAGGAGGAGGAGGAGGAGGGGAGGTCAGGACAACGGGCAGCAGCGCGGGGCGAAGGCCGTATTTGACATGCGCCAGAAGGAAGAGGGCCACCCGACCAGGTTTAGGGCCGTGAGCCACTTTGGGAGAGTTTGACCGCCGGAGTCGAGGAGGCAAAGTCGATCGGAGTCGCCACTGAGTCGATTCGACTCCTGCAGCTGGTTCCACCTCGGCCCATTGTTTTTTGTTTATTCGGCGGCTTCGGGGAATTTCGGCTGCTTCTTTCGGAAGGCCTTTCTGTTCACCTGCCGAGGTGCATGTTCTATATTCTTATAAGATCCTATTATATCATTCATTGTTCTTTAGAATAGTAACCACCGCTATTCTACAGAGATAGAGCATATTTAGCACCTCGACCGCGCTTGGAGTTGGAGTTGGAGTTGGAGTTGGAGTTGGAGTTGGAGTTGAGTGGAGTTGAGTTGAGTTGGCCAGCCATCAATCGACTCAGCGCAGACCAAACAAAGCGCCGGTTGAATGGCGGCTCACATCGGTGTCTTCCCCGGCCACATTCGTCGTTCACTCAGAGTAGAAGTGAGTGAGTGAGTGAACTGAGCAGCTGAGAGTAGACTGAAATCAACAGAAAAACAAACGAAAACAACCTGTCGGAAGCAGCAGAAACAGAAACACCTTTTGTTTTATTGGCGCTGCTGCTTCTTGTCTCTATACTATCATCTACATCAGACTACTCCTCTCTCTCTCTCGTCTCCTCCTCCACGCTCTTAGCAGCCGGCGAGCAGGCTCTGACTCTCTCTGCTCTGGCTCTGGCAATCCCGCCATCGCGGTGGCTTGCAAGCAGAGTGGGCGGTCGTGTCGTAGTGGGGGGCACACTGCGTGTCCCGGAGGCCCAAGTAGGCGCACGCACAACCGGTTGCATTTCGGCCCCGACTGCGCCGGCATGCAGCAGCAACCGTGTTGCTCTGTGATGTAGACCGTAGACTGTAGACCGTAGACTGTAGAAGTGTCTCCTCTTCTATCTTTTAGACAATATGAAGACAATATGATTGTATACACCGCAGAACAGGCGGCCGCAGCGAGTGCTGCTAACGGTAGTCCGCTGCTGCTGCGGCCGCTTCACATGCCACGCGGTTCACATCTCTGCTCACGGATCAGTACCCGATCGGATAACCAACTCACAGCTCTTCACGTGCATCCGGTTTCTACTTTTGGCCTGCCCGGCTACCCCAGACCGCCGCCTCTTCTTAGAAGAGCAGATCGTGGAGGTGCGGAGAGCGCAGCTGGGATATGCACAAAGACGCATCGCCGACTGAGTAGGATAAACAAACAAACATGCGCGATAGCAAGCGGGCAGAGTCGGCAGACACGAGAAGTTCCCGATATTCTCCCGCTGCTCAGATACTCCTTACTCCTCTTACTCCAGCCCATATCATATCCTGGTCTCTAATCTCTCCGTGTAGCTGTATCTCCTCTTTGTCGCCAAGATGCTTTGTTGCCGAACGAGTGTCGCGGTGTTTGGAGACAGTCTGCCTCGGCCGATGGACGCATTTCTCGAACTTTCAGCACACAGTAGATAGTTATGACCCCACACGCAGAATCATCGTCATTATACTATTGGCACCGCGGTGCGCTTTCTTCTCTGTTCTACGACTCTGCTGTGTCTGTCAACAACAACTCCAACCAAGACCTGCATCAAATCGAGTCTATGAACTAAACCAACAGCGTCACCGCTGCCCACTCCTAAAGATCTGTTAAACTCATAATTCATAATTAGACTCGACTTACAGAGCCTTGACAGAAAACAGTCTACTCACTACTCACTCACCGATCGGAGTCACTATTTCACAACCTGTGACCTCTTCGTTTATGATCTCTCACATTGAGCCTTTTGTCCGAATATATTTCAAACAGCTGCTGCTTGCTTCCCTTTCGGTCAGTCAGGCAAGCAATCATCCTTGTCGCGCATGCCCTTTTTTGTAATCCTGCTGCAGATAATTGCTCCCCTATTTCTAACGCCAATTTACAGACCTGCCATATGCTAGATTTATCCCCTTTTAATCTTCTCTGTATCAATTATCTATTCGTGTGATAGTCCTGCTCCATAGCTATCCGTAGAGAACTGGAAAAGCTGCTAATCCTTCCCTCTTTCCATCCTCCAGCTTGCTGTTTCGCCCTTCACCAGCACCAGTGATCTGTGCGCCCTACTGCGCTTACACTAGAGTATCCAGCCAGCCATCCAGCGCCAGCGCCAGGCCGGCCGGAAGACGCAGCAGCGGCATTTCCATCTTCCTTCTCCCTCTGTGTGGGCCAGCCAGGGTTTCACGCTCTTTTCTTTTTTAACCTTCCGGTTCTGAACCTATCCGAGAAAGACTTCCGCCGGAGGTCGCCCGGCTATTTTCTTTTGCGTTCACATCCTCAGCTCGGACATCTTTCCCTACCCGGCCGGTCCTGCCGCCTCTCGTTCTTCTCTCTTTTCTTTGCCGTCTTTCCTCTCTACTGACTGCGTGTCGTCGTCTAGGGTTTTGCCAAAACTCAGGCTTGTCTCGCGGCTCTTGTCGGGTCTTCCGCGCGGCTTTCTGTCTGCGCTCGTTCGCCAAACCCGGATGGCTCCCGCAGTGGCAAAGGCTGTTTTGTTTTTCCAAGCATCTGCTATGCCTCTCTCTTTCATCTCGTAGTCTGCTAGTCTTATTATTTGCTTTTCATTAAAGACGGGCGCCGACAAGCGCCGTGGTCGTCCGTCCGCGTCCAACGTAGCGGATACCCTGCATTCCCTCTCCCAACCCGTGTCGCATTTCTTCTTCTACCCAAGAAGACACCCAGAAATGAACCAATGCACTAACTATCCTCTTTCTTCTTCTTCGTAACCCATAGTCTACCCGTCACCCAGCGAGCGGCATCTCCGACTTGTCCGCCATCCGGTGTAAACTAGCGGTTGGCGGCAGCAAAACTATGTGATGCCAGCGCCTATCCTGTCACGTCACACACTCTTTTTTGATTTCTTTTTTCTGGCCCTGCTTTACTCTCCTATACTCTTATGCGACACTCGAGAAAGCCGTGCTTGCGCTTTTTCGGTCGCTACCTATCGTGTCCGGTTCGAATGGAAATGAACTTCTGAACTGCTTGCAGGCTTTCCTCATCAGTAGCTCGAAGGCGACTGGACGCAAGTACTCTAAACACCACCGCTGCTCTCACAACCTCACAACCTCCCTCCGCCACCCTCCCAACACCCAGTAAAATCAACTCACGAATCCAATAATACCACTCAAAAGCGTAACCGTGCTCTACTCATATATATAAATAGCACAGCACACGTACACCTTACCTGACCGACCGACGACGACGACGACGACGGCGACTACCTTGGAACCGAGCCGCTCGGCGCGCCGCAGCATCTTTGAGTCGCTGAAACTTTTTTCCGGGGGCTGGCTAAAACTCTCTCTATTTTCTTCCTGTTTTATTTTTACCAGTGATCTCGTTGATTATAAATAGCTCGGTTTGTAGGTGTTTACAGTAGATGTTCTGATCTGCTTTGTTCTGATTTTTTATTATAGAGGTTTGGTGTAGGAGGCTATCAGGTTCGGTCACTGATTCTATACAAAATCATCTTAAGCATCTTCTCTACTTCCAGTAGACGACCCCCTCAAACAACCTCCTCGCGGTCCTGTAAACAGTAGCATGCGCAAGCTTCAACGGCTCATCTCCCTCTCCGCCCTCAAACTTCGCCCCGACCACGATCTTCCCGCTCGAATGCCCAATCGTGATGCCGTCTTTATCCGCCGGCTCCCGATTCTTCGCCAGCGCGTCGTGCACCACCGATCCCTCCAGTCGCGCAGCAGCAGCAGTCGCTAGCGCGACGGTGATCGGGATCGCGCGGTGGGGTTGTCCGACGGACATTGCGCGCACGACGACGTCGATCTCGGTCGCAGAGAGCGTGGTCTTGCGATCAAACAAAATGTGCGAGACCGGCCGTGAAACGACGCAGATCTTGGGCACCGAGGTCGTCAGCTGCGCTTCCTCGAGCGTCTTGACGAACCCCATCTTCAGCGCGCCGTAGTTGCGGATCGTCTCGAGACGGGCGAGAACGTCCGGAAGCAGCTCGAGCTGGTCGGGGAGGATAGCCGGGTCGCGCAGGCCGACTGCGTCCGCGTTGATGAATATCACCGGGTTGGCAGCATCAATCAGCGTCGCCGACACAGGCCTGTCGAATCCCGGCAGGTCGTCAAACACGTCGACGACGTTCCCGCTCG
Source organism: Myxozyma melibiosi (assembly GCF_037950935.1). Lineage (NCBI taxonomy): Eukaryota > Fungi > Ascomycota > Lipomycetes > Lipomycetales > Lipomycetaceae > Myxozyma > Myxozyma melibiosi. Next base: position 2,035,761 of record NW_027042915.1, on the reverse strand, counting down.
GCAGCAGCTTGCCGGTCTTTGACCCGCCCGGGTTGATAAAATCGAGCTGGATCTTCGCCGCCGTCCCGCTGACGCCGTCGATCGCAAACTCGCCGTCCGAGACCGCTTCCGCGCCCGGAATCACGGGAAACGTAGAGTGGATGATCTTGCGCGTGTTTGTGTTGTGGATCCGCACCGTCGCTGTCTTCTTGTCTGCGTTCAGCACCGACGCCCGGTCGACGAGGCCCCAGTCATACGCAAACGGGCCGATCGCGGCGCTCATGTTGCCGCAGTTACTCGCGTAGTCCACATGCGTATTCCGGACCTCGACCTGCGCAAACGTGTAATCCACATCCGCTTCTTTCGCAGCTCCAGCGGGCGCGCCCACGACGCAGATCTTGGACAATGACGAGATGCCGCCGCCCATGCCGTCGAGCTGCCGCCCGTTCGAGTCGGGAGATCCGATCGTGCCCGTGAAGATTGGCGCCCAGGCCTCGCGTGACTCGGGCAGATCGGCTTGGTTGAACATGATTGCGCGGGAGGTGCCGCCGCGGTAGTACGCTGCCGGCAGGCGGTTCTGCGGGCGGTCATACTTCTTCGTCTTTGTTTCTGCTGATGCTGATGCTGTGCGCGAGGAGGTCTGGAAGGCGCGTCGGCGGCAGCAGAGTTGTTGGAGCGCTAGAGCTTGCTGCTGCTCTAGCGTTTGCAGCAGTGACGAAACGCGTGTGAGCTGGTGAGACATTAGGTCAGTTTTGTTTGGAGCAAGAGGCAATTGTAGACGAACAAACAGATTCCTCAAACCATTTCTTTTATCTCCACGACCGTAGGAGCTGGATATATAAAGCCAAGCGATGGGGATAGAGAGCGGACAGGGGTGGGAATATCAATTTACTGCTCCAGGTTTTTTTTGCTAATCGAGCAAGTTGAAGTTCAAGACACGGGACGCGGATAGGGTTAACCGCCGCGGACCACGATCCGTTTTAGGATTTATGAAAACAAATTTTTTGTCGCCCAGCGCTTCAGATTGGAGAAAAAAATATAAAACTAGTGATTGTTGTTTTTCTGGGTAAAGAAGTAGTTTGAAGATCTTGCGTGTTGTATTCTCTCAGATCATTCATTGTCTGCCCGATTAAGCTTAGGGTAGCCGGCAGACAGAGCACGCGGGATTTCAGCTCAGGCGCACAGACATCCGTCGAGCTGCTCGCACATGCAGCAAGAAGACGAGCAGTGGACTTGTAGTTGAGTACTATTTTATATATTGTTAACATAGCTGATACACGGATGAAGGGTGTTGATTGTAGATGAATTTGAGACTGTAGATATGCAGAAAAATAAACGATGCAGAGAAATTTATTGCTGCGGAGAGCAGTGGCCGGCGCACATACGCCTGCGGATCGAGTTCCGCAACAGACACCACCACCACCACCACCACCACACGGGCCAGCGCCGCACTTGCCAACCCCGCTCGATTCAGTGTGGCAAGGGGTGTTGCAGGATACCCAAAATCCTGCAGCTGACAGACGCTGTCTCGGGCGAAGTGTGCGGGGCCTGGCCAGAGTGTAGTGTCTTCGTCATGTGAAGAGGAACCCTAGTTGGAAAACAGACGGGCCGGATTGTCGACGCACATCTTTTGCCATACCACTGGCGCGACCCATTTTCGAAGATTGGCAATGACAAGACGATCGTCGATTACCTGAAATGCCTCGGGCGCGTCGCTCGACCGCTTCAGTCTGTCCTTGGCCTCGCCCGTGTGCGGCCAGTCGCTCGCGTACAGGAGCTGGTCTGGAGCGTCGCGGGCCAGCGCGCTGATGATCGGTTCCAGGTCTTCGAATCCGGGGCGCGCATTCGAGGCGCGGTAGAGACCGGAGACTTTGATGTACACGCGACCTTCGCGAGCTAGACGGACGAGCGAGGCGTATCCGGGCTGCGAGAGCGGGTTGGCCGAGTCGACGACGGGGCTTTTCGAGGCGCCTAGTAGACCTCCGAGATGGTCGGCGATGATTGGCACGCGCAGGGTCATGACGAACGGTAAGAGGTCTGGAAACTGTCAGAGAGATTGGTGTTGAAGGTGGACGCGAAGGGGAGCGACTTACCGTCCCACAAAGTGCTCTTGATGAATAGCTGCAGAACCCATCCGGGCAGGAACGAGATGGCAGCCGCTGAATCAGCAATCACGGTCTTGAGCTCGTCAGTCGAGTACCGCGCGTTTACAGACGACTCGAGATTGATGCGCAGACCGCGCACACCACTATCATGAAGTACTTGCAGCGACTCCGCCGTCGCACTACCGCTGTCGACGACCGCGATCCCCCGCGCTCTCACCGACGACAGAGCCGGATCGCTGTTCAAAGACGCGAGCGCCTCGACGAGAAGCGAGTTCTCGCGACCGTACGGCGAAGGCTGGACGAGCACGAGGTTCGTGGGCGAGTCGGTGGCCGAGATCGAGCGCGAGTGGGCGAGGAGCGCGGGCAGGGGTGCTTCGAGCGGCGAGTACGAGCGCGTGGAGGCGTAGGGATGGGTGCTCGGAGCGAAGATGTGGACGTGAGTATCCCACGCGCCGGTGGGAAGCATAGCGTCGTCGGTCATCGAGTATGCTGCATACAGAGGACTGAGAAACGAAGCAGGTACTCGTGAAGGTGTTCTACCGCTGCTACCCACTCACAATACCGGCAGTGACAACCAGACACGGGGATCGAGCGGGCGGGCACAGCAGGGCATTTCTAGAACACCCGCCGGGAAGGCCATCCGAAACTCAAGGCGACGGTGCGCGTCGCGATACCTTCGCTTCTGCGCGGTCTCAAGTCTAAATTTAATAGCGTTGGCACGACAACGGAGCTGCTTCCGACGCCTGGTTGCGCTCGCCTGGGTCGGGCGGTGGAGGGTATAAGATCAGGACGGCTCCCCGAGTCTGCTTCGAGTCTGCTTCGAGTCTTCGAGTCTGCCCCGAGCCTCTCGTCGCCGTCGCCCTCCGCGGGCAGCGACAGAGATTTCCTCCGCTGCACTGATCTGCCCGCGAGCTTTGTCCTTAGATAGCGTTTCATTAGTCAACGTCTGCCCGCTGACCGCTCAGCTCGCGCGCCTTACTAAGGGCTTCCATAACCCTAACCTGCCACGATGAGAGTTTCTGCGCCGGTCTCTCCGCCGGTTCTCTCCGCGCAAGACGCACGCCACAAGCTCTCGCGTTCTCTCGCTTCTCGTGGTCACGGACCGTGATCGCGCCGTATTCGATTTGACAGCCAGACAAAGCCGGCAGACACATCTTCATACTCTTTAGCTCCTACCAGGCCTGCTTCCCCCTCGGTCGTCCTGCCTCCGAGCCGCACTATCGCTCGTCTACCACCGATGTCGTCTGTCCCCGATAGCGCACTCGCGGGCCAGACCCAGCAGCAGCTGCATGCTCCGGCAGCTGCCGCTCCGTCTTCCACACATGGAACACCAACCACCACCCCCAGCCGTCCGAACCCCGGACGCAAGCACCGCCCGGGTCTTACTCGCATCCAAGTCGCCTGCGAGTACTGCCGTCGCCGCAAACAAAAAGTGAGTCTCCCCGCTTCTACTCTACTCCTTATACGCTCTCGATTGTGCGAACGTGCGAAAGTCGGATGCTAACCACCTCGATCAGTGCGACGGAGCCGTGCCTGCTTGCAATACCTGCGTGAAGACCAACAAAGAATGCGTGTATCCCGATAGACTCACCTACCGCCAGTATCCGCGCGGGTACGTTGAAAATCTCGAGGAGAAAGTCAGGAGCCTCGAGGCCCAGCTCCGGGCATCGCGGGAACGGAATCGCAACGAGAGCGAGGGCGCCAACTCTGAATCTCCGTCCGTCCAGAGCCCTCCAGGTACCATCTCTTTTTTTCCATTCTTTTTTATTAGCTATCAGTGATGCTGACACATTTAGATGACGACGCTGGCACAGAGTCGCTTATTGCCGACGTGGGCTATTTGTCACTCGAGGGCGCTTCAGAACGACGATATCTCGGCAGCTCGAGCGGCGTGCACTTTGCGCGAATCCTACAGTCAACCTTCAAATGGTCTGATTCGTCGCGGGCGCAAAACTCGACACTACCCTTCGACGGCCGCGTCGAGTCCGTTTCCTACAGCTCCGAGCTTCCGCCTGCGATCGACGCGCTACCGAACCGTGCTTCGGCAGAGACGCTCGCCGATTCGTTTTTCGCCACGCGATGGCCTCAGCATCCGTTTATTCACCGGCCGCATTTTTTCGTTAATCAGTTTGAAAACACGTTTATGATGAATGACGTCAAGGCACCCAGTAGCGACACGTTCATCACTCTCATGATCCTTGCCATCGGCGCGATCGATATGCGCAAGCTCAAGATCAGACACCAGTACGAGCCGCTGCAGTACTACCAGACCGCGATGGAATACCACATCGACGCACTAATCGCCGGCGACGATCTGCAGTCTATCCAGGGCCTGATTCTTCTCACCATGTTTGCGATCAACGAGCCGCGCAGTTTGAACGTGTGGCATGTCGTGGGAATCATGATCCGGATGTGCATCGACATGGGTCTCCACCGCCAGCCAAGCAGCAGCATCCCGCTGTACCAGCGCGAGATCCGAAAGCGAATATTCTGGTGCGCGTATATATTTGACCGAAGCGTGTCGCTCGCGCTCGGCCGGCCGGTCACGATTGCGGATTCCGACATCAACGTTGACTTGCCGCTCAACTTGTCGGACGACGACTTGCTTCGCATTTCGGAGGAGCAGCAGGATTGGTCGCCTCAGGCGATCCAGCGGCGCGATTCTCAGCTCAGCATTCCGTCGAAGCCGCCGTCGCCGCTGGACATGTCTGCGTTTTTGCACATCATCCGTCTTCGACAGCTGAACGCGGAGATTCAGCTCAACTTTTATCCTGCCAGACCTGAGAATATCCAGTCGCCGGCTGTGGCGGAGGAGAAGCGCAAGTCGATCCGGAAGAGTCTTGAGGAATGGATCCGTAGTGCTCCGGTGTATACGTTGCAGACGCAGAGCACGTTCCAGTCCACGGAGTGGTTTCAGATTGCGTACCACAACTCTCAGATCCTGCTGCACCGACCTTCGCCTGCTATCCCGACCCCTACACTGGATTCGATGAAGACGTGCTATGTTTCGAGTGTCAGTCTGATCAACGCGTACGTCGCGCTCTACTCACAGAACCGCGTGACCTACACCTGGGTTGCGCTACTCGGTCTTTTCATGGCGAGCGTGACCATGCTCTACACGCTGTGTTCGAGTGCTGAGATTCGCGCAATGACAAACTCGGAGACGGTGGAGCAAAACATCCGATCGTCGATTTCGCTCTTTGAGGCTATGAGTGATATGTGGCCGATTGCGAATCGGTGCATTTTCGTTATCGAGAGTCTTAGTCCGCGCACATTGGCGATGTTTAATCAACAGCTTCAGCAAGACCAGCAGCAGCAACATCAGCAAACAGCTTCAGCGCCACTGTCATCATCACTACCACATCAGCCGCTCTCTGATCCGATTCCGTCCTCAGCTCAATCGAATATGAGCGTGTCACCTATGGGTACTGCATATGCACAGGAGCATATTATGGCACAAAGCACCGTTCTCCCTATCGATACTCATGTGTACCAGGCTGGGTCTGATGGGGTTGGTCCGATAAAAGAAGAACCGCTGATGGAAAACCCGCAAATGATGAACAATTGGTACGGCAATGATTCCGTGAACGTTTACAAGACAAACTACGACACCGGGCTGGTCGACAATTCAGTGTACGTGCCCACCTCTGGCGATATTAATATGGCCCACGATCCGCTCGCGCACACAGACCACTACCCAGATCTAGCGATGCATGCGCTCTACCAGACAAATCCGGTGCCAAACGCGATGGCAGGCCGCATGCCGACGACCAACAACCTGCCTGCGTCCCAGTACGGACCGATGGGATTCGACGGTGTGCTGACGGATTCGAACGGGAACCCGGTGATCGACATGGGTTATCTGAACAGTTTGTTTGATATTGCATCTTGAGACCAAAGCTTGATTTAAAAAAATATTGTATTTATTCTATTGTTGTTTGATATCGAAATTGGCATATATGGTGTTTACCGCGTTCTAGTTTTGCGCTGAGGAATTCTTTTTTTTTGCCGGTCGGTGTTTGTTGTCTGCTGCTGCGCGTTTGCTGATTTTTTGTTTGATTGATTGATTGATTATAATGGGATGGATGTTGTTTCTGGATGAGAGTTCCCAGTTGCATTGCAGTGTATTTCTTTTGCTAAATGTGCTATGACCCCGTTTTGTCTGATAATTTTGCTTATGGGGCGTTACTGCAGTCTCGATAGTTATGAGCAACCAATAAATACAAAAGTCATCTGAGTTGCCATTGCGACTTGAGCTCGGCCTGGGTTGACATTTCGCAGACAAAGAAGCAAAAAGGAAAAGTTTCGGAGCGCGCGAGCCGCATCGTCCATCGGCAGGGGTCATCCGTCCCTAACTCAAATCGGGAAAACGATTTAGTGACAAATCAAGGTTTCTGATAACTGTAAAACCAAGGCGTAGGGAACAGGATAGTGAACTAAAAAAAATGAGCAGCGGAGAGAGCAGGCCGCTCGCTGTTTCTGGGATGAGATTATGGTTCGAACCGGTAAACAGAAAACAAAACAAAGCAGGATGGGAAAAAGCTTGCTGGAGCGATGATCTCTTGATGGACATATAAGGAGATGTCGGTCTCGCTTCTTGGATAGGGCGAGATCGATTAGCATCCCGCACTCGTCTCTCGTTCCCCTTGCTTCCTCGTTCACTTGCGGGCGAGATAGATCACGCTCACGAGATTGCGGAGTTGTTTCGCGGGCAGGATATGCAGCAGTCTTCTGCGATCAGTGCGGTCCGAGATGATGGCGGCCATGGCAAGGTCAAAGTTAGGAAGGTATCGTGGTCCAATCTTGCCGTGGGAGCGGTTATGAATTTATTTCAAGGTGCGCAGCGCAGTACCACCAACCTCTCTTTATGATCTGATACATTTGTCTCTCTTCAGTGTACTAAATCATCATCTTCTTAAGTCACAACACTTGGGCAGCCGTTCGAGGTACTCAAGACTCATGTAAGAGCCGCTCTCTATCTTTCAGATCGTTAGGATCGCGTTCCCAATCAGAAAAAAAAATTATATCTAACGCCAGCAATCGTGATGTCTCCCAGGCCGCAGCAAATCGTAACGACACCATTTTGCAAGGAATAAGAAAGACCTGGTCTAGAGGCGGCATCGCCGGTTTTTATCAAGGCCTGATCCCATGGGTGAGTGCTTCCTATGACGATTATCCTTCTCGCGATTTGAAGAAGCTAGGAAACAGGAAGGCGCGGAATCTAATGTGCGTTTTTCGTGATTTTCTAGGCATGGATCGAGGCCTCGACAAAGGGATCAGTTCTCTTGCTCACGTCCACAGAGGTCGAAAGCCTCTCGCGAAATTCGCTCCATCTTTCGCCTACTGCTTCGGGTGTGCTGGGCGGTGTCTGTGGGGGAGCTGCTCAAGCGTATTTGACTATGGGTAAGAAGCTGTTGATTTTTGATCTTTTAAGATGGAAGATGATAGATTGGCTGTGGTTATGGAGCGGAGGACGGTCTAACATCTCTCGTTGTAGGATTTACGACCTGCATGAAAACTATCGAAGTAACGCGCGACAAAACTACAGTCAATGGACAAAAACCCAGAAGCTCTGTTTCAGTCTTTGCAGAGATCCTGCGCACGCAGGGAATCAGGGGCGTCAACAAGGGCGTCAACGCGGTCGCGATGCGGCAGATCACCGGCTGGTCGTCGCGGATCGGCATCTCGAGATTCGCGGAAACTCTTATCTGCCGGATACGAGGGATAGGTGATTCGAGCGCGATCGAATCATCTGCATCAGGGCAGACGAAGAGAAAACTTGGAGTAGGCGACAAGATTCTTGCGTCGTCGATCGGCGGCGCGCTTAGTTGCTGGAACCAGCCGTTTGAGGTGATCAGGATAGAGATGCAGTCCCTCAAATCTGACCCGTCGCGGCCGGAGAAACTGACAATGATCTCGACCGCGCGGCACATCTACAGAACCAGCGGCCTGTCTGGGTTTTTCAGGGGCGTGGTTCCGAGATTCGGTCTGGCGGCATGGGCTACTATTTGCATGGTTGGACTTGGTGATGTGGTGAAGGAGAGAGTAGCTAGGTTGACAAAGGTGTAGTCGATCGCTCCAGTTCTGGCTTGTCTTTTCGCTCATCAATATCGCGGCGTTCGTTTTTCTTCTCCGATATAGAATATTTTCTACATTGATCGCTTTGGCGCATGACCTCCTGCATCAGTTGAAGCAGTTATCATGTGGGTCATGCACGAGCCTTCGAACCAGCGCTTAAAACCCATACCAGTGACTTCATCGGGACTCGGAAATACGCTTCTCGCAGCGATAAAGTCTCCACAAAAACCCATAAAATTCCAGATCATTCGTCGCTGGCAAAGGTGAACAAAGAGCTTGTCAAATCTACGCGACATGAGACTCAACGCCGTTAAATCGACCTGTCAAGAATAACCAAAACCTTCCTATCGGATTACAAACATCAAAGGGGTTGGTGTCAAGTCAGCTGACGCGTCAATTATCGCTTACGAACGGCTGCGCCGCGCTCGGAGAGGGAGCGAGAACAAAATACGTTTGATTTAACGTGACACCCCATTGCCATCAACCGCGCGCGCGACCCCGATCCCAGCCTGCGCAGACTGATTCTAGTTTCCGAGACTCGTTTGACCTGATTATTGTGTCTACTTACAGATCGTACTTCTGGTTGAAGTAGAATAGACTGGTTCCTGAGAGCTGGCTGAGACTGTTCGCAAGGCTAGAAAGCGCACGAGATGACGTCTTTGCCGGATCCAGAATCGCTCCAGCCGACTACGGAGCTGCAAAACATGGCGGCGATGAACAAAAAGAATACAAATGGGGCTCAGCAGCATTCACCTCAGCAGCAACATCAGCAACAGTCACAGCAACAGACAGCAAATCGAGATGGGGCGTCCGGAAGCGCGACGGAGACGGGAGCAGGTGCCACTGGTAAGCATCCTACTAATTGATTTCATATTCATATTCCAGCGGAAGAAGAGAGGTATTGTAGTACTAACACCGCGGAGAGGAATACAGTGAGCTGTTAGTAGCGGCTCAGCGCGGCGACGTTGCCGAGCTGGCACGACTGATCGAATCGGAACAGTTCTCGGTCCACGATACATCGCCGGACGGCACGACCGCTCTGCATTGGGCGGCGATCAACAATGCGATCGAAGCCGTCAACTACTTGCTTGATCATGGGGCGGAGGTCGATAAGAAGGGCGGCGAGCTGATGGCTACTCCGCTGCTGTGGGCGTGCCGAGTCGGATTAAGTGACATGGCGTACTTGCTGATCCAGAGGGGAGCGGATCCGCTGCGAACAGATGCGCAAGGGTTTAACGCGCTGCATATTGCTATCCACTCGTCAAATATTATGCTTATTGTGTATTTGCTTCACCAGGGTCTGCCGGTCGACTACGCGGATCCTCAGCAGCGCACTGCCTTGCACTGGGCAGCGTACCAAGGAGACCCTCTGAGTGTCGATGTTCTTCTACGATGGGGTGCCGACGTCAGACTGAAAGACGACACAGGATTCACCCCTCTACACTGGGCAGTCGTGAGAGGAAACATGGCCTCGATGAAACGCCTGATCGAAGAAGGATCAGACGTGAAAGCCGAGACCGCAGACGGCAAGACCCCCGCGATCATCGCCAAAGAGATGATGTGCTACCCCGTCTGGCTTCTCGCGCTGAAAAAAGCGGGCCGTGATCCCGACGGAATGACGATCCCGAAAAAGATATCGCAGTATATGCTGCGGCGGGTGGTGTTTTTCTGGCCGTGGATGATGCTCTTCATCACGTTTGAGATTCTGACGTGGATTAATGCGTTTGTTGCGATCGCGCTCAGTCTTGTGTGGCTTTGGGGATCGCATACGCTTCTTATGAAGATCATTGAGTCTGGAAGCACTGGATCTGTGCAGATCCACAAAACCGTACGTCTACCACTCCGTTACCTATTCCGTTGTCTCCGTTTTTCGCTAATTTTTGTTATCGTAATCTAGCCTTATCTCTCGGGAATATTCTCCGGATCAGCCTTCTTAGTCGCCGTTCGCTGGTTCTTCTTCATCTTACCAGGCACAGCCAACGACCGACCATTCGCAAACCTTCTATTCTTCATAGTCTTTGGCCTCTCGATGTTTTTCTTTGTCAAGAGCATGTCCATGGACCCAGGGTTTATCCCCAAACCGGCCGGCAACAGCGAGCAGCGCGAGATCATCGACGAGCTGCTCTCGATCGGCGAATACGACTCGAGGCATTTCTGTATATATTGTTTCACGCGGCGGCCGTTGAGAAGCAAGCATTGTCGCGTGTGCGAGAAATGTGTAGCCCGGGTCGATCAGTATGCTTCAGCCTTGAAATTTTGTTATATCCTTTCGCGTTTTTGGTTTGCTAATCTCTTGTATTTGAATAGTCACTGTCCATGGATCAATAACTGTGTAGGTGTTCGCAACCACCGAGCCTTCTTACTCTACGTGATTCTCCTGGAGACAGCAATTCCGATTCTGCTGTATCTGACTTACGAATGTATGTTCCAATGCATTAAACACAGTGGTTGAGCGGAGTATACTAACCCTACGCTAGACTTCTCCGAGGTCGACGACGACGACGATTACGAATGCATGATTCTCAAAGAAGATCTCTGCGCGGTCGTCAGCTACGACCCGTTCACACTCTTCATCGCGCTATGGTCTGCCGTTCAACTGACCTGGGTCTCCATCCTCACGGTTGTACAACTCTACCAGGTCTGTCGCGCGCTCACCACCAACGAAGCATACAACCTCCACCGCTACGGCTGGATGGGCGGCGCCGGCGACGACGAGGCCGTGCCCTCCGGTCTGGCTGACCCGTACGCTGCCGACAAGCCCGGTGCGTTCACGCACAACCATCACCACCACGGCGGCGCGCTCGCAGTCTGCTGCAAGCTCCTCGGCATCACGCAGTTCATCTCACTCGTGAGCGACTTTTGCGCGAGCTCGAAAGCGCTAAGCTTCCTCTCCGCCTCCGCCTCGGGCGGCCACCACCGCGAAAGCAGCAGCCGTCCGCGAAACACAATCTCGAACCACTACAACCCGTTCGACGGCGGCTTTGTGAATAACTGCCGGGATTTCTGGGGTGGCGACGAGAGCGTGTTTTCGCAAAAGTTGACGGACGCGGATGGCACGCGCGGGAACGGAAAGATTAAGGGCAGGGCGGCGGATTATTATCGGCTCTGGGATGTTGCGGTCGGCGCGTCGTCTGTGCCTCGAAGATTCCATAATGCGGAAGAAGATTACGACGCGCTTCCGGGTTATGATGTCCTAGTTTGAAACGCAACATAGGCAGGCAGGACTATAACGACGGCCTGGACGGGATCGCGCGGCGCGTAGGTTACGATTTTTTTTTTGCGCTTTTATTATTTACATACACATTTTTTGGTTTTGATTGCATCAAAATGGGGACTTATTCAATATAAAACAGATTAGAAGCTAACAGACTATGGAAGATGCACTACAGACGTGCATTGGTGCAGAGAGTGAACTTTCCTGCAGCGGATTTGCAAGAGAAATAATCCAGAGCTGTCGGTTTTCGCTCACAGTTGTCTGTAATGTAATCCCGACCCTAAAAATACAACAACAGAAAGTAAAACCATACACCGTACGCCACCCTTCCGCGGATAATGTTCAGCACGGCAACACATAGTTTGCGAAAGTAGAATAATACACCGTTCGCTCGATCTCTGCCAATTTCTGAAATACGATCCTGACGCTATTCGCCTCAGTCCGCCACAGAGCTCCCTCGAGCATGTGCACTACCGTGCGCGGAAGCATCGAGTCCAGAGGATCGACGTCGATGCGGTCGAGTGCCGCGGCCTCCAAGTTCGGCGCGAGCGCGGCTTTGTAGAGCTGGAATGCGCTGCTTGGTTCGGTTCGAACGATATGAAACTTTTTGTCTGATTCTAGACCGCTTCGGGCTTGTCCAATAGGTGTACCAGTAGGTGTAGCTGAGACGGGGTTCGTGGAGGGGAGATTCTGTTCAGCGAGCTTGATGTGCGAGAACGGATCGATTTTGACAATCATCAGCGGACGAAGCCCGATCGCGCGAAGAATCCGATCGAGCCCGTTCGCGCTATACACCATCCCCGTCCACGCCATCGCCATCTTAATCGCCTCAGACCGCACGGTTGGCATGCCCATCCCCGCGACGATGTGGATCTGCGTCTCGACGTTGCGCGGGAGTCGCAGCGTTTTGTTGAACGCCTTGGGTAGCTGCGGCTGCTGCTGCGCCGCGAGCTCGAGCGCTGCTAGGTGCATTCTTTCGTTGATCTGGGTCGGCGAATGGGGTGCGTCTTCGGGGTCGCTGGTGTCGGGGGAAGTCGCTTCGTCCGACATGTTTTGCGGATTTCAGAACACAGCACCGAAATGACAGACGGGAATCAAGAACCGGATGGAGATGGGTATACAGTATTTCTCAACAATTATCAAACAAATAGCACGCTCAGCAGATAAGCAAACAGAACAGCAGTATTCTCGAATCGCGAACGAAACTCAGACGTGGATCGTGGCTACTGCGACTTTCAGATATCACATGCATTTTGGAGATCCGCTGTTAGTCTGCTCTGAAATTCTCGCGTTTGAGCCGCAACGCATTAATGCCTGTAATGCACCGAACGCTTGCACGTTTGAGCCATCGAGAAAGCCCTAATCCACTGACTGCTGGCCGAGCGGGCGAGGGTGTGGGTGAGGGTGGGGGCGGCTGCTGGGAGAGGATACAGGAACCAGAACAACAGTAACCGCACTGTTTTAAAATATAAACATAAAACGGTGCGTACAACACGGAAACTACAACGCAGACCGCCCGCTGACAAAGCACGTCCAACTCCCACCGGATAGCTGTCGCGGGCAGACAGCGCGAGAGAGCTTTTTTTGAAAGTTACGTTCGTTTGTGTAATTATTGCTCTTTGCCTGACTCCGTGGCGAGTATATATATTTCACTTCTTCTCCTCCATTCGTTGCCACTCTTTTTGTTTGATACAATTCAGGAGTCTGCGCTGAATTGAAAAGCTTCTGTCTTTGCATTCGTGTCGCTATTTGGTTTTGTTGCTGCACATCTCGTCGAGAAGATAGGCAGCTCATTTCAGGCTCATCTCGAATAATTACTCCAGCATTTTGCAAAAAGCAGTTGTTGGGCTACGCATAGATTCCACTGCTATCTAGAGCATTTCATCGACTTTGCAAGTCAGTATTTGGGTCGAGGAAAAGGATCAATCTCAAAATGTCATCGAGCTCACGACTTTACTACGCGCCAGTATGCCGCGCAGTACAACACTCCATTCGACCACTTTCCCAGAGTAAGCGTTTGCCCTGTTCACTCATCCCGCTTAGCCGGCACTACTCCGCCGTCGCAGCCGACACGCTTCCGTCAACACCGCAGGACGGAGAAAACAGCAGCACCGCGGCCGCTGCCGGCGATGCCGAGCCGAAGCCCACGAGGCGACGACGGCCGACGCGGTTTGCGGACGTGTTGAATGCGGGGCCGTCGTTTGACGATTTTTTGCGCCAGGGGGCTACGAAGGATGATGTTGTTACGCCTGATCAGCTTCGGAAGAAGGAGATTGTTAGATTGCCGACGTGGTTGAAGACTGATATACCGATGGGGACGAATTACTCAAAGATCAAGGAAGATCTACGGGGCCTTAATCTGCACACTGGTATGCAAATAACTTCATTTTCGAAACTCTCACAGAAACAACAGTGCTAATGATTGTATGATGTAGTCTGCGAGGAAGCCAGGTGTCCGAATATTGGCGAATGCTGGGGCGGCAGCGACAAGACGCAGGCGACGGCGACCGTGATGCTGATGGGCGACACCTGCACGCGAGGCTGCCGCTTCTGTAGCGTGAAAACGAACCGGAACCCACCTCCGCTGGATCCTCACGAGCCCGAGAACACGGCTGCTGCGATTGCACAGTGGGGTCTCGGATACGTTGTGCTGACGACTGTTGACCGCGACGATCTGGCTGATGGCGGCGCACGCCATTTCGCAGAGACGGTGATCAAGATTAAGCAAAAGGCACCGCATATCTTGGTCGAGGCGCTCACGGGCGATTTCCAGGGTGATTTGGATATGGTTGAGATCATGGCGACGTCGGGATTGGATGTGTATGCGCACAACGTCGAGACGGTCGAGGAGTTGACGCCTTACGTGCGCGATCGCCGCGCGACGTTCAGACAGAGTCTCGCGGTTCTTGAGAAGGCGAAGCAGAGCAAGGAAGGATTGATCACAAAGTCGAGTATCATGCTCGGCCTTGGTGAGACGGACGAGCAGCTCGAGGCCACGCTGGTCGAGCTGAGAAAGGTTGGCGTCGACGTCGTCACTTTTGGACAATACATGCGCGTAAGTTGCCTCTTCTTTTTTTGACTGCTCTACTTCATCAGAGTTGCTGTTCTCTGTTCACTTCACCATGCTAACTGTCTATGTAGCCCACAAAACGGCACATGAAGGTTGTCGAATATATCACCCCCGAGGCCTTTGAGAAATGGCGTGTGCGAGCACTCGAGCTAGGATTCCTCTACTGCGCCAGTGGTCCACTGGTTCGGTCGTCTTACAAAGCCGGCGAGGCCTTTATCGAGAACGTGCTGCGCAAGCGGCAAAAACCTGCTGACGCCGCGGCGATTCTCGAGGATGTGAGCCCGACGATTGATAGCCGTGTGTAAGGAAACGCACGGAATGACGTGCTGGGCTAGGTCTAGTTTACAGGTCTCGAGTGAAACAGCGATAACGAGCAAGCGATAGTGGCAGCGATAGTGGATCAGCGCGAGAGGGAGGCTGATATCGCGATGCATGAAGCGGTAATCACGTCTTGCTTAGTTTAGACGCGAATATATTTGCTCAGAGACGAGGAAGGGGGAAAACAGGGTCGCTGAATGGCAATTTTGTCGAACCTAGTTTAGCTTCTCTTTTGTTTTTTATCTAATTGATCAGCCGGCGCGATAGACGGGCAGCGCGCATAAACTATACAAATTAGGCAAACTGCAAGATGATACACATGTCCTGTCAAAATCGTCCCGCGCGATTCGAATGCGGTATGAAGAGGTAGCTGGGTAGACTGACGTAGAGCCTTGGGCTAGCGTAGAATCTCTGTAGGCGGCCTTGTCCAAATCTTCCATGCGTACGAACGAGACGAGCGCGGCGAGTCTCCGCCCCCGCCACCTAGCCCCTCCTCCCTGCTTGCGCCCCCCCGACGGTTGGGCGTAACATCAGACCGGAGAAACCCGGTGGCGAGGATTGAGCTACGAGCTTCTGAGACAGGACGTGAGGCCTCCAGGTCCGCGAAGCGAAGCAGTGCTCGCGACGACGGCTGAACGGTCTTGCTTCACGCAAGGCTACAGATGTCGATGCGCTCGTACCCGACTGTATATCATATTCCTACTGTCTGTTAAGCGAGCACTTGTCTGTAATTGCACATTTCTCCTGGCATTTCTTGTTGGTTCTGTTTTGCTCTCTATCAAGACCGCGCGCGACTTACTCAAACAAAAAGTGTGAGAAATACGGATTTATCCGCAATGTTGGGGCCGTAGCGCTGGGATCACGTGTAGGTCATGTACACGTGCTCAGACCCCACCACTACTCAGTTTGGGCTACTCTCTTCGCGGAAATCCAGAGGGTAATCTTGTTTTCACTCTGACTAGGCTTGTTGGGCGCGGGCGGAGGTTGATTGGCTGACTGGGTTGTTTTCTTGGAATAGGCATATTTCGGCAGGGCTTCGGACAGTCTACTCTGCTGCTACGCTTTTCGGCAAGTAGTACCTTCTCTCGCCTCCATCGCAGTCGATTTCGCGATGCGGCTGGGAAGGACATAGGCCGAGTGCAACGCGATGCAAGAGATCCTACATAAGAATACAGCCCAGATATCACTAGAGCATAAGAGCAGAGAAGCTGGAGACGGCGACGTAAAGCTCGGGATCTTGTAAATTGCAGTGGTGGTGGCAGAAGTGTTTTTAACAAATAACGTATTTTTTACTTTACTTGATTTACTTTTCCTTTGCCTTTTCGCTAGCCTGAAATTCAAAACTTGCTCTTGCAGACTGAAAGTTTAGTGAGTCGGCATATTTTCTTGCCCAACTTGTCCTCGTGTGCTTGTTTGTGCTTTCGAGTTGTCACTTCTGTTATTCTGTTTACTGCACTAAACTGTGCTAATTATCAGAAACTGCAGACTTTGCGAAATGGCGGAAGAGGGGTGACCAGCCAACAGGCCAGTGTGTCAAGCTAAGCCTGTTTGAGGTTTATAAAAAGAATGCGAGCTTTTCTTTTTGCACCTATTCAGGTCTCTTTAATCTGCTTCCCTTTGCGTATCTGGGTCGCTGGCGGGTCTTTGTCGAAGTGTACCCAGACTAGTGGCGGATTCTTGACGCCGGTACTGCATGCGCTATGTGCACTTGCGCACTTCGGGCGGAGATAAGGTAACGAGACTGTTGCTGTTGAGAGAACCTCAGATACGCGAAATCAGATGTGATTAGTCAGGAACGTGCAACTGATTCGAGTCTGAGAATGTCTATCTTTAAGAAGGAAAGACTGAAAAGTGTAGAAATGAAAGCTAGGTCTTACGATCGCTGTAGGCCTGGTGCATGAGGGAGTTAGGGTAATGTGCGAGCCCGCCGTAGTAGCGAGAGCTCGGCTGCTGGGCCGCCTATGACTTGATTAATCATCGGCTGATATTTGTGATCCGGCTATCAAAAAGAAAAGATAGAGAGCAGGAGCAGACCACCTCGCTTCTCTTTGATGAGCCCTTTATGAATCTGATGTCATTGACGTCTGCAAAGACCTGAGATGCCCAGAAAAATAACAGAACTGGTGAGAGTACTCGCTCTATACACACACAAGATCCAAAGAAGCCGTCTCGTTTATCAAACAGGCGGTCCCGTAATCGTACGGCGATACCACAGACAAAAGAGGAAGAACCGCCGGCGAGCTCAGCCGAGCAGCAGAGCAGGCCTCTGCCCACTCGCGTCGGCTTACCGACATGCGAGCACTCGATGCTCACCACGAGTGCTAATGCGCGGGTGACAATGGCGTGTGCTGCGGGTCACATAACAGCAGAGCTTTGGGCCAGCCGCAAGTGTCTACCTTTCGCTCGCCTCTCCCCCTGCAGCATGTGCTTATTCTTAGGCAAAGTTCATGCGATCCAGACCATGTCTGCGGGGAGAAGGAAGGAGGAGCAGGGCGCGGGTGAGCACGCTCCCGTTGGGAGTTGGGTTTCTTAGTGCCATGTCGGTCCGCAAGCTAAAACTAGCTACCCTTCCCCCTCCGTCTCTCGCTCGATTCCTACTTTAGCAAGACAGGCTATCTCTGCGGTGAACTGCATACGTAGACAGTCCCAAGGTGCCGGGAAGAGAGAGGCGCAGACCGCTCGGCCAGAGCTCGGCAGTAGGTCAGGCCAGGTCGGGCAAGCAAAGCAAGCAGAGCATCTGAGCGGGCCGTGACGACGGCGAGTGTGAGGTTTTGTGGGTTAACGTTCTATGTTCCGCTTTCCTTCACAGGATCCAGAAATGCTCCACCATGTTTGCGCACCTTCTTCAGAACCCTCTTGCGATTAAGGCTTGTGCCCTCCTCACCGAAAGTTCAGGAGAGATCAGAGTGAGTGAACTTTGCTATGCGCATCCAAAGATTGTTTTCCACTCGAAAAATCATAATAAAGATCCTCTTTCCTGGACAAAGTTCCGGAAAAATTAGACAAACAAGTCGATTAGAAGACCCTCTTGATTCTAGCGGCAGAGCACGAGAAATAGCATCAGCGGACCGACTGTCTCGAATAGTAGCTGTCCTGGGCAAGCGATGCTAGCTCAGAACAGGCATTCGATGGCGCGCACCAAGCAGGCCAGCGAGGAATCCGTACCCGGCAGCCCGCAAGATAGAGACAGAGGCGAGGCGGAGAGGAAGAGGAAGTGGTCGCGGCAACAATGCAAATGTGACAAGGGAAGGGCCTCTGAGCAACAACGACTTCCACCACAAGCAAAATGCGCGTGCACTTGATATCTGCCTGGCGGGCTCAGCGCTCATCGACGCGCGCGCGACAGACCAAACTCAATCTGTTAATAGTCTAAACTCTAACGAGCTACCTCTGTACCCTAGCGCGCGATGGTCCCCGCGTGCCCGCCCGCGCGCCCCTCTTCCGACGACGGAGCTGCACGTTCACACTCACAAAATCGTTGTTCTGGCTCTCGACTTGTTTGTCTTTTATCTCGTTGGTCGAATTTTGTCCTTTTTTTAGTTTTACTTATTAAATTTCCTTGTCTTCTGCTTCTTCTCTCTCCCCAACTGTCGGAATTGCACTCTCCCACATATGGGGCTGCGCCCGCTATCGTCTCCCGTCTTCTCTGGATTTCCGCCGGCTGCTGCAAAGTGCCAGGCGCTCTCTGTCTGGCTGTTTACTACAATACCTGTGGGTATGAGCAGGGAGTGAGCGGAGTCAGAGTGCATGTAAGTCGGTAACTCCCGCGCGGGCGTTAAACTGCTTGCTCAAGGTTTTATTCAGACAACTGTTTACTTACAGTTGATTTCGCATGCATTTACAGGCATGTGAGTTAGTTCACGAAGCTTAAAGAGGTGCTAAGGAAACTCTAATGATGTTCAGAATATCAGACTTCCATCATTTATCGTAAATGATCGATGTTGAGCAGCTATCAACGCGATTGAGAGAGTCTACCGTCATAAAAACATCTCTTCTGCGTTTGGCATGAAATATGGCACTGTTTGGGCACTGCAGATGCTACAAATGAAGAGTGGGAGGCCTTCAATTCGTGCCGGAACAATATCATTATGTCTCCAGACGAGGAGACTTATAACCAACGCGTGATCAGATTTTGAAGACAACGAGGATTACAGCATCTTAGAAGAACTTGAGTATGCTTTGAGGATTTGGCTGGATCCATTTAAAGCGAGTCTGGTGAAAGCCTGGGTCGATCAAGTTTCTCATTTAGGAAATACGTCCACATCGCGAGTGGAAGCTTCTCATTCTGCTCTTAAGCACCAACTGCGTTATAAAAGCTATGGTGGTATTTAAACGCTTTATGGAATTATCAAATATGTTGGAAAGTCAGCAGAAGAGACCAAAAGTTATACGGTAACGTACTAAGAATGCGACGGCATATGGATACGGTTGAGATGCTTGCAGTGTTTTGAATCAATGTATTTCGCATGAAGCTCTCAGACGAAAAAAAGTATTCAAAAATGACAGTCTAAAGAGAGTCTCTTGGGTTCTGTGCTGGCCTATTTTCAAGATCTTACGGCCTACCTTGTGAGCATGTTATCCAAGATAAAATCAAGTACGGCCAACCACTTATGCCTTCAGACTTTCACAATCATCGGCTCTCCCGTATCGCTCGGATTCCGCTATCTGTTTAATCAAGCCACAAGCTCACGCTACCTGTTTTTCAGTAATCTTACGGATACCAGCATCAAGTACTAGACGAGAGCTTAGTGCGCATGAGTTGATGGCTGCCTCCGTCTCATCGAGAGCACCGATATCGTGTAGCAGATGTGGAGGATTTGGGCACAGAAGAGATCCACGACTAAGCCAACACAGCTGGAATGATTCAGCCGTGTTCAGAGTACATTGTACTATACTATTTTGTCTATTATCTTGGAAATTTGCTGAGTTTTCTTGCGTTCACCAAATGTAGAGGTCTTGAATCCATCATTAAAGTTTTCATTAAGCTCCGTAAATTAACTCACATGCCTGATAATCCATCCGAAATCCCAAAATCTTTACAGTTGAGTTCATTGATTAGCCAATTCCACGTGGGAGTTTAACCTAAGTTCTGCTATATTGTCGCAGTCGTTAATATCGAGCAGGAATACAAGCATTATTTCCTCAATATAGACTACATCTATCGCGAACTGGCTAACAAGATGACAGGCCCGGCCGTCCGCGGGAAGGATACGTTGAGACAATCGCATTCAGCAAACAGACGTCCAACACGAGCTCGGCGGCCTAAAACGGGATTGCGTCTTTTAGAGGATGATACATTTTACTGCATCTATTATTGATATTTATATACCTGTGCAGCTGAAGGGCGTACACCTCCAGCCTCCTTTCCTGATTTCTAACAGTCCGATAACACTCAAAAATAAAACAGTAAAGACAACCAAACAAATTTGTACACTTGAATCCCGACAACAGAAAAGCAATAATGGAGAGAGAGACAGAAGAGACTGCACGCCATTCATTATCTTTGTTTTTGAATGTCTGGTACAGTGCTCCAGTCAACTATTCAAAAACCTCACTTTGCTTTTCTGCATCATTCCACACGACCGTGCGCGCGTGTCCTGTACAACATAAAATCAAATCCAGCCAGTGCATAACAAAAATAGAACAAAAAAACAAACATTGTTGGTGTTGTTGTGATAACATAGTAATCAGCAATTGTGTAAAAATATAGATAAAATAACATGGGAATTAGACACATTGGAAACAAAAGAGATAACAAAATTCCAAGAAATCCAGCCACTCGGTGAAACAAAGAGGTTTAGGCTGCTCTCTCGGATGAACCTCTTGTAGAATCAAACAGAGCTCTATTCAGCTGATTAGCAATCTGCACACAGGCGTGCGCAATAAGATCGCTGCCGCCATACTGCATGTCGCCATGCGCGGAGCTCTCTCGCGTTTGAAGATATGACCTCACGAGGTCTTGAATGGTCGTTGAATCCAGCGAGATCTCTGGGTATGGCATGTCCCTGTAAATCAAGCGCTCTTGGGCCTGAACATGTCCTCCGGTCGCGGCCAGTGATAGCTGCTGCGACTCGATATACGAGACAACGTCCTGGTAGTCTGACGAGAAAGGTTGCACCTCGGCATAGCTCGAGGAAGACGACGACGAAGGTATTAATGGCGAGCTAGCACGCGTGTAATCTGGAAGCGGCTGTTCTGTGCCCGTGTAGTTTGGTGTCAGGAGAGGTGAGACTAGGGCCTCGGAGCTGTCGCTGCTGTCGCTGCTGCTGCTGCTCATAGTGCTGCTGAAGCTGCTCCGCACAGAGTAGTCGCTGCTCGGACACAGAATGTTGTACTGGAAAGCATTCGGAGACTTGATGTCGATTGTTTCGGGAGTCTCGTTGACAAATTGCAAGCTCGGGCTGCCGTTGACGGCGACGACCCCTAACTCATGCGGGTGGTGGCAGTAGGGATGCGGTTGCGAAAGTAGCATGCCGCACGGTATCGACGGCAGCGCAGGATCTAGAGGTCCGACAGAGTGATAGAGATGTGTACTGTATGAGCCCAAATCCGACGTCGAGATCCTGCCGGCAGCTTCGTGCTGCCTTGCGAGCTTGCGCCGTAGACGGACCATCTTTTGTCGCTCGCGTTCCCGTTTGCGGTACTCCTCGATGCGCTGGAGCTCGTCTGCCTTGAGGTTTTCGCCGCGGCGGGCACGATTGATAAGTTTGCGGGCGTCCATTGATACTGTGCGCATTGGAAGAAACTGCCTCTGAGCGAAGTGAGAGCGTGGAGAGAGGGATTGAGGGCGAGGAAGTGAGAGCGTGGAGAGTGAAGAGTGAGTGAGAGACAGGGATCAAGGGAAGCGGCTAGAGAATACTTATAAAATCTTAAAAAATAATAAAAGGTCCGTTCATAGTCTAGTAGCAGCACAGCGATGGGTCAGTAAGCGACAGGTGTAATAAAAGATTGTCTGCTCAGACTGATACCGCAAGAGCCTTCGACTCACACGACTCTCGCTTCTGCATGTCGACTGCACTGCGGCTGACGACCAGTTGACAGTGCATTTGGGCGTGGGGATGTCACTGTGTGCATATAGAGATTAGATTGTCTAGCGTTCACTTTTAGGGCCAGCCACCACATTCCCTCTCTCTGCCTCTCTCCCTCTGTGTGTTTGTGTCGTGTTATCAAAACACATAATTGCCTGCGCCCGACTGCGAGCGGGGAGGTGATGGGTACGCCGACAAGACGCGCCTGGATGAGCAGAAGAGCGATCCAGCGGCCAGGGTGGACAGCAGCAACAGTGACCAGAGCTGTCGTCGTACGATTTGCCTTTTCGCTTGACGGACGAGCCAGGCGCAAAGGAAGGGAGCATATACCGCCGATAGACCTGAGGACGGCCGTATATAGCAGCGGCCGGCAATAAGATTTACCATTAGAATGCAGCTTGCCAAATGCAAAAGCCTCCCTGGACGTCGCAAGTGGGACATTTGTAAAACCTTGCCCGCTCCTCGCTGCCCAGATCTGGCTCTTGTCTGCGCGCTGCAGGCGAAATCCAGCAGAGGGAGGTCTGTAGATGAGAAGCACGGTCCTAGACGACGGTAGAAGCGGAGAAAATAAGACTGGACAAGCATCGCCTCTGGCGACTTGCTCCTTCAATCTGTATCGGAAAGGGTGTCCCGCCTGGCGCCCGGGGCCTTGCCGCGCGATCTGCACGCGCTCGCGCTGGCTCGGGCGGCGTCGCTTTGCTCTCTCTCGCGACTCTCTTCGCTCTGTCTTCCGCTGCGGTACTAGTAGCAGTTAGCCTGATTTTGTTCAGTCCTAATTAGTACATGATATGCACGTCCAGCCGCTGGGCTTCGTACCCTCGCATTCTGGCACCCTCGGTTTCTCTGCGCCCGCTCTCTACTTCCGCCGCCCCTGCCCTACCTGCTTCCCTGACGGTCGGCCTGCAGCCCGTAGCATGCCATGCTACACCGCAGCGAGACGATCGTCGAACTAGCAGCTGCGCTGCCGCCCGCCAGCAGCCGTGCCCCTCCCTCCCTCTCGCGCTCTCTCGCTCTTCGCTGGTGCCGTTGGCGAGATGCTTTGCGACCCGGAGAACGCCGTATCGCGCCCTTCTGCAGCTCAGCTAGTCCGATTTCAGGCTTAGCGCCCTACAAACACTTTCTTTTCCAACTAGTGTGCTAGACTCCCCGCGACACACTCTCTCTTCTCCAGGCTGTACCGCCGGCTCTTCGGGCTGCCGCGCGATAGAACCCCGATTTATTGCATCGTATGGGCTCGTAATTGTCTTTTAGTGGTGGGCAGAGGTATCGGGGATCTCGTATCGGATTGTCCGCGTAGACGCTGGCGGTCAACCCGCGCTTGATCAAAACTGAATCTCAGTTTTGCCCTCCCCCCTCCTCGTCCTAACACCTTTCTGCCGGCCTTCTCATAAATCTTGCTTTAAGCTTACGTTCGAGGCGCAAAGCATATTTCGTAAGATTTTGCCTGAAGAGAATTATAAACTAAAGTAAAAATGCCCCGCGACACCGACTTTTGGTCCGCGACTGGACTGCTTCGATGGTATAACATAGCTGGGACAGACTGAAGGCGAAGGACAGAAAGACATGGAACGAAGAGGAAAAATGTGTGCCCGCGGATTCGTAGCCCTTCGATACTAACGACATATCTCCTTTATACATGGCCGCGAAGCGAGCTGGCTAGCTCCTCTTCGTCGTCCTGCCCCGCCTGCTCCGACCTACCGGCCGAGTAGCTTGACTGCGCTGCCCGCCCGCCGGCTATCGCTATCTGCATGCAAAGCTCTACTGCTTCATCTCCCCATGTGTGTATAGTTCTTATTGGATTTGAACCAATGACTTTTAACTTATCAAGTTATGCCGAACTCGATCAAAATGTACTAAACTACAATACACATTACATCCCGCTAATTGACTTTAGGGCAATCTGAACTCGAAACTCCCGGCTTTCGGCTGTCTATCGAGCTGTCACACACCATCTGCGCGAGTCTGGACTTAATTTTTTCTCTGCTTCATTTTCTCCAAGCCTTGTAAATAAATATCTGCCCACGTAACCTCTTCAAGAAAAACGTATCAACAAATACACAGTGCCTTTTGGATTTTTGTTGATATAATGTTGTTGGAAGGACTCGTCTGTGAGGGTTCAAGAGTGCGCTGCCTCGCCTCCCACGCCGGTCTTCTATTTAGCACAAAGCTGTTTGGGTAAACTAATCTCGACCCGCTCCCATCCCGACTGGTTATGTGCCCCAACTATTTTTTCCCGGAAATCCACGATTTATTGCTTCTTCAAGCAATCCTTATTCTCTCGTTCGATACCCGATTGTCTCTTCTGACGGTTGGCCTGCTCCTCTATCGTCCAGCAGAGAAGCAGACACGCGTCCAACCGATCGTCGCTTCGTGAGGTCTTCCCGTCTGTTTTCCAATTCTATATCTTCTTTCTGGATTTTAACCTTGGTTCTTAATATCATGCTTTTCTCTAGAGCTCTCAATGCTGTCGATTGCGTTCGTAACCGTCGCACTACACTCGTCTCGGATTACCAGCGTCGCTGCTAGAAGACACTGCTCGTGTGCGAGCTGGCATTGTATTGCATAGGTACGTCGAGACATATATCTGTTTCCATTTGCCCAAACACCATCAACGATACCACAAGATTTGAATATCTGGAAGGACGTCGTTCGTGGCCGGATTGATTCCTGATACTGCGCGCCGACCCCAGTTATGAGCACTTCAGCATTATCTCAGTATCTTTCTCTCAATTCTGCTTGTTATTCCTTACTACAGCCTTTTATATTCACAGTTCTACTTTGCTACTGTTTTACTATACCACATTGACAGATATTCCAGTATTCATGCCGCAATTCTCGATTGTGGGAATATGCTGCTTTGGAATTGAATTATCCTGAGTCGTTTTCGCGAACCTTGTGCATAAAGTCAAGTTCCCGTCCGCATATTGGACTGGACCGAAATTCGAATTCTCGAATCAGCTTCCATTCGCATATATCTATTGATTTCAAGATATTGCGCTTGAGAATTCATGTTGAATGCCCAGATTTACTGTTCTTAGGGGAGAGAGCGCTTGGACAAGGCAAGTGGTAGTTGTCATGAGTGGGATTGGTTGATCGCACACCGACAAATCATGCCAACGTGACTAGATTCTGCGCGGCTATGAATCATCTTCGTGAACACTAGGTCCATAGTAGTTTTGGCTTACAACCATCTTCTGACGAATGCGAGGCTCTAACCGTCTAGTGCTGCAGTGACGGGACAGCGAAGAGAGAGCATGCGCGCGACTCATGTATTCCGCGCCAACAAGCGGACACCGATAATCATAAATTTCCTCTACTACAGTTAAGAAGCTTCCGAGAAAGAACCTCAATAACAAGCACCGTAAATCGATCAAACTTCTACGCAAAATAAAGCACCATACAAAGTGGTCGAAATAAAGGTGGGGGTCCGACAAAAGTTGAAATAGCATTCGTCATCTTTAACAAGCGCAACCTAATCTAACTTCCTGATTAGGTTTAGTCGACTCGCGGAAACATGCCAACTCGGCATGGCGCTAAGGCGCGTTAGTGCATTGTTACTTGTCCAGTCTTGTTGTTATAAGCTCTGTGCTTGTTTCTTTTTCTTCAGTGTCGCATCCAATCATAGTCGGTCGTGGCCGGTGGCCCCTTTGGCTTCGGGGACTCGGAGAGTAAAATTGCAAAGGTGGGGCCACAGAAATGCCCATAACCCGACTCCTGCGCACTGCTGCTCACAGGGTCGTTGACAGGTGTTAACACCCAATAAATACCCTAAATCCGAAGATCAAACAAACAAGAATCAAGCATTGAGTTAACTATGAAGAAATGATAGAACTTTGAGTTAACATTCTCTTCTCTCTCATAGACCCCCTAGAGAGGAGCAACGGATAAATTACCGGTCAGTAGACACTTCTACTTGTTAAACGGCTTTGTTACTCTGTCGGAAGAGCAGCCGGCTTGTCCGCGCATGGGGCTTCAACGGTTTTTTTGAGGCGCACATTGCGCTCTCGCCACCTCGCCAGAGAAAGCAGGCTTACGCTAAGGAGAGAACGTGATCCGACAGGCTTGTCGGATAGACGGAGCAGAGCGCCCCTCTCTCTTGTCCCATCTTATCATAACTCATAACCTGCCTGGTCCTGGCGCGCCTGCGAAACTCAGTGCTTTTCTCACGTAGGCTTCTAGAGGGTTAGCGAGTCCAGAGCGCATCTGCTCTGTGCCAAGTTGTCTCGGTGCCCTTATCTGCCCTGCTTTCTTGCGTCGTCGACCCACGGTCATACGGCCGGCCGTGGAGCACTACCAGAATGGTGGCATTCTGCTTACTTTTCGTTTATGTCTGTCTCACCCTCACGCTCTGCAGCTAGCATTGCGGAAATTCCGCGTTAGGTCTAAGCGGGCGTGCGAGTCTAAGGGCATAAACCTCATAGAGTTATATGGTCAATGGGATTCTGTACGGCAGGTATTATTCTTTGACCATATACCTCAACGCTTGCCGCAAAAACAGTAAATTCCTTCTTCTATTTTTTGTTCCTTGGTCTTTTTTCTTTTTTCTCGTATTATACTTACTATTTCTCGTAACCCGGTAACGCAGCGTTGGCCCATCCACTTAACTGGTCCTTGTTGATGCGCGCCGTTAAGGTAGATGTACGGTGCAAAAGGTCGCCGTTCAAGGTAGTAAGCAACACAGTGCAGCGGTGACAGCTTTTCCAGCGTCTGGCAGAGTTACCGCATTGAGGTTGTATTTCACGTCAATTCCTCTGCTCTTATAAACTGCTTATAGATTACTTGCATTTATGTCCTTTTCGTCCAGGATTGAGAACTGTTCTCCCCGGGAGAAAATGCTTCATCGGTCTCCTTGTCTAGACCCTTCCGGCCGTGCGGAAATAAAAAGCAAAGAAGCAAAGCCAACGCTAGTAGGTATCTACCCATCCTACTCAGAGCGTACAGAGTTCGCGCTAAGCCTCCACGGAGATTGTGTAGAGCAGAAAAGAACCGCTAACTGCAGATGACCTCAGTCAATGTGGGTGTCCTTGGAGGATCGCGCAATGGGTTGCTCGGTTCTGATACTCCTACGGATTCGTCTTCGTTGTATTATTCGGTCTGCCCTTGAGGACACGATACAGGTGTCGATCATTGATCCTTTCTAGTAAAGTAATCAAACCACACTCCTCTCTTTCGTCTGCTCTGTCCTCGATTTTGGGCGCGAGGAATGATAGTATAGAGGGAGAAACCAAAAACAGACCGCTTAACCTTCTTCAAACTACCGAGGTTTATTGCCGTGTCTGTCATCCACCTATCCATCAGAAAGACTAAAACAAAGGAAATTTATCCGTCACACCCGCTTGACCCGCTATAGACGTATGCTATGCTTTCTATTTATCCAGGAATTGTTCTGTAATGCGCTGCATAGAGGCCGTTGTGGTTTGTCTCGGTTGAAATTGGCAACGGTCTCACTGCGTGGTCTGAGAGTGCGAGCACATCACGGGAAGTGAGTTTCTCACACATTCGCTTTCTTCCTTTTATCTTCCCTGGTTTCTCATCGTTACGTGGAAGTGAATTCATAGAAGAGCCGTGCTATCGGATCGTGGTATTCAAGCTATGATAAGGTGAGGAGTATCTTGGCTGTTGCGCTCAAATGCCCGGTATCTGACATCAAGGCCCCTCTTCTTCCAGCGACCGTCACCCCCCTCCGCCAATCATTTTTTTCATCTTCGATCGTGTTCTATCCTACAGTTGAATGCAAGCAGGCGCCTCTATCAGTTTCCCTTTACCGACTCTTTTTGCGTTGGGATGGCTATTTTCCCGCCTTCGACGCGTCTGGCGATACCTGCAAAACTGGCTCGATACTCATTTTTCGCCCAACCTGAAATCGAAGGACCCACCACCGCCCTCTTTCCCTCTCTATTTTCAAAAGATGGACAGCAGAATTTGACAGAGAACTAAAATTTTTATCTCTGTTATTGTGTTTATTTTGCATTACAGAAGCGGGTGGCGTCTGGAGGGGTGGGTGGTAAGTGAGGGGTCTGCTGCCCTTGAAGGTCACAGAGAGCAGAGGTTCGGCCGCAGCCTTCCTCCCTCTTTACCTCAGCAAGATAAGTGGCTGTCTCTATCTGAAGAGAAGATCATGCTTTATTGTGCTATTCATATTTTGCTTTATCGATAGTGTTCGGCGTTGAAGCAGGGGTGAGGGCGGGGATCTGCAGTTCTCTGAGATCGCCGAAACCAAAGGGCCAGCCGCCATCCTCCTCACCTCTGTATTTCCCATAAGACGAGCGACAATTCCTGATGGAAGCGAGTATAGGTAGCTGAAAGCACTATATCTCTTTTGTGTTATTGCTGCTGTTTCGCGCCATGTCTGGGGGGTCTGCTGGGGGGTCTGCTGCCGGTGAAAATCGGCAGCCAATGAGTCTCAGCCTCCACTCACTTTCCCTACTCAATTTCGAAAAGACGAGTGACGACATACAAAAGAACCTTAGAGACACACTTACGGATTTTGTATTTATAATGCACCATCATTGCTGTTTAGGCGCGATGGCGAGGACGTTGGCGTGGGGGTCCGCTAACCTGAAAGCTCTGTGAAAATGAAAGATCAGCCGTCCCTCCTTGTCTCTCGGTTCCGAAAAGATGAGCAGTATACTTTGACATGGAAGAATGGATATCATCACTGGAATTTTATAGCTCAGCAGCATTGGTGCTGTTTGGGTCTATAGCGAAACGGTGGACGCAGAAGACCCGCTGCGCTCAAAAACTCACCAGCATTCAAGGCAGCTTTCCAGACACTCACTTTCGAAAAAGACATTGCGCTCACACCTCAAGTACTGCTTAGGTCTTATTGTTTGATCATCTATCTGTTTTCTTTTTCAGTTGGCTGACAAGCGTTCAATTTAGCATCGAAAATGCCCACCCGCGAGATCGACGTCTCTCAGACATACGCGAGATATTCCAAAGCAGCCAACCCAAGACCACTAAAGAGAGTATTACGCTGAAAAGATTATTCTGGACTATTTATGAAGCTCATTTGTCAACTGTGCGTACTCGTTTTCGTGTTTGTGTGATTGATTCAAATACGCGTGCGGATGACGCCGCGCCTCTTTGAGAAAACGCGAAGTTCGAAACAGCAGCCATCCAGAATCCAAGCGAAGAAGATGTGATGTTGAGAAAAATGTTCTCAAATATAATCCAGACTTGACTATTCTCTGCGCGTACTCATCTATCCGTCCCTGCGGATTATTCAAATACGCGTGCAGACAGTTCGTACGGATCAAGCTGGTAGCTGTCATTCATCCCAATATTCGAGAAACCCGCGATTCACCACCTGTTCATCGAACTACACAGCAACGCAACAACGTCTGTACAGCTTTAGAGAATTGTCGATCTGCCTGTGGTTTTTCTGAGTTGAATGAGTCTATGGCTGTTCGCACAGAGTCGACTATTTCATTCTATGCTCGCCTGCCTTCTCCGAAAATTCCAATCTCTCCCAGCTCAGTTTGACTGCAAACAGCTCACTATGCAAACAATCCCCATCTACCAAGTCACCCGCAAAATCAGCAAACGCGTTGCCAAAACCAAGCAAGAATCCCTGCTGTGTCGCGATCTCTCCCATCGCAAGATGAAGACCCGCGTGGGATCAGCCCCTCTCACAGAAGAGAAATGACAGCTAAGGGTAGGCAGATTATACCCCTCGCTTGATCTAATTGGGTCTTGTTCGAATCGCGCACGGCCTTCACTTCCTTCATCCCACTTCCTCCCCCGCTTGCCACGCTGTTCGATTTTGTCTCTGAAGAGGACATCTGTCAGCTCTATTGTTTATGATACCCTCCCAACTACAGTATTCTGTTTGAACTCGAGAATTTTGAAGATTTTTTCTCCCAAAGATCAACCAACCGATGTGGACAGCAACGGCATGTCACCATATCATCTTCAGTAATGCCTTGGAATATCGAGACTGTCCAGATGATATTCTCACCGACGTCATATAACATTATTTTTATTTATTCTTTTTTTTATTTTTCCAAATTTATTTATCTCGTTTTTTTTATTCTATAGCCTGTTATAAATCCCTTCTACAAAATACCGAGGCGCATTGTCTTCAACGCTCTCGGAACCTTCTCGGAAAGCCGCTTTGGTTCCCCGCCAGTCATGCAAGACACGCCTTCGGAGCCTACGCCAGACCGATGATAAAAAGCCTCGATTCGGAACTTTCCTCGCACCGATTGTTCGAAAATAGTTTATTTACAGAAAGATCGAAAAAGCGAACAAACATGCTTGCGCTGCTGGTGGCCGGCGGTCTCGAAATAGAAATTTGGTTCAGATCTGAGATGAGCGGCTAGCTGCGTGCTTAGCAAATCCTGACGTCATCTGAGGTTGTGCCGGTCCATCCGAAGTTTCGATTTCCATTTTTATTTAAAGACGGGAGAATATAAAGAGAATATAAATAGACAATATTCCTTTGATATTTAAATAAGTTTACGGGTTGAAATTATCGTCGAAAGTGTGCTGAGAACTAGTGTACTGTAGCTCAGTGCTGTTGCATCGCGTTGATGAACGAATGTTGTAGGTATTCGAATATCCGAGGCCTCTTCGATTCCTGCCATTTAATTTAGGCGCTAAAACACATATGCTTTAAATCCGATGATTGAAAAGCCCGATCAAAGTTCCAAAAAAGACAGAAAAAAGGGGAGAGAGATAGCGATAGCCACAGTGCAGAATGCGTGATTGAAATTCCACAGATCTTGCCGATTAGCCATGCTGCGCACAAAATAAAAACCACAGCACAACCCCTCTTCTTTTCCACTACCTTTTTCTCTCCCTTTTGCACCTTCCTCCTTTTTCGTCTCTCTCTGATTGGGTTTCTGGATAATGCAATTCGCCCAAGGTGTTTGGTTTATTCTGTTTCAGGCGAGTGACGCACGAGACGCGTCGGCGCGGGAGTAGCGGCATGTGGATTGCTTGCCTACAGTTAGGAGGACCCCGAGTCACAGGCGCGAATCGGCCAACAGAGTCGCCTCCAACATACAAAGCAAAGCGGAAGAGAGATAACTAGAAGAACACAGGATTGTGACGGAAAATAAAGAGGGATATGACATCAGCAGCACCATAACCAGGGTATCACGAACAGTGCAAATGACCGACTTGTACCGAGTTCAACACAAAGCAGTCAAGCGCCAAAATACACATGCCGCAGAGTGCAGCTTCTGGAGCTATTCGATCGTCATCTCGCTAGCTTTTAACCCTGCCAGTCGTCGGATATACATCTCACCACCATGGCAGAGTGCACTGTGCAGCTTCCCGATACGCAATATGACATAGCCAGCGCATGAAACTACTGAACCACGCGACGATCCCGGAACGGTGAGTCGGAGGAAAGGAAGCGGGACAGGAACGGGGAACGAGGCCGATGCGGGGAAAACCGGAGCGGCATTATGACAACGATAAGAGAGTCGATGGGCAGCTCACTGTGTCTATGATTCGGAAAAAAGCTAAAGAGAATGCGGGGAGAGCGCGAACAGAGAGATAGACAAGCCTCGGCCGGCTAGGGTGATATGAACCCGGCTAAGCTTGGGCTTGTCTGTGTGAATATCTGCTTGCCGCACGTGGATCGGAAGGCTGGAAAGTCAAGACTCGGAGGGGGTGCGGGGGGTGAAGAGGGCGATTCGAAACTGGGACATCTCGATGTACGCGCCGCGAACATCAGCAGGCGGGTAGAAGCCAAGCCTGCGATGAGCCGGTCTAATGCTCCCAACCACGTCTGCGAGCGAGACCTATCCGACGGACGCGCACTCGATCCAGAATCCGCTCTACTACGTGCTCTTTGTTATATCACTTTCTTATACGATCCGTCGATCCTCCTTTCCGCCGGGAGGATTTTGATTGACCGAAAGCACAAATTTATGGGTATAGCCAAACCTTGATTAGGTTAATGATATCAAACCACGTGATATCTACAAAGGGACAGCCGCACGAGTGAAAATCTTAACAATACACTGTTGAGGGGCAGCAAAGATAAGAAGGCAGGAGATGCGGTTTTCAAACAAGAGACTGGTGAGTTTGATGCGCTCCGCGCGATGTGGAGAACTGTCGGCAGGTGGGGAGACCGAGGGTGTGGGGGGCGTCGGTGGGGATTTATCGCCGGGTTGAGTGCACAAAGAGAACCGCCGATAGCGAACCGGGCAGCGAGCGAGAGAAAAGGCAGGCAGCAGCCCGCCGGCAGGCAGGCCAAACAAGGTTTTACACTCGTGCCTCTTTACCACAATTGCTCCTCTCCCACACACTCTCATTTTCCTCTCTGCTCCTCATTTTCAGGGATTGAAAGTGCCTTGACATACGCTGTTGCCGTAAGTACAGCCTCCTGTCCTTTTGCAAAAATACTCCCGCTCGCCGCCGTGGCCTAGACTCGCTTACTCGAAGCTGAACAAACCACTCGTCTATCGGAAGCCCTGTGGCGGTGCTTATCAGCCCGGTATCAAAAGACTAACTTCAGCTCTTTGCCGACAGGTTTTTTTGCCTCCCCCTTTGTGCGCTGAGAACAGTTTATTGCGTTGAAGTCGTCCTTTTTTTCTGTTGGCATATCATAGAAGTAAGTACAGCTTTACCATTTTTCCTCGCAGCACAGCAACTCACAGACATATTCAAGGCGGAACAGAACACGAACCGCGAAGCAGTTAAAAAAATTCTTACCCACCCCCTCCCCCCCACGACGACCACCTTTTCTCATTTCCAAGACGCGCAATGGCCGACAAGAAAGAGCGACCATTATGGCTGCGCCGTACGCTGGCGGTTGTCGACTACCTGATCAGTCAATGGTTCATCATCGGCATGGGCGTCGTTGTCGCGCTGGCGTACAAGTTCCCGAGCGTGGCGAAGAACCATGGACATATTCGCGCGGATATCACGATTGAGTATGTCGCGGTCGCAATCATCTTTGTTATTTCGGGAATGAATATCCCGAGAGCAAAGCTCATTCAGGAGGCGGGTCATTGGCAGGCGCATTTGGTTACCCAGGGTATGTCTTCAAATCTCAAAATTGAAATGACAGATGTCTCTTTTATATGCTTCACTTCTAACGCTTGTACAGTCACTTCGTTCCTAATTACCCCGGCCATCGCCTTTGGTTTTGCGTCTGCCATTCGCAGAGCGCACAACCCCAACATCAGCCCCTGGATTCTAATCGGCATCATCATCACCGGCTGCACGCCTACGACGGTGTCCTCGAACGTCGTCATGACCCGTACCGCAAAGGGAAACGAGTCTCTCTCGCTGATTGAAGTCTCAATCGGCAACGTGCTCGGCGCGTTCATCAGTCCCGCGCTGGCGCAAATGTTTATGTCCAAGAACACTGGCTTCAGCTACGGTAACCCGACCGCGGACATGAGCATGACGGAGCTGTACCGCCACGTCATGAAGCAACTCGGGCTGTCGCTCTTCGTGCCCTTGTTCGTCGGTCAGATGATTCAGTACTTCTTCCCGAGTCAGACAAAGTACCTGCTGGCCAAGTTCAAGCTCGCTAAAGTCGGTACCTTCTGTCTGTTGCTCCTCATCTGGTCCTCGTTCAGTAACTCGTTCGCCACGGGCGCCTTCGAGGAGGTCTCGCACGCCTCCGTTATCATGGTCTGCTTCCTCAACGTTGGTCTCTACCTCTTCTACACCGTCATCTGCTTGCTCCTCGCGCGCTGCCCGTTCCTGCCAAAGAAATACCACTTCTCGCGACCAGACACCGTCGCCATCTGCCTGTGCGGTGCGGCAAAGACCGTCGCGCTCGGCGTGCCGCTCATCAACGCGCAGTACTCCGGCAGCCCCGATAAGATTGGTCTTGTCTCGATCGCGCTCGTACTCTACCAGGGCGAGCAGATCCTGGTCGCGCAGCTGCTCGTCCCGGTCCTGAAGAAATGGGTCGAGACCGAGATCAAGGCGAAGAAGGACCTCGAGGCCGCTGCGGCCGCCGCTGCGGTCACCGACGGCTCCGCCGGCCCGACAGACGACAAGACCGACTTGGACGACGGTGCGCTCAACGAGAAAGACGCGCTGGTCGCGTCGGCGGACTCGAAAAACGAAAGCTCGACCCCCTCGAGCACTAGCCGGTATAGTTCCGAGATCGAGTCTGGTGTTGTCGGCGCACCCGCCGCCGCTGGCAAGTCTGAGAAGGAGTAGCCGATGCGCTGCTTTCTGTTTGTGATTTTGTTTAATTTGCTGTGTTGTGCATTTGAATCTTGTTATTCTTCCTGTGGTTCTAGTACGTTTGGTACTTTTGCTCCCTCGTGATTTGGTATTTTAGACTGGTATTTACCTGACAGAGTCCATAGACCCGATGATTTTTTCTTTCTTTTTTCTCATTTAATCCTTAACATCTACAGTAATCTTGTCTATTCTCACTTTTTTTACTGGTCTTATTTCTACTCAGGTTCCTGTAAATAGTTCATTCTATGTTATTACACTGGTTTTTTTCTCTCCTGGATCAAGTCTCTCCTCGTAGCACTTGATTTGCGTCGCGCTTGACGGCGGGTAAGAAGCTAGTTTCCACCTTGCTATTCGTAGATAGAGCGCCGGGAAGATAGCTTTGATCATATTCAGTGTGGTTATTGATTCATTATTATACCGTCATTCATTACACCAAAAACAAAAATCGCAAAAATGTATAGAAATGTGTATAAACAAAAATGCACATCAGTGTATCATCATGCAATCTTCATATCAAAACTCCCAAAACGCAAACGCAAAACTTTAGGATCCATACGGATTCATACCAAAATCAACTAAACAAACTCGCGCCCAAAATCCAAAGTTACCTAGCACCCAAACAAACAAAAACTGAGAAGAAAAACAGAACTATCTCTGAAGCAGGCCGTCGGCGGAAGACTCGGACTCGCCCTTCTCTCCCACATGGTGATTATTCTCAGACAACTTGCTTCCAGCCTCGGTGTCGTTGAGCTGCATGGTCGTGTAATCGACGTCGTAAGGGTACTCTGCCAAATCTTCCGGCTCCGGATAGGCATGCCGGCGCAGCTCGTACCATTTGTACTGGAAGAGCGAGTTCATGCTTTCCAGGCTGCGGCCGCTGGTCTCGGGAACCATGAAGAAGCCGTAGACCCACGAGATCGCGCACCAGGTGCCCCAGAAGATGAACGTGCCCCAGACGTTCATGCCGTTGAAGAGACCGGGCGTCGCTTTTGTGATTGCAAAGTAAAACAGCCAGTGGAAGCCCTGCGAGAGAGCGCCGCCGAGCGCGCGCACGCGGCTCGGGTAGAGCTCGGAGCCAAAGATGTAGGGAAGCGAGTATAGTCCGATGGACCAGCCAAAGGCGTGGATGAAGATAGCGCCGATCGCAGCGCGACTGGCGCCGGTGGGCATACCGGTGGGGTCTGCGAGATAGTATTTGAGGTACCCGCCGAGATAGTAGTGGCAGCACATTTGAATGAGAACGCCGATTAATAGCGATTTTCGGCGACCGACGGCGTCGGTGAAGAAGAGGGATGCGATTAATGTGGTCATGAGCTTGGTGAAGGCGTATAGGCCGGTGGAGTAGATTGTCTTTTCATCGCCCTCGACGCCAATCAAACCAAAGATAGTGGGCAGGTAATTTGTGATTCCGTTAGCACCAGACCATTGAGCAAGGAAATACGCCATAAATGACAGTTGTAGGCGACGCAGGTTGGTCGGAATAGTGACAATCTCAACCATCTGGTTTTTCAGCGAGAGTCGTCCGTAGGAATCGAAATCCTGCTCAATCTGGCCCCTGATCTCGTTAAATTCGGCTTCAAGGACAGGATGCTGTCGCGGCAATTTCCGGATTTTGCAAAGTGCGTCCGCGCTCTCTTCGTAGCGACCGCAAAGCGCGAGCCAGCGAGGACTCTCGGTCACGAGGAATGAAAGGCCGATGCAAATGCAAGGCACAAAGACCTGGACAAAGAAGGGGATCTGGTACTGAATTGTCTTTTTGGGCGAGATATGGACCTTGACTCCGTAGACAACAAAGACGCCAATCATTTGTGAAAGAAGCATCCAAAGATTGAACCATAGAGTCATCAGACCGCGAGTGGCTTTCGGGGCAACCTCAACAATGTACCTGAGAGATAAAGAGAGAGTCAGTAGGCATTTTCTTGAAAACAGTAACGAGATAGGAGGTGGAAAGACATACGTAGGTCCGATGACAGAGGCCGCACCGATTCCGAGACCAGCCCAGAGACGACCAAAGTACAAGGCACCAATGTTTCCGTATGCGAATGTGGATGCCAAGCAGCCGGTCAGGTAGATGACCATGTACAAGCGCAGGCACCATATTCTGCCGTAACGGTCGTTGAGGAACATGGACAAGATGGCGCCGACGCCGGCCGCGAGGTTGACGAACGAGACGATATTGGAGATCGTGCCCGAGTCCTTGTCGGTGTCAATACCAAACTCGGATGTGAACGAGCCCAGCTTTGTGATTGAGGCACAGCTGCCTTCGTCCCAGCCCTTGGGCATGCCGGTGCAGGCAAAGACAAAGACGCAGAGGAACAGGTGGCGATTATAGATCATTGGCGGCGAGCGGCGGATGGCGCACATGTACCGGTAAAACGGGGACCGCGTCCATACTGTGCCTTTTCGGATAGATTCTTTGCTACCCATTGCGCGTGAAGATCTATTGTCGAGCTGAGTGAGAGGATAAGGACGGGACGGACGGAACGGCAGTTCGAGATGCACGTGTTCGATCTAGGTGGGCTCGATAAGACGGGTTCGCTTTGAGCGCTTGAATCGAGCTTCCACTTCCGAGGGTCGAGAGTAGGGCAGGAACAAGGCTATTAAAGCAGCCTGGCGCAGATATAGTGGTAGTTCGAACTCGAGGAGAGGAAAGTGATCAGGGGGAAGTCCGAGAGTAATATGAAGATCGAGAGACGGGTGACATGACCCAAGTGTGTAATTACACCTCAAGAGCGGCCGACGAGCAGAAACGAGACAAAACCCAAAACGCGGTTCAGAAAAGCCAAAGTCTGCGGTAGTTAGGATCGGCGATACATTATATTTGGGGGAGGCGAAGGTAGCGAGCGGTGGTGGAGGAAGTTCAGCAGGATTACCCGAGGGCGAGCAACGCTGAGATAAATTAATGAATAAATAAAACTTCGCACGATGGAGACCAAAATAAGCGAGGCTCGTAAGATGATCGGTGGACAGGTCGTACGCCACGCACCGCACCGCTATTGTGCTTGCACCTAATCCCACAGCGAGCAGAGGTCTGGAAGCGAGCAGATAGGGATAATGGAGGAAGACGTTGGTCCATGGCCTGAACTCGACGCGAAGTCGCCAACTCTCAGGCCTTCATAACGGGCATTTAGGAGTCTGTCCATTCTGACAGGTCTTCTCGTCACGTGATTGAGAGAGACGTCATCTGTGACAGGATTGTCGCCGATGCCGATAGTCGAATTAAAAGTGGGGCGTTTTGTTCATTGTGCGGACCACGGCTAATGATGCTTGGAATTGGTGTGATATCTGTTGCGGAGGGTTTGCTTATTAGCAGGTATTTGCGTCGGAATTGGTTTGTTGTGTTGTGACTGTAGACCAGCGGGTGGTTCTGTGATCTTGCGTCTCGCCAGCTATTACAATAAATAGAGATGAAGGAGGACTTGGTCTGCTGTCTCATGGTAGAGGCGGTGGAGCATCGTCTTTTTACCATACTATGAGGTCCATGACATAATCATATTATCGCGATAACCGCATTCCCAGCATCAGCATTGGATCCATTCCTCGCGCTAAGCAGGACGCTAGGAGTCTGTGCAGGCGTCGACAATGGCCGCGTACGTTCTTACGAACCCAGGAGTTTTTATTGGGTGGAAGATGATGAGATCTCTTTGTGTCCATAGTCCATATGCGACACCTGGATTACCACAGACTTTAATCCGATGATAATTCCAGTGCACGTATTATTGAAGATAAGAGCATCTTCTCCTTTTTATATTTATAAAAGCAATGCCAAAATGTCCAAAGAAAGCATTTAGTATGCTGGGTGTACCCTAACCATCAAATTGGTAAACATAATATCTCGACTGTCTCTGATCAAGATCTACGATCAAGTTGCCTTCAGCGAGCAGCACCGCACGCGCTAACGGTCTCGGTCGGAATCTGTCTTGGAGGAATAATGATATATGAGCAGTGGGGTGGTTGTATGAGATATTGTGTAGAGATACCTGTGTCTGATCTGGGCCGATTGGGCGGTATTGAGATAAACCAAGTCAGGCTGTGCAGACTCAATGGCACCGAGAGTCTGAAGTCATGAATAATGGATGACTAGTCAAAAGACTCAGACTCACGTTCATTAGAACTGGCTGATAGATCGCAGTCACCAATGACCCTTCCATCCCTCTCTCTCACTCTACGCTTTCTGTTCCTGTTCCTAGACTGCCAGAAGTACAATACACTTTTGAACACTCTCTTATCTCTACAAATGAGCAGAGGGCAGCAGAGAACTATACAGAAGGAGCAGAGGCAGCAGCAATTATCGCCAAGAGCCGCCCCCTGCCCAGCAGATAGCTGGCCGATAACAGCACTGGGATCGGCAACTGGTGCAGGTCATGCGATAACAAGACAAAACAACAAACAGCAGCGAAGAACAAAGAAAGAAAGAAAAACTTCTCGTTTGCTGTATTAAAACACATTTACTCAGCTGATAGCATGTGGGAGCAGAGAGCAAAGCCAAACTGGGTGAGATTGGCTCGCCAATAACGCCTCCGGGCGCCACCCACGTCATTCCGCGTTCAGGACAGTTTTGGTGCTGATAGCGCTCTTCCACAGTAGCGCCACAACCCGTGCTCGCGTGTCCAGAAATACAGAAAAAGCGCCGGCCTGGCGGGGTTGGTCCTCCCTGGAAAACGCCTCTTCTTCTTTCTGCTTCTCATCTCTGCTCTGCGGACGAGCAAGTCCTGGGCAGAACTCGCTGCCTGCGGGTCCTCGAAAGTGGTTTCTGCAGGGACAATGGGCAGCCAATCAGGCAGTTTAGGCTTATCTTTGCAGGCACCAGCAAGGTTAGACGGCAGAGAAGCCGCACTTGGCCGAGAAAGACAGTCAGTCGACTCGTATGCGACTGCTCCGCCCGTCTCGCTGGCGCCAAGCTGATTCCTGCTCTCTGCTTCCCTCCTCTTCCACCGCTCATTTCCTTTTATTTAGTAGCTGATCCTCCTGCTGCTCTTGGCAGAATTTTCTCGTTTTTTTTCTCTCTCCATCTCGCGCTGCTTGACGTCTGCTGCCACCGACTCCGCTCAAAAATTTTTCTCCTCTCGGGAAGCTCTGGTCTTTAAACTTTAAAATGGTGGCGCTAGTCCTAATTAAGCACGGTCCCGCCAAAGTCTCACAGTAAGAAAGGCTCCGATGTCGGGCTCGGCAGACGGCTTTTCGAGGACTTGGCCCCGGTTTATTCCTGCTCGCTGCCGTCGATGCTTATAATACTTCTATCTGCCCCCTTCTCCTTCTTCTCCTCGTACGTTCTTCCATCGCCAGTTCGCAGAGTGCCTCCACACCCTCCACACCTCTCTCCACAGTCCTTCAACAGCACTCATCATCTCATCTGATCAATGGCCGTCGAGTTCAACTCCACCCTGCCTACTGGCGGCGATTCGACCATCGAAGACCTCAACGTCTACTACGACTTTGGCGACATGGCCTACGTGATGATATGCGCCGCCATGGTCCTCATCATGGTCCCCGGCCTGGGCTTCCTCTACTCTGGTCTCGCGCGTCGCAAGTCCGCGCTCTCCATGATCTGGGCCTGTCTCATGGGCGGCGCTGTCGCTATCGTCCAGTGGTACTTCTGGGGCTACTCCCTTGCCTTCTCTCCCACTGCCTCCAACAAGTATATCGGCAACCTGCGCTCTATCGGTCTGCGCAACGTCCTCGCGGCTCCTCCGGCCGCAACCCCGCTCGTGCCAGAGCTGCTTTTCGCCATGTACCAGGGCATGTTCTGCGCTGTCACACTCGCCATCATCATGGGCGCCGTCGCTGAGCGCGGTCGCATCCTCCCTGCCATGGTCTTTTGCTTCATCTGGGCGACTATCGTTTACTGCCCGATTGCGTATTGGGTCTGGAACTCCAACGGCTGGGCATACAAGTGGGGCGTCTTTGACTACGCTGGCGGTGGCCCCGTCGAGATTGGATCTGGTGTGGCGGGTCTCGCGTACTCGTTCGTTC
This sequence comes from Myxozyma melibiosi, assembly GCF_037950935.1. Lineage (NCBI taxonomy): Eukaryota > Fungi > Ascomycota > Lipomycetes > Lipomycetales > Lipomycetaceae > Myxozyma > Myxozyma melibiosi. The sequence continues at coordinate 1,995,828 of NW_027042915.1, read as the reverse complement.
TCGGCCGTCGCTCGGATCGACTTTTGCTTAACTTTAGACCGCACAATGTCTCGCTCGTCACTCTCGGCACTATCATCCTCTGGTTCGGATGGCTTGGTTTCAACGGTGGCTCTTCCTTTGGTGCAAACATCAGAGCCATTTACGCGACCTGGAACTCTAACCTGACCGCCGTCTTTGGAGCGATCTCTTGGTGTCTGATGGACTACCGTCTCGAGAAGAAATGGTCGACCGTAGCGATCTGCTCGGGCTTTATCTCTGGTCTTGTCGCCGCCACTCCTGCCTCTGGCTTTGTCCCGCTCTGGGCCTCGGTGCCGCTCGGAATCATTGCCGGCGTCGTCTGCAATCTGTCTACCAAGCTCAAGTTTTTCCTCAAGATTGACGACGCGCTCGATCTGTTTGCCGAGCACGGCGTCGCTGGAATTATCGGTCTCTTGTGGAACGCCTTCTTTGCGGCCGACTACGTTATTGGCTTGGACGGCGTTAACATTGGGGTTACTGGCGGATTCATCAACCAGCACTGGGCGCCGCTGTACAAGCAGTTTGCCTACGTATGCGCGTGCTCCGCGTACACATTTGTGATGACCTGTGTAATTTGCATGGTGCTCAACAAGATTCCTGGTTTGAAGCTGCGCGCGGACGAGGACGCCGAAATGCGCGGTATGGATGAGGACCAGATCGGCGAGTTTGCGTACGACTACGTTGAAGTACGCCGTGACTTCATGGCGTGGTCCGCACCCACGCAGACGGATGGGATCCCTATCGAGCCTTACAGGAACCAGCCCACGCTCGTTGTCCCGCGGTTGCACTCCGACTCGGCATCGTCGCACACTGAGGGCGGTGCGAACGGCAGCAACCTGACTGAGAAGGTGGTGAAGGAAATTTGAAGAGACTGAGATTTGTAAAAGTCAATCATTTCGCCTAAAGCTTGTTTGATGTTATTTTGATTAGTTGCTTGACTGTTTTTGGATTTGTACATTGGAGAGGCGTTTTGTTTTGGGATCATGCTTGCTTTTGCTTGCAACGAAATGTATCATGTATAATACTGGGCGCTGATGATAAAATAAAAGGCGTATTCACATCACGTGATCTTCCTCCTAAGTAAGCCGCAGAGGGTTTTGTGCTGCGCACAGCCGCAGCAGCAACTACGCAGATATGCAGCTCGGCGAGCGCGGTTTGCAGCCTCGGTTTTGGCGCAGACGCAAAGCAGCCAAAAGACGGGCTTTGTCCGCGGATTCTGAATCGAGTTTTGTCCGTCGACGATTAAAAATAAAAATAAAAATAAAAATAATTAAAACCACGCGCGATGAGATGCCGTCGCCCCTGAATTTTATAATCGCCTTTGTATTTCGGCCGGGATCTGCTTCCTGTCTCTCTCTTTCTCCTTAGAATAGATGGGTTTGTATCTCTTTTACGTATTGTAGCCAACAACACGACTCGGAGCACCTCCTCCACCTGCTCTGCCGCGGGCGACCGCAGCAGACGATCCGAGGCCGTCAATGCCTGTCTGCTTGTGCGCCGACCGCGCTGGGAACACGCCCAAATAAGAAAAAAACTCTAATTCCTGTTGTCGCCCTCGCGGACAACGTAGCACTCCAGCCCGCTTTCCAATCCAAACACTCTTCCTGACCTCCCATCCCTGCTCCCCTGTCTCCTTCTATTATTCTTAGAGACGATCTCTTTGGTTGTGGAGTCCAACTCTTGCACTTCCTTTGTTTTGGCACCTGTTTGATACCACAGAGACAGCTGCATCGCTGCTTTGTCATCTTCGTTGAGCCCGAATCTCTCACGCCGCTGAACCCCGGCTGAACTCAATTACCTCCTCTCCTCGCGCCATCCCTCCAGACCGCTCTTCAGACTACCCGCTCAAGCGTACAGCAATGGCAGGCAAACGGAAGCGCTCGCGCAAGACCCCGCGGCTCTCGGGCGCGGCAGGCGACGATGACGAGGACGACGATCTGGCTGTCGCTCGCCGCGCTTCGCGGCAGCGCGTCAACTATGCCGAATCCGACGACGACGAGTTCGAGATGGCGTTAGCTGATGACGACGATGATGAGGATGAGGATGATGATGGTAGCGGACATGGGTACCGCGGAAACGGCAACGATGAGGATGAGGAGCCGGAAGCGGAGGAGACCCCGGACGAGGACGAGAAAGGAAGTGGCGATGAGCGTGGTCGGACTGGGAAGAGTCTACATGTTCGTCTTCGGTTAAGGAAAAGTGTTCTCGGCAATGGATCCGGTGGTACCGGTAGCAATGGATCCGCTGCTGCACAAGACGTTGGGACCGCTAGCCCCGAGGACAAGACCGAAGGAAGGAGATCAACCAGACGGTCGTCGGCGAGCGGTCGCCAGAATTCGGTCGAGAAGCAGGAGCAACCTTCGAGTGCAGGCAAAGGAGAGCGAAGATTATCCGGCACCTCGATCCGGCAGCAACTATTACAAGAGGCTGCAAAACCCACGCAGCGGGACCGATCCAAGAAATCCACACGGTCCTCATCCCATCAACCTGATGACGACGAATTCGAGATCGAATCAGAAAGCGAGAGTGCTGAAGACGACGACGATGAGCCTTCGTTCTCTTCCGGAACAGATAACGGCATCGTTGATGACTCTGACTTTTCAATTGCCGCGCCCAGACGACGCAGCACGCGCGTAACGCGTACTCGCTCGGCAGCTACAAGGAGCCGAAAGCGCGGTGATACTGATGACGATGACGACGACCATTTGTCGTTGCAGCGGGAGCTTTCAGAACTTAGCCCGCCGCCGCAGAATCGTCGGAAAAACCTACGCGCTCGACGCGAAGTCAATTACCAGATTATACCGCCGCCTATCCCTGAAGGATACGACGAGATGTTTGCTCCCACCGAGTCTCGGAAACGTACAAACACGGGCGGACGACGGTTATATTCAACTTACGGCCCCTTTGGTGGTGCGGGGGTTACATCTCTGTTTGGCGTCAAAGGACCGGGTGGTCTACAAGCCGCCGGCGGTGCTGCCGACTCCGACTCGTCCGACGACGAGGCTGCCAAAAACCCAACTAATAAGCTTCCGAATCTCGCTGATCTCGAGCAAGTCACAAATCCGTCGTCTGCACTGGGTCTCGTGAAGAAGAACAACCTGTCGGATACGGATCCCTTGGGAGTCGATATGAACATTGACTTTAGCGCCGTCGGTGGCTTGGATGAGCATATCCGGCAACTTAAGGAGATGGTCGCTTTGCCGTTGCTCTACCCTGAGGTTTTCCAGCGTTTCAAAGTAACTCCGCCACGAGGCGTGCTCTTCCACGGTCCTCCGGGTACTGGTAAGACGCTGCTGGCACGAGCGCTGGCAGCAAGCTGCTCGACTGACGGGCGGAAGATCTCGTTCTACATGAGGAAGGGTGCGGATGCGTTGTCAAAGTGGGTGGGTGAAGCTGAACGTCAATTGCGACTGTTGTTTGAGGAAGCAAAGAATACGCAGCCCAGTATTATCTTCTTTGATGAGATTGATGGTATGTTGTATCAATTTTTACCGACCGTCTTGGTGTTGTGTCTAACACAGTCTTTCGTTTTTGTCTAGGTCTCGCTCCGGTTCGATCGTCGAAGCAGGAACAGATTCATGCGTCTATTGTTTCAACGCTACTGGCTCTCATGGACGGAATGGACAACCGCGGCCAAGTCATCGTCATCGGCGCAACCAACAGACCAGACTCGATCGACCCTGCGCTCCGTCGCCCAGGCCGTTTCGACAGAGAATTCTACTTCCCACTTCCAAACGTCGACGGACGAAAGAAAATCATAGAGATTCAGACAAAAGGGTGGAATCCGCCTCTGCAGCCTGAGTTTGTTGATGAGATTGCGACGTTGACGAAGGGATATGGTGGTGCGGATATTCGAGCGCTGTGCACTGAGTCGGCGTTGAATGCTATCCAGCGTCGGTATCCTCAGATTTACACTAGCTCTGATAAGCTAGTCATCGATCCGAGCTCGATTACGGTGTCTCCTAGAGACTTTATCATATCTCTGAAAAGTATTTTCGACCTTTCGTCTTTTGACATTACATGTGTTTGCAGATGAGCTGACCTATACTTTAGAAATCATACCTTCCTCGCAACGATCCACGGCGTCAAATGCCGCACCGATTCCTAAGCGCGTCGAACCACTGCTCAGCAGCACATTTGACGAGATCAAGCAGGCATTAGACCACGTCATTCCTCGACAGAAAAAGCTCTCGGTTATGGAGGAAGCTATGTACGAGGAAGATGTGACTGATAACGGTTTCGCGCGGGAGAATATGATGCAAGGTTGGTTTTTTGTTTATTGCTTGGTGTTGTGGTTATGGAGGATTAACTTTATATGGCAGAGTTTGAGTCTTCGAGGGTATTTAGACCTAGGATCCTGATTGCTGGTGCTCCTGGGATGGGCCAAGAGTATCTTGGCGCGGCCGTAATGCAGTACCTAGAAGGTTACCATGTGCAGACATTTGATCTGGCAACGTTGTTAGGTGATCCAACCAGGGTGAGTACTTGTTTCTTGTGCACGTCTACAAGATGGTTTCTAACAGTTAAAAAGACTGTCGAAGCAGCGATTGTGCAGCTCTTTGTCGAGGTCAAACGGCATACCCCGAGCGTAATCTTCATCCCCAACATCGACTCGTGGTACAAGACTTTAACGCCGTCAGCATGGACTACATTCCAAGGTTTGTTGAGAGGCATTTCGCCTGTCGAGCAGATTTTGCTTTTGGCGGTCGTGGAAAGCGGGTTTGAGTATTTGGACCACGAGGTTAAGGCTCTGTTTGGCTTTTCCAGAGCTAACAGGATCGAGATCCAGAAGGCGTCATATGTAAGTCATAAGTTACTACTCTGGAGTTTAGCGTCGGCTTACTAATCTTTGAATCAAACTAGTCTGAACGATACGATTTCTTCAAAGGCGTGGCGCTACACATCTCCAACTCTCCCAAAGCTTATCCCGACCTTGAAAACCGCAAGCGGCGGAAACTCGAAGAACTGCCGAAAGCGCCACCTGATCCGCCAAAAGTGCTGTCAAAGGCTGAGTTGAAGGCACAGGAGGATAAGGATAAGCGGCTTAAGAATTATCTCAAGATCAAACTCAGTGGTTTGATGGATTTGCTTAAAGTGCGGTATAAACGATTTAGAAAGCCTCCTATTGTACGTTTTGTTTCCAATTTGCGAGTCTTTTGACAAGTTTTAACAGTGACTATAGGACGACGAGTATCTGGCCTACCTATTCGACGGCACGGAAATCGACCCGAACGCGCTATACGAGTACTCCGTCACCGACGACGAGATGATCCTGCAGCGAAGTACCGGGAAGAAGTACCACAACATGGATCTCGACGTTATCGAGGACCGGCTGTGGAACGGGTACTACTGTACGCCGAAGCAGTTTTTGCGGGATATCTCGTTTATCCTCGAGGATTCAAACACGAGCGGAGATCGCGAGAAGATTTTGAAGGCGTCAGAGATGTATGCGAACGTTTTGGTTTCGGTGGATGAGATTGGCGACGCGCAATTCCTGATAGACTGTGAGCGGGTGCTTGAGCGCGAAACCCAACGGGCGGAGATGTACAAGGAGAAGCAGAAGCGGCGGCAGGAAAAGATGCAGGCGATTCAGGCGCAGCATAAGCTAGAGCTGGAGGAGAAAGAAAGAGCCGAGGCCGAGAGACGGGAGAAGGAGGAAAAGGTAAAGTCTGTGATGTTGTCGAAGCCGCGGACGATTGAGAATATGTTTTCGGATGAGGATGAGGTGGAGGAGGGGGATGCGGTGCAGTCCGCTGCTGTTGAGAATGGTGACGCAGGTGTGGATCAGCAGCCTGTTGGCGATGGTGCTGAGGGCGATGGTGGTATCCAGGATCCTGACGAGATGCAGATCGATCCGCCAGCTAGTACTACTGTCGAGTCTGCGTCAGTGGAACCCGAGATTCACGCGACTGCGGCGCCAGAGTCGTCTGCTACCGTTGACGACGCTACGGAGTCGCCATCACTACCTGCGGTAGCTACGGCCGACACATCTGCGCAGTCAGACACCTCAGCCAGTCAACCCAACGGCGCGCTCGTCGTCGCCGCCGCCTCTCCCTCTCCCGAGCCAGAAGAAGCCCCGCACGCGCCGTACGAGCTCGACAAGGCCGCGCTCGAATCCTTCCACCAAAAGCTCGCGCACGAGACCGACAAGTTCACGATCGAGCAGCTCGAGCAGCTCAACTCTGCAATCATGGACGTCGCGTACCGGCGGCGGCAGTGCTGGGATCGGAATCTGGTGCTGCGGGAGGCGGCGCAGGTCGCGGAGGATGTCAGTCGGGATATCGCAACGGCGGTCAATCGGGACTGATCTTGTATAGTTGTATAGTAAAATAAAAACGATGGATAGCGAGAGTATTGCCAGTTCGGGCAGTCGCACGTGCACACAAACCCCTCACATGAAAACAGCACAGGGCAAGGTCGCGGATCTTGTAGGCGCGCACCGACCCCCTTCGCTCAGCGACCGCCCACAGCAACAACAAGAACGCGTGCAGACCGGAAGAAGAAGAGAAGACGAAGCAGAACAAAACAAAGCAGAACAAAGCAGAAGCAGAAGACTACGCGAGTTGGAGATCTTTTGTTTGTGTTTTTGGATTGAGGAATTCTTTTTGTGTGTGTAATTGGAGAATCACGCTTTGCGAATTCGGCATCTGGTTTTTTTCAATAGTTCTTCTGTTGACGAAGGAAGACAATCAATCAGACAAAGGGAAGCAAGTCTGCGGTAGTTAATTGAATACCGCATTATTTCGAAGGAAGAAAAGGAACTGATAGTGAGATGGATTACGAAAACGGATCGCGAGATGCGTATGGTATGTTGTTTTTTCCTTGTTTGTCGGTTATAAGAGCGGCGCTCGTTTTGCTGTGTGGAGTGGGTTTGTTTGCGATGAGAGGATGATTGTGTTTGGATGTTTGAGGGAGGAAGGAATTGAGAGTTGAAGAGGGCGGATGCGGAATAGGATGAGAATGCGGTGTGAAGGATGGTGTAAAAATTGAGAAAGCAAGATTATGATCTGCTGCTCTCTTGTCTCTGTTTTGTTGTTGGAAGTTTTTGTGTTTTGTCGCCGAGGAAATCATGCGTTTCTGAGCTGCTGCTAACGGTCTTTTAATAGAAAGCGGATACGACGAGAGACGATCTGCGTCGCCGATGCGCGTCGACGAGCAGCGTGCTCCTGAAAGTGAATACCGGTAAGTCTCCACGTATACCAATGCATGCAAGTTCCCAGCACCACAGTCTAACAAGTCCCCTCAGCAGCGAATCAGGCAAACCAGAAGAACCCGTCAACAAAGGCGACAACCTCTTCGTGACCGGCATCGCCACGCGCGTGACCGAGGACGAGCTCTCGGAGCTGTTTTCAAAGTACGGCACTGTTGAGAAATGCGAAATCATGAAGGACCCGCACACGCGCGAGTCGCGCGGCTTTGGCTTTGTCAAGTTTGAGAATAGCGAGCAGGCCGAGCTTGCGCGCGAGAATCTGCAGGGCCAGGATTTTGAGGGGAGGGCTTTGAAGTGAGTAGTATATTTTTGAGTGTTTTTGTGCGGTTTGCTGATGATGTGTTTTTTGTGAATTAGTATCGAGGTCGCTCGTCGCAGTCGTCCGCGCACTCCTACCCCTGGCAAATACTTTGGTCCCCGCAGAAGAGGTAAGACATACCCAACAACACCTACTCCACACAGTCACTAACGCAGCAACTTAGAACCCCCCGCCGACGCCCGCACTACGACGACCGCTACCGCCGCGACGACGACCGTCGTCGCTACGGCGGCGACCACTACGACGACCGCGACCGCGACCGCTACTATGACCGCGACCGTGGCGGCGACCGTGGCGGCGACCGTGGCGGCGACCGCTACCGCGACCGCGACCGCGAAGACCGCTACCGCGAGCCGTACCGTGGTGACCGGGACCGCGAGCGCGACCGTTACGCGGACAGGGATCGGGGATACTCGCGCTACGACGATTATCCGCGGTCTGGCCGATACGACCGCGAGAGACATTAAACTATGTCTCTCTGCTTTTGCTCATTTTTTTGATGTCACGCAAACGCGTGCTCTGAGATACCATGTACGATGTCCAAAATGTTTTGTTTTTTGACTATTTCTGTTTGTGTTTTTGATCAAATTTTGTTCTCCCGCGTTTCGAAAAAAGAAAATGTTTTGGCTTTCTTTGTGAAAGATTGGCTCTTACGGTTATGTACAGTATGTTGCTGATTTCTTGAGTCTCGTTTTGTATCTTTGTGTCTGTCTGTGTGAACATTTCGTCTCAAAGATTGTATTTGAGTCGTACCTCGATTTTGTTTTTGTTTCTTTATCTTTTTATTGTCAGATCGCCTCTACATATGTCATATCGCCACTCGACAATCGATTTTTTTGGTATTCAGCCTGTCCTCGTCGCTAGAAGTCAGAATTCAGAACAAGAACAAGAAAGTCAAGCAAACCAGATCACGACCGGCATCTTCATCTTTATTCACCCCGGCGGCGCGCCTCTCATCGCACTATATTTCCATCATATACTACCTACCTACTTCCTTGACTCATCATCACCATCGCCCAATCCCGTACGACGTATAACAACAGTAGCAAGTCGCGCTATACGAAATCTCTGAATTTGTATATTTACAGTCTAGCGTATAGTTTTGACTGGCTGAGAAAGAGGGGTATAGAGGTGGAGTTTTTTGGTGCTAATTATGAGATAGGTGCTCGTTTGATCGCTTGTTGTGTGGGCGGCGAGGAGGGTATTTGAGCTGACTTGATATGAAAAAATAGATAAGGAATCGCGAGGGCGATTGACGGGTGTAATACGATCTGAGTGAGTGAGTGAGTGAGTGTAGTCTGACTTTCACAGCAAGCGGGTTACGAGGTGATGATCTGGTTTGGCTTGGTTGTGCTGCAAGAAGCTGTTTGCTGTGCTGTGCTGTTTTCTGTGCTGTGCTGTGCTGTGCTGTTTGCTTTCGCTTTTGCTTGGCTGCTGCTGACTCGAATTGTCGAATTGCAGGATATAGAATAGATGTAGTTGAGAAAGGTTAATAAAAGTTATGTAAATGGCTGTGGATCAACATGAATAAGGAACGACTGAAGAAAGTTGTAAGCCTCGCCCGCTGTGTGGGTTGTGTAGTGTGAAGAAGATTCAATATGGTGTCGGAACAAATTTGTACATAACGAGCTAATTTGTTTGCCGTTCTGTCTGAGATCGTTCTGTCTGAGATTGAATTGAGCGTGCGTAAATTATAGAGCAAAAAACAAAACAGAAGACGGCTGGTGTAAATCCAGATATTGTACAAAACGTTTTTTTGATGTTCACATTTTGAGCAGTGTTGATTTGAGATTGCGACGGTCGATCATATCCGCAAGAGCATGGTTGATCATATCCGCAAGAGCATAAAACAGAAGAATGGAGAAAGAGAAAAGTTAGTATCGGCGGCTGCCGCGGTAGCTATCATAGCGAGGACCAGAGGCGCGCGGTCCGGTGGGCGGATAGTCCGGGTACGCGCCGGCAGGCCCGGTGGGGATCGCAGGAGGGGCGCGGGATGAGGAGGAGGAGGAGGGGGGGTATGGGTCGCGGTAAGATGCACTTTCCCGGGGCGCGTCCCGGGGATCATATGCCGGTCTTTGAGGGGGATAGTCTGCGCGGTCGGCGTAGCCTCCACGGGAAGGGTAGGCAGGCCGGTCGGGATAGTCTCGTTCGTGGGAGTAGGGCGCGCCGCCGCGGTCGGGGTACGGTGGTCTATCGTAAGACGGGCCGGCGTGGTATCCTCGAGCCGGACGATCGGAGTAGTCGCGTCGGCGGTCGTGGTCTCGGTCGGGGTACGCACCGCGGTCGTAGCGATCAGAGTAAGGCGCGGACGGCGGACGGCGATCATACGATCTGCGGTCGTCATACTCGCGGCGGTCGTCGTAGCGCGCGGGCGCGACCGGCAGCCGATCACGGTAGTCCGGGCGCCCGGCGACGACGCTTCTCACTGGCTCACGCTCGCGATAGACGTCTTCGTGCCGCGAATGATGCCGGTGGTAGTCGCGGTCGTCGTGGCGCGCGTAGGGACGGTCGTCGTAGCGGGGTCTGCCGCCGAAACTGCCGCCGCCGCGGTCGTCGAAGGATGATGGGAATCTGCCGCCGCGGCCGCGGAAGTCGCCTCGGCCGCCGCGGACGACTTGGCCAAAGTATTTTCCGGGGGTCGGGGTGCGGGGCCGATTCCGCTTTGCGAATTCGATTCTGGGGTTGTTAGTTGGGGGTTGAAGAGGGGAAGGAGATGAATGACGCACTGGATTGAACGGCCCTCGACGACGATGCCTTGCATTTCGCTTTTGGCGGAGGTAGCGGCGTCGATATCAGGAAAGCCAATAAATCCAAAACCACGGGACTCTCGGGTGTGAGGATCTTTCATGATGTGCGCGCTGATAGCCGCGTACTTGTCAAACATGGCCTTGAACTCCTGTTCGTCGATTTTGGGGTGCAGACCCGAGACGAAGAGGTTGACGGAGGGAGGGTTCTCGGATGCATTGGCGGTTTCGGTGTTGTATTGTTCGTAGGATTGAGAGGCGGCGTCGGCGTTGTAGTTGTCGTAGGATTGCGGGTCGTCGTTGTCGTCGGCACTGGGGGGGTTAGAGGGTGGTGAGTGTATGAGGTAGTATAGGAGAAGCTTACGGAGGCTGCACGTCGTAGGTCTGGTCGAAGGTCTCGGGGGACTGCGACCTGCGGGGTTCTTGATATTGTCATGGTAAGTTATTGAGAAGTGAAAGCAAGAGAGAAGAGCACGTACCGGAAGTGTCTGACATTGTTGGTGGATATCAAGGAAGTAGACAGAGACGCATTGAGAAAAAGAGAAGAGAGATGATGACTAATCCATTACACAGCAAAGGGTTTGGGTGGGATAGGGTTATGCGTAAGGGCTGCAGGCGGCTGCGGGCTGGGGTCGATTTAGTGCGGATCCTTTCCGGACCGGGGACGCGTGGCCTTCCCCTGAAAAGCCAGAAAAGGGCGGGAAGGGAGGCGCTGCCGAGGAGCCGGCTGGGTGCTGTTGCAGGGAAGAGAAGAGGATAGTAGAGACGAAGAGGAGGTTTGTTTAGGGATATAAACAAGTGTAAAACAGTGTTCGGAGAGAATTACCGAGCTGGCGTTGAGTGGTGCCAAGTCTTGTTTAGAGGAGAGAAGACATCAGGGCCCACTATAGTTTAGTGATGGTTTACCTATGATTTAGGTAGCAGCCATTTGTTCTTTAGTTATTGTTCTGTGGCTGCTTCTTCTCTTCTATCTCTATCCTCGCTAACTACTAAATACTTTACACTATACACTAAATAGTAACCCGTTCAGGAACCGGACGACTAGTGCTGCAGCCAGACCGTTGAAACCTGGGGTCCTAACGCCTTAGTGCTGCGTACATCCGCTGCTGCGTACATCCCAAATCAATGTGATTATAATATTCGTATATTTATCACATCAGACGAAACAAAACAGTAGAACAACTACAAATACAAGCACACCCGCGTAGAGCACAGTTGGCTGTGGACCAGACCAGGGCGCCGGAACCTGGCGATAGTTTCATTCTTGCCCCGACGAGAAGTTGCCTTATTTCCGCGATCTGAGACTTCTTTGTTCTGCTGCCTCCTCCTCCTCTTCCTCACCACCACCCTCATCACCTCCTCTATCCCTCCTCTATCCCTCCTCACCATGATCCTCAGAACCCTGAGACACCACTGGTGGAACACCAAACTCAGGCGCCACCACTACATCATCCTCCTCGTCGTCTTCATCTTCTGCTCCACCGTCGTCGTCCTCTTCCGCCTCGACAGCTCCCTCGACTTTAGCGTCCTCAAAGACGACCCTGACCTCCTCACCCACCTCACAAATTTCCGTCCGTCGTCCGAAAACCTCACCGTCAACGAGTTCGAGTGGATCGAGCCTGAGGATCATGAGGACATCGTCCAGCTCAAAGCAGACCCGACCCTGCTCGACTCCCTCGTCTCAGAAGTCGACGTCGCTCATGCGGCAACCCACTCTGTCCCCTCCATCCTCCTGATCTCGCACCACCCCTCCACCGCCGCTGCTGACGCAGAGCCCACGCCCGTGTTTGAGAGCGAGAGCGCGCTTGCTGTCGACCCTCAGCCAACCCAAGTCGATCCAGACTACGGCGATGATCTCGAAGACGACGCCTACTACGGCATGCCCTCCACTCTCGTCACGCAACTGCGCGCCCCCTCCGCCACCGCTGCTGCCGCCGAAGAGTCCCCGATCGCAGAGAGCAAAGAAGAAGAAACGTTCGAGCGCGAGCCGCCAAAGTACGGCAAGCTCGTCGACACCCCTAAAGGGCCGCGCGTCGTGCACATGCTCACTCCCTCAACGACCATCAACCAGCTCGTCTGCAAGTCCCTGTTCTCGTCCGCGCTCAACAACTACCCGCACCCGATCCTCATCAACTTTGAGCACAAAGTGCGCGACGAGTTCGAGGCGCATTTCCTCAAACTGACCTCGATCCACGAGTACCTCGACTCGGACGACGTCGAGGAAGATGACCTCGTCCTCATCTTTGACGCCTTTGATGTCTGGTACCAGCTCGACTTCCAGATTCTGATCAACCGCTACTACGAGATGCAGGCTAAGGAGGAGGCCAACAAAGGCGCAGACTACGCCGAGAGCGCGGTCTTTGGCGCCGACAAAGGCTGCTGGCCCAACGCGCCTACTTCGGACGCCTGCACAAAAGTACCCCAGTCGACGCTCGCCGACGACGTCTACGGTCCCGGAACCGACAAGTCTGCCATGGGTTTCCGGAACCGGCCGCGCTGGCTCAACTCTGGCACAATCATGGGCCCGGTGCCGGTCGTCAGGGAGGTCTTCAACCGCGCCGTCAAGGCGACCCACAACGCGTTTAACTCTGACCAATTTGTGCTCGCGGAAATCTGGGCCCAGTTTGATCTGCCCATCATCCTCGACTACGAGTCCTACCTCTTCCAGACTCTCACGCACTCGCACAGCGACGTCGTCTTTCTCTACCAAGAGCAGATCGAGCCCGGCCAGGTCATCTCCGGACCGGTCGTCGACCCGCTCACGAAGGACAAGTCGACGGACGGTGGCCGCACAAACTCCAACCCGATCGACAGCTTCAACGTGCTCGACAACACGCCGCTCGCGCTCACGCCGTTCCTCAACGGCACGCGACGACAGCGCATGTGGAGGCTCTCGAACCACCATACGGCCTGGAACCGCGTGTCCGGCAACGTGCCTGCGATCCTGCACCTGAACGGCGACAAGTCCTGCCTGAATACCTGGTGGCACAAGATGTGGTGGGTCCACGACGTCACGCAGTACCATCAATGGTATCGTCTCAAGTACGTCCGGCACGAAGGCGGCGCGTTCCTCGATAAAGTGGACGGCACGATGGAGTACCGCGACTTTGACCAGATGTGCGGGAGTTATCCGATGTTTGATATTGTAAAGTCGCGGTTAGACGGGCAAAAGATCCGCAAGGGATCCCGGCCGTCGATCGACCCGGAACCGTTCATGGTGGGTATGAATCCGCACACGACGCCTGCTGATGTGTGGGAGGATCTGATGAAGCTGAGAGATAAGAAGCTGCACGGATCGAAATCAGCTGCGAGAAAGAAGCACCCGACTCTGTAAGCGCATCTATTTGTTATTATCACCGGTGTTTGGTTTTTTCTTCTCCTTTGCACTTTCTATCTTTTTTGCAGTCTCTTTATGTTTCCGTGACTGCATTTCGTTGTACTTTTACGTCTTTTCGTCGTTTTTATTCTGTGTCGTTGCTATTATTGATGTATCCTGCTTTCGAAGCGGGCTGTGATCTTTATGAGGATCTTTTGAATAAGTCTAGATTAATATGTGTCTTCCGTGTCTTTTAGTCGAGAATAATATCTGCTCAATCATCTTATCTCTCGCGACCATCGAGTACGTCGTAGCTGGACTCATTGTAGTCTCCACAGCGTCGGGGTGGACGCGATCTGAGATCTGTGGTCGTCTTATCTACACAGGCTGCATAATCTTGATGGTGACTGATGCAATGCAATGCAGACAATGTAATGTATCCATCTCAACTCGTGCGTGCATGCACATGCTGCGCAGCCATAGATAGAGCAGAAGAAAAATGTACCGCACTGTTGGGTGAACAACAGCGCGCCCTTCCATCGCATTCACTCGCCCCCCTTCAATTTCTCCAGCGCGGCCTCCGCGTTCCTCACGCCCTCGGCCTCCTTCTGCTTCCCGACCCACTCCGCCTTTGCGTTGACGGCCGTAGTCAGGATCTCGGCGTCCTGCAGCGCCTTGACTTCTGTCCTCAGCCCCGCCGTCACGCGCTCGAGCACGGCGTAGAAAGATTCGGCGTTCTCGCGGAACGCGGCTTTAGATTGGTCGATTGATTTGGAGGGGTCGAGCGTGTTGAGCGAGGAGAGAGAGGTGGAGGAGTAGGAGAGTAGGGAGATGATTTCCTGGGGATGTTAGTTTGGCTGTAGCTCAGGTTGTATAATAGTAAAGAGAGAAAAGTACTTCGTCTATCTTTTGGAGATTCTCGAGATGTTTGTTTGCTTGCTCGGAGGTCGGTCGTTTGCTGGTGCTGTTGTTGACGCTGCTGCTGCTGCCATTGCTATTGCTATTGCTATTGCTAGCTGCCGAGTCCTCCATTATTAATCAACCCTCTCAGTTCCACATACAAGCCTTTCTTTATGCTAATCAATCCAACACCGGGCCTCAAAGTGCGAAAATAAAAGGAGAAGGAGGAGAGAAGGCCGACGCGGCAGAGCGCTCGATTGAAGGACCACGCTGCGGCTCAAAAAGTTTCCGGGTTTCTTCCTTTTTTTCCTCCCAGTCCACTGCACGACATCTTCTCAATTGCAGACGTCGACGTCAACCATCGTCTTAATTCCTGCTCGTGCTTCTGTAATTGACAAGCAACCATGCTTCTTTCACGCATCTCGGGAATCACCCGCGTGAAACCCAAGCTTCCCGCGCTTCCCACCAACCGGACCTACATCGTCCTCGGGATTGAGACCTCGTGTGACGACACCTCTGTCTGTCTTTACGACCGCAGAAAGGGCTCGCTTCGGCCGGAGCTGCTTGCGTCTCTCAAGATCCGGGCCGATAACTCGGTCGACGGCGGGATTGTTCCTACGAAAGCGCTGTCTCATCATCAGGCCAATCTTGGAATTCTCGTCCAGCATCTCCTCTCCTGGCGGTATCCGTTAGACCGCGATACTCACACGAAGGTCTTGAAACAAATACCCGCTCTTAGTACCCGTGGGCGCATTAATACATCGCCTCGGAAGTCTGATCCCCTTGTTGAGTCCGCAAGAGTCATTCCGGACCTCATCTGCGTGACCCGCGGCCCAGGCATGCGCGGCTCCCTCGCCGCCGGCACCGAGTTCGCCAAGGGCCTCGCGGTGGCTCTCAACATCCCGATCATCGGCGTGCACCACATGCTCGGCCACCTGCTCAGTGCGCGCATGGTGTATTCGAGGAGAAAGTCCCACGGCGTCGGAATCGCAAACTTCCCGTACGTCACCATGCTCGTGAGCGGAGGCCACACGATGCTCGTGCTGTCCAGGTCGCTGACCGACCACGAGATCCTCGCGGATACGGTCGACATCGCTATCGGCGACGCCATCGAAAAGTGCGCGAGGTTCATCGGTCTCGAAATGCGCCAGCAAAACAGCTACGGACCCTCGCTCGAGGTCAAGGCGAGGGAATATAGAGCATACCTTGATGGCCAATACGAGAAGCAGCCAAAGTCTCCTGCCGGGAAGTTCAATGCTAGCGAGCAGCCCGAGACTCCTGCCGAGAAGTTCGATGCTAGCGAGCAGCCCGAGTCCAATGCTAGCGGGCAGCCCGAGACTCATGCCGAGGAGTCCGATACTAGCGAGCAGCCCGAGACTCCTGCCGAGAAGCTCGATGCTAGCGAGCAGCCCGAGACTCCTGTCGAGAATTTCAATGCTAGCGAGCAGCCCGAGACTCCTGCCGAGGATTTCAATGCTAGCGAGCAGCCCGAGACTCCTGCCGAGAAGTTCGATGCTAGCGAGCAGCCCGAGACTCATGCCGAGGATTTCAATGCTAGCGAGCAGCCCGAGACTCCTGCCGAGGATTTCAATGCTAGCGAGCAGCCCGAGACTCCTCCCGAGGAGCTCAAATCCCTCTCGCTCAACGTGGCGATGCGCAACAAAGGCACGCGCACCGGCTCGTGCGCGTTCTCGTTCGCGGGATACTTGCCGATGGTCGAGCGCAGTGTGCAAGAGGTGTTTGGCGGTAACCTCGACGGCATCAGCGAGCTGCAGAGGGCGAAGATCGCGTACGAGATCCAGCAGGCGATGTTCACGCAGATCATTGAGCGCGTGAAGTACGTGCTCGACACTAAGCTGGATGACGAAATGAAAGCTAAAGTCAAAGATATCGTCCTGGCGGGCGGCGTGGCTTCGAATCAAGAGCTGCGACATATGTTTAGGACTCAGCTACAAACGTATTCCCCCTACCCCAATACCGATGCAACGAAGCCGGACGACACGGAGACGGGACCCGGTATTCCGAAATACAATATTTTTTCCCCTCCGCCGGCCCTGTGCACCGATAACTCGGAAATGATTGCGTGGGCCGGGATTGAGTTGTGGGAATCCCAGAAGTTAAGATCTGAGCTCTCCATGGAGCCGCTTCCTGAGTGGCCGTTGGAGAACTTCACGACCAATGTTGACGGCTGGACTACCGAACCATGGAAGAGAGGAGCGAAGCCGAAACAGGAGAAGGAAGAATTGCGGGGGCGGTTCCTTAAGATGGAGAGAGACCCGCGAAGGCCGTACTCGAAGAGAGAACCGCGGAAGCCGTACTCGGAGGGATACCCGCGAAGGCCGTACTCGGAGAGAGATCCGTGGAAGCCGTACGCGGAGGGATACTCGCAAAGGCCGTACTCGAAGAGAGAGCCGCGGAAGCCGTACTTGGGAAGCAAACCGCGGAAGCCGTACTCGGAGAGAGAACCGCGGAAGCCGTACTCGGGAAGCAAACCATGGAAGCCGTACTCGGAGAGAGAACCGCGGAAGCCGTACTCGGGAAGCAAACCGTGGAAGCCGTACTCGGAGAGAGAACCGCGGAAGCCGTACTTGGGAAGCAAACCGTGGAAGCCGTACTCGGAGAGAGAACCGCGGAAGCCGTTCGAGCCGCGCGAGGAGGAAGGCGCGTGGGAATCAACTTCGACGGCAGAGGAGATGAGGAACACTTCGAAGGCAGCAAGGGCTGCGGCAAAGGCAAAGACAGGTTTTGAGGCCGCGGAAGAGTATGATACGCCAATGTGGGTAGTATAAGTGGAAACTGCGAAAGTCAGCAGAAAAAAGTGTATATAGTTGCCTATAAGTTTAAAATAATGCTATTTGATTAATCTAAAAAACATCTCTAATCATCATCACTTGCCAACACCCTTCTTCTTACCCCCTCCCTGCCGCGACTGCCCCCGGCCAGTAGGCAAATTGACAACCCTGCCACCCTTCTCCTTCCCTTCGACCCCCGCGGCTCCAGCATCAGGCCTTGGCGGATTGATCTCGAGCCCGCCCTGGAGGACTTCGACGTTGACGAGCAGCAGCTTCGCGTTATGCTCGTACTCCTGTGCGACGGTCATGATTTGCTGATACACCTCTGCGCGCTCGTTGCTGTCCATGTCGACAAAGATCTTGTTCTCGAGGTCTAGTCTGACAGTCATCTTGTTGGACTGTATCAGCGCCACCAGATCCTTCTCGATATCCGCCTCAGTCGCCCCGAACCGCGCCGCCATGCGCGAGATATAGCCCCGCTTGTATCCCTTGACGTACTGCGTATAGCAATTCTCTCTGATCTGGCTAAACAGCGGCGCGACGTAATCCGCCAACCATATATCGAGCAGATAATCGCTTTTATGCTTCTCGAGCGTGTCGAGCGTCGCCTTGTAGTCAAACGCGACAAAGGACTCAAGTAGCGTGCGCACGTGCGCCTCGGACTCGAGCAGTTCTTTGAAGTTCGCGTTGTTGTCTAGCAAGTCCTTGAGCGCGTTGCGCGAGTACGTCGCTAGCGTGCATAGCCCGACGATTACAGAGATGTCGGAGACTGTCACGAACTCGGAAATGCTCGGCAGGGCGGATCCGCGCGTGCTCGAACTCAGCGCGGTCGCAGCGCCGCCGCTGCTGCTGGCGGTAGTGGTGGTGGTGGTGGTAGTGGTAGTGGTGGCTGCTGTTACCGAGCTCGCGCCCGGCAGCCCAGGAACCGCCGCAGGAGCAGCAGCGACCGCGGTCTTTGGCGGCGCAAAAGTGTCGGCTTTGACTTCGAGCAGCAGCGCCGCCGCGGTCTTGAACTGTCCCCGCGAGAGCATCCAGAGCCCTCGTGCGGCCTTTGCGTAGGGCTCGAGCTCGTTGAGGCCGTTGGGCAGCTGCTCGAGTCTGGTGATGGGGGCCTCGAACTGCGACCAGTTTTGCTGGTAGAGGTAGACGCGGATGAGGTCGAGCGAGAGGTCTTTCATGTGCTTGTGCGTGGTACAGTACTCTCGCTGGCGCATATAGCTCTGCGTCGCAGCAGAGAGGTCTCCGATTGTGAAGTAGAAATCGCCAAGATCAGCGTATCCCATACGAATGCTCTCCTTGAGCAGGTTATTCTTGTACCGCTTGAGCTCCTGCTCGAGTTTCTCGTTCTGGTCGCGGTTCTCGCGGCTCGTGTTGTCTACCCAGTCCATGTCAAGCGTCGCGAGCGGGTTCGACGGGTCGATGCTGTGCAGTCTGTCGACGGCGGTTTGGTAGCGGGTCACGTCTTGGGTTTGTTTTAGACGCGCGATGGCGAGGCCGAGCGCGGAGGCGGTCAGCGGTGGACATCGGTCGGCGATGAAGAGGAGTCGGTCAATTGCATGGCGGCCTAGAGATGTTTAGTTTTGTTGAATCCTGACGAAAGATAATGATGAAGAGGATAGATACCGTAGTAGTTAGAGATGTATGATTCCAGCTCGAATTGCGGAGACGCTACACAGAACCACTCGTCAGCACTCATTCTTCTACTTGTCATCACTCTTTCAATATTCACTTACTCTCCGCAATCTGTTTACTCTGCACAGCTTTCAAGCTCATTGCGTCGTGGTGTCTTCGTCTTCAGTATCGAATATTCTGATCCGCACGATAGCAGTGCTACGCATCGCCCGCGCTCTGAGTTTCGTAGAAACCCTATTCTATGTCAATATTACAAGATAGGAAATGTCAATTGCATTTCTTCTTTGGGAATATGTCCGGCCGCGCTTGAAAATTTATCCGACAGTTTTTTTATTAACTGCATATTTATTAATTATAAGACTCTCGGAAGCTTAGACAAAAGCTTGGTGTTGTTGCTAAAGGTCTCGATGGTTCTTATGCGGATCCAGTGTCGCGGTATGATGAAATAAGCAGTGAAATAGTTTAATAAACACCACCAGATTCTTGTTCTTGTCAGGCACAGATGTTTCATATCAAAGCAGTTGGGTATCATAAATCAGCAGATTGAACTGAAAGCATGAAAAGAAACAGAAGCAGCAACAAACAGAATAACAACACAAGAAAACGCCAACTTTTACGCAAGGCAATGCAATGCAAGAAGAGTAATAGCCTAAGAGTCGACCATGATCGACAGCGCGGTGCCATAATCATATTATTTTCTAATACCGTTAAATATACAAAAAGTTTCAATCAATAGTGAAAGAGAGAAATGGAAAAGAAAAGAAAAAGATAAAAGAAAACACAAGACAGAGAGGACGCCATAAATAGGAGGATATTCAAGTAATATAGATACATCGTATACACGAAATTAGTTGTAGAAGAAAAGAACAAAGAAAGACCATCTAGTCGACGATTGCGCACGTCACTCATCAGACAAAGATGACAACTGGAGTGAAATAGAAAACAGTATTATTGATAATAATTCATCATGTGGAGGAAGGGGTAGAGAATATATAAGATTCGTTATTCATTTCATTAGGTCAAGTTCAATGACCGGTCTCGCCAGCATCGCATACAATAATCTCGCGGCCCCATTCACTGTTCAAAACCTGCTTGCCGGTGATGCGGCGGCCGGGATGAGGATCAAGAATAGAGTAGATGACGTTCCTGCACCGTGCGCGTTCGAGTTGTTCGATGGGTTCATAGCCAGCTTCGTCCTTGCGACCTTCGAGGTAGCGTCTATAAAAATCGTCTTCCTCTTTCTGCGCTGACTTCCAAAGATGTCGGCCGGTACGCATAGCCATGTAGATCACACCCGTCGCCCAGATATCGACCGGCCTAGGATCAAACTCATCCTCCGTGTACTCTTCTGGCGCAATGTAGGGCGCAGAACCGCAGACGCCGTTTGTGAGATGGACGTCGCGCTCCCACGCCATACGGAAGCACTCGCCGTTGCCAAAGTCTGTGATCTTGAGCGCACCAGAAGTGGTGAGCAGCAAGTTCTCCGGTTTCAGATCGCGGTGGGCAACACCCATCTCGTGCATGTAGACGACACCGCGCATGAGCTGCTTGAAATAGCAGTCGGCCTCGAGAACCTCGAGTTTGCCGGCCGAGAGGATGAGGGTGTATAGATCGCCGCCGGCGCAGAACTCCATGACTTCGCAGTACTCGCCCTTATCGTCCTGGATGAGGTCGAGAGTGTGGATGACGTTCGGGTGACGGAGGGAGGACGAGATACAGAATTCTGATGTCAGTCGTTTTGTGTACTTTTTCTGTGATTCGGCGGGGCGGCGCTTAAATTCCTTGACAGCGTATAGCTTTTCGCTTTTTGAATTTTTCGGATCAACCTAAGAAGTGTTAATAGAGAGAAAAAAATAATAACGCAGGAGAGAATATAAAATGATCATACCTTGTGGGAGATACGGACAATACCAAAGGCACCTCTGCCGATAATCTCATGGCATTTGCCATACTTTTCAACAAGAGAGGTGGAGGCAACAGCATTCTTAGACGACAGAGAACTGTCTTTCTCATTTGATCTGAGCCAGGAGCTGAGCAGAGAAAGAGAAGCAGCCTCGTTTGTGGAGGAGGTCTGGGGAGGGGAGGAGTCGTCAGAGCGCTGCTTCTTACTCATCATGTCTTTGAGCATGCTGGAGAGTTTTTCCTGGCGGCGGGCGGAGCGCAGGAGATGCTGATGGGACTTGCCATCGGGGGCGACGACGAAGCGCACCCAGCCGTCTTTGGAGGAGACGGAGTTTGCGCGGGAAGCCGGGGTGGAGGAGCCGGCCAGGCGGGAAGACGACGAGGCCGGCGTGGCAGACGCGGAAGAGTCCTTCTGTTTCAGCATGCTACTAGTACGACGACATTGTATGGGAGTGAAGACAGGAGACAGCAGAACACGCGCCGCGGACGGGCCGAGCGCCCAGAGGAGGCTAGCGGGGAGAGGAGAAGGAGAGAAGGAGGAGAGAGAGAAGGGGGGAGGTGAGGAGGTGGGGAGGAAGCAGAAGAAGAGAGAGGAGGACGAGGGAAAGAGGAGGAGGCAAAAGAGGCGGCCGCCAGCAGCGCACCTGAGAAATGGCGCTCACAAAACTTTTGGAGACAAACACCAAAACCGCCCCTTCGATGCTTACCCGGCCGGGACCCATCCGACCCGCGCCCGTCCTTGTCCGGGCAAGCCTGCCGGATGGGTCTGTGACGTCATACTGTTATGTAAGCAGATTCTGTTCTTCTGCCTCTGCTGCTGCTCCTTCTCGTCTGCTACTGCAGCTGTGCTGTGCTTCATCAGACAGTGATCAGTAATGTCTTCCATAGTTCTAGTTGTAGGAAATACAACCACCAGCTACCGAACTAGCTCCTTCTCTCGTCATTTCCCGATCGATTGCGCTTAGTGGCTCAGAGCTCAGAGCAGGGGCCTGTTCAAAGCTTGTTTAAATGATCAGTTCGCGCACTGCGACTCGTCGTAAATCGTATTCGCGCTGAAGAAGCTCTTTCGGGCCTCGTTGCTCTCTCGCATCTATCGCGCCTGCCCCGGTCTCCTCGACTGCTGTCTAAGCAGTTATGCCGGTGTAGAAACATAAAGCTATAGTCTTCATGTGCAAGCACCAAGCATACGTGCAAGCACACAAAGACACAGCTCAGCCTCGTCGTCATCGGCCCGCAAGCGAGCTCCATGCGGCAGATCCGCCTGACTAAGAACTGCTCAGCCATTACAGCTGCTTAACTGCTCAAATGCTCACTGCTTCCAGCTCACTGCCCCCGCCCACTGCGGCCCGCTGTCGGTTGTTCCTGACCTTGTTGTCCTCCTCCTCCTCCGCAGACTCAGACCGACTCCCACCCGTCCCCGCCCTTCTGCGGGTCGACATACGCCACCCGCTCCTCCTCCTGCGCCTGCTCCACCGTCCCCTTCACCAGCCCTGCTGTCACCGAGCTTCCGGGCCCGACTCCGATCCAATCCAGACCGCTCCCTCCGCCCGCGCACTCCTTCTCCATATACTCCACGCTCCCCAGCCAGTCCACCGGCGCCCAGCATCCCTTCACTATGCTCTCCCGCGCCTCCTCCGCGCTCCCCATCGCCCGCGCGCTGTCGTTCCGCACTATCTTCACCCCCGACCCAAACACCGGCGACGGCCACGCAAACTCCACCTCCTCCACTATCGCCCGCATGCGCCCCTCCACCGACCGCAGCACCTCCGAGTGAAACGGGATCCGCACCGCCAGCCGCGTGCTCCTCCGCACCGCGGGCTGCAGCCGCGCCAGCACGCGCTCCATCGCCTCGACATGCCCGCTAATCACAACCTGCTTGCGCGAGTTTATATTCGCGACATTAACCACCTCACCATCCGAGGTCGTCTCCTTCGCCGTAGCCTCAATCGCCCTTATAATCTCCTCCACGCTCGTCTTCTTAGACAGCACCGGAACCGCAATCATCCCCATCCCTGTAGACCCCCGCAGCGTCCCCAGCGGTCCCCCGTCGCCCGCCGCCTCCTCCATCGCCAGCCCGCGCTCGCGCACAATCCTGATCCCGTCCAGCAGCGAGATAACTCCCGCTGCCACCAGCGCCGTGATCTGGCCCAGCGAATGGCCCATCACGCCAACCACCTCCCGGTCCTTCAAGATCTTCTCCTTTGCATACTCAAACGTCAGCACTGAGCTCAGCAGGATCGCAGTCTGCGCAACAGACGTCCGGTGAATGTCAATCTCGTCCTCCGGCGCACTACTCTCCTTGTCGACCAGCAGCTTCTGTATCCGATCTATCGTCGCCGAATCCATCTCTTTCTCGGTCTCCAACGCTCGCACGAGCACCTCCGTCGCCGGCCCGGCAGCGCTCGGGAACTTTTCGTATATCGCGCTAAGCATACCCGGTCGTTCTATGCCTTGGCCTGAATCATAATCAATATTGTCAGACAATCAATCTCTGCTCCGCCGGCGTCTGCCTTAGCCTCAACTTACCTGGAAAGAACAGCGCCGTCTTTTTTGCTAGCAATCTAGCACTGCTCGACAACCCCCGGCGTCCGACACCTCTGCTGTGTATCCAGCATGCACGACACACTCTCATCTTTTTTTTCTCAATATGTCCTCACAAAAAGCAGTAAATTTCGTGTGTACTCCTAGAACATCGAAATCATGGAGAAACTCGAAATTTATCGGAAGCGCTGGTAAAAAAGCCGCACCCCGCGCGTCTGAATCGGAAGAGCGCGCAACAGAAACAAGGGTCTCGTACATGTTTTGCGCACTTCCATTCGTGAACCTCACCGCTTTCCACAGCTCTGTTCGACTCGACATGTTTGTTGGCCAAGAAGGAGCTGTGTTGGAAGCGTCTCTGTTTCGGAAAGTACGGGGCATATTTATTGTGGTGACTTGTCGTTGTCCGTCGTTTTCTCTGTCAACTGAATAACATACCCAAACACCCTGTGTTCCATCTGTGCCTCTACAACCTCTCTCTACCTGCCTCCTGCCGCGCTTCCCTTCCTCCCTCCCTGCACTCGATACGACTCACAGTCGACATGCCAAGCTCGACTATCTCCATCTGTTCTTCTCGCTAAACGCAATAAGCTCATCTTTCATACGTCCCCGGCGAGTCTAGGTTATCGGCGCGACATGCGCATCTGCCTGTCTCACGCTCTGGGGTAGCCGTCCAGCGTGTTTTCTCTCAAGATCGTCATGCTCTATGCTCTGCTAGTCAGGAACTGTGGCGATGATCTACGGGTCAGAGTCGGTCTCTGATGGTCCTGCGATGTGCCCTGCGATTGCCTGCTCATCGAGATGACCTCCTTTGTTGAGATGACTTATATAGTAGATGCACTGATATACATACATTCATCAAATAAAGAAATCTACTATGGAGTATTAATGCACTTGGTTGAATTAAATGATATATTATATCTATATAATAATTAGGAAATAGATAAACCAAAACAGCAGACACTATATACAAATCAAAAGCAAGAAAACCCCCAAAACAACATGAAGAAAAGAAAAAGGTAGGAGTAATGAAGGATCCCATTCTAAAACACGCGCATAAACTGTTGTATAATGAAAAAAAGACTTAAGGATATTGATTGAATCAGCAGCAAAGTTTCTTTTCTTTCAAAAGCATCATCAACTCTTGCGCATCTTCATTTACTCCTTCTTGTCGTAGACGTCCGAAGAACTGCTGACGCTGTTGTCGACGTCGATAGCGTTTGAGACCTCGACCTCGACGTGGATCGAGCGGATGTAGTTCTTGCGTCCGGCCCAGAACCACGAGACAACACCAAAAATACCGGTGATTCCAAAGGCGACGATACAGTAGTTCATGTTTCCGCCGTTGACGGGCATCTCGGTCGGGAAGAAGAAGAAGATGGTGGTGAAGACGAGGTAGAGCGAGCCGAGGATGTTGGAAGTCCAGCCCCAGAACTTGCCGAGGGAGTAGTATCCGGGCTTGAAGTTGTCACGGCCGTGGATCATGAGCGTGACGATGGGGAGCAGGTAGGAGACGTAGAGACCGACGGTGGCGATCGACATGACGGTCAAGAAAGCAGTCTCGGAGCCAAAGTCGATGGCGATGAACGCGCACTGGAAGAAGGCGGCAACAAGGGTGGCAAGGACAGGCACGTGGAGATGGGGGTCGACCTTGCAGAGGTACTCGGAGAACGGCATGGCGCCATCACGGGCGAAAGCAAAGACGGAGCGCGCACCCTCGGTCAGGAGAGCGTTGGAGGCGAAGAACGAGCAGACGCAGGTGATGACAGACAAGCAGGTCGAGCCGGCCTTGTTGTGGATCGCATCCTGGAAGAGCTGGATGAGAGGAACGCCGGTGGCGGAGCCCTCGATCGAGTCGATGTCGACGATGCAGAACAGCAGAGCCATGATGTAGCCGAGACCGGTGATGAAGCCGATGAAGACAGAGAGGACCATAGCGCGGGGAGCCTCGCGGGTAGCGTTGTGGAGCTCCTCCGACATGTGCGCGGGGGCGTCGTAGCAGCACATGCCGTACGCGGACTGCAAGATTCCGAGGATGATGGCCATGCCGGTGTTGTTCCAGCCACCATCGTCGATCGAGTAGGTGAAGACGAAGGAAGCATCACGCTTGTTGTCGGACACGACAAGGATGACGATGGTCGTGATCACAAAGCCGAGGACGGACCACCAGAGGGCAAAGTCGTTGATGCGGTTGAGGATCTTGTTGCCAAACAGGTTGATGACGGTGTTGATCAGGCAGCACGCGTAGGTGATGAGCACAATCTGGTACTGTTTGATCTCGTAGTTCTCGTTGTTCAACACAGCCATGCCGGCAACGAACTCACCGACCTGGAAAAGAGCGGTGGAACCCATGCAAAGCAGACCGGCAAGCTGAATCCAGCCGGTGATGTAGGAAAGACCACGGCCCCAGGGCTTGCAGTCGGTGATGAGCAGAACCCACGAATACTGGCCACCGGCGACGGGGTAGGCAGAGCAAATCTCGGCCATCGAGAGAACGACAAAGATGGTGAAGAAGCAAACGCCGACCCATCCCCAGAACAAAGCGGAGGGGCCACCGTTAAGCATGGCAGACGAGAGAGTGGTTCCCAGGGCGGTCCAGCAAGTCAAGATGGCAAACGAGAAACCAATCATGGAAAGCAGGGAGAACGACCGCTTCAACTCCTATCGCGCCAAAACTGTTTAGAAAAAAGACTTGACGAAGAAAATTCATTGTTGTTGTTCATACCTGCTTGTATCCGAGCTCACCGAGCTGGGCGGCATCGTCGTCGGCGCCGATGACCTGCTTCTCAACTCCGCTGATGGAGGCTTCTTCTGAACTCATGGTAGAAGTAATGTGTGAGGAGATGTGAGGAAGAGAAGCGCTGCGGGTAGTATTGACAGGGCGGAGACGAGAATGGGAGCGGAGATCTTCTGCCTCGGAAAGGCAGTACTCCATGATTTATATAGAGAATCTGGAAGGTGGCGCCGCTCGACGCTCCGAGAGGAGCTAAGACAGCACCGGGAGGACTCAGGGAGAAAAGGTACGGTTCCGATAAGCCATAGAACTCTAATCTGGCGGTGTACAGACTCTGATTTCTTGGTGTACGCGGAGCTGTCTTACGTCCATCCGGGCACCGAGTTACCTGTCCAAGAACAGCCTTGGACGCTGTCTGAACTTGTCTATTCCAGTCTACAACCACGACTGCAAACCCGGGCGTGAACCTGCGGACAGCGGCCCTGCAGACCGCCTACGAGGAGCTTAGGGCCGAAGAAGGTTTACCCGGCGAAAACAGAAACGAGGTACTTTCAAGGATAACAGCTACACAATGTCAGCGCTGGCCCACTTTCTGGCCTGCACTTGACTCTCTGGTCAGTACCGACGACTAAGGCCTCCTTTTGATAAGCTTTGGCCTCCCCTCGAGTTGGATTGCCCGCTGATAAGGCGGCTTGCTTTCAGCCCGCGAGCAGGATGAAAGTCAGGAGGACGACGGGGCGGGTAAAAACGCCACTTACTCGCATGCCACGGAAGCCTCCATAAAACGCCACATGATCTAGATGCAGCGACACGATGGCTGCCTTCTGTCGTCTTCCTGGGAACTGCCGTCGTCGCTCGGAAGGAGGTCGACCGCCTGGACTGGCGGGCAAACTCAAGATAAGAGGCAGGGTTGTGGGTATCAGCTTGAGGATGATAGCCAGATAAGCGGCCGAAATTAAACATCTCTCACGTGCCTTGAAAGCCCGTCAATGGGAAGGACAGCATTCGACTGGAGAATTGGTCGATGTTCATTGGAAGAAAACCATCTGGTTTTGATTTCTCTAAAGAGCATCACGCTAGTCCTATTCGGGGTTAGCGATCTGTATGCTAAGCACAGTGGCGCGAAAGCCACCGGACGCCACAGGTCTCGTCGCTAAGGGTCTGATGTCCCGAAACGGAGATCTGTTCCCGGCTCGAAGTTGGGTGTTCTCCCGCACCGCTGCTCTGCGTACTCTGCAGAGTTGGGGATATGGGGTGCGCGGTAGCATGATGTTCTTGAATCGTAGTAACCGTGCCTTCCGGTACTTGTCAATATGTGCGCATGCCGTGCAGCTGCTGATGGTTCATCTATCCTCTGTTCATGCTGTTCGTTGAGGCGTCTTTGTTGTCTTTCTGAATGCGGACAAAGCCATCGAGGTGTTGTTTTTTTGACACATCCACAGCATCAAAACAAATTCATACCACTGCCTGATGGCTATCTGTCACCCCGAGCGGCTGATACGAGTGCACACGCGAGCGAGATCGTCCGCATGCTGTTTAGTTTGATGAGGGATAATAATCTCTGCTGATTACTACCTTCCTGCTCTTTCCCCTGCCCAGTTTGTTTGTCTGCAAATCCGCAGAGACAAAGACTAACGGCGCCACGTCCTCCAACTTTGCCTCGAAACGGTTCTTACTTCCCACCTCCCGCTCATCGCTCTCCACCTTCCCCCCCTTCTTTACTCAATCAATTTTATCAATTTTTTCTTCATCCGAGTTATCGCAGACCTTTTCTCGGGCCGCGGACTGCGTTCGGCCGAGTCTCAGCGGGGCTTATCTTTGATTCATAACTCCCTCAAGTCTTATCTCTGGCGATACCGTCCGGCGGATTCGGTATACTTGACGCTCTCTTGAAAACTACATCTGCACAAAAAGGACAAACACTCATATCCCTAGTAAGGACATCGCCACTAATGAAGTGCAACTGTCACTTCTCTAGCCTAAAAAAAGCCCTTCAGCGCCCAGCGCCACCAGAGACTCACGTCATTGCAAAGCATTCGTCAGTGGCTGCCCGGTGGCTGCTCCTAGTTTCTCAACTAAACACTCAGCGGCGCAATGCTCACGAGTCCGTATGAACAAAAGAGAGTTGCGCGCTAAATCAAGAGATAAGGAGAAGGTGCTGTGCTTCTTCCGTGCGGTTTATCCGAGCGATTATCGTCGCATTGGCAGGGAGCTGGTCTGTGGTACCCTGGAGATGAGGTCAATCCAGCTGGCCCCGACCTCGAGACCTCGGCTGGGCTGCGAAGTCTGGCAGGGCGGCGGGAAAGGCCACTTGCCTACAGTAGGGTTGTCATAAGCTTCGTCGGCAATCTGATTTATCATGCTGTGTAGAGCTGGTTGGGGTCGGACTTGATCTTGTGCGCAGTTCTTTCGGCCTGGATGGCAAGACTCGCGCAGACTAAAAGTCCAGTTGGCCTTGACGGTAACTGAAGCGTAGGTACTCTACTCTAGTAGCTCCGTGTTTGACTCAGAGCTCGTCTCGTAGACATCCCGCGCCAGCCGCGATCTCCTTCTCATCCTAGCGTGAAGCTGACATCGTCAACCGCAGACCTTAGGTAAGTATCCTGTTGATCTATGTCAGGCCATCTATTTCCTCGCCAGCAGTCTCTGCCGCCGATGCCGACCTAGCCTGCTGCCAGCTAGACGACCGACGTTCTGACTCACGCGTGGAGAGTGGCGATAACGTCTGAAAATCTCATGCATTTCGCATTGTTTATTTGAGACAGATACAGGGTCGTTCCTGCCAAGGCACCAAACACGTTCTTATTTTCCAATCAATAAATAAGTAGTTGACAAGCATCCGCCGGAAGCGCGAGACAACCTCGGCAGTACAAAGCCCCCGGTTGCTGTTGGTGAGTCCCCCTAATTGAGATTGGAGAGCTCTCGCGCGCAGCATGCAGCCCCCACTACCCCCACGACCCCTCCCCCTCACTTCTCACAATAATTTCCGGCTGCCTGTCTGCGGAGTGTGCTGTCTTGTACATAACGTGCATGGTGTAGGTATGATTTTACGAGACTCCTGTGGCAATTGGGTTGGCGCGATAGAAGAATTTATACCAGCTACGGTGTATCAATGACTGCTTTATGTGATTGAGCTACGATGGATCAATAACTTCCTATGTGAATACACATTCAATTGTAAGTCTATAAAGTGTATAATCTAATTGTACTGTAAAGAAGAACCGTAAATAATTTACTGGCCGAAAGCCTTGTCGAAGTCGACCAAAGTGACACGGTACTTGACGTCGTTGTCGTGGCACTTCTGGAGGGCCTTGGAGCATCCCTCCTCGCTGATAGGGATGGTCTCAACCCAGGGTCTGACGCCCTTCTCGACAGCCAAGTCCATCATCTCGAGAACCTCCTTCTTGCTTCCGATGTGGGTGGCGCCGATGTAGACACCGTTGGAGAGCAAGGACATGGGGTTGATGACGTATCCCTCACCCTCGGGCAGACCGACGTTGACAAAGTGGCCGTGGACCTTGAGGAGCGAGAGGTAAGAGCCAATGTCGAAGTTGGACGAGGAGTTGGCGCAGCAGACAATCATGTCGAGCTTCTTCTTGAGAGGAGCAGCCCAGTTCTCGTTAGCGGTGGCGACGAAGACATCAGCGCCGAGCTTAATGGCGTCCTCCTTCTTCGCGTCGGTACGCGAGAAGACGTAGACCTCAGCACCGAGAGCCTTGGCCCACTGGATACCAAAGTGGCCGAGACCTCCGATTCCGATGATGCCGACCTTCTTGCCGGGGCCGCAGCCGTTGCGCTTGAGGGGCGAGTAGGTAGTCAAACCGGCGCACATCATGGGAGCGACGAGGTGGCTCTCGAGCGCGTCAGGAATGGGGAAGGTGAACTGCTCGTGCGAGCGAATGTGCGAGGCGTAACCTCCCTGGGTGACGTTGCCGTCGGATCCATCGTGGTAGCCGACGGGGTAGGTGCTGCCGTAGGTGTCAATCCAGGTGTTGCAGTACTGCTCGCTGCCGTTCTTGCAGTCGTCGCACGATCCGCAGGAGCCGATCTGGGCGCCGACACCGACGCGGTCACCGACCTTGATGGACTCGACATCGTCACCGACCTTGACGGCAGTGCCGACAATCTCGTGGCCGACAATCAAGGGAAGAGGGGTCTTGCCCCATCCACCGGTGATGGTGTGGACATCAGAGCCGCAGACACCGCAGGCCTCGATCTTGATGTCGATGTCCTTGGGGCCAAAAGGCTTAGGCTTGTACTGTAATTGCACGATTGTTAGCACCTTGGTCTGTATCTGGCGGATGCCACGTATCCTTCGTCACGCCCATCACCAGCTTAGCTCCGCGCGAAAGAGAGACTTACCTCGAAAGCCTTGGGCTTGTTCCACTCCTCGTAGGAGTAGCCAGCGAATCCTTGGAAAGTATCAGGGTAAACCATTGTGTGATGTATGTGAGAGAAGATTGATTGATCTGAGGAGAGAGAAAGAAGAAAGAAGAGAAAAAATTTATAGGCAAGAAGGGCCGGACTTTATCGCTAAGATCTCATTGAATGGCGGTTGGCGCGCTAAGTTCAGGCGGAAGGGCAGCGGGCCTCAGAGCCGCCCGCCGCCCGGGCGTTACTTTTCTGTGACTTGGTTTGTGATTTGCCAAAACCCGAGCGCGCTATGATACGCGTGTAAATTCTGACGTAGGATGGTTGAGATTGCACCGAGTAGTTGATGTTTACAGTTGTTCTTTTGGTGTTTTATTACAGATAAATAATAGTGGCGGAATTCGGTATGTATGTCTCGGAGTTTTTAATTATGTGTTTGTTTTCTTATCGGTTAAGAAACCTAATGATAACAATAACATCACTGATTTATTTATTTAATCCGCTCAATATAGTCGATTCATGTGAAAGTCGCCACGTATTCAGAGATTTTGCTGCTTTGAGCTGCTTGGCCTGCAGTAGAACTCGTCTTCTTCTGTGCAATCATCTCGCTCAGAGATCCTTCAGTATCATGAATGCATAAGAAAGGACAAGCAAGAGAATATCAACCAATCTATAGACCTCGGAAGCAGTGCGGCTTGTGACTCTGCTGCTTTTCGGCCCGGCCATAGCTATCCAGCAGGTCAAGGTCAACCCAGTTCCTGCAGAAGTTGTTGTTGACATCTTTCCCGACTTCCTCGCACCTGAAACGGGCGGACGAGCAGCAAGGAACCGAGCAGAAAATGAAATTACTGCGTCCAAAAAGAAAAGCAAAAGTGAAACAAAAAAAGAAACTCCGACCAAGATAGAGATTCGTCTCTTCGTTTGAGTTTGGGCGGTTTTAGTCCTCTGGTGGAGGCCTGGCGGTGTTTGCCCCCCTAAGCATCTCAATCCCTTCTTGCCTATGTGATTGTATAGATTATGTTTTTGATCATAAACAGCACAGTACATTGATAAAAAACCTGAACTGAAAAGGGGTGAAAACCACTCAGGAATCCCATTTTCTCAGCAGCGTATAAGCGCAGTTATGACGTCAGCTATCATTGAAACCCAGGGGTCAGTTTCCTTCCTTCCCTTCTCTTAGCTTCCGTTTCGCAGTTTTGGTTGTTTGTGACTCTGTGAATTCCGTCTCGTTTCTTCGCCGTGGAAATTAAAAATCTGAACCTGCGCACTGTCTGTCGGTTGGGTGGCCTTGGCTGCACGCAGGAACTGTGCTCTTTGCTGACTGGCGGCTCACAGAGAGGCTTTTGCTAGCTATCTTTATCGATGCAGGTCTTTTATTGGAGGTGTCATATGCTGACTGTGAATGTGATAATGGTTATATAATACTTTTCAATTTTGTAAACAAGCAACCATCTAAAAGCACAACCGTACACCACACAAACCCAGCAATGGAAACCAAAACTAAATAAATCTATAACTCCCATGCGACAAAGCGGCCAAATCACTCAATTTCAGCTGCCCACCGGTGCTCCACCTCCCCGGTGAAAATCTCAGTCAACCACTTCTTGATAGTCTGCGCGTAACTCTTAGACTTGCCGTTACTCTCCAACGGGACCTTGATATCCCGACCGTCGACGCCCAATTCAGCAACCGGAGCAACGAAGAACGCAGTGCCGCACGCAAACGCCTCGATCAATCGTCCTTCCTCGTGCGCCTTGACTACCTCGTCGATGCCGAAATCGCGCTCGATGACCTCGAGGGACTCGCACGCGAGCCGCTCGCGCGCCAGCTCGAGAACGCTGCGTCTCGTGACGCCGTCGAGGATAGTACCGTTGCTCAACGGAGCGGTCACGATCTCGGTCTTTCCTGCGGGAGTAGACCACACGACGAAGAAGTTCGCCGCGCCAGCTTCGGTCACGAGCCGGCGCTCGGGATCAAAGAGCCAGAGAATCTGATCATATCCATGCTTTGCGGCCGCGCTCATCGGGCGCATTGTCGGGCCGTAATTGCCACCGACCTTGGCGGCGCCGAATCCACCGGGCCAGGCGCGCACAGCTTGCTCGGGAGACGAGGCAAGGAGACGGAGGGGCTTGCTGTTGTAAGCGGGGATGCGCGACGCGATGATCAAGAACATCGCGTCCGAGGGCGTGGCGACGCCGAGCTGCGGAGTGGTGCCGATCATGATCGGGCGGAGGTAGAGGAAGTCATGGTCATCTTCATCGGCCATCTCGACTTCACCTTCCCATGCCAAGAACCGCTTCTCGATCTGCACAAACTTGAGAAGCAACTTGACAAACTCCTCGTCGCTGAACGAAGGCAGCGCGATGCGGTCGCACGACTTGTTCATACGACGGGCATTGAGATCGGGTCTAAAAATATGCACCTTTCCCGTCTTCTTGTTGCGCCACGCCTTCAAGCCTTCGAAGCACTCGGTACCATAATGCAAGACCGAGCACGCGGGATCAAGCGGGAGCGGCGCGTAGGGAATGATTGCGGGCGCGCTCCAGCCGGTCTTGACATTCCAGTTCGCCTGCAGCATGTGATCCGTCATCTTCATCATCAGAGTCCGGGGATCAGTGAACTGCGTGGGGTTCTGGTTGAAGCTGATGGTCAGGTCATCAGCGTAGAAAGAGACATGGGAGTCTGCGACGGGGGCAGAGGTTTGAGTGATAGACGGGGTCATCTTGAACGAGAGTAATTGATATCAAAAGGATATAGCGAAAGCAAGTGAATGTCAGAGCACACAGAGTACACAGCACAAAATCTCAGAGCAGACAGACGGAACAGACGAGTTCACTTTATAGACCTGGGGTGAGTATTATATTTCATGAGAATGAAAGAAATTTCGTGTTTTCGGTCGCCGCCAATTGCCGACAGCAGAAGAGGTAGGTGGGGCTGAGCGCCGGACGACGCCGATACCGGCACCCAGTGGCGACTATTGTTCTCTTCCCACTACTCTTCCAATCTGTCAGACAGTCAAATTTTTTCTCCGCGGGTGCTGTGAATGACTATCACTCGCGGCAATCTAATCAAGAAAATATTTTTCACCTGCGTTTTCTTGTTTGCATTCCTCTTGTTTTCTGTAGACAAGCCAACTTTGGGCCCCGCCGTCGGGGAATCGGGATCATCGATGACCCGTCCGTGCGGCTCTTAAACGCCCTCCGCCGTCAAAGTCGCAGCCACCCGCCAAAGATCGCCCTTCGTTCTTTCAATTGCTCATACCTTGCTCCACAGCACAATTACACTCCAACAATTATAGTACTCAATGGCGAGAAATTGTAAACCTGTCTCTCTTTTCTAGAAGAGGAAGATAGACTTATCTTATCAGTCACGGCTGCGATATCGGTCGCGGTTAATCTTCACTACTCGCTCGGCCGAAGTACAAACAAAAATGATCTACGCGCCGCCCAACTCCGAGGACCGAAGAAGAGCGGAGAGCGATTAGGAAAAGTTGCGTCCCGGGCGTTTGAACCTACTTATTGCTCCTCTTTTCGATTCTGCTGCGTAATCCAAAGTATCGGGTCGTGGTCGAAATCTAGTGTAGATAAGAAGTCGGCTTCTTGTGGTCATTGCGGAGTAATCTGAAGACTCATCAGACACGGCCGCTCTACACTCCCAGCCAGCAGCCCTCTTTCTTATCTATATCCGCTACATTCAGTGCCTACCAATCAAACACGCAAACGCATTCTGCTGCTTTTAAAATATACTGTGTAAATGTATGGATATATAGATTGATATCTGAATACACTAAATGAGTAAAAAAGAAAAAAAAAGAGATAACATTGTAATGGCTGAAACTAAAATGTGCCATTTTGGAAGCGAGAAAGTGACAGATGGATCAAAGAGCTTTTTTGCTTTGTTATGTTTTTTTTGCATTGAACAAAGGCTGAGCTCGACCGAGCATACACACAACAAGAGCTGCACAGCTGCAGTCTCGTTATTTTCACACAAACAAAGAAGTAGAAAAATATGATAGAGGAGAGTGTGAGAGCAGAGAAGGGGAGATGAATGACGTATATCTTTCGGGATATATGTCCTTGGAAAATTTGGAAAAAGGCGGTGATTGACTGAAAGAAAATAAAGATATGGAAGACAAAGCAAAGGTCTTTCGCCGTTTCTGTCATCTGTAGCAAGCGCTCATAACAGCCTTTCCCACCTCTGGCAATGGTATCAGAATAGCACTCTCGAGCCTGGACCCCACGTTCCTACCCTAATATACAAGAGGCCGCATTGTCATACTGATTCGGTGCTTTGGAATCGAATTCTAAAGCTCTACTCAGTCTGAACAGGGGCCTGCGGAACCGGGGCTTGCACGTGTGGAGGCTGAGGACCCTGGTCGGGGTAGTTGTACTGTCGATGCGCATTCGGCTGTGGCGGAGGAGGCGCCGGCATGTTGCCAGCCATAGGGTGCACCATCATCTGAGGTCCTCCTTGCGGCATGGACATTGGTGGACCACGCATCATATGCACTGTAGAAATTATATATTGTTAGAAAGGCACCAAAACGAGATCGTAGCTAGAAGAAGACTTACTTGGAGGCTGCTGGTACATCCCACCGTTTCCACCGTTGAAGTTACCCTGTTGACTACCATTGGGCATCATCATAGCAGCCTGATGGCTGTTTCGCCCGGGAGAACCATATCCTGCGGGCGCCATCTGCGGCGAGCCCATGTAGGGATACCCTTGGTGCTGCATGAACTGCTGAGACGGTGGTGGTCCATTGCCCATAAATCCAGGAGGCATGGCCCCATTCGGTCCCGGGCCTGGCCTATAGAAAAAGGGTGGCTGCTGGCCATACATCACAGGAGGCACGAAGCCGGGCCCATGCATCATCTGCTGTGCTGCAACGCTGGGAGACGTGATCGGAGGCGACGCACCTGCAAAGACAGCAGCACGACCTGGCTCGTCAAAAATCGGCGGCGGAGGTACGAATGGCGATCCCGGACCGCTAACTGAAGGAGAGGCATGTCCAGATGGGAGAGTGGGAACACCACGAGGGGAGAACGCCGCGGGCGCTGGAGGCGGGATTCCAATAACTCTCGCGCTGCTCACAGGATCGGGCTGCGTGAACATCTCGATATGTGAGATTTCTTTGGTATCATCCAGGACCCATGTAGGCGCTGACATATAAGCCCTTGGTAAAACAAAAGGCTCGGATCCCTTGTATTCATTTTTCAGCGTCAAAAACGGATTGAAGTCAGCAAGCACGCTGGCGCGATTGGCCGGTGGCTTCCATTGCGCCGAAAAGAACGTGGAGCTTTCTTGCTGTGGTGGTTGCATTGCCTTGTTGGCCATGCGTGGCGTACCGCTCGCCGATGCGGAAGCGATCGAAGGTGATGTTGAAGGTGCCCGAGCAGCAAATGAGGGGGTAAAACTGGAAGCAAACGGGTTGGGCTTGAACTCATGCGCGTTGACATTGAGCTTCGTTGATGCAAGAGACGGAGAGGTTTTGGGCGCAGCTGATGACGGAGGGGGCAGTGCTGGAGAGGCAGGTTTTGGCTCTTCTTTCTTGTTCTGAGAAGTCGGAGCTTCTTCCTTCTGCTTCTGGGTAGCAGCCAACCGAGCGCTAAGAGGTGGCGCCGGCGAGGAGCCCTTGGGAGTCGCTACTCCAGCATCAGATCCAGTTTGTGCCATAGCTGCAGACGAAAGAGGCCGTTTGGCATCAGGCTGCTTCGAGTTCTCAACTGATCTGTTGATAATCTCTTCCTGCTTCGCCTTGTCCTTTGCCAGAATAGGAATCAAGTCAGGAGGTACAGGAGTATACAGCTTGAAGCTCTCTGAAAAGGCTCTCAGGTCTGAAATCTTGCCCTCTTGGATTCGCTGATGCTTCTTCTGGGTACTGCGCTCCTTCTCGCCATGAACGAAATCTTTGAACACGCCAACCAACTGCTGGTTGTCGAACTTGGGCACAGCGGCGACCTTAGAATCCGAGGAGTTTGCTGCCTTCGCATCGTCCGCTATAGTCGCGGACTTGGGAGCAGCAGCCACAGTCGCAGAAGTATTTGTTTCGATCGATGGCTTCTCCTTTGGCGGTGCCGGATCCTTTCTGATCAAACCAGCGATTGCCTCAGCCGCAGCAGCCTTTCGCGAAGCGGGAATAAAGGGCTTGATTGATGCTAGTGTTGATGCAGCCTTTGGAACAGATCCTGACGACTGACTGGTGATCTTGCTTGATATAATAGCAGCATCGACTGGAGCAGGGGTGGAGGTTTGCTGGGGAGCCGGCTGTGTCTCCTTAGCTGGCTCTTGCGGGCTCGGCTTGGGATCAGATTTCAGAGCTTCCGCCATCGACTTTTGTCTGAGCGCTGGAGGGGTGTACTTGTTCGAATCAGACTGCAAGTTGCTCAGCTGAGCCTTATCGCGGACAACGCCGGAGTACTTGTCCTCCTCGTCAGCACCAGAGTCATCAATCGCAACACCTCTCTCTTCGGCCAAATGCACGTTTCCGTTGTGCGATTGGCTTTCGATTTCTCTGGCAATGCGCTCAGCCTCGGCAAGTCGCTCCTGGTACTGTGGATGGGACTTGTCGACTTTAGTCGTGTAGAGAAGCTCATCAAAAGTTGACTGGACGCCAAAGAGTTTCTCGTTGACGGCAAACTGATCCCATCCTCCACTTTTGTTTGAAAGGTCATCAAGAGATTCGCCCAGGGGGATGGATTCATCAGGAGTCCAAGGCTGCAGCTCTCGCTGTTTGATTTCGCCTCCTCGAGCAGAGATGTCGGTGTCTGTTCTGAAAGCTAAACGGAAAAAAGTAGGTGTTAGATATGACGCAGTGAGAAGGCGACAGCCGGCGACTAAATAGGGGGCTCATACTAGATTGTGACTCTGTGATATTGACTTCCATGATTTTGATATCCAGCAGGTCCTTCGGCTGGATGACCAAGGTGCTTATGACTGCGTCCTTTGCCTTGTCGTCGAGCTCCTCTCCGGGCGGGGCGGCAATCTTACGAGCGAACCGCACGACAACTCCGACGTCTCCTTGGGTGTGTGCAGCAGAAAGAATTCCCGAGTATCGCGCACCTGTGCGCACTGTCGCAACGACCGAACTTCCCTAGATCATGGAAAATGTTTAGCAAGAGTGGTCGGTACAAATCTCCGTCAAATTCTACTTACAACGGCACGAATGAGTAGATATAGCAGTCTGTCGTAAAGGTGACGGTCAGACGCGTCCGGATCAGTGGCAGGCGACCGGCGACCGTTGTTATTCGAGTAAGCACCACCTCGCGCATTGGGGTATTGATTATTTCCGCCAGGATGGTTATTCCATGGTCTAGATCCTCGTCTGCAAGCCAGAGTAAGCAACAGAAAGCAGCAGAACAAACAAACAGCAAAAAGCATACCTTTGATTCTGAGGCCCGTCGTTTGCGGGCGATCCTACATTCCGCCGTTGAGGGCCGTTCCCTGTGCCCCGCATACCCTGCGACATGTGTCCGCCGCGTTGATTTTGAGAGTTATTGGGAGGTGGAGGTCCGGTTCGGGAAGAAGGGTTCACAGTGCCGGCACTGTCGACAGCTGTGGTCATTACTTTAGATCGGCCTGATTCGAAAACAACCGACCGAGAGAGAAAGATAAGCGTAGAGCAGACAAGCTAGACTGGAGGGGGTAACTTGAGTGCGGAGAGACTGGGCTGCAATGCTGGTGATGTAATTTTCGTGCAACTCAGATTACGCTCGTTGACAACCAAGCAAAACGTATTCAATGATCTGCTGACGGCTGAACGACAGGAATTGATCCGCAAGCAAACTTGATTGAAATTAAATCAGTCAAGCCAGAGAAGAAGAAATGATCTCTAAATATAAGAAAAAGAAAAGGTTAGAGTGGATCAAGAATCGGACGTAGTTCCAACAAAGCAAATCCAAACACGAACCAGAGCGTGCTTCGACAAAGTAACCGATCTGCTTGCTGAACAGATAAATCACACCGAATATCAACGACTATTTCCAAAACCACAAAGCTAATTGGGCTCAGTAATAATCAACAAAGACCTGGTGGCGAAACGCAAGGCCTTAGTGGTGACTGTTTGACGATGAGGTTGGGATAAGAAGAAATTTCCGATGAAATCCTAATGATGAGGGGAAGAAAGCAGTGGGCCACAAATAAACCCGCACCACAATGAGAAGCCGGTATTCTAACTTAACAAGCAGACCCTGCGAGAATATGCACGCACGAGTGTGAGTGATGTGGGGAGGAGGGGAAGAAGGGAGGGCAGAGAGGGAATCAGGGATCAGATAGAGGGATATCTGTTTGCACGAGATAGGTCACGATTTTAATGAGAAGATCGCGAGCCGAGATTTTGCTGAACAAACAGCGTACGGCGTAGCTGTGCTGCAGTTGATGTAATTGAGGCTGCAAGTGTGAAGCTACGATGCATTTGAGTTTAGCCTGATGCCTTAATCTACTTGCTCTTTGTATTCTAGCGGCATTAATCCTACCTGCATGGCACAGGACCCTCTATCTATCCAAAGAGCGATATTGACAATTTGAAAATGAACATCAATCACTCATTTATATACAAATAATGTAATTGTTCGGGGCACAGTACTGCATCCACAAAGTTGGGCATGCATACAGTGATAGTAGAGCACACTGCAGGGGGGATTCGCTGCCCTAGTGTCGTCCTCCCCAATCAATACTCCATCCGCCTTGCGCACATATGCTAGTGCGTACGTGTCGTTATCTACATTGTCCTCACAAGCACTATCAAGCAGCTCTTGGGCAGCAGCTCCAAAGGCGATATCTATAAATACAGTACGAAAACAATTCGAACACTATCGCGAACGCACTTTGCCGTAAATGATCGTGAAATTAGAACTATTATTGCTTCTTCATTAAAAATACTCCATGCCTACTCCTCTCCAATTTTACCAGCCATCGCCCCATCCGTCGTCGGGGTCGTCGAGACCAGTATCCATAAATTTAGATCCCTTCTTCTGCTCCTTGTGCGCGGCTATAGAGTGCGACTTTGCTCCCGTAGCTGTCTTCTTGACCGTACTGGTAGCAGACCGCGCGCTCGAGGAGAGCGTGCTCGGCTTACTGCTAGCCGGCACTCTCGTAGAAGCAGTCGACGCTGCGACAGTCCGAGCTGGCGCAGCTTTAGCTGGCGCTGGCTTCGATGCGGTGATGGTGCGCGCGGGCTTCACAGTATCGAAGCTGGCCCAGTCATCGTCTTCATCATCCGCTGCCTTGTCGGCCGCCTTGCCGTTGGTCGTCGAGTGGTCACCGTCCAGGTCGCCCCATCCAAAGTCATCGTCGTCATCTGCCTCTTCCGGCTCGAATTTAGCACTCGAGCTTCCAAACCCGAGCGAGGAAGCAGACGAAGACGGACGAGTGACGGATGAGCCGGGACTGAGCAGTCCACTTCCGTTCTTGACATGTCCAGAACCAGAAGACTCGCTTGAGGCTCGGGGAAGAGGCACTCCATGATCTGGCTCGCCGGTCTCGTCGTTTACCAAGCGCTTGGCGAGACCGTTAATCGCTCCCCAGCCACCCCAGGAAGACTCGCTAGTAGTCTCAGCGCCTTCTGTCTGATCCGACGGCTTTGGTGTCGCCGCGCCCGAGTTCGGCGCCGAAGACAGCGGTTGAGTCGAGCCCGCGTCCGGCATCGCCGCCGCGTGGCTGTTGACCTTTCCAAGATAGATTTCGAGCGTCTTGTGTGCCTGTGTCCGCACGATCTTCTCCTTGTCCAGCAAACTGGGGCAAATTGCCGGGAGAAGTTTGAAACAGCAGTCCTCAGGAGTGAAGATATCGACCGTGACCGCCAACGCCATCAGAGCAGCGTTGCGAGCATGCACAAAGGGATCCTTGAGAGACCTTGTGAATGCCGTAGTCAACACGCGCGACCGCGTATGAGGACCGAGATTATGCGCAATTTTTCCTAGGCAGACCGTGGTATTTGTTCTGATTCCGGGTTGCTCGTCGTTCTGTGTTCGAGCCAGACTTCGCAGGAGATCGTTGTTGATATTTCGATCGGAAAGCTTAGGCACGAAAATCAGCACCGACTTCACGGTCTGCTCTCTGATCGCCGGCGCAAGGTCGGAGAATCCGGTCAGCACTTCAGGAAAGATCTTGTCGTTTATAATCTTGTTTGGCACCTTCTCGATGTACTTTGGAAGATTTTCAAGAAGCGCGATTCGAACAGTCCGATCAGGTGAGGAATAAAGCTTGACAATAGTCGGCGTGACAGTGGTCTGAAACTCTTCCTGCTCCATATTTTGCGCGATATCGAGCATCAGCAGAAACAGCTTCGGTCCGCCGCTTCCAAACTCGATGCAACTGACAATCTGCGGCAAAACCTTCAATCGCAGGTAGTTTGGCGGGAACTTAGACTTGACGCGGTTGAAATCTCGCACGAACGCGTCGCGCTCGGACTCGTTCTGCACGTTCAGGTTGTCGACGTTCTCGGATAGGTGGATCATGTCTGTTCTGAAGAAGCCACCGCCGGGGGTGACTTTGCTGTCTTCCTTTCCTACATCGATGAGCTGCTTGACGCTTGCGCGCTGCCGGGGATTGGCTTGTACTAGCTTCTTGAAGGCGCCAAAAAGCTCGGCGGGAATCTGCTTTCGAGTAGATGAATGTAGCTGATCTGCAGTTGAGAATCGGCCATTGAAAATCTCAAAGATCAAGACGCCAAAGAGATAAGAGTCGACCAGGTGGTGAGGTTGTCTAAATAATAATGCACGGTCAGAGTATTGTTAAATATATATAAGGACAGAGCTCAGCACTGACTTTTTCAAAATTTCCCATCCGCCTTTATTAACCTCCGGCGCCGCGAACCGCCGAGAATCAGGAACAAGCCCACCAAAAGTATAAATCACAGGTTCGTCTTCCTTCGTAGACGTCAGAAGCTCAAAGCCTGAAAGTTTCCACTCGCCGCTATCAGAGATGAATATCGACGATTGCCGGATATTTCCGTGGATCGAGGACGCGTCGACGTTGATGAATTTCACGGTGTTCTGGAGAGGATGGTGAGCACGCTGCGTTTACTTACCGGTTCAAAAACAGACGTGACTTACTGCAACCTGGTAGAGACCCCATTTGATTGTCTCGCCGTTCATAAGTTCTCGGTTCTGAAGCACGACGTCGAGGGGAACAACAGACTCGGTAGCAATCAGAATCGATTGCTCGCTCTATAATAGTCTCAGTACGGCACTCACACGCATTTTTAAAAGCTCTCACTGACCTCGTATGTATCAAGCACTTTGATAATACCCGGGAACCGCATGGTGCGCAGCTTTTTCATCGCGTTCCGCGCAAGTGGTAGCCGGCTTCGCTGGGTGTTGATGTCAAACTCGAACACGCAGCACGCCTGACTATCGCTCTATACATGACTATTAGTACCCGCATCGTCATAGCTTATGCATGTATCAATCCCCGCGTAGCATCACACTCGCGTCGCGGTCAAGATACAAATCTCCACACGGCCATGTAAGAGACCCGATATATGAAGAAGACCCCTGCAAGACCGCCTAAGCAACAAAAACAACTTACACGACGCGTAGCATGATAAAGATTCCATATAGTATCATTCTGGAACTCAATTTTCTCTCCCAGGGTATACGGGAATGCTGAGTTTGCTTTTGCAGCGATTGATGCGATTGTCGACTTGAGAAAGTCCATTGTGCCGAATATCTAGACGGACTGGTACGCGCGCGTAAAGACCTTTCCAAGGAACCAAACAAACAAAAAACAAAGACTGCGAGAATAAAATGCAAGAAACGAGCTATAACCGAGAGGCTTGCGGAATACACAACAATAGCCGGGGTTTGTTATTGTCCTGCTTATCGTGAGCTTCATAGGCCAGGACTCGAGAGGCGGTTGATATTGAGCGGCGCGTCGATTGAAGTTAAAAATAATTGACAGGAGGCGCTCACTACACGTGAATTCAGGTCCGGAAACAGAATCTGCATCTGCGTCTGCATCTGCACAGCTTCCTGCAAGAAGAATACCGCAACTGGTAGGTTTTGTAGTGGATTGGTATTCGATACCAAGACCGGGCTGTATGATTTGGTAGTCTTGACACTCTGCGAAGGGGACAATCAACCACTATAATTCATTTTTTCTGCGGAACGACCGCCACTACTGCAGTACGAAGCTGTCAGAATATGACTAGAGTCTGCACAGCTTTAATTCGTCTTTGATGTATTGTGTATTTCAAGTTTTTATACATTAATGATACAATAAGAAAAACAAAGGCACCTGCCCCTAAAATCCAACCTCAACAACGATTAACCCCAGATCATATAAAACTAATAAAGTTGACAAACAGAAATACTGTGCAAAAAGAAGCGTAGCGTTATTAACAGTTATAGAAGAAAAGAAAAATTATAATAATTCGGAGTATCCAAGATATTACAAAAAGCAAATCAAAAAATAATTAGAGCAATGATGGAACTGAAGTACACCGCCTCGCTGTAGCCGAATGAGAAAAACCGTATGAAAGAAATGAGGAAAAAGTGACATGGATGTGCACAAGACAATAAAACTTTTCCAGCCTGCTCGTGATAATGTTTAGGCAATGACAACATGAATGGAAACGATAAAGGAAGAAAGGATGGAGATGAAGGTTGCGACGATCAAAAGTCGTTGCCAAGAGCATCGATGCTGACCATCTCACCCTCCTTGAACGGAGGAAGTCCGAGGTAGGGGCATCCATCGCACCGAAAAGCGTCACCGAGAGAGCAGTTTCCACATGAGCCAGTCTTTCCGGGAACAGTGAAGTCGATCTCGGCAGTGTCGTCGAAGGAAAGCTGTACAACATTGGCTTGGTTCTGCCGCCGTCTTTCCTCTTCTTGAAGCTCAAGTTCTTTCAGGCCGCAAGTGCAGTCCTTGCACGCTTTCCGGCGTCGCTTGCCGGATGGTTGACAGGCGGTGGGGATCTTGATGGTGTCGGGGAGGTCGCCGTCTAGCAGCGCGTCTTCGTCGATGATGTCGTCGTCGTCGTCCACGTCGTTAAATGAGAATCCGTCGTCAACGTCGACGGTCCATGGCTCGGCAGCAGCTCTCTTGGGAGAGGCGATCGAGGATGCAGAGGACGAAGTTGTTGAAGCGGCAGATAGAGCGGGTGATGAGACGGACGAGTCGGGGGTTTTGTGGGATGCTAGTGATGCGTTTGGCCTGCTAAAGAGACTGACGGCTCCATTTGCAGTTTTCTCCGCGGGACTTCTCCGCTTGAGCAGAACGACTTTCTGAGGCTCGGGTTTGGTCCAAACGGAGTTTTCATCGCTACCAGACACCAGAAATCCATTCATGATCGCGTCCATGTTCTGGGAAGAAGAAACGCCTTCGACCTTGCCACCAGGTATAATCGCATCTGCGAGGAGTGCCACCACGGCAGTCGGTAGCTTTGTGCCGGACGGAGCGACGCGGATACCGGTGTAATGCGCCTTTGGGAGAGAGACGGCCTCCGAGGCGAGACGGTCAATCATCTGATGGGACACGGGCTGGACCATTTCAGCGGTAATCTGGGATACCCGCTGGGGGTCTGATGCCAGGGAGGGGTGGGTGAGGAGCAGGGTAGGCATTTTGAGATGAGGGAAGTTGTCGAATGAACCAGTAAGATAAACGCAAAGACTTTTATGAGTATGAGACAAGTATGCAGCGAGAAGAAGGAAGCAGAGTGTGTGAGGAAGCGGAGATGGGGAAGGTGGGCAAAATATAATCTGGAAATCAAGAACAGTGAAAAGCGCCAGCAG
The DNA here is from genome assembly GCF_037950935.1 of Myxozyma melibiosi. NCBI lineage: Eukaryota > Fungi > Ascomycota > Lipomycetes > Lipomycetales > Lipomycetaceae > Myxozyma > Myxozyma melibiosi. The sequence goes on along the minus strand of NW_027042915.1, from coordinate 1,951,622 downwards.
AGGAGAAGAAAAAACCTTAAACAAGGCTGTCCGGGTGTTTGTCAGCGGGATGCGTTTGTAAGCAGCTGTTTTGGTGCCGATATCGCTCCTCGGGCACGTGACAGATCTCTACACCCAATGGCCCAGCAGGCAATTCAAAGACACTGGTTTGTGCCGCCAATCATCCGGACTGCAATTCAGCGCCTGCTGACGCGCATGGATCTCTGCTGCTGCCCTGACTACGACTATCTAGCGGCTGCAATTGTCATCTCGCTTCTTCTCTTGGTGTCAGCCGGCGGGCCTGAGAGCTAGGGCCCGCGAGTCTGGCCGAGCAGCGATGGTTCTGCTCGGCGTTCTCCTGTTATCTGCTGTTGCTGTATTGTTGATGTATATCTCGACTAACTATTGCGCTTGCGTGTGTCTGCACTCTTTATACCGACAGATATACTGACGGATGACCTTGAATTGGCAGAGAATGCTGTTTTAGAGAGACGAGATGTCAGCTGTTTTCTACATCTGCCAATATCACTTCCGTAAACGGGAATACTCTCGATCGAATAATATAATTATCGCTTCCCAACAGATTATGTAAGATATCAAATACAAAAGAGGGGAACAGACCAGAGAAAGACACGGTCCGAGAAATAAACACGAAGCCGAACGTTGCTCGCTGCTGTGAAGTCATCTGACCCAAAACAGCTCGTTGATTGCCCCGGTCATCAGCAGCAGCAATGCTCAGTTTCTCGGCATCTCGCATTCGCATTCTCGGTGACGTGTGGTTGATCGTGCATCGGCCGGGAATTCACATATCACATAGTTGATCGTGTATCAGCCCTAAAACAGCTGTGTTCACTACTGAAGCAGATCGTGAGTCTGCTCATCTTTAGATTGGTACAGCTTCCATGAAGTCCTCGGTTAACAACCCCAGTCAGTTGCCCGAAAGACCAGCTAAATAGCCACCAAGCCGATTGAATAGAGCAAAAGAGTTATCTGATCGAGGAACCAAGCAATTGAGTTTGTTTATTAATTCCCCGAGGCGATCGGGAGTCAAGTTTGGAAGCGGCAGAAGCGGCATTCGATCGATTGTTTACGTGTCTTGAGGGGTTTTCAAGTAACAGCACCCGCCTTCTCCCAACACATCGAGTCTTGAAACTCCCTGGAACGAAATGACCACGTGGATGGAACATACCAGGGCCCGCACGTGCTTAATTGCCTATTCTCGCCTAGGAATCATTCTTGTTGTGAGATTGATGTTGCATTTCAGTTGCTATACTAATAATTATAAAAACATTGCGATGGGTTCAGGTCAATTGACCTGCCCACACGATACTCCGATGATGTCCAATTTCCAATACGCCTTTAATCATAATAACACTTGTACGCCCTTGAGCTGTCGGCATGAACGCCATATGAAGCATAGCAACGATAAAACAAATAAACAAATAGTGGTCCGCAAGTGAAGAGATATGCGGCCGCGCAACAAATGCCGACTTTATGAATATCTACACAAGGTCACCGAGTATATACAGCTACCAAACTACACCGGTGAACTGCATAGGAGGTAGAGATGCGGGATCAGTCCTCGATCTCGTCGACGGCCTCGTCGAAGATCGGGTCTCGCTCGAAGGACGGCTTCTTGAATGAGCCGTTGCCTCCGTTCGAGTTGGACCGACGCCGTTGTATAGAAGGTTGGAAGTTGTATTCGTCCTCAACGTCAGCGAGCTCGTCGCCTTCGCGGCCCCTGTCGATAGCAGATGGTTAGCAGCTGCATGCTGGTGTGCGGCGGCCGTTGGGAGTTCTGAACGCCACAATCCTCCCAAGCGACCAGGAGATAAGAGGAAGAAGACTTACCAATTGCCCTTGCCGGCGCCGTTCTTCTTCGTCTTGTAGGGAGACGAGTAGCCGGGGGTGGACTTGCCAAAGAGGCGCGGGAGGGCGGCGTCCTCGTGGGGCAGAGAGTTGGAGCGGATGGTGCGGGTCATGATAGCGATGGGAGAGAGAAGATGCGAGCGCTAAAGAGCAGTAGAGAAGCGATTGAGTCCAATTGAGTCAATTGAAGAGAGATGTGGAAGCCTGTCTGGTGAGAAGGAAGAAGAGAAGGAGAGGAGGGCACGCGAGCCTCTATATATATTCGGGGAGGAGAAGCGGTTTCGGTCGCTTTCCATTGCGTGCTCGATCGAGGACGGGATCGGAGCCTGGCTCGACTCCGCCGCTGGGAGATCACACGACGGCCCGCACCAGCCACCGGCCCAGCCACCAGCCACCAGCCCCGCGAGCCCGCCCGCCCTGTAAACATGAGTCATTGACGTCAGAGTGGCTCAGCCCTTTCCCTTCTCGGTCTCCCCATCGCTCTCCCAACGCCCAATTCAGGCTGCCAGCTGACCGCGCGCAGCCGACCGGCACGCTGCGGCCTGGATGCAGCTCGGGGCCGTGAGAAGCAATTGATCGCAGACAGACTGGGCTGGATTGGCAGTGGCTGCTCGCGGGATCTGGGCAATTGAGCAATTAAGCAGTCTGCGAATCGAGCAATCGCGCCCCAGGACGACGTCAATGATGGTGAAATCAGCCATCCCCAAAAGTCACGTCGCCGTTGCAGCAGCAGTAAACAAAGTGAAACTCAGCGTTTGCCAGTCCCGTCCCGTTCCAGAAATGTGAGCAGACCGCTCCAGGTCGTCTCCACCGAAAACGATGTAAGAGTCAACGATAACACCATCGGCTGACCAGACACCCGTCCTCGGAGACTTTCATAGTCTCCTATTATCACACCTTCACTAGGGCCTTTGTTTACGCCATCTCTGTCCCGGATTCATCTATCGTCGCCAGCTGGCACATACCTTTATGATCGAGAAAGGAATAATCATAATAATAATAAAAACAGTTTAAAAAAACTAAATATTACAAGTCTTGTCTTCCTCGATTTAGAGCTCGTCCACCCGGGCACTGGACTGGAGTGGAGTGGGGCCTACCGTGTGTGCCTTGCGCCTTATCGCGCTTTCATCCCAACCGCGAGCCTAAAACTACGCACCGCAGGGACCGCAAATCCCCGAGTCCCGTTCACATCCTCCCACCCAGCTAATTAACGTCGTCCCCTGCTGCCACGTCGCTCGCGTGCGCGCTACCTCCCATCACCTTCTTTGTTGTCTTATCTTTCTCCGATTGCGCGTGCGTCTTCGTTCCGCTGCCCCTGTGTCGCGCTCCCGATCCCTTCTCGACAAAGTACCAGCTCTCGTCCTTGTCGGACTCGCTCTTCTGTACAATCGACCGCGCGTACTCCATATCCCGATAAATCGTCTTAATCGCGGTCTTGACGCCATTCTCCGCCCGAATGTGCTCGCCCACCAACCTCGCCTTTGCAACTATCCGCTCGTTGTGAGTCGCTTCCCACAGCGCCTTTGCGAAATGCCGCACCGTAAGCTTCTTCAGATGGATTCCCGCACCCAGATCCTCGACCCGGCCCGCGTAGAAAAACTGGTCGCCAAAGAACGGCTTGATCACAGTCGGCAGGCCAGCGCGCAAACTGGCGCCCGTAGATCCCGCTCCTCCGTGATGCACTGCGGCATCGATCTGCGGGAATAGCCAATCGTGCGGTGCAGCCTTGATCTGGAACACTTCCGGCGGAAGCGGCACCTCGGGCTCGTGTGCATTAGCAGAGTTCAGTCGATCTGACCATCCCTTTGACAGGATGCAGCGCACATCTGACTGCAGCACCGATTCCACCACCGCGCGCGTAAGCTCCTTCGGCTGCGCGACAACAATCGAACCAAAGCCAACGTACACAAGCTTCTTGCCGTCCGTTCGCGCCTTCTCCATAAACGCAACCAACGCCGGATCAGGCTCGTACTTGCTACCGCCCTCATCCAAGAACCAGTATCCAGTCACTTTGATCCAGTCGGGGAAATCGAGCGGCGGCGGAACAACAGTAGGCGAAAAGTTGTACAGAAACGGCACGCGCTGCGCTTGCATCTTATCCAGATTCGTGCGCCCGAGATTCAGCGTCTCTGTCCGCCACTTATTCACCTGTCCCGAGATGCCCTTCCAAAACACGTTATCAAACATCACATACGTCAGATAATTGTACGATCCTCCCATTTTCTGGTCTGGCACCGCAAACGCGTGCGGGTACGCCCGAGTTCTAGTCCACGGCATCGTGAACGCTCTGAAATACGGGATCTGCAACGCTTCCGCGATATGAATTCCAGCCATCGCTGACGGCGACTCAATCAGTACATCTGCATCTTGACACGCCACCCAGGATGTCTCCAAGAGCTCCTTGATCCAGCCTCTGAAACTCGACGCGGCTTCTCTCAAGAACGAGTACGTAAACATGCCGTGCTCGACTCCCAATCGCATCAGCTCCGCAGGATTTCCAGCGACAGATTTGAACCCAATGCCGTACCCCTCGACCCAGTCTTTGAATTCATCGTGTGTAGCAATAGTGCAATCGTGACCCTCGTTTATCAATCCCTTCGCCAAAGCAATGTACGGCTGAACATCTCCTCGCGATCCAATCGTCAAACACACAAACTTGAGCTTCTTGGCCGGCTTCGCAATCATCATGCTTTCTTCAGGAGAGGTAGACTCAAATATCACCGGTGTGCCATCTTCAATCAGCTCTTGGGTTGGTACAGGAGGCAACTTTCCCTTTGAGTGTCTCTGCGCCCTCATCAGCGCTGCTTCCTCCTTTGTCATCTTCGACTCTGGCTTGTCATCCTCCGGCGCTTTATTCCGGAGCGCATCAAGCTGCCGCAGTAAAGTCACCGCACAGTCATCGCGATTATCAGACGATCGGAATTCAAAAAACACTTCCTCGTGGCCATGAATTATAACCACAAGTCCAGCATATCCAAATCGGAAACCTTGCTTCTTCTCCACATTCTCAATGTCCGAGTGTGGAAGAATCATCTAAATAAGTTAGTATAACTTTGGTAAAACTAAAGATAAAAAAGCACTCCTACCTTAGTCTTTGTCCCAGGAAGCAAGCTTCTGAAGCAAAAATGCTCAGATCCCAAGTACAGCTTTCCGTACAACGGAATCGCACGATGCAGATATCCGTAAAAACTAGCAATCAGCTTCTCATCCTCCGGAAGCGCAAAGTGCGCTCTAAACCGATCCGCACTCTCTTTCTCGGCCTCGATGTTCGCAGTTGCCTCGTCTTTCGAGATGTTCATGCTATCTCCTTCGAGCATCGCTCCTCCGTGCCCGTCGAAATGCTTTGAGTTTCCGACCCACATCTCGGTAACTTTGTCGACATATCCCGACGGGTTCGGAATCACGTTTGGAATCACGTTCGGAATCATGCTCTGCACCTTCCGGCCTCCTTTCTTCACCCAATCCGACCACCCTTCATTTCCGGGCTTCTTAGCGGCCTTGCTACCCGTCGCGGGGTCAAATGGCGGCGAAGACTGCGCAGACGCAGAGCCAACGTCGACGATATCCTCCGACGTGTCTGTCGACGAGTTGACCTCTTCAGCAGGCGAAGGCGGCAAGGATGCCGGCGCGGACACGGGTTCGGCAGGCGGATGCGGCAACGAAATGACAGATGAGGAGTGCACGAGATTGCGCATCTTACTTACGACGCGCAGCGGACTCGAGTTCCGATGGGGGAGGCCGACACCAGAGTCGACCGAGAGCGACGAGCTAGAAGGATCGGGTGACCGTCCTCGAAGAGACAGAAGTCGCGATGTACTTCTCGGCGAGCGCGACCGGAGACTGTCGACGTGCGAGAGATGGCCGCCAGATAGCCGGCGATGGTGATCGTGGCGCTGCTCAGTAGTATCCAAAATCGATTCACGAGGATGGCGATCAAGAAGTACAGAGGCCGCCATCTTCTCGTTATCACTGTCGTCGTCGCCATCGCTTGAGGCGGCCAAAGCAGAGGCGCCCGTCGGCTGCTGATAAGGCATAACATTCTCTCTCAAAGCCTTCAACGCTTCTTCGCCATCGTGAAAGAAGGTGAAAAAGTAGTCATCGATCGCGTACATTTCTCCTCCGTCAACGTCGACAACCTTGATCTTAATTGTATCCGCAAACTCCATGAACGGGCTCTCCTCGAGATCCAGCACATTCTCAGACGGAATCACAATCTTGACCGAGTCGCCCTCATTCTGCGCCCGGAAAATCGCTTGCTGGATCGAGCTGACCCATTCTTGGGCACTCACAAACGAGTCGGCGCGGAAATGGTATTTCTTGGTCTGCGTGACGATGGTGAACGAGACTGGATCGGCACCCGCTTCCTTGAGTGTCAAATTTGGCTTCGAGAGCTCAACCGAGAGTGCGTAGCGGAGATCAATACTGCCGACTGGGAAGTAGAGCTCGGACGCGGAGTTGAAGTAAGAGAAGACGTTATCCTTGACGACACACCAGAAGCGAGAATAGCGGCCAGGCGAGTGAAGTTTGCGGCTCAAAGTGCCAGATTTGAAAGTTGTGTGCTGATATCAAATTAGTTGCTGAGCTTATCAGGAGAGAGATATCATAGAGATCGCTTACAGTCTTTTGAGGAATGTATGCAAAGAATGCAATGTGCTTTGCTGTGATAAACATATGTCCTTGAAGCAAGATACTCTTGAGCAGATAGCAGGGAAATTCTAAAAGGATGTCAGTCTTTCTGCCATTTCCCTAAAGTTCTCTATGCAGCACAACTCACCATGAAGAACCTCTTCTTTCTTCTTATATCCGAATACAGTCATGAGCTTCTCAGCCAGCGCACTCGAGTGCAGCGAGTCAACAGAATGCAGCGATGCCGAGCTCTCCAAACTTTCGTCTTCATGCGCCGACGTCTCGGTCTTGACTCCGGTAAGCGTCGTCAGCGACCCGACAGATTTGATCGGCTCCAGCGTTGGGAATGTGCGGGATCCGTCATCGTCGGCTCGCAGATTCGCTGAAGCTCTGTTCATAAGAAACGAAGAGGCCAGCGGTTGCTGGTTGCGCGAGCCCTGCATGCTGCTATCTTTATCTTTGCGCTCTTTTGGCGCACTACTGGTATCATGATCAGTCACAGTAATTGAGACGTTGCTCTCGCTGTCAGCCGGGCTTAAATCGTCGCCCTCGGCTTCATCGTCAGCGTCATCCATTTCCTCGTCGTCATCGTAGTCGTCATCGTCGAGCTCCGGCTCCTCGGTCTCGTGGTCATCGTCGTCACCGCCAGAAGCCATCCGACTGAACCTGGCTTTCGAAGCAGCAGAAATGAAAGAAAACACCGAAGTTCCCAGGCCCGTTGCCTGCGCTACATCGACAGATGACGACCGCGCATGGCTCGATGCGCCGGACCGGCGACCGCGTCGCTCTCTGAACGTTCGAAGACCACCAGGCACTCCGAGAGTCTGCGCCATCAATCCAGGCACGTCATCGTCGTCGTCTCCGGATTCGTTGCCGCCGTCGTCGTCCGCGATGGCGTCTTCGCTGACCGTGGCATCGTCAGATGAGCGGCCGCTCTTACTTGAGAGGCGGGGTAGATGCTGCGAGAGCGACGAGACGCTGAGGCGGCCTGTGTTTGCTGCTTTGCTCGCGTGAGATTTGTATGATCCGGATGAGGACTTGTGGCTGCTAGACCGGGCCGGCGAAAGCGAGGACACTGAAAATCGAGATCGGGAAGATGGGGAAGCGGGAGGCTGGGTCGACGGTGCGTCTTTCTGTCCCGCCGGAGTCTCTGCTGGAGACGAGTCGTCCGCCATTGTGATAGCAGGAACTGGAAGTAGAGGACTTCTCTGCTCAGTCTACCTGTCGTGTGAGACCGAGAGAATGATCAAAGTAGGTCAGAGAGGCCTATTCTACAATATGTGCTGGTCAACGTAATCTGCGCTTTCTGCGGATGGCGGCGCGATGATGGGTTAGCCGCGCTCTCCCACACCCTCTAATCTCACTAAACCGGTGCACAGAGCACGGAGTCTACATAGTGATTTGCGGGTGTCCCTTACCCCATCTTTCTGCTTACTAATCTGCAATTGGTTGATTACTTCATATCTGACTACTAATTTTATCATGAATATTAGTCATGAGAGTGCCTTTGAATCTCGGTTTCAGGTCCGGTAAAGCAGGCACAAACTCTAACAGCCATATGCTGCGTCTCCGGACCCTTTCGTTTGGCATCAGCCCGCAATTAAAGCAATGGGAAGATATCACCGAATGGCGGTAGTCGCAGCAGAGGAGGAGAACGAGTTATAACGGTCCTGACGCAATTGGCGGAGCTGAGCGCAACACGACGACCGACCGATCATCGGCCAAGCCTTGCCTCGGCATGCGGGAGTCTGCAGTCGCCGACAGCCGTCTGTGCTTGCACGCACCGCGCTCGGAGGTTCTACTGGAGGGCTGATTGAGCGTAGCGGAGATTTGAGAGTGTGATGACAATCCGAGCTACTGACTCGGTCGAGAGCTCTATGCTTTCGGAGTTGAAATTGCGATAACAAGCAATTCTCTGAAAATGGTTGATAGGAACAAAAGATGCGCCACAAAACTTTTAATCTCACGATCATGCGAAACCAGCGCAGAGCGCCATTGTGATCATGACAAGAAAGTGGGAGTTTTGCAATGATAATCAATAAGATCTGGAGACAATTACTTGTATTGGCAAATTCGAGCCTGCTCGATGCGCAAAGGACACCATAAAAACCAGAAAACCTCCCAGAACGACAACTAACGACAAAAACACCCGAGAATATCCCGATAACCCAATAAATACAAACAGACGAAATCGCCCAAATTGGACCAACTATTCACCGTAACCGTTCTCATTCTGCGCCGCGGAGTTCGAAGACAAAGAATCAGCAGAAGACGCTGAGCTCTGAGCTTTATCCACCACCGCCCACCAATCCCACAGATCCTCCAAGCTCTGCACGTTCTCGGCCCCGAACCCGCGGTCTCTCGCCCAGCGGTGGCCGTAGTCGTCGCCGATAACGTAGAGCGCTGCGCCGATGATGTCGGCCAGTCTTGTGAGACAGCGCCAGCGCGCAAAGGCGGTGTTTTTGAATTTCACTGCGACGAGGCAGGCTTTGTAGATGGTGGGATGGCGCAGCGGGTGCTCGGTGACCGAGATGCGGTCGAAAGAGCCGTTTGTCACTTTTCCCAGAACGAAGAGGCCGACTACGGCGGCGTAGAGGAGCTGGATGATTGTTGTCGGGGTCAAGGTCGTGTTGAGTTTTATCGGGCCTTCAGTTTGTGTTTGCTGTGAGGTCGTCGAAGTCGAATGCAAGGACGCAGTAGTGAATTCGCCAAGCGAAGGCGACAGAAAGTCGTCTCGCTGCTGCGGGTGATGCTTCTGATGACGCTTAGGAAGATTTCCTGGGTTGAGATCAGGCGCGCTACTGCTCGCGATATCCGGATGCTCAGCCTCCCATTCCTCCAACATATCGTCAGCAGTATATCCAGCCGGCACATCCACCGATCTCGGCCGTAACAGCAACCTAGCGATATCCGACAACGCAATCAAGTCGCGCATGAACTCTGGCGCTTTCGGTCTCCTAATCCTATGGTCTCCTGCCGCAACCACGGTCGGCGAACCTGAAAACACATAGAGCCAAATATCTTCACAGACAAGTGTCCACCACAGGTACTCGGTCATTGACCGGTCCTCGCCCTGGTCGTCACCCTGCATGTCCCGCGGATCGTCCCTTCCAGCTGCTCGATTCCAGCCGAGCGCTGTCGCCATTCGCACCGCAGTCACATGCCATATCCCAGAAGAGTGGTCTTCTATCCTCAACGCAAGCAGCGCGAGCGCCTGTACGTTTTGCGGGATGGGGGCGGTCATGGGGGACTTTGTCGCGATGTAGGAGTATATCGATCGTCGTACTTCTTCGAGATCGGATTCCGGTGCGCCGGCCAGCAGCGCACCGATATATCGCATGCTGCACGTCAGAAACACTCGCGACGAATGCACAGACGAGTTGAACCACATAGGCGAGACGATTGGACAGCAGGGCAGGAACGTGGTTTGGAAAATCTGTAGGTAGTCCTCGCTCGGATTCGACTGATCATCCTGCCCTGTTCGGAGATACGACGACACTCCTCGCGTTTCCACGACCGGCAGGACAAAAGTGCAGTCGCGGTTCAGCTTCGAACATCGCCAGCACTTGCTCGACGACGAGATTGGGGATGACGAGGCAGCGGGTGGATCTTCGCATCTGTCGAGCTCGAGTTAGAATACGGCGAAAATTTGTGCCTTCCCGCCGACGTTGAGTTGTCCCCGCACCAGCTACACACGCGCCTGGAAGATGAGAAGACACGATCGTGCTCGAGATGCTTACCTTGTACGCGCTTTGCGGCATTGGTCGCACGCGCGTGTCTTCTTTGTTCGCTTGTGCTGGACAGAGGGGGGCGCCATGGTCCTGGAAGCAGCTTATATCATTATTTTCACGTGCAAATGACGACGCCTAGGGTGTGCGACCGAGAAGCGTGCTCTTGGTTGACTCTAGCTTGCCGGATAAATCTTAAAAATTGTCAGCCGGCGCCTGATAGTCTCCTCGAATCTCTAATTGTTATCAGTTGACAGTTTGGTAATACAAAGAAGGCATGGCCATCGAAAAAAAATTATGACCCGGTGGGTGCTCTTGAGTATCCGCAGAAGCCGGAGTACACTATACGAATTAAACTATAAAGACTACGGAATAACATAGTTGCGTTCCTTCGGGCTCACTAACGGCGGTTTAGTGCAAACTCTGAATCGCAGATTTGCGTCTAATTCGCCTCTGACTGCCCGTCTCAGTCCAAGCCGCCGCTGCCTGCTCGCCGTCTGTCTGGCTACTGGCTGCTGCGGCAGCAGAATGTCGCTCACAACAACGCTTTGCCGGCTTCTTTCGCCACTCAGCTCTGAGATCTTTGTTATATTATATCTCACACCCTGAATAAGATAGAATAATGCTATTGTAGCCTGAGAGCATAAATATATTAAAAAATGTGCACAGAAAGGGAAACAATGAGTCCTTCTATCAATACCGCTATCAGTTCATGTTAATCACCTGGCCCGTTTGATTAAGGGAGACAAATCTGCCCACCCTCCGGTCTGAGACAAGCCTAGGTGCAGCGCGCGAATAAGAAAATAGCAATTGCCCTGATAACAAATTAGCATACAGTCGGCGGCTCCCCACGGGACACTGCTAAAGTGCAGGGTCTGGTCAATTTTGCGAATTGTAAACCAAAACTAATTGATATAACAGAATGTCTCGTGTGCCGAGATGCAAAATTTTCGCTTTATGTCGCGATTTCATTACAGCTGAACGGCTATCAAAGCTAGACGGGTACAGAACAGAGAGGGGAGCTTAGTCCCATTTTGACAGTCTTAGTCGTGAGTGATATTTGTGTGCAGCCAATACCATCTTCTGACGTAGTACTCAGTCCAGGCTCAAAATAAACAGCCAACCCCTCCAATCTGAACAGGTCTAACCCTTCCTTCTCCCGCTCGCCCCCTCCCATCATTATCACATCTGACCAGATTTTCACCGCGGTTGTTGTAGTGGCAAGTGACATCGGAGGTCAAGATCGCATCGATTTTCCAAGAATTTTTATCAGTCGAGATTAATAGCAACGCCCGAAGAATTTTCCGACGACCACACGCGTTGAGTTTGGTCCGAAAAGCTTAAATGTGAGCGTTCGCCGCAGGCCTGCGCAGAGCCCGAACCCTACTGTCAGCCATTCAGTCCGAGTCAAGCTGAGCTGCAGTACTGTAAACCACAGCCTCCATGTGCTTTTCAGCTTCCCTGCTGCTTCTCATCCCCGCATTGTTCGAACCCACAACATACCTATACACCATTGAACACCTTTTGTAAGAGGGCTGCGGAGTCGACCACTCATACTCCGTCCGGCCCCTCCGCTTCCAGCCTGCAATGACGTCAGTAAAATCCAGCGAAATCCTCGACGACTTACAGCAACAGAACCGCGACAAACTCCAGGATCGCGTCGACAATGTACGTCCGTCTCCGACCCCATCCAACTCCTTCTCGTCGCCCACGTCAACAACCTCGGCCAGCACCCCGGCAGCCGCGTCAATTAGCTCGGGCGCGACCACAAAGCGCTCGTGTGTTGCCTGTCGTAAGCGCCATATGCGCTGCCAACCTCTGCGCCAAAACCAGTCCGGAACTTGCGTGTGGTGCTACGAGCACGGCATCGACTGCTTCGAATGCGAAACCGATACGAAACCTCTGAACAAAACAACAAGAATATCCGACCAAGAGAAGTTCATCCTCGATGGCGATACCTCGGCATACGGCGGCTTCCAGTTTTCAAGCCTGTCATTCCTCGCCGCCGACGACCCTGACGCTCCAGAAATGCTACACCTGCACCAACTTATGCAGAAAGAAAGCTACTCGGCTGAGACGTTGGAAACAGAGCAAGAAGGGAGACTGTGCCTCGACCCGCAAGTCGAAAATCACCTGCTCGACCTCTACTACTCTCGAGTACATCCGTACATCCCGATTGTTCCAAGGTCGTACTTGGAGTCCATCGTCCCGAGCCAGGTGCTCTTGGCAGCAATGTACGGCGTCGCAAGCCGTCTTCCCAACGCAGTCGTGTCGTCCCGAGACTTTCATCACATCAAACGAGTCCTGCAGATAAAAATTTCCGACCTCTTCACAAAGTGCCAGCCGTCGCTGCAAGAATGTCAGGCTTTCGCGATAATGCACATGGCGCTTGAGCTGCAGAGCAAGGATTTAGGAGACGTCGAATCATGTTCACTATATTTGGCACAAGTAAGTAATTTGAGTGATTGAGGAAGAGTTGTCAAACTGTACTAACCTTCATATAATAGGCAATCAGGATATCTTTTGACCTCCGGCTGCACCAAGAAAAATCCTATCGAAACGACTCGCCCCTGCTGCGTGAAGTAAAGCGGCGCACGTTCTGGGCCCTGTTCACGCAAGACAAGTGGACGAGCGCAAGTAAAGGATACCCAGTGATGATATACCCCGAAGATGTCGCAGTGCAGATGCCCGACGTCACCGATATCGACGACCCGTTCGGCGCCCCACACGAATATTTCATCGAGCTCATCTATCAGGCACACACGCTGGCGTTTGTGCTGCCATTCAGCTATAGCTCGAACCGGTTTGAACGAGCGACGGTCGAGCAGTTTCAGACCGTTGAGAAAAAAGTGCTTCTGCTTGCTTCTCGAGCCGGTAACCCGAAACTGTCAGACATCACCAGAAGACAAATCACATTGTCGGCGGTCGCGATAAAGCTGCTGTTCTATGCCCCGTTCTTTCGGCCAACGTCGTCGAAGGACAAGGCGCTGTTTCGTAAATTAATCCCCTCCATAGACGGACTCCGGATGACTTTGGCGCAAGAAGCAGTGACAACAGTGCTGAAGAACGACACCGTCGACTTGCTCTTCACCGGGCCCTCGATATGGTCGGTTCTGTTCTTTGCAAACGCGCGGTGCTTCCTGGCAGCTCTGTCGGTGAAGTACGACCACGCTGTATCGTACGAGCCGCAACTGCGCGAGAACGCAGAGCTCGCGATCGAATTGCTGGACGGGATGGCGCATGCGATGACGAAAGAAAGTAAATGGTGCTATATGGCCATGGCCGGCAATGTGCTGCGGTGGAGTAAGAAGGTGGCAGAAAGCAAGGCCGGCGATTTGTCCTGGCAGGAGAAGTGCGGGATTGCCAGCAAGGAAGCCGCGCAGTCGAATACGCCGTCGTCGGTACCGGAAAGGCCAAAGAGGGAAGCATCAGTCGCACATGCTTCTCAGCGGAAGCGCGCAAAGGTGTCGCACTCTGCTGTGCCGCAATATGCGAAGGGCATGATGCCCGGTCAGCAAGAGCACATCAGAGACGAGTTTTCTGTTGTAGACACAAGCTTTGCGTCGCCAACGAGCTCGTCGTCGTCCTACCACGATCTTTCTTCGCGGCAGTCGAGTGTGTCGTCAACGACGGCAAGCTCGCCTTCTGCAAAGATAGTAGGACAGAGCTCGCAGGAATACAGCAGTAGCCTGGGCGACATCTACTTGCTGTACAGCCAACAGCAGACAACGCCGTCGCCACATACTATCCCGTCGCTGTCAATAGGCAGTGTTGGTGAAGACGGCAGCAGTCTGCATGAGTACAGCGAGTCGCCGCAGCCAGCAGCAGCGCACGCCGTGCCGGACTTTGCGTACAACATGTCTCTGGACGCGGGCGCCAGGTTCCCGGACGGCAAACGAAGCATGACATCTTCGGCAGCCGAGCATAGTCAGCTCGACGAAGGACCGCTGGACTTGTCCGCGTTCGCAAGTGTAGACAGAGGCGAGGACGAGCATAATACGTGGAATATGATGCTCGGTGCACAGGCGGAGAACTGGCCGGGCTTAGGTCCGTCGATGTCGGAGGGGTGGGTCCTGGACTCTGAGTTCTCGAGCACGATCGCGGGCCAGTCACAGCTGCATGCGAGCACCGACGGGTATAGAGGAGGCGAGCTAGAGATAGGGAAACGGCTGGAAGACGACAGTAGAGGAGGGAAAGATGGGGAGGAAGAAGAGGGGGAGGAGGATAGAGAAGAAATCGAGAGGCGGTGCGTGCTGGGCGCCGGGGAGAGTCGGCTAAAACAAGAGGCAGCCATCAGGGACGCAGTCTGGAACTGTGTTCTCACCAGCCTCTCGACGTGCTGAGATATGAATAAAGAATAGAAATGCAGGGTCATCCAACGGTAGTAAACCGCGAATAAGAAGAAGATAAATCGGAAGAGTAGGAGGAGCAGACAGGTTCCATCCCACGCGGAGAGGTCTCTGTGGCGGCGAGTGACGATTTGTGGGGTGCATAGTTCGGACTGAGAAGAGTAATTTTCAGTGTGGACGAAAATGTGGGGGGCAACTCTGCGACCCCGAAAGCGGCCCGCTGCTGCCAGTCCGACGAGCAACAGGGCCTGAAGACGCCTGCTTCGGTGAGGTTTTGTTGGGTCCGAACCAGATCTGTTTTATCGCGATATTCCCGGCTGCTGTTCTCCTATGCGCTTCCAGCGTTGAGAAGCGGCCGCCAGCCCGGCAACATCGCCATCGCAGCCTGCGCTTCGTTTTTAACCGCAGCCTCGCTCGCTGCCTTCTCCTTCTACAAGCGGCAACTCCGCCGGACGCTCTCCGCAGTCTCTACCACCCCCCACGACACTCCTGCCGGCCGTCTGCTGCTGCTGCCCCGTCGTGCGGTCGGGATGCACACCTGCACCGCTGACACGAGCCGAAGCATTATCGTAATCCAATATCGGCGCTTCTGACACACCCTCCCGGCCGGACGTCCGGACGGGTAGTTGAAAGTCCGCACACGTGACTGCCGGTTAAATGTGCGCGCTTAGTCATCTGGCTGTCTGGCGCGGCGAGCGTGCGCAGGGCACCGGGATTTGGCGCACGCGCGGCCTAAACGCAGTGCGCCATCGAAGGCAGACCGGGGCCAGCAGACACATCGTTGCTATCTCTATTTTGCCGTGTCTTTCTGCTCTCCCCACAGACGGACCAAAAATAAGTTTCTGGAACTAGTGCCCGTAGCAGAGATGGTCTCCGAGAAGCCTGGAATCTCAAAGGACCGGATATGGATCGACGGTTGCTTTGACTTTGCTCACCATGGTATCGTGTCTTTGTTCTATTGTCTCCCATCAGTTGTTGCAATAAGGCTAACAAATATCCACAGGCCATGCCGGCGCAATGCTGCAAGCCCGCCAACTGGGCAACTCGCTCTACGTCGGCGTCCACTCCGACGAGGAAATCCTCGAAAACAAAGGCCCTGTCGTCATGACCCTTCCCGAGCGCGTTCTCGCCGTCGAAGCCTGCAAATGGGCCACAAAAGCCGTGCCCGGCGCGCCTTACGTCACAGACCCTGCAGTTATGGATGAGTGGGGTTGTTTCTACGTCGTCCATGGCGACGATATCACGACCGACGCTAATGGCGAGGACTGCTACCGCGTGGTCAAAGAGGCAGGGCGGTTTCTGATCGTCAAGCGGACGCCAAATATCTCGACGACAGACCTCGTCGGCCGCATGCTGCTATGTACCAAGAACCACCATATCCAGACCGTCAAAGATGCAAGCAAAGAAGTCGAGTCGCGCGCTGCTCACATCATAGGCCACACCAGTCAGGACCTGAAGGGCGCCGGAGACGAGGCAGGGCTCATCACACGGCAAAACCTCGACAAATTCAACACATACGCCACCAGCGAAGACGGTCGCAGTGCACGCGACGGCGTCTACATCTACGCCGGCGACAGCCTGCCTGCGACGCTGATCAAGCCGGACGAGGGGTTCATGAAGAAGCAGCGCAAGATGATTTACGTCGATGGCGGATTCGACCTCTTCTTTGCCGGACACATCGAGTTCTTACGTCTGGTGTCTGAGGCGTCGAAATCGATCGCCAACGATCTCGGCGAGGAAGTCGGTATAGTCGTCGGCATCCACGACGACGCCACGGTCAACAAGTTCAAGGGCCTCAACTACCCGATCATGAACCTCTTTGAGCGCGCGCTCTGCGTCCTGCAGTGCAAATACGTCTCGCACATCGTGCTTCAGGCACCTTACTCGCCGTCAAAGCAATTCATCGAGTCTCTACCCTGGGACATCATCCGCGTCATGCACGGCCCGACCGACTTCACCGCGTCGGCAATGACGGATCCATACTCTGAAGCCAAGGCTCTCGGGCTTTACCTGGAGATTGCGAATCACCAGTACAGCTCGATCTCGACCGAGACGATTGTCGAGCGTGTTACCCGGAACCGCGGTGTTTACGAGGAGCGGCAGCGGCGGAAGGGATGGAAAGCAGAGGTTGAGAGCAAGCTGCTGCAGGCGGAGAGTCAATAGGCTCGGATGTTTTAATATTTTGCTCACTTTGCGCACTTTAATTCCCTGGTTAGGAATGACGAGTAGCGTGCGAGGTTCAGTTATTTGCTCACGACATGGGATGGTTGTTTTGTCTACATAGATTATAGATGTGTTTATGTTTCTATTTTGTTTCTATATCTGTTTCTATATCTGTTTGCAGGGCAGTATATGAAGGGGCGCAGACGTCTACTGCATTTGTTTAATTCATTGCACAGGGACCCTGCAATTTCAGCTACAAACACGTCACAGGACTGAAACGAGCAGAGCCCAGCATTTCTCTGATCGCGAGCATGCGCCCGGGAGGGGAAAACCAGGTCAGATGTTCGCGATGGGCGGAGGCAGCCCCTCAGTCTGCTCACAGCAGGTTGTGAGTCTGTGAGTAATAAAGTAATCAACGAGGGGTTCGTGTGGCTGATCCACGTGGCCGCAGTCAGAAACTTCAGGAACTCTCGATTCGGGGCTGTGGCAGCTCGCTAATGCAAGCTCGATGACGCATCCAGAAAGGGAAGACCTCGAGGGTTCTTCACATCACACGCAAACGTACATGATTCCAAGAAGACACCTTGTGAGTTCTTGCGTGTTGGGGCGAGGTGATAATTGCAGCGGTTCCTTGCGACTGTGATCTGTGGTTCTTTGCTGTGATGAGGAAGTCCAGATGCAATGCGGTTGGAATCAAAACAAATAAAAAAAAAATTCGACGCCGCAACAAGAAAAAAACAGAAAAAAATATTTTTTGGCTGCAGACGATCGAACTGCTCGACCTGTTCATTCCAGCGGTCCCTTGGACATCTCAGAATACAGCTACGACTCCATCCTCAAAACATCAATTACCAGCCAAAACAAGACAACAAAACAGTGAAACAGCAGCTAATAATAATCCCTCTCTCGACGGAACTCCCGAGGATCCGCAGAGGCTCGATCACCGCAGCTCATCGCATTCGGCGCACGGCCCTCTAAAACGGGTAACGCGAAGACCTGCGCAAAACTCACGACCAAAGCTGATCCCGGTCGACAACTTTTTTCTCGAGAATACGAGAACCTTGAAGATTATTCTTTGCTTGCCAGGATTTGTTTGAGATTTGTTTGAGGACCTTGTGGTGATGGCTGGAACCGCGCACCGGTGTCAGGAAGTTTGAGACCCTTGAACCAGATTGGAATATGGCAGGCGGTGCCGGGGCAGGTCCATGTTTATAGCACGTACATAGTGGACCATAGAGTGCACCAGACTGCCAACTGGCGCAGTAAATGAGTAGATACGAGCTGCTAGAGCTACTATACACACCAGCTGGCAATACAAATTGAGAAAACCCGAGCTTCTAGAAGCACAATATCTAAAATAAGAAATACTGAAGACGACAACACTCGGGAGGCTGTTATCTCTGCTGCTCCTCCCGACTTGCGTACAGCTTATCATACGCCGCCATACGCCTTACGCCGGTAATATAGTCTGCGCTGCATGGAGATGGGCGCAGCAAGTTGTTTTACTGTAATCACATTCGGCGGCTTTGGTGGAGGATTGAGAGTACTGCGCAGCGACGAAGCTGGATGTCCTCATTCTCATCCTCACCCTAGATCCAGCTATACCATTCACCAAAGCTCGCTCCAGTAGAATCATCAGACAATCAACCACAATCATCATGAGTACCAAAGAAGGCATCCGGACCCTGCTATTAAATGAAGTTATAGCACAGAAGCGGTGCGGCTACTGCTGGTAGATCAATATACAACAACAGCAGGCAGCTCGCCGACTGAGCAGTGCCTATCAGCAGTACGCCGCATATGTCTTACGTATTCTCGTTACCGAATTTCTCATATTGCTCCTATAGCTTGCAGACTGCTGTGTTGTAGATCGAGATCAATCACGAGGCGTTGCACCGCAAGACGGCTTACGAGATAGTGGCATCTAGAGACGAGCTGAGGTAGATACGACATTGCGATGCCTGCGCGGAGGAAGCACGCGATATGGCACCGCCGGACCAGGAGTTGTGACAATGATCGCGGCATTTGGCAGTTCGAGTCCGTCAGAAGTGACAAACAATATAGAGAGTCGAGAAGCAGCATACTAACAAGAGTCAGCTAATGACGACAGCGAGCGCGGTCATCGCATAAACAGAGGATCGCTGGGAAAAGGGTTCGCATGTGAGGTAACATTCAGGCATAACCGTCGCGAAGCAGTGCGCATGCCGATGTCGCAATGCGGAGAGCCGATTTTGTGAGTTGCCTCGCCGCACCGAACCTGGATGACTCTGCTTCGTCTGCGCCGAGCATATAACTTCGAGCCCGCGCCCCTCTGCCCGCTTCCTTCTCTTCTCTCTATCCACGCCCTTCTCTCTTGATCTGCCTTCCCCTCTTCCCTCATCTCTCTACTCCTGCACCATGACAAGTTGGCTCGAAGACTACTGCTTTGTCTGCGACAAGGTCTGCCCCTCGGGATCAATCTACTGTTCAGAGTCCTGCAAGCACTTCGACTTTGAACGCGCAAAGTCGCAGTCGCCCCCGATCTCCCCTCCCCTCCTCCCCGTGCAGTCGTCTGTGAACGAGTCCGGCCGCCGGTCGTCCGCCATCCAGGTCCAGCTCGAGCTCTCGCCGCCATCAAACTACCTCGTGCCCTTTTACGAGTCGACCTCAGATCGGTACTATGGCCGCCAGCAGTCTAGATCATCCACCCGGAGCAGTAGTTCCGACGGCGAACGCGGTCGCCGCGCCAGTGCCCAACACGATCTCTTCCGAGGCCGCCAGCCTCTGTTTAGCTAGATTGATGCGAGAAAAGTTTTTGCTGCTTTTTTTCAATCTTTCATGCTGCGCACAGGCTAGCCTGCATTGCAGTATGTGTTTGCTCCGATCTGCCTGAACGCCCACCGTTCATCCTTCCTTCTTCTGACGAGAAAGATGAATCTATTATGCGAAAGACTTGCTTCTGCTATTCTATATGTTTATTGTCGAGCTTGCATTCCATCCAGAAAACTATTCATTTACAAGTTTCTCTGGATCAAGACGCAGATCATTCTGGGTCACCTCCAGGTCCGTCCACAGGACATTGAAGCAGTTTTCTGACTCATATCTTATTGCTACGGGATTTCATTGTTTATATTTGTAATGTTTGGGCAACTGGCGTCACTACTCTGTACAGAGAAAAAAAAGGGAATTATTTGTTTTTGGGTATTATGGGATTGTTGGGGGGTATTAAAAAATATTTATGACTAATGATATATTTGCTGCACTTTCAATTTTTTTCCTCATTGCTTTGCTCTAGAGTTTTCATTTTACATATCTCTACTCGAATATAGCTTACGTGTTATTGTGAACTAATATCTAATCTACTCACATTCATATCAAATAAGATCCAGTAATCCCCAAACGTGTATCCAAATTCGAATGTTTTCCAATTTTTTCATCATTTTTTTCGAGTGTTCCACCGCCCACGTCGAGCACACGTGGCGCGACGCGTCGCCGTCAAAAGCGGGAACTTACCAAAACCCGCAGCGAGGATAATAAACTCTAATCGGCTTAGACTTGCGGTAGCCTCGTCCCAATGAGGCAAGAGGTACGACAGGGGCTACTGAGCTGGCACGCACTGGAAGCGTGTGGAAGGTGCGTACCTGCTCTGGTACCTCCAGGATGGACGGTGGCAGTGGCATTACATACCGAACCTGCGAAATGACGCGAGCTGAGTCTGGGCTGCGACGGGAATATTTTTAGAAAGAAAAAAATGGAGAATTAAAACGGGAAATGGCTGGAGTAGTTACTTGTCTTTGCTCTCCAACATCTGTCTGCTCTTCAACAATACTACAAATACTCCATAGAAAGAAAAAGAAAAAGCATTCTACTATCTATGAAAAAATTTTCACTTTGCAAAATAATCCCAAACCAGCAAAACAAGAAAGCAATAGCTTCCAAATCAGACCGGTGGCTTTTTATTGCGTCCGCGGGCGGGCCTCTCGGCTTCTCTCTCTACCCATGCAAGGTGACGGTGACGATGCTCTGATGCTGATGCCGTCAATGCGCGCTTTGATCTCTCTCCTTCCTTTCATTCATTCAGTGTTTGCCAGTTTGCGGCTTTGCGGCAGAGTGATGTGATCCGCGACGGTCTGTAAACAACAGAAAAAAACCTGGACTGCAACTGCAACTTTTCTTCTCGACGTGACGAGCACGCGTCTGGCTACCTTTCTTTTTTTCCCCTCAAGTTCGTTACCCGCACCACCTCGCGTCTCTCTTCACACATCTCGAATTCAATTCAATTCACTCATATTTCTCAATCAGAGCACAGCAGAGCGAGCGTCGTGAGCAGCAATCTCAATGCCGCTCACTCACGAAACCCCGGCAATTTACCTGAACCACCACCGATCGTCGGCCGAACCCTCGGCTGTCCTACCTATACCGCCGTAAGCGAATAATTAATTATTCTCAATAAGACATGTCTCAGGGCTGTTTTTCGGTCGTCATATGACCCTGTTTATTAACCTTCCTCCCGCTCCCCTCTCCTCGTTCACGACGCCACACCTTGATTACCTGCAGGGGGCCGATCTGGATGGTAACGTACTATATGTATATTATTCACTGGCTAGCAAGACGTAAACGGTACAAATCAACAAATTCTTCAGATAAAAAGACAACGCCTTCAACCATGACTAGCAAGAATTAAAACATTACGCCTACCATCAGCCTTCTGTAGACAGCAGTCATATCATACATATCCCCAAGGGACATCATGCGCACTGTCGCTGATCCATTCCTTCCGCGATCGACCACACCCCGTTCTGGGCTCCTAACCTAGACCGCGACACTCCGCCGTCGCTTCCCGCCAATCGTCCCTCCACTGCTCCCCAGCCCGCTGGTGTCTGCTCTCTTGTCCTTCGCCGAGCTTGCCATGCTACTAGCTACACTCGCGCGACGACCAGCATCCCCCATGCTTTTCCGGTCTGAACTCGTTCGCGGTTTCCGTATATGCTCGATCTGGCCGTCCACAAACGCGTAAATGTCCCCCTCGGAATTATCCTTCTTTTCGGGCTCGATTTCCCCACCAAACGTACTACTCGTCATCGCAGATGAGGCTCGCCGGCGCGTCGTTGACGGCTTTGCTGTCGTACTTGGCTTTTCCTCGACCTCGGCCGCGCTCCAAACCGAGCTTTTCCGCTTGCGCTTCCCCAGCTCCAGCGAGGGCGGCTCGCTAATCGGGATCGAGCTCATATCAACCGCGTCGTCTTGCTTCTCCTCCTTAACCCTCACTCCTGCTTTAGAAGCGCCCAAATCAGCTGGAATCCCACTATCTCTCCGCTCGACCGTGCGCTCAGAGGTAATAACTACCGCGTCAAGAAATTGCTCAGTTTCTCGTCTCATCTTCACTCGAAGCGAGGGAAGAGCATAGTTTATGCTACTGCGCGCTCGTCGACTCGGTCTTCGTCCGCCTTCTGGTGAAACCGATTCTCTTTGAACATCCTCCTGGACTTTGCTTTCTGAGATTGATTTCTTTGCAATCACTTCACTTTCATCACCTGTAAGTTTGTCCTTCTCTGCGAGCGGCAGCGCGTCATCCTTCATTTTCTTCAAAGCAGTGCTCTTGGTCGTTATCGGTTCCAGATTCACATTTTCTACAGTTCACACGTTAGTAGAGTGCAAAATAATTCACTTCAAAGTCATTGCCAGAACTCACTGTTTTGCAGCACTCTTCTTTCCACTTTGGGTTCCGCTTTCTTGGGCTCTGCCTCGACGACGTCCGCTTTTTCTGAGCTCCTAGCATTGACTTCAGCACTCGACCCTAAAGTCTTGTCCTCTATGCTGTCATCAGTCGTAAAAGCCGGAGGGTCACGGCTGACAATGATACTACTCCTGCGGGACGATCGAGAAGTAATGCCGCTCGGCTTCTCTGGTGCGAGTTGTGGAGGACTGGTGCTCGCAATCAACATAGACGACCGCCGTCGTGCTCTCGACTCACGCCTGGCTGCTGGCTTCAGCTCCTCAACCTGATCTGATGCTGCCGTGATGGTTCGGTCTATTATCTCTGTCTCCGCCGGCGCAGGTTCTGTGACTACCTCTGGCTCTATGGACTCTTCGACATCTGCCTCCGCCATCGTCGACGATTGCTGTGCTCCGCTCGTCGACTTGTTTGCCGATAACTTGGACTTGTAGTTTGTGTTTTGCGCCTTGACTATGTTGATAATATCAAGTTCCTGCAAGCTATCCCTTCGCTTTCTGCGCGATCTGTTGACCTCTCTTCCCGGTACTGTCGACGACGATATCAGCTCCGACACCATATCGCTCTCCGGAATTTCTGGTATCTCCTCCTGCAACATCTCCTCAGCTGTAGTTCTGTGTAATTCCACCGGCTCGGGCAATGGCATGTCCTCCACATTCTCATCCTCTGCAGTCTGCTCATCGGCCTCTGTCAGAGCTGTATCTCTCGGCGATAGCTTCTTTCGCGTCGACACATTCATCATAAACGCATCCGTGTACCCCGTCGCCTGCTCCTCCGCCTGCATCGTAGAGACCATCGTCGCGCCCCGTTCTGGTGGCGTCGCATATATAGAGCTCTTGGCCGTCGCGGCAAACAACTCAAGCGTATCCTCCATCTCTCGTACTTTTGCCTGCAACCGCTCGCGCACTTCCTGGCATTGATGTGTTATCCATCGCTCACGGTTCTGCTCTAGTGCAATAACTTGCTGACGGAGGTCGAGGTTCTCGGCTAGCAGTTCGGCGATTTTCGATTCCAGATTGCTGATCCGTGTTGAATGACTTGAGTTGACTCTAAAGAATTATTTGTATGCTTAGTCTCGGTCCAGTATATTCTAAATAAACGCAGTACACTCATACCTTGCCAATTCCCTATTTTGCCGCAAGAACCGCCGTTTGACTATTCCATAACCGTCAGTACTCCAATCTCCTGCAACCAACAGCGACAGTCGTAACTCACTGGAATCGATAGTCTCCGCCAATACCGCAGGATCGGCAGCTAATCTCGCCATTTGCAGGCCAATAAACAATCACTCCTTCACAACCTCTCTCTCTTTTCAAACAGTGATAACTCCCAGGAAGGAGACGGAGAAAGCGCCCTCCCTGTCGGAATGCTGCGTTACTTCTGTATCCCGTCTCGCCCAACTCTCGCGCTCAAGCTCGAGTTTACCCAAACAGATTCTCACGAGCACTTCAGCACTCTGATCTGCTCTCTTTGCAAATTTCCTCTCTCGTAAATTTCGCAACTTCCTTCCGTCGTTGCAAATCGCGCGGGCTGGCAAGTGGCTTTCTATTCGGCTTTTTTTGACAAAATCCGTACAAGCAGAGTTGAAGTGTTTTGTTTACCTCTGGGTTAGGTGTCGGGTCGGTGACTGCATAGCAACCATGCCGCAAAGCTCTACGCGTTTATGCCGCTCATCCTGACGCGCGCGCGCTCGTGTGTGTGTGTGTGTGTGTGTAACCGCAGACATCCCACGCGTCTCTGTCGCTCTTTGCCTTCCGTTTTGACTACACAACCCCACTAACTACCCCTCACAATGTCCTACGCACCCCGACGAACGACGTTTGTCCCGACATCAGCTCTGTCAGCGCCTTTAGCTGGGGGCGCGTCTCAGTACAACTCAGTTCTGCAAGTCCGGATCGCGGAGAAGAAGCAGGAGCTTGAGAGTCTACAAGAGCTGCGGGATCTGAGCGCTGGATTTGCGCAGCAGATGGAGCAGTTGCAGGAGAAGCTTGCGACGCTTGTGGATGGGACTGAGGGTATGTTGATTTCTGTTGGGAAACTGATCTTTCTCTATAAAGGTGGTTGTTTTTATTAGTATCATTGACTAACGCTTTATAAACAGCTGTTGCTCTCATAGTTAGTAACTGGGACAGCGTCCTCCGCGCAATCAACATGGCATCAGGTACGCTCAACCACTTATCCCCCTCATACTAGAAACAAATAACTAACCCCTACATCAACAGCACACATAATCGCTCGCGAAGGCAACACCGCGCAAAACGAACAAGATCTGACAGAAGACGAGCAGCGGGAACTAGCGCAGCAAAGAAAAGTACAGCTTCCAGAGAAATTGGTTCGTGTGCGCTTAGAGAAGGAGGAGCAGGAGACGAATTGAGCTTGTGTGTCTTTGTTTGCGAGTATTTGTGGTTCGCTATCGGGTTTTGGAGTTTTGATTTTGTGTCTTGATTTGTTGTTGTCGCCGTGGTTTTCTCAATTCGTACATTATAGAACAAAGGAATGGTTCACTAGTCCACAGAGTGATTCAAAGATATATATGTAAATTTGTAGCTTATATTCGGATACAGCATGATAAGAATGAATGAGATTACAGAGAAACTATATCAATGTCAAACACAACACAACGCAACACAGCACAAAAAGAAGGAACGAAGCAAACTAGTTAAAAGAAAAAGCACGAGATTCAGATATCAGCTGATAGTTTAATAAAAAAAGAACAAACAACAAAATACGGCTTGTTCAGCTTTCTAGAATCTTTGTATAAAAGCCAAGTACAAACCAATCTTCAGACCCAGCACAACAATCGATATAAAAGTAAAAGTAAAACAAACAAAAAAAGGGCAGTCAGCGAGATAAAAAAATAGTAGTAATAATATTAGAGATAGAAAAAAAAGGAAGAAGAGATAAAGGGACCGAAAACTAACAAAACAACCCAGCCTTAAATAATATCATTCCGAACGAAAAGCGCTCTGCAGTGAGTCCGTGTCGTAGTCGGAAAGTGCGCGCACAAAAAAATCTGAAGAATCGACTTCGAGTGATATAAGTCATCTTCAGAAGCGGCAAAAGCGACGATAAAAGTCCAATGGGCTCACGTCAGCATTTATGATCCTTGAACTTTTTTTTTCTTCATTCTTTTCCTCCTCTCTTCTCTCTCTCTTCACCGGTACGATAAAGCAGATTGACAGCAATAGTTGAGCCAACTCAACATAAGCCAGGACATATAACAGAAAACAAACAAATATTGAAAAATTTGAAAAATATAAAAACCACAGCGCATCTGCCCGACAACAGCGTAAAAGGGAGGAGCAGTCGTCCGGATTGCAATCAACACAGGTGCGAAGACAACAACACAAACAACAGCTATATTTTTTCTCTCTCCCCAAGTCAATTTGTCGAGATCTCTATTCCTGGCCAAATCCAACAGTTTCCTCCACCGCCAATGTCATCTTTTGAACCATGGCATCGTAGTCTTTATATGGCGGGAGATCAACTCTATTGAAGCAGGTGTGCGACTTTGGCAGTTGCTGGATTTCGCCCGCCTTCTCGATCGTGAAGCGACGAGGACCATCGCTACCTTGGAGATCCTTGAATCCGTTGACGGGGATACGCGAAGTACCAGTAGTGAACTGGAGCAGACGCGACTTCTGTTCCGCATCCCAGCTTCGGACACATTTCCAGAACCACTGAATGACCTCATCACTCTCAGAGTAACCTCTGTAGTCGGTATGCTTCTTCCAGTCATCGACATCGATATCAGCAATACCACCAATCAACAACTCCAACTCTCGCTCGTCAAACACGTTGATCAACTCCTGAGGAATAAGCTCGTTGAATCCAGACATGAACGCCTTGAATTGCTCCTCAACACGCTTGGAGATACGCCACTCGGTGATCAACTCAATGTACTCGCGCTTGTTCTCATTCGTCACTGGAATTTCCCTACCGTTCGGCTTCAGATCGACGGTGACCAATTCACCAAAGCGATCGTCTTCCGTGGAGAATGTGAGATCCAGAATATCAGTGATATCATTGTCCAAAGTCCAGCTCAAGTTGCGGTAGAACTCGGCATCGACACCTTCCATGTCAGAAAGAACCACGCGCTTCTTGAGAACCATCTTGTAGAAAGCACCGATGAAGAACGCGTCCAAGAATCTGCGGTGGAAAATAGCAAGGCCAACAACGCGACCGATGAACTTGAAGTAGTTAAGATGCTCAGGATTGATGCCAGAGTGAGGATTGATCTGTAAAGTGTAGTTGTCATGGGCGGAGTACTCAAACAAGCAGTAGAAGGGGTTAAACATCTCATGCGAGAGGAGGAAGAAGAATTCACGGGAAACTCCACCGTAGTCGAGACCTTCTTCACCTTCAAACTTGATCATGAGACGCTTCTTCAAATCTTGTGGGCTTTGACGCATGACCTCGGCATATGAATCCTCAAAGATGTGGTTACGGCGAACCTTGATATGGCACTGGCCAGGAAGACTTCGCAGAGCAGGCTGTGATCTAAAGTAGATAAGCTTACGACGGAAGTCGCGCTTGTACTGGGGAACGTTCTGGTCCAAGCTAGAAGGCAAGCGAGGGTCATCCCAAGTGGTAGTCTTTGTGTTGTGATCGACGAAGTAAACGCGGGCGGTGTTTGTTAGTCGCATCTCCCATCCGCTGGGCAAGGGACCAAGCTGAGAAACCGGCTGTTGCTGGATGGTAGTGTTGTTCGCGTTAGGGCCGTACATTCTAATGTACTGCTGCCTTCTGGGGTCAACCCACGTAGTGGTTCGGGTATTGTGATCAACAAAGTACGTTCTGCCCTCGGGAGTATGACGCTGCTCCCATCCAGACGGAAGCTCACCCAGGCCAGCTGTGGTGGCACCGGTAGCCATCTGCTGGAGGGTGCTCACACTAGCTGCCGGCGACGGGTGCTCGGATCCATTGCTCGGCGAGTTCGCGCGAGAATGTTCCTCCGGCAAGGTCCGGCTCTGGTGTCTCTGGCGCTCCATCTCGGTGTTGGACTGCATAGCTGCCCGCTGCTCGCTTTCGTTAAAGTTCGTAGACGAAGGACGAGTCCAGGTGGTGGAGCGAGTGTTGTGATCGACGTAGTAGGTGCGGCCGAGGTTGTCAGTCCTGCGCTCCCATCCAGGGGGAAGACGACCGTACTGATCCTCAAACGAGCTGTATACCCTGTTGGAGCTGGGGCCAGAGGCAGTGCTTGTGGAGTTTGTAGTAACAGTGGCCGCAGCGGCAGCAGAGCCAGTACCGGTGGCCGTAGCAGAAGCAGGGCGAGGGGTACTATTGCTGCTGCCGTTGCCGTTGGTCGCGGCAGCGGCATTCTCGGTCGCAGCAGTAGATCTGGAGGAAGCAGTAGCGGCGGTGCTGGCAGTCGCAGCGGATGCTCCAGAGGCAGAGTGAGCGACAGAGGATGAAGAAGAGTTGGCGGGACGGTTAGTCGATGAAGAGGCAATGTTGGTCGAGAGACTGATGATGAGTTTGCCGTGGACGACTACGTTGTCGTTAGACTTCTTGAGCTCTCGGGTGAGCATTTCCTCTCCGCCGAGAGATAGATCGATGACATCGCCAACGCGGATGTTGATGACGCCGAGGAATCCTTGATCCTTTCGCTTGAACTTCTTTTGGTCAAAGATTTGGACTGCGATTATGCTAGACTCGGTGACGTTGCTGAAAAGTAGAAAGAATGTTAGATAAGGCTAAATTTGACAAAGAGGTTGAAGCAGTCTGATAAAATCATACACATCGAACGACTCGTTCCAGTACGGATTGAGTGTCTTTTTGATAACTGAGGTAGTATTCGTTTGCTCGCCATCGACGGTGATCACCGCGAACGGATCCGGAAAGCCTGATGATGATAGTCAGTAATTGTAGACATAGAATCGAACATCGGACTGCAAACATACGGAAAACTTCTCTTTTATAGAGTCCATCCGCAGCAACGACTGATAAGAAGAAAAAGGGAAGAGTTAGCAGAGATGCACGGGCTGAGTCAGACGCACAGGTCGACGAAAAAAGAGCGGCGGATGATGGAAGATCGCATCGCGCTCCTGTGTACGATAAAGCAACAGGCAGCAGAAATCAATAGACCGGAAGCGTACCTGTGATTCTCAACTTCCTTGATCTGTTTTGCAAAAGATTAGAGTCAGTAAGGTGGAAAAGAGCAGGGCCGGAGAGCTGCGGTCCTGGTCAGAGAGCCCGGATCACACCGGACAGGGCCGAGAGCAGGGACCGAAGAGCGCGGCAAGAAGAATAAAGGATAGGACTCACGAAGAAGAAGCAGCCGTCATTTTTGGATAATTACCGGGAGGAACCAGATAAGTAGAAAGAAAGGAGGGCGACGGAGCAGACGGAGCAGGAGGATAGAAGAAGCAGTGACAAAAGATGACCTGAACAGGCGTTGACCTAAGCCTGGCTTTGTGCGCTCGCGGCAGATGGCCGAGGAATATTCCGGGGCCCAGAGCACCTCTTCTTTATTAAGCATTTGCTGTGTTTTTATACCCAGCTTAACGCAGACTGCGGCACATCTGCGCAAACACCGCCTGCGCCCCCCCAACCACTGTGGCGACAATGCGTCATCTTCATTACGAACTTCTTACGTGCAATGACTAATGCCATAAACATGTTTATAACAAATCATTCTCCAATACCGTAGCTACTCGGCCTGGCCACCCCCCTTCTGCGCCCGCAGCACCTTCACCTCCGCCTCGAGCTTGTCCGCCTGCTTCTTCGCGTCCAGCAGCACCGTAATCTGCTGCTGCAACGCGTCGTAGCGCTCGCACACCTTCGCCGTAGGCATAGCCAGCTTAGACGAGATCGAGAGCTCGGCAAGCACTGACTGCACCTTGGCTTGCACCGTGTGCTTCAGCGTGCTCACTCTCGACGACCGCAGGAACACGCCTTGCGTTAGCCGGTCGTGATACGAAATTCCATATAGATGTTCTGTAGATCGTTAGTCAGACTTGCAATCGATAGTTCAAGCACATCATTCGCGTAATCATACCTTCACCCGGAGCCACTCTCTTGGCCACCTTCTTAGCCGTAGCAGACTGCACAAGATCCGCCTTCGATACCTTCGTAGTAGCAGCCGCAGGCGAATTGTGCTGAGTCGATGACGATGCCTTTGCATCGTGTGCGTGCGCCGGCTGCTGTCCATGTCCTCCTGCGTTCCCATGTGCACTGCCGTGTCCCGGCGCGCCTTTCTGTGTTGCCGGTTGCTGGGCCGCCGCTTCCGCAGATTCTGGTACTGCCTTTCTCCTCCGGTTCTTGTCATTTGCAAGAATATTAGCCGCGAGCTGAGACAAGCCCTGACTAGACTGGAACTGCGCGAACGAAGACGACGTCTGCGGTGACTCTAGCAGATGCAAGAGGTCCTGTCTCTCCTGTACCAACTTCTTCGACGACTCCTGCAACTTCCGGTACTCAAGTATCAGTCTCTCTTCTTCGGCAACCTCAGCTGGTGATCTGCTCAGTAATCTCTCCAAGTACTGCTTCCGAGCCATTTCCTTATCCTTATTGAAACTCATAGCATTGTAAAGCTCCAGTTCCCGCGGTGTCCATTCCATCGTACCTTCCTCGCGTCTCAAATCCATCAGCTTGCGGCAACAAAAGTAGTATCGTTCTTTCAAGTCTTCCAGGGTTCTTATCGACGGTGGCTCTTTCTCTTCGGGCTGATACTCGTAGCGATCTTGTATCACTAGCCATCGCAAATCATACTCCCGACACAGATCAAACAAATATGCAGTTTCACGAGGAGTCCAGGCCGTATCTACAGATGATTAGTATGCGCCTCTTGATCGCTCCTAAAGCACATGATTCCATACCTGCTAAGCATTTCTCATATTCCTGCTCGGTATACGTCGGCACGTCGACGGGCATGTTGAACTTTGCAAACACATAGTCATCTTCACACATAAACGTTAGATTTGAACGCGTATTTGACCACATAACCCACTGCATACCTTCTGATGGTGTGCCGCGCACCCAATGACTAAATTCTAGATCATCGCTCCTGGCTGAATTCTTGAACTTCGACCACACCCTGCATAGAATAATGATTCTCTGTCAGCCAAACGACAGTCCGTATCCCAGATAAAAATGACGCGTATCGTTACTGACCAAGGTGTAGGCTTTAGTTTCCAATTTGGTTTTGCCTTGAATCTGTTCTCGATGACTGTCACGGCTGGTGTATTGTCTCCCAGTAAATTCTGAAGCTCTCTGTTCATTCCATCTGATTTCAAATTTCCATTAGCTCAACTATTCCATACCACCCCACCCACATAATCATAATCACTTACCAAACCTCTTGCCCTCTGTCTTGGTGCGCTTCGCGGGGGGCGGTCGACTCGAAGGCTCTTGCCTATCAGGCAAGTCCAGCATGTCCCGCACATCGGCGGATGAAGCCATTGCAAAACTGTCAGCAGCAAATCACACAGCTATGAAATATCCAATAACCAACTATAATATGCTACGTGAACATCCACAGCATATTATTGTTGAACTCCAACAACACCTGCAAGGCTGCCCGGAGACTGAAAACCAAAAGTCACATACATAGGGCTAGGGCTCAACACCAAACTTATGTAATCGATTTAAGGTTTCGTTTTGTTTGTTTACATCTTCACCGCCCAGCTCTATCGCCGCATCGCGTTCTCCTCGTGTGTTCTACTTGATCAACCTCGCTATTTCCTGACTGCTCGCTATCTGCTACAATATTGAATCTTTGACGTACTTCTTAATATGACTTCTATCTCTTCTCTGAGATCAGGCATTGACGCCTTGGATCTCAAAAATGGCAACGCAGACGTGCTCAATTCGCCGTCTGGATCCTCAGCGCCTTCGATCCCGCAGTTCACTTTCAACTTTGACAGGCTGAAAAGACAGATGGATATCTTCCAAGCAAAATTTGACGAGTTTGTTGCCAACGACCGGAAAAAGATCCTGGAGGATAGAAATGCGTTCGAGCAGGAGATTCAGGAGGGGAAAGGTACGCGCGGTTAAAGTCTTTGACGGTGTGCTTCTGACTAACTTACACTTTTGCTTGCAGAAAAGGAAACCGAGATGCTTAATCAGATTCGATGGTACAAGGAGAAAGAAGAGGAGATATCTGAAGGTAAATACCCGAATACTGCCTGTAAGCTCCCATGACTATACTGACAGAGCAATACAGAAATGGCGCGCGAGCAGCAGGAAGTTTTAGAGACCGAGCAGTCAATCTCGGAATTCACTCGCAAAAAGCAAGAACTTGCAGTTCTTCGAGATGCCGTGGTCAAACAGATATCAGAGGTGCAGCAGATGCTAGAGAAGGCGCGAGAGGGTAAGACAAGCCGCGTTTGTTAGTTGTATTACTGTCTGTTCATTTGCTAATGATGTTATTGTATCAGAACGGTCTAAAGAGCGGTCCAAGATCTTGGCTCAGTCATCTTTGAATGCTCCGGAGCTTGCTTTCTGGGAACAGAATCTTGGTATGCGTATCGAGGGTGTCGACGACGACTATCTCAAAATCATATTCACTCTCATCAGCGAAGCCAACTGGGACAAGGAGTATTACGTTGTTGTCGATCTCACGTCTGTTGATTACGAAGTCTCAAAGTGCGAGCCTAGTCTCAACAAATCTGTGTTGGAACGAATCGTCAATAGATTGAATGAGACAAGAGACTTTGCGCGCTTCCTCAAAGAGGTTCGCAATGCGTTCAAGGAAAGCGGGCTGTGATGAGCAGTTTGACGATGAGAGCTGATGATCTTTAATGGTTGGTTAGGTGTGGTTATTTTCGGATATTGTATAAAATACAGGGTACTTCCTCTTTGGTTTTTTTTTAATGCACAAGGTAGCATTGTGGCCATGTAACCCACGTACTCCGTGTAAAATATCAGTGTAGTAGAAACGATCCGAGCAATATCAAGCATATAGAACCAGTCCCGAATGACTATTCAATCCAGTGTACAAGAGATTTATCATCATCACCATCGTCATCACTTTACAGTCTTCCACAACAATGTCATCACGTGACTTGCATAACCACAAAACCCTCGAGTGCATAGTCCAAGTACTACGTCAGGATCCACACAAATTTTGCAAAAGTGTCGACAGTTACATCGGTGGGAAGTTGCTGTATATACCATATTACAAAGATCTTGGACGCTCTCTATCTGTTTGATCTATTTAGTGGGATATATACGTTGAAATGTCGGACAATCAGGTATGCACGATCTATAGTAGCGAGCGCTGGCTAGGTGAATCTGATCTAACTCCAACCAGGATGATATCGAAGCCATGAAGGCTAGAGTGGCGGAGATGGAAGCCGAAGCCGCGAAGCTCAAAGAGATGCAAGAATCGTTAGAAAAGGAAGGTCAAGAGCTGAAGGAGGATAAAGAGGACGTCGATGCGCGCAGCATCTACGTCGGCAACGTCGATTACGAATCGACCCCAGAAGAGATCCAGTCGCATTTCCAGAGCTGCGGCACAATCAACCGCGTCACGATCCTTCTCGACAAGTTCACCGGTCATCCCAAGGGGTTTGCCTACGTCGAGTTTGCCGAGCCCAGTTTCGTGGCAAACGCGCTCGTGCTCAACGAGAGCTTATTCCGCGGCCGCAACTTGAAAGTCGTGCCGAAACGAACAAATGTGCCGGGTATGTCTGCACGCGGACGGGGTAGAGGCCGAGGACGCGGTAGAGGTGGGTACTTCCCCAGAGGCGGATACAGAGGCGGCTTCCGGGGACGCGGTCGCGGAGGATTCACTCCGTATTAGAAGCCCGCTTGGGTTTTTGTGCAACTCATTGTCAAGGGTGATAGTTCGTTGCGTGTATGATAGAATGATATGTAGTTTACCGGCATGCGTTTTGTTTCGTTGAAAAGAGAAAATGTTTAGGAACAGAAAAAAAGAATTTGACAAAGGCGCGGTGATCTTATTGAGAAGCAAAACAAAAACAGAAATCAGCCTGCCTTGAATTTAAAAGACAAGAGAAAGAGAAAAACATAGACAAGAAAAAAACATAGACAAAAAAAAGACATGGGCAAAGAAAGCAAAGCTCCACGACGACTGTTACTGCTCTCTCTGATATCTGTATTCTGACTCTGTCGATACCTAATCTGATCGCCTATATTGCAGCTGCTCCGACCTTGAAACTCGTCTTCACCATCTAACGGCAGGAGTCTGAGGTCTCTGACCATCTCTACTCTAGCTAGCATATCCCATTTAAACCTCAATTCATCTATTATACAGTGATCACTCAATCAATAGCACATATTCTACACAACAGTTCAACAATAGTACGAATTCCAGCATCCAAAGATAACGCCTTCCCGAAAAACAAAATTAATAATACACATACAACTTTAAACGCCCTTGTTCCTCTCAGAGCCATTATTTGTCAGTACCAGATGACGAAGGAACCCCGACAGGCGTACCGGGGTTACTTGGAGTACCCGATCCGCCATTACTTCCCGCTTCGGGAGCACCAGTGCTTGGCTTTCTTGTCTTGTTCATTGACTGAGCCAAAGTCATCATCAGCGCTTTAGCTATAGCAGCAGCCTTAGCGTTCTGCTGTGGTGTTTTGGCTGGAGGAACTCCAGGCCGAGTGGGCTGCTGAGCAGGTGCAGTAGCTGGCTTGGACGCCGCCGCTGCTGCTGCTGCTGCTGCTGCTGCTGCTGCTGCTGCTGCTGCTGCTTGTTGCCCGGACTTCTTCTGCGCAGCAGCTAGTGCCGCGACTAGTGCCGCAGCGTTATTAGATGGCAGAGAGCTTGGTGGCTGTGGAGAGGCAGTCGTGGCATGGGGTTGTGGACGGTTGTCGTCGCTTGGCCGCCGCTCTATCTGCTGCAGTCCGACGTCCGCTTTCGATTCGAGAGAGGGAGTCGCTGCGACAGCGGGAGTAGTTTGCGCTGGCGCTCCCGCGGTGGTTGTATTCGGAGCCTTTGATCCTCCAGCAGAGAGCTGGGCGGTGATAGTTTGCTGGAGAAGCTGTAAGGCTTTGAGAGTGTCTTTGTTGATAGGCGCCTTTGTGGGCTGGGACTTTTGAATTGATGGAGGCACGCCGAGAGGATTTGTTTTCGGTTTGCCTCCCGGAGCCAACGCTCGTGGAAGAGCCGGGACCATTCCGCCCTTTGCTACCGACGCAGCTGTCTTTGCCGCAGCTGCTTGAGCAATCGCAGCAAGAGCCTTCTTCTTCTCTGCAAGCTCCCTTTCTTTCCTCTCTTTTTCCAATCTCTCATGCTCTTTCCGTTCGCGCTCCAATGCTTCCTTCTCCTCTTTCGCCTTCCGCTCTCGTTCCTCCTTCTCCTTCTTTTCGCGCTCTTTTCTCTCTCGTCGTTCTTGTTCTTTGCGTTCTTTCACTAACGGCCTGTTTCTCTTTGCCTCCTTTTCTCGGCAAAGCTCCTCATCTAGTCCCCATAGCCAGCCTTTCCCCTCTTTAGCGATCTTTATAAATGACTTGTTCAGCGAAAGATTGTGTCGCACAGAATTCTGCCATCCATAAGGAGCGTATTGGTAGTACGGAAAAATGCTTTGAATGGCTGTGTAGATTTCTGATAGTGACATTCCACGCTCGGTGGCATAGGTTCGTAGAGCGATCTCGATTAGACTTGAGTAAGAGTTGGACGGCTTCTCGCGATACTCTGGGGGTATTTGCGACGGCGAAATAGGTGAAGGGTGTCGTTTCTCCTTGCGTGCTGCTGCCTTCGCCTTGGCTTGCATTGCTTTGTTTTGCGGTGTAGCAGCCTCATCAGCTAGAATGGTGCTATTTCCGGGCGAGCTGGCAGACACAAGATCTCCAAAGCCGCCAGCTACGTTAGTAGCACTCGTGAGTGCCTCGACCATGCGCAGTTCGGCATCGTTCAGTCCGCCTTCAGAAATCTGTCCGGATGGTAGAGGAATTTCCGCAGAACTGTGCGCGTCGTGCGCCTCTGCGAAAGCAGACGCTTTTCGTTCTTCTCCTTCTAAAGTACTGATTGCTATACTTTCAGCTAGCGGAAGCATAGATTTCTCGTCGCGCAGAGATATGGCGTCAGCCGGCTTAATGGCGTGCGTCGGAGTTGTAGCACCGGATTCCGGGTTGCCCCCAGACGGCAAAAGAAACGAGAAGCCGACCTGTCCGATCTGTATCCTCGAGCTATATAAAAGTTAGTATCGTGCTATCTTTGCTCAGAGCATGAAAAAACACGCACCCGTGATTCAAAGGAACGGTTGCGCCTTTCTCGACAAACACGTCGTCGACGAACGCGCCGTTGCGTCCCAAGACAGAGAACTCAAATCGCTGGTTGGCAAAGTTGTAGAATATCTTTGCGTGTTTTCTTGAAATCGCCTTTGCAGTTCCCAGATGTACGTCTATGCTGCCGCTCCCCCCGCCATTTCCGGCGACAGCAGCCACAGCTCCAGCGCCCGCGCCTGAGTTGCTTGTGCCGACTTGGCTTGCGCCCGCTCCGGGCGTGTTGGGGTCCATTTTCATCGGCGTACGCGATCTAGAGCGACCTGGAGTTGAACCGTCGCCGAAGCCCGCAGATTCCACACGTCTGCCCATAATCACTTGCAGAGTTTGCACGTAGAACGTGAACGACGCGAAATCTAGGCGAGCGTAGGCGGAGATACGCGACTGCTGGTCAGAGTCTGCGCTGGCAGACATTGGTGGCCGCAGAGTCATCTGCTGAAGGTCAGGAGGCTGCTGGGTACTGCTGTTGTCGAGCTCGTGTTTGGGGGCAGGCATTTGTGCGGTGTCCTCTTGTTCGTGATGGACGTCCGTGTCCGGCATCTCCACATCATTCAGTGGGGTGAGCGTCTGCATTGCCGGCTGAGCACGGTCTGCGTTCGGCAGTGCAAACATTAGAGCTTGTGATCGATGAAGAGCCGGGTCCGGTGAGCGCAGGAGTAGTTCAGTTTCCGGCAAGCGACATAGTCGGGTGGAGGGTGGATGGGTGGTGCTTGGGAGTATCTGAGATGTTGATAGAGCGAGATGCGATTAACGGGAATGCCCGTGCGCTGGGTGCACTCGGCGTCGTTGCACTTGTGCGGGATGTTATTGTTTGAGAACCTGCAGATGGCTCGTGGTTTCTTTGATTCTTTTGTGGTTTTGATGATTGTTCTGTGGTAGTTTTGTGTTTATGTTGATTAAGAAGTGAGATATTGGGAGCGATCTATGTGTCTTTGTGAAGTGTTCTAACCTCTGACAGCCTTCTTGTCGGCATCTACTTCTCGGGCCGTTGTGTGGAAGCAGTCGACCTGATCTGGGCTTCTCTTCGTAGTCGTCCTGTCTACGTATTCCGGTGTGCTTGAGACTGAAATTTACGATATCTACTGACAGCTGTATTGGTTTTTGCTTCTAAGTGCCACCTAGCAATATTGTGTACTAGGTGCAGTGAACTGATCTGATCTGATCTGATATCTGGCTACTACCAACGCACTGTGGACCTCATTCGCTATATATGAAGCAGTTTAAATCTATGACACTCTGTCGACCGAATTGTTTGATTTTTTTCAAACTTCTGCCTTCATCTTCTGTTCTTGAAGTCGAGATATTGTTCGTTTGTCTTGGAAGTATTGCATGTTGAGATAGTCACCGTGCGGATCTGTGATGCTCTGTTTCTAGAATGATTACGAAATACAGCATCTTTTCTATTATTAACTCAATTATAACCTAAACCCAAAGATTCTAGTAACAACTACACAGTCTAAATAGCTATATGCTGCAATAAATGTAAAACATACCTGTCGAAATCAGAATCAGAAATCAGCGTGCGGCGGCCACGAACAAGCAAAAATTCGCAGAAACCACAACAAATCCGCCAAACACGCGTCTTCTCGGCCCCGATCAGCATCCACGACAGTCGGATCTCTCGCTCCGACTCAGACCATCACATAGACAAGAAAACAAATATAACAAACAGAGGCATTTACGGCAATGTCGTCTGCACTTTCTCAGCGGCGATCGGCCAGGTTACAAGCGCGACGCAGTCGACAGGTCTCCGGATTGATTCGTCAACCGTCAGAGGCCGTTGCGGATTCAAGTCAGACCGCTGTCTCGCTGGCGTCGAAGGCGAATGCAGATGTCCCGCTTTCAACTGCTGCAGAGCAGAAGGCAAAGGACAGCGTGATTGAGTACACAAAGAATTCAAAGTACTGTGTACTTAAGCTACCAGCGCTCCCAAATATTCTCAAGACTTCAGAAGGTGCGTCGGACTTGTTCAAAAACTTACAGCGAGTCGAAATACTGACATTAAGCAGATTTTACTCTCCACGGTTATCTAGACTCTGCTACAGACTTTGCCCTCTTGATCTCGCCTGCTTCCGCATACGTCTGGCGCTACATCTCCCCAGATCGTCTACCGGCAACAATATCCTTCCCTATTTCCAACGCAACAGGAACCCTTCCCTTAGGCGTCCTGGTCTCACCCTCTGCAGGAAGCGATGAACCAGGACTGGTTCTCGTCAACCCGCTCTCTGGCCAAATCACCTACTGGGAGGCCGTTGGCGGCGTCGTTGCCGAAGGTCTTTTACATCGCAAGAAGGGCGTCGAGGCGCTGATCAGCCTTTACCAGGGCGAGACTCTAGAGTATCTGCAAAATATAGAGCCCGCCGGCGTGATTGTTGCTACTAGTTCCGGTCGATTCGTTCTGGTTGCCTTGCACGACGCCGCTGGACGACCGGGGATCACATGCACAGGAATGCGTGGATCCGGCACGGGCCTGTGGAGCAATCTCAAAGGGGTGCTTAAATTTGGCAGCACGCGACGAGATCTTGTGGCGATCAAGCCGGGGAAGATTATAGGGCGTGGAGAGCGCATGGTGGTTACGGCGAATGTCAGAGGTGCAGTCACTCTCTGGCAGTGCTCTCGAAGCGCACACTACGAACTGATGTTTGAGATGGAGCTCAAGGATCAGCTGCTCCAGTCGATTGACGGTGTTTACCCACGAGCAGAGCAGACTTTCCAAGTCCACGACATCGAGATGCTACCGGACGACGAGTCTACGGGATTAATCCTGGCCTCGTTCATATACAACGAAGACTCTGGCCTCGAGCAGGTCTATTACATTTTGTTCACTGTCTCGCTCGTCACCAATGACTTCCGCATTATCTCGGCCCATAGAATCACATGCTACACTTCTCCGTCCTCCCAGCGACCTCGACTGCTTCTTCCCAAGCCGGGATATACAGCGTTCATTGTTTTGTCTCACGCGGTTGTCATGGTGGATACAGTGCTCCAACAGCAGCGGACCCGGACGCGAACAACTACGCTGTTCAAATGGGAAGACGTGATTGAATTCAAAAAGGACACGATCGACGTCATTTTCTCCGGTACCGAGGATATCGTACATGAAAACAACCAAATCACGCGACACGCCGGTATCATCTTGGTAGCCCGCCGCGCGGGCGTGATCCGAATCGAGAGATTTGAAGACGAGTCGTCGTACACTGTTGTTGCGTCCAGCGTTGATGTTATCAAGAGTAAACTCGAACAGGCCGTGTACTACGGATTCAAGGAGGAGAATCCGGTGGATTTCGGTCGAGGCCGCGAGGTCGGCTATGAGGTCGGCGATGTCGAGCAGGCTTTGACCGAAGTGAGTGACGAGATTATCAGTTCAAGTAAGTTTATCCAGTTGTATGTTTTACCAAACTTGTTACTAACAGTCACATTGCAGGCTCTGTGTACTCTACAGAGTACCCCGACACCACCGAGTGCCTCTCACTCCGGACTGAGGCTCTCGGCCGCTTAGCCGAGCATCTACAATACGTCTTCCCGTCTCTATCTACCGAGTGCCGCATAAAAACCCTGACGAAGCTCGAAAAGAGCGAAGCCGCTCGCAACGTCTGGGTGGCGTGGACGTCGATGCCCGGACGTACGCGGATGCTGTCGGAAGTGATTACAGACCTATCCAAGCAGGAAAACTACGACGAGCAGTGGTTCCGTGTCGAGAGCATGAAGATCGGGGATCTTGCGGTCGCGTTCTCGACCAAGAGTCTTGTACGCGCGCAGACGGCGTCGGGCCACCGTGGGCAGATGCTGAAGCACGTTATCGAGAGCAACGAGATGCTGCTGACTGTTCTCGCAAAGTCCGCCTACCGCGTGCGCGAGGCGTTTGAGCAGCAGCTATTCCATCTCGAACAGTACCCGCCCAGCACGACCGAGCCGTGGACGTCGACATGGGAGATCCTGACGGCGCTGGGAAAGCAGTACGATGTGTCGCGCGCGCTCGCGTCGCAGCTGTGGGAGTTGTCGGAAGACCAGCTGAGCGAGTTTTCGGGCGAGCTGAAGCAGCTTTTGGATCAGCTGGTCGCGCTGGTGAAGTGTCTTTGCGAATCGTACGAGGAGCGGATAGCGTACTGCAGCAGCTTACCGGATTCGCGCGATCAGTACGAGAAACTGACGGCGCTGTACCTCGAGCAGCGCGGGACGTGGATTAAGCCGTTGATGGGGTTCGGCTACAACGCGCAGGCGTACAGTATCGCGGAGACGTACCGGGATTTCCGCACCCTGGCGGAGATGTGTCGGGAGGAGAAGAGTGAGCTGGAGAAGCTTGGCAAGGAGACGGCGGACAGGCAGGAGCTGCTTGCGCTGAGGCTGAACAGGTATTTTGAGACGTACGGGTACGATTTCGCATCGGTTGTTTACCAGTATTATATTGATACTGGGCATATTTCGGAGCTGTTTGTGGCGTTTCCGGGGTATAAGACGTACCTTGAGCGGTTTCTGAGCTCGGGGGAGTACGACCGGATGGCGTGGATCCACGATATCCAGCAGGCGGACTTTGAGAGCGCGGGAGATAAGTTGCTGAAGGTGTCGAATGATAGAGAGGAGCCGCTGGCGAATCGGGTGGTTCAGGCCAGTATTGCGAAGTTGTGCGCGATACAGACGCAGATTAGTGGGGGAGAGGTGCGGGAGAAGTTACAGGAGATTGAGGATACGCTGGAGGAGATTAAGGAGAAGCAGGTGGAGGAGGATGAGAAGTACGAGCAGGGGGGTGAGGCTATGGAGGAGTAGATGCGTAGAGTGATGATCTACTACGACTGTTAAACTTATGTACAATACAATGTCAGATTAACAACAAAAAATTAACCTCATGCTAAAGCAGCTGGTCTACTTGTTTGTAATCCAAGCAATACTTATAACGACATACAACCCCTCGTCCCCCGCGCCGCCAGTCCAGCTATAATTCCACAAGCCGTCCTTTTCATTATTCCAGTACGCGCCGCTGGTGGAGTGGATGCCGCGGGCGACTGCCGCGGGCTCGTTCTGGATGATTGTGGAGTAGACGACGTATTTGCAGGTCGAGGATTCTGCGACGAGGGATTTGAGGATGGTGTTTATGATTGCGTCGTTCCAGGAGGCGGTGGAGTCGTGCTTGTAGACTGTGGTGGGCTGTATTATACTTGACAGGGCCTGGTGCAGTGAGTTAGATCGTGCTATGCAGGAGGAAGGGTGGGTTGCATACTTTTGAGCAGATGTCTTCTAGTTTCGCGGTGGGTATAGGCTTAGGGAGTAGATCAGTAGATGTAGAAAGGAAGAGAGGTAGTAGATCATTGGCGGCTTACTGAATTGGCGGCCAGCTTTGTGCCTTGGGCGGAAAGCCGTGGGGTGGTCATGCTGTGAGGATGATCTTGAGAGCGCGGGGTGTATTGCACCGATACTTTAGCCAGTCGTCTAATAGTACACAACAAGACACTTTAGAGATAACTGAACAGAAGCGTCGAGTGTATTGAACAACAAAAGCAGCAGATAAACAGAGCAGATGGCGATGTATTTACCTCGAAGGAGGATGTGTACAAACGCCTCACATCAAAGTCAGCGTCGTCCTGAACGACCACGTCGAGGGTTGGATCCGACTCCTGTGGAATCAATCGCGCCTGCAGAACTGATTCGACTGCTCCAGCCTGCTCTTGTGGATTGTGGATTGTGTCGAGAGAACGCGTTTACTTACTGTCATTGCATATTCTGTATGTGTATAATTGATTGTACGTTCTTTGGTATTAGGAGTCGGAGTACTGACATCTAAAGGATTAGTGCCCCTGCGTGAAAGTGGAGATGAGCACGCGTTTTATTGCTCTAGTTTTGCTCGCGGCACTTGTGTGTCGCGTGTCTGCGCTTCATTTCTTCTTGGAAGGATCTGATCGGAAATGTTTCCTGGAAGAGCTGCCGCAGAATACTCTTGTGGTTGGTATGTTTGTTAGTGTTCTTGTGAGATCTGGCAGCGTGCTTACGATGGTTAGGATTTTATAATGCGGAGGAGTTTGTGCCTGATAATGGGAAATTCATCCAGCCTGATGCGCTAGGCGTGTTTATCACTGTTGAGGTAGGGTCTCACTGTAGAAGAAGAACAATGAAGTGAGGAAGACCGAGACTGACGCGCGCATAGGAAATCTTTGACAACAACCACCGCGTGGTTTCGCAGCGCGGATCCGCCTCGGGCAAGTTCACATTCACAGCGGCAGACTCTGGCGAGCACAAGATCTGCTTCCAAGCCAGTTCGGGCAGCGCGGGGTGGTTTTCTCACTCGACGGTGCGGTTTAACCTCGATCTTGCGATCGGCGAGACGAGCGTGCTGTCAAAGGACCACCGCACGACGGAGACGTTTACGTCGCTTGTGGATAAGGTGCAGGAGCTCAGTCACCGGTTGGCGGATATTAAGCGCGAGCAGCAGTTCCAGCGGGAGCGGGAGGAGGAGTTTAGGAACGAGAGCGAGCGGACGAACGCGAGGGTGGTGAGATGGAGTGTTATTCAGTTGATTGTGATTGGGGCTACGTGTGCGTGGCAGCTGAATCATTTGCGGGGATTCTTTGTGAAGCAGAAGTTGGTTTAGTGTGTATATAGCTAAGACTCTATCTTTACCTATTTTTACAGCGGGTGAAGTGCAGTAATGAGAACATTCTTATTGAGTTGTCTATATTCAGTCGCGATGAAGAGTACGAGAGTAAAGGAGACGAGGATGAGACGAGTGATTCACAAGTAGACGAAATGCCATAAAACTAAAAGAAAGAAACATAGAATAGAAGACCGTATTATACAAAAAAAGGTGTGTTATGTGAGGAAAGCAAAGTATATAACTGTAGGGAGGAAAAGAAAGATATAAACAGCACCCAAGAGCAAGAGCAACTAAGGCGAATTGAGGCGGAGGAAGAAGTTGACGATGACAGCAGTGAGGAGAAAGAAGCAGAGCATGGTGGGGCCGAATCTATCGTCGTAAGGGCCAGCACCACGCCGCCGGATGGCAGCAGCGCGCCAGTGGTATGTGACGAGGGCGTAGATCATGGTGCCCATGGCTGAGATAGTAAGGGAAGAGAGTTAGAGGGGGTGAAGAAGGAGGAAGGAGGAAGAAGAGAGGGATAATTACCGATCAAGGTGAAGAGACCAGCGGAGAGGCGGCCGACGCGGTCACCAAAGTTGAGGAGGGCGACGCCGAGGCCTCCGAGGATGACGGTGAAATGGAGCCATGAGAGGAAGGTTCGCTCGTTTGCGAAGAAGACCTGAGCAGTTGTGAGTAGGGTTTTTAAGAGGAGAGAGAGGAGATGAGAGAGGAGGAGGAAGAGAAGAAGAACTGACCTTTGGCTCGACGCGGACAGGAAGCGCGATGCGTTTACCGGGAGGACCAGCCATGATAGCGGTGGAGGACATGTTGAGTAGAGAGAGAGCAGGCAGAGACAAGCGACAAGAGACGAAGTCAAGAGTCAGCAAGAAGAATAGTTTTGCAGAGAAGAAGAGAATAATGAACAAAAAGAAGAAGCAGAAGAAGACTGATCTCTTTCTTGTCTTCAAGTCTCTGAGCAGACGTTGGGCCCGGCTCC
Organism: Myxozyma melibiosi; assembly: GCF_037950935.1. Taxonomy (NCBI): domain Eukaryota; kingdom Fungi; phylum Ascomycota; class Lipomycetes; order Lipomycetales; family Lipomycetaceae; genus Myxozyma; species Myxozyma melibiosi. Next base: position 1,908,434 of record NW_027042915.1, on the reverse strand, counting down.
ACACGAAGTGAGCATTTCGGGGTTTGTAGATGTGCGCCGCACAAGTGAGAAGCGGCGGACTCGACCACGTGCTGGGGCGGAGGGGTTTGTGCAGATGTGCTCTAAGTGTGCAAAGTGGTGTTGTGGTGTAAGTGTCCAAGCACAGCGAGAGTTGTGTCTCAACTACGACCAGATCTACTTGAAGCAGTGACGACGACGACGACGACGACGACGACGATACAAAGAGAAGAAGAAGAAGAAGAGAAGCCACGCAAGCAGAGCGGGAGAGGGTGGAGAGAAGAGCAGTGACGTAAACACATCCTCTATCAGCTTATCATCACCGCTTCTTCTACTACTTCTACTACACATCAACACAACATCACCAAGCCTACGCGTTCTGGTTACGCGTACAGGAACAGCAACAGCAGCAGACCAGAACAGCCAGGCACAACTCTCATTAACTCAGTCAGCGAACAGGAATAGAACAGCAACTAATAGTCATCTCTTCTACTTCACCACTATCAAGGTCCTTCTTCTACTTCTCTTCTTCCTACTCTCCTCCTCCTCCTCCTCATCTCTTGTTGATGTTCAAAGTGTATCTTTTACCAAAAATAAGCCGCTGCGTGGCGCGGCCCAGACATCCTTATTTACCCACAAAACTCTCTCTTATCCCCCAAATTGTTCCCAAATCTGGGTGAAAATAATCCTTCCGCTTCGGGTGGCCCAGAACGGTTGTCCGGGTAACCGTCACCTGCCTGGCTCCACTCGGCCCCTTCGTCCTATTTCGCCCTTCTCCGCCACTGAAAACGCTCACTCTTCTCTTCTCTATCACCACTTTGTTGTCCTCTTCTTCTCCTCATCCTCTCCTCATCCCGCACCATGAGTTCAGCGCCCGGGCAGCTTCACTCGTCTAACGTAGTGGGCGTCCACTACCGCGTCGGTAAAAAGATCGGCGAGGGATCTTTTGGCGTCATTTTCGAAGGCACTAATCTCCTCAACAACCGCCAGGTCGCCATCAAATTTGTATGTCCCTGTTCTCATCATCATCATCATCATCATCATCTTCTTTTTTTTCTTCATCTTCTGTTCTTTATTCCCCCTCTTTTCTCATCACTAACACTCTCCCAGGAACCTCGCAAATCCGACGCCCCCCAGCTCCGCGACGAGTACCGCACATACAAAATCCTCGTCGGATGCGTGGGCATCCCCAACGTCTACTACTTTGGCCAGGAAGGTCTCCACAACATCCTCGTCATCGACCTCCTCGGCCCCAGTCTCGAAGACCTCTTCGACTGGTGCGGCCGCCGCTTCAGCATAAAGACCGTCGTCATGGTCGCCAAGCAAATGATCACCAGAGTGCAGACCATCCACGAAAAGAACCTCATCTACCGCGACATCAAGCCCGACAACTTCCTCATCGGCCGTCCCGGCACCAAAAACGCAAACCTCATATACGTCGTCGATTTCGGAATGGCAAAGCAGTACCGCGACCCAAAGACAAAACAGCATATCCCTTATCGCGAACGCAAAAGCTTAAGCGGCACCGCCCGCTACATGAGCATCAACACACATCTCGGCCGCGAGCAGTCCAGACGAGATGACCTCGAGGCCCTCGGCCACGTATTCATGTACTTCCTCCGCGGAGGTTTGCCATGGCAGGGACTCAAGGCCGCCACAAACAAGCAAAAGTACGAAAAGATCGGCGAGAAGAAGCAGACCACTCAGATCAAAGACCTCTGCGAGGGCTTCCCAGAGCAGTTTGAAAAGTACCTCACCTACGTCCGCAACCTCGGCTTCGAAGACACTCCCGACTACGACTACCTCCGCGACCTCTTCACCCAGGCCCTCCGCTCCGTCAACGAGGTCGAGGATGGCGAGTACGACTGGATGAAGCTCAACGGCGGCAAGGGATGGGACGTCGGCTCAAAGCATGCTGCCTCCCAGCATATGCATTACTCCAACCCGAACTATCACTCCTCCAACGACCCGCGCATGGCAAACACCACCCGCCACTCGCAGGCCCAGCTCACTGCCGCTCGCCTCAACCAGGCCCAGCCGCCTCCACCATCTCCTGTCGTTGTCCGCCACGGCAGCAAGAGCCGTCGTGGCCAGCAGTCTCCTCAACAGCAGCCTTCGCAGCAGCAGGGACAGGTCCAGAACGGCCAGCGCGCCGAGAAGAAGGGCTTCTTTGAAAAATTCGGCATCTTCTGCTGCGGTTAAACAATCGCTCTTCTCTATCAACTTTGGATTTGTTTGAATTTTTCTGTCCTCTTCCGCTCGCTCGTTCGTTTGGTCTGCCTTCCTTTTCGCTCCTGCTCCTATGCCGGGCTCACTTGCATTTGCCACGTTTGAAGATTTCCCTTTCTACCCTGGTCTTCACTCATGCTGCGTGCTTCTTCCTCCCTGCGTTTAGTTTAATAATAGTTTGCTTTCAAGTGGTGGTATAGCGCATATGTTTTTACTTTTTTTTTTTCCTCTTCGTTCCTGCTGTGATATGTTTAGGTCGATGTGGCATGGGTTTCTTTTTTCCTCTCTATTTTGTTGTCTTTTTGTTCTTTGTTTGTAGTATTACCTAGAATATTGTACAAGGTCCTCTTTGCTTTCGCAGCCTTTTCCTGTTCTTCTTCTTCTTCCTTTCGTCTTGTTGGAAAAAGTCTCTAGACATCATAGAGCTTCTCCATCCTTTTAATTTTCTTATCTATCAAGACATTCATTGTTATGACTGCTTTTTGAAAACACAACTGGCTTTCAAAAATTTGGTTCTTTTATAGATGTTGCAACGTTTCGATGTTACTCTAAATGAATGCATACATATATACTCATCATCATACGTAGTTACTGCTGAGAAGTAAGTTATTAGAAAAAGCGGAAACGCCAGATGCATGATGCTCAACACAACTAGACTTTTACTGTACATTCGAAAACCAGATTCTCCACAAAGATAAGAAAGAGCACACATCCTACAACATCCCCATCCCCATCGCCATGCTATTCTCACTCCACTCCTTCCACACCTGCTCCTCCCTCACCTTCCGCTGCCTCTCCACCTCCTCGATCCCACCCGACTTTTTCAGCTTTCCTTCCTCCACAAACTCACCCAACTCCTTCTCAAACTCGTCCACCCGACTCTTACTCTCCAGCTGCCTCACTTTCTCCGCCCGCTCAATAGCTTCAAGCCTACTCTCGTGGTTCGGATTGAGCGCCCGCACTTCCCTCAACACCGCATCCTTCCCCGACACCGCGTCGAACCCGCCCATCCCGCCCGCAAACGGCGCCGCGGACCGTTTCGAGCCCGCGCTGATCTTGATCTGCTCCTCCGTGAACTGCTGCACGAGCGAGAACGTCTCGGCCGCGCTCTCGAGGTCCTCGAGTAAGTCGCCCAGCAGATCCTCCTGCAACGTGAAAAACTGCTGCTCTTCAACTATATTATCCAGCTCTCGCTCCAGAATCTTCTTCCACAGCGGCTTCTCCTTCTTCACGTACGCTTCCAGTCGCCGCAGCTCAGTCCGCCCCTGCGCAAGATCCTTCGCGACCGCCTCCAATTGACGCGGCAGCGGCCGCACGCCCCGCAGCGCGACATCCTTCCGCAGCGCTTCAATCACGTCCTGCAGATCCTCGACCTTGGTGAGCAGACTATCAATATCAGTCGACAGAATGTTGTGGTACTGCGTCACCTGCTTGTCGCCCGTAACCACTATACTCGTCTGCTGCGTGCTCGTCGACTCCGAAATCTTGCTCTTCATCGCACTAAGCGAGCTCTCCAGCGTCTTTGTCATCCCGCCGTGGATCTGCCGCACCGCAGCAAGATCCTTGCGTAAGGATGCCAGCTCAGCTAATTGTACCTGGTTAACCGGCTTCGGCGACGCAGACTTCACCGACCTCTCCGACGTCGACGGCGTGATCGGCGGCCGTCGCGCCGTCGGCGCTGCCGTTGCACTTCCCACCTCCTTTGAAGCCGGCGTAGCAGCAGCAGCAGTAGAAGTCAACGCCGTAGCCTTCGCCATCTCCTTCTCGACAACAGTCTTGATCGACTCCTCTAGCTTTGCAGCCGACGTCTGCTGCGACTCTGTCATTTTCGCAATCAAATCTGTCTGCGCCACCATCTTCACCTGCAGCTCTGCAAATTGGGCTAGCAGGCTTGTCATTCCGTCTTCAAGCGATTTTTTGGTCTCGTCCACTGCTGCATGGTTGTCAGTAAATAGTTGAATGTTGTAAGAAATGGAAAATAGGACTCACTATCAACGTTTAGAATAATAAGCGACCCACTAGTAATATCCATGATCGTTGTCTCATCCAGATCATACTTCACCCCCGTCTCCTTATCCTGAATCGACATGGCGGGAAAATTCTCCGACCCGGGCGAGTACGAAAACCGCTCGACAAAAAGCAGTCGCAGCGCCGCAAGCGAGACGTCGTCCGCGTCCAGCCAGACCTTTTTGATTTTCCGATCGAGCTGGATGAATACCGGCACTTTCAGAATATCCGCTGTCGGGACTGCGTCGCCTGCCTCGGTGACTTCGGGGTCTTTTAATGTAACTGACTGATCGTTTTCAGATCCTTCTTCCTCTTCAGCCATAGCAGCCATCTTCGACTCCTCTCCCAACGACGCCGAAGTTCTACTCGGCGTCTTACTGCCCTCGTTCTCAGCCTGCTCCTCATCCGTTTCCTGCAACGAATACCGTTCGCTCGTCGTCACTTTTCCATTCGCGCTGCTCCGCGCCGAATTCGTAAGCAGAACCTGCCCCTCTTGTATCGTCATCGGCGTCGATACCGAGCCGTTGGTTATCGAGCTTCCTCGCGACCTGTGCGTGAACTCGGACGCTGCTGCTGCCGCGGCCGCGCCGGCGGCGGTTGGTCCACCGGGTCCGGACGCGCCCAGCTTGGCGTACTGATAAGCTGAGAACCTGCGCGACGCTCGGCGTTCTAGCGCGTCGCTTCGTTGGAGCTGTGCTCGAGGATCGTTGGACTGAGTCGGAGTCTGGTGTGAGTAGCTTGCGTACTCTGCGGGGGAAGCAGCCACGGACTCGATTATTTTCGGGACAGCGGCAGCCGCTTGCGGACTCGAAGGGTGCGGAGTCGTCGGGTTCGGGGGTAGATCTACCGGTGGGGGAAAATCAGATGACTCTGGCCTTGCGCTCGCGACAGGACTGGCGGCAGACGGCAGGAAATTGTAGGTCGCAGAGTTCCGTTTCGGACTGCCGGGGTAGATCTGCGGGCCGTGGGGAGGGGGCATCGGGTTAGACGTCGGGGTGGTAGGATCCGCGGGCCGCTGGGGGTATTGGATTGTTGCGGAGCGCGTGGGGACGGTATGATCGTTGCGAGTGGGAGATCGCGAGGTGGCGCTTCGGTGGACCATTGATCGATCGCCTGAAGGGGTTACGGGGGAAAACGTTGGCTGGGGTAGTTGCTGTACTTGCTGCTGCTGTTGTTGTTGTTGTGCCATCAGCGTACGCAAAAGTGCTTGCTTCTCCTTGAGGCCTTCTAATAGCTTGACTATAATCTGTCGGATCGCAGGGGTATAGACATCGACGGTTGCCTGTGATCGCTCCCGAGCAAGTGCCTCTTCCAGAATCGTTCGAAGCTTTCCCGGAACATCGTCAAAGTCACTGATAAAAAGAGCAAGTCAGATAAGCGGGTCAAAGAATTGTAGAGAACACGGATAATTGTAGATACCTGACATCGATCCCGATCCGAACAAAAGCGCGACTTGTGATATTGAATTCGTTTCCTAAACTGACGTACACATCAGAGACATCTTTCTCCGTGCAATCGCCAGCCGCCCACTGCTTCAGACATTCGAGCAGTTTCTTAGTCGCGACCAGAAGCTTGGTGACGGACGATTCGATAGTATTGATCTGGCAGAGAGTAGAGATTAGTTGACTGCGACACAAGCAAGAGGAGATAGCGCGGGCAGACTGACTGAATTCTGTCGCTTGTAAGCAGCCGTGTTTCGTAAACTTGACGAGGCAGATTGACTTGACGAGCCCGTCTGTGATCCGTAGGAGCTGTTGCGGTGGCTGTTTCGCGGACGAGAGGAGGAGCCAGACGCGCTCGAGGTCGCCGACATTGGCTGTGAATTTGGCGCTGGCGGGACGGACATCAGAGCAAACCAGTAAAAACTGTTGCTATATCGATGGTGATTTGATGTACTTCTGACTGAATAGAAAGAAAGAGATGGCTGGTGAGAGAATGGATGACCTCCGACCGGAGTTGGGAAGCAGGTCGGTAAAGACAGGACAACGAAGCGAGGACCCAAAAACCAAAAATAAGAAGTTGAAGATGAAAGCGTATTACTAATGGTTTACGATATTCTTCTCGACGTCGTTTCTTCACTTTTGTCTTGTGCTATTTGTTAAATCAGCCAGCTGATACTGAGATCTATTTCAGGGAGGCTAAGAAGGAATTATTGGGAGGATCATGCTGAGTGCTAATCTGCTGGGGAAGCAGACATCTTGATGTTGAGGCGCTCTTGACGGCAACAAAGAAGCTATTATCTGACATCCAGCCTCCGCCGACGAATACTCTACTCTACACCGCAACTGACATACCAAAACTGATTTATATCTGTGACAATCATGCGAGATCAGATACTGGAGCTGTTTTTGCAGTATATATTTGAGGTTGGCGATTTAATCTGATCTGCTGCTTGCTGCAACTGTTAAGAGTATCTCAGACGATGGCGAGAAGTCTGGGGCAGAGTTCTTATGAAGCATGAAAACTGTCTCTTTCAACTAATGCCAGGGTCTTGATTAGATGTCAGACAATTTTATGAAATGACTAAATCTGTTCTCAGCAACTGCAGAAAACGCTCTCAGGGCATACGAGAGAAGACGCGTGTGCTTTCAGAAGATGGAAAGAAAGCAAGTATACGACGAGTATGAATGACTTTTGCAGTCACTATACTGCTGTATGCTTGATTTCAGAGAAGATTCTGCTGACTGATACTATAAATTGAATACCTTGAATATATCATCGAGAGAGCCTGATGGATAGGCATGGATTAGATACCGCAATACCAGCTCGATCGATCTATTGATACCCTCCTCTTCTCGATACAATTGAACACGAACAGCTGGGATGTGTGCTTTTGTGTTTTTGATCTGACTTCTCAATCAACTGAACCACACATGCTTATCATGAATATCAAGGCGATGCGCTGCATACCCATATCATCAGCTTACGTACCAGAAATCTGATAAATCTGACTCTTGACTGAAACATATCCATTTAAATTCGTCATATCTGTTTATAGCATCTTTTGACGTCAGACAAGTTATGACGAGCGCCTCTTGACCGCTTCAGCGTCGCGCTTCCGTCCGAGCCGGGTCTCCCAACTACGATTTACGCGTCCCCAGTCGCGTTTCACGCGTTCTTGCTATGCCTTTTGAGCATGATTCAGTTGTGTTGAAGAATAATAATGATTGAGCTGTACGGTGTATGAAAAAATACTGTATGCCTTGTTGGAATCTCAGATACTGTCTTTGGGACAGTCGTCTGTCTGCTCAATTGATGTGTGCTGTCCGTTTGCCGTGATACCCTTTAGCCTCGGTATGGGATGGATATCTCGGCAGAGAATATTATCCAAGAATGAAATAATCACGCTGCTGTGTATTACTGTATGCTCTGATCAGCAGCTTACTTGTCTCCTTTTGTGAGAATCATTGGTATCGCGTCGAGCCGTGATGCCGACGTTTAATCAAAGTGCTGTTTTTATTCGCTGTATATAGTGAGGATAAGTATGAATAGAACGTATATTTGCTAAAGAAGGCGATTTATTATTTATCAGACCAGAACCGGTGCCAGCACAAGTATAGATCAGAAGGTCGAAAGAAATCTGGGGGAGTTATTTGTAATGCATTACGTAACACAGACTGTACGTCCACGGCTGCTCTTGTGCCGAGCAGAAAGAAAGTAAACAGAGCAAACAAGCTCGAGATCTCTCGATCAGTGCTCCACTCTTTCAATAAAACAAGATCAGCTTATACTATAAAGACGATACATATATCATCTCTATATTGATTATTAAAAGCAGAAATCAACATCATACAGACAGCAATCATTCCAGTATTGAGAAGTAAGTTTCATGGCTCTGAAGTTAGAGATGCTTCCGTGCCGCACAGCCGGAGAGCTCGAAGCTGGAGAAACGCGTCAGGAGCGGTCTCTGCTGGGTTTCGCGGGGGATGAAGAGTGTTGTGTGTTTCTGTTCTGTGATTGTTCTGTATTCTGTGTCGCTGCTATGATATCTACAAGAAAGAACAACAAGAGATCCGGATCATACGAGGGTATGCCTATGTCTACAGCTCTCAGCTACAGTGCAGCAACTACCACGCGCTCACTCTACGCGGAAGCAAGAACACGCGTGCCGAGACAGGCGCAGCGATCAACTTGGACAGCAGCTCGGTCGGTGCCGATTATCCATCCCGAGTGCCGTCCTGCCCGACCACCATCCCACCAGCTCGATATATATTCCGACGCTTCACTTCACACATTTTTCGGACTGGTTTTCGAAGTCTCTGGAAAATAGTGCGTCTACAGGATTCTGCCCGCAGACCTGCTGTTCGGTATGAAAACCTCGAGGACGAATTAACATCAGGAAGATGGCCGATGTCGACCGCAGAAGAGACATCCTTCCTCTTTGATATTCCCCACCCACACTGTAACTAACCGGCCGACGGGTTCACGTTTCGATCAAACAAGAAACCATCGAGCCATTCAGCGATCGGCATTCACTTTTCGTACGTACTTTTCGCACTGTCGCTGACCTCCACCGCACGCTTTTCACTTCCTTTCCGCCTCTGTGCCGATTATCCGGAATCCGCTCTGCCACCAGCCACACCGTGGCGTCAACAATGCACTTTGTTCCCTTACCACATGCTGCCTTGTTCTGGAGGTTAACCTGTATTCCTGCGCTGCGACAGTAATGTTGTGTCGGCATATGGTGCGTTATTTGTCTTAAAGCATCTAAACAGTTATAATCATCCGCATCTACTGTATAGGCACGCGACTGGCCACAACCAGCACCACTCCTCCTCGTCCCGCCATCGTGAGCCCTTCTTCCCTGTTCTCGTCCATCCCGAATAAAGTTCTCTCTACCGGCGCCGCACAGGAAGTTTGAAACCCAACTGTGGCTTTGCTCTCGGCCTCCTTGCTTTCGGTGCTCGTTCCTCATGAACCAATTCCACCTCACCGCGCTCGTCGGAAAATGCTTATAGGCGAACCGTCCTGCCCCAGCTCTGCTGCTGGTCGGTGCGATCGTTGGCCTGCTGTTTCTTGACTGCCCTCCTCTTTTCCCCCAGTCGTCCTCTGTCTTCTGTCGTCTTACAATCCATCAATATCATCATCATGTCCGCTTCAGACTCCTCTTCGCAAGAAAAGGCTTCCATCTCCGACTCAAAGCTGCAGGAGGAGATTGCCCGCTCCCACCAACCCTATCTCCACACCGCTGACCAAGCCATCAGCCCTGAGGATGCCGCAGAGTTCCCCGTCGCCGTCGTCGGCTCCTCTGCTGATCTCACAGAGTACATCTCCCCCAGAAGTCGGGCTTCAAGGAGGAGAACGGGTTCAAGCTCGTTACCTTCACGCCTGATGACCCGGGCAACCCCAAGAACTGGTCAAAGGCCTACAAGTGGTACTGCACCATGTTGGTCGCCTCTCTGTGTTTCGCCGTCGCCTTTGGCTCTGCCGTCGTCACTGGTGATATCGAGGGTGTAATGGAGGAGTTCAATGTCTCTGAGGAGGTCGTCATTCTCACCGTCACTCTCTTCGTTGTTGGATTTGGTATGAGCTTCTTGTTCTTTCCGCCTTTACTTCTAGAACTAATCTAACAACTTCCCAGGTATCGGACCTATGTTTTTTGCTCCTGCTTCCGAGCTGTGGGGACGACAGATTGTCTATATCACCACCCTTGGTGTTGCTGTCGTTTTCATCGTTCCCTGCGCCGTTGCTAAGAACATTGGTACTCTCCTTGTTGCTCGCTTCATCGACGGAATCGCGTTCTCTGCTCCCATGACTCTTGTCGGAGGCTCTCTTGCCGATCTCTGGAAGGCAGAGGAGCGCGGTGTTGCCATGGCTACCTTCTCTGCCGCTCCCTTCTTGGGTCCTTGCATCGGTCCTATCGTCGGTGGCTACATCGGTGATAACACCTCCTGGAGATGGATCTACTACACCATGCTCATCTTCACCGGTGTGCTCTACGCCGTCATCGTCGTCACTATCCCCGAGACGTACGCTCCTACCATTCTCAAGCGTCGCGCGGCCAAGCTCCGCAAGGAGACCGGCGACAACTCGTACGTCACCGATCTCGAGCTCAACCCCCGTCCTCTTGCCGAGATGATCAAGGTCAACCTGACGCGTCCGTTCATTCTTCTCTTCCGTGAACTGATTGTCTTCTTGCTGTCGATCTACATGTCTATTCTCTATGGATTGCTCTACATGTTCTTCTTTGCTTTCCCCGTCGTCTTTGGCGAAGGAAAGGGATGGAAGAACGGCCCCGTCGGTCTGATGTTCATCCCCATCGCCGTCGGAGTCATCATCGCCGCCTTCCTCGCCCCGTTGGTCAACCGCCACTACCTCAAGATGTGCGACAAGTACAACGGCCGTCCTCCTGCCGAAGTCCGCTTGATCCCCATGATGATCGGCTGCTGGCTCGTGCCCATCAGTCTCTTCATCTTCGCCTGGTCGAGCTACCCGACCATCTCCTGGGCGGGCCCTTGCATCGGCTCGCTCCCGCTCGGAATCGGCTTCAGTCTGCTCTACAATGCCGGCAACAACTACCTCGTCGACTCGTACGCGCACTACGCCGCCTCCGCTCTCGCGGCAAAGACCTGCATCCGTTCGTTCTGGGGTGCCGCTGTGCCTCTCTTCACGATCCAGATGTTCCACAAGATGGGTAACCAGTGGGCCGGTTCGTTCCTCGGTTTCCTCGGCCTCGCGTGCTGCGCTATTCCCTACGGATTTTACTTCTACGGCGCGCGCATCCGCTCGCGCTCAAAGTACGCGTACTCGCCCGAAGACGAGGTCGCCGAGAACGACGCGCACCCCGTCTCTGCGGAGAAGAAGGTCTAAAAAGTTCGTCCATGATATGATACTTTTTTGTTTTTCTTTTTTTCTAGCATCTCTTTTTGATTCATTGAGCTGGGTTTCCGTTGGTGTAGAGCGATTTAATATTCTGTAGTGGCTGCTTTTGCTTCTCTTCTCTTTTCATAGCAAATAATGAATAATTAATCATATGACCTAATATCGAGTGCGTAGCAGTTTATTACTGTTACATAGCCACAGTTAAATATGTGGTTATAAGCATATATATTTATGATCTAGCTTCTAGCTTTAATATGGCTATGTTACAAATGTTGGATTAGGTGCTTAGTTTATACCGCGCCAAACCCAAAGCCTAATAGTAAACGTTTCATGTAAGGAGATAAGGAGAGATCATTTTGAAACAGACAGTCCATAAGATAAGTGAGAATAAGCAGCTCATAGAGCTTCATAAAATGTTTTATAAGAAATACCATATTTGCTCCTAGCTCCTAGCTCCGAGCGATGTAGATGTAAGAGCCATTTAGCTCTGAGTGCGCCACTCGCTAGGTCTTTCCATGCCCATGACGTTGTAGAACTTGGGCGTGCACGAGTATCCCTTCCAGGCAAAGTTCTCGCGCGGGTTGCACGAGCACTTGAGTCGCGTGCGGTCTTCTCTGTTGGTCGGACAATTGGAGAACGGCACGTGCCAGTATCCGATGTCGTCAAAGTAGTGGACCTTGGCCTTTGGCAGGAAGAGGCCGGCGCCGATCGAGTGGACGGGCGCGTCACCCCATCGCTCGTAGAAGAAGCCGCCTTCTTGGTCGAGGAAGTCGAAGAACTCGCTGTACTCTTTGCCGCGCCAGAAGTCGAGGTTGCCAATCTCGAAATTACTCCAGAAGTGGCAGCGGTTGTAGGAGTATCCTTCGTCGTCGGAAAGCCAGTCCATGAGATTGTCCTTGGCCAGGTAGTCAGGGTGGGCCTTGATGAACTTGCGGACAGAGTCCCAGAGCGTGGCGATAGTCTCGCCGTACTCGTAGAGAGAGAGGGTGAAACCGTAGTCGTACTCCTTCTCCTCCATGAATTTGAAGACATCATAGTCAATGTCGCAGTGCAAGATGATATCAGGCTCCACACGCCAGTAGTACTTGTAGTCCAGCAGCAGCGGCTGGCGGTAGAAGAAACCAGACTCGAAACGGCACATGTGGCGGTACGAGACCGAGTCACCGTAGATGATCTTCTTCTCGGCCATCTCCTGCCTGGTCTTGGCGGCTTTCTCCTTATCGATCCACTCCGGGAATCCCCAGTGCTCTTTCGGGATCTTGCCGTACTTTGTCGTTCCACTGACGAGCGAGGTCGTGATCTCCTTGAAGTCCTCGTCAAAGTCGTCGTCGTTCAAAAACACCCAGTCGTAGTGGTACTTGTGGTTGAATCGATCTTCGACGTTGCGGATTGACTTGACAAGACTCCAAATGTCCTCGTTTCTCGCAAGCGTGACAAAGGTCGCGTTGGCGTGCTGGTATGTCGGGCCGACGCCGTCGTTGAACGGAGGAGGCGCGGGCGTGGTGTTTTCTTCCTTTGACTCCTCAGGATTTTGCTCGGTCTCGACCTTGGCCTCCTCTTTGTTCTCCTCAGGCTTGGTCTCTGCCTCCTCTTTCTTCTCTTCAGACTTTGCCTCTGCCTTCTCTTCGGGCTTGGACTCCTGCTTCACCTCCGTCTTCTCCTCCTTTTTGCTCTCCTCTGTCTTCTTCACATCAGCGCCCTTGTCCTCTGTATTCTTGTCCTCAATCTTCGAGACAACAACAGGGCTGGAGCCATAGTAGCCGCCTGCTTGCGAGAGCGCATTGATGTTTGCAGGGCTGGCGAGCTTGTAGACCACGACGACGAGGACGAAGACGATGATGGTCAATCGCACGACGCGGTAGGTAGGTGATCGCGGCATTGCAACGACGTGTGAATCTGTTTCTCTTCACGCGCACTCGAACAGCACTGAGCAGAGCTGAGCAGGTCTGGGGCAATGGGGAAGCAAGAGAGATGTGACGAGGAAGAGGGCTTTGAGCGAAGTGAACTGAGCCCAGGGGCTATTTTTGACTGTTTTGCACTGCGCACGCGCGTCTGCCAATCTACGCGTAGACCGCACGTGACTTGATTACTCTACGCCGGCTGCTCTGCTACTCCGCCCAGTGCTGACTATCGCGGACTCAAATCCCTGTAAACAAGCATCAGTCCGCTGTTCGCCACCCTCCGCAACTCCCCGCGAACAGCGATCGCCGCGCTCAGCTCCGGTCACACTTCCTGCAGCAGATCTGCTCTGCCCATCGGCTTCCAAGCTCAGGGCTCTGGTCACACCCTAAACACCGCACCGCTCACAGTGCCGAGGGTCGCGTACTCTTCCAACAGGGCAAGGGCTCACCACGAAAATTGACCGCCTCGAGAAGACATCGCGGTGCTCGAGGCAGACAGACAGAAATCAGGTATCTGCTTGCAAACAGACACACAGCAATGTTCCCGGTCCTGCGGCAGTTTCTCGCATTCAGAGCTCCGGCGGTTCTCTCACGGTTCGGTGCGCAGCTTTACCGCTCGCCCGCTGCGTTCGCCCCGCTCAGCAGCGCATACAGTCCCTCTCTGCTCCGGCAATTCTCATCCTCGCAGCCGGCCCACGCCACTATGCGACAAGTCATCCGCGGCGCGCGGAAGCCGAAGCGTGGAAATCGAAATATGTCTGAGTCTCCGGATCTGGACCGGTGTCCGCAGCGACGAGGCGTCATCACCCGTGTCGCGACCATGAAGCCCAAGAAGCCTAACTCTGCGCAGCGTAAGGTGGCCAGAGTGAAGCTTTCGAACGGAAAGATGGTGTACGGATACATCCCCGGTGAGGGACATAACGTGAGCACACAATCTCTGAATGAAAAATTATGAGAACGAGCTGACCATGGCGTGCTATTTAGGTCCAAGAGCATTCAGTCGTCACTGTCAGAGGTGGCCGTGTTCAGGATTTGCCCGGTGTGAAATACCATTTGGTCAGAGGTATGCTTACATTCCGAATTCAGTCATATACAATTGCTCAACATGCTAACCATGTATATCACAGGTGCTCGTGATTTGGGAGGTGTCGCCAACAGATCCAAGTCGCGGTCTAAGTACGGTGTCAAGAAGCCCGCAAAGACATAAACATTGTATATAGAACTTTTGCGACGCTAAATACATTTTCTACCTAATATACTACCTAACCTCTGTGACGAATTAATTACATATATTACAAATACTCTGCCAAGCTAGCAAACGGCTCTTTGCGAACCCCAACCGACTCTTCCCGCAGATCCAGCCATTTTACATTCTTAAACTCACTCCCCGTCGCGGCCCTTACACGGTCAACCGTAGCCTCGGCCACCAGCAAACAAATCGCATCGTACCCACCCGCTCCCGGAACAACGCCGCCAAACACGCCCGGGAGCTCGTTGCATGCATCCAACAGCTTTGTCTGCTCGACCGGTTCAATCTGCGCTCCAGAGCCGGTAGTCATTGCTCGCAAGTGGAACCGGATATCCGCCATCGAGTCCACGGCTTGAACAAGTAGGTCTCCCAACAGCGAACCTTTGCTCGCTCCCAGAGCTTTGATCCCCGCACACCCAGCGGCAGAGTCTGATATCTGATCCAGGACCCCGTTATAACCCGCCGGATCCTTCTCGGCTTCAACTTGAAGACCAATCATAGCCGAGATCAACGACTGGTTAGCCTTACCCAACGATACCCATGTAGACTCTGCCGTCGCCCCGCCTTCCTTCCGCCATCGCTGCACCATCTGGACCATCGCTGGTGTCTCCGATCCTCCCGAGACATCGCCCATCAACAACCGCATTCGGGGCGGCACAGTGCATTTTCCAGTACCGACACTCCAGTCTGAATCAATCGTGGTCCTCAGCGCATCGAGGTAGGCGCTCTCAAATCCCGCGTCGCCAGTAGTCGGCACAGCAGGGATTGCCGAGATAATCGAGGCCAGGAATCGTCGGTAGACAATTGATCCGTACACCGCGCACGCGACATCAAAACCGGACCCAACCTTTCCCTGCGCAGTGCAGTGAGCGACCTGAGCCAGATTGTGCAGAACGTCCTTGCGCTCTTCCAACGACAAGGGCTTGTCTGCAGCCTTGCTCGAGTAATACGAAAGTAGCGCCGCGGTGAGCGAAGTAGTCAGCGCCGCGGACGACCCCAGTCCTGTTTTTGGAACATCAGAAATAGCCTGCGCATGCTTGTTGAACTTGGGCACATCCTCGCTCGGCTGCGAATGATACGCGTTGTCGGACAGGATATTGACAGTCACGGACGGGATGGGAGTCGCCAGCGCTCCAGTCGCAGACAAGTAATTCAACACAGTTGTCACTGCCGCGTGTACAAATGGATTTTTGCGCGACGGCACCAGCGCAGCGACCGTCACGAACCCGGTAGAGTCCGATTTGCTCAGGGTATAGCTCCACTCGCCTTCTTGGAACTGAGGGCTGAGCACGGTCACGGTGGGTAGAGCTGGATCTAATGAGCTTGACTCTGCCGCAACCGCGTAGATCCGGGCGGACAAAGCAGTCACAAACGATGAGTTCTCGGGATACAGAACAAGATAGCCACCGGCGAAAAGAGCCTTCCCCGGGGCAGAGAAACAATGCTTCTCCGGCTCTGATAAGGTCATTCTGCTGGTATGAGCGTGTCAGTTCCCTCTGCAGCGACTTTCAGGGTAGTCAATTTCAGGACAAATGACTAAAGAGCTGCAGCACTAGCTCATGTACTCACATTACCTCGCTATACTCGATTGCTTCTATCCTTCTCGACACCGAGAACAGAAAGAATCACGACTGAAATGAAGCAGGTTCTTCCTATTTGGCTATCAGAACAGGCTCGAGAGCTCTGTATTGTGGAGCAAATAGAACAGATACTATAATACTAAACAGCGGTACGTAGCGACCCAGAACAACACGAGCAGCATAGATGGGGATAGGGTAAACGCGCCGCAAGGCAGAGGCGCTCATTGAAGGAATCTGTGTCCACCCCGAGTCTCTTGGGACCATTGCCATCCGCCAGCTCTCTTCCAGCCTTGTTCTCCACGATCTGCCTGTCGAGTGTGATCTATACAGCGATCAGATAGCGTGCTTGCTGTTGCTTCTTTATCTAGCTGATCTTACCGAGAGATCGATAGTCATTCGCGATGTCGTCGTCGTATGCGGGTCGTGTTCTAGAGCCAATTAGCTTCTCCAACCCCTCTAATAAGCAGCGTATGTATTTCGTCTTGTTCTCTGTTCCTTGGTATCAGATCCGGCGGGCTTACTTTGTTCTATCTAGGTATCGCTTACTTTTACGATTGTGAGTATCTACCTGCGCTCAGCTGCGACAGCGCCTCTCAGTACTATCTGCGGGGGGAGACGGCCTATCACCCATTCCCGCCATCTGCTGCTGCGCATCTTTCATCTACCTATCCATCTTCCGGAGCTAACTCAAATGACTGTATTTAGCTGATGTTGGAAATTATGCCTACGGTGCGGGTCATCCGATGAAGCCTCATAGAATAAGAATGGCGCACAGTTTAGTGATGAACTACGGCCTCTACAAGAAGATGGAGATCTACGTAAGTCTTTCTCTCTCCCATTCTCATCTTGTTCGTCCATCTCTGACTCGACTTTACTTTCTCTAGCGTGCGAAGCCGGCGACCAAGCAGGAAATGTGCCAGTTCCACACTGACGAATACGTTGATTTCTTGTCTCGAGTCACTCCAGATAACATGGAGCTGTTCGCCAAGGAGCAAGTGAAGTTCAACGTGGGCGACGACTGTCCGGTTTTTGATGGTCTATTTGAGTTTTGCAGTATCAGTGGAGGTGGTAGTATGGGTAAGTTGGCTCAATGCTCTTAATCACTCGTTCCTTACAAGACTGCAGAGTACTGACAGACAACAACAGAGGGCGCTGCACGCCTGAATCGGGGAAAATGCGACATTGCAATTAACTGGGCGGGCGGTCTTCATCACGCAAAGAAGAGCGAGGCCAGTGGATTTTGCTATGTAAACGGTGAGTGCGTCCTGGCAACTTCTTACTACGAGCAGGTCTAACGTTCTTGCAGATATTGTTCTTGGAATTCTCGAGCTTCTCAGATATCACCCGCGAGTCCTTTACGTTGATATTGATGTCCACCATGGAGATGGTGTCGAGGAGGCGTTCTATACGACCGATCGTGTCATGACTTGCAGTTTCCACAAATATGGCGAGTACTTCCCAGGCACGGGAGAGCTCCGCGACACTGGTATCGGCAAGGGCAAAAACTATGCAGTCAACTTCCCTCTGCGGGACGGAATAGACGACGTTACCTACAAGTCAGTGTTTGTGCCGACCATAACCGCGATTATGGAATGGTACAGACCGTCTGCTGTCGTTCTTCAGTGCGGTGGCGATTCGCTTTCCGGAGATCGACTCGGATGCTTCAACCTGAGTATGAAGGGTCATGCAAACTGTGTGAACTTCATCAAGAGCTTTGGATTGCCTACTCTGGTTGTTGGCGGTGGTGGCTACACCATGCGCAACGTTGCTCGTACATGGACTTTTGAGACCGGATTGCTGGTCGGTCAAGAAGTTGGACCCGGTAAGTACTTTCGACGATCTGACAGTATTTTATATAGGCCTATTGTTAATGCATATTTATCTATAGAAATTCCATACAACGACTACTACGAGTACTATGGACCTGACTATCAACTTGAAGTCCGCCCATCAAATATGCAGAACGCCAACAGCGACGAGTACCTCGACCGAATTCTGCAAACCGTGCTCGAGAACCTGTCCCGTACGAAGTTCGCCCCAAGTGTGCAGATGACCGACGTTCCCAGGGACGCTCCGGAAGAAGAGCCAGAGGAAGATACCGAGGAAGCCAAGGAGGCGAGAGGTGGAACCCAAGACGCCTGGGACGCGCACATCCAGAAGGATGGTGAGCTCAGCGACAGCGAGGATGAAGGAGAAGGCGGTCGACGAGATATCCGTAACTACAAGGATGGCGGCGACGATATGATGGACTTGGACGACGACGATGACGACGTCGAGAAGAAGCCAGAGACGGCGGCAGCTACTGCTTCGTAGAGGAGGGGAAAGATATTGGGTTTATTTGTTGATTTGAGGATCATGTAGTCATACGTCTGACTTGTATTTTGTATGTTTATGTTTAATTTGATTAGTTGTTACTCTGATATTTGTGTTTCTGTAGTGTTGATAGTTGTCTTCGTGCTTGCTGTGGGTATACATTATTAAGCAACTGACAATGATTATCTAATACCAATTCAGGGGGAAACTTTACTGAGCAGAACATCAAACCCTACATTTCAAATTAGGGTTACAAAAGCAGTCACAGTCACCGCGGGCAGGTCGGGCGGCGGTTGCTCCCAGCGCACAACCGGTCGAGCCTGGAGGTCGAGTTGAGCAAAGCCCAATCTTGACATTTTGACCTTACAGAATCAACATCCTAAATCAAAATGTCTGGTAAGTAGCAACTGCGCATCATGATCTGTTTCAAGCAGAGATATAGAGATATATCCTGCTTCTTCTGTTTATTGTTTCAATGTCTAACGGTTAAATAAAGGAGCCGCTGGTCAAAAGTACAGAGTCTCGGTATGTTCACCTCGCGACAAGTTATCGATTTTCAAGTCCTCCTCCACCCGAGCCCTATATTCCTACGACAGTCACGAGCGGTACAGGAGAATCGGTTTTGACATCGACCGAAGAGAGCCTGGAAGAGATGCTGCGTGGGATGACTGGGACGGGAACATCGAAGGAACGAAGGAACCAGAGGTCATGAAGCTAACCTCGAATCATGTTATAGCTCGGTCTGCCCGTCGGAGCGATTCTTAACTGCGCCGATAACTCGGGTGCGCGAAACCTCTACATCATCTCCGTCAAGGGAGTCGGTGCCCGATTGAACCGTCTTCCCGCCGGTGGTGTCGGTGACATGGTTATGGTGAGATCCCATTGAAGAACGAGAAGTGCGACAAGTTAAAGGAGAAAGCGGAATCTAACCTGTGTTTGCTTTGTATAGGCCACCGTCAAGAAGGGAAAGCCTGAGCTCCGTAAGAAGGTCATGCCTGCCGTCATCATCCGTCAGTCCAAGCCCTGGAGAAGAAAAGATGGTGTCTACCTTTACTTCGAGGACAACGCTGGTATGTATCTTTTTGCTATACTATCAACTACAAGTTTTATATACTAATCAATACTCTTTAGGTGTCATTGTCAACCCCAAGGGTGAGATGAAGGGATCTGCCATCACTGGTCCCGTCGGAAAGGAGTGCGCTGATTTGTGGCCCCGTATTGCCAGCAACTCTGGTGTCGTCGTGTAAAATATTGTAATGTCATGTTTTGCTGGGTTGGTGCATCTACACTTTCAAAAAAATAAAATTTCCTGAAATAATCATACAATATCCCTGTCACGTAGTCGACAGTAAAGTCGTTGCATATCGACTATAATTACAACTTACTATGGACAAACATTGTCGTCAACCCTTTCCATTATTCCCTTTAGTCTAAAATGTCCCTCATTTACTTTCCCTGCGCTCCTTTCTCCACTCTACAAAATCAGGATGCAGAAAACTAGCCTGGCCGGGAGCTTTCATGAGCAGCAGATAATCCGACCGTGCAATATACCGCAACTTCCAGACCTCTCCATTTTCCTCTGCCGGAATCGAGGTCTTGATCCACTGCAGACACGCCGCCAGGAACGCGATAGCCTCGTTGCCGTCCCACGAGTTGCGCGGATGATAAAACTTGCTCTTTTTGATCATGGCCGGGATCTTTTGCACCTCAAACTCTTCGAATGTTTGGAGATACCCTTCTCTAGTCCGGAACCCGACGATCGCCTTTGGCACGCCGAGCAGGAACGACTGCGCCCACACTCGCAGTAATTTTTTCTCGAAATTCCGCGCCCCGGTGTCGTGGTTGATCACCTGGTTGGTCTTGAGCTCGACGTAGTGATCTAGCGGATTATCAAAGAGCTCCGCGTCATTGTCCGGGTTATCGCGCTGCTCGTCGGGCTTGTAATCTTTCGCGCAGTCGACTTCTCCTCCGACGATCATGCGCACGCTGCCCAGGCCTGATTTGATGATCGAGCAGTATTGGACGTTGTTGTTGACTGGCTTGTGAGTTCGCTTTTCGATCTCATCTCTGGTGCATTCGCCCCATGGCTTTGGGATCGTGGCGATCTGTTCGAATTTGTAGCCTGCGATCGAAGAGTTAGTTTCCTAAAATACTGGAATATAAAATAGAGCTAGAGCATACCCCAATAAGACATCAGCTGTCTTCGATCGTCTTCAGGCTCATCATGACTGCTCTTGTACTCCTTGCTCTCTTCAATGAAGATTTGTCCCTAAGACAATAATTAGCATCAGCACGATACTCAGCACTACACCACATTTGCAGCTTACGTCGAAATATGTGATATTCATCTCAAACGTCGAGTCGCCATCCTTCTCGAATGGTAAGCACATCAGCTTCGTCAACATGCCTCTCCAGGTCACTATATCTCCCGCCGTCTTCCGCCCGCCGTGCTCTTTTTCGTACTTGGTCAGAGCAACCAGCAGACCGTCCAGGTGCTCGTCAACTCCGGCATCGCGCTGAATAAACCGATCATACCCTTCAGAAAGGTTATACCCGTTCTGCGTCGCCAGATCCTCTTTCAACAGATACAAATACCCCAACGACGAATCGTCATGACGAAGCGCCCTCTGCTCGTCATATGAAAAACAGGTAAACTCCCGAGGCTGTCTCATCGCCGCCCCACGTATCCGCGCCCGCTCAATCGGCAGATTCAAAACATTTGGATCATTCAGCTCCGGCGGCGGTCCAGCTGGCTGCGGTGCCGGGCGGCGCTCAAACGGGTTATTCTTCGGAAACGGATTGTTGCCAGACGGCCGCGCAGTCGACCAGCTCACGTTCGGCCGGCGATAGGTCATCGCTTCTCTGTCTTTATCGTCTGGTTTGGGCTCTCTGCGAAAGCGTATAGAGAAGTATTAGACCGTCTGTGTTTTTGCCTTGTGCACATTTCTCCCATCTTGACACGTGACCTAGACCAGCACCCCCTGAATATGGGGATTATCAGGACTAAGATGAAGATGATTCTGCGGCAATTGATTGTTCTGGTGAGATTGCGTTGTATATTATCTGATTACAATATAAGATAAAGGTGATGAAGTAGTAGAAAACGAGTTATATGTACCAAGCTGTCGTATGCGTCACTAAATGAAAATCAAACAATAAATCACAATTCAAACGTCAAGAAATTCGTATCAATCATCAACAGACATTATCTATGTATATATATAAATGCTAAACGTGTGTATATTACAAATTCATGGAAGAGAACTTCCCATTCGGATTGCAGAGCTGCGAGCATGCGAGCCTGATCCGGCGACTGGAAGACGCGTATGCGGTCGCGCTGGAGGACGACAGGTGGCGGTCAGAGGTCGCGCCGGGGAGGGAGACGAAGGTCTCGACTGACCATTCGTACCAGACCTTGCGGTTATCTGTCTTTCGCCAGATTGAGATTTCTATCTCAGAGTTGTCGGGGACGTATAATGGCTCCTGTGAGTAGGTTAATAAAGTTATTCTGTCTGATATATGAGACATATCAGCAGATTCTTACCGGAAGAGGGAACCATATAGGAAACCAAGACACCATATCCTTTGATTTCTTGTTTATGGTGTCAGGGCGTGTAGAAATCTCGACGTCGTTGTACAGGACCGATTCGAAGTATCCAGCAAACCCATGCATGACGCCTCTGTTCTCGCACAAGAAACGACCTTTAGAGTATCGCGCGTTGTGCTCATTTGATGTCCCAACACGATTTCCCCCACTGATACTGGTAGCCTGAAGGGAAGTATCAACCTCATACAGAGTAGCTGGCTTTGACTTTGTGGTCGTGGCGTGGCTGAATTCCCAGGCCTGATGGATGCTGGAGGACAGGAGATCGACGGCCTGGAGCAGGACGACGTAAGGCGTATGCGCGGCTTCATCTTTGTTTTGCGCT
Source organism: Myxozyma melibiosi (assembly GCF_037950935.1). Taxonomy (NCBI): domain Eukaryota; kingdom Fungi; phylum Ascomycota; class Lipomycetes; order Lipomycetales; family Lipomycetaceae; genus Myxozyma; species Myxozyma melibiosi. The sequence goes on along the minus strand of NW_027042915.1, from coordinate 1,886,407 downwards.
TTGATTGTCGCGTAGAGTTTGGGTGACATAGCCGGCGTCAGATGAGCGGTATAAGATTGAGGAATCATGATCCCCGAAGCTATACATATGCACACACATCAGTACAAGAATCAATATCATTAAAAAAACAAGGTGTTGCTTACGCTTCAGCACCCCTTTGACGCCATCAAGGCATTCAGGCGACAGCTCGTTATCGCCGAAACTTCCTAAGAGCTCGCTGATCAAAATATCAGCTCCGTGCGCAGGCCTCCATGAGCGTATATCGCCAAACACAACCTCGACGCTGTCACCCCACTCTAGCTCCTTTCGCTTCTGCAGACTATATGATTGTTAGCATTCAATGAAGCTGTACAGAAATAATAGTGTCCTTACTAGACGTATGCGCTTGGATTTTTTTCCACCGCAAAAGTGTTGATGGACACGCCCGCCGACTTTGCGGCCTTCAACGCCCTGGCGACAAGCGGCCCTCTTCCGGCACCAAGCACAGCGACAGTCAAAGGACTCGAGTCTTTACTCTTGAGTAGCGCTTGGTATATGGCCTTTTCATACTGATCGTACTTGACGGGGTCCTTCTCGAATACTTCATACGTTTTGCTCTCCAGATCGTCAGAGAGCGGCTGGAGAGGGTTCTGGAGGTAGTCTTCGTAGCTTGCGCCAAATTTCTCGATAGCAGTAGGCGGCGGCAGCGTAGTATGCAAATGCCGGACGTATATCAGATACGCAGACTCGTCATCTTTTGAAGACGGCTTGCGATTGATCCGCACCTGCGTGGACTCACGAATATCCTGGAGGATAGTGTACGGTCGCAGTTTGAGAAACTTAAACATAAAGTACTGATGGGCTTTTGACAGTACAGGGTATCCCTTGGAATTATGCAGGAAAACTTTTCCGGATATAAACAGAATGGTGACGGGCTCGGCAAACCAGCGAGAAAGCACAGCTTGCGTCGGCAAGCGCGGAGGAACCTGCAAGCCGACCGAGAGTCGGGACGGATAGTCGCACATTGTCCTGATTGAGTTCCAGATATCCCAGATCGACATTTGATCGTTGAGTACAGACGAGGCCTGATCGTCTTCCACGTATTCAGCCATTGCGAGATGCAGAACGATGTTTGTGAAAGGAGCAGCCTGCAGTGCAGAGCTCAAAGCCTCGGCATAGCGTGAGACGTTATTCCTGCGCTTTGGACCAGGAACGACGACGTATGCTATGCCGCAGAAGGCAGCATAGGCAAGTTCGTGTTTCAAGATCTGTGCGGAGAGATTTGCGACACGCTCGTCGTTGGAGTCGAGCTCGATCCACTTGGACGCAAGAGCAAAGACGTGCGGGGTGTAGGGCGAGTCCGGGGGAAGGTTTACTTCCGATAAAGTTGGAGGAGCGATGATCGGGTACGGCTGAGCGGTTGATGGCGGAGGCGAGGCCAGGCTAGTGACTCGGGCTCTGAACGAAGGGTTTGTGACGGGAAGGGCGAGGACATCGTAGCCGTCCGCGACAGCGGTGAGGATGTCGTCTGAGGAGAACGACGACTCGAGAACAGACTGCTCGGGCTGGATACCGACATAGTAGAGCGCTGAAGGGTCGGCAGAGACTGAAGCCGAGTTGGGCATCTTTGAACGAGATAAGCAGCCGACCTTTGTCGCTGACGAGTAAACAGCAAACTTGCTCTCCTCGGAAAGCAGCAGAACGGCCTCTTTTAACAGCAACAAGCAGATCAGACCTGGACCTGAGACCGGGGCTGATTACAAGTCTGCAGCATGCGCCGAGTGCATACAAACGAGGATTAGGGCAGCACGCGAAACAAACGCGTGCAGGTAAATACGCGACCTGCCCTAACCACGCGCTGCTTTGCTCTTCCCAGCCTCCTCTGCTCTGTCTCTGCTTCATGCACGTTGCTTCCGGTATCCTGCACCGCTGCCGGCTGTCCTTCATGGTGTCACTATGGTCGACTAGTCTGACATTGAATATCCGCTTGTCCACCCTCATTTTGCATCAGGACCGCGAGCCCGAAAGGGCTCAGCACGCGTGCCGGTCTGAGGTCTCTGCCTCCTCGACCATCGCAGAGCTCAGACAAGCAGCTTCCTGTGTCTTTGGCGCGGCGTACGGTTTCACCTTCGAGGGACGCTGGTCTTTATCGGGCGAAACTGTGCGATAAGTTGCGGCCGTGTGTGGTTCTGCTGTACACAAACCCTACACAGAAATTCATGGATCGGGGGTTTGCGTTTTGGTTGCTCTGATATGGGCTTTGGACAGTGACAGTTCACCTATATATCTCCAAGTCTAGTCTGAGACGGCTAATGCGCTGGTGGGAAATGGTTGCCATTGATACTGCGTGGTAGATGCTTGGTTTACCGGAGAGTCTTGCGTCGTCTTTGTGCACAGTCTTTATTGGGATGATTTAGTACTGAGGGACCGTACTGGATTTGTACCATGATTGTGGGTTTGCTCAGTATGGTCAAATGCGGAAGGATAAAACCATGGCCTGATGTCTTTTGTATTCGATCTAAGGCGGCTTTGGACTCTGTGACTATCTCTTCTATATGCCAGGAAGGCAAGCACATGCCCGGTAGTGTTCATTCACTACCTTCGTGCCCTTCACCGTGAACAAAGGATGTTCTGCTGGCCTGCGCACCTGTCCAGATACAAAGTTGCCGAGGACCACTACTATATACGACTCCCATGCTTGTTCCTGATGTCCTTCTGCCAGTTTGACTATATCTGATAGCATACAAAGTTTCGGCTCCGCCGTTCGCGGACTCCAACCGGGACTCCCTGTCTATTTACCCCTGACCAAATATATCAGAGTGCTGTGATTCCCTCACAGCAGTGCAAGCTTTGCCAAATCATCACGCAAAACGAGCGTGCTGCGCTCACCTCCATTAGCATCTCGCGATTCAACGCTAGACCTCTAGCGTTGTAGCGAGAGCATCCAAATCTAAAACATAAAGTGCAACCTGGAAATCAGAGTTTCTTGACCGCTTTATCTCTGAATAACTTCAAAAAGCTGTCGCTGGTGGACTGCGGTTGCTAGCAGGGACATCGGCTCGGTGCATAGGATACCCGGCAGGTATCTCCAAGCTCTGTCTAGCCCTCCGTCACGGAGGGGCGCTCAGTCTCTGGTTCCTGATGTGACCTTGGACGTATGAAAAGCTCTCTGACACAAGAATTTCCAAGCTCTGCTAGGGAGTCGCTGGGGTTCGAGTTGCTAATGCAACTTGTTCAAAGCCAATTTCAATGTAGGCTTGTCCTTGATTCCTGGTGCCATCTTGGTCTATGATTGGGTCGGGGGTTGCCTTTGTGCATCTAATGAATCATGAACTGTGATGACAGCTTGATAAATTTTTTGAGTCCGTGGACCATGTTCACACCACCCTTTGTGTTATTCTGTGAGCACTAGCTTGCAGGGTAATTTTCTGAATGACCGCTGACTGTTGATAGACACTTCTCAGGTGCGGCATCAAGTTCGCAATTCTGAGCCCACCTCAAAATGCGCAACAGACCCGTTCGTGTTTTCATCAGTTATAGTCTGCAGCAATGGTTTCGCATACCTTCCTCTTTGGCGCAGAAAGTTCATATAAGTACTCTCGCGGTCTTTTTCATAAGTAATATCCTCCCCTAATGTAAGTGGTGGATAAAATGCTTCTAGCTTAGGCGTTCCAACATTCACAGTAGCAAGAAAATGGCGTGTGCTGGGCCGATGGACTGCTGGAGTTTCTGCGTCAGAGTGGGGAACGTGCTCAGACTCGTCACTCGGCGGATTGTTTAGAACACTCCCAAGACGCATCACCGATACCAAGCTCTCGTGGGTGATCTGGTCCAGACGCTCAGCTTCCACGATTTCAAGGAGACGTAGATCTCTGAGATGCAGTTTCTCCGAGCTTTCATCAGCGGCGAAGATCTCGTTCAGATTGTCCAAAGACCGGCAGTACAGCAGTCTGATAGTCTGTAGCGAGTTCCATAACGAGACAGGGAGATGCAGGCGGTTGGCAGCAACCCGTTTCACAGCTGTTTCGGTACATGAGCAGGCGGAGAGATTCACGAATGACTCACTTTGCGACTTGATGGCAGTTAATAAGTCTGATATCGGTCCTATATAGTGGAAACCGTTAGTGAGAAAGTATTATAGCACATTTTGTACAAAGAGTATCTACCTTTGCATGAATCGAGAGAGACAGTTGTGATATTGGGAAGGCATGTGGAAAGCAATTGGACGGTCTCAGGTCCAAAGATGCAATGCGAGAGTATCAGCGTCGTCACCGATGGGGAGATAAACGTCAGGTCCTCATCTGAAATTCGAAGTTGACCCAGGGAGAGAGTCCTCAAGTGCAGGCGCTTTATTTTTTTAAACCCGCTGACGAAATGCATAAAAGAAGAGGTCAAGACCTCGGCGCCTAATTCCAGACATTCCACTGAAGGCGCCTCGAAGTTTCGTGGTAGGATTGGAAATATGACTTGGTATCCAAAAGGGGCCTTAAACTCGACCTGAAGTGTGCTCAGGTTCTTGCAGAGGGGGATTGCGGCACCGATGGCTGAGGCAACCATATTTGATTCTTCAGCAAGACTGCATTGTAGACTGAGTTCGATATAGCGGGTATATCCCTGAATCGCTTGGTTCTGTTGGAGAAGCTTCGCGAGCCTATACAGCCTCTTGATCTGCGATATACGAAGAGTATCGAATAGTTTTGGTTGGATCTAGTCGATATAGTCAGAAATGGATCCAAACGAGATAAATGCGCATGATGGTACCTACAATCTGGCGAAATTGCTCACTGACAAGCGCTAAAGGGCGGAATCTTGCCTTGTTAAACGCGAAAGGCTGGTACTCGCATACGTAGTCCAGGATTTTCTGCAAGAGTTCATTTGGAAGCGATAATAGATAGCAAGGCTGCTGCTGAACTGTCGAGGCCGAAGCGGCGCTACTGCGTTTCCGCTGTAAAGCACTCAGCGGTACATCAGAATCCGAGTCATCTAATACGATAGTCGTCTTAGCAGCCGATGATCTTGTTGAGGTCCTAATCTCCTCCCCATCGGAATCGGAGGCGCCATAGTCCTTATAGTCCTTATCGTCCTCGTCGTCGCCTGAGGCTGTCTGGGTTGATATGCCGATCCGCCGTACCTTATAAGCGGTCCTCCTTCGCTTCGGCTTTTTCTTTGTTGCCACACGGCTCTTTTGTTTCGGAGGCATGGTGTACTGTACCAGATATCGGCGACTGAGGGTGCATACGAATGTAAATAAGACAACCTGATTCCCAATTTTATTCGAAGCGATGAGGATTTTCAGGGGACCCCGCCGCACACGCGCTTTCGTCATCACACAACTCGAACCCCATTTTTATACCGCCCGGCCTGCTTCGAAATCGTCCTGCAACATGAGCCTCTCTCTGTCCGGACTCTCAAACAAAGACTGGTAGGTGTCCTTCGCGAGGTTTTGACAAGTGCTTCTGCTTATCTTTGCTTCTCAGTAGTTTGCGCAAGACGAGATGTCGGGCGTTCCCGATCTTACGTTCTACCACGACCTGCAGCGTCCCCGCGACGGTCCTGCGGGGAACAAAGGAAGCAAGGCGCATGCTAAACCAACTACCTTAGCCGACCGCACCACAGCGAAAAAGGACGCCAAAGAGAAAAAATCTATCAGAAAGGCACGACCGAAAAGCTCTTCGAAGACTTCTTCGCCCGGATCGCGAGTCAAATCGCCGACAAGAGGCGGATCATCGTCTGATCTCGACGCCAGCAACCAGAGCGCTACGGCAGTCCCGAATCCCGACTATGTGCAGGACAATGCTTCCAGGGCTATTTCTGCTGACAGAACGTCTAACATCATGCCAAATGAGGATATGAAACCCATCGACTGCGTCAAATCTGAAGAAGGCAGACACGGCAATTTCGGTCTGGCTGCAATCAGTCGTTTACTTGTACCAGAGCATTCTAGAGTTGTTCGACAAACCCTTCCTCGAATGTATCCCATGAGCAATACGCTTCAACTTCCGGTTTACAAACGCAGCAGAATCCCAGTACCATCAGACGCGTATGCAAGAGCGTCTCCATCGTCGACAGAAAGAGTATCTGAGCCGTCCTTCGAGCTGTGCTTTCTGCGCCGCCATACTGTCCATTTGCTACAGCAAACGAGCGACAAAGAATCTGAGAAGAAGATCAATAACTTTGATGTTTTCAGAAAGTTACAGCAGGACAGGACGGGATCAAAAGATATGTCAAGTTCGGAAGAAGCGTCAGATGCAGACGTGTCATCAGAGTCAACGATCCAAGCCGACGAGCTCTCCTTTGTCTCTATCCCCAAAGATCGACTTCTTCGACCGCAAGACGATGTATCCGACTCCTACTCAAAAATAATGCTCTCGCCCGAAACGCAAAATGACACTTCAGTCAAAGATGAGCTCGACAGGGACATCGAGCCTGACAACTTGGAATGTTTATTTCCAGGATGCGGGAAGCAGGAGCGTCATTATCTACGCAAATTTGTGCTTTCGGACGAGGCATTCCAGTTTCTGAAAGAAAACAACATTCATGAAGGTTATTTGTATTACCAGGAGCAGTACAGAAACCAGTTCAAGACCCCCGAGGAATTAGCTGCAGAGTCACGAGCAGCTAAAAAATCATCTGTTTCTTATTCCGTTTTGGTTAGCAATTGTCTAGTCCCACGACCTTTGACACTACAGTTAACATCTGTTTCTTTACTTATTTAGGTCCTCCTGTCGTTCTTGGTCCCCGCTCTATCAATGTTTCTTTTATTCTCTGTGTATTATATTGAGATGCGCTATGAAATTCTCTCGGGAAGCATTGCTCATTTTCCAACTGTTTAGCTGATTCATTTGAAAGCAGCTAGCTGATGCGATCGCGAGTGCAGGATAGTGGTTCTGCGTGTATATACTTTTGTTTTTTTCTGAAGTATTTGTTTTGAGATGCTTCCGAGCAGCTAGTTTTTTCACTGGTGACACCGACTGCCAGCGTCTCTGCGGGGGCCGATGAGCTCGTGCGTAGGCGGGTTCAGACCGCTGTTGATCTCCGCTGTTTGAAACGAGAATACGTTACAGCGAGAAGAGTCATTAATCCTCTCTCTCCTCAACTGACACCACCTGGACTCTTCCCCTTCAATAAATCAGTAAAAGAATTCAATTGATTCTATTTATCATCTTCCATTTGCGGATCTAGAACATATAGACTTTTTCCGTGCGGCGCACGTGGATGCGTAAGTGACTCGAGCGTAATTTGCGCTCGTCGCAGATTGCGAGGCCTCCTCAAAACGCCCCCGTCAAGTCAGTAATTAGCCATCATTGTTCGGAGCAGCGTCGGTATTGATTCCAGTCCAGCGACACGACACCAAGCACAGGTTCCTCTTTGCACTCTCGGGCATCGCGTCTCTCGAGATCAGAATCGCTGCGCTGTTGGCCGCCTCTCGTAGTGGCTGCAGCGGGACACCTTGTAGGTTCGACTGAGGACGAGCATCTATATTTGGAGGACTACTCGGTCAGTATCGTGATCGCTGCGTTGCAGAGACGGGCAAGGACTGACTTATGATCTTACAGGGGCTTTACATACTGCCATAGATGAGATGTCAGAGTCCGGCCATTCACATTCCCACTCCCAATCCCATTCCCATTCACACAGCACCCCGGCTCGCGGCCATGGACGACTGCTAGAGCGGACAGAGACGTCGACGAAGATCTCTATTGCCACATCACCGCTACTACGATCATCGTCGACCTTTGGCGGAGGTGAGAAACCAGCCTCGGGGGATGTATCGGCGATAGATATCTCGAGCCTGTCCTCTCTCTTGAGGCAGCCTGTTCTATTTGTGCAAACGCTGCTCGCGCACTCTGATACCCGGAGTATATTCCTTTTTTTGGTGCTCAACTTCACATTCATGTTGATCCAGTTTTTGTACTCGTTGCTTTCACATTCTTTGGGCCTACTATCAGATAGCATTCACATGCTGCTGGACTGCCTGGCTCTCCTGGTTGGCCTCTTGGCAAGTGTAATGTCAAAGTGGCCGCCGTCGGCGAGCTTCCCTTACGGTCTCGGGAAGGTCGAGTCTCTGTCGGGGTTTGTGAATGGAATATTGCTGGTGGGCATTTCTTTGGGAATAGTAGTCGAGGCTCTGGAGCGGATATTTAGACCGGTGGAGATAGAGAGGGTGACGGAGCTGTTGGTAGTCAGTTTTTTGGGATTGGTGGTGAACTTGGTTGGAATAATGGCGTTCAATCATGGACACGCCGGGCACGGTAAGTTCCATCGATACCGCGTCTACGGACTCATTGTTATTTGGTTGCTTGACTCTAACTTGACTTCTTTACGTTGCACAGGGCATAGCCATTCTCATTCGCATTCGCACTCTGCGGCGAACGAGCATGACCACTCGCACTCTGGAGGGCAATCAGACCGGTCTAAGCGATACTCGCTGACAGATCTGAGTGACCCTAATGTCTCTCCACCGCAGACTCCTAGCCACGCAGATGGGGAGCAAGAGGCACATAGCAGTCACAGTGACGACGAGGACTGCCAGAAAAAAGGTGGTCTACAACACAACGAGAATATGCACGGACTTTTTCTCCACATCCTTGCCGATACACTTGGCTCGGTCGGAGTGATTGTGTCGACGTTGCTTACTTCATACTTTGGATGGGCAGGGTTTGATCCGCTTGCCTCGCTCTTCATCGCAGCACTTATCTTTGGATCCGCGATCCCGCTCGTGATGTCTTCCGCGAACTCACTCCTGATCTCGTTGACGCCAGAGCAGGAGTATCATCTCCGGAACGCGCTGAACGATGTCTTGTCGATCCCGGGAGTAGTAGAATACTCCAAGCCGAGATTTTGGCCAGTCGGAGAATCAGCAGCTATGAAGGGCGGCATCCGCGGCGCGATCCACGTGCGGATAACAAACGAAGCGGACCCGGTGGTGGTGCGCCAGAAGGTAGAGGAGCGGATCTGCGGATCAATAGCAGGGGCCTCGAATCTATTTATCCAGGTCGAGCGGGCTTCGGTGGTGAACGGGCTGGCTGCTGCGCCAATGTGAAGAGGCGGAAAGAGAGTTGCACACAGGTGCATTAGTGGATGCATGTGCTTAGAGCTTTGTGTGTTTGATCTCCATAATAGAGCAATCACGTGATGTAATGTGAACAGTTGGATCAGTTCTTAGCGGTAATTTCGCGAAACACGCGAAGAACCTAAAACAGTTGAAAACCTAATCTAAGGGCGGTTCCAGATTGAAGCAGTAGTACATGTACGACACCGTCTCATGCGCCCAGTAATGCAAGACACTTAGCCGACTCTGCTGCTGCAGCCTTGCGTACGCTGGTGAGCATCCGCGTACAACCTCTAGAAAACTCTCGTCTTCTATAGGTCCTTGTTGTTGCCAAGGACTGCGACGTTTTTTTGCGTACGGTGGCTGTGACCCGTGGTAGGAAGCTGATAAACTAAGTAGTAATTAATGAGAATTCGAAACATGCACTGCCATGCAGTCCTTCCATCACTCGTTGCGCTGTCGGCGCTGACAGCGCTATTGTGATTTCCTACAGATCATGCTGCTTCCTGTGTTTCTGACTCGTCTCATTTTTGCTGTGCCGCCTTGTTGCTGTCCTGCTGTCTTGTCTCCTTCCCCGATTCCCCATTCCTTTTCTTTCCTTTCGCCTGTCTTTCGCATAGTAGTCGTCGTGATCGACGGCGCGGATCGTTTCTTTTTAGCTAAGCATGGTTACTCCGGTCCGGAAGCGCAGTGTGTGGGCCGCCATTGCGGTGGGCGTCTCTGTACTGATCCTCTTGTTCACGTTCTTTGCCTACCCAACGATGGTGACTACTCGGTGAGTTGTTCTGGTGATGTTGCTGGCTGCATTGCATGCAATTGGATAATTTTGTTCTAACAAGACCAAGCAGGTTCGGTCTGGGCGACGCCAGCAAAACTCCAGCGACGGCGACGGCCGGCGCCGAAGACCTCGTTGCGGGTAAAAGCTCAGAGGCTTCGGTGACTTTTACAGTAACAGAGACAATTGCGTCCGTTACAGAAAAAGTGACGATGAAAGAAACAGAGACGGTCTTCGTGACTGTGACCGAGGCGGCCATCGTAGAGGATATTGCCGAGACAACATCTTCGCCTGCATCCCCGTCATCTGTGGAAAGTATACCTCCACAATGCGATGATCCATTTCGACGACCTGGATGGATCCATATTCCGGCTGTTGATGGCGAGTTCCCGTACCAGCAATCTGCATAGGTGCCATACTACGACGATCTTCTTGATCGTGCTGTACCGCCTGCCGCACGATATCCAGACTATGATCTCACAGAAGCGCCAGACATGAAATTTAAGCCGGGACCAGTTGATGAGTCGCTGCTGAAGCAAGCGCCGACCGACTGGGTTGGTCATATCAGAGACTATTTGACACTACTTAAGCACCCGGACCAGCACACGCACACAGAAATCCAGGTGGCTGAGAGGAAGGTGCGGTGGTTGCAGAATAAGCGGGTGCTAATGCTCGCAGACTCGGTTGATCGCTACATGGCAGTATATATGTGCAGAGAACTGAATCTGGCAGCGAACGTGAGTATGCTCGGGCTCCATTCGACCGCACAATGCCGAATCCCACAGCTCAACTTCACGATTCTTCACTGGCATATTGCGTCAATGTACACAGCTAGGCCGGACTGGTGGTGGATGAGCCATATGGGCAATATCTCGTTCGAGGCGCGCAACGAGGAACTGTTCATGGCGAATATCTCTGCCGAGCGCGCGACGGACGTGTTTGGGATGAATGGACGCGGACCAGATCTGATTGTGTATCAAAGCATGCTGTGGGATTGGACGTCGATGACAACGAGCTACAATATGGAAATGGGAGGAGGGAAGAGCAGCGGTGAATCTGGGGATCACTCTGGCCATATGGAGCACTCGGGTCACGGAGAATCATCAGCGCCTCAGCCAAAGGCACCTAAAGCACCAGCAAAGGCCTCCTCCGGTCGGCGGAGGCTGTCGGAGAGAGACAGCGAGAGAGGCATACAAGCCAGAGGGACCGGGGAAGCATTTGCAGCGCAGCGGCCGTTCCACTGGAGCGAGCTGGATTTCTATCGTGCGCGCCAGAAGAGATTTATCGAGTACTACAGAGAGATATTTGGAGCAGACACGCCGTTCATGTTCAGAGCAGTTCTGCAGACGCGCAACGCGGCCAGCACGACGGTTCCGCTGGTGCAGCTGGACAAGATGGCCCGGTTTGTCGCGCACGCGATGGACGTCGAGGTGTTTGATTGGGGACACACGATATCCGGGTACACGCAGCCGTTCTACGACGCCTTCCGCGACGAGATCCACCCCAAGCGGGGCGCGCACACGTACATATACGGCAACATGCTGCTTTACTACCTGTTCCGAGCCAGCGGCGGCGCCGAGTTCCGCGGAAAGGTGACCAGATGGCCTGCCACGGCGGGGATGAGCCAGGCAGAGGCGTGGAACGAGTGCCACAGGTACAATATGAAGCTGCACAGTCACTGAGAGCGAAAGAGCATTAGTCAATTATTAGTCACGAATAAACAAAACATGAGTCATAGATTAGTCACGCGGAACAATGCGATTTTATTTCTGCCGGGCACAAGAGTGTGACTAAGCCGGCCACAACAGCCGCAGCCGCGTGCATGTGAAAGTCCCACACGCCCGCAGCCTGGACCGAAACGGGCGGCCTGGAAGCTGCATTCCGGCAGCAGCAGCAGCAGCAGCAGCAGAACAGCAGCAGCAGGCGCGTAGATGCACGCAGACAGCAGCGTAGCCACCGCGGTGGAGGGGCGGCGGTCGTAGAGCTGGCGGCGAGGGCAGCGGGCATCGTGACCCATTTGCACGTGCATTCGGAGTCCGCGTGTGGCCTGTTTGTCCGCGCTCGTTCGTTTTTCCTCCTCCTCCACTGCTCCGTCTTCACCAACTCCTACTCCCATGGGACCTACTCATGGCTCCCTCTCGCATAATCGTAGCCCGCCACGCTACTCGCAGGGACAGCGTCGACACTGCCTGGCGCCAGTCGTCGCCAACTCCCTATGACCCTCCTATCTCCGCAAATGGCGCGCTCGAGGCCGACGCTCTCGGCCGTGCCATCACCGCCGAAGTAGCGGCCGTCCTCGACAGCATTCGCTCGTCGCCTGCGTCCACGCCCGCCGGCCCCTTCTCTGACTCCTCCACCCTCCTCTCGTCCTCGCCGGGCCTGACGGCTGCGTCCTCGGCATCTTCTGTGTCGTCGCCACGTCTTTTACCCTCCCCCGCTTCTTTTCCCTATCCCTCTTCCACCTCATCCTCGCCCGTCCCCCCTACGCGCCCTCTCAATGTCTACATACACACGTCGCCGTTTCTGCGGTGTGCAATGACTGCCAGCCATGTCGCTGACCAGCTCACGTCATCCCTGCCTTCAGTATCAGTCAAGATACGGATAGACTCTTTCCTGGGTGAATGGCTTACACCCGACTACTTTGCCAACTCATGTCCGCCGCCAGATGATGGTCACTCTTCTCTGGCGGCCTCCTCAACATCCTGGCTTCTTTCTCATGGCGCTCAGCCTTATCTTGACCTTGCTTGGCCCTTGGACGCATTCGGTCGTTCGGGCGAGTACGGCGAACGGTGGCGCTCCATGTACGCCCGTTTTTCATCCGGGCTGTCGAACCTCATATCGAGCTACTCTGGTCCCGCAACCGCAGACTCCGTCGTCGTGCTGGTGACACACGGTGCTGGTAGCAACGCTCTTGTTGGCGCCATCTCTGGAAAGCCAATGCTGACAGATTTCGGCCTGGCCAGTCTTTCTGTCGCCGTGCCGCACAAGTGTGGTGTGGAAGTTGACTATTCGTCAAACTATGGCTATGGTGGTGAAAAACGAGACCGAGCAGGCTACGGTGTGCTGCCGCATGATGATATCGGAAAGGCTGTTGACGCAACAAATCAGATGATTGGCAAATGGGATTTAACCCGTATCGCTGACGACGCACACCTGAGCTTGCTCTCTGACGAGACGCAGCCGCGTCGCGACTCCTTTCCAAAGCCTGATCTGTCGGCGCCGAAATTTGAGCTGCGGACATCTCGAGGCTCGAAGTCATACAACTTGGACGAATACGGATTCTACGAGAATTTCGTCTGAGTCATATGCTCTTGCTTACACACAAAAACTGCGCTTGGCGAAACTACTGTTGCCAAAAAGTCGTTCTTTTCTCTGCGAATTTCTCTTCGAAAAAAAAAGGGAGTGTATCGTTTAATATCTGGTTTAATGTTGTTTTTGTTTACTTGAGATTATTTAATCTGGACATGACTTGCTTTGGGTTTCACTATTTACGCGAGCGCTTTAATGGGGTTTGCTTATGGGTTTTGTTTTATCGGGTAGTAAGGGAACATTTGTTGTTGAATCGAGTCTCAGTCAGAATCTCGATCATCCTACTTCATCGTTTTTTGCTATTTTCCATTTGTTCTGGAATCGGGTATGACTAGGGAGAATTGATTTTTCTCCCGCTTGGTGTGATCATTTAAAAAGCGAATGCGTGGGAAAATGACCTCGCATTGGGCATCATTAATGCATAATAAAACGCATTGTATACCTATTTAATCTCTTATTGTAATTGTGCAAATGCGTAGATCTCGTAGATTACACAGTGAACAGAAATACGTCACCAGGCCAACGCTCCGAGATTCCGGCGGCGTGTGCGGCGGGATACTCGGTACTGGGTCAATCGTGATTATTACTCTTTATCATTATCAATCTACTTATCTTCCTCGATCCAGTTCACACCCCAGATCGTGACTTATCGCACACGGATTAGCAGATATATGGACTCAAGGCTCTGAATTGAACAGACACAGCCATCCTGTCGTTCTTGGCTCGGTGTCTGCGATTCCGACCTTTGGCTACCCTTCTACTCTTGTGCCGATTATCCTCGTCCTCTCCATCTCTCGCGGTTTTGCGCATGAACACCCGCTTCTACAACAATCATAGAGACTTATTGAATTACCGAGTCTATATAAAGAAGTGACAATAAATCCGCACAGGCAAAGATGTCGTTCCTGAAGTGGATGACTAGTAGCTCGGTACGCACTAGACTTGGAAATTATCGGAATCGCTGACAGCTCATCTCATATCTCTTCGCCAGCCTGCTTCAAACACCTCCTCAACACCTAACGAGAAGCCAGGGATTTTATCTAGAAGATCAAGCGCAGCTCCTTCTCAGAACTCCCAGATCCCTCGCTCAGAACTCCAGCGCAATGAGAGCGTTCCCAACAGTTATCCTAATCGCGCTCCCGAAGCGCCCTATTTTCCCCGCCAACCCGCCGCTGGCAGTATCAGCAGCCGGACTAGCTCGCCTTCGGCCTCTCAGATCAAGCTAGAGTTTACAAGGTTAGACGGAAGCGACAAGTTGTTTGGAATTGAGAATGTGAGTGTATCAGGTTCAAGCGAGAGTATGAGTATTAGTTGCTAACAAGGTTATACAACTCCTTCTAGTTTGGAAATACATGGTAAGAAGACACTCTGTACTGACGCTACTATAACCTGCTAATATCTATTCTACAGCTACTGCAACTCGATTCTGCAATGCTTATTTTTCAGCAAACCATTTCGAGAGTTTGTACTAAACTACCCGTCGCATTCCTCAGTCATCCGATCTCCACGACGTACAGTCAACGGCAAGACTCCGCACCCGTTCATAGCGATTGCTGAGAAAGAAAAGAACGCGAGCGCACAAAACTTGGCCACCGCAAACGGCGGCGTGACTACACCTAGTTCGGCAAAATCCACGTTTATGGGGTCATATTTCATGTTTGGAATGTCTTCGTCTCCTAGCAGCGCGAACAGCTTCAAAGATAGCCCGGGAAGCAATAGCTCAGGCAATGGCAGTCCGGCTCCTAAACTATCTCGATCGAGCTCGTTACGACTACCTACGGACATGCTGAAAGCATCACGTAAAACGAGTACGATACCTATAGTCAAGGAGGAAGCCGGAAAGCCAGTCTCGTCTTCGCCAAACCCATTTGCGCCGTCGTCTGTTCCAAACGCAGGCTCTGGCGCAAATAGTCTGGCAGAAAACCAACAGAAACAAAACGGAAATGGGGAAGAGGAATTAACCCCGGAGCAGAAGAAGAGACAGGCGATGGTCAACGGACCGATTATCAACATGGACCATTCGTTGGCATCATCGTATGGAATGGAGGAGTCGTTATTTTCTGCGCTGAAAGATCTCTTTGAGGCCGTTGTCGAAAACAAGTCTGGTGGCGGTGTGACTTCACCCGCGAAACTTATCGAAGTATTGAAGAAGAAGAACGAGTTATTCCGGTCGACGATGCACCAGGACGCGCATGAGTTTTTCAATTTTTTACTGAACGAGGTTATTGAAACCATCACAGACTATGACAAGAAGCTCATCCAGGCGAATAAGACGGCGGTGGGAAAGAAGACTATGCAGGATTTGTTTGAGGGGATTCTGTCTAGCGAGACGAAATGCCTGACATGCGAGACCGCTAGCACACGCGATGAGCCGTTTATTGACCTCTCGATTGACATTGAAGAGAATAGATCGGTTTCGGCCTGCTTGCAACAGTTTTCTGCCTCTGAGCTTCTCTGCCAAAACAACAAGTTTCACTGTGACTCTTGTGGTGGCCTACAAGAAGCAGAACGTCGTGTGAAAATCAAGCGAGCACCAAAGATTCTTGCGCTGCATCTGAAGAGATTCAAGTTCACGGAGGACATGCAGCGGAACGTCAAGCTGCTGCATCGGGTCGTTTTCCCGTTCCACGTTAGACTATTCAACAACACTACCGACGAGATGGTCGGCGCTCAGGACGCAGACACACTTTACGAACTGTACGCCGTTATTGTGCACGTTGGCGGTGGGCCATACCACGGACACTACGTTGCGATCGTGAAGACAGACACCGCAGGATGGGTCTTGTTTGACGACGAGATGGTCGAACGAGTTGACGAGAGCTTTGTACATAATTTTTTTGGAGACAAGCCAGGAATGGCTACTGCGTATATTCTGTTTTACCAGGCTATAACAGAGGACGAGTACACGGCGTCGCGCAGTGGCTAAGGATATGTATGCAATGCTTTTCTTTTTGGGTACACAATGGTTGTGGTTTTGAGTCATAGAGGGGTCTATGTTTATAGGACTGTCCGAGGTAGGTAATGTAGGAGTTTGTTAATCAAGCAATGTCTTCAAGTAATTTCTATGAACGCAGTCTATGACGATTGCCATAAAACCGCTGATATTTCTGTAAACGGCAGTCGGTCAGGCAGATAAGCGAGTGCCCCAGATAAGCAACCCTAACCGGACTAGCGGGCGGTCAGCAGCCCTAATAATTTTATGGGGTTTGAGGCGCCCAATTAACGCTGAGAGCAAGCACATCATCCACACTCGGCAGACCCTACGCTTAATCGTCCTCGACCCTGCTTCTCCACTCATCGCTGGACCCTCCCGGACGGAAGACTGAGAATACAACGGCTTCTGCTCACAGTTTTCGCAGGCTGATGGCTCACTAGAGCCTTGACTTTACTTCACCGAGATGTTGCAGGCAGCAACAGTAGCAGGCAAGCCGCCCGCCCCTGTCAACAGTGATAGCGGCGGCAAGTCTACCCAACAACGCACGCTCTTCAGAACCCCGTCCTCCTCCTCTCCGGCGTTCTTGGACTCGCCGTACTCTATCTTTCAGGACGTCGTGCGGTCAAACGAGCTAATGGACGACTCTTCTTCCTCTGTCTCGTCAAAACGGAGCCCGTCTGGCGATCTCAGTCTTGTTGGCGACCAGGGCAACAGCATCCTCTCACCCAGCTCCAGCGCCCTCCTCACCGCCTCCGACTCCGTGCTCGAGGCGTCAATTGCCAAGTTTGGCGCCGTCAACTTTGTCAGACAGCTCGCGTCCGACATCGCAGAGCGTGACAAGACAATCTGGAAGCTGAGCAGGGAGGTCGAAGACAAAGTCCGCGTGCTTTCTGCAATGCTACGCGCCCGCTCCAACTCTGCCATAGGCATACAAACCGACATAGATTGTCGACTGCGGGATATCGACCTGGCCATTGAGCGAGAATTTGCTTCCCTGAGTGGTACCAGCCTGGAACGGACAAAGAAAGAAGACGAGGCTAATGAACCAAAGGAGCCGGAGAGCAACAAGAACGTCTCGAATTTGTCAAAGAGCTTATCACACCAGTCCTCCACTTCGAAAATATCAAACAGCTCACATACTACACCTACTATTCTTTCGCCTGCGAAAACAGAGGAGGTAGACCCGCATCAACAAGAGGAGAAACCTGTTGTCGATCATTCTCCAGCCGAACCACTTCCCGAACCGATAGAGTCTCCGCCCGCCGCCCCCAAAGTTGTCGAACAACGCCCGGCTCCGGTACAAGCTCAGGAAGTACGCAAGATGAAGTCGACTTTTCGACTTCCGTTTTTTTGGAAGGGATACGACCGCGCCTCTGACGACGAACGGGACTCAACAGCGCCGATCACCAAAAGTGTCTCCCACGACCCTTCCGCCTCTTCATCCACCTCAACGCTCAAGGTCTCGTCCAATGGCGTTCAGTCATCCTCAGCGTCGACTCGGTCTGGTATATTGCCAACCAGTCAGAAGACTAAAGGCTTTTCCACTCCTCTTTTCCCCGAAGAGAGCTCGCTACCCCCGTTAATCACGACCGACACATCTTCCAATGTTCGCAACAATGTAAATAGTTACTTGAAAGATGTCACTGAGGTTTCGATAAAGCACAGCTCTCGCAGGAAGCAGCACGTTATCGCTCCCGAGCGTGAGATTGCTATTCGCACTGGTCTGGACTCTGACAACAGCGACGACGAGGACCTAGTTCTTGTCAATGAAAAGGGAGAAGAGGAGAGACGGTCGTCGAGCTCAGACGAACTGACCGGATCCAGCGGTTCGTTCAAAAGCACAACACAGTCACCTCCATATGAAGACGAGTCGCCAAGAAACGAGATCTCGAGCTCCTTGTTTTCTGCAGCGTTCAAGCGGAAGAAAGCGAAAAACAACGCGGGCACTGCGTCTTCGTCTTCACCCGCTGCCACAAAGCCGTCAGCCTTACAGACAAAAATGGCGAACGGTATTAGGGAGCGTGTGAACTTGAAGTCTACTACGTATGAGTACGACTACGACGATGAGAAGCCTCAATCTCAACCACGAAAGTCGCGTTTTGATACCAGTTCTTTCCCTATTTATTTCCGCAGTAATAGCAGCAAGCAGACTCGTCCACGATCACGTTCTCGGGGATCCGTTAGGTCTCGCACCAGTCAAAAGAATTCTTCGGAATGGCAGCCTAGTGACCCGTCCTCACCTTCAGATGGATTGATGGCTTCGAGCCTTGTCGGTGCGTCGTCGTCAAACGCCATGAGTTCTAGTAATGATGTTTCTAGTGGAAGTGGTGATAGGGGACCCGTCGAGCTGGAGAACATCGTGCCGCAAAGCATCCAGCCTCCCACGCTTCTCCAGAGTTGGGGCGACCACTACCGATCGGAAGATACATTCTTACTCACTGACCGGTTTGGGTTCATTTACGATCGGCAACACCGTCCAGTCCTGCCTCCGAACGATGTCCACTCGACTCACGCCGGTTACCGCTTTCTAGAGAATATCGATGGAGGATTCGAGTTTTTCTTTGACAGAGACGATCCTCCAATCAGCGGCATAGATCGTCCTGAGCAAGCGCATTTACCGACCGAAAAGGCCTCGGCGTCCGATGCTCTCGTGCGGCCAGTGATAGGAGCTGGCGCCCCGGAGGATGATTCGCTCGAGTCCGTCAAAACTCTGCTGTCCCAGTTGACAGATTTGCACGACTCGCTCCAGCGTGTGCAAAAAACAAGATGGGACGACTTCTTGCGCAAGATAAATGAAACTGCTGCCGAATCATCTTCCCCAATGTCCATGGAGACCGGAGAGCTGTTTGGGTTCCACGGAAGAGTCCTGCTTTCTAATAAAATTCTGAACGGGCGTGCGCGCTACAAGGAATTCAAGGCACTGGTGCTTGGTGGTATTCCAGTCGTTTACCGTTCCAAGCTCTGGTCCGAATGCGGAGGCGCGGACAGCGTGAAGGTTCCGGGAGTTTACGAAGAACTAGTCAATCTTGAACTCCATCGCAATAAGGAAACAGAAGATGAAGCTCTGGCGCAGATCGATCTGGATCTGTACCGGACTATGCCGTCGAATGTCTTCTTTGGCGGGAAAGGACCAGGTGTTCCGAAACTGAAGAGAGTCTTGCTGGCGTTTAGTCGACGGAATCCTGATATTGGATACTGCCAAGGAAGTGAGTTCTTCTTAGATGATTGGATTACTAAACAAAGAAGACGCGCTAACGCTGAATAGTGAATATGATTGCCGGTACTCTTCTGCTGACGCATGCAACGGAGGAGGACGCATTTTGGTCGTTCGTTTCCGTCATCGAGAAGATCTTACCTGCTGGCTATTATTCCCCGCCTCTTCTCACGTCTCGGGCAGACCAGCGTGTGCTAAAGCAGTATCTGAGAGAGCTCCAGCCCAAGCTCTGGGATCATCTTGTGGAAGGCTTGGGTGTCGACATTGAAGCCATCACTTTCAACTGGTTCCTGTCTTGTTTCACCGACTGTCTTCCTGCTGAAGTTCTGTTCAGAGTGTGGGACGTCTTCATGTGCGTTGAAGGAGAGGTCTATCTCTTTAGAATCGCTTTGTCATTGTTCAGAATTTTCGGAAAACAACTCATCGGTTTGAAATCAGCTGCTGAGGTCTATTCCTTTATGAAAGACATGTCGTCTCATCCGATAAGCATCGAGGGTCTTATCAGACTCGCAGACTCTTTCCGCACTCAAGTTCGAATGGAAGATGTCGCCCGGAGACGGAAGGCAGTCATCAATCGGATGGAGAGCGAGATGAGGTTCTGAGTGCACTCACCGTCTGATTTACGCATCTATCTTTCTCATATCTTCGCTTTCTTGTTTTTCTACTTTTTATTTAATATTTGGGTAATTCATGTCGAGTACAGAGCTGGTAAGGAGTAATTGTCTATAATATGTTTTCTTTATTTTGTCAAATAAGTTATTTTGGAGGTGGGGGGTTATCTGATATCGCGGTGGTAGATCATTAGAAGGATACTGGATATCAACGAATGAAGGAGCAAAGAGTGGGTGGATGTGATTATGTTTTATGTAGCAATCAGGCGTTTTGATTTTTGTCTGGCATTAAAATATATTCAGAATTTAATAGTTATATATCTGAAGCTGTCTCCAACAAGTCACAGTACAGCATCTCTTGACATTCAAAACACGAAACCACAAATAACGCCGTAATTCATCAACAAAAGTACAAGACAGTACCGTCTATCTCAAAGGTGGTCCACCAGGATCGCGACTAGCTTTCACAGCAGCCTCAACCTCATTAACCGCCTTCAACGTCCTCAGCTTCGGAAAACCCGACAAATGCCGCGTCATTTCCGCATAAGTCTTTGCCGCGCGCACGTTCAGCCTAGACGCCTCCGCGGCGTCAGCAGCGTTCATCTGAGGCCTTGCTTGTTGATACTGCTGGTGCTGGCCATACGATGGCGTGGCTGACCGCGATCTTTCTCCACCGGGAGCAGGAGAGCTGACTCTGCTGTTTGCTACAAGCTTTGCCGCCTGCTGCTGTACCCCGCTCAGTTGTCGCACGAGGTACATGAACCAGGTGAACGCTCGGAGCAAGTTTGCGGTTGCGTGAAGTTTCGTGAGCACCCTGTAAATCGGCAGCGCGGTATGATACGGCGTCAGGACCTCGTGATCCAGACGCGAAAATGACTGCGTGACTGATCCGAGTGAGGTCTTTGCCGTCGTAAGGACTGAGTCGACGACGTTCAGTTTCTGGGCGTGTGATATTAAGGATGAGTGGTTCTCGACCGCCTATCGAAAGTGATTGAGTTAGCCTCGCTCCTATAAATTCGCTAAACATAACCCGTAAAGCATCTGATAAACACAAACCTCTTTATGTAACAGCTTCTCAACCTCCTCAAGATCAAATTGTACCCGCTGCTGCGCAGCATTCAAGTCAACGTGCGGATCCGAGGCGGTATTCGTCGCCAGCACGAGCTGGTTGCAGAACACGGTAGCGTTGAAGTCCGGAGATGTGAAGAGCTCGTAGTCAATGTACTCGTCATCCACGGCTTCCTTTTCGCCTGAGTTATCGACTGTATCGTAGTCTAGAGCCATTGCTGCTCGATTAGCGTTCTTTCGCGATCAGCGGGCTGCTTGGTGATTATCAAAGAGTTGATCGAGGAGTAGAAACGCAGACGCACACGCAGCCGAGCCGCAGCACCTCGCGCTCCTTCCATCTCTTTTGATAATCACCGGGTCTGGATATTCAGTCTCTCTCAATCTACGATTCAACTATGAATATCTTATAGCGAAGTTTATCAGATATTGATTGGTATTACAAAGTTTTGAAAATAAAATTACAACTGGCACGAAGCCAAACATAGTCACCAGCAAAGAAACAACTGCCCCCTCCCAAATCAACAAGCGACCAAACTCAACCGAGCAAAACAAGAAACCAATTTTCTCATGTTTACTATCACGCGTTGGAAGACACAACCTTGAAGCCCTCCTGAACCACTTTCTGGATCTCCTCGCTCTTGTGCGGAAGTAATGAGAGCGTAAATGTGACATCGTTCCACTGTCTGTCTGTCTCGCATCTAGGGAGTCTTGCAGCCAGCTTCTCAGCCAACTGTTTAGCGTGTCTCTCCTTCTCAATGAACGAAGTGAGAAACTTGATAATTCGTCTGAAACTGTTCTCGTCCAGATCCTGGTCTGCAGTGAGCGTACTGAAGATGTCTGTAAAAGAGTTGTAGATAGCGTTATCCTTTCTCGCAAGCTCGCCGAAGAACATCTTCGCGAGGTCTGCAATACTCTTCTCTCCGTCTTCGAGGCATTTTGCCATCTCGCCCAACTGGCCCTTGACTTTAACCTGACCAGCAAGAATCAAGAACGTCAGGGTCATCAAGCAAGTCCGCTGAACAGCTGAATCAGGATCATGCAATCTCCGATATAGGAAATCAGTGTTCTCATCAATGATATGATTAAAGCATACAGCCATATCGCCGAGGGCAATGACTATGTTGCTGCGAGTCACCGGGTCCTTTGATCTCTCCAGAATAGTCAAGAGGAGCGGCAAATGAGATTCACAGTACGCGGCAGAAACGCACATAAACTTGGCCATACATAGAGTAGACATAATCTGAAGCTGAGGGTCGTTGTACTTGAGATTGTCAGAGCAGATCTCAGTGACCATAGCGCCAAACCGTGTCAACAAGGCTCTGTTGTCGTAAAGTAGCTCCCGCTCTCTGATCTGACCCATCGCATCACTGAAATCATCCTCCGAGGTACCTGTAATCAAGTCCAACTCGTCCTTTGATGTGCTGGGAGATTGGTTATCTGTTGAGAATACAAGAAAGTTAGCACACACATGGCATACTTTAGAATTCCTTATTAACTCACCTTTCTCTGAAGCAATCTTCCTTCGTTTGAATTCATTCTCAATCATTTCCATTTGCACAAGTTGACGAACTGTAGAATTAATATTGTCAGTTCCTGCAGGTATAGCCTAAGAGAAGGATAAACAACTTACTAGCAACATGCCCAACTATGAATAGCAGCTGCGACAGAGCACACGTTGTGGACATAGGCTTCGAGGACTCGGATACCTCGTTTCCAAACACAGCTCTTGTCTTCTGTTTTATGACATTTCCACACAGCAAGTCTGGCTTCTTGGCCAAGCTGAATACAGCATTAATGGCTTGCTCAGCAAGTGGATACCACTCCTTGTTCTCTGAGTAAGCTTCTATTATGGAACAGAGCCTCTGGAAGATAGCATGATCCTCTGGTAGCTTTTGAGTCGCGGAAGCCATTCTCTGAAGCGCAACACAGGTGTATCGGGCAAGAACTAAATCTTGCTTACCGTATGTTCCCAGACCGACATGGTAAAGAGTCTCGAGCTCGCGCACAACGATACCACTATCGAAAGCAGCGAGCATGCCTAGGATAATAATGGCGCCGCGTCTCTGCGACTTGGAAATATCTCGCTGCTGCACGCCGTATACTTGCCACAGCTTTTGAATGACGAGCTGCGGCATCTGGTTGTTCTTCATCATTGTAATCAAAAGTCGTTCCAGTGAAGTAAGCTCAGCAGCAGTCGCTCCGTACGTCAAACTGATCAGGTTACGAGCGATGAATGTGCAGGTGTCGCCCTCTGAGAACTCCTCGGGGGCGGTAAAGAACAATGATCGATAACATTCAATCAAATGGTTCTGAACACCCTTTCCTTCGTCGTTGTTCGCATTCGTCCAGATCAGATGCAACATTTTCCGAATTCCGTCCTTTGCTGGCTGCAGCTTATATGCATCAGCAACAACGAAGAAATCCATAGCCTCGATAACTTCGCTCTTGTTCTTGGCAGACAGTAGCGAACAGATACTCTCACTAGCTTTATGCAGACTCTGTATGTAGGTAAGAGCTTCGGTATAGTACTGCTTGGTGAGCTTCAGCTTGTTGATTAGCTCCATAGTTTCATATTGCTCCCGAATGACAGTATCATTGCCAGCATTCTCGTCACCATTTTCGGAAAGGTTGTCTAAAAGATTTTCATCAATGCGAGAAAGGTCACCGGGATTATGTTCCACTGCGTCCTCTTCAAGAGGTGGCTGTGCGACTTTGATCTCTGCATTCACCTTGTCCAAGCGCTCTTGCCACTCCTTGATATCAAGCTGACCTCCATGCATAACACTGAATGGATGAGTTGACAGCATACGCGAGATCAGCTTGATAGCGTTACGACGAACATGGCTGGACTTGTCGTTCAGGCTCTGGATTGAAAAATCAGCAACCCGCTGTCTGCGGGGCAAGAACTTAATCTCAAGACTACACATGATGAAAAGCGTGGTTAGTAAAAGCAACAATATCATAATTAGAAGCAAGATAACCTACTCGCATAGTTTGCTGAAGACCTGCAACACCTTGGATCTGCAGTATGGGTTCACATCTAAGAATCTTTCCTCTAGGACATCAAAGAAGGTATTCATCTGAGCTTTGTGTGTCTCGGAGTCGTCCTCGAGATTAGAAAGATCGACAATTAGATTGCCGCACACTTCGATGATTGCACATCGCAATGTGTAAGACTAAGCTGGTTAGCTTTATGACTGACATCTATAGTTTGCACCGAAAAAACGCTCTTACCTCAGAATCCAAGTATTTGACCAACAGGGTCATCTTTTGGTTCACCACTCGAGGAAGAGTCTCTGAAAGTCTCACGAGGAATAGGGAAACAGACTTGGGGCCCTTCGTGTCATTGTTGGAAAACTCTCTGCTGCTGAGGTCGCGAAGAATCTCATCAGCTAGCTGTGTATGATCGTACTGCTCCGAGAGAATTTGAAGAAACTCTGCAATGGTTTCAGAAAGATGGTCATAATAGAGCAAGTTCTGTACCAGCGATGTTTGGGCGGCTGATGATATATGTTAGCACAGGCAGTATGAGTAACGGAGCATGTAATGACCTACCAAATCCATGACCATGGAACTTGATTGCCATGCACAGCGTTTTGAATACGTGCATACGGATAGGAACATTCTTGACGTTCTGTTCGTTCTCGAGAATCAAGTAAGCCGATCTCGTGAAGAGACTAATGAACAGGTCTCGCTCAGAAGTAGTCACAAAAAGCTTAGACAGTTTGATTTTCTCCACTTTGCAGATAGCATCAAACGCACTCTGGAAATATTCAACAGCAAAGCTTGAGTCGACGGAATTTGTACCATGTGTCTTGTTCTTTGATTTTGCTTTCGAAGTTCCTTGCTGAGCTTGCTCGAATGCGGTCTCGATTACTGCAATAGTCCACTGGATAAGAAAGCCGTAGATTTCAAGCAACTGCTTCTGCTGAGGGAAGCTTTCCAGCTCGTCGCTGTTGACGAGTTGATTGGCGGTGTCTGCCTGCGCTGAAAGTCCCGAGATGATCAGATCAGCCAACTTTGCCTTGCACTTGATCGATATCGAAGAGAAATTTCTAGTATGGATTAGATATATGATTGCAAGAGTCAAGAACAATAATGCCAGCTTACAGTAAAATGCATTCCAAGGTCTCGAAATAGTTACTCTGCGCGATGGCGGCAGAGTCCATCGCGAGAGCTTCGATAACGATGTCAAGGGCATCTTCCAAGTCATCTGCGACATAATCGGGCGAGATGAGCGAACTTGGCTCTGACAAGTAACTTGTCACGTACTCTGACAGATCAAAGTCGGCCATTGTTGTAGATGATGAACAGAAGGCGGTGAAGTGTCTCGACGGGAGAAGTGGAGTGCGGCGGTGGACAGAAGTTGTAAACAAAGCGCGGGAGTTGTTTATTTGTGTTGAACTCTAAATTGCGTGTTTCCCTGGCAACGCGTCGGTTTTGAGCTCGACGCGGTTGATGCCCTAACCACAGATGATTCAAGGGAGTCAAGTGTTAGATCTAAACAAACACGCAGCGTGTTCAGAGTCTGTTGTTGATTGTTTACAGGAGACTTTGCAGTAGTTTTTTCAAGAAAAGAGCAGATCTGTTTGCATTTGTATCTATTCTTGAGTTCACCGCCATACAACTCTAACTGCGATGGCTGAAGTCGCGTTTGCTTCCTTACGACGCGTCCCTACAGAGCACGACAAGCCTCACCATCAAAGAACAGCCGTGACTGCTTCTGTGAACAATCGCGACCAGCAGCAGATCCTAATGGCAGGAAAGGATTCTACTATTGTTATTGAGAACTCCTCAGACTTTGGCCCCTACCAGCACGACTCGCATGAAGCGTCAGAGGAGGGAGACTCGACTTTTGTGGGCCAGGACGAAGACCAGAAGAGTCGCGATAACAGTGAAGAGGACAACGATGAAGAGGACTTTGGAAGAAGTAGTACTGAGCAGGAGATAGGCGATGTGATTGATGATGCAGAGGAAGACGGAGAAGAAGAGGAAGAGGAGGAAGAAGAGGAAGAGGAGGACGAAGAGGATGAGGAGGAAGCAGAGGAAGAGGAGACTTTGGATCCCCAGGTCGCTGAAGACATTGAAGTGTTTACCCGCTCACTGAAAGAGGTCTCTGAGAGATTTCGAATTATAGGGAAGATTGGCGAAGGTATGCGATCGCTTGTTTAAACGTTTTGTTTAGACGACAGAGACTAACAAGATCACAGGTACCTTCAGTACTGTTTACAAGGCTGAGGATACCAAATATGACCTCTATGACAATGCGTGGGATCTGGATCGCACACCAGTCAAACGCAGGAGGAACTCTGATGCAGAAGAGCCAGCTGTGAAGAAACAAAGAAAGCACCAGGAGGGAGGCAGCCGAAGAAAGAAGCTCGTTGCGATCAAGAGAATTTATGTGACTAGCAGTCCACAGCGTATTCTGAACGAGCTCGTCCTTTTACACACGTTATCCAAATGCGATGACATTGCCCCTCTGATTACCGCTTTCCGAGATCAAGACCAGGTTGTTGCCGTACTCCCCTACTGTCAGCATTCTGATTTCAGAGTAAGTTTATAGTATAGAGGAAAGAGATATGCATACTTCCATCTAACGAAGTCTTTAGTCATTTTACCGAGAATTGCCCATCCATGAATGGAAGTTCTACCTGAAATCGATTTTCACTGCTCTTGAGCACGTCCACAAGCACGCTATTCTGCATCGCGACGTGAAACCGACGTAAGACTGATATTGTGACTATTCAAGAAGGAGCAGCGCAATACTGATTCATGATCCCAGAAACTTTCTGTACGACATAACCAAACGACGCGGTGCTTTGGTCGATTTCGGATTAGCAGAGGTGTGTCGAGTTCCTTGAAGGAAACTGTGGAGTGTCTTGTTTACTGACCCTTCTAATATTTAGCGCGAGGTGCTGGAGCCGGAGCATTGCGCGTGTAGAAAGCATAGCGATCCTGCGCGACACCTTACAGATAGACAATCATCGACGGGATATCTCAAGAATGACACCAGGTCAGTCTCCTCGAGATATCAGATAGAGTTGATATCCTTATTTACTAACGGTTGATAAAGACCCGGACGTCGCGCGAATCGAGCAGGCACTCGTGGATTCAGAGCTCCAGAGGTCTTACTCAAGTGTCTTAATCAAACGACCAAGATCGACATCTGGTCGGTTGGCGTGATTATGCTCTCGTTTTTGGCCAAACGATTTCCGTTTTTCAATTCCACTGATGACATTGACGCCATGATCGAGATTGCGACTATCTTTGGAAAGCCAAAGATTGCGGCCGGTGCTAAACTTCACGGTATGGCTGCTATATGACTATTTATAACTCATTATAGCAACACTGAGGCTAACATCATCGATTGATTCTAGGCGCAATTTTCGACACCTCTATTCCCACCATTCCGGAAGTACCTTTCCAATTCGAAGACATTGCTGTGTGGGCTGTCACTGGCGGCGCAGAGGACGGCGAGCTGACGACGGAGTTGCGCCAGACTTATACCACTGACCCAGACTATGTGCAGGCTTTTGATCTTCTTAGATCGTGCATGGAAGTAGACTTCCGGAAGCGCATTTCAGCTACAGAAGCACTTCAGCACCCATATCTTGCAGATATCTGATCGGGATCAGATGTCACTGTGGCCTTGAGAATGCTTTCGATTACATCGCATTTTTGTATATTATTCAGTGTTATTATTTTCGCATAGCTGCACGGCAAAACCAATATTCGGTCTGCGCAGTATTCAAACTACAATATCATGCCATCTAACAAGGTGAAACACTACAGTAGAATTTTACAAATAGTGCACTCTTCTTTTCGCAGAGAAATTTATTTACTTTTTGGCATGACCAACCTTTTGAAATCCTAAAACATCTTACAAGAGACAAAAGTAACACAAACCATTTTATTTTATAACAATTTATGCAACAAGCTCGACAACACCACCAGCAGCCTTGATCTTCTCCTCAGCGAGCTTCGAGACGTAACGAGCCTTGACGATGACGGGAGTGGAAGGGAGTCTGCCCTTGCCGAGAACTTTGCTGTATCCGAGGGCCAAGGTGTCGATGACGGGAGCGACGTCGCTGGACTCGGAGAGGTACTTCTCACGGGCCTCAGCGGGGACGAGGGACCAGAGGTTCTCGATGTTGAGAGTGGGCTTCCAGAACTATATAGCGAAAGACAGCCAGTTAGGGATCACATTCACTAAGATGCTGCTTTGAGGAAAAAAGATGGGTGCACATACGTGGTTCTTCTGCTTGTGGAAGTATCTCATACCAACCTTACCGAAGTAACCGGGATGGTACTTGTCGAGGTTAGTTCTGTGATGGTGCTGACCACCAGCAAGACCACGTCCACCTATAATTCCAAGTCGTCAGAAATTTTTGTCCTGCATTGTCTAACAGCCAGCTCCCGTTCAGAATTCTTCCGTTCGTTCTAGTTTTTCGAGAATCATTCGTAACAATCGATGTGCAACGTAGAACCAACAACCAAAGGACTGTAGAGAGCTGAAGATGAGTACTGCGAGGGATAATTACCAGGATGCTTGCGGTGCTTTCCGACACGACCGTGACCGGCTGTACATGAGTTAGTAACTTGATCAAAAGAACAGCGATGCCTCGAGAAACAAGACAAAGACGATAAAGATATCGCGGTATCAAGAGAGAAACATACCCGAAACGTGTCCTCTCAGTTTCCGAGTCTTGGTAGCTCTAGTCGGCATGTTGAATGATGATGTTGCTGAATGCTTCCTGCAGAACGAAACCTCAGGTCTGAAGGCCGAGATGGTGTAGTCAGTGAGTGTGGCCCTGTGTTGCTGCTGGGACTGCCTGGTTACCCGGTGCAGAAGTAAAAGCAGTCACGACTACGCAGCCAGTGTAGGGTTATTACCCAACCCTACATACAGTAATGTGACCAACTCACAGACTGTGATCCACATGTGACTTGGGACCTGGCTTGGTCGGGAAGGCTTATGAGCAGGATCTCCTATGCGCCGAGTCCTCACGCGTGCTTGAAACACTCCATCCAGACTTATGCCGCCTTGATCTGCCCGTTCTTCCTGAATTCTTGCCGTCCGCGCTTCTCTGACACCGGACGAGGTCGTTCTCTTGTGAAATCGCTCGGAAGAAGGTAGTTTGTTGCTC
The DNA here is from genome assembly GCF_037950935.1 of Myxozyma melibiosi. Classification (NCBI taxonomy): domain Eukaryota; kingdom Fungi; phylum Ascomycota; class Lipomycetes; order Lipomycetales; family Lipomycetaceae; genus Myxozyma; species Myxozyma melibiosi. Next base: position 1,857,317 of record NW_027042915.1, on the reverse strand, counting down.
AACTCATGTCAACCGCTGGCTACGAGACGCGTTATTCGAATCCCCAGACGCCGCCTGCAATGGATATGCCGGATGCTTCCCTGAAGTCGGCCACTGCTCCAATTGTCATCCAGAAAGGCGAGTCTGCCTCTGTCTCGCTGAGATCAACTTCTTCGATATCCCAGCTGTCTGCTTCGCCCTTTACCTGGTCCTCAACGTACGAGGAAGTCTTCTCCCAATCCTGCTCGTGCTCAGAGGTAGTCGCAGCAACAGCCGTCACAGCAATCGAACGGAGGCCTACTGCAATCACCATCCCTCCACCACGAACTCCTATGGAAATCGCCAACAACGACGGCGTCTCTCCGCCTCTTATCGGCCTATCCTCCCCTACTAATCGCGAAATCACAGCGATCCGCTTCCCTACATCGCCTTCACCAAACGGCAAACGAAAATCACGTGACTCTCCCGTACACAAACGCAAACGAGGCGACTCTTTTTAACCTGGCAATTAGGCACTCTCTTTGATAAAATAATGGGCTTTGGAAATGAAAACAAGAAATTGGGTTAGAAACGGTGGATCTGGCATGAAATAAGGCGGGTTTGGTCACGGCGTTCTCAGGTGGTGGGCGGTGGTGCATGAGTAGAATTTGCTTTATTGATTTTGGTAGTTGGGAGGATGGCTTTTTATGGACAATACAAAATATGCACTGCTTTCTGCTGTAATTCAACATCATTCTTATGTCATTAGATATATCACATATGCCATGGTGACACGCATCTGCCACACAGTAGTCTACAAACTCCTTTTAATCCACCACGAGCAGCACCTTCACCTCAGCAACCGTGCGAGGGAATACGTTCCGTGGGAACTCGATATTCTCAGTGATCGCCTTCTCCACCTCAGCAAAGTCAGCGACAAACAGCTTTGCTGCCCGTTGTATAATACCATTTCCTAACCGCGGAGAAGCGAGTCGCTGCAAATATGTCTGAGCGTCCATGAGGGCAGACGGCAGAAACTCGTCCAATGCGATCGATAGCTGTGTAAGATTAGTCTCTTGAAACAGCTCCAATGCCTTTACTGGGACCTAATGTGGCATATGTATTAGCTGATCATCCTTCCGTAATCGATAGACAAAAGAGATAGTTCGGACAAACTTACACTTGGTGCCTTCTCTGTTAGAGCAGTCAGAGTAGGTTTGAGCTTCGAATCCTCCAAAAATATCTCATGGTATATCTCAACAAGCGATTCGGTATGTCTGTCGATTATGCGCTCAAACTCGTCCAGCTTTGGCTTGGTAAACGCAAACAGTTGTAAGACGGCCTAGGCCATGAACATCATCAGCAATCGTACCATCGCAAACACAGTAGCTGTTAACAATGTTTAATCTTACCTTTGCCGCATCAAAGCAGTTGATGATGTACATATCCCTCTCAGCAGGCTTCAGCCTTCCCTTGTCAGACATCGAGATGCAGCACGTTAAATATGGCTCCAATGCCTCTTCAATGATTTTACTAAACTCCTGTTCTCTGGACTCGTGCGACACTGCAAACGAAGTGTCAAATGATGCCATCAGCGTTCGCATCTGTGCCAACTGCTCATGCAAAAATTGAGGAGGCTGCAGATCATCTGCTACTGGGGGTAAATCAGTTTGAATAGAGTGTATGTGCTCTCGCAGCGATCGGTGAAATTGATTCATGGAGTTGGTTTCCAGACTGTTATCAGACGCGTTAGTGAATCGAATCTTGAGATAAAAAAATTAACTAGCACCTACACTTTCAGGGTGCTCAAGAGTAGTGAGTGCTCCGGCAGAAACCGGGAGAATATTGAATGGTAAAAGTCAATGAGACTGTAGATTTTATATGCCAGAGTAGATTCCACATGTCCAGATAGCGCCTGGTCAATACGCGCCTTCAGAGGTTTGCAAACCGCTTGCATGTTTTTATCGGTCAGCTCTCCGATCGTCCTCTTCAAATCAAACTCAACAGCCCAAGGCTCACTCGCGTAGCCACTCTCCAGACCCTGCGCTATATTTGTGTCTTCCCCGATAAACAAGAGTTCAAGAACCTCCTTCTCGTTGACAGTTTCGGAATGGGTCCAAGCAAGCATATCGCCGACATATCTAAATGAATCATAGGCTGCAAGTTCAATAGGTTTGTTGCCCTCAGTCAATGCTTCCAAAAACTCATGCAGAATGATCTTCTGTCTGATATCTGATAGACCGTCTAGACAGTTTTGCAGCATCGTAGGTCTTTCGGCTAAAAGTCCCAGAGACTTTCTGACTAAATGTCGGTTCGAGTTCTCGTCCACGGATAAATGACGGATTTCACGTTGGACCCAATAGTAGAGTTTGTCGAATGCTTGATCTAGCGATTTTGATGTTTTATCCATGATCTCAACACTGCGGCCAATTATCAGCAAATAAAATCCCCATAACCAAAGATTCATAGCAAATCCCAAAACTCACCCAAGTACTGGATTATCACAGGCTAATAAGGCTTGACAATCAGAATAGATCTGCTTAGCTTTGCGCACAGTGTCGAAGAAGACCGAGTCGATAGGTTTCGCAGACGACGTCAGGATCTCAATCTCATTCTCGGACAAGACAAAGTGGGCTTTGACCGCATCCAGAACTGCTTGCTTCATAACTATCTCGTTTCGTGCCGAAGACAGCTTCTCCTCCTCTTTAAAAAGATCTTTAGTTTGGGCCCTCGATTCAGCAACGTCATTGCTCAATTTGCCAACAATCGAGTTCATGTTTGAGATTGTATTCCCAATTTCCTGCAGTTGCTTTATACCTCAAAGTTAGCATCAGCCATCAAAATCCACTGACTAGAATTCCTACCATTGCTATCTTCGAGAACTGCTCGAGAACCTGTCCGTTGGCCTCAATGACTTCGGCCTCAACATTTGCCCGGAATTGCCGTCTCATCTCCGGGGTGTTCTCCTGTATACGTTCTCCCAGCAGTTGCAAAGCATCTCGAGTGTTTGAGTCCGTGTAAGATGTTGACAGGATCTCGGATAGCTTCAATGAGAGCAAATTCGACCTCGACGAACCGGAGACTGATAAAGAAGCAGGCGTCTTCGCGGCGCCATCACCGCCAGAAAACAGCACATCTTCGGTTCCAGGAAACGACGCCATTAGTCGTGAATCAAAGGCGTCCTAGATGCACTCTCTTTGACGTGTCGACTCCTTGAGATCGCGATTGATGATGGAATGTGCTTGAAATACCGAGAGCAATTGAACACTCGACGCGCTGCAGCTGCGCTCCTTCGCGCAGCAAACAGTCATTGATTACATAACCTCGCGCCGCACCCCGCCAACACAGCCGAAACTCCCACGCAGCTGCCGGAGTTGGGACAAGACCACATATCTGCCTGCGAGTCATTCACTTGGAAGTCAGCTTCCTCTTTATTTGATTTCTGCGAGTATATTTGGATTACGGAGACAGCTGAGGATTATCTTGAAGACGCGGACTCTGGACTGTGGGAAGTAGTCTTCTGCCACGATGGCCATGCAACAGAACAATGATCTTCTGTCTCGCTTTCTAGGCCAAGGCTCCATTTACCACGCTCTTCGCTACGAGGATGAGAACATCTACTCCGAACCTGACGTTGAAGCAAATATAAACGAATTTGAATTCAAAGGACATCTTTCTCAGCTGCAGTATTCCACTGGTGGTGAATCGTCGTCAGCTGGGCTGCCTTCCGGGATCGCTGATACGACGCGTTTTGGTGACAACGGTGATGACGATGAGTATGACCAGCACGACGAGCCGTCACCGGATATCATCATTGATCGTGCTACTACATATGATGACAGAGGACCGATCTCCACAGGAGCTGCTGCACCCCCTGACCGCGATTACTCACACCGCACCGTCGTTCCTGACGTCACACTCGAAGAATCTCACGACGAAGAAGAACAGGATGAAGTGCCACGGTCGTTGATGTACGAAAGCCCTCATATTAATGGTGGTCGATTCCGTCGACCTGGAGATGGTCTTTATCCGTCACCGGCCGAGATGTCATTTCGCTATAAGAACTCGTGGATGGGTTTACCGCCGGGGTCCTCGTATCCCGCGCCTCCGGTCCCGATGGATCTTCCTGCCCCTCCTGCCGATATTGTTCCACGTCTTCCTAAATGGATCAACTTGGAGTCTTCCTATGCGGCGGGCTTGAAAGGTCCTGGAGCTAGCGTGATTGGCGAGAGTAAGATGCGGCTTCCTCCTCCGCCATCTCGAGTTGAGGACTCAATCCCTGGCCGGCGACATCTATCCGCGTCCACTGAGGACGAGGCAGCGAGACTCACCCGCCTTCGCATCAATGATGCCCGTAATATTGCGATCTGGAGGTGGGCAAACGTTAAGAACCTTGACATTTTCCTCACCGAAGTCTACGACTACTACACGGGCAAGGGACTTTACAATATCTTGCTGATGCGGGTCATCAATCTTGCTACATTTGCGTTTGTTGTCGGGTTTTCGATATATCTGGGCTCTTGCATTGACTTTTCGTTGATACGAACAAGTCACTCACTGAAAGAGGTGGAAGTGCCGCACTGCATGTCACGGTCAGTATTTATTATTGCCTGCTGTTCTATTTTTCTTCATTTGGCTAATTTCATTCACGAGTAGACTGGGAGGATTTTCAAAATTCTGTCTCTGGATCTTGACTTTCGTATGGTTCATTCGTTTAGCAGATTATATCATCGATTTCCCTCGACTGCTCCATATTCGAGACTTCTATCACCACCTGTTGGGCATCAACAATAGTGACATTCAGACAATCTCTTGGCATCAGGTAGCTGCTCAAATAATGCAGCTCAGAGACGACAACCCACTCACGTCCGCGACAGCCCAGCGGAAATACCTCGGACATATGTCGAAAGAGCGTATGGAGGAGCGCGATATTGCTCACCGTATAATGCGGAGAGATAATTATTATATCGCAATGATCGACAAGGACATCCTTGACTTTAGCATTCCGATTCCGTTTTTGCGGAGCCAAAGGTGGCTGACGAGGAGCTTGAAGTTCAATCTCGATCTCTGCATTATGTATTTTGTGTTCAACAGTCAGGGACAGATCAACTCGACATTTCTGAAGTATGACAAACGAAAGGAGCTCTCTGAAGCTCTACGTCGCCGATTCGTGATTGCCGGAGCTTTCAATCTTGTCTTTGCACCATTCTTCATGGTGTATCTTTCTTTACTGTATTTTTTTCAGTACTTTGACGTAAGTTTCTTTTTGATGTGAGCGTTGATAGTGTGCTAACATGTGTTTTTAGGAATACCACAAAAATCCTGGATCTTTCAGTGCTCGTCAGTACAGCAGCTTCGCTGAATGGAAATTCCGAGGCTACAATGAGCTGTATCACTCTTTCAGGCGAAGGCTTGATCTCAGCTGCTATCCGGCAACGGAGTACGTCAATCAGTTTCCAAAGGAAATGCTTAACCAGATCATGCGCTTCGTGGTTGTCGTTGCCGGTGCGTTTGCTGCGGTATTGGCGGTGGTGACTATTATCGATCCTGAAGTCTTCTTGGGCTTTGAGATTACGCAGGATCGCAACGTGTTGTTTTACATAGGAGTATTTGGATCTCTCTTGGCTGCCGCTCGTGGGATGATTCAAGACGAACGGCTTGTCTACGACCCGGAAGCGAACTTGCGATACGTGGCAGAGTTCACGCATTTTCTACCCTCGGAATGGAATGGAAAACTACACACTGAAGAGGTGAAGAATGAGTTTACCAAGTACTACTGTTTGAAGATCGTTTTGATTTTACAGGAAATGCTCAGTATGATTCTGACCCCCTTTGTCCTGTGGTTTTCACTCACGAAATCATGCGATAAAATCGTCGATTTTTTCCGAGACTGCTCGTTATATGAAGATGGTCTGGGATATGTGTGCACGTTTGCTGTCTACGATTTCAGCAAGAAGCCTAGACTTAACCAGATGCATCGACATAGCACGTAACGACATCCAGCATCTTTATTTGTTTGCAATTGGCGTAATATACATATCCGGTTTATTGTAATGGTCGGAGTTTGTGCGGGATTCGCCCTCTTATAAGTTTTTAGTAATTTGTTTTGTCATTCCAATTAATTAGGATATTAATATATAATTCGGATCAATAAGAGGCCTCGTCTTTACTTTCCTTTTCAAGGCCCAGTTCTCTATATTTGTTTTGGAGACCACCCAGTGTAATTTCTCATCTGAGTCTTCAATGTTGCGTTTTTGTAAAGCATCCATAGACTTTAGCGCGTCGACAACGTCTTCTTGCTTGATTCCAGTAGCCATGGATATATCATTGATAGACACGTTTCCAGACTTTTCCTTCTCGAAATATGGGAGTGCTCGATAGATAGCAGTACACCAGTAGAGTAGATAGCTTTTTCGACCATATTCCGAAAGCGGTTTCTCGGGCGATCCCAGTTTTCCGTCCAACGCTGATAGCTGATAAGAGAACTCTATGAGCAACTGGCCCAATCCCTGAGACTGGAATGGCGGAAAGATCAATATGCAAGCAAGATTGTTTTCGTCCCACGACAGGTTCTCTTTGGAAAAGAAGCCGACCGCCTGTTCGCTTTTCGATGAAACGTGGTGGATCAAGACGTAGAATTTGAATTTTTCGACAGCAAAGCAAATTGATTTTGTGTCCAGGAAGAGTTTCGTAAACATACACAGGCATTGGCAGTATAACTAGAAAACTGTAAGTAAGACAATTATTTGATTTGAGAAGGCATGAAGAGGATCATCAGTACCTTGTCCGTCTCGCCGTCGATCTCACGGATAGAGAATTGATTATACTGGTATACCAATTTTCCTGGCATTTTGAAGGAAGCACTGCATGAGAGCTAAAACGGCGTTAGAATCTAGCGCAATTGTTAGAGAAAATCAATACAATAGATAATGCATACCAAATGCTGGCCCATCTCTGCGCCTTCAAGCGAGTACTTGAAGCACCGGCTACAAACGTAGAGCTTCTCAACGATCTGTTCTGACGACCTCTTTCTATCATTATCAGGACTATAGAACGAGCATCCGTACCAGGCATCGAATTCCAAGTCTTCTCCAAACACCACGGTTTTGATATTACACGGTTCGGCAGTCGAAGATGGAGCGCAGGGCTTAGCGCCGGACGCGTCTCCAGATGAGCTCAGATCACCCATTCTCCAACATTAGAGAACTCCGACTCAGAACTGTGATGATCTCTAAAACAGCTTTGTCGGAAGGGTCTCTGAACGCAAATATTCCAGGTCAGATATTCAGCTTGATGTGCACAGGGGTGCCTTGGTTCGCCAAGTCACAAGTCCCAAGCTGCGAACCCTTAACAATATTCAATTCGTTCGTTGCTCGTTCCACACTTCTAAAAGTCATCAAGAACATGCTGGTTTGGCATTTGTTGCAATCTCTCTACATAGCAGAGCAATCGCTGATATTCAGCACCGAAATCTGTACGTCGACCGATATCTCTCTTTGGAAGAGCCAATTCCACAAACAGGCTAGAACAGCGGATACTACAACGCTCGGCCGTGTTTGCTACAATACCATGTTACAGATCAGCGCCTTCTCTATGCGAGGATGAACAACTCAGTCAGGTGTCCATTCGGATATTGAGATCTACAGTCAAATATCATCATTTATGAGCGTCGGACGGAAAGGTGTTCCCGCGTGTCTGTTTTCAGTTTGAGGACGAGCGATTTCGAAATTCTGGCCCGAGTCCGGATCTAAAGTCTCTTTGCATATGGCCGGGCTCATGACGCAGACGATCGATTGTTCAATGGCAATTAACTGATTTTTCAGAGGCATAAAAGAAAGTATCGAGTTTCTTGATGTTATAGCGATGCGCTTGCGAATGAGATCGGGCAACCCCACATATCATGCGCGCAATACCAAGAGGCAGACCAAGACTCAATCTGCGAGATGGCACGGCTGCACAACCAAAGATGATGAGCTGCCGCGAACGACACCAACAGCAAGTGATCAACGTCAATTGGAACACACAGCCTCGAACGAGCGTTTCAAGCTGATCCTTCTGTGTTCTTTGTGTTTTTAATAGCAATGATCTACTGATACCCTTTCCCTCCGCGGAGCACCCTGACCCTGTCTGATCTCGCGTGGGGTATCCTCGACCAACTATCAATCTCGGTCACGATGCTCGATCAACATTATCCTTGCAAAAGACTGTTTCCTGAAAATATGTCGCTCAATTTAGATTTGAATTACCTTGGGCGCGTGTCATTGAGAATTGAGAAATGGTGGCCAATTGGTGAATGCGCGGTACTTTTACTCTCAGATCTGTCAAATAATAACGCTTGAGTCCATAGCAAATCGCCAATTGTGTTACGAACAGCATCAATGTCGCCATTAGAGAGATACCTCGGAGATGCCAAAGGGTCTTGATATCCTTCAGAATTGAAATCTGCATAAATGACATCTTTAGAATTTAATATTATGTTTACTGTGACGTCGTTGGTGACGGTCTGGACAGACGTGATCGCCGGCGATCAGAAGACATACTGTCATAGTTTCGTCATCAAATTGTAATATTGCGCATGGAAATGGTTCGGAAAACTAATTCTTTCTGTAATATATAAAGAAACTGTTGTCTGCTAGATACACGCTTTTCGCAACCAGATCCTCGATCAATACCAAATTAGTCACAACTTTTCGCAATCTTAGCTTATTCGATATGTCTGGAGTAATTGAGGATATTAAGAACAAAATTTTGGGCCAGTATGTTACAAACTGAATTATCTCACATTTTACGAACCATTGATTCTAACCGACACTCTTCTAGGCCTACTGAGGGGGAGCAGCAAGCTTCCACCGAGCCCGGGTACGACGATACCTCCTCGACTCGCGCAACCCGCTCAGGCCAGGTTTATGGCACCCAGGGTGAGCAGCAAGCATCCCGCTCGTCTGGCACCCAGCACCCTGGCGCGTTCGACAATGAGCGAACCACCGGATCTTCGGGGTACGACAACCAAGGTTACGACACCCAGCAGTCTACTACAGGCTCGTATGGCAACCAGCCTTCCTCTTATGATCAGCAGCAATCGTCTCGCAACCAGCCTTCCGCTTATGACCAGCAGCAATCGTCTCGCACGTCTGGCTCTGACGCTGGATTCGGCGCCGGTTCAACTGGCAGTCGCCATCAGGGCTCCTCGGCAGGTTCAGCAGCCCTTGGTGCTGGCGTCGGTGCCGGTGTGGGCGCCGGCGCCGCTTCGCACGGCTCTCGCCAGTCTGGCAGCGACAATCTCGGTCGCTCTGAACACTCTTCGCTTTCCTCGGGCCAGCAGCAGCATGGTGCAACCGGCGCGTCTGGTCTTGGTGGATCTTTCCAGTATGCTAGCGGAGGAAATACGCAGGGCTCAACTCGTTCTGCAGACAACTACGGTGGATCTGCGATTTCTGATGAGTCTCGCAGCGGCCGAAGCGGTGCCCACCAGCAGAGCAGCACTTCAGACGGTATGATTGACTCAGTTGGCGCGTTCAACACGGGTGGGATTGGTGGAGCCGATGGTCAGCGAAAGCAGGAGGTTCTGAGCGCGCTTGATGACCAGACCGCTGGATTCCGCACTACGAAGGAACCCCAAGGACCTGTCCGCTCCTTGGTCGATGAAGCCGAACGCATGACAGTCTCGTCTGGTCAGGATACGACCGGACGCCAGGCAGGCTCTGGACGCAACGCCGGTCTCTCAACCGGGCCTACTGCTGCGGGAACTGACTCACGTGGGTCGGGTGCTCAACAGTCGCATTCGGGACGCAACGCTGCTCTGGGTGCTGGTGCGGCAGCAGCGGGCGTTGGTGCTACGGCTGGTGCTCACGGACACCATTCTGGATCGTCGGGTGCTCAAACTGGAGATAACTATGGATCTGCGCAGTCTTCCGGTCTGCAGAGTGGAAACAGACAATCTGGAGGCGCCTACAGCTCGCAGTCAACCGGCGCTCAGGCCACTGGCCCATACTCCTCGGGTGACCAGACTCAGTCTAGCGCCTACGGATCACGAGGCGGCGCGCAAGACCGCAGAACTGGTGACAATTACAACACTCAGTCAACGCAAGGTGCGGTCGCCGGGGAATCTTATGGTGCCCAGCCAACGCACGGATCGAGACAGTCCCAGGGACTTCAGTCGACTGGTGCTCACGATCAAGCAACTGGGTATCCCCGTACTTCCACGCAGGGAACGGGAGTTCAGTCCACCGGAGGTGCTTATGAACAAGCATCTCCCCGTAAAACTACCCAGGGAGCCGGAGTTCAGTCCACTGGTGGTAAATATGACCAGTCGACCGAGAACCCTCGTACCTCCACGCGAGGAGCGACAGGCCAGCAGCACGCGACGTCTGGTGATAGCTTTGGCGAGCGCGCTGATGCCATCTCGCTACAGCAGTCTCACCAGGCCGGTACGATTGACGCTAAGCAGGCGCAATCAGGACACAAGTCTTTGCTCGACAAGGCCAAGGACTTGGTGAAATGATGAACGAAAGAAATGATCGTACCGAATGAGGGTGATATTTGTTTTGGGTTTGAATTTGGGTGTTTTTTGTGAAGGGATTATCGTGAATTTTAAGTAGTTTGAAACAATCTGATTTACTCAGCCATCTAAAATGTGGAGAGGAGGTCAAAAAAACAATTTTTAGGTCAAAAACTCCAAAAGCTTTTCCTTAACAATGCAAACTAACGACAACCGTGTTACTAATACACAAGGCTGAAATCTCTTCAGTCTCATCAAAACCACTATTTCTGGCTGGCTGAGGCTGACGGAGGTATATCACTCTTCAAAATCCGATTGAACATCTGATACTGGAGTTCCAATCTTTTAATAGTGAGAAGCTTCTGCGTAATCAAATCAGCTGCAGCTTTGGCATCTTCCCAACTGTCGTGACCGACTTTGTCGGCTGGGTCGAAGGATCGAACTTGAATATCTCGATCGAGGTGCTTCTTAGCCAGATTACGAAGGCTCATTCGTATGTTCAGAGACGCAAGCCTGGGGTCCTCGTGAAGATAAATGAGGGACGAATCAACGACTCTGGTATGTATGATTCGCATACTTGCGAGATCGTTTTCCAGGCCGTGGCCCAGAAGAACTGTGTGCTTGCCAAGATATTTTGAAAGAATCTCTCTTCTCGCGGTGCCAAACGCCGGAACTTCCGAGCCATCTGGATTCTTGTCCAGAGAGGTGACACCAGAGAACCGGGTATTGAGATCGATCACACGGCCGATGGGTTTCACGAGAGTGTCATATAACACTTTGTTGGAAGGGTAGTCCAAAATCGTAACGCGAATAAGTTCGACTCCTAGAGTCGTGTAACCCATCTCGCAGTCCAAAGATACGGCTTTCGGGAAGTGGGGACCCTTCTCTGTTGTTTCAACAAACGGGATAGTGTTTGCCAGTCGAGCAGGAGCTGTAACGTGGTAGACGTGCTCGTTGCTGGTTGTGCATCCTCTGCTGGCGCCGGCTTCTTCCCCACAGCAAGGGTAAATCCTGACTCTGGTGAGATCGGTCTGAGTTCTCGTATACGGCCTAGCCCAGTGAAAGACACATTCAGACAGGGGTGCCATATTCGGGTGAAAGCGTGTCGAGCATCGTTCGCATAACTCGTATCCGCCAGCAGCTTTGTCGGCTTCGGTCGCTTCGGTGAGTTCTTTTGCAGAAGGCAGTTCAACTGTGAATCCACAATCCTTCAGTTTGTCTTTGCTGATGACCAGATCTTCTAGCCTGGTTAAAATCTCTTCGTCGGTCATCTGGGGTTGCGCTGTACCAGCTCCGCTCGAGGCAGAAGCAGCAGTGTTGGGCGTCGATAGCTGCTTTCCCGAAGCTGATTTCTCCTTCTTCTGCAAAGTCTTTGAGTAGTCCTCTTTCGTCATCTTTCTCAGGCCAATGATATAAAATTTAATGGTACTGGTGTATGTCGCTGATGTGGTCTTCTGTGCTATCTCCCGTTCCCGACAACTCGCATCGTAATTCGGAGTCGCGCTCAACTGTTTATCACGTAGAGTATCCGCAATGACTTTGGCAAACTGAGAACGTTGTTGTTGAACGGCAGGGGGATTAGGCTTGATCGGGTGAATAAAAATGGTCGGGGGATCAGTAGCAGGCGGACTTTCTTTCGTAGAAATTGAATTAAGCGATTTCGATTCGGACTGGGAGGTAACCGGCCGCACGCTCTTAGGTGCAGGTTGTGCTGAGCGCTGTTTGTTGGTCATATTTTCAAATGATCCAAGTATCGAACCAAACAGGTTGTCAGAATCTATTCGAATCGAGGTCCCGGCTGCCTTGTTCGTGGCCGTGGCTTTGCCGTCTGCAGTTGACTGGAGGTCAGACGATCCGTCCTTTTTAGTCGATATAGGATCCCGCCTCGATAGCCTCGCATTTCCCAGGCCAGTCGAGAAATTCCGTCTAGGAGCAGGAGGCTCATTCGAAATCCGAGGGAGATTTTGTTTTCCTGGAGTGTTGCCGCTGATTGACGATCTCGCTGGTGAAGGCGAGCGCGAGACAGAATGTTTTCGTTTCCTGTCGACCGAAGCACTCGAAATGGACCTCGCACTAGCAAGAGCTGAAGCGGGATGACTGAACAGACAAAATGGAGCTCGACATTTCGGAAGTCCCGGACAAGGCACCTGAGAAAAGAGAGCTCGGGAACTGCGAAACATTGCTGGTTTCGCGAAGGACGCGTTAATGATTTTTTGACCGAGCTGGAGCAGCGAATGTCGTATTCAAACTATAGCTAAGCGCTTCCCACACTGTTCAAACAACCCAGAACAGAAAGAGACAGATATGACTATTGTTCTAGTCTATAGTAGTCACCAGCTATCTCAATTATGTTGCTAAATTTTTATAAACTTCAGCTTTTTTCGCGCTGCCGAAATTTTGGGAGAAGTTCAATTACGTTACGTAACATCTTACTAGACGATGTAATAATTATTGTGCTTTGAAATGGGATGTATATTGAGTCAAACAAAACAAAAACATCGTAGACTTATTGGACTACAATACAAATGCTTTTTACCAGCAGAGAATTGTATTTCCAAGCAGCGAGTGGAGCAACTGATGAGTAGAGCAGAGATGCAGATAAGAGACGGGCTTCTCTCCAACTCCCAACAGTGACCAATTCGAAGCTCGATAAACGCCATCTCTCATCTTTAATCAGGCATCTTCACCCAGGCAGCTCTCCGAACCACCCTCTTCTCGGGCCCAATCGAAAATCCTCGCCCATTACATTATTACTCTGTCACACGTTGCTCAATCTCACTACTTCCTGAGTCTTCTCGGCGGAAGCTTCTGTCGCAGGGCGCGGGATCTTCCGCAAGCCGTACCTCGACCACCAGTCCTCGTCTACAATGCCCAAACGGCGCGTCAACTCAAACACTCTCACGAAGCATTATGTGGCCGTGAACTCGAATGTTTCTGCACGCCAGCAGCAGTATACCGAGCGTGAGGAAAAATCAGTCAACGAGCTCATCCAGGAATCTCGGGCACGGGCGCTGGCTCAATCATTGAACAACCTGAACTTGGGCGGAGGGCCTTCGACCGTGGCTGTAGCTGCAGTCGTTGCCGCCCGTGGGATGGGTGCAGAGCCCGTGACAGACTCATTGTCGGCGTATCTGGCCGATCCGGACGCAATGGCAGAGTCATCAGTAGCCGTCGCTCAGATTCCAGAGACGCAGACACATGCTGATGAGCTAATTCCACAAGCAACAATCCAGCCTCGTCGGCGGCCCATTCGGCGCACGTTTGCTGGCCCTCCTCCGCCTGCAACGTGGATAGCTCAAGAACAAGTATCGTTTGCTGCGATCCCAGGCCGTCGAGTGAAACAGCGGGTATATGGCAAGCAGACACATCCAGCATCGACTGCGATGGTACAGCTGTGGTCAGATAGACAGGCCGCCGAGTTTTCGGCGTTCAGGAACGAGAGAAACGTCCTGAAACGAAATCTTCCGGGTGCACCACTTTCAGCGATGGCTAGTTTGCTCCCCCGAGAAGGTAGTCTGGCGCACTGGTGTCTTGTGCGATTGGCACGGGACTGGGACACTAATGTCGACTACCTATATTACTATCTACCAGATCTCGAACCGACTACGAAAATGGTCTTGGTTGCTTATTTGGGATTGGATAGTCCCAATGGAATTGGATCTCGTGGATTTCGATTACTATTCGATCCGAACCTCACTAAAGAAGACAACGACAATCAGAGCCATTCCGATGATCCCAACGGCGAATACGACAGCGACGATCTTGAAATAGACGACTCAAATGATCGAATCACAACGCTTGATCTTACCTTTCAAATCGACGACGCGAGACTTGCATTTCTCCAGAAATTCATGGCGCCAAAGGAAAATAGATCGCCCTCGACATCATGGCAGCGCGCGTTGCCATCAACTCGAGCGTTCCCGTTTCTCTCTGCTCTTTCATTATCACATCCGAGTTATAACTCACCGACAAAGCTGTGGTCCTCATTACTATCTCTAATACGCCAACAGCCGACCTTGGTCGCGCTATCACTTGCAAACTGGCCTATCCCTCCTGAGATGTTTTACTCTCAACCAGATGCGCCCGCTCAGACATATCCACCAACCTCGCCCGTCGCAACACTTCGCGCAATCAGTCGTACGAGCTTCAGTCTGAAGTGGGTCGACTTCAGCTACTGTACATGGCTTGACGCGACCGCCGTCTTGTCTTTTGAATGGACTGGCGGATGGAGAAATATGAAGACTCTCGTCTTGCGGGGCTTGAGCAGTGAAGAGACCGACAAGATCGAGAAGGCAATCGTTGATGCTCGTCAAGGTCTAGGCAATGCTTCAATTGAAGTAGTGACCAGCTAGCATCTCAAAGATATTCAAGAGTAGACGAATGGGTTAGACGAAGATTTATAGTCTAGTTGTTTGGAAGTCTGTGGCATCAATAAAATAGTAGTTGTTTAATAGTCTCTGATTTTTTGCTCTATCAATTTCATCACATCGAGAACTGTACGTACAAGAGAAAAAGGGAATATAATTCATGAAATATACAAGACTCAGTCAAAAGCCACAAGCAGCACAAAAGAATGAATCAACGAAACTACACACATCAGAATAAATATAAAAGCTGATACATACAAAAGTCAAGGTGAAATAATAAACGAGAGAGAAACAAAATAAAACAAGATACAGGGAAAGAGATATAAATGTGCGACAGTAAGTAATGAATGAGAAACCTTCAAAATTAAATAAAAAGTAGCATGCCAGCATGGAAGCATCTTTCTCTTCAGCCATGGTTGGAAAAATAGATATGCCAATATCATTGCAAGCAACGCTTATTGTATGCTGGCATACATGCAGATTCAATCAGCCTCTTTCCATCGTGTTTACCGCTCCACCTCGCAAGGCGACATCGAAGTGAATGAAAAAGGCAGTAAACAAAATATACAAAATGCGCACTAGATAGACTAACTTCCGACTAACTATAGATTCCCTGGGTAACGAGCTGGTACTGATCGTAAAGCCTGGTGTAGATACTGCCCATACTCTTGTTGATCAGTTGATTATCAACAAAGGCATCGACGTCAGAATCTGAAAGCTGCAAATGGAAACGTTGACGCAGCAGAGATGCCGTAGCTTCTCCGTTCTGGAAACAAGGAAGTGGCGACTCCTTCTGCATCATCTCAACAAGAAGAACAATATCGTCCGCTTTCTTGCGCAGAGACTTGAACGCGATTTTCATCAACGCGCGGAAAGTCTCAAACGTCTCGGAATTTGGACCATCCATGAGATCAACGTACTCATTGGTAAGCTTGAACGGAGCAGCTTCAAAGCCGACGCTTCCAGGAGTATTAGAAAGCAGAAAGCCGAAATCGATATCTGGAATCATCAAGAAATGGAGTTAGAAAAATCCATGACCTGGATAATATTAAATAAGTGAGGATAAACATACGGACTATGTGACCTTCGGTATCGAGAAGAATGTTTCCGTTGTGTCGATCTTTGATCTGCAGCAAGTAACAAATCAAAGAGTAGCCAGCAAGCGATTTCATGAATGCTGATTGAGCTTTCTTGAATCTATCGGATCCACGGTTTCCAAAAACTCTGAAGAAATACTCTGACAATGAAGCAACCTTGTTCCCTTTATGAGGCGTCTCTGACTGACCGAGCATAGAGGTTGCAAGCGCCTTCTTCAACGAGTGTAAACTGACACCATTGGTGATAGTTTCGACCAAACCAGATCCAGCACCAGTGACCAAGATCGCCATTCGTCTGACCCAGATATCGACATCATCATCCTCCCATATCCTTTTAATTGCTTGAATAATCTGACAAGCAAAAGCTTCCTGTCGCAGATCAGAGCCTGTCTTTGCAATTACAGAAACAAGGTCCCAATTGGGTAGGTGTCCATAAGGAGACATTGCTCGAATACGCTTCTTTTTCGCTTCCCACTCCTCGCCAAAGCCGACCTCGGTCTCATCACTCTTGATCACACCAGTTTTCAAATCGTTTTCCATTCGTCGCTCTCCTGCTTCTTTATTCACTCCAGGGGGTCCTCGAATACTGCTGTGACTGCGGATGCTGCTAGTACTCAATCTCGGACCCTGAAGGTACTCTCCGGTCTCGACATCCTCAAATGTAGACTGTTCCTCCAGAACCTGCATCGACTGGATAATGCGCTGCTTAATCTGCTGGATTTCGTCTTTCGGTAATCGGATTTGGTGAGCCTGGCTCTGTCCCTGGGCTAGATCAAGCTGGGCAAGCATTGTAGCAGCGGTGCGCATGTGAACGGCAATGTCGTTGAGCTCTGAGGTATTCTTGGGTACTGGGATCGACGAAGCACGAGTAACTGGGTAAGAAGACGCAAAAGAGAGATCGTTCGAGCGAGGAGAAGAAGAGCTCGAGTCCTTGCGACCGACAGATGGCACAGGGGTTGTTGGAACGCTGGGCAGAGAGTAGTCGTTCCCTTGATCATCTGAGATATCAGCGAGGGCGGCAACAGAGATATCTCCAAGCTCAGTCTCTGTCAACTTTTCCCTCGGTGGAGGAGGAAGGTTTGTGTCAACTGCGAGATTCAGATGACTTGGCGACTTATGAGAATAGGCGAAATCAAACAGACTGCGATAATCAGCTGGATTGTTGAGAATATCTTGGTTCCTGTCGGTGTCTGGATCAAATGTGACCTCGTTCCTCAGTACCTCGATAATGAGAAGAAACGGAACTCGCTCAGCAGAGTTGAGTACAGTAGCCTCGGTAGGCGAAATTCGTACAATCTTGTGCTGCCGAGGTGTCGCGCGATAGGTATCAGTCTCAAGAATCATCGGAATATCAACTTCAGCTGGTAGCTCGTTGTTCAGCAGAGTGATTTCGGCACGAAGGGCAGAGAGTCTAGCCGGCTTAGGAACCAATCGAAGACGCGTCGAGATTGCCTGCAAGGCGTAGGCAAATGCTGTCTCATATCGGAAATAGTTTGACTTGAGCAAGCGGATTTTGGCAGACAAAGTGAGAGTGGATGGCATGAAGGGATGCACGTGGTTTCCCGCCTTTGCCTTTGGCCGAAACGTACCATGCGTTGCGACCGAAGTCGAGGATGACGAAGGATGTGGCGCAGGTTTCTCGCTGAATTTCGGCTGGCGAAGATCTGGAAGCGATGAGATACCGGCAGCATCTAGTCCATAAAGAGCAGCAGAAGGGTGCATGTCAGCAACTTCAGAATCTTCTTGGTCCTGATTGACGCTGGTTTGTGATGGACCGCTGCCGCCGTAGTATGCTTCGTCGTCGTCAGCATCGCCGTTTGCAGGATATGGCGCAGAGCCGTCTTTTTCGTCGTCGTCGACATCCTCAACGTTATGTCGGACGTTATCCGTCTCGATTCTAGTCAGCTGAGGACGCGTATCGGCGGTTGCATCCGCGGACTTTTCTTGGGGCGAAGCGGACTTCCGTCGCGATTTCTTCGTGATTGCCAGATGGAAAACGCGCAATCTGGGTTTACGCGCTTGAGCGATTGTGATCGGACCAACAAACCGCGTGACTCCTGGAACGGCAATAGCACCCATGACGGCACTGGCGAGCATCAATGTCGGGATTGGATTCGATACTATCTTTTGCTGAGGAGGCTCGCCGATACCAAAGAGGATATACTGGACGCGATTGTAGACACGTCTACAGATCTGGAACGACCGAGCCTCCGGGTCGTGCGAGAGATCTTCCAGGTGAGCTTGCAGAAGCCAGAACGTCTATGTTAAGAGTGAAAATTGCATATCAGTATATGGGACCATCAGTAAAGACAGGGTTGAGGCGGTGGGAAATGTCAACAAATCGAGCCAGCGGAGGAGCCATTGACTCCAGAAAAGTATCCGCGCCCACCAAACACGCTTATAATCCAATTGTTTCCCACGACGCCAGAACTTCGAGTACAAAACATAGAGTAGGATAGAACGTACCTGGACGGCGCTGTGAGTGCTGCGATTGCACATCTCAAGGAGGAAGTCCTCGAGAGCGACCGACTCGGTCGGCACGGTCAAGATGATCTGGCAAAGCTGCGGCAAAAAGAATTCAATCTCTAGATAAGAGAAGGTCCGCAGCTTTTGACATAAATGAAAATGGATGCCAATGTTATCGGCATAGCGGGCGAGATATGAGATGCAGAGGAAGAGGGTAAAGTGCTGCGAGTCAATAAAGCGCAGGAGCAGGTTATGCCCGCTGTTGTCCATTACGGCGACTGTAGCAACGCGATGAGATCGTGTGAAATGGAGAAGGACAAGATAGAATTAAGAGGCATCAACCCAGTCCACGCGGAATTGGCTGAGCCGGACACTGAATGCGGGCTGTCGAGGCACGAATCGTGAAGGGAGCGCAGCCAAGTTTAGGCCCGAGAGTCCGAGGAGGGCCGCAGGGTGGTTAGGGTTTGGCTATATCATAAACAATGACACATGGCCAAGATTCGAGATTGTTGGGTGAACCAGTTGATAGCAGCATAGACAGCCGGTCGTGCATCGTTTATGTTTCTTGTTTGTCTGTGTTTTGGTTTCAAATAATACAGCAGGAACTGGTATGTTGCAGACTTTGATTTTGTGAGAATCATCGAGACAAAACGAGCTGGAGAGTGCTTCTTGCCTCCTCTCAGGCAGTTTTCTTTGTCCTGGGTTTTCTATGACGCCATCTCTCTTTGTTCGCAGCGAGTATGGTCATATACACGTAAACTCGGGGCAAGGATCTGTCGTATAGAGAACAGTTGAAGCTTGAAGAGGACTTTCTCACGTCCAGGGCGGCTTGATTCATCTACCGGTCGAATCTAACACGTCCCCATTCGCAGATCTGTATGAACTGAGGCTCTCCATCATCCTCGCCAATGGACTTCGCCAGCCATGCACGGATGGGCTCACGATCTTCCTTATGCACCCGACAGTCTATGACTTTGCATTATGTTTTTCTGATTTTTTTGCTATTATGTTTTGGAGTCAGCGGATCAAACGCATCGCCATCATTGACCGCGCGGGAGATCTGTGTCTCGCCGGTGTATATAACATTTGATGTATGCGAGAAATCGATGGCGCCCGAGAGAACGGCGGAGAAGACAGCGGCAGGACATCAGACTTTGAGCGGGATTATTCACTCTGCACCTTTTCAGCCTGTGGTGCAGTCTGTATCATCTGCATCACTCCCTCCCTCTTCACCCTTTGCATCAACGCCCTCATCTGTATCCTCTGCATCATCACCCTCATCTGCATCCTCTGCTTCGTCCGAGTCTTCTACATTTGCATCACCTATATCGTCACAACCATCGGCAGCAGAGACTTCATCTTCCGCGCCGGAAGCATCTTCAGCAGCATTAGACGATGATCTCAGCGGTTCCAAATTCCTCTCCTTTGAAGAATGGAAAGCCCAGATGCTTGTAAAAGCAGGATTGACAGCAGACGAGATCCGACGTCAACAAGACCGAGCTTCTGCTGAAGCCGCCGCGGCCTCGCAGAACCGAGCACGGCCGATCGGTGGAGCTGATCAGAGTCTTGATGATTTGGGCGGGGAACTGGAACTGAACTTCAACTTTTTCGGAACCCCGACTGTTGCCGATAGTTCTGTGGGAGATGAAGTGGATACCGACACGAGTGAGCAGCATGTTGGAAAATCGGCTCCTTCATCGGAAGTAGTCCCGACGGATACAAAAAGTCGGCGAGGCGGCCGTCTGAAGAACAAGAACAAAACCAACTACGCGTCTTTTGATTGCGCGTCGACTATAATAAAGACCAACAGCGAGATGCGAGGCGCGTCATCTATTTTGGTGGAGAACAAGGATAGCTACATGCTGAATCCATGTAATGCGCCGAATAAGTTTGTCATTATTGAGCTATGCCAGGCAATTTTGATTCATACGATTGCTATCGCAAACTACGAATTCTTCTCGAGCATGGTTCGAGAGTTCCGAGTGTCGGTGTCAGAGAGATATCCTGTGAAAGCCAGCGGCTGGAAAGTGATTGGCCGATTTGAAGCAGCGAATGTGCGCGAAGTGCAAAATTTTGAGATTGAAATTCCGCAGATTTTTGCAAAGTTTTTGAGGATCGAGTTTCTAAGCCACTGGGGCCAGGAGTTTTATTGCCCGCTGTCTGTGGTTCGAGTGCATGGTATTACTGAGATGGAGGAGTATAAGTACCAAGAGGAACTGTACAGGGCGGATGACGAACGCGACGAGAATGATAAGCAGGAAGAGGTTGATGAGGACGAGGAGGATGAGGCTGATATGCCACAACAGCAGCAGCAAACGAATAATCAGCAAGAGGAACCTAAACAGCAGCAGCAGCAGCAGCAGCAAGTACAACAGCATCAGCATCAGCAACAACAATCACAGCATGAGCAACCGAATCAACAGCATCATGAGAGTCATCAGTATATAACACAAGAGCCGAAGCAGTTGCATCCCTTGAAACCGCTACAACCGAGCGAGCAGGAACAGCAGGTTGGATTGGCGGCAGACGTCGATTCTGTGGAGATAGTTCCAGTAGAGGTAGCTACGAAGGTGTCGGTTGATTCATCGATATGCTCACCATTCAAGGAGATCTATACGCGGCGATATTTGCTGGAAGTATGTGACAGAGTACACGATGCACCTTCGGGCGTGTTTAGATGGGAAGCGGGTGACTCGTATCAGATTGATTTGACGGGGGTGAAGCCGGTGTCTGTGCTTGCGCAAGTTCGAGAGAAGAGCACGGATAGTTCGGCGATGAAGAATTTGATTGAATCGCTGGAGGTGACGAGTGATCATGCGGCGGATGAAGTTTTGCTTGATCATTTTAATCTGGAAAGTGGACGAAGTACAGTGTCAGCGACGCATAGTCCGACGTACAGCGCGCCTATGCCGAATCCGACTACACAGGAGTCAGTATACAAGACGATTATGAAGAGACTGACGTTGCTGGAAGCGAACGCGACGCTTTCGCTGCAGTATATCGAGGAGCAAAGCTTGATGTTCAGGGATGCGTTCACGAAGATTGAAAAGCGACAGGGGGCAAAGCTGATGGATATGCTCGACCAGCTGAACAGCACTGTTTCGATGCAGATGCAGTCGTTCCGGGAGAACTATGCGGAGCAGAAGCAGCAGTATGAGCAGTTGTGGAAGGCGATGATTACAGAGTACGAGATGCAACGACGGGCGATGGAGCGGCATTTGCTGGAGGCGGTTATTTTTATGTTCTGCATGGTACTGTTGTGTGTGGGCTTCAACATTTATTTGGTGATGAAGTTGAAGATCAAGGTGATTTGATTGAGGATATTGCATTTGTTATTGTTTTCATATTGTTAGAATTGGTTTTTGGGATATGGCGCTTTATGAAGTAATATTACAGAGAATGGCTAAATAATTGATGATATAAGTAATATTACAGAGAATGGCTAAATAATCGAATGAAAGAATAGAATAACACCAAGAACGCCGTAAAGAGAAAAGAGATGCAGTGGGTTTAGGAAGAGGTATGGTTTTCTAAGGTGGAGGAGACCTGGCTAAGAATCCAAGCTTCTTTGAGGGATCGAGAGAGCATGAGAAGGTCTTCGATAGCACGGACCTGTGATAGTGTTAGTCTCTGATTTTGATCCTCATGAATTAAGTAGAAGTACCATTGATGCGGCATGACCCTCAATTTGATAAGTTTCCATTGCGGAAGCGACTTTGTCTTTTGATGCGACAGGAGCCAGATGGACGATTTCGTGGTATTCGGTGATTACCTGGCCGGTGGCTTCCGTTATGCGTTCTGTAGAGATGTCAATAAAATATTAAAAGCAGTATTTCTCGGGAAGAAACCATACGGTTTATTGTTTGGGCTCGTTGAGCGTTTTGAGAGGACATGATGATGGGAGGAGTGGTGGAGTAGAGAAAGTAGATGGAGATGACGGAGTTGATTGAGGCGTGAGGCTTTTGGGTTTGGGTTTGTGGCTGCTCACTTCCTCGGGAAGTTCACTCAGAGCAACCGAATCAACACCGAGACGGATAACGATGTCGAACCAATCTGGAATCAAATGTATGTGATGAGGTGTTTGTTTCTTATGAATGAGCCTGCTAATTGAGGATTATTTTGTTTTGATAGCTTCTCCGGAACTGCTGCAGACGTTCAAGCAGTTTTCGAGTGACGGCAGTCTTCGGACGCTCCTGATCAGCATCGAGAATGGTATGTGCTATCTGATCCCGGGTTATTTAAATGTTTCGACTGATAATGAACTAACAAATACCATGAAGAGAGTCTTGAGCCGGGATCACAGTTTCCGGTAAAGTCAAACTACTTTGATGATATGGCGCAGCTGTCGAGTGTGGTGAAGCCCAATGCGCCTTTGTATATCCTGCACCGGAAAGACGAAGGGAACGAGTTTACGTTGATCTCGTACATCCCAGACGCGGCGCCGGTGCGGCACAAGATGCTGTACGCATCCACGCGGAATACGCTGATGCGCGAGCTGGGAAGCGACAAGATTGCGTCGTCGTTCTTCACTACGGAGCAGGACGAGTTGAGCGCGGAGGGGCTGCGGAAGTTTGTGGCCCACGAGCAGCTTAGCAATCCGCTTTCGGAAGAGGAGCGAGCGCTCAAGTCGGTTATGGAGATTGAGGCCAAGGAAGGGCTTGCGGGTACGACGACGCGCAAGTCGCATGTCTCATCCGGACTGAGTTTCCCGGTGTCGGATTCGGTGAGGGATGCGCTGAGCGAATTAGAGGGAGGGAGGGAGAATGTTGCGGTGCTGGAGCTGGATGTGTCGAAGGAGAGTGTGGAGCTTGCTACGCGAACGACGGTGGAGGACCCGTCGCAGTTGAGCGAGGTGATTTCGACAGATGCACCGAGATACACGTTCTTTTTGTTTGAGCACGGAGAGGGCGCAGGGAAAGAGAAGGCACTTGTGTTCATCTACACGTGTCCGTCTAGTGCCAAGATTAAGGAGCGGATGCTGTATGCGTCGTGCCGGGCGGCAGTAATAGCAGAAGCCGAGGGGGTTTCCGGGATGAAAGTCGCGAGAAAGGTAAGTTAGGAAAGAAGAAGAGAGAGAGAAATTGGGTTTATTTGCTGCTTGAGATTAACGTGCAATGTGGCAGATCGAAGCGAGCGACGGAAGCGAGATTACGAGGGCGTCGCTGGAAGCCGACCTGCGACCAGCGCCGGTGGCAGCTAAGCAAGCGTTTGCGAGGCCGAAAGCGCCAGGACGACGGCGCTAGTGCACAATGGAGGAGGGATATGCTCTATATAGGACGAGGATACGACGAGGAAGAGAAAGAAGCAGATTAGATAGCCGCAAATAAAGTGAAGAGTATTGCCGAGATAGGAAGTGCGTCAACACGAACAGCGACGCGTGAACAGGAGGTTGGGGGGTTGAGGGAGGGGAGTAGTTACTACAATTGACTGGGTATTTACATCAACATTAACAATAACATTAAGAATAAGAACAACTACAATTACAACAACAACAACAACATCAACATCAACAACAACTACCACTAATACCATTCTCTCGGCTGGGAATGCTCGCGATCTGGTGACTGCCCGCATGCACTGAACCCTGACCCTATCCCTGACTGCGGCGCCCCTTTCGCCCTCAGCTCAGCTCAGCTCGGTTTCGATGTCCTCGCATTTATATTGCGCTGCTCTAACACGCTCCTCCTCCTCCGCCTCTCCTCCTCCTCTTCCTCTTCCCCCCCGTCCTCTCCTCCCCATCCACCCATGAAGCATGCCATGAAGTGGGCTTCCAAGCAAGAACCCCCCGACGACCACCGCACGCGGCCCCTCCGCATGTTCAAGCACTCGAAGAAGGACGACGACTCCACCCAACCCCACCAACCGCCCGCCCTCAGTCCCGTCCTCCACGACGTCTTCTCCCCCCGATCCCCTTCACGCAAGACCTTCGACGACTCCGCTACCCTCGTAGAGGACTCCAAGCAGGGCTGGCTCAACAAAGCCGTCTCCTCAACCGCCCCCGTCCCCGACTGGCGTCTCCACAGAGCCCTCCTCCGCGACGCGACCCTCCTCCTCTTCCGCCCTGAAATCGGCGTCCGAGCCTTCGACTATGATCCCGCCGTCACCAGTACGTCCACTCCCCTCTCCCCCCTCCTCCCTCTCCCCTCATACCTATCTAACTCTCTTTCTTTCCTTCTTCTCCCTCTAGCCCCACTCCACACCTCCTCCACGCGTCATCCCCAGCTCGTCGTCGCTGACAATGGCCTCATCCTCGCCGGCTCCGTCGAGGCCATCTGCCACGAAATGCTCTTCGGCCCTGATCCGGCGTTTATAACCGACGCCCTCCTTCTCCTTCCCCTTTGGACCGAAATCGCTCCCGCCTACGCCCTCATCGTCCGCCTCGCTGCCATCGAGCATCCCCAGCTCCCTGACAGAGTCGCCCTCATCCTCAGCGTCACCATCTCGCAGCTCTCCTCCTTCCTGCTCGACGATGACATCTACGCCTCCCTCACCGCTCTTCTCGACTTTCTCGACCCCAAAAAACTGCCCCTCATCAAACTCGACATGTCCGAAAAGCGAAGTATGCTCCAGGGCATGCTCCGCTACACGCCCTCCCTCGCCTCGGCTGCTCCCGCCCCTTCACCTGACGCGCCGCAATACAACGAGTTCCGCCACGGCCTCTCAGTCGATTCTTTCATGACCGTCGATCTCGAAGTCCTCGCCGCCCAGATCCACCTCTTCGATCTGCGCATATTCCGCTTCTGGTCTCCTGTCAGCGACTTCTCTCTGCTCATGGGGCTCAGGTACGACTGCTGTCGCCGCAACCCTTTGATCTCTACCCCGGCACACCCCCATTTCCTTGGTGCAACAATGATCCGCCATCTCTTCCCCATCAATTCTCCCTCCACCAACCCTGTCGCGCGTGCAAACATCATCGCCCGCTGGATCGCCTTGGGCAACAGTCTCAAGCAGCGTGGAGATATGGTCGGCTGGCTCGCAATCGCAAGCGTCATCTGCTCTCCTGCCATCTGCCGACTTAGAGAAATGTGGGCTCTCGTACCTTCCGATCTCACCGGTATTATTGCGCGTGATTGGGCCCCTGTCGTCATCGATCTCGACAGACGCGTCGTTGCTTCCGACTCTTCTTCGCGTCAGGAGAGCTCTCATATTCTGGCCCCAGATGGAATCGGGAGAACTTACCGAAAAGAGTCTGTCGTTCCTTACTTTGGCGATATTGGTGTTCACTATCTTGACAAAATTGCTGAAGTCAATAAGGTATTTGCATCTCTTGCCCCGCATTTTGCACGCTCACACTAACACACTCGCAGAACTCCATCTCCGTCGCCATCTCCTGTGAGGAACTCTCCCGTATTCGCAAATCTCTCGAACGCTGGACAAAATACTACGACTCGATTCGAAATGTTGATGGAATGCCTGAACTGGAACAGCCCATTCCCGCTCTGCAGGAATGTCTATACTCGCTCTACAACTTCAACTTCAACTCGTCTCCTCTCTCTCCTCTCGTGCTCATGGATCTATCCATTGCCTGTGAGCCGTCTGGTGGAACATACTCCAAGCACTATCTCGCTCAAAAGTCTCCTCTCTCAAATGGATCGTACTCTGCAGTTCTGTTTACAGAAGTCCTCGCCTCTTATAAGCTGTTTGCGCAGAAGGATCTTCTCGAAGCTGGTGGCCTGCTCAATCACAAAAAGTCCTCTACTTCCTCGCTAAGATCGAAAGCCTCTGCTGAGATATCCATTGGCTCGCACGACAAGCAGCAGCAACAGCAACCACAGCAGCAGCAACAGCAGCAGCAGCAACAGCAGCAGCAGCAACAAAAACAACAGCAACCGCCTCCATCTCCCGCCGAGTCAGAGCATCAATTGCGGCGAGCGAGCTCATTCCCGCCGTTACGCGTAGGAAATATTCACATCACTGGATTTTCCGAGCTGGATACAACCTCACGAAACCGCGTGGCCGCTTTCCCTCATCGCAATGTGTTTGTTACTGGAGTGAGAGATGTTCTCAACGTGGGAGTCAGCCTCTATCATATCCGTCGCGAGCTGGTGCTCAAGTCGTTCAAGGAGGAGACTTCGCGCGGGTCTCGTCTTTCTAGCGTGATTATCGAGAACCCGTCAAAGCGCATGAGCTCTGGATCTCGCAGACTTTCAGCCCAGTTTCAATCGCAGAATATAGAGTCGCAGCTGGCTGAGTATGCTCCAGCGGCCATCAACGTTGTCACCAAAGCTGCCACGTTTGAACGACTCGTGGATATTCTTGTGCTGGGTGTTGAGGAGTTGAGCTCGCTGGTCATTCCGGAAGATCTTCCAAACATGCAAAAGTTTGGAACGATCGTGCCATTACATATGGATATGGATGTCTACACTGCAACCTTCTTCGCGACTTACAAGAACTTTGCTTCTCCAGGACTACTACTCGATGCACTGCGTCGTCGATTTATCGGTGCTCGTGCGGCCTCTATTTCGCTGGCAAAGGGTGCTTCTCATGAAACAGACAAGTTCCCCGACTGGCAGCGGAAGGTCGAGAAGGAGGACGAGGAGGATGCAGAGAAGGACAGTGGTGTTGACATTGTTGCTGTTGCGAAGATTCACGTCGGCGTTCTGGAGGCTTGCAATATCTGGACTACAGACTACTTTGCCGATCTTGTGAACGAGATTCAGCTCCGAGAAAATTTCCTGGAGTTTTTGCAGATTGTCGACAAGGAGACTGCAGACTGGCTCATCTTGGCAGAGCAGGATGAGAAGTTGACTGGATACGCAGATACAATCGACTCTCTATCGCGCAAGCTGAGGAAGACTGTGGTTAGAAAGTCGTATCGTCCACTCGATTTCTCGCCTTGGCCGTACGTTCCATCAGCTGGTGCATCGGTTGGTCAGTTCAAATTCCCAGACGCATCAAATGAGAGCATTAACAACTTTTGCGACCTGGTGGACGACGTCGTTGCTATTATCTTCAAGCAGATCAAGCTTCGCGACTGGCTCTCAGTGTACGAAGTCTTTGCTACTCAGACGATTGATCCGCTGAAAATGTTCTCAGCTCGAAATCTGACAGTGGCGACCGAGGAGGAGGTTGTTATCCAGGACATCTTCAGTTTCTGCGCGACGCTGCACAGTTACAGAAATGACGAGCTCATGGTTTCGCTATTGCCAAAACCAATCAAGAAGCTTTACGCGTTCCGAATGAACTTTGTCTCCTGGATTACGATGCATGTTTCTGATCCGGCAATCAAGCGAACAACTCGTATCCGTCGCATGAAGACTCTGCTGAACGCGGTTGCAATCTGCAGAAGGCGAATGAGTATCATCGAGTTTGGAACGCAGAACCAGTATGCACGACCAGACTCTGGCGAGGAAGAGATGATTGTGCCATCGCTCATCGAGTCTGCTATCGGTGCTGCGATTGTGAGACCCGAAAGTCGTGCTTATACTGCGGCGTGGATATACGCTGCTCGTGAGGCGACTGGGAACAACGACATCAATGCTGTGAATACTTTGGAGGAGATTATTCCCAGCATGGCCCCGGTCGCGGACGAGAACTTGAATAACAGGTACTCGAACGCGACCATTTCGGACCCCATCGAGCCCTTGACTCCGTGCATGGGATGGATCTTTGAGCGCATCTTTGAGATTGTGTGTTATGTTCCAAACATGGCTATTGAGAACCCTCTGATGATCAATTTCGACAAGCAGCGCTACATCTACAATCTTCTCAGCAATGTGGTGGATCTGAAGCCCTCGCGCAGGAGTGCGATGATGGTTCAGGAGACGCCTGTGGCTGCGCTCATGACTTCTGACCTTTCGAACGGCAGATTTGACAAGAAACATGTCAAAGAGGTTGCTGCTCGCGAAGCAAAGGAGTTGAAGATAGCCTCGAAGACTCCGAAGGCGTTCAATACATTGGTTACTGCCGAGCTCAACAAGGTCCGTCGCGACGCGCGTCAACGCGATACTCTCGACCGTATATCAAGAGAGCAAGCACGGGCGCACGGATCTGCCGCCTATCGTCATAGCAACAGCAGTACGCATAGCATGTCGAGTGGCAAATCCATGTCACCTATCCTTCCTGATCGCAAGCCAAAGAATAGGCTTGGAGGTTTCTTACGCGCTGTGAGGCCTATCTCGATGGCGTTCTCAAACTCGCAGCCGCAGCAGCCTGATCGGTCCATCTCGGCGATGGAACTTCCTGATAGTTCTTCTATGGCAGAAAGCTCTTCTTCCAGAAGTCACAAGCCTATTTTGAGCATCAATCTTATGTTTGCTATCACTACCATCCCGTCTGATATGCAGGGCATGGGTGTTTTCAAGATTATTTGTGACGATGGGTCCGACTATTTGTTCCAGGCTACGACTGCAGAAGAGCTCGAAGACTGGGTTAAGCTGTGCTCAGTCGCAAGAGCTTCTGCGCTTGGAAAGGCAGGAAAGACACCTATCATTGGTGGTGAGGTAAACGATGAGCCTCCTGCTGAAACCAAGGTGTTTGGAGTGCCGATCGAAGAGCTTTGCGCGAGGGAGAATAAGCTTGTGCCGACTGTTGTTCAGACTTTGTTGGATGAGATTGAAAGCAGAGGTAAATTGAGTACATGTGCTGGCTTTATTGACTTATCACTAACTGCGTTACTTTATAGGTCTTGAGGAAGTTGGTATTTATCGAGTGCCAGGATCTCAGACTGACGTTCGTGCGCTGAGAAAAGAGTTTGACTTTGGCCACAAAGTGAATATGGCGGACGAGCGTTGGTTTGATATCAACATTGTTGCCGGATGCTTGAAGATGTACCTTCGAGAGCTGCCAGAGTCTATTCTGACAACTGAACGGTTTTCCACGTTCACGTCGATTGCGAGTATGTTTTTGATCCTTTGTTTATGAGTTGATAAGTGTTCTTTGCTGACTGGTGTTTGTAGAAATTCCAAATGAGGATGAGCAGATTGCTCAGTTTGCAATTGCTGTTCGGAAACTTCCTAGCTGCAACTACCATCTTCTCAAGCGGTTGATTGAGCATCTTTACATGTGAGTTATTCTGAGAGTATGAAAGATTGATGAAACAGCTAGCTAATAATGATGCGATAATAGTATATCTCTGTCTGGAGACGTTAATCGGATGCACGCCGTGAACCTTGCGATTGTGTTTTCGATGTGTATGCTTCCAAACAACGACGCGCTAGGAATGACGTCGGAGTTTGGACTGATTCAGAGCATGTTGCGGACGATGATTACTTCTTCCGACCGGATCTTTGCAAATGAACTGTTCCCTGGAGTTATTTTCCCTCGCGATCGCAGTTTGAGGGGGTCCATCAGCACAAGAGGATCGGCTAGTGTGCGCGAATCGATTATGACACGGGCGTCACCGAGTATGAGAGGATCGCCGAACTTGTCGCAAACGATCGATACACCGACGAGAGAGCCGACTGCGGCTGAGATTGAGAAGGACATGGATACTACGACTGAGATCGAGGGAAGCTCGGTGCGGTCGGAGATTGTGTCTGAAATGCAATCTGAGTTTAGTTCTGATTTTGCGTCGGAGCCTGCTTTGGAGCCGGAGCTCGAGCCTTCGGTGGCCACCAGCTTCCAGTCGAAGGAAGAGCCTGCTGCAGAGAGCAGATATGCTGTTGATGACGAAGTTGAAGAGGAAGACAAAGAGGACGAAGCGGTGTACGATGGTACAGAGGTCGAAGGTCAGGCGGGCGATGATTCGGACTGGCAACAAACGGGAATCGCGATTGTCGCCGAGTCGCCCGAGTCCGAAGTCGAGCCTCGGATGTATACAAAGAGCGAGGTGGCATACAAGGAAGTGACCGACAAGATACCCGTCCCCAAACCGACTTACACCGCGACATCTTCTGAAGAGTCCGTTGCAACTTCTGCCGATAACGAGGTGCAGCATCTGAACGTGACGAGCAGCAGCAGCAACAACAGCGTTGCACCTCTACGTCCGCGCGCGCAAATCCGGTCCGAGACGGTGGACACGACGAGTCAGAAAGACGGGCCGACGAAGCGGAATAGTTCGCAGGAGGTCAGCGTTTTCTAAGTCTGTTGCTTGAAGACTTGTGAGATTTCGAGATGAATTACGATTTGATACGAAAAGCGGTTGGATTTTTACCTTGAATTTGAGTTGCGAGTTGGTGCTCTTCTTTTGTTGTGTTTATATTATTCTTTTGTGTGCGTAAAAAAAATCTTTTTGTTGTTGTTGTTGTTGTTGTTTGTGTTTTTGTTGGGTTACTCTCCTTTTATGATTTGAATCTCGTTCTGTTTTGAGTATTGTTTGGCGCACCACGTCGTTTGAAAACACAGACGTGTTTTATATATATGTTAGTACACTTGTTAAAATTTGAGGCCTTTTTTTTGATAACTTAAGATCCACAGAGAAGAGCTCTTGATGGGGTGCGATAGTGTAGTTCGTATTGCGGCAGAAGAAAGTCGATAAAAGGAGTCGTAGTTGAGTTTGGTTGTCTGCTTATCTTTGTTCGTCGAGGTGAAAAGGGTTGACTGAAGGAAGGTTTCAGCCGCTCTGGTGTAGCTACAACAGATACTGTTGCGTTATTGATAAGGATCGGAGGGAGAGAGTTGTGTGGATCTTATCAACAGCCGTGATTTGCCATTTCAGGAAGATATTCGACGGCTGTAGACAGAGCCAGTAAACCAATATACAGAAAGATTACACACGCCCCAGTCTAATCTATAGTCCACGGCAGCGGTGAGGATACCCACATGACCTTGCAGCGTGAACGCGACTCCAGCATAGCAGACCAGACTACTGATATTCCGTGGTCTGGGTCCCTCTAGATAAATGCTACTGGAGTACGATCGGTATGGCTGATGGATTGAAGTCATAGAATTTAATTGATCGGAAACCCCGTTGCATTACGCGCGAATAATCTTCACTATTTTAAACTATCTGGAAAGCGACCAAGAAGAAGGCAGAGAGGTAATCAATACCCCATGCTTTCTGCATCGAGATACAGACACGCGGCTGTGATTTTAGCTTATCTCTGTCAGTTTATGCAGTTGATATCTTGTGATTGTGATAGTGTAGAGAGTTTAGCAGGCATTGTCGTTCGTGACTGCTACAAAGGGATTGCTGGTCAGAAGACTGTTCTGGGAACTATTCAGCTTGCCTTTGACGCTTCGCGGTTTCCGAGTCTCAAATTTGACAGCTGGTTGGCGTAGGTCTGAACTAACATTGAAGGAAGATCTGGTAATTGTCAAAACCAGATACCGCATAATAGCACAAGACTCAAAATAGCAAAGGCAAGTAAGCTGTCCGAAATGACAGAAATAAGACTGACAGGACACACCTTCCACCGAGGCCTCCTACCTTTTCAAGCTTTTCTTCCTTCCAATTCTTCTATCCGCAGAAGGAAGAAAAGCGTATAAAGTCTAAAGCAGCCAGGCACCGTCCGAAAATACAAAAAAAACTTTGCGCTCAGTCGGTGCAGACTGAGCGTCGCTAAGACGTAGCGAATGTGGGTACTCGTCTTTCTTGCAACATCTTCCAGTCGATGAACAAGTTCTGAACATCATAAAAGTGCAATAGGATTGTCTGCACATGTGTGTTTCTTAGAAGCAGAGGGAAAGGACAGATTATTGCACTCAGCCGGACGTTGCTGCGTCGACGACGGATTGGTCGGGGCGGGATGTGCTGCAACTCCATGCTGCGTCTAAAAGCCCGGAACGCACCGCACTTCCTAGTTTTTCCTGCATGAAAGCAATAAGCGCCTTTATTTTCTCTACAGAAACAAGCGTAAACCTCATCAACTACCACATACAGCATACGAACTACCCATCGTGGGATACCTGATCCAGCACCACCCGTTCCCACACTAACAACTCAACTCTGACTTTCTCACTCTGCCAACACGCAGCAGCGACAGCA
This sequence comes from Myxozyma melibiosi, assembly GCF_037950935.1. Taxonomy (NCBI): domain Eukaryota; kingdom Fungi; phylum Ascomycota; class Lipomycetes; order Lipomycetales; family Lipomycetaceae; genus Myxozyma; species Myxozyma melibiosi. Next base: position 1,825,064 of record NW_027042915.1, on the reverse strand, counting down.
AAAATAAATAAAATCAAAGTTTCGCGCCAAGGTACATTAACTCTCACGTGACTCAAACTTAATGCGGGCCGGGGCGGGTTGCGAAAACTGACTGGGCTTTAGTTTGCGTTGGGTGGTTTTCCGGGAAATGCTAATGCAGCGGGAGCAGCCACTAGCTTGGAAAGAGGAAGCTTAAAGAGGGAGCTAGAGGGAGGGAGAAAAGTGAGGAAGAGGGTTTGTGTTTGGGGTGAGGAGGAGGAGAAGGAGAAGGAGGAGTTGAGTTGGTGATCTACACTTTGCATGGTCGTATATTGGTCGGGTTGCTTATTTATTGAGCATTCGTGGCTTGGAAGCTCAACATCCGCTATCAATCAATACAAGACAAATGATACTAAACAAGTAGAGCAGTCTCGAACAGAGTTTTTGGTCTGCTTTTACGAAACAGGTTTGGTGATGAGTGAAATTGTGCGTTTGTAAAGGTGCTTCGGAGCGCGGGCTTTGTGTTTGCGCAATCACGTACCGCACCGGGATTCGATATCACGTACTGTATTTTTTGATCCTTACTATTTGTGTGGACAATATACAGATATCTGGCAGCCAGACTTTTGTCTCATCCTCTGAACAGAAATCAGGCAAATCGTGGCTTCTAGTAATGACCAGCGTTTCAGTAAGAGACACTCCCAGCTTCCACTTCTCCCATCCGTTCCAAGATAGAGCGTTCTTTGACAGCCGTCTGGCTTGATAATACCACACTCACTGTTCACTAAACCACAACCCATCAAGAGCCGCCGGTAAGGTGTAGAATCACCCGATGCGGCTCAAGAATCCTCATAGACAAGACAGACATGGGTTCCACGTTGGAGGTTGAATCAAAGTGATCACTCAATACGAGCATTCCCGCGCGCGCAAAGTGTCCTCTATAGTCAATATAAGAGTAGTACACACGAAAACCACTCTTGACAGAATGGGAAAGCCGGAGACTGGCATCCAGAAGCGAGAGCTTCCATATGCAGGTACACGTTTCTGAGTTCTACTGTAGTGAAGCGCAAATGCTTCCGCCGCGAAATTCTTGCTTACCCGTTTTCGCCGCGATATCTTCCATGAACATGAGATCGTGGTCATATATAGTATTCTGTAATCCTTCTAACACCGACCTCTTGATACGATGTATACAGCAGAGTAGTAAATAAGGATATATTTCAACCAAATGAATCTAAACAAATTTCCACAAAACCAAACCGATAACAACCCTCACGCACCATCAATCACTATCAAATAACAACAAATAACCATAAACAATACAGAAAACACCTGCAATGAGACTCTATGTTCGTTTTATTTATATCGTCGGACATCGCCTACACCCGCTCCTTTGACTTCTTTGATTTCTTTGACTTCTTCTTCTTCTTCTTATGAACGGCGCCATCGCTCTCTTTTCTGTACGACACAAGCCGCGGGATAACCACAATCGTGTCCGCGTCCTCCGCATACTTGTACGGCGGAAACAACGCCAGATTCTGCAACGTCATCGGCCGCAACGCAGCCGCGCGCTCGATGATCCGTCGAATGCCGTCGTACCCGCACTGCTCGATGACCGCCGCGCGGATCTCCTCCATCCGCGACTCGGCAAGCGCAATGAACTCGGACCAATCCTTCTGCGCAATCTGCGTCGCGTCACATCCTCGCTCCAGATGAGACTTGCGCATCCGGTGCGTGGGTCCTACTGCCGGTGTGGCCATCGTCGCGAGCACGAGCGCAGGCCATCCGCATCGGTACTGCAGCTCGTACACCCGCTCGCACTGCCGCAGTCGCGCGTGCACGATACTCGCAGAAACATCGTACGTCGCCTGCCACGATCGCGAAATCTGCGTCCGCTTTCCCCATGACCCGTGAACCTGATTTTCGCAGTGCCGCGCAGCAATATCGGTCCACCACCATTTCAGCCACTGCCGCAGCTTGAGAATCGCATTCATGTTCTTCGAAGACAGTTCAGCGCGGCCCTTGATCACGTTCTTCAGCCACGTCTTGTGGCCAAGTTCGCGCTTGTCGCGAGTGCCCTTCTGGTCTGAGATGTAATCATGGCCGTTGTGCAGCGCTACCTCGGTGAAATCAAGATGTTTCTTCGGATTAGACGTCTCGCGGTCTTCGGCTGTCGAGGGAGCAGTCATGTTTACCACGTTCATCAGCTCCTTTGCGGCAGCCAAAAGCTCTGCAAACGCTCCCTCGGCCGAAAAGTGGTGCTCGAACTTGGTCTTGTTCATCGCCGTCGAGTCTCCGGATCCTGGTGTGCCCTCGATAGAAGGTGTATATGGCTGCGCCGCTTTCTTTGTAACTGCTCTCGCCGTCTGTGTAGGAGTAACAGACAATTTCAATCTAAATTATGAACCAGTTAGTCCTGACTATAAATGCAAGGGATTCACTACAATCTCTTACATTCTGCGTGGCTTTTTAGCTGAATGAGGAGACAGAGTCTGATCTTCGTCGTTGGACAGCATTTCGTCGTCATCAAATCCATCGTCATCATCGTCCGCATCATCTTATATTCTCGTTAGTATCCACAGTCATAATAAACCCTTCTATATAGAAGCATACCTCCAAAACTATCATTAAAATAATTCGCCTTCCGTTTACGCGTCGATGCACTCGGAGGCGTGAGATCGAGTGTCTCTTTCTCACTTGCTGAAGTCGACAATGCCCGCTTCTTCTTTGGCACTCTCTTATTGTGCTGTGGCCGTCCATCTGCCAAAGACTCGATCTGCTCACCGCTGGACAAGGCTGTTGCGTCGTCTTCGCCAGCGGGCTCGGAGGTTACCGGGTCTATCTCAATTGGATCGGCGGCATCTTCGGGTATTTCAGAAATCACAGTCTCCGCAGCTTTCGGACTACTCTCTCGCAATAACGTCGCATCGACATCTTTCAGCAACTCGCGGTCACCGTCGACCTCGACCGGCAGCGCCTCAGACGCTAGCTTAGGCGACTCAGGAGACACAGAATTATGGGGCGAATTACTTCGCAGGTCCTTTGACGACGCCAAATCCGACGCGGGCGCTAAACTCGGCGATCGCGAGGAAACTGTCTCGCCCTCGATAGCGTCTGGTTGGGACTCATCGACAAGTGGATGTGAAGAGTCGTGATTGGTGTCATCTTCCACAGGAGGCTCACGAGTCTCCTCCGCTTGCTCTACAGCTTGCGTAGTAGACACCTCTAGAGGCTCAACTGCTATTCCAGCTCTTGATGTATCCTTCGCTGCTTCCTCCTCAGCACCTGGCTCGTCTGGAGAAATCCGGACATCATCCTCGTTGGTAACCTCACCCTGAACGATTTGCACGTCCCCAGCAGCAGAATGCTTCTCTGTGAGATCAGAAGCTGGCGTAGACGGTTCAGCTGACTTGCTAGAGGAGTGCAGACTCTCCTCGTTCGTAGTTTGATCTTCAGTTTCCGCACGGGCTGATGGGTCGACAGACTCCTCAGAGCCAGAACTTGCAGTAGTCGGAGCAGATGGAACGGGTGAAGCAATAGTGGCAGGCTCTGCAACATCCGACGAAGTAGGAGCATGAGAATCGAGTTGTGAAGGGTCGCCGGTTGGTGGCTCATCCGAGTCATCGTCCACGGGCGTCTCAGGCTCAACCGTAGCACTCGACAATGGCTCATCCACAACTTTCGATGGCGTGGACGGATGCGTCAGTGAAGATATCGCCAGCTGGGATACCTGCTCCACAGCTTCCGATCTAGGCTCAGGCGACGTCTCTCGCAAGATCATCACCGGAAGCTGTGATTTCCGTTTTCGGATAGTAGACCGGGTCGGACCCTCAGACGGCGGCGCTTTGTCCACATTTGATTTCGCGGTAGTTTGTTGTTCTGCCGGCTCGGATGCTGTAGGAGGTACCGATGCGCGCTTCTTTCGCCCTTGTCCTGGTTTCGGTCCTCGTTTGGCTGGCTTTGGCATATTCGGCAGCGAATACTGCTCCACAGACGTGAACTTAGCCCCTGAAGCCACGTACGCAGGAGACTGCGCTTGAGCTCTCACTTTTCCGGTTTTCAAAACAAACAGATTATAACCATTGGAGTTCCGCCGCTCATGTGAATCGCCTTCGTGTGATTGACATCTCCGCTTATTATTTAATCTTGGTGGCAAAGGTTCGCTCTTCGGAGTCTGCTGTAGCGGTTCGTCAGCCTCCTCCGCAGGTGGCTTCGGAAGGATGGTTACAAGTCGCCGTTTCTGATTGTCGGTCGCAGGCGACTCTGTAGGCATGGACGATGAGGTAGGAGAAACAAGAGCAGCAATAGAGCTCTTCCGTCTCGCTGTCTCAATAGCGGCGGAAATATCTTCTGTCTGCTCTTGCGCAGGCTGACTAGATTCCGTTTGCTTGGTGAGTGAAGATGGCGAAGCAGGCCGCGATGTCGCATGCTGGCCATCATACTGTGGCTGGTGAAAAGACTGAAAGGCCGACAGACCGCGGTTTGCCGGTTTAGGCTTTGGTGCGGCAGTGTCTTTCACCTCTGTAGCAGCCGACGATCGCGAGTCTGCGAGAGGCGGCGTCGCGGATGATCGCTGATGCTGTCGATGGTAGAGTTGCTGCTGGCGATGATATTTCTCGAGCTGCACTGATGGGTCAACTCTTTGGTCCTGATGGTTCGAGTTCGAATGGGGCTCATCAGCGGCCGGACGTCTGTCGCTGTCAGTTCTCAGCGGAGCAGACGATTGAGGGATAGTCGAGTCCAGAGCGGGACGAATGTCAGTCGATGATTGTGTCGCAGCCTGAGGAGGAGGGAAAGGAGAGTATGTTGCAGAAGGAGGATTATGGAATCTTTCATCGAGGGAAGATCGGTGCGGGGGATGGGGGTAAGCAGGAGTATGAGGAGACTGCTGCAGAAAGAGAGGGCTTTCCGTCACAGACGAATGGCGCGCAGAAGTAGCAGAATGTCGGCGTGAAGAATCAGACAGTGAATTTCGATGCTCGGCCGCATGCCAATCAATAGGCGCCGGGAGGGGAGTATGAGCCGGATTAGCAGACAGAGGGGTACCAGCCGGCGTGCCGATGGGAGGCAGCGGCAGTTGTGTTGGCCAACCCCGCGGGCTTGTTTGTGAGCCAAATGAGTTTCGCGACGGCGGCAGTTGAGGACGCGGAGCCGATGGGTAGCGGTTTGCGGTGGGTCGGTCGAGAGTGTCGCGAATGGGCGGAAGCACGGATGAGGACGATGACGTCGACAACGGCGGCTTCGAAGGGGAAGGCGGTTGCGGAGGCGGTGGCTGCTGCGGTTGTAGCTGCAGTGGCTGCTGCTGTTGATGCATTGGTAGCGGTTGCTGCTGCTGCTGAAATTGCTGCTGTTGCTGATGTACTGCGGGGGAGGGTGAAGGTAGAGGGGGTTGTTGGGGAGCGAGCGTGGGATGGGCAAAGGCAGGCGGCGGCTGTTGCTGCTCGGGTGGGTGGTAGGCCTGCTGCTGAAGAGGGTGTACTGACTGCTGGTACTGCGGTTGCTCATAGTAATGGGTCACGTATTGTGGGGGCACAGGCTGATACTGCTGCTGTTGTTGCTGGTCTGGGTGGGGCATAGCAGGTGGCGGAGGGGGCGGCGGCGGCGGCGGAGGAACGGCCATGAGCTGCCCGGCCGGCTGGGGTGGTCCGTAGTAGGGCTGCGAGATGTACTGCGGAGCAGGTGCCTGATACTGAGGAGTGCCATTCACGATCTGGTAGGGATACTGCGAGTGCTGGGGTGGGGGAACAGCGTAGAGAGCGGGGGATTGCTGCTGATGTGGATCAGGAGTCATGGCAGCGGCGGGGGGCTGGTGCCAGTATGCCACCCAGCGGTCCTGGTTCGGAATTGCGCGAGGCGCCTGCTGCAGGACTTGAGGATGGGGCGAGTGCAGAGGAGGCGGTTGGGGGTGGAAAGGCCGGCGATAGCGGTCATCAGAAGATTGCGCCATGGCTGCGATCGGGCTGGAGAAGGGGAGAGGTGAGCAAGGAGGTCGATATAATTGAGTGGAAGAAGGAGAGACCAGCAACGTACCAGCAGAGGAGGACCTCTACACGACGATCAACAAGAAGGAAGCTACAAGGACGAGTGCGCGCGGAGAGAAGCAGGGTCGAGAAGGAGTCGCGGCGAAAGAGAAATTGTCGCAGGCGCGCAGAGACGAAGAAGGTTCGGCACGGGCGTGTTTTGGTCGCTGCGCCGTTCGCTGTGGCATTTGCTGCGCTAAGCCCGATTCAGCAAGCGAGTCTGCTGAAAGGGTTTTTTAGAGTTTTTTTATTTTTTTATTTTTATTTGTTTTGTTGAGGGGGCGGGTCACTGCTGCCCATGCGTATCTTCGCCAGCGCTGCGTCTGTGGCTCCCCGGTTCGCTGCTGTTTCGCTGCGCTCCTGCTGCTGCTGCTCTGCTGTTGTAGTTGTTGTTTGTTTAGTGATTCTCTCCGCGCGACTGCGCTGCTCGCGGGCGCCTCGCAAAGTGCCGTGGAATTCGCCAAAACAAGGTTCGCGCAATAGCTTACCCGGCAGGGGTTATCCGGCCTCTTTCGCATAAAGCCTGCCTGGATCAGCTTCGCACGCGCCCACTTTGATGGAGGGTGTTTGAGTGATTGGGATTAGTTGGTGCTGTTTGCGCTGTGTTAGAGGACAGTTGGAGGGAGTGGGTGGTGCGGGGACTGTTGTAGCTGGTCGGAGCAACGGTGGGGTGGTCTGATAACGATGTAGAACGGAGGGATGGAGGCAGAGCAGAGACGCTTGAGTATTATACAGAGCAGCTCATGTGTGGGCTCTACAGGTCTTGAAAGACAAATTGATTGCTATAAATGACGAGGAAAAAGATCATCTGAACACTGAAGATCGTATATTGCAACAGCTAGTAGAATGGAGATATCGAGAGAACACCTCTATACCACACCACAATGCAGTCAGCTCAGAACTTGCGCAACAAGGAAATATCTCTCGGAGCAGTTGTCTCGCTGTGTTATTCTCGGTGATTTCTTATAAGATGTCTTCCACATTACAACCTGTCCTAGATGCATTTTATAAAAAAAAGAGCAGCTTGCGCACCCCCTGTCCCCTCGCTAAGAGAAGGAAGGGATATGCAGGAACAGCTCTCCGTACTCAGCGAGACTCCGCCGCCACTGCGCACCGCCAGACATAAAAAGTACAATAAAACAGTAGAATCAAACAATAATGCAACAATAATAGACTATAAACGGCAAACAGCAGAGCAGTGCTTAAAGAATGAGCGCAGCAGGTGCGCAGACCGAGATGTTCGGATTTCGAACATAGGCGGGAAGCCTGTCCCAGAACGGTAAAGCGTCTCAGGCGGATGCTGCGCGCAGGTTGCCGATCGCCGCCCAACCCGAGTTTGACCGGATTTTATTTTTATTTTTGTTTTTGTTTTCTATTTATTTCTATTATTCTACGCAGCAGCTGGATATATTCGCAATTCAACAAATATCTACGGCTTCAGCCCGCGACAAATCAGGGCCTGGGTGCTCGTCGTCGTCGCTCGGGCGCCAAAGCACGGTTGGTGGGGCAGCACCCGTTTTCGTCTAAGCAGCCTCAGCTTCCGCTTCTTTGGCCTCCTGCAGCTTCCCCACCGCCCGCCTCGACCGCCTCCCCATCGTCTCCCTGCCAAAGCCCTGTCTGCGAGACCAAGTCCACGCTGTCAGCACCCGCTCGAGCGGCCTGGAAATGAACGAGCTCCTGAACTCCAGCCTGCCTAATATTAAAGTCTCGCGGGTCGCTCGTAGGTTGACGTCATTGCTTGTGTCTGTCAGCAGCCGCTGGGGTTTGTGCCTGCCGCTTTTACCCCGTTGAGCAAAGACCGAACCCAGATTTCGCGACTCTCGGCCCTGCAGCCATCACTCTTTCTCTGCTTGTATTCTGCCTTTTTAGAAGACTTATAGACACAGCTGATATACGTGATAACTGGCTATAAACAGCGTCAATATCTCTGCATTTTGGCGATTTTAATTGCTCATCATATATCTACGTAGACCCCGAACCGAACCTACACATCCTCTATTTCTGGACAAAAGCTGTCAAACCACCGAATCCTGCTCGATCTCGTCCGCACTTGCCAGATAAGCATGCAGAACCTTGGGCCTGCACTGGTCCACCTAACCGATCCATCCAAACCTCTGTCCTGGCTCTCCAGCTCCCTCCTTGCATCTTGGCTAGGGTCCGACCAGACTTCCATCAATCTTCTGGCAGCGCCGCGCGCCGCAGACAAACCCGGCGAGCGGCTATTCACCAATTCATCCTCCTCCGTCTCCGCCATCTCTCTATCCTCTCTTCCTATCTCCTGCCCTCTTCCGCGCATTCCCCGCTGCTCTCTTCCACCTGTCTATAGCTTCTTATTACTTCTAGCGAGTGTACGCCATGAGTGCCTCCGGCGCAGTCCTCTCCTCCTCTCGTACGGTGTCCCTTCTTCTATCAACCCTCGAGCTCATCACTAACCGCTCCGCAGACTTCAAACCTCAGCGTGACTACAACCATGCTGACGACCAAGAGGTATCTTCTGACTCTTCTCTATCTATTTACTTTCTCCCCTGCTGACTCAATCTCCTATAGTACAAACGCCTCCGTGGTCTAGGTACAATCACATCCATCTCCCTGCTCTGCACTTTATTCCCGTTTAAACACTAACTACCTCCACACCAACAGCCGAAGCCGAATTCAAAGCTCGCTCGCGCTGCTACGACGACTCCCACAAAGCCTACGCCGAAGGCGACGGCGCAGCTGCAAAGCAGTTGTCCGAAATGGCAAAAGATCATGACCGGAAGATGGACGAGTACAACGCCGAAGCCGCTGCTGTATGTTTAAAACACCAGAACTATATTCTACTCATCTTGTCACTAATACTATATCTTAAGTTTGTTTTCCGGGCAAACAACGCCGACTCCGATTACGATGAGATTGATCTCCACGGACTTTACGTCAAAGGTACTCCTTCCTATCTCCTGTCCCATCCGTGTACTCAACTGACCTTTGTCAATTTACACATCTCCAGAGGCCGAAGAAGTGCTCGAGCAACGCATCTCTGCCTGCAAGGCTCGAAACGATGACCATCTCGAGGTGTATGTACTCTCCCTGATTTTCCAACGCTAAACTCAAGTTCTCAATTCATCTCTATTATAGCATTGTCGGCAAGGGAAAGCACTCTACCGGAGGCGTCGCAAAGATCAAGGTTCGCATACTACCCATCACCTCCCTGCATCTTCATCCCCCTAACTTTCCCGTCTCCAGCCTGCCGTAGAACAACTCTGCGAGAAACACGGATTCCAGTACGCCGTCGACGACGACAACGAAGGCGTCATCGTCATCAACTTCCGCTCCTCCGGCGGCAACATGCCAATGTCGAGCATGCCCCACCAGCCCAAGAAGCGCTACGACACTCAGAAGCCAAACGCTTCCTACCAGCCCGGCTATGGCAAGCACAACCAGCCACAGTATAACAACAACCACAACAACGGCACTTACGCGGGCGCCGCGTACGGAAATGGGCCCAACGTCGGCCATCCGCAGCAGCAGTTCCAGGTCGACCAGAACCAGAACCAATACCACCAGCAGCAGCAACAGCAGACGCAACAGGACAGCACCGCCGATATCATTGGCTTGCTGTTCAGATGCCTCAAACAGTGCCTGTCAAAGTAATCAGACGTCGAGCTGCCTTCTGCGATTCTGCTGTATCTTGTTGGTCCAAAATGTCGTGTGTATTCTATTTAAGTCGGCTCGGTGAGAGTCCTAAAATTATCTGTATTCTATGTATAATCTTTCTTTCGTTTTGGTTACTTTTTTTTTGTCCACTTCAGCGTCGAACTAAGCTATCAGCGTTGATTCCAATCGTTTGTATTCTATCATGTACCAATAAGCTATGCGATTTGATTATCATGTAAACCACCTTTCATTCTTAAATCCCACTTCTATCGTAACTTTTAAACGCCCAATGACCAAAAATTGCAAACACAAACAAACTACAAAAAATCAAGAGAAATTCCGATCCAGATACTCTGCAAAAGCACCCTTGATCCGACCAGCGTCAATCTGCCGCACCTTATTAAGCGCCACAAAACTCCGCCGCAACCGCTGCAGCTGCGCCGAAGACACACTCTCGATCGGTAAACTCACCACCGCGTCCCCTGCACCGTCAACAGCCACCTCGGTCCCCAACGCGCCATCCTGCTGTCGCTCCAAGATGATTTTGGCTACCTCCTGCGTCTGCCGATCAAGCTCGTAGACATAGTCCACCGCAGCAGCGGGCTTGAGGATCGTCGCAAAGTTCGGGGGCTTGGTTTTTCCGTGGATCAACGACTCGTACAGCGCAGGGAAGATCGAGGACGTGGGATCTGTATATGGCAGTGTGAAGAGCGGCGAGTCCCATCTGTTCATGCCATTTGGCTCTTCGTACCGGAAGATCAGGGCGTCAAAACTACAATAGTTCAAGTTAGTGCTTGCTCCAGGTCGGACTCTAGAAGAAATCATTCAGGGGGCTTACAGGTCAGACTCCCAGCTATCATCGCCCTGCTCGCGCCGCTTCTCATTCCATTCCCTACACAGTTCCGGCGGCGTACCAACGTGCACGACAGCATACGTCGACTGCTCCGCTTTTGCCTCACAGAAAATCTGGTACCGAAACCCTTTGATGTAATTCAAACTGTCGACGACCAACACGTCCTCCCGCGAAAGATGCCGTTTGATCGCGGACATCAGATTCGCGCGGGCCTGTTTCTCCTGCTTCGCGTCTGTTATACAGAGACGTCAGTATGTGATCCGCGTAGAGACTAAAGCGCATCGAAGTAAATAAGCAAAGGGAAAGTACACACCTCGAAACGAATCCTTCTTGATATCAAGTCCGTCATCAGACACCAAATGCACTTTGCGACCCGGCGCTCGCGTCTCAAACTCCGCAACAATCTCCTTCGCACGAGTCGTCTTTCCCGAACAAGGAAACCCCGATAATAGTACAATCGGCATATTCACCTCACTTCGAACAAAATCCAACAGATTCTTATTCTTCTCAACAATAATATTCCGCGCTATCAACTTTTCTTGTCCCAAAGCAAATAAACTTTGTTTCTCTGTGTTCAATTGGGAAACCCAACTCGCTCGCAATTTATGTAAGCGGCGCGGCGTTTGTACCGTTGTTTACTTTTTGCGCTCGCCTCGCGCTTCACGCGTCTTGCGGTCTCCTTCGCTCCCACCGCTGAGACCAAAGTGATGAGAATCGACTCGACTGCTTGAACTCCCTTTGTCTGAATTAAGATCATTTACTTTACAATATTGCGACTGACTGTGGACGTCGTTTTGAGTGAATCAGAATGCCGAGGTACGTGTTCTTGTGTTCTTTGTTGCTCCACGTTTGTCTTGACGATACAGCCTCTAACAACCTCTTTTGATCATTCAGAGAAATCATTACTTTACAAGCAGGTAAGACCCACATTTGACTAATGTACATCTACGTCTTTTCTAGTACATGCTGACTCAGTACAGGACAATGCGGCAATCAGATCGGTGCAAAGTTCTGGGAACAGCTGTGTCTCGAACACGGTCTAAGTCCAGACGGCACGCTGCGCGACGATCTCCCCACAAATGCGTCAGACCGCAAGGACGTCTTCTTCTACCAATCGGATGATACCCGCTACATTCCGCGCGCACTGCTGATCGACCTCGAACCACGCGTGATCTCAGGGATTCTAAACTCGCCGTATGCGCGCATGTATAATCCAGAAAACATTTACTCCGGCGGCGACGGAAGCGGCGCGGGTAATATCTGGGCGTCGGGATACCACGCAGGCGAGCAGCTGACGGATGAGTTGATGGATATGCTTGATCGGGAGGCCGATGGCTCGGACTCGTTGGAAGGATTCATGCTGATGCACTCTATTGCTGGCGGTACCGGGTCCGGTCTAGGCTCGTTCCTACTCGAACGGCTCAGCGATCGGTATCCTAAGAAAGTGATGCAGACGTACTCCGTTTTCCCTGCTACTTCACAAGTCTCAGAGGTTGTCGTGCAGCCTTACAACAGTTTACTGGCGCTCAAGCGGCTCACGCAGCACGCGGATGCAGTCACGGTGCTCGACAACGCCGCGCTGTCGCGATTAGCAGCCGACAGTCTCCGCGTGCAGAGCCCGACATTTGACCAAACGAACCAACTAGTGGCAACTGTCATGTCCTCGAGCACGACTACTCTCCGGTACCCAGGGTACATGCACAACGACCTCGTCTCCATTCTCGCAAGCTTAGTCCCCACCCCGCGCTGCCATTACCTGATGACCGCCTACACGCCCTTCACGGCCGACTCCGTCGACCAAGCCAAATCCGTGCGCAAGACAACAGTGCTCGACGTCATGAGACGACTGCTCCAGCCCAAGAACCGGATGGTCTCAACCCAGCAGTCGGCAGACTCGTGCTTCATCTCCATCCTCAACATCATCCAGGGCGAGGCCGATCCCACCGACGTCCACAAATCGCTCCTGCGGATCCGCGAGCGGGGGCTGGCCTCGTTTATACCATGGGGCCCCGCAAGTATCCAAGTCGCGCTGTCCAAGAAATCGCCGTACTTGCAAAGCTCGAACCGCGTCAGCGGTTTGATGCTCGCGAACCACACCAGCATTGCCTCGCTCTTCAAGCGGATACTGGACCAGTACGACCGTCTGCGGAAACGCAACGCGTTCTTGGAACCGTACAGGAAGCAGCCTATGTTTGCTGAGGGACTCGAGGAGTTTGATGACGCGAGGGAAGTGGTTGCGGATCTGATTAATGAGTATCGGTTAGCAGAGACGGTAGATTATCTAGCATGATGCTGATTATGTGTTTTTAACTTGTTGTAATGTTTCTGGATGTTTCCGGACGTATATTTATTTTATATCGATTGTATTAGTAAGGCTTTTATTTTAATTGAATTGGCAATGGTTATTATCTATAAGTGTAGACTACATATGCTCAGCTATCAAGACGCTGATCTGAACTAGCAACCCGTCGACGACTCTTCATCCTCACTTTAATCTTCTCCGAATCTAGAATCGCCTGACCCTGCAGAATCCCCGGCGGATACCACCGTCCGACGACCAAATCTGCGCCGATTGTGATAAGGTCACTGAGCTCGGTTACCGAATACGCCTTTTGCTGCAGCGAGACGCGGAACGGCATCATATCCCGCATGATTGTCTCGCTATCTGTATGGTCCGGCGGATCGGTCATGTACACTGTTCCGGAGAACATGAGCTCTGAGGTTTTCAGCTCTTTGTTGTCTTCGACCGAGATCGCTTCGACGACCATCAGATCTCGCGCCGTACGCCCTTTATCCTCGTCAGGCTCTATAAAAATCACGTCGCCGCGCCAGATCTTTTCGGCACCGAGGAAGGCGCCTTCGTAAAGTCTATCAGCATCGGTATCCATATCTAATGGAGGTTCGGTTTTGCCAAACACAGACCATGAGCGCGAGATCTTGAGCGCCTGCTCATCTGTGCAGTACCGGGGATCGATGAGCAGCCATGGCGCAATGTAATAGCTCTTGACGTCCTCGAGATACTCCTGTACGTCATACAGAAACAGCGAGTATCGATCGAACGCATCTGCCGGTAAGTTCTTGTCGTTGGCAGTGTTCACCGCCGGCACCCAGGGCGTCGGATCAAGCGGGCGATGAACCACAAGCGCTGGATGCGGCACCCGCAGTTTTCCCTCCCAAAGCACGGCATTGCTGCCGTTCAACTTGTCCGGCTCGTATGGATCGTCTTCCCAGAACGCCCACACCAGCTCGCCAGGTCGGAAGGGGACTATTCCCATCGCCCGCTCGCTTGCACGTTCGCCTTCGACAAGTAATCTCTGCGCGTGGTATTTTGCTTCGAGGGGGGTTAATTTTGCCACTAGCGATTTTGTGATTCTTCGCTTTTTAAACGGTTCGAGCTTGCTGGACCGTTCACGTACGGGGACGTCAGTCTCTGCGACTTCTGATTCTTCTTTCCGTTTCCGTTTCTCCCGCTCTGCATTCAGCAAAGAATTATCAAGACTCAAACGCGCAGCATGTGTTTGACAGAGTGAGCATTCACAAGGCGCGACATTATCCGGATCGCTGGCTGTTGAATTCGCATAGAGCCAGTATACATGAGGAGAGAATTCTGTGGCGGACCGGTACCGCTTTCCCGACGGATGGCCGAATGTGTAAGTGTCGTGGCGCTCGCGGATGTCGTTTGCGGTTTTTGTGGTGGTGTGGAGGAATAGCGCGTAGTTGTTTGGTAGTTTTTTGAGCGTCAGCTCCTCGCCTGTATGTTCGTATATAATCAGCACAGGCTTTCCTACAGTTTGACAATAGAACAGAGAATGTGCAACATACCCACGCGCTTGGAGAGAAGGGCACTGAGCTTTGCCAAAAACTGTGAGAATCTGACATCTTGCTTGCCGAGCTTGACATAATAGTACAATCTCCCCGCCTCGTCAGGTTGCCGGTTAAGCAACTCCCCAGAAGGATGTCCTTTATCGTCTCCGTCCGAGTACTTCAATATTATAGGCCGCCCTGGTGCGGTCTGCTCCGGTGGAGGACCGGATTCTGCCGTCGTTCGAATTTTTGGTGGGCGTAGTTTCTGCGATGGGGAAGGCTGTGTTGGTGATGGTTGTATCTCAGTTGCATTTTCTTGACTCGGCAGTTGAGGTTTGGGCGCATTAGACCCAGGTGAAGGTGAAGGCTTGAACGCTACCGGTGTGAATCCAATGACTTGGTAGCCTTCATCGTCGGAAGTTGACTGGAGGGGTGTATTCTGAGATGGTTGTGATTGTGAGGAACCGGCGACGGCTCTCTTCAGAGGTTGATCCATGGTGTTTGGTGCATTATTTAAAAAGCCTGCATTTTTTGGTAATAAATCTGTGGTTATTGGAATTAATAGAGCGCAGTATGAGAGGCAGATAGAGACTGATGGAGGGTGGTTGTTTGTGCTGGGAGTAGTCTGAAAGATGCAATTAGTTTTCCCAGCCGCAGCGCCGCCTTCAAGGTTTATTGAGGTTGAAGCAACACTCGAGTCTGAGCAGTAACTGATTCTGATTTCGAAACAAGAATATCAAGCGCGCGAAAGATGACACTGCAAGACTTGACGACGATTGTTGAGAAAATAACAGAAACGGTTGAGCAGCTAGAGACAAGCTCATCGACGGCGTCTGCTGAGCAAGTTGCGATTGAGCTGGAAGATGGTGGACTCGGTGATTCCGAGGTTGAGAAGCAGGCTTTTGGGCTGTTTAGAGATACTATTCGACGAAATATGTTAAATACGGTATGCATTCTGATTGATTTTTGTTTTTGATAGGAATTTGCTGATAAGTGTATGTTGGTAGAACTTGGAGTACGCGAGAAAGCTGCTCACGCAAATCGACAGCGGCGCGATGACGAGCGATACGTCTGACCCGTATCTCAAGTCGAAAGCTATCATATTTGCGGAACGCAAGCGGATAAGAAATGTGCAGGATGTAAGTGATTGTGAATGGTTGTTGAGGATTTGTTGTTGGAACTGGCGTGCTGACGACTGATATTAGAAACTGCAGACGGTGGACGAGGTATTGCTTGATTTATCTATTCATTGAAGTGTACGGTCATGCTGATTGTAATTGTAGGACATTTCACACAGAGCACAGAAAGTTACAAAGAACCTCGAAATTCTCAAAAAGACAAAGATTCGGGCCGCAAAGAAGCAACCTTCAGAGGAACAAAGCGATCCTCTCGACGCAACCCCCGATCCCGAGCAAGACTCGATGCTGAGTGCACCCACGACTGATTCTGAGAAGTGGCAGCAATTTTCAAGCTTACCTTCATCCAAGCAGACCACTCTCGAGGACCGACTGCAGTACCATCGCGAACAGCAAGACGCTCTAACCGAGTCTCTGATCCAGCAGACGTCGATTCTAAAACGCAACGCGATGGCACTGGGAGAGAAGTTGGAGAAGGACAAGGACGTGGTGATGAATGCGATGCATGCATTGGATCGGAATGTGGATAACATGCGGCGGACGGGAGGACGATTGTCGCAGTATCGCGAGCTGAGTGCTATTGGATGGAAGTTTTATATCGTTAGTGTGGGGGTGATGTTTTTTGCGGTACTGATTGCTATGATTGTGATCAAGGTGCTTCCAAAGTGGTAAGCTGTTGCGAGTAATGGGTGGAGTTTGTATATTATTTGCTAGTGGTACATGTGTAATGATAATTGAGGATGATGTTTATTTCATGCCTACCTTGATCTCCCAGACCGTAGTGTCCTACCGCCTACAAGTTCCTCAATGTCAGTGAAAGGCACTTCCTGTTTAATTGTTTTCTCCCGTTTGACTTTGACCTCTACTATCTTTTCGACTTTAATCGAGTTTTCGTCTGTGGTAGCTTCAAAATACTTTGAGGTAGTGCCGGTCTCGAGTTTCCTCTTCTTTGTAGTAACTGAAGAAGTGAGCATGCGCCGGTCGACAGCTTTGCAAAGCCCGGTTTCGGCAATAATACAATTGCCACACAATTTCGAGCGTGCACCGCAGATAGTCTGGCCGAAGCCCACTAGTAATGGATTAGCTTCCTTCCAGTGCTCTTTTGGCACGATCTCCTCGATTTGCACGCGTGCTATTTCTGGCGTGACTTCTTTAGACGTATTGCGGAATGAGGAAGGAGGAAAGACGAGGCCGAATTGCTGGGATAGACGGAGAACGTGAGTGTCAACTGCGAGCCCAAAGTCTTGTTCGCTCTCTTTCTTGTCGCTTTTAGAATCCTCGTTATCTTCAGAGGCATCACCTGGATACGGCTGCGCATTTTGGAGATAGAGAATACCCATTTTGGGTCCGATTCCGGGGAAGGTTTTGACAAGAGTGTTGAGGTCTGTAGGAATACGTTCGTTTAGTCCGCGACCGGGGAGCAGCATTTCCGCTATTTTCTTCATGTAGACTGTCTTTTTGGCATGGAAGCCAACCCCATGGATCAGGGTATCCAGAACTTTGTCGTCTAGTGAGCATATTCGGGCAGGAGTTATCTCGTCAGGATGGAGGTGGTCGCGCAGGGCTTGAACAGCGGCGAAGGTGTGCTGGTCTTTTGTCTGTGAGGAGAGAAGGAGAGAGATGAGGATTTGTAGGTTCTGAGACTACAGCAACAAACAAGCATTGTGTCAGCAAATATTCTCATACAATCACTCTATAAACCCAAGTAGAACCTACTGCTATTGACTGGGACTGCTTGACGTAGTCTGGGAGCACATGGCAGCCCATGGAGTCGACTGGCGCGGGAAAGCGACGACGCATTTCGACGACCAGGTCGTAGAGCTTCAGCCATCGCTCTCTGAGGCCCCTCAGACGTGCGGAGGCCGCAGACGAGGGCGTCGGGTAGGAGAAAGACGAGGGAGCCATGGCACATCCCTCGAAAAGAGCACCGCGGAGCAGAGCAGCGAGCTCAGGGGGCTGCGGCTCGGGCGAGTTTCGCCAAAGTCCGAGCCGCCCGCGGTCAGGTGACTCTGAGTCCCGTGACAAAGAGCGACGTGCGTCAGCAGCCAGATTTGGGTCAGGGCTGCGGTGGCGATAGACGGCTGGCTGGCTTATAACCACCGCTCCCGGCCCACTTCCGCTGCCATCCTCACCACCACCCGACCCTCTGCTTGTTCACGACAAGCACCTCTTCTCTGCCGTTGCAGTCGATCGCATCTCACAGCTCTTCCTCGTCTCTATCTGCCTTCCCCCACCCGACTCACCATGCGCGTCCTTGTTAAGACCGTTGACGGAAAGAGTGCGTGCTGTGATGCTCCGTGATAGCTTGTTTGCCCCCGATAGCCCTCTCTAACACCCCTCCTCTCTTAGTCCTCACCCTCGACGCCAGCGAATCCGACTCCATCGCGACCATCAAGCAGACCCTCCAGGAGACGCACCACTTCCCGGTCTCGATGCAGCGCCTAGTCTTCTCCGGCACCGTCCTCAAGGACGAGGCCTCGCTCTCCGATTGCGCCGTAGACGACGGCGCGACCGTCAACCTCGTGCTCCGACTCCGCAGCAATGGCCAATCGAAGAAGCGCTGCTCGTTCAAGACCTGCTCGTCGACGCCTTTGCGGATCGTCGGCGACTGCTCGTTCTGTGACGGCCACTTCTGCGCCAAGCACCGACTGTTAGAGGACCACAAGTGCACCGGTCTCCAGGACTGCAAGCAGCAGCTGCACGAGTATGTTGCATCCATTCGACTACTGCTTTGATATTATTGATTTGATTACTGACATTACTTCTTCTTATCCTCTACAGACGCAACGCCCTCAAGCTGCAGCAGGAGCAGACTGTGGCGAGCAAGGTGTGAGCTGCTCCGCCGCTTGGCCTCGTGCGTGCGCACGCACTCGTGCACTCTACGTCCTTCCATTACATTGATACATCCCCGGTTCCTCCCATCACCTCCCTCTCCTCGTCATTATATACTATCTCTGCGTTTGTTTTCTTCGACGATGTTGCGTTTATCCATCGGGCGTTAATTTTCAGTTTTGTCGGCTCATTGTATCTAATCACCGCGCGCGTCCTCCTCCGGTCCTCGTCCTCTGCTCGTTGTCCTTCCTCGCCATCATATCATCCCGACATCTGTTTGCAAGTGCAGCGGCCCGCCTGCGCCATCTCACCGTATTCGGCTCTTCATATTTTTATCTATTCTTCTCTTTTATTTCCTCTCTTATGTTACTATGTGCTTAGTCGGTGTTGGTTGCGTCTGTGGTCGGTAATTGTGCTTGTTGTTCTTATTACTCTATTATCCCTCTCCGTATTGCTTTATGTTAATAGTTATCACACCTATGTCGATTCCGTGTTGTTTTTTGTGATGCTTTTTGGTCTTTGTCTGTTCATGCTGCTCTTCTGCTCTAATAAATCCAACTATTACTCACATAAACAACAACTCACCGCCGACGCCGGATGACGCGCTGCTGCGGCTGTGCCTCTTCCCCGCATTCGGCAGCCTTCGAGAAGCGCGTCTTCGGCATCACAGAACCCGCGTCTGACTGATCACCGAACGTGCGGCGTCTCCCCAACAATCCATCTGCATCAACTCCGAACAAAGAACCACTTCTCTTCTTCTTCTTCTTCTTCTTCCTCTGTCTGCTCTTCTCAAGAGCTTCTCTTTTTCTCTTTTTCTCTTATTCTCGTCGGTCTACGGATCCTTACATCACTGTCATACTGACCTCATCCGCCCTCGTCGAGATCATGGGCAGAGAGGACGAGCCTCTACCGCCAACGCTCTTGCCCTCCCGCTTTGCGCGTCTCGTCTCGGCCGTCTCGCGCTCCTCGACCATCTCTCTCCGCCTCGGAACTCATGTCGTCGAGGCCGTCCTCGACTCTGCTCGCATCGGCACCATCACCGGTATCGAAGTCACCCGTCGCGCTGTCGAATCACTCGTCTTCAAGGCCGAGGAAGATGTCCCGGAGAGCGGTTCCGCCACCGGCGTGGGTGTACGTATTTTTTACTCGGATTCAATAATTGTTTCAACATGTATAATGGCTAACATACAGATTTTGTATTCTGCAGATGGCGACTATCGCCAAAACATCAACCCTCGCTCAGCTCTTCACCTCGGCTTCCTTCCACTTCATGTCCTCGGCCGTCTCGACCGTCTCAAACCTCACGCAAGACTCGGTCCATATGCTAGATTCCATCTTTGGCTCAACCGAGTCCTCCCGCGCCATAGCCTCCATCATCTCTCTCATCCGACGCGAGCTTGGCGACGGCGCCGGCCTCTACGGACTCGTCTCCGGCCTGACCTGTTTCTCTATCCTGCAAGCTCGAGGCTGGCGCAGATCGATCCAGCAGATTGAAATGCGCGTCTTATGGGACGTTGTCGTGCTCGACACCGGCGAGACGAGAACTTTGGAAGTTAAGAATCCACAGGTCGATCTTTACGACGAGCTGTCTGTCATCCAGCATATCTCGCCCGAAGCCGAGGTCATCGTGAGCACCGAAGAAGTCACTACAAAGACCACGACCATCGAAGTTATCGGTGGCTCGCCGAACGAGTCGAAATTGACGATTCCCGACAACGCAATCGTCATGGAGGAAGAAACGACACAAGATCCCCGTGACGGTGAACGTCCTCGATATAAAGTCATGTTCCAGAGCGTTAGCAAACGTATGAACAAAAAGCGCGGCTCGGGCGAAGAAATCGAGACACGAAACGACAACAAACGGGCCATCGAGAGCAGCAGTAACACCAGCAGCAGAACATATAGTGCGCTCCCAACTATCTCCCAATCCCCATCTGGCGAGGAAGTCCAGGCTGATTTCTCAGTCTTGGCCGTAATCGAGGATCCGGAGGAACCCCCAGCGCTTGATCTCGACAGCTACCAGCAAAAGCGACGTCGGTCGTCAGACCTGCTGTCGTCTCCCATGTCGACTACCACTGCTGCTGCTTGGAGGGAGAAAGATGCCATGTCTGGATATGAGACCCCGACTCCATTCGATGAGGACGCGACCATTGCCCCGGATTCGCCAGCTTCGGTCTCGCGAAGAGTCTCGAAATCAATCATGAACTACGAGGATAGCAAGCGCACCTCCACTGACGGATCATCGTACGGAAAAATCTCGCGACACAACTCAGTGCCTTCTGCGCTCTCTGCAGCGTCGACTCCGCGAAAACAGCATTCAAGCAAGCTGCAGCTCGAAACTTCGCAGGGAGGCATTAGCAACAGTCACAGCGGAAGTTCTTCGCCTTCGCTCTACCGCACCAACTCGGAACGACGGAGACCGTCTACGAACTCAGTCTATACAGTGAAAACAACCCAGTCTCAGACATCTCTTGTTCTCGACGCGACCGACGAGCCGCAGATCCAGCCATTCCCGCCCGCACACATCTGTCACAATCTGGCGAAATATATGCGGTTTGCGTCTGCATCGTACGGCCAGGCGTTCCTACGTCTTCTCGGACTTGGCGTCGCGGATCGGATTTTCCCGTCAACGGACTCGCACCATGCAGAGCATCACGCGTTTGCCAGCCACACAGGAATTGGACTTGAGCACATTCTACTATCGAGTTATTCGGACAAGGCAGTTGATGAGTCTGGCGGTATTCCGCTCGTTCACTTTGTAGCTGTCGACCACCAAAACAAGACAGTCGTGCTCACGATCAGAGGAACGCTGGGACTTGAGGACGTGTTGACGGACTTGACGTGCGAGTACGAGGACTTTGAATGGCGTGGAAAGACTTACAAAGCGCACACGGGAATGCTGAAGAGTGCGCTGCAGCTGACGCAAAGCTCTAGTCGGGTGTTGATGACGATTAAGGTTGCCCTTGAAGAATTGGGACCAGAGTATGGTCTCGTGCTTTGCGGTCATTCATTGGCATGTTTCCATTACTTTTCATTACAGTATTAGAGAGCAAGAGCTAACGAGGAATCACAGGGAGGAGGTGTTGCGGCTCTATTGTGTATTTTGTTAGCAGAGCCAGGCCCAGGCGGGATATGGGCGACTGCAGCGTCGTCGATGTTACCACCAGGTCGTAAGATCCACAGTTTTGCGTTTGGCCCGACGGCGACTATCTCAGCCGATCTTCGACGGTTAACACGCGGTCTGGTTACGTCTGTGATTTACGGGAACGACGTGGTACCTTGCCTGTCACTTGGTGTTCTGCGAGACTTTCAGAGCGTGGCGCATGCGTTCAAGGCCGACCACCGAGTTGTGGAGGAGCTGAAGAAGCGAGTGTTTGCTAAGCTTGCGTCACGATCAGGTGCATTTTTTGATGTTCAGGATGACGAGTATTTGTGGGAGGAGCTATGCAAGCTGCGGAAGGAGATGCAGCACGAGAAGCTTGTGCCGCCGGGAGAGGTCTACCACTTGACGACGAGCACAGTTTTTGAAACACACGACGGACGTACGAGGAAGGCAACGAGGGTCGTCGGCCGGGTTGTACTTGATGTCGAGAAACGATTTGGAGAGCCGGTGTTTGGAAGGGGTATTTTTCATCATTCGCCGGTGTATTACGAACGGTCTCTCCAGGTTTTGGAGAGAGGAATTTGCGGGGACATGTATGAGAACGAGTAGCATTGTTTTCTGGACTTGAGAGTGGCAGCTCGTTAGGTTTCACTTTTGACATGGCATTTTGTATGATTCTGGAATTTTGATTTCTTCGGAGGGCGTATGGTGGTTCTTGTTATTAGTTATGGAATGACGCATCACTCAAAAAAGCTGTTTTTTGGATATTGTAATTAAGTTGGCAGATTCATGAATAGAGATGTAGATATTTTTATGAGATCCTAAAAGTTGAAATTAACAGAAAACTATGAGAGAATTATATAATACAGCAAACTTTTTGTCCCAGAGCAGAAAACAAAAGAGGATAGATAAAAGTACAAGGACCGAACCGCTGAGATCTAGATGAGATTGTGTATAGAAGCTCACTGATACCAGAAAGACACCTGAAGCAAACAAGATTAAACAAACAAAAACGCGGAAAAGTGGCGGTAAAGAGCAGCAGTCAAAAGGCTTATTGCTATGGCTTATCGTCGGATGAGGATGTAGATGTTTTCCTGCTTGAGAGATGCAAGCTTTTTGTATGAGCCCTCCAGACAGAGCAGCAGACCACCGAAGGAAACGTAAACGGCACTAGATAGAACGAGTGAATTAGAAAAAGATCAAAAATCAAACTAGATCATCAATAGGAAATCATACATGTTTTCGTTCTTGCCCTCCTCGAACTTGTATACGGTGCCGTACATGACATAGTCGTAGTCATCCGCCAGCCCCCGCTCACCAGGCTTCGACTCTCTCCATCCAGAAGCAGAAGTAACCTGCGCCGAGTCACCGTCAAGCGAGAGCGTCTTTGCGAGCGCGATCGAGAGAATCTCGCCGCCGGAGACGGGGAAGAGCTCGGTGTTGAGATCAAGAGTGAGGTGGATGTCTGCGGAGCTGTTTGATGTCGCAGTCACACGCGAGACGCGGTCGTAGCGCTTGTCGTCGAGAGAGGTGATTGTAAATAGATCGTCAAACAAAAGAGCGGACATCTTGAACGCAGCAGATAGGATAATACGAGGAATATCAGAAGCAGATATCTCGAGATCGTGCAAAGAAAGGAAAGAAAATAAAAAAGAGAGCTGCGGCTGTGCATGTGGCTGGTACTGTGGCTGGTGGGATGGCTGCCGGCTGCTGCGTCGCTGAGCTCAGAAAAGCCGCCGCCTCGAAACCAGCTCGCTCCTCGTTCTCCGTCCTGTCCTCTTCACCAGGATTCTCCTTTTTTTCCTCCACTTTCCTTTATTCTATCTTCATATCTACTCTTATCCTTCTTGTAATCACTATCCACACCCTCTCCATCAAATCTCTCCGCAATGGCTTCGACGGACTCGCAAGAGCCGTCGCCGGAACAGCTCCAGGACGAGACCCCCGATCTCGCTCAGCAACCACAGCCCGAACAGGAGCCCTCGGATACCGTTCCAATTGAGCCAGATACCGAAGCCGGCGTCTCAGAGACAACTCCTTCTGCAGACGATGCCGTCGCAGATGCCGCCGCCGAGCCAGCACCTGAGGCGGCCGCGTCAGACAATGCAGCCCTTCCTCCTGCATCAGAAGAGCAGTCCCAACCCGCGTCCGACGAACAGCCCGCACCCGACTCGTCGGCCGCGCAGCCAATTGCCCCGGTCTCGCCTTCCTCTGCCAGCATTGCCTCGACCGCGACCGCGACAACATCACACGGCATACCCGCGTCCTCAATGCGCTTCGTCGCCAAAGCCTTCGAATCGATCCTCAACACGCGTGACGGCAAACGCAAGGGACCCCTTCAGATCGGTCTCCAGAATGGCATTGGTAAGACTGCCCTGCTCTCAAAAGCCTATTCTATCCCTCATCAGATCATCTCGCTAACTGATCCGCAGACCAACTCACCCGTCTAGCCCCTGCTACTCCTCACCCGTCGGTCATTTTTGAGCCTCTTCGACTCGCGTCGGCTGCCAACAATAACGACATCAGAGTTATCGCTCTCGACACATGGGCCAAGCTCTTTTCATTTTCTTATCTCTCTGACGTCCCCATGACAGAACCCGCCCCCGCTGACGTCGACGACGCAATCGCCCCTGTGCCGGCCCCGCGTACCGGTAAGCTCATCGACCAGGCAGTCGAGGTCGTCTGCGACTGCTTCACCGGCGACAACACAGACGAGCGAGTTGAGCTACAGATCATTAAAGCGCTCATGGCCGCGGTCTTGAACGAGAAACTCGTCGTCCACGGCGCGGCTCTCCTAAAGGCTATCCGACAGACTTACAACATCTTCATCCTCTCCCGATCGAACGCCAACCAGGCTGTCGCCCAAGCGACCTTGACTCAGATGGTCAACGTCATTTTCGATCGCGTCAAGTCTCGCGTGAAAGAGCACAAATCAGTCCTGGCGGGTGACGACGTCGCCGTCGAAATACCCCAAGGTCCTCCAGTTGACGTCAATCTGGAAGAGAAACTTAACCAGGAGGAAGTCGACGAGATCGGCGACGACGCGACCGTGACTGCTGAAAAAGACAACAGCGATGCGATCGACGAGAAGAGCGCAGATGACGGCGAAAAAGCAGCTCAGCCAAAGATCACCCTGGAATCGTTCGAGAACCGCCAATCGTTCGACCAGGAGCGCGCTGTCGAGACCGCAGCCAACTTCCCCCAGCACGAGAACGAGCTTTACGTCCGCGATGCATTCTTGGTGTTCCGCGCCCTCTGCAAGCTCTCGATCAAGGCTGTTGACACTGCGGAAAACAAGCCCGATATGAGATCGCATGCTATGCGGTCGAAGCTTCTCTCGCTTCACTTGGTCAGCACGATCCTCAGCCAGCACATGGTTGTGTTCCAGTCTCCTGACGTGATCATTCGCTCGAGCGCGTCGTCCGAGGAGACTTTGTTCATCCACGCCATCAAGCAGTATCTCTGCCTCTGTCTTTCTCGCAACGCGGCTAACCCAGTCCCCGCGATCTTTGAGGTCTCATGTGATATTTTCTGGATGATCTTGCTGAACCTGCGAAGCCAGATGAAGAAGGAGATCGAGGTGTTTATGACTGAGATCTATCTGCCGATTCTCGAGATGAAGACCTCAACCGCTCATCAGAAGCAGTATCTCCTCCGCGGTCTTGCAAAGATTGCAGGCGACCCGCGTGCGCTCGTCGAGATCTACCTGAACTACGACTGCGACAACACCGCTCTCGATAACATATACGAGCGCTTAGTCGACTACCTTGCGCGCATTTCCATTGTTCCAGTTTCCCTGACGCCGTTCCAGCAGCAGCAGTACAACGACCTACAGAAGACGGCTCCTACGTCTGCGTTCGGCTCGTCGACTGGTCCTGGCGGCGTTGCCATTCCCCCTTCGTTCTCCTCCAGCGCCGTTCAGACGATCCAGACTACTGCACAGGCCGAGTTGCTCTCGCAAGTCCCGCTCGAGTATATTCTCAAGCGTGAGGCGCTCGAGTGTCTCGTGACTATGCTGCGATCGCTGGTGTCATGGGCCACTACTGGCATTGACCAAGAGAAGTCGAAAGCGCGCGGTGACGACGACGATGATTCCGAGTCGATTGCGGACGAAGATGGACGCTCAGGGCTGTCGTCAGCCAATGGTGCGGCCACACCATCCAGCTCAACGCTTGCACTCCCGTCCAGCAACGGTGTCAACGGTAGCTCGACCAACGGAAGCACAACCCCGATCGACGATCCCTCGCAGTTTGAGTCACTGAAGCATCGCAAGACAGCTTTGCTGGAGGCAATTAAGCAGTTCAACTTCAAGCCTAAGCGGGGAATCAAGATGCTGATTGACAACAAGTTCATCCCGTCCCACGAGCCTAAAGATATCGCGTACTTTTTACTGCACACTGAAGGCCTAGATAAGGCTATGGTCGGTGAATACCTCGGCGAAGGTGATCCCGAGAATGTTGCAATCATGCACGCGTTTGTCGACCTCATGGACTTCACTGACATGAAGTTTGTCGAGGCTCTGCGTACCTTCCTGCAAGCCTTCCGCCTGCCGGGAGAGTCTCAGAAGATTGATCGCTTCATGCTGAAGTTTGCTGAACGCTACATCTCTGGAAACCCACAGATCTTTGCCAACGCCGACACTGCATACGTCCTGGCTTATTCCGTCATTATGCTCAACACTGATCAGCATTCGCCTCAGGTGAAGCAGCGTATGGCAAAGACCGATTTCTTCAAGAATAACAGGGGAATCAACAACAACGAGGATCTTCCGGAAGCCTTTCTGTCGGAGATCTACGACGAGATTCAGACGAACGAGATTATCTTGAAGTCGGAGCATGACGCAGCTCTGATGTCTGGTCAAGTGCCGACTGCTGCGCCTAACAATTCTATTGCGGCAAACCTGGGACAGGTTTTGTTGACTGTCGGTAGAGATTTACAGAGAGAGGCCTATATCACAGCTTCCAAGGAGATGGCCAGCAAGACTGAGGTATGTACAAGTCAAGCTGCTATATATATAGCGCGCTGCTAACAATTTTCGATTCGC
Source organism: Myxozyma melibiosi (assembly GCF_037950935.1). Classification (NCBI taxonomy): domain Eukaryota; kingdom Fungi; phylum Ascomycota; class Lipomycetes; order Lipomycetales; family Lipomycetaceae; genus Myxozyma; species Myxozyma melibiosi. The sequence continues at coordinate 1,798,681 of NW_027042915.1, read as the reverse complement.
TTTAGCAACTCTTCAAGAACCTCGTGCGATCCCAGCGCAAAGACACGGGCGCCGCCCCGCCGGTGATTTTCTACCACGCTTCGAGATTCGAGCACATTGGCCCGATGTTTGAAGTCGTGTGGATGTCTCTCCTTGCTTGCTTGTCTGCGACCATGCAAGAATCCGAAGAGCCCGAGGTCATCAAGTCCTGTCTTGAAGGCATGGGTCTTGCGATTAAGATCGCATGCCTGTTCGACATCGAGCTTGCTCGGATATCTTTCCTGACTGCGCTTGCAAAGTACACAAACCTCCAGAATCTCAGCGAGATGAGACCGAAGAATGTCGAGGGCATTAGAGTACTTTTGGAAGTCGCCTTGAGCGATGGTGATCTGCTGAAAGAGTCCTGGAAGGACGTGTTGACATGTGTCAGTCAGCTGGAGAGATTTCAGTTGATTGGATCTGGTATCTCGGAAGGTGTTGTACCGGATCTGTCGCTAGCGAAACGAACACCGTATGTCGCCCTTGCTTTCTGATTGTGGTTTTAACTTACTAACAAAGATTGTAGGAGAGAATCTTTTGAGAGTCAGCGCTCAAAGAACTCTGTTGCTCTGTCAAATAACCGTCGGCAGTCATCCAATTTGACTCAATTTTCAGCCAGTGTTGCTGAAGAAGCAAACGGCCGCGAGATTGTTGTTGCGATGGACAAGATTTTCACGCAGAGTTCGCGACTCTCCGGTGAGGCGATTGTATATTTCGTTCGGGCGCTCACTGAAGTCTCGCGCGAGGAGATTGCGTCTTCGGGAAACAGCGCGCACCCTCGTATGTTTTCGCTGCAAAAGATGGTTGATGTCAGTTACTACAACATGGACCGTATTCGATTCGAATGGTCGAATCTGTGGGCGATCATGGGCGAGCAGTTCAACCAGATCGGTTGTCATCCCAACTCAACCGTCGTTTTCTTTGCTCTCGATTCGTTGAGACAGCTGTCGATGCGATTCTTGGAACTCGAGGAATTGCCACATTTCAAGTTTCAGAAGGACTTTTTGCGCCCGTTTGAGCATGTGATGTCGTACAACAACTCACCGGCTGCGAAGGATATGGTGCTGCGATGCCTGCAGCAGATGGTTCTCTCGCGGGCGGACAAGATCCGATCGGGTTGGTCGACGATGTTTGGCGTGTTTACGTTTGCAGCCAAGGAGGAGTATGAGCCCGTTGTGCAGTTTTCGTTTGAGAACATCAAGGCGATTCACGAGCAAGACTTTGATTTGGTGATGGCGCAGGGCAGTTTTGCGGATCTGGCTGTGACTTTGACTGAGCTGGCGAAGAATTACCGGTTCCAGAAGATTAGTCTGCACGCTATTGAGCTTTTGCGAAGCTCTATTCCAAAGATGCTCGCGTACCAGAGATCGGTGCAGGAAGGTACGTCGACGCTGTCGCACGCGACCAAGGCCTCGATCGAAGATCCGTCTGTGAAGTTCTGGTTTCCGATCCTGTTTGCGTTCCACAACATTATCATGACTGGAGAGGACTTGGAGGTGCGATCTCGGGCACTGAACTACTTCTTTGACGCGCTGGTTGAGTACGGCGGCAACTTTGCGCCTGATTTCTGGGATCTTGTGTGCCGACAGCTGCTGTTCCCTATATTCATTGTGTTGAAGAGTCGATCGGATATGTCGCGGTTCAACAACCACGAGGATATGTCTGTGTGGCTGTCGACGACGATGATCCAGGCGTTGAGGAACCTGATTTCGCTGTTGACGCATTACTTTGATCAACTGGAGCGAATGCTGGATATGTTTTTGGATTTGCTGGTGACGTGTATCTGCCAGGAGAACGACACGCTTGCGCGAATCGGAAGTTCGTGCTTGCAGACGTTGATCACGAAGAACGTGACGAAGCTGAAGAAGGAGCACTGGTCGAAGATTGTGGGAGCGTTTGTGAAGCTGTTTGAGACCACGACTGCGTACCAGCTGTTTACGAGTGAAGGATTCGAGGCACCAGTGACGCCGCCTTCGGAAGACGACTCTGAGCATGAGAAGAAGAATGGGTTGAAGATCAACGGACTCGCGTTTGCGATGGAGGCCGCGGAGGAGTTTGATCGACAGAACGAGCGACTTGCGTTTGAAAGCAGCGCGCCTTCTTCTCCGGTGCCGACGTCGAATGAGACGAACGGACACCAGAGACGGCACAGTTTGTTGACGGACAACACGCGGCGGGAGCCGATGGTGGTGTCGCCGGAGAAAAGGAAGGAGTTTAACAAGATTATAGTAAAGTGTGTGCTGCAGCTGTTGATTATCAACACGGTCGCGGAGCTGTTTTCGGAGAACGATGACGTGTACAATAACATTCCGTCGGAGGAGTTGTTGGAGCTGATGAGGGTATTGAAACGGAGCTTCCGGTTTGCGCGCAAGTTCAACGAGAACCGGGAGTTGCGGATGAAGCTGTGGCGCGAGGGATTCATGAAACAGCCTCCTAATTTGCTGCGGCAGGAGTCAGATGCAGCGTCGACTTATATCCATATTTTGCTGCGGATGTATCATGATCCTAATCAGGACAGGGTGGAGAACAAGACAGGCATTGAGGCGGCACTTATCCCGTGAGTTTATGATTTTGTTGAAGAGGAAGAGGAAAGAAGTGATGAGCTAACGAGAGGAATTTAGGCTTTGTGTTGATATTGTGAAGGGCTACACGCTGCTTGACGAAGAGACTGAACAGCGCAATATTGCGGCCTGGAGACCGGTTGTGGTGGAAGTGCTGGACGGATACATGGAATTCACGGACGAGGACTTTGCGCGACATGCCGAAGTGTTTTACCCGCTCGGAGTCGATCTCTTGGGCCGTGAGCCGGGACCGGAGGTGCGACCGACGGTGCAGGCTTTGTTTAAGCGGATAGGCACGGTGTGGATGAAGGGAAAGAGAAAAGCAGAGTATTAGAAGGGGAAAAGAAACGTTGAGTTGTATACGTTCTTTCTTGTTTATTTTAGTTTATTTTGAAGTTATTTTGTTCAGAGGCATATTTGTTGATTGAGTTGAACGAAATAGGATGTGGTATATATAGGATTGGTGCGGTGATGAGATATTATAGTTGAATAAAAGATGCATGGACGCCTAAAAGTACAAGTAATGCCAAAATTTTGAAAATGAGATAAGTAAATACCAATTTTGAAGATGAGAGGTAGATCAGTGGTCGTGTGGGAAAGGTTGAGCAAGTTGAAGGAGGTCAGATAGGGTGATCCGGGAGACAGACGTGGGTTTGTCAAACTCGAGATTATCAGCAGGGGTAGCGACAGCGAGTAACAGGCTCTCGGAGAGAGCAAAGAGTTCAAAGCGCCAATTGAGCGGGATGTTATCGACGGAGCAGGTTATGGCGGCGGAGTAGGGATTGGAGGAAAAGTCGATGGGCGGGACGTTGGAGAAGACGATGGATTGCAGGTTTTCGGTCACGAGGCCGAGACCGAGGGCTTTTGTGTATGCTTCCTTGAGGGCCCAGTATGAGAAGAGAACGCGGGGGGAGTGAGAGCGGGAGATGGCAGAGCATTCTTGGGGGGCAAAGACGTCGCGGAAGTCGTTGACGTCGGCGGGGCCGGCGGAGGAGAGGTCGACTAGGTCGATGCCGATGCGGAGAGGAGGGGAGTCGCGGACGCCGATTGCGACGCAGGAGCCGTGGTGGGAGACGTTGTAGTCAAATGGTGGATTGATAATAGAAGGATATGGCCGGCCATGTTCGGAGCGACGGATGTGGGTTTTTGGGTAGGGGATGTTTGCGAGACGGGCGATGGTCGAATGCTGGAGGATGAGGGACGCGAGGTGAGTGGACGCGTCGCGACGGAAATGGAATTTGGAGACGGCGACGCGTTCGGAAGGGGGGATGCAGGAGAGGGAGTGGAGGAAGGAGGGATCTGCTGGCTCTGTCCAAGTATTCTTGAGATCAATCCAGTGGACGACGACCATTGCGATAGAGAGTAAACCAATGGCGAAGAGGAGGAGGAGGAGGAGGAGAGCTGGAGAATGACGTAATTTGACTGGCGGTGGGCAAAACTGCGTAAAGCGCACAGCAACGTGAGACTTGAACCGACACGCGGCGCGGGCCAAATCTGATGAATCTGCCGCCCGTCACTGCCAACTTCTTTCTCTTCTTCTCTCATCTCGACTTCTTCTGCGGTTCTTTTTGCAGTATTTCGTGACTTTTCATTCATCATTCAGAAGTAATAGGTGTGTTTGTTTTGTTTGTTCTTTTTACTCTGATTCTCTGTTTATTGCTCTGATGATGTTGGCGACTGCCGGACTCCATATGACCTCGATCTTCTACGGGGCCTCGTCACGGCTTACGTGCCGTGGAATTGCATCCCGACAAGTCAGCATCGGTTTACGCAACTGTTCTGCTCTGTCGCGGACTATCGTTCAGCTTAAATAGCTGCCTCTTCTTCTGGTGGTAAGCTCGACTAACACCCGTCTATCACAGACTAAGATCGACATGGCCCCTCCCGCTGATGCTCCTCCTGCCACTGGCTCGACCGCCGCCCCTCCCGCGGAATCTGTTTCCACCCGCTTGATCAAGCTTGCGAAGGTATTCAACCTCGTTTCTATTTCTACTATCTATCGTCTATTCTAATTGCATCTTACTGACCAACTCAGACCCTGCAATTCGCCTGGTTCACCGGCCACGTCTTCGTCCTCGTCGGCGTCCTCTTCTACGTCCTCTCCGCCATCCGCTTCGCGCCCGGCACCTCATGGGCCCGGTTCTGGTACCGTGAGACCTACTTTTCAGTGATTGCCACATACGGCATCGTGCTCTACCGATCGTACCGTGCCAGCACGCCGACCGCCACCACAATCATCCGTGACGATAACGTCCAGTACCTCTTCATCGCGTTGCTCTGGCTTATCTCGAAGCCTCTGCTCATCACCCTCCCTCCCTTTGCCATCTACTCCTTCTTCCACGTGCTGACCTACACCCGCACCAACCTTCTCCCTACCCTCGGCCAGCCGACCACTACTGGCCCTGCTGCCCAGATCCAGTCGTTTGTTGACAACTACAACGACAAGTTCACCGCCCTCGTCGGAAACCTCGAGCTCGTCCTGCTCGTCCGCTTGTTCTTCAACGCCATCCTCTTCCGCAAGGGATCTTGGATCTCGCTCATCATCTACGGTGCCTTCATCCGTCTCCGCTTCGAGCAGTCTGCCTTCACCCGCCAGGCCGTCAAGAACTGGGAAGTCAGAGCCGACAGCTTGATCGCCCACCCCTCTGTTCCCGCTGGCGTCAAGAACGGCTGGGAGAAGGCCAAGGCTACTCTCAAGGGCGGCTCTGCCGTTCCCCCTGTGTCGAAGACCCAGTAAGCAGACAATCATTGAGATGGCGGTGCCTTTTATGGTCTGTCTGGATCCGACGGTGGGCGAGATCATTTAGTCACACGACGAGTGTGCCGAGCCCTTCCACCCCTTCTTTCCTCTTTTTTTCTTCCTCTTCTTCAATTTACTTGTTATCTATTCGATTGATCGCGTGATGCAAATGTCGTCGTCTAGATAGGAGTACTTTCACGTGATTTTACTATTTTTTCTTTTTGCTTGTCTTCATGAGAGATCTATCTTGAGTTGATTGTCGTGAGCAAGAACCTGTATTTTATTATTACTTACATTACCATTCTATATATCTTTTATTATCCTCTTGTTGCTCTGAATACAGATAAACAATAAACAATAAACAAGAACCACCGCTGATCTGCACTCCAGAGATCAGCCCGCGACGGACGGGCCATCGTCATCGTCGCTGCAACGGTGACAGGGAAGCAAAAATAAAGATCGCGATTTCCTTCCGGAAGCTTATTTGCTTAGTCACTGAGCCGCAGGAGTTATTTTATTTTTTTATTTTTATTCTTTTATTTCTTTGCTTAAACTTTGAAAATTGCAATCAGACCGGCTGACTTTAGAAGAGTTCGTTCGTGTCTTTTAGCATATAAATCAGCAAAAGAGAGGATAGAAGCAGAGATACACAGCACAATGGAGGACCTCGAGAATCTACTGCGGGCATCGTCCTTTGTATTCACTGATTCCCCCTCCAGCTCGTACTCGGACGCGTTGAAGGAATCATTAAAGTCAAGCCAGCGCAAACATCTCCGAGCGATCGGTCTCTGCGCGCTCGACTACTTCCTCCAGCAGAACTTCACCGGACCTCGAGTAGAGGAGTCGAAGCTGGCGGCGATTGAGGAGGTGCTGGGGTACGATTCGGACAAACACGAGGCCTGCATCAACGAGCTCACGGTCGACTCGGAGGTTGCGTATCGGCACACCGAGCAGCCGTATCTTTTGATTCTCGCCCTGCAATGCTTTCGACTCTTGACTACAGACCATGAGAAGATAGAAGGTGACGAAGGGGAGGACACTGATAGAGACCAGAGGTTCGACAAGCGATGGCTGGCGCGCGCGTTGATGGTCCACCAGTCTCTTCTCACCGCTCCCGCCGGCTCACTCCACGACGAAATCTACTCAAACCTGACCTCGAGCGCGCCTGTGGCTGGCTCTTCACCTACTTCCAACAACACCGACGACGCTACCGAGAAACTCCAGCTTGAAGCCGCCGAATACTCAATGGAGCTCGCGCGCGCAGACATATTCTACTCCTACGACTCTCGCGCGACAAAGGCGCTCGAGAACGCCAAAAAGATGTCGGGTTTGCAGGTCAAGGTTACGGGTGTGAAGGCTTTGAGGACAAAGTTCCAGACCAGACAGATCACGGGGTTAGTTGTTCTTGCGCGAAGCAGAAAGACAGCTGCTGGTGCGCAGCAGGGGGTGATTGATAAAGCCAAGGCTGGGATCGAAGAGGACACCAAGGAGGCTGCGGCGATGCCGGTTTCGCTGCCTTTGAACTCTGATTTGCTGCTTGAGACGCCTCGGTTTATGAGCTCAGAAGAAGAGTCCTCTGATGGAGTCAACGCGGCGACTGCAGAGGAGCTTGGCGACGAGTTAGCGGGAGAAGATCCCAATGCTCCCTCGCCACTTGCCGACATTGACAGCTGCATTCTACTTCTCACCGAGCACAAAATGCGCGTGTCGTCGCCCTCGCAAGATCCGGTCGTGACTGAACAACTCCAGGCCTACATTTCCCGCGTGATCTCGGCCTCGGGCCCAGCCGGATCGGTCAACTGGACGCTCTACTCGCGCGCGCTGTGGGAGCGAAGTGTTCTCGAGTCGCACTCTGCAAAGACAGTCGAGCGCGGCACGCTGCAGCTTGCGAGCTTGGTAGACGAACTTGGTGTTGCGTCGACCGCGACGTCGTTTGCGCGCGGACCGAGTGCCTCGGGTCAGACAGAAACCAGCGCGTCGTCGGCACCAGCGCATGAGCGACTGCGGTTCATTCACTTCCTGCCTTTGATGCCTCGTTGGTCTATGGACCTGCAGTTGGCGGAGAAGTACCTCTCGCTTGGAATGGTGCGGTCCGCGCAAGAGATTTACGCGCGCCTGAAGCTACCGATCGAGAGTGCGCTGTGCACGGCCGCAGGAAACGAGTCAAAGGCAGAGGCGATCAAGATTCTGGAAGACTACATTGCCAGTGGCGACCATTCCGATACAGCTCGTGCGTGGTCGTGTCTCGGAGACGTAACTGCCAAGCCCGAGTACTGGCTGAAAGCGTGGGAGGTCGGCAAGTACGCGGCCGCTAAGCGGTCTCTGGGCGAGTACTGTTTCAAGAACGGCCAGGCTAGCGAGAGTATTGTACATTTACGGGACGCATTGAGCAAAAACCCGCTTAACAGAGACGCGTGGTTTTTGTACGGCTGCGCGGGGCTCGAGACTGAGGAGTTTGAGATTGCGGCGGAGGGGTTTACGCGGTGTGTGTCTATGGATAAAGATGATGCAAAGGCGTGGGGAAATCTGGCGACCGCGTTCTTGCAAATGGGCGAGCAGCAGCGAAAGAGCGGGAACGACGACGAGAGCAAGGATAACGCGCGCGAGAAGGAGGCGATGACTGCGCTGCAGGAGGCGTGCAGACTGAACCCGGACGACTGGCGGTTGTGGAGTAATCTGGTCATTGTCTCTGCGCGGCTCGAGAACTGGCAGGCGTGCCTGCGGGGCGTGGTCAAGGTCGCAGAGTTGCGGGCGAAGAAGGAAGGCGAGAACGCGCTCGATGTCCCGGTGCTACGGGTGCTCGCACAGGTTCTGGTGTCTGACGCCTTTGGCGACCGAAACCACGAGATGGGCCACGAAGACAGACGGTTGACGGCGTTTGAGCTGCAGGCGATTAAGCTGTTTACAGAGACGGTGCCGAAGCTGGCTACGAGCACGCCTGATCTGTGGGGATTAGTGGCCAAGGTTGAGATCTGGCGGAAGAAGCCGTGGGCCGCGCTGGACGCGTACGAGAAGATGCTGCGGCTTGCGCTCACGGTGTTTGAGGCGGATGAAACGGACGAGAGCAAGTGGCGGCAGGCGGTGGACGCGTGCGAGACGGTTGTTGACGGATACACGAACCTGGGCGAGCTGCCGGGGCGGATGGGCGAGGGTCAGGTTGTGTGCAAGGACTGGAGGTACCGGGCGCGGAGCAGCGTGCGGTCGGTGATGGGCAAGGGCCGGCGGATGTGGGCGGACGGAGCCGATTGGGAGCGTCTTGAGCGGATGCGTGACGAGCTAAAATAGGTGCTGTGTGAATAGAAAGGACGAAGAAGCAAGAATAGAAGTAGGAAATGTTTACAGTCTGCCGAAAGCAGCAGGAGAAGTGGCTGGTGCCGAGGCTGTGTGTGTGGCTGGGCTGAGCCCCTTTTCTCGCAGGGTTCGGGTTTCCCTGGCGCGCGTCTGAGCAGCGGCCGCCCGACTGCAAACAGCAAAACATCGTCGCGTCTCTGCGCAGCTCCTTTGCTCCTCCTCCTCTGCTCCGCCATCACCACTTTGCTCTTCTTCTCCTGTTCCCTGTTTGCTCTTACATCTTAGTATTTGACTACTACTCCCATGGATCCTCCTTCGCCAACCCCCTCCTCCTCCTCCCCTTCCTCAGCCGCCGCGCCCCCGACCCCTCCTGACGCGCTCCCGGCCTCCTACCCAATGCAGTCCTCCGTCTCCAACTCGTCCTCGACCTCGCCCGCCACCCTCCTCTCCGCTACTCCTTCTTCAAAGTCTGTCGCTGATGTCCAGGCAAACGGCAACGGCACCTCCATCATCCGCCGCAAGATCACATCCCTCGTCGGGTTCTCGAACCTGCCTGCCCAGCACCACCGTCGCTCGGTCCGCAAGGGCTTTGACTTTAATGTTATGGTTGTTGGTATGCTGCTTCTTTCTCTTTTTCTTCGTGTCGTTCTCTCTTCAGTTAATGCTAACATATCCTAGGCGAGTCTGGTCTCGGAAAGTCCACCCTAGTCTCGACCCTGTTCAACATGCCCCTCGCGCCTCCACGCGCAGCCCCCTACTCCTCCGCGTCAGCACCCAAGACCGTGTCCATTCAATCCATCTCCTCCGAAATTGAAGAGAAAGGCGTAAAGCTGCGTCTGACTGTGGTCGACACCCCGGGGTTCGGTGATCTCATCAACAACGACGACGCCTGGCGCCCTATCGTGAGCAACGTCGAGCAGCGCTTTGACTCCTTCCTCGAAGGCGAAAACACCTACAATCGCTCCAAGGTCACTGACTCGCGGATCCATGCTTGCATCTACTTTATTGCTCCTACTGGCCACTCGCTCAAGGCTCTTGATGTTGAAGTCATGAAGAAGCTGCATCACAGAGTCAACCTGATCCCTGTCATTGCAAAGTCAGACATCATGTCTGACGAGGAGATCACTGCTTTCAAAGCTAGAGTATGTTGCAACTTATCAATTCTTACTTATTCAACTCATGCTAACTCTTTTTTATAGATACGCGCGGACTTGGAACACCACAAGATCAATATCTTTGAGACTCCTCGCTACGAACTTGACTCTGACAAATCGATGGAGGAAAAGACGTCGATCATGTCAAAAATACCCTTTGCGATTGTTGGCGCGAGCTCAGAGATCACGACGCCTGACGGCCGTATAGTGCGCGGACGCAAATACCCATGGGGCATTGTCGAGGTCGATAATGAGGATCATTGTGATTTCGTCAAGCTACGTGCTATGCTCGTTCAAAACTTCATGGAGGAGCTCAAGGAGTACACCGACGAGGTTTTGTACGAGAACTACCGCGCTCAGAAGCTTATTGCGATGGGTGTTTCGCAAGACCAGTCGGTGTTCAAGGAGATCAGCCCGTCTTCGAAGATGGAAGAAGAGCGCGCGCTACAGAACGCGCGACTACAGAAGATGGAGGCTGAGATGAAGATGGTTTTCCAGCAAAAGGTGGCCGAGAAGGAGCAGAAGCTGAAACGCTCGGAAGACGAGCTCTTTGCGCGTCATCGCGAGATGAAGCAGCAGCTCGAGAAAGAGCGCCGCGAGCTTGAGTCTAAGCTTGCCCAGGCCGAGCTCGAGCGGCACGCGATGCCGGAGGAGAAGAACACGAAAAAGAAGTTCTCGTTGAGATCTTAAACGCCGCTGCTTCTCGTGCTGCATGAGCAGCTCTATATCAATAAGTGGACCCCCCACCAAAAAAGAAGGAGAAAAGCGAAAAAAAACAAAGCTCAGCGCGATGATCTTTTTTTATTGTGTTTATAATGCCTCTGTTTTTCTCACCGCTGCTGGGTCTTGAAGGCTGGATAGACGTTTGTAGGACTACCTGTTTTTGTATTTTTTTTCTCTTGCTGCTTCTTTGCTATGATCAAGGTTATAAATGATTATTATACTAAATATGGTGTTATGGCTCGACTAGGCAGTAGATGTGGGTTGTAGGATCCTGCTGGGTAGAGCTCATACGTATTTATATATACCTGTTGCAGACTGCTCGGATGGAGCGGCCTTGTTTAGTTTATCGGTTTGCAAGTTTGTCTGAGTATCGGGTAATTGATTTCTTATCTTATTGATCTTATTGTAAGTGAGTAGTTGTATGTAGACTTGAGATGCTGAATGTTGCTTACTGCTGAGCGTGTGCATATGCATATGCATCTGTACGCGATTCCCTCACTTCCGCTCTCTTTCTTCTATTATTTCTCACATGAGCTAGAATATAAACAAAACAAACAACAACAGAATAACAACATTAGTTACAACAGAACAACAAAATCACAGCAACAGCATAGAAAGCACATAGTCACGTGCCGGTAAAAACTGCCTTTCACCGGGTGAGCGGCTTTAAGTTTAGAGCAAGGCCGGTCCCCAAACTCGGTCTCGTCGCTCGTCTCGTCACCAGAACCCAGCCCGGACAATGCTCTCGTCCACTTCTGCCAGACGTCTTTCGCTCCTCGGATCGCAAGTAGCTTCTTCCGCTCGTCTGTCTTCTACCGCTGCCATGGCTCCTGCCGCAAAGTACAAGGTCTCGGTCATCGGCTCCGGCAACTGGTGTGCAGCCCCACTGGTCCATATCTCGACTCTCTCAGTCTACAACAGCTAACTCACATCTTCATTCTCGCAGGGGAAGCGCGATTGCCAAAATCGTGGCCGAGAACACCGCCAGCAACCCGGAGGCCTTTGACCTCAACGTCCGCATGTGGGTCTTCGAGGAGATGATTGGCGACAAGAAACTCACAGAGATTATCAACACCCAGCACGAGAACGTCAAGTATCTGCCCGGCATCCGTCTTCCCTCCAACCTCGTCGCCGTGCCTGATCTCGTCGAGTGCGTCACCGGGTCCGACATCCTGATCTTCAACGTCCCGCACCAGTTCCTCCCCCGCATCTGCTCCCAGCTCAAAGGCAAAATCCCTCCGTCCGTGCGTGCCGTGTCCTGCATCAAGGGTGTCGAGCTCTCCGCCAACGGCATCACCCTGATCGCCAGCTACATCACCGAGCAGCTCGGCATCTACTGCGGCGCCCTCTCCGGTGCGAACCTCGCGCCCGAGGTCGCCCAGGAGAAATTCTCCGAGACCACTATCGCCTACAAGGTTCCCGACGCGGCCGACTCAATCACGCAAAAGACAATCAAGACTCTATTCCACAGACCCTACTTCCACGTCTCGGTCGTCAACGATCTCGCGGGTGTCTCGCTCGCCGGTGCGCTCAAGAACATCGTCGCCCTGGCCTCGGGCTTTGTCGACGGCATGGGATGGGGTGACAACGCCAAGGCGGCTATCATCCGTCGCGGACTGCTGGAAATGACCCAGTTCAGTCGTGAGTTCTTCCCCGAGAGCGAGGCATCGACTTTTACCGAGGAGTCCTGCGGTGTTGCCGACGTCATTACCTCCTGCGCTGGTGGCCGAAATCATAAGCTCGGCGTGGCGATGATCAAGACTAAGAAGCCTGTCTTTGAGCTCGAGAACGAGCTGCTGAAGGGTCAGAAGGCTCAGGGAGTCACCACCGCGCAGGAAGTCAACGCTTTCTTGACGAAGCGCGGCAAGGCTGCTGAGTACCCGCTCTTTACTGCTGTCAACGACATTATCTTCAACGGCCTCGATGTGCGTTATCCCGTATTTCTTCACTCCTTGAAAGAATAAACATACTAACCTTCTACATCTAGAGCTCCGCGCTTCCAGAAATCCTGGAGAAGGTCGAGAAGAAGGTTGAGTAGAGTGAATACGTATCGGCAGCCTCTTCCTGGATTGAAATGACTGTCTCTCAGATTCTTTGAGTCTTTTGGCTACTACTTGGTATTATCTGGTTTGGTTTGCTTTTTATTTTCATGTTCAAAGGTGGCGAGAGCTTTTTGACCTACTCTGATTTCACTGCCGTATCAGAGCATTGTTCCTTTATATGCCATATGAGCCTTTATGCATCATCTGGTTGTGTATAGCTTCTCATTTCCTTTCTTATCGCCTCTCGCCACCTTTCAACGATTTTTCGGATTCTGTCTCTGAATCATTAGATGATCAAATTAATTAGATTTTGGATTTTGTTTTGTCAGGCCGTATCATAATTTGCTTTTCACATAGTATCTTTCCACGTAGCCAACTGCCCAAGGGATCATCCAGTCTACAAAATGTATATGAGCCTTCTACTGATAAATACTGTATTCTCCAAATATTCCGTCTCCTCTGCGACTACGGGCCGAGACTAGGAGCCGAGACTCCAACCTCTGTTTCTCACGTGACACGCTGCGGTTTAGGGCCATATCCTAAATTGCCCGAGGCTATGCACGTGACTCAAAGTAGGTGGGAAGGAGGGGTTTTTAGGATCGAAGATGCTGAGTTGAACGTCTTCACAGGCAGAGCGCAGAGAAGCCGAGACGAACAATCAGCCGGAATTGAGGGAAGCTCTCGACGGATTGCAATCAGTGGTATTGTAGAGGGTTTGATTTGTATTGTTTTTGGGACGTTTGCTTTGGGTATGTGAATTCTGTGGCAGAACATTGGACTAGCAGCTGATGCTAATTCACATTGATAGATTTTCAGCAAGTCTGTAAACTAGAAGATAGTTGATTACGACTCATACGACGACAGATGGTTTTGATCTAAAAATTGACTACGAAATTGTTCCCTTTTTTGGCATTGCATTTTTGGAATTTGCAAGTTCGGTGGATCCGGAGGCCGGCAGTATTTCATATTATATGCCTTCGCCATGAGTCCATCTACGCAAGATGCTTCCCGACCACAGACAAATAAACGGGTGCTTCCACCTCTTTTCAGCGTACCAGAAGATACCGGCAGTGAAGATTACATTCCATACGAGACAGAATATATCCCGCTGCAATCATGGCAGGACGAGATTGTGACGGAGTTTTGCGATACCAACCTCGACAAAAACCGGATCCGACCGTCGACTTCGGAATGGGCTGCCCCCGTGCTTGTTCATCCGTGTGAGAATCCGTCTGGAGAGATGGAGGAGTTCTTTGGTTGCAGGGTGATTATCGACTATCGTGAACTCAGCAAACGCACAGCCTCGCGCGTCGACAATCTACCACGGATATTCGACGTCTTCAACAAGCTGTTGCACGCAGACACAATCACTCTTCTCACCATAAACCTGGAGTCTTTAGAACTTCAACTACACGAGGACGATATCCCGAAAACTGCCTTTGTCTCGCGCGAGGGCAAATTCGAATGGACAGTCCTACCATTCTTTCTCACCGAATTGTTCCCCAAAGTGGCGCATAAAGTACTAAACGACATACTCGAGACCGACAAGAACGATTTCATCCTGGTATACTTCAACGAGATTGTCATTTTCTCAGCCGACGTGGCAATACACAAAGAACACACAGCAAAAGTCCTAAGCATCATATCGGCAAACAATCTCCGCATCGATCCCAAAAAATGTCAATGGATACAAGATGAAATCAAGTTTTTAGGCCACCTTGTTAGTGGTTGCGGAGTCAAGATAGATCCTGACCGGGCTCGTGAAATCGCAGCCATGATTCGCCCAAAAACATACACAGAGCTGCGCAAATATTTGGACAGAATCAGCATTTATCGAACTTCGATCAGGAACTATGCCAAAAAGGTGCACAATCTGAGGCTTTTGGTCGATTCATACGATACATTCGGTCAAATCCCGCAAGGCCGCATAATAAATTGGGAGTCCACGCACGATGCCGAGTTCGACAACATCAAACAGGCGCTTTTATATTCACCGCCGCGATCCCATTTTGATCCAGCATGGTCATCGGTAGTGGTCACCGACGCGTCGCCACACTCGGTCGGTGCTGTTCTATACCAGATCCATTGGACGGAGACAAAGGAGCTTCGGCCCGTTGAATGCTTCTCGCGATGGGTACCTGAAGACCGCGCTATGGATGACTTGGAGATTATGGCAATAACGTCCTCGATATGTAAAGCGTGGGACCATCTTTTGAAAGGCAGATATGTGTCCATTGGATCATCTTCCGAAATTGCCCGCTACATCCACAACATTAGCAAGACGAATGTTGAGGTTTCTGAACCGCTGGAAACAGAGGTGCAAGCTTTGAACCGAATCAAAATCCTCCGATTCTTCAGCAGAGGCCAGCTAAAGCATTCTCTTGGTGTAAATCTGGATCATTCCTCTATGTATGCCGAGGATTTGGGTGTACTTGTCAACCCACAGCCGCTCGTGCATCCCACTCGGAACCATTTGACTGGTGATCTAAATAGGGATCTTCATCGATGGCATCAGTGGCTGGGCCATCCGAACCCTTCCTCATTCATTCGCTATCTTACAATGGCGTTCAACTTCACTCCCGACCAGTTGAAACCCACGCTTCGCGATATCAGCAAACAGTGCGGTATCTGCCGCGCTATCCAGGAGATTCCAACCAGCCCAAGTTCACCCGACGATCAAATCTCACTTGATGGGCCTTCCAGAAAATGGGGTATTGACGTCAAAGGACCTTTCCCGGAGAGCCGGGACGGTAACTGCTATGCGGGTATTCTGTTTGACTATGAGTCCGCGACCGGGTTAGCCGTTCTACTTCCCTCGCGATCCGAGGAGAATATTGAAAAGATTCTTTACCACGGTTTAGACCGCTACGGAACGCCAGAACAAGTGATCACCTCCGTCAGTGTCCCGAGCGAGACATTGAGCGCCTGGTTTGAAAAATACGGCGTTCAGCACACGGTTCTGAACTCGACTCGTGCCCGGATCTCTCACTACAGTAAGCAGTTGAGATATCAGCATCTTTTGGGGGCGGTTATTTCTACGCTCTATATGTATCAAATGAGTAATTGGGATATGCTGATGCCGAATGCGTTGTTGATCAGCAACAGCAATGTTTGTTTCCTTTAGAGCGGAGGGTGTCGGATTATACCCACAGGTGGTAATCACATTGCATAGGACATTTGGTCGGGCATAGTTGTATAGTCTCAAGCGCGGTCATTGTCGATAATAGAGAAGGTTTTGGACAAGTAAGTAGATTGTAAATTATTGAATTCATTCAAATGCACAATACGACCTCTATCATACACCAACGCCCACCTATTTTCCTCAATCGAAATCACTATCTCCGTTTAAATTCTCTGCTGGATAAATCCCCGAAGAGCGGCAAAGGGATTCTCCCGAAACGTCGCCTCAGTCATGACTTTACCGAATCTGTCAATCTCCTGCTTTACCACTTTCTCGCCGGCTTTCAAAGACACCGGTCGATCATGTTTGGCATCAAGGTACACGTCAGCAGCATTACCCTTGCCAGCGACCGCACCGCCGTCCTCCATATCCTCATCCATAGCATCGTCTCCATCATCCTGCTCTGTCTCGGGGAGGGCGTCCATAAGCTCTGTCAGATCATTGCCCGCAAGTTTCTCCTTTACGGCTCTGTTCTTCCTTTTGCGCGCAGATTTGGACAGTGTGACAACACCATCAAGACTGTTTTTCACAGGCGCCTCAGCAGGCTTCAAACTCTCGGCCACAATAGACTCCATACTCGTCTTAACTTTTGGCATCACGACCCGTCGTCGTGAGCTAGCAGCCGCAAGCACCGGCGCTTTCCCGCTCGCTCCAGTCTGGATCTTGCGCAAAAAACTGCCCCGCTTCTCCGCCGTCGCTGATTTTTTAGTGGGTTTCTTGGAAATCCGACCACCCGATGCTGCGGCAGTGCGTGTAGATAGTGATTTTGAGGTGGCAGCTGTTCGCGCTGCTTGTGAGATCGTCGCCTGAGCTGCTTCTAGTTTGAGAGCATTTGTGTGTGCTCGAAGGGCTTGCCTGGCGGCCAGGATTTCCGCGGGCGATTTTCGTCGTGGCGCCTTTACACATGGTTATGTTAGACACACAGCACATTCAATCATCAATATTTCAATCAGATCTCTTACCATATCGCTAATTTTATGTGAATTCGCTGCTGTAATCCGCGTCGATATCGGTCCTCTACCAGTTGGGAGATGTAAAAAATCAGAAAAAATCAAGAACGTTCGACCGGGTAGATTCAACATCGGGTAAGGGTTCTTAATGAGGTTAGGTTTCTTGTCTGAATGCTGCGACGCTTTGCGGCCCCGGGTCTCGAGCCTCAAAGTATTCAACATCCGGCAATCATTCTTCGACGCGTTCTGCCTATTGTGGATATATAGCTTCACATACAATTGCTGAAATCCATCTGTGCAATGGTCATTTTGCAAGTCTTGCTATTCTTGTACTTGTAAACTGATAAATGGCCGCGCAGCAAGCTTCAATCAGTCGGCGCTCGCTAGACGAGCTGCTGGCAACTCCTACGACGTCTCGGGGATCCTCGATAGACCTCGACGCCGACGGGTTCAGAAAGACCGAAGCAATGCCGGAGACAAAAATTGAAGAACCTACGCCTATAAACCCATGGTCGGAACGGCCGCCGCTGTCGCAGTATAGCAGGTACGAGCAATATGCTTCTTCAGCGCCTGCCGTGTTCATCGCGTGCACTTGTCGATGTATGTACTGACGAGGCTTTCTTTTAGCGAGAGTTACACCAGCCGACGGATTACTCCGTCTCACGAGAATGATGATCCCTATGAGGATCAAGCGAACGACGAATTGTTGGCGCCTCCTGGCCGTCAACGCGGCAATCAGGATCAGTTTCAGTCTCTGAGTCCTTCGGCTTCATTCACCCCAGCGACGCGGTTCAGCTTGGAGAGCGCGTCTACAATTAAAGGCCTTCCAGAGTGGAATGTGTCTGGCAACAGTATAGGCTACGAGAACATGTCGACGATCGACTGGATGAACGAATACCGCAAGGAGAGGCTACGACACAACAGCGCACAAAAGTCGTACATATCAGATTCGGCAAAGATCTGGTTCGTTCTCCTTGTCACCGGTCTCTGGGTTGGGTTGATCACTGCTGGAGCCGATGTAGTGGTCAATTGGCTGGCGGACTTGAAGCTGGGTTACTGCCGTTCTGGATTCTATCTCAGCCACGAGTTCTGCTGCCTGGGTGAAGACTGTAAGTTTGTACAGAGCACTTTTTTCACAATGTCTTCTTGGACTCTCTCTGATGTTTGATTTAGTGACATGTGATTCATGGACAGCCTGGGGTGCAGCTCTTCACGCTTCTGGCTCTGGGAGTTATGTGATCGACTACATCTTCCATGTGCTATATGCTCTGATTTTCGGTTCCGCAGCAGCCTTTCTGGTTCTGCACTACGCCCCCTATGCGTGCCATAGTGGAATCCCCGAGATTAAGACAATTCTCGGAGGCTTTATAATCAAAGGTTTCATGGGATTCTGGACGCTTGTGACCAAGACATGCTCGATGTGCCTGGCTTCTGCCTCCGGTCTGTGGTTCGGTGCCGAAGAGCCTCTCGTCCATATCGCGTGCTGCTGCGCAAACATCACAATCCGTCTTTTCCCGTCACTAAGGCGAAACGAAGCCCGAAAACGCGAGATTTTTTCAGCGGCAGCAGCTGCAGGAATTGCCGTCGGATTCGGTGCGCCGGTCGGAGGTGTGCTCTATAGCTTGGAGCAGATTTCTTACTATTTTCCTGATAAGACTCTGTGGCAGAGTTTTGTCTGCGCTATGGTTGCTTCGGTCTCTATTCAGCTTGCCAACCCATTCAGAACCGGCAAGCTGGTTATCTTCCAAGTTACATCCAATCGACTTTTTCACGACTTTGAGATTGTTCCATTCGTTTTACTTGGAGTAATTGGAGGGGTCGTCGGTGCGCTGTTCATCAAACTGAACATGATGATTGCTAGATGGAGGCCCCGGAGTCGAGTCTTTAATCATCCTCTCGTGGAGGTTGCCGTGCTCAGTGTCGTTACAGCTCTTGTTAACTTTCCTGATCCATTCTCTCGCATCCAGAATATTGTACTCGTCGCGAATTTATTCCAAGAGTGCGCTGCCGATAGCACTTCGATGCTCTGCGACCACGATTCTTCAGGGAAGGTTATCGCTTTGCTGCTGCTGGTAGCGTTTCTGGGTATAATATTCTCTGCCTATACGTTTGGCACAAGTATTCCTTCGGGCGTTATGATGCCTTCGATGACAGTCGGTGCGTGCTACGGCCGAGCGTTTGGGATCTTGATGGAGAGCTGGCAGCGAAATCACCCGGATATGATTTTTTTCCGATCATCGCGTCCTCCAGATGGTGCATGCGTTACTCCCGAGGTCTACGCAATCGTCGGAGCAGCGTCTGCGTTGGGCGGTGTTACTAGACTGACGGTCTCGCTTGTGGTAATCATGTTTGAGCTCACGGGCGCATTGGGCTATGTTTTGCCGATAATGGTGTCTGTGCTGGTCGCCAAATTGGTGGGCGATGCATTTGATCGCAATGGAATCTACGAAAGTTGGATCCATTTCCGAGGATACCCTTTTTTGAGTAACAACGACGATGACCCGGTCCCAGATCTGTCAGTCGATGAGGTGATGACCAGTGTTGAGAATCTGACCGTTCTTGAAGCTTCCGGGCTGACAATTGGCGAGCTGGAAGACGTGGTCGCTACGCATGATTACAAGGGATTCCCAGTTGTTGACAATGCTCAGGAAAACACCCTACTGGGATATATTGCCAGAAATGAGCTAAAGTACGCTCTACAGCAAGCAAGGACCATCCCACAAATAGCCGACCTTACACCTTGCCTGATGGTAGGGTCAACCCCGTTGGGCGGCAGCCCATTCGTCGACCTGCGCCAATTGGTCAATCAGACGCCGCCTACGCTATCCTACCGCAGTACGCTTGCGTTAGTCGCCACTATGTTCCAAAGAATGGTAAGTGTATATGTGTGATTTTATACACCACCGTGAACCGTTACTAATCTTGCGATTGTTTCTTTGAAATTAGGGTCTGAGGTACATGCTTTTGACAAAGAAAGGAAAGCTGCAGGGTCTGATTACCAGGAAGAGAGTTTGTGCCATTGCGTGAATTGGATGCAGTTCTGGGTCCAGAAGTTTGTAAAAAGTACAGCTTTTCTTTTAAAGTCGCTTCTGTTTCTGTTTTTGTATGATTATAGATTTGTTTTGTCGTTATTCCCTAGTAATATAGGATAGGAGAACGCGGATAGTAGTGTATGCGATTAGAGTACTGAAAGAAGCTTGGTTGTGCATCAATAGATTAGGAAGTATGTTTAGTATCTACCAATCCATAAATGATATCAGACAACCCAAAAAGAACACAATCAACATAGACTACTCCACAGAGACTTTCTCTGCGCCTTCTTTAGCTAATCTATCTGCTGCCTCGTTCCCTTCTACCCCAGAATGACCAGACACATGCTGAAACTCTGTATCTATGTTGGCTGCACGCCGTTTGCCAATTAGAATTAGAATACGGCGCACCAAGTCTTCGTTTTCGACTGGTTTCCCTCTTGAGTTTTTGTAGCCGTTAGACTCCCACTTTTTGCTCCAGACATTGACACAATTGATTGCATAGTGCGAATCTGTGCAGATCGTCATCGGCTGTGACGGGTTATCGTCCAAAGCTTGAAGAACTGCAGCCAACTCTGCCCTTTGATTAGTTTGAAGAGCGCCTTGAAGTGGCTTTGCTGCGTTTCTTGGATCATTGAGACCATAGTACAGACCCAGTCCGGCTCTTGCTCCAGTTTTACCATTGCGCAGACAGCAACCGTCGGTGTAGACAACAATGGGTGTTTTCTCAGGAACACGATCGGTTGATTTCTTTACCTTCTTTGCAACAGTCGTTTCATCAAAGTTTGCGCGTCTCTTGGCTGATTTTTCAGACTTACGCTGATTATTGAGGAACTCTTCGGCTGCCACTCTTCCTTGTATCTCGGAAAACGAGAGACTCTTCATATACTCTCGATATGCAATCGCTGCAGCCTCAAAATTCGGATACGCTTTGCCTGTAGCATTTCTATAGCCTTTCACTTGATCTTCATAGTCAGCAAACGAGTAATAGAGACCTGGCACGCGACCTTCGAAAACTACATAGCATTTTTGGTCAGCCGAAGGATTCTGCAAGCCAAGGTCACCTATGATCTTCTCATCATCAAAGTACGGCGGGCGTCTGTCACGGACCAATGTATTCCAAAAGACTGCTGAGTTAAAATTGGTAAACCAATAGGCTTTAGCGCCGCCGTGTTGTACAAGTTGAGATTCTGCTTCTTTTTTGTCAATGTATACACTCGGGTGATAACCTGAATCGTAAGTGTTATTAGGCATGTATGACTTGATGAGATTCATTGATGTATATACCCTTTTGAACCACGTAATAAACCGGCATTTCGTTAGATCTTGTGCGATAGAAGAAGATCGCTATTTGGTAAAAAGTCGCAGTCAAGCAAGAGAGTAACAGTTGGCGATATGAAGATCGAATGTGGGAGAGAAGAGGTGGCCTATCGTCTATCTATATTAAAACGAAGTAGAAAGGCGTGCCCCGAGTGCCGCGACTGTCCGCATTAGGAAGTATGTTTATGTCCCAGCCGAGACTGGCCGGCCATTCTTCACCCCTAAAGTACTCTGCAGTGCTCCGGATCCATTTGTTCAAGCAGGAGCTTGAGCACAACGAAGCTCTTAAGAAAGATAAAAAGCCAAGTCGCCGAGGCATTGCGAGGATCTATAATGTCCCTGAAAGCACCTTACGCGACAGACTTGGAGGTCGACCCGCCCAACAAGATTGTCGCTTCAATTATGCACACTTGACCGAAACAGAGAATAGGTCATTGCCAAGTACATTCTCAGCAATAACAGGCGAAGATTGTCTCCCAAACCCGGCGGACGTAATTGGTTGTTAATTGCGTAATTATTGTAAAAAGACGTGGATGAAAGTGCGCGAGGGCTACAGAGCTTCTGTTACTAATACATTACATAATCAAATGGAAAGCCAAAAAGTGTCACCGACCATGAATTCGGCCGCGCAGTTTGGGCGCGCCGCTTTCCACTCGGGATCACGAATTTTTTCCGTAACGCGCAGAACAGCTCAACAACTGACTGGCATTCACATCTCTGCTGTCTGGGGATATACAACACAAGCATGGTTTTGAATAAATCCTTGCGGCCTCTTTGGTCTCAATCGAAGCATGTCACTGGTAAGTGTGTCTGTTGGTGGGGTCCTGTCGGTGGGTGGTAGGTCGTGTGTCGAGGTGTACTGACCTAATTTTTTTTCTAGATATAATTGTCGCGAGCCGACGGGCACTTGCCACTACCACTGCTTCGGCAGAGGCGACGACAGAAGAAAGCGTATCAGCTAAGGAGGAGCAGAAGTTCAAGTTAATGGCTGGAGTCATACTGAGTAGGCCACCGATTGTTACACCCGAACCTACAGCATTTGAAAAAGCATATCACCATTATCAATCCGAGCTGTACAAGCGTCTGAGTTGGACCTTCCCCCATTGGTTCTACTTCCCGAAGGGCTCTCTTGCGGAGAACGAGTATAAGCGTGTGCAACCGCAATTAACAGAGGATGACCCTAACGTGCTCCTGAACCGCAAGCGAGATGAAAAGCAGGAGATCGTGTTCCCTCCCCGTTCGGTGCAGCGAGAGACTGAAGAATCTGCTCGTATCTACGCAAAGATTGTCCCTCAACCAAGGAAGACCGAGGCTGATGAGAAGAACGATATTACCAAGCTGGACAGAAAATTGGACAGAACGCTGTACTTGATTGTCAAAAAGGAGGGCGAATTTTCTGACTGGCAGTTCCCTGCCGCCCCGATTAGGAAGGGAGAGTCCCTGGAAGTTGCTTCTGAGCGTGTATTGCTTGAGAATGGTGGTGAGGATATGAACGTGTTCTTTGTCTCAGAGACCCCGGCTCTATACTACAAGAAGTTTTACAAAGAAGATGAAACTTACAATGGCGCAAAGGTGTGTTTAACTTGCTTATAGACTGTTTTTATTGGCTTTCCTGTTTACTAATCGTCTTTTATTCACAAATTTAGATCTTCTATCTGAAGTCGCGGATATTTAACGGCATGTTCAAGCCCCAGAGAGGAAGCCAAATCACCGACTACGCTTGGGTTACGAAGGAAGAGATTGAAAGCTTCGTGTCTCCAAGATACTGGACGATCATTGCGCCTGCTCTGAGTTTGCATTAGGCAGATTCGGCGCCTCTTTGATTTATACGGGTGCAGCAGAGTGCAAAAAAGAATTGTTATATAGTTGCGTCTGTAGATAGTGGACTGGCATCTGACTTTGTCAAGCAGTGCTCATTGTATATGTAAATAAATAGCCTACAACCTTCTTGATTAGTAATGCGAGTACTTCATTGATTATTTCTACGCTTGTGTTTATGAAGAATGATTATGATTAATTTATTGTGATTTCATAAATATTTTATTGATGTCCTATGGCCCATGATGCAAATTTCCCTAATCCGTCACCGTATTTGACAATGTTGACAAGGCAATAAAACAATCAAAATACTAATAAACCGAATTCCAAATCATTACAACAATTATCAAAGATAAAAACAAAAAACAATAAAACCCATTAAAAAGAAGAGAATTGAAAGAGTGGAGAGGCATCGCAAGTCCATGAGATTTAATCGAGCTTCTCAGCCTCCGGGGCATGATCAGCAACGACCTCTGGTGAAGAATGTTCGCTCGATCCAGCGTCGATCCAGTCGTCGGCAGGATTAGCAACAGTCTCGATCGTTATCCTTTTGCGAGGCTGTTCGGCGACCTTTGGGATCGAAACCTCTAGAACACCGTTGACAAGCTTCGCCGTGATGTTCTCGGCGACGATCTTGGTGTTTGAGCCGAGCCGGATTCGGCGCTCGAAATGACCGACGCGCCTCTCGCTCACGCGGAGAGAGTCGATGTTATCGGCAAAGACTCCGGGGCGTCTGATTTCTCCCGAAATGACGACCTCGTTTGTCTTCGGCTCAAAGTCGACTGTTATTGCATTGGGAGTGGCACCGGGCAGCGAAGCGTGAACGACAAACGCATGCTCGGTGTCGAAGGCGTCAATCGCAGGGATGAAGTCGACCTCGCGCTCCTGACGAGGAGCGGTCTTGGCCTCTGGTGCAGCAGCAGCGGCCGGATCAGCAGTCTTGCCTGATTTGGCACAAGCAGGGCGGCCCTGGTTCACACCATAGTGGCGAGTGAGCTCGTTGTTGACGGCGTCAACAAAGTTATAGAAGACGGGATTGAACAAAGCCATTGAGTCTGAAGTTGTAAAGTGGAGGTTGTTGTTGTGGGGATTGACAGTAGAGCTCGTTATGAGAGTAGTAGAGATGAGATGAAGTGATTGATGGATGGAGACAGTAGACGGACGATGGGGGGCAGCTTTATAGACGGGGCCATGATGACAAGCTGACGGTCCGCGGTGTTATCAAGAAGATCGAGTATGTTCCAGAGAGCGGAAGAAGGTGTTCGGCGGTGAGGATGACGCGATCACGGGCAGGTTTGGCGGTCTCGAGAAGGCACGCGAACCTTCTAGTTGACTCCGCGATGGAGGTGTGGCAATCTCTGTGGCGCAGCACGTAAAGCCACTCTTCCGCCGCACACCTTCCGACGGACGCGGAGCAACCGGGTCAGCAGCCTGTCATCTTCGGCAGTGCTGAATGCCAAAAGACGGTGTTTATTCCTACAGTTATGTGCAGCAGTTTGTATTTTTTTTGTCTCGTTCTGTACTGCGCTTCCCGGCCGATAGCAGACAACCTCTCCTCTAAAAGAAAGGGCAAGTAAAGTTTAGTAATACAGGGGAATCACTAATAGCAGAACCTTATTACTATGAGAAACTGGTTCATCCCTGAACCTTAACGACGTCGCAAGTTTGTGCCACGATAATCCTGTGGAGTCTTTTTTACTCGGCTCGAAATCTGGAGTAAGCCGCGTCGGATCAGGGAATGGACAACTGACTGAACTACGTGTCGTTTTCTTACTGCTCTTCGCCGGAATAGAATTACAGTTTGCTATCTGTATCTGTCCGAAGTACCATGTCTCGGCGTGTCGTCATCACCGGCCTCGGGCTGATCACTCCGTTAGGCGTCGGTAAGTGTTCTTTTGTCAAATTTACTCGAGAGCAGGTGCTAATTGCTTTCTGAACACCACTACAGGCGTCAAGCACTCATGGTCAAGGCTCCTCGCCGGAGAATCTGGCATCACCTCAACATTAACTCGGCCAGACAAAGCCTATGAATCAGTTCCCACCAAAGTCGCCGGTTTCGTTAGGGACGGACCCGGCGGAGTCGAGCAGGGCGAATGGAATACCTCTGAATGGGTATCTAAGAGCGTGAGTATCTGGCCTCTGATAGTGTGCACTCGATCAGTCTGTTGCAGCTTACTGACATCTTCCTCAGGAGGAACGACGAATGGGGCGATACTCCCACTTTGCCCTGTCCGTGGCCGAGCAAGCGCTACGAGATGCAGAATTTGTTGCAGATACCGAGGCGTTGAAGAGACGGACTGTATGAGCTTACTGATCTGTCTAGAATTTCTAAAGTTGGTTTGAATATTCTAAATATGTGTGATATAGGGAGTTTGCTTCGGCACCGGAATCGGTAATTTGGACGACACTTATGACAGCGCTCTTTCCTTTGACAAGGTGGTATGCTACTCTATAACACCCCTTCAACGAGAAGGAAGAACCCTGACATAATATCCTACAGGGCTACAAAAAGGTCTCGCCGCTCATGGTTCCACGTCTTCTACAAAATATGGCATCTGGCTATATCTCCATGAAGTACGGCTTCAAAGGACC
This sequence comes from Myxozyma melibiosi, assembly GCF_037950935.1. Classification (NCBI taxonomy): domain Eukaryota; kingdom Fungi; phylum Ascomycota; class Lipomycetes; order Lipomycetales; family Lipomycetaceae; genus Myxozyma; species Myxozyma melibiosi. Next base: position 1,773,262 of record NW_027042915.1, on the reverse strand, counting down.
GATTCACTCAGTCACCACCGCCTGCACGACCGGACTACACTCCATAGGCGACGCGTCCAGATTCATCAAATTTGGAGATGCAGACGTCATGGTAGCCGGAGGTGCCGAGGCCTGCATCTCGCCGTTCTCGCTCTCCGGATTTGCGCGGGCAAAAAGCGTGTCTACTGAGTTTAATGACAACCCCGCCGCTGCTTCTCGACCCTTTGACTCGGCGCGTAATGGATTCGTGATGGGCGAAGGTGCTGGTGCGGTTGTTTTGGAGGAGTTGCAGCATGCTCTAGATCGAGGAGCAAAAATCTACGGTGAGATCGTCGGCTACGGACTCTCGGGCGACGCTCATCACATCACAGCTCCGCCGCCACGAGGTGATGGAATCCTACTGTCGATGACGAGTGCTGTCAGACAGGCGGGAATCCGACCGGCCGATATTGACTACGTTAATGCTCACGCGACTTCGACGCCTCAAGGAGATGCTGCCGAAAACGCTGCGATCCGCCGTCTGATGCTGGAAGGTGAAGATGACGAAACGCCAGCTGAATGGAATGGGTTCAAGAAGCTGGACCCGCAAGAGATTAATATATCGAGCACAAAGGGAGCAATCGGCCATCTCTTAGGTGCCGCCGGAGCAGTCGAAACCATTTTCTCGGTCCTGGCTATGAAAGATGGAGTCTTGCCGCCTACTATCAATCTGGATAACATTGATCCTAATCCAGACTTCACTTGTAATTACGTTCCAAATAAGGCCCAGAAGAAGGATGTCGCATATGCATTGAGCAACAGTTCTGGATTCGGAGGAACAAACGCTACACTTTGTCTCTCGAGAGATGTATCAATGTAAAGAAGAGCTAATTCTATTGCTAATAAAGCATGATATCATACAATATTAAGCACCAGCCGACCCTCGCGTCAACCTTTGGCTGCCCTGACAAATATTTAAGTCAATCAGCACATCTCCATCTATGATTTATCAAGTTTAGGTCGAGAAGTTGTTGCCTACTTCAATTTCAAATGATTCAGCCCAAATTAGAATTTCCTCCTTCATTTTTTGTACGTAATATTTACATTAGAAAAAAGTACAAAATTAAACTGGAAATATGCCACCTCACTTCCCCATCATAATCATCATCTCATATATACAACGGAATAATAGACATCGTCGAATATTTAATCTCTACCTCCACGTCCCACCTCTCTCCTCATCATCCATCTCCCTCATATATACGACGGCATAAGGGTCATCGTCGTATATACAATGTATTCCATCTCTCTCCCCCACTTCCCGCCATTTCCATCCTTCCCCAGCAAGCTGAGCTGGTCGCCATGCCGAAGTCGAGTGCCGAAAGTCTTTCCTACCCCAGCAAGCTGAGCTGGTCGCCAAGTCGATGACAGGGTATTGACAGAATCACAGAATAACAGAAATAACACAGAAGAAAATAGAAAAATGCGTGTAGAAGTTGAGTCGTAATAGAATCGGATGAAGTCTACGACTCAACCTCTGTTTCGTTGTGCTCAAAACACCCCTGGTTGACGCGTGTCGCATTTGAATATGATAGCAAGAGCCGATAGTCGAGACGAGATGTAGAAGATTCGGGATAGGCGGTGTGAGCGACTAGCAGCAGGTGTCAATATCATGGAGTAAATGAAAGATTGGAAGCCATCAAGCATGTACTGACCATAGTAAGAGACTAACGCTTGCGCTAGAGAGCAGAGGTCGTGGAGCCATACTGGATGTAAATAGAGGATCGACTTCAAGGAGTCCGAGCGGATGTGGATAGAGATAGATTCTTTCGTTCAAGCATCACATCGTAAGAGCCATCGTAAGAGCATGTTCGAGCATCGATGCTAGCGGCGGAGTGTATTGGACAGATGCCAGCTGGAGTGTACGGCTAGTAGCATGTGTCAGTACTCATCAAGCACAAGATATAATAGTAAATAATAATAATAAGTACTGACCATAAGATCATGTGTCGGTTTAGATCTTCTGTGTTCATAAGAAAAGCCAGATCAGTTTGAGACTCTTGTGGCTCTTGGAGCTCTTGAGGGATGATGAGAAAGGAGAGAAGAGAGCGAGGAAGAGGGGAGAAAGCCCCCTATTTATATTCCTGGCTGGAGTGCGGGGATCAGTCGCGTGAGTCATTTTAAATCGTCCTAATATATAGTTTTTGCTGTTGCAGAATTACCAGATCGGGATAAGTCGCGGACGCGGCGCGAACAAACTGACGAAAAAATGAACTTAGTCCGCTATTGTTTCGGGCGCGATTGAACATTTCAGTGTGTAGCAGCGTGCTGTTTCCAGTAATCATCGTATTTCAAAGTATATCGTAGAACGTAGAGTCGGAGCTATCAAATGCACCCATTTGTCAATGTATTTGCCGTTCATCGGTCCGCTGGTTGGTGCTTTTCAAAACAGGCGTGCGCGTGGCCACCCACACCCCACCAGCTAATTCCCAACAAAACACCCCAGACTCTATCGCTGCAGAACAAAAGCAAGATTGTTCCAGCCGAATATGCACTTTCAGCAATCGGCAGGATCTAATCGTGTGAATGCGACCTATAGCGTTGCGGATTGGGCCTCGTGGTGGCAGTCGGACAGGCAAGATTGACACGAGAGGACGGGATTGGGTCGCGGTGTGGCATACAGACAGTATTGTCGTCTGGATCATGATAGATATGTCATCAAACTCGTTTATATCTGAGTGCTTTCAAGCTGAGATAGTTGGGTGCTCGTTGTTGAGGTAGATCAGCCAATTCCTTTGAGACGATGTGCGTGGTAGACCGTTGCAGTTTTGTGTAACAGTAAACAAAACGGTGTCTCATTCGGTCGATGTCCATTAGCTTGCAATCGTCAACAGCGTGTTAGATCTCGTTTATTGAGCTCGAAGACGCACAGTATATTACCGCCTAGCTACTCTCCTCTGCGGATATGATGCATGATTATTTAATGCTTATACAGAATATCACAGTCTACTTCAACAGCATACAGATCAGTGTCTTGTCCATCAGTACATCTTCGGCCATGATGGTACCGCAATGTCTCCTTTTTGTTTTTCAGAATATCCCGAGCATGAAACATCTTTGAGATCGACACGATGACAGAGGCGAAGGAGACCTTTTTCGATTACTGGATTAACACAAATAGTGGAACAGAACATCATCACGACTTCCTTGAATGAATATCGTTAAGGACTCTCAGGCATCAAACCTTGGCTTGTCATCGGAACTGTATCTAATACCCTGAAGTGAGCAGCTTGGGCAATAATGGTACTTCAAGGTAAACCTGCAGGGTGAGGGAGAGCAAGTATCATGAAAAAAGCACCCTTACAAACAGCTTAAATAGTGCGGGCAATACCTGTCAACATCATCATCCCGTCGCGATTCCTGTCGCGATCGGTTGGTCAGATTGCAGTTTGTTTGTTTGTTTACTGTGTTGTCAACAGCTCTGTCAACAGAAACGGATCGAGCTCCATAATTCACAGATCTGCAGATCAAAAGATAAACAATTGAACGCTGGACAAAATAACGGCCTGCTTGTATATGTGATGCAAGACGTTGACTGAGAATGGCGAAAGCAGCTACAAGGCTGAAAGAAACCACGAAGCGATAACATTATTGCGGAGTGCACTGTGGAGAACAAACCTACTGAGCTGAGTCGTCCTTATCTTTCTCAATTGAGTTTAAACCCGAGGGGCTGTCCGTCTCAACCTCGACTGAAAAGCAAGGCCAACGCCGTTAACAACACATCAATTGATCAGTTTAATACTTTGCAGTATGTTCTATAGGTCATTTATGTGATCTAAGTGGCTAATTGAGAGCTACTGCATGTAGCCATAACGGTTAGGCGAACGATGGCTAATGAATCCGCCAGATCGAGTCAGATAGAAAAACTATTTATTGAAACCATCAAACTATTGCTTAATATACACTGAAGTCAAAATAAATTGTTAAAATCAACGGTCCAGTCTATCGTAGCTGTTTCCGTCGTCGATTGAGGCGACTGCTGATTTAAGCAGTGCCGGTGACTCTCCGGCCAACGAAGAAAGCAAGACCGTAGTCAGTCGATGTGAAGGTGATGGTGCAGCCGGCCTTGAAGTAGAAAGTGTCACCGGGTCCAGCAGTGACCTTGTATCCGGTCTCGTCCTCCATGGTGAAGTTTCCCTCAAGGATGACCTTCATCTCGTCCTAAGCCAAAGAAATGCAAAAGTCAGCTACCTTGAACTCCGACGGCGACCAGCCTTTGCTAAAAGATAACGACAGCAGACGATTCACTTACGTAGTCGTACTTGTAAACGAGGGGAGTGCCGGCCTCCTGTCTGTAGAATCCGGAGGTAATCTGGTGGTCCGCGTCGGTCTCGGAGGTGAAGCAGTCACCAAGGAAGGCGTTGCCGTTGGCGATGTGAGGAGGCTTCTCCGAGGAGGCTCCCTTCTTGAAAAGCATAGGCATTGTGAATAGTTGATGTGAAGAAAAGGGTGCTAGAAGCAATTGAGTGGGAGTGGTTGACTGATAGCAATGAGATAGTGATAGCGTGCGGTGGGGACGAGCTGGGTTTTATAGTGGAGGATCCCCAGCCCCGGCTCGGCTGAGGGGGCGGCCAACGACCAGCTCGCGCTTCCCTTTCCCCCACTACAAACAGCCAAAATTATACCCGCCGAGTGTTCAGATTACCCGTACGGTCACAGCGGTCCGTACGCTCCGTATCTTTTTACTTCAAATCGGGTTAGCTCTGCCCTTTTGTTACACACTGTAGCCACACGTACTCTTTACGAAAACGAGGATGGGTATCTACTTGTCTTAGCTGCTGGTTTTCGGTCAATCGATAAGGGCGAGCCACGAGCCGCTCCTTCCTCAGAACTCAGAAGAGTTACAGAATTTGGTAAAGGTAACCAATCTATGTTAGACCCGATGAGGAAAATTTCCGCTATGCATCCTGTCAAGGGCGGTCTTAAACTGTAAACCCTCTCGGGTGTGCATATCAGCTTAGTTAGGTTCTAAAATGACTCCCCCCATCGCTCTACCGGAAACATGGAGAATTTCCAGCAATGAGACGGAAATCACAGCCATCGTGTCGCGTATCACCGATACTTCGTGTTTGTTTGAAACCGTAGTCTACAACATGGATCTGTGCTGTGCTATCGATAAGATATTCAAAGCACAGTGATTGTGCGACACTCGAGCCCGATAACCTGACGAGGCTTATCTACGCTTATCTTTGCTCCTCATCAGTGTATTCAACTGGACGTTTCCGACTAGCTTCCACCCAAATCACTTTCCACTCTCCTCCTCAATAGCTAAAAGACTAAGCGTACTCTAATGATCTTTCGGGGTGCAAAAACGCACAAGGGCAAATCTGTCTGGATGGAGGAGTCAAATCCAAAGTGGAGATAGTCATCGGTTTTAAGGTTTTGATTTCCCCTTCTTCGGGTTACCAAGTCCCGCCTCGGAGCCGGTAGCATAGCAGCACCTCAGATATGAAACAACAAGGCTGGTCGTCTTTGTTCTTTGCTTTGTGTCAATTAAGTTAGATTTCACGAAACTAGTAGTAGTAGTAGTAGTAGTGCTCTGCCTCTGCTTCAGCTAAATATTCGGTCAGTCAGTCATACTGAAGCGATCGTCATTTGAAAGCGTACATAACGACAGCATGGCTCCTGATGACCCGGTATATTGGGATGCCTCGCGAGCTTAGAAGGATGTTTTACATTTAACAATCGAATTATAATCAAATGACAAGTAATACTGAAATAAGGACAAAAATCTGTAGTGTAGTGTACTATACAAACTGAACAAATCTTACAATGGCAATAGTCTAGCTATAAACCTCGTGAAAACCCTAAAACCCTAAAGAAACAGAGTCAAGAGAGCCTTACTCTAATCATCGTCTTCCTCCTCTGGTGGAGGAACCACCTCCATAGATATCCTGTTCCCAACTCCCTTCCAACTATTTCCCTTTTCAAGCTCGATCCGATATTTACCACCGCCGACCAAGTCTTTTAGTACCAGTTCTCTAGTACGCCCTAAGCTCTCAATCGCACTGACTCTGTCCAGGGTTTCCTCTAATAAATTGTCGAAGCCAGGCTCAGCGCATATTTGCCTGAATGCTTCCATCATTGGTGCTGAATCTGCACGGACATGTGATTTTGAGTCGATCGTAAAAATATTAAGGTTGTCATATCGCTGAATATAATCGGCTCTTGTCATAACCTGCCGGGCACGCCAAAGAGGTAGAGAGGGAAGAATATGATCCTGATCTGGTAGCGGCTTTCCCTTGGAATCAATGTGCTTCTTTTCCATTTCAACCAGTTCTTTGGCAAGAAGCATAGCTGAGCCTGAAAATTTTCCAGACTCCATCACGTCATCGTCCATATCTTCGCCCAGCAGACCGCACTGGTTAAGGAACCAAGTCTTTTCCGTCTCGACAAGTTGCTGCGCGTGCGCAAGCATATCACTATGTTGCGCAACTCGGTTCAGAAACTGGGGTCGACCACCGACCATGTCATAGATCCTATTGCACACAGAGACTGGAACAGAGTCTCCAAAGTATTTTCTGCGCCAGTGCTGCAGTGCCTCGATTGCCTTGGCCCTGCCGAGATCTTTGATCGTGACCACATCTAAACGAGTGCTTAATTTTTTAAAACGCTCATAAACCCAGTAATCGTCGCTGTTGAAGATCATCGTCAAGATGCCGGAAGCAGCAAATTGCTCAGCACGTTGTTGAAGCAGCTCTACCAGATTCTCACCGTCGTCATCCTCTCGTAGCAGATGTGTCGAGTTTACAATCAATACCAGCGGCCGACCTTTCTCCTTGACAACATCGAGGGCGACTTCTTCAAGCTTGTCAAAAGCTCGCTCAATGTCCAGCAGAGCAGTTGTATCGCGGGGACCCCTTATAGAGAAAAGTGAACCGATGTAATCTTCGTGATACTGATAATTCAGAGCTTTGCCGAGTCTGATTCGTACAATTTCGGGATCAGAATGGGCCTCGAACATGGCGCAGTTTCTGCCCTCTACTCGTCGAAGAGCCTCCAGTAGCATCGATGTCTTCCCTGTGCCCTTCTCGCCAATGATGAGATAGTATCGACCCAGTCCCCTGCCCGAGACAGCCTTATCAATGATGGCTTGCTCATCCCGCACAATCCAGTCTGCACTTTCGGGATCATTCGAGTGGAAAGCCATGTCGAGACTGGGATCACCTTCGTTGAATGCCATCCGAATTTTCTTGAGTACCCGCTTTTGATAGTATATATGGTACATGATACCAGATACACCCAGGACAGTAAGCGTAGCAAACGTTACAGCAGCGGTCTCCAAAGCCTTGAACGCAGCCTGCGAAAACTTCTCGCGTCTGTCATCTTTAGGGTCGTTTTTTTTGGAAGAGCCAGAGTCCTCCTCATTTTCATCGCCAAGAATCTGTGGACCGACCATCATGATCCCTCGAATTTGTGGACGCGCGAGGAGCATAGACCGCGGCCTGCCCTGTCTCCAAAGCGTCCGTAAAGCATAACGGCTGACAAGGGTCATTGTGGTGTTCGTTAGGATTGAAGGAAGATGTGGAGGAGAGAGAAACCAGATGGTTGACAGGCTCGTGGGGCTTAGACCTTCGAGGCTGCGGCGGGGCTCCAAAACAGAGAACAATCGCCGGTCCGCACCGCGAGCCGCGCGGCGCTGCTGGTCAGCTGACACGCCGCTTCCGTCTTTTCTGTACCACGCTATAATAATTATATGATAATAAGTTACATAATACAAACCGGCGAATAGGAAGGCCTGCTGCTGGCGTTATTGTTACTATATTGTCTCTCTACTTCGAAAAAAGCAGCATCGGCAAACTAACTGATATTTCTACTAATGAAAACGTATATATACAACCACCAAACCTCCCTCATACTAAGGCACACGCTCGGCCTTCTCTGTCGGCTCGGTGTACGTGAGCTCCGCGGCTTCACCGGGAAGAAGACTTATTACCCGGCTTATAGGTACGGGTGAAATGCATAGTTACCCCACGTACCCTTCCTTTAGAGCCTTCGAGCAGCCCGAGAGCCAAAAAAATTTGAAAACCATTCGTCGGTTGAACATCTCCAGAATTTGTCGCTTTCTTGTCTGGATTGGAGATTGAAAGCTGGAAGAGGACTGCTGATTCTTGTTTATAAAAGTCCTTCTTTCATCGTTATTCTTTTGTTCTGCTTTCACGCTCTGCTCTGCCGTTTAAGCTGAAGTGCACATCATATATCTCTTGCGCTCGCATCATTATCGTCTGCATTTTAGAAAGCGATGGCCGATCCTAGTCAAGGTATGCTGCACCAGCCATTGACTATTTTATTCTCAGATCGGTGCGACTAACCAGTCTCTTAATTCTTGCTCCAGAGCCCACTACTGAGGAGGTGTCTGAGAATGCTGTCGCCGAAATCGAGCAGCCCACTGAAGGTATTCCCCGCGTCTTCCACCTATGCTGGCCGCCGAGATCTTGCACTAACTAGTCATTCAGCTATGGATATGCTCAATTTGACGGTTAAGCTTCCCCATGAACCCGGATCTATAAGGATACTGGTGAGTCTCTAATAATTGTCGTCTAATGATAGCAACAAGGAGTCATGTCTAATTGGCTTTATCGTATCAGGTTTCTGTCCACGAGACATTCAACGACATCAGACAGTCAATCCTTGATCTTCCTTCCACCGTCCAATACACTTGCTTTTCACTATGGTTCAACGATGCCCCTTTGAACGACTTCCTGGAACTCAGCTCAGTTGAAGGAATCCACGACGGAGCGACACTGGAGTTGCACGAGGAGGCCTACACTGAACGTGAAGCGCGCCTGCATGTGCTCAAAGTCCGCGATGTAATTGCGCTTTCTTCGACCAAGAACGATCCAATTACCGCGCTCAGCTCCGGTTTATCTGCTCTAGAGTCGGTTGAGGCGTTTGGCGAGCAGTTCAAGACCGCCGCTGATGAGAAAGACAAGACCGGTCCGCGACACGCCATGGCTGGATTCGACATGAATGGTACTCCTTCGCTGGCCGAGATTTTACCCCAGCCTGAGCCCGCAAAGCCTCAATGCGTAAAGGCCTTTGGATTGTCTGTCTGGCACCCTCCTCCAGCGAACTTGCGCCTTCGTGGTCACCTCCTCTATCTGCAGGTGATGACCTTGGAAGGTACTGCCTTCCATATCACTTCGCACATCTCTGGGTTTTATGTCTCAAACTCGACCAGTCAGAAGTTTGATCCGACTCCGAAGGCTAAGTCGCCTTCTGCCCACTCTCTCCTTGTTTTGCTTCAGGATCTGTCCCCGCTCTTTGCTGCTGAGCTTCACAAATGGCAGACACGTTTGGGCGAACGCGATCCTCTGACGGTCTACACTCCTACTAATGCTATGCTTGCTGCTCCTTTCATTGCCAGACCGGCTCCTTCCCCGCTTCCTGACGTGTCGAGGACACAAGAGCAGCTCTTGCTTGGTGGCAGTGACAATCTCGATACTGTGCGCGATTGGAACGAGGATTTCCAGTCAACCCGCGAGATGCCCCGTACGACCATCACTGAGCGCATTCTCCGTGAGAGACTCTTGAACAAGCTTTCGTTTGACTACTCCGAGGCTGCTGCGAAAGGCGCCGTGCAAATCGTTCGCGAGGAGATCCCTCCTATGAACACAAGCGATGTGCGTGACAACCAGGTTTATCTCTACAATGGTATCCTGTTCTCCTATGGTGCTGATCCCAACGGAGCATATGCCAAAGAAGGTGGTGATGCGGCTGCGCGCTACGCTGTCGGCAAGGATCTTGCCGGCGTGAAATTTGTCACTCAATTGGATGTCGAGGGATTGTACCCGCTGTGTACCGTTGTCGTCGACTACTGCGGCCGCCGAGTTGTTGCTCAGGCACCGTTCCCCGGCATCTTCCGTCAGCAGGAAGACGTCCCCAACCAAATTGTCTACGGTGCGGTGGAAGAGCGTAAGGTCATTGATAACTCGCCAGACTTCAAGCCGTACTTTGAGAAGATTGCCGAGAGCCTTCATCTCAAGACTCATACTGTTTGGGACCAGGATGGTAAGCCTTTCGAGCTCGCTACTTCGCTCGAGAACAAGGGTTTGATGGGTACCGATGGAAGAAAATACATCATCGATCTGTACCGCATCACTCCTCTGGACATCGAGTTCTTGGAGTCTGAGGGCGAAGGTTATCCTCATAAAATGGCCGTCCTGCGAACTGAAGCCGTTGATGAATGGTGGAGAGTTCAGGTTCGTGCTTGGGTTTCTGAAGAGACTGAGAAGTACAAGGCTGAAGGAAAGGAGGTCCGTTTCATCTACAAGTCGGCTACTACTCCCTCGAAGGCCGAGAAAGAGTCGGAAGAGCCCGTCAAGGCTATCGAAGACTCGAAGGCAGCACCATCTGAGGAGCAAGATGGAGAGTCTGTCAAAGAGGATGCGGTCGAAGAGAAGAAGGAGGTCGTGACCTTGTCGTTTGATGGATTTAAGTATGCCATCAACCCTGACGTCTTTGCCGGTCAACTTCCTGTGACTGAGGCCGACAAGGAGGCCTATGCTGAAGACGAGGCTAGAGTTCGCGCGATTTCGAAATTCGTCAAGACCACCTTGATCCCGGATTTCGTCAAAGACATTCACAAAGGAACAGTGTCTGTTCCGCTTGATGGTGTCCAGCTGTCGACTCTGATGCACAAGCGCGGTCTCAACATGAGATATCTGGGTGCCGTTCTTGCTAGCGTGGCAGAGGCCGAGAAGGAGTCAAAGACACCCAAGAAGTTCACATTGTTCAAGATCCTTCTCGAGCAGGAGATCATTGCTCGGTCTTTGAAGCATGCTATCAGCTCGCTGATTCGCGACATTCCCGTGCCGCTAATCTCGTTTGCCGTGGCGCATATCTACAACTCGATTCTTGGAACCAAGCTCAACCCTGATCCGGAGGTTGCTCTGGACGAGGCTTTGGTGGCCCTCTATCCTCGCGAGAACCTGGAGTTTGCCAAACTCTCTGCCAAGGAGATCCAGGATCTTGTCAAGGCTGAGGCTAAGAGCCGCTTCAGATACGATCTTGGAGAGAACTGGGTGGACACTAAGGTCCGATCGCTGCAGCTCTTCAGGGAGGTTTCCATCAAGATGGGTTTCCAATGGAAGGCCAAGGACTACAGCTTTGATAAGACTTTGGCCGCTCCCGCGACCGAGGCTGATGAGGCAAAGGCCTCTGAGAAGACGAACGGTGAGCAGCCCGTCGCTAACGGCAAGTCTGGAAAGAGCGGTAAGAAACATGGAAAGAAGAACAAGCAGGCACCCAAGGAGGAGACAGCCACCGTGAAGAAGGCTGTCACACCAAAGGCCACATTTGTTCCTGACGATTTGCTGAACATTGTGCCGGTCATCAAGGACTCCACTATGAAGTCTGTGTTGGCGGAGGAGGCCATCGAAGCTGGTCGTATTTCGTTGATCCAGGGTAACCGCGAAATCGGCGTCGATCTTCTTCTCGAGTCGCTCTCGCTTCACGAGCAGATCTACGGCATTCTCCATCCCGAGGTTGCGCGCGCATACTCTCAGCTGTCGATGATCTACTCAAGTTTGGAGGAGAAGCAGACCGCAGCTGCCGCCGAGTATGCTCGCAAGGCTGTTATTATTGGTGAGCGGACTCTCGGATTTGATTCTTCGGAGACCGTCTTGCTGTATCTCAACCTTGCCCTGGCTGAGCACGCAAATGGAAATGCACACGTCGCGCTTGCGCATGTGCGTCATGCGTACACTATCTGGCGGATTATCTGCGGCGAGGACCATCCGGATGCGGTCACGAACTTGAACAATGCGGCGGTGATGCTGCAGTCGCTCACAGAATTCAAAGACTCGAGAGAGTGGTTCGAGGCTTCGCTCGCGCTCTGTGAGAAGATCTTTGGTACAGAGTCGGTCAACACTGCTGCGCTCAACTTCCAGCTCGCACAGGCCATGGTTCTTACTCAGGATTCGCACTCGGCGGTCAACAGGATGAAGGCTGCGTACACCGTTTTCAACGCCGAGTTGGGTCCCGAGGATCGCAACACGGTCGACTCTGAGAAATGGCTTGTTCAGCTTACTCAGTCTGCGGTCGAGCTTGCTCGCCAGGCCAAGGACCTCGAAGCCAGAAAGGCGCAGAGGACGGCAATTCTCAATGGCACTGCTAAAGCTAATGTGAAGCCTGTTGGATCGGCTGCGAACGCGGCCGCCAAGGCTAATGCTGGAAGCAGCAGCGGTGGTCGACGATCTAAGACTTCTGATATTTTGAACGGTGTCCAGTCTGGAGAGATCCTGCCGTCGGCGATCAATACGAAATCAATCGAGGAATTGGTTAAGTATATCGGCGGCACTAACTAGAGGCGATAAAACGTAAGGTGGAAAAAGATAGTACTCAAGGAAAGTGAAAGGTAGCAGAGGATGATGAAAAAGGTGTTGCGTGTAATCCTGTATATTCTCCATCTCTGATTTGAAAGCTGTTGTTTTATTGTGCATACTTGTGAAAAGTACCCCAAGCTAGCGACGCTTTGCTGTAAATATTTTGTCTCAATCATCAATAATAGTTTTGTTCTCTATTCATATACATATATCACTCAGACTTAGTTGATCCGCTTGACTAGTTATCCACGCATTCCGGAGACCCCACAAGACGAGTAGTTGCCAGATTAGGGTCTTAATCCCACACTTCCGACCGGAAGTCGGAAGTGGCGTGCGGCTCTCATAACTCTGACTATTCTTTTTTCCGTGGATTCCGAGACCGCGGTGGGGTTTTCCGTTGCCTTTTTGTGTAGAAATCAAGGAATTTGCAGAATGAAGATATCGGAATATCATCGAGTTTATCTTGCAACCGGGCACCGATCTTCAGTAGACGTGTAAACTATGTGGGTCAAGGCCGAGAGCAGGGACGACAGCGCGTCGCGTGCAGACCATCACAGAATAAAATTTCCCGTTTGGTACTGTGAAAGTCAAATGTGCACCATGAATTTACATCTACCTTCTCTCGTCGGCGAAGATTTTTTCTTTTCTGTCTTTCTGATCTTGTCTCATTCTCGGACGAAGGTATTATATCGGTATTCAAGTGGAATCGCCTTCGAGAATTCTGCCGTGGGCTATGGATCTTGATCTCTCTTAGTCTCTACCGATTTCTTCTCCGATGACTCACTGATAAAGCTGCGTTTACTTAAACAGACTCACTACACGCATTTCACATACACGCATTCACTTACACCAGATCAAACATGTCTGAGTTTCTAGTCCCAATGTCCACTCGGCTGTCCGAGTTAACGGAAGCAGCCGAAGCAGGCGACATTGCCATGCCATCTCTAATTGGCATGGCTCCACTGACCGAACGGATAAGAACACACGCGAGTCGACTTTCGACTGAGCAAGAGAGGAGTGAGAAGAGTGATTCGGACGATGGCCGTCAGGATATTATCGACGACATTCCAAACGGCGGAGTTATGGCGTGGTTGCAAGTTCTTGGTTCGGCGATGATGTATTTTAATAGCTGGTATGTGCTATCGAAGGAGACATAAATATCACTGTGGTCTGGTGCTAATGATCTTCTACTTTCTAGGGGTATCATCAACTCGTTTGGCACATTCGAGAGTTACTACATTGATGTGGGTCTCTCCGGAAAATCAGAATCGGCTATTGCATGGGTTGGATCAATACAGTCATTTCTTCTAGTGCTTTTGGGAATAGTAGTCGGTCCAATTTTTGACCACGGCTACTTCCGCTCTACTCTGATCACGGGATCCGTTCTCGCCGTGTTTGGCATGATGATGACCTCGCTCTGTAAAGAATACTGGCAGATCATGCTTGCTCAGGGAATCACAGTCGGTCTCGGCACCGGCTGCCTGTTTATTCCTGCTATTGCAGTCATCCCTCAGTATTTCACCACCAAACGCGCATTTGCAAGTGGCCTGGTCGCAGCTGGATCGTCACTGGGTGGAGTTATATATCCTATCATCTTCCATCGTCTTGAACCGCGTATTGGTTTTGCATGGACCACGCGCACCATGGGATTTATCATGCTCGCGACACAAGCACTCGGAATCTCTGTTCTAAAGCTTCGCACGACGCCAAAGTTCAAGCGTGCTATTTGGGACCAGACTGCGCTCAAAGATCCCATTTTTGTTGTATTCACGGCAGTCATTTTCTTTGCGTTTGGAGGCGCATACATTCCTTACTACTATGTCAAGTCCTTTGCAAACGAACGTGCGGGACTCAGCAGCTCGACCTCGTTTTACATGCTTTCTATCATCAACGCCGGATCTATTTTTGGTCGCATTATTCCAAACTTCATCGCTGATGTTGTGGGACCAGTCAATGTTCTTATCCCGTTCACCCTCCTCACAGTCATCATTGCTTATTCATGGATGGCGGTATCGTCCCCGGCTGGTATAGTTCTTTTCTGCGCCTTCTACGGCTTTGCCTCGGGAGCTGTGGTGTCTATTCCGCCGCCAGCATTGGTATCTCTATCTCCTGATATCAGAACAGTCGGCACGCGCATGGGCATGGCTTTCGCTATTGCGGGAGTGGGATTGCTGATTGGCACGCCCATCGCGGGTGCGTTGCTCAAGACTAACTTGACGTACGACGCGACTGCTATATTTTGCGGTTGCATGTGCGCGACATCCCTGTGTCTGATGTTTGTTACTAGGTACTTGAAGCACGGGAAAAAGTTTATGGTTTTTATTTAGGCTCGGAGCTGGGATTTTGTTGTTGTTTTTTCTTGAGCGTTTTTATAGATCGGGTATCGTGTTTTTGCATTGCATTCGGAGATTATTTAAGATTAGAATATAGACTAGAATTACTTTTCATCTACTTTTTTGCCTGCTTCTTGTGCTTTTTGTGATGCTTCTTCTTTTTTTCCGAAGCCCCGTTTGCATCACCAAAGATCAAAGGTGCACGTTCTTCCCACTTCGGGGCCGCTGCATCTCCAAAAACCTCCTTGCGCCACTGTCGTAGACGCTTCTTCTTCGCAAACCGCTTGTGGTCCTGCGCCTTCTTCTCCGGCTCGCGATACGGCGCAAGTTTCTTGAGTCCAATGAACTCGTTGAGCGCCTTATCGTCTGCGAGGAGGATATCTGCGGGCTCGAGGTTGAACGACTCGGGCGAGACCTCACGGTATCTGAATTTGAACTCAGGCTCGTCAGACTTCTTTGGTTCGGGTTTGTCTTTCTTCTTGTCTTTCTTGCCGGTGGTCTGTGCTATTTCGTCGTCGTCGGCAAAGGGCAAGATTTGGGTGTCGACGAATTCCTCGACCTTGGACTTGAGCTTCTTAGCTTCTTCCTTGGCTTGCTCCTTGGCCTTCTGTTCAAGCTTCTTCTGTTGCCGTTTGGAGAGCTTCGGAGTCTCCTCCTCCTTCTCCTCTTCCTCTACCTCCTCCTTCTCATCTTCCACTTCTCCGCCTTCGTCCAGTTCAGCCTCACTGTCACTCTTGTAGTCTGGAACAATGTCTGTGATATCGATATCATCATTCCAGACAGGCTTAGTATCCTTCTTGCCGTAAAAGTTGTCGCCAAACGCCTTCTTCATCCGCTCGTCCCAGTCATTCTCGTCAAAGTCTGCTTCCAGATCCTCTTCACCGATCGGCAGATCCTCGTCCTCATCCAAGCCAGCGACCTGCTTAATCTTCGCAATCTTTTCCATAACCTCTTTGACCTTCAGCTGCTTATACCGGTGTCTGTCGGCCTCGCGCTCTTTCTTCGCCTGCTCCTTCGCCTCCTTCTTCAATCGACGCGCCCGCTGTCTTGCGGTCTCGTCCTCGCGGCGGATCGAGTGCGCAGCCACAACGTCACGACCGTACGAAACAACCTGACCTGCTTCCTCGCCGGCTTCAAATCTGAAGTTATATTTTGTCTCAAACTCTTCCGCGCGATCATCGAAGTCGCTATCGTCTTCTTCGCTGACAGCCGCCTGGTCGTCGAGCTTGTCCTTCGCTACAGAGGGCTTCTTCTTTCGGCGGATAGGAGCTGATTCGAGCCAGGCTTTTGAATTCATGAATGTGTCGAGGAAACGCTCGGGGTCTTCGGCTGGATCAGGCAATTCGATCGGCTCGATCTTGCGCTCCTTCTCGACTGGCTTCATTAGGAAATCGTCCTCACCCTCATCGTCGCTGTTGTTGCCGTTGTCTCCATCGTTCTCAGCAGACTCGTGCATCTCGCGCACGAGCTGAGCGCGGTCACGGGCAAGTTTGACAGAGTACGGAAGCTTGCTCTCATCCTGCTCCTCCTCGCCGTCGGCGGTAGCGCCTTCGTCCAACTGTCCTAGCAAGTTCATACGATGATAATCGCGCAGGTAAACCGGTTTGTCCTTCTTTGTTCGTTCAAAACTCTCGTCGTCGAAGAATCGCACATCAGGGTTCTTGACCACTGACGGATCATTAGATCGCAAGGCCTGGACGACTTGCTGGATCTTCATGTCGACCTCGTCTGTTAGAAGCTCTGCGTTCTCATCTTCCTCTTCAGAGGAAGACGATTCAGCATCCGAGTCTGATGAATCAAGTTCTCCTCGCTTGGCTCTTTCTTTCACTATATATCAAAGATGGGTCAGTCGTCTTCATATCTCCGTTCAACTGATCTAAGTAAGGTACTCACATCGATGAAGTTCTTCACGCTCCTTATTATGCTCGAATCTCTTTTTGTACTCCGCATTAACCTTCAGCTTGATCTCTCCGTCGTCCTCGCTCTCGTCGTCATCAGACAGCTCCAGCCTTTTCCGCTTGCCGTTACTCTCGCCCTTCCCGTTCTCCTCCACGGTCGCCGGCTTGGTCGCTGCTGACACTTGAGCCCCATCTTTCGAGGCCTTAGCGGCCAACTCCGCCTTCTTCGCTTTCGATTTCTTCACTCTCGGCATGATCAGAGGTCTTGATGATGAAGAAGTGTTCTTGGAGCTCACAAATTTTTACCTACACCGAAGCTCGAAAATAAAAAAATTTGGGAGTAAAGGGTAAGGGCTTTATCTTAAGAAATGCTGGCAGAGTGAAAGCCTCAGTAAGTGCGGCGCAACTGTACAAAAAAGTCGATTAGAAGAGAATAATTGCTTTAATGCGCATATTAGCGGATGTGAATGATCGACTGATTTAATTAAAACGAAGTGTTTATTACCGGTAGCTAGTACATTTTTGCTATTCTGCATGAATGACGCTCTTTGGTGTTGATTGGGCGCACAAGTACGCAGAGCATAATGACTAAGCGTCGTATTCGTATACCTGAGATCATTTTATCGCTCGACGCAGGGACGATAACGCCAAACAAAAAACATCATCTCATCTCTACTCACTCTCTTTACTTTCCAGTAATACCCATATTGCTCCTCTTTTGCTAGCATTTGACGCTGAACGTACATAAGAGACAATACTAGCAGCAACAACATGGCGTCTCTGGCAGTCATCGGCGCATCGTGGCTTACGGCTCTGCTACTTATCCACCGATACATTCACCCAATCTCAAACATCATATTCTACCCACTTCTCCTCCTCGGTTTAGCCGCTCGACGAATTTATTACTGGCGCATATACCCGTTTTATGTTTCAAAGCTGCGGGACCTCCCGCAACCAGACTATCCGGTGCATCCGCTGTACGGTCATCTCCACGGCGAGGCGATGAACCGCAACGACGGAGGCGCGACGCTGAATTGGGCGGAAGCAGCTCCGCCAGGTACCCATCTCCTTCGAATCCTCGGCATGTTAAACACAGAGCGCGTGGTATTGGTCTCTTTGGCAGCGGTTCAGGAAGTGTTGCAGACGCAGTGCTACGATTTTGAAAAGCCGCCATTCCTATCAAAGAGCTTGAACGGCGTGCTCGGAAATGGACTCTTATTTGCCGAAGGCGAAGTGCACCAACGTCAGCGTAAAAAACTTATGCCTGCGTTCTCTTTTGGAAGAACCAAAAAGCTCGTGCCTGTTTTCCTCGAAGAGGCCACTCGACTCGTTAAAGTGTTTTCAAATTCGATCGACGCCCAGAGCAAGAGTGACGACAAGAAGCGGCCGACGGTTGAACTAGCAAAGCAGGTTTCGCGCCTGACACTTGACATCATCTATCGTGCAGGTTTGGGTCTTCGCTTTGATGCGCTCGAGAACCCAGATAATGAGCTCGCACGCGCGTATGAAAACATTGTTTCTCCCAAGGGTAAAGCTGGAAAGCTATTTTTCCTTCTGTCGGCGCTGGTGCCATGGTTTTATCGATTGCCGTTTGAGCGTAACAACGTGATGCGACAATCGCGCGCGACAATCAACAAGTTTGCCACAGATGCGATTCAGAAGAAGAGGGAGAAGTTTGAGGCAGAAAAGGAAAAGAAGAATGAAGATGGCAAGAGGGATGTTGATATTATCAGTATTATGATTGAAGGTGGGCCCGAAGAATGGAGTGTACAGGGCATGGCTGACCAGCTGCTTACATGTGAGTTCCTCTTTCCGTATTCGTTTTTATAGCACTATCAGCTGACAGTACGTGATAGTCCTGGTTGCCGGCCACGAAACAACAGCGTCCTCGATGACCCTGGCAATGGACCAACTCTGCAAGCATCCCGAATTACAGACCCGTCTTCGCAACGAAATTCACACCGCATTCCCGTCAGGATACAGCTCGATCAAAACCTACGAGGACGTGGAGTCTCTCAAGTTTCTCAACAATTTCATTCGCGAAGTTTTACGCTTTACACCGCCGGTGGTCGCGACTATCAGGCAGGCGATGAAGGACTCTTACGTGGCAGGACAATTCATTCCCAAAGGCACGTTCATTACTGTTGCTCCAGGAGTTACAAACAAGCTCAAGAGTATATGGGGTGAGGACGCGCGCGAGTTTAAGCCGGACAGATGGAACGACCCGGAGATATTGGCGGGCGGAAACAGTATGGCTTTCCTGACGTTTATCGCTGGTCCGAGGGCTTGTATCGGACGACGGTTCTCGGAGCTCGAGTTCAAATGCCTCTTGATTGCCTTGATCGGGCACTATGAGTTTGCGTTTGTCGAGGGAGAGCCGGAGATTAAATTCACGACTAGGTTTACGTACAGGCCGGAGGGTAATATGCCCTTGGAAATCAAGCGGGTGGAATGGTAGAAATGCAATAGATTTTATTATGATTACAGTATAAATGTTATGAATGCCAAATGGGTTTGTTGTAGTCATGACACCTACCCCAGTTGTGATTTCTATCCTCGCCAGGCCAGACCTTGACGACACCTCGAGCCTCAACACCTCCAGCAGCTCTAAACAGATAATGGAGCAACATATTTGAGTATAGCAGCGAGTGAGGACCAGGTCGTACATGCACAGAGTCGTAAAACGCACCAGAAGCGTATCCTTTGAGATGATGGCCCCATTCAAAGACCTCGATATCATTGTTGGCCGCGATCAGTCGCGACATCGAGTCGAGCGCGTGCATGCCCTCGTCAGCTTTGTGGGCGGAATTTCGCGGCGTGGCTGTGCGGTAGAGGATAGGCACTTTTGATCCAAACATGCGTCGTAGATGGTGCACGAACTTGATCTGTCGGACGCGGTAGAAATCGAGCTCTGGCCAGCGGATCGGCCGCACAAGCGGGATTTTAGCAATCTCTTCCGGTGATGCTTTGCGCCGTGCCATTTTCTCGTGGCGGCCGCGCATATCTGCGCGCCAATCGTACAGCAGTGATTGGTACAGGATGAGATCTGGCGCGTGCTTGAAGAGGCTGCCGTAGACGGCTGCAGTGTGATTTTTGAAGACAGTCTCGGTCCGGTTTTCGAACGCGACAACGTCCATCGATTGCAGGAGCCACCATTTTGGTCGCGAGACGTACATGGATGGCAGATCCCAGTGGAAGATTGTGAAGTTAAGCTGCTCGATCACGCAGTGCGAGACGGTGTTGTAGCCGTACAGGTTGATCTCGGATGCAAGACCGAGCACCGTACATGTGTGTTGGACGATATCGCGGTCGATTGCGTCGCCCCAGATGAGGATGCGCTTGTTGCGGAGCCATTTGAACGAGTCTTGGAGTGATTTTGGCGCCTTGTCCTTTGCCTGGATGAGCTCGCGCAGGAAACGCATCCAGTTGATCGGCGCTGTGTGGAGGAGTTCAGCTGGGATTTCGCTCTGGTCGTTGAAGTAGTGCTCGAGCCAGTTGTTTGTTTTCTCTATCGGCGGGTAGATCGCGTTGTGGGGAGGACCGTGGAGAAGGTAGTTGTCGTAGTAAGGCACGTAGACGGAATCCATGAACCATGGCTCGCCGCCTTCACTCATGTTTTTCGGGGCATCGGCCAAGTAGGGAATGCCTACTGTTGTATTGTATTCGACAGTGCTTTCGTAAGGTGGGATGTAGAGGTATCCTGGTCGTCGGTAAGGATCTTCGCATGGCTGAGGGTCGGTCCAGGTCGGCTTTGGCGCGTACTGCGTGACGGTGTGTGTGAACGTGAACTTGTCAATGTCCGCGACTGGTCTGTTCGAACTACCAGAAGGCGCTGCTGTGGTCAGACTTGCTGCGGAAGTGGTGAAGGCAGCGACATCTTCGATATGGTGGTCGACGCTGGTCACATCCCGCACGTCCTCGAAGCTTGACGGGCCGAATAGCGGGCTGTAGATGTTGGTGTAGTAATACACCAATGCTAGAAAGACAATGTTGCAGCCGATGGCCGCGCTGGTATGGAGGTTCGCGAGCGGCATGGCGTACCGACTTGCACGAACGGAGGAGTAGCTCCGACGATGAGTAGATGAGCAGGAGACGAGATCGAGTCTATAGTAATGAGCAAGCGTGAAGAGAGCTCAATGAAGGAGGTCCATTATGCGCGCGCCATTTCCTGCCTCCACTAGAACCAAGACAGAGCAGCGCTGTGGTCTGCATCTGCGGTCCAAGCCGAGGGTTTGTCTTTTTTGCCTTTGGGTCCAGAGGGAATGAAACGCTTTCAGTGAGTTCGGGCGAAGATCCCGCGATCCAGCTGGCTGGGACAGATCTCAAGTGCGCTTATCACACCGTTTGCCCAAGCATCAGCCTTCATTAGTACCATTCCGTCGCAGCAACGCCTGCTTTAGTCTGCTTGTGAGCCTACATATCAGCAATCTATTTGTTTATGCGTTAGTCTGCCTGCAGAGTGCATCGATCTCTGCGATGCAATCACCCGCAGGAATGATCTGAGGTGCAATGGAACTATCTCAGCTCTTTCTAGGAGTCCGTGCGCCTTCTACGTTTACGTTTTCCATTCTTCCTGACCAGCCACAGAACGCATGTCATCCTGCTCAGACTGAAAATGCGAGATATTCTATAGTGGTATGGTCAATTTAAGCGAGAGAATACCATTCGATTGAAAAATATTCACACTCTGATTGTGGTGAAGGTCTTTTTATCTGTGTTACGCAGGGTGGTTGAGTTCGGGTACGACCCTTGTAGACCCTAATCTTCGGATGTCTCCGCTTCCGAAGCGTTAGCTCCCAGGCCGTGCAGCTTCGGCTTCTGTTCTTTATCAACTGTGTTCTGTCAAATTCACTGTTGTCTATTTATTTTGATAGCCAGAGTCTTTTGTATAAGCTGAACTCGCATTTTGGTATCTTCCCTGCAGCCCGAGAAGAATAGTACAGAAAAATGATCTGCAGAGAAACACCATACCCATTGTATACATACATATGCAAATATCCACATATGTGAAGGAAAAGAAAAAAGATGAACGACCATAAATACACAAATTAACCCATGCAATGCCATTTAATGGCTTGATACTTTCACGTTGTACATATTGCACTCTCGCCATGCATCGCCCGCTGTTCTCCCGGGAACGGACATGAACTGTTCCGGCGTCCGGGTGACCTGTCCGCGCTCCTCGGTGCCGCCCAATGACCGATGGAGATAGTAAAACATCATGTTTATGAACAGTGACGCCTGTGGACTGTTGATAACGTGCATCTTGTCCTTGTAAACCTCTGGATGTCCTAGTAGACTGTACCCCCATTCAAAAACTTCGATGTCGTGGTTCGATGCCACTAAACGCGCCATTGCGTCGAGCTGACGAAGTCCGATCTCTGGGGCGCCACCATCTCGCAAGGGTGCGACCGCACGGTACATCATCGGAACGTCGGGCCCAAACAGACCTCTAAAGTACTCGATAAACATCTGCTGCCGCGCGCGGTAAAAGTCGAGCTCAGACCAAAACAGCGGCCGCGCAAACTTGTCTGTGTAGGGCGACATGCCTTTGCTCACGCGGTAGCCGATCTGGTTGGCTTTCCAGTCCCAGAGCAGGGATTGGTAAATAATTAAATCTGGTGCGACGCCGTTCTCGCCCAGGACGTCGTCAATGCCTGCTTTCATAAAGAGGTTTTCCGTGCGATTCTCGAATGGCACATTTTCAATCAGCTCCGAAAACCACCAGTCCGGCCGCGACGTGTACATCGACGGCACATGCCAGTAGTAGACTGTAAAATTGAGTGGTTCGATTACGCAACGACCACCAGTGCGAATTGGCGTCAGGTAGTCCTCCGCTTCGAGGCCGAGATCTTCGCAGAGATGCACAATCATGTAGCGGTCGACCGAGTCGGCGAGCAGGAGCACTCGTCGGTGTTGCATCCACTTTATTTGCTCCCAGAGTTCGCCGATGTGACGGTGAATAGTTTCTGACGGCCCGTCCTCCGTGTGCACGATCCAGTAGAGATAGTCGTGCACGAGCTGGAGCCAGTTAATGGGTGCAAAGCGGAGAATGTCGCCAGGGATCTCTGCTTCTGTAAACATCAGCTCGGCGTTTCTTGTCGGATCGTAGCCTTCTGGAGGTGGGTACTGCGCCGAACGGGGCGGCTCTCGCTCGAGCAGGTCGTCATAGTATGGCACGAATCGCGAAGCTATGAAGCCAGCGATTTCACGGCCCTTCTTGACTCTGGGGTTGAAAAAGTAGCCCGGTCGTTTGTAGGGATCGAGGCAGTATGAGGGAGGGACCGGCGTCGGCTCCTGGATGTCTGTCGATACTGTTTTTGTGACCACATGTGGAGTGAATATTGGCTCCTCTACAACCTTCGCCTGAAGATTGTCATTTGATCCGACGACAAAGTCTGCTGTTCTGTAGAGGCCGTTAGTACGCTTGCGACGATGATGAAGGGGAAGAGGGAAGAGAGAAGAGAGCGGAGGAAGGTGACGGACGATTTGGCTATCCGCGCGGAGACGGGATGTGAGGAAAAGACAAATAAGGAGATGGCAAAGACGTTCAGGCAGATGACCAGCACGACTACGCGCATGCGATACATACTGGGCTATCGAACGAGAGACTATGGCGAGGAGGAAGGGAGGAGAGAGAGGAGAGAGCTGGTGACGCGGCAGGAAGATCGGCGAGGGAGAGGGAGAGACAGATGTACTGCGGAGCTGCTAAAGTACCGGCGGAGAGGCATGGAGCCCTTGAAAAGGCAGCGCGGAGAGAATCTGGACGCACACTTGACGTGAACAGGCAGAGGGGGATGCAGCAAGATGACAAGTAGATGCAGCTGTGAGCCAGGAGAAGACAGGCACAGCTTTGCGGTCTTGCAGCGGTGCGGCAGCCTATGAGCGGGTCTCCTTGCTGTACTTTGACAGATGCGACATCCCCAAAAGGCAAGCGTGAGCCTGCTCCAGCGGCCCGAAGCCAGCCAAGCCGAGCTAAAGCCCGGAAGGCTGCTGGGCTGAGCCTCGAGGCTGCTCAAGATTTGGAAGGATACAAACAATTGGTTAGGCTTTAGGTTTAGAGTTTAAATTTAAGCACAGGGACCCCACGCGCGCGTCCCGCTTTTCGTCTCGTCTCGTCTCGGTTTGGGTCTCGGTCCAAGTCTCATTTTTGTTTTGCTTTGTGATTTCTGGGCTCGTCTAATCACGGGCATTGCGAGCTCGTTTTTCGTTTACAGTGAAGGCATGCTATGTCGCGTTTTATATATCATGCAAAATCCTGTTGGAAAAAAACAAATACCAAAAATCCCTTTCATCGATGCACCTGTCCACTCAAAAAATCTTTTTCTTCCTTTCAACTTGGCGTCACCGCAATCGATGCAGTCCCGCAGGCGATCACAACCATATTCGATGGCGACAGGCGCACATGAAACGAAATAGCAACAAAGCCTAAATCAAACGAACCTGCAAACACTCAGAAATGAACAGAAACTGATATAACGTCTGTCGAAATAGCAAAAAAAACAGAAACAATAGCGTCACATGGTCATCCTCATGTTGTATCCATGGCATTCTTCCCACGCCTCCCCGGTAGTCATGTTCGCCTCTGCAGGCCACCGCACGACCTGTCCTCGCGACTCCGCGCCTCCACTAGCTCTGAAGAGGTAGTAGAGCATCATGTTGCTGTATATGTACGTGTGTGGCCCCCGCTTCGGATGCACCTCATCCTTGTATGCACTGTAATACGGGTAGGCGTACCCGGCGATCATCTGGCCCCATTCAAACACCTCGACGTCCATCGAATGGGCCACATACCGCCCCATCCGATCGAGCTGCCGCAGCGGGACCGTGGTGTCGGCAGGATACTTTGTCTGCATGGCTGCACGGAACATGAACGGCGTCTCGGGGCCAAAGATAGACCGGTAAAACTCAATAAACTTCTTCTGCCGTGCTCGGTAAAAATCAATTTCACTCCAGTGAAACGGCCGAAGCGTCTTCTCCGTCGGTTTTGTCTTGTTCTTCTGCAGCTTGTCGCCTTTGCCGGCTCGGGCTTTTCTCTGTGCCTTGGTATCGACGTCTAACCCGTTGTCGATCTTATGCTTTGTAGTCATCGTCGTCCAGTCCCATAACATACTTTGGTATAATATCAGATCTGGACCGCGCCCGTTCATCCCAATAACATCCGTCGCTCGATCAGCACTAATGCGCGACATGAACAACTCCTGGTTGCGCTTCTCAAACGCAACTTCAGACATGTGTTCCGCCCACCACCACTTTGGCCTGTGAGTATACATTGACGCGATATGCCAGTGCAGAATCGTGAAATTCAGCTGCGGAATATGACACTCAGAAGTCGTGTGCATTCCCAGAACCGCAATGCGCGGCGCAACGTCGAGCTCCTCGCAGAAATAATGCATCATGTACCGGTCGACCGAGTCCGCCAGCATTAGCAGACGCTTGTTCCTCAGCCAGCTCACTTTGCGCTCTGTTGCCGTGATCTCAGAGTCTGTGAAGTTCTCTGGGCTATCGAGCAAGCTCAGATACAGTCGTATCACCTCAATCCAATCAATCGGCGCTTGTTCGATAAGTTCTTCGTCTATCGTGCCGGCTGGGAACGACATGTCGGGTGCGTCTGTCAGGTCATAGTCTGGGTATCGTGCAGCACCCGGTTCTTTGCGGTCAATGAGTTCGTCGTAATACGGGACGTACTTTGATTGCTGGAACGGGAAATCGGTCTCGTTGAACGGTATGTGCAGGAATCCGGGTCGTCGATAGGGATCGTCGCAATGAGGCGGCATTCCTGTCCCCGCGGGTATATATGCTGTTCTCGTCGCGGTCGCCCGCTTTTCCAGCTCGACGAGTTTCGTCTCCACAGCAGAGGACGTCACTGTTTTTGTCTCCTTCACAGTCACCAGTTCAGTGACTACTTCTGCTGCTGCTGTTGTCGGTTCGCCGGCTGCCACTGTTTCCGTCACGGTCTCAACGGCGACCACTGTCTCTGTGACTGTCTTCCATTCGCGCACGCGTACAAAGTCGGGTATATATGTCTGGTACTGAACCTCAGTTACTGTCACTTGTCGGTTTTCCAGTAGCCCTGGCAAACTAGGAGGTTGAGGAAACCTATATTACTTTGTTGCTCGCGGTCAGCGACCTCCTGGTCTCACTCCTCCTGCAGAAGAAACGACAAAATAGGAAATCTCACTGGTTAAGAAGCACTGCTGTGTATGTGAAGTATATGCTGGAGAGCACAACCAGTGGCACGAGAAACGCAGCGCTCGCGCAAACGACACGGACCTTTGAACTGCGCGTGAGCATCTGCAACTAAAGCGAAAGCATACGCAACGGTGATGATGTTGACTATAGCTGACTATGTGCGATAGATGTTGAAAACAAAAGTGAAACGAGAGACATTCACACGAACAGCATGCAGGGGATAGGTGGACGAGGTACGAAAAAAGCGGAAGAAGGGAAGAGAGAGAAGGAAGCGGATGGATTGTGGTCTTAATGGGAACCGAAGCGAGACGATCAGACCTTCGTTTCTTGTTGCTTTTTTCTCCTCTTCTTGTTCTTTGGTTTACCTTTGCGAGAGCGCTGCGTATGTTCTTCGAAACAGGAATAGCATGTGTGCGGTGTCTGGTAACTCCCGATGATACCCGATCTAAGCACCACCAGAGAAGGTATTCGGGTAAACGGTTTTGTGTGCATGTGAGCACGACCGTCCAGGCTGCTGGGACCCAATGCGAGGGAATGGTAAGGATCAGAGAGACAGAGAAGGCAGAGTAGGAGCGAGAGAAGATGGCGAAGGTTGGGGGCCGGAATTGACACTGGCACTAACGACAGAAGTCAGCCGAATCTCGATGGGTACGTGTCAACGTCGTTTAGATTCCCCTTCCCCGGGTTTCTGAGTCCTAGGTATGTGAGAAGCGTTGTCATGCGTGTTTGAGAATGTCCTGTTCAAGCTGTCTCTAAATGCCTCTGGACGCCCCTTGATCGACGCAAACGCGCTCCAGATGCGTAGATTGTGCAAGAAGAGCAGCAGATTTCGGTCTTGTGAATAGAACAGAATATATGAAGTCGGTACGCGCGTTATTACAGAACATCAGAAAGAGCTATAAATGTCAAGGAGAGATCGAGTTCATCGGTCTCCAAGCAGGTGGTCGCATTAAACTCTCTTCGCCGGCCCGACTGTGCGTGCTTTTTCCCTCCTTGCCGCATTTCATATTACCTTAGACTATGATAAACGGTTTTTGCATTCCAATATTTGCAGCTAGACCAGTAGTGAGTTCCAAGGGGGTATATAGAACAGGAAAGGAGGGAACAGTCCTTAGACCACGATCGTCAGTCAAACGTAGTGTGTGTCAGACGTGCATGGAAGAGGGCAAGAGCACATGAGTACAGCAGTTATGATCTGCAGGACAGGCTGGATAAGGAATTGTAGTAAAGTTCAGTGAGGAATAACTGTTTGTTAACTAACGTGAAAAAGTCTCCACAAAGTTGGGTCTGCCTGCCTGCCAGGTGACTATGGGCCGTGCTTAGTGGGCTAGAGTGTTTGTTCTAACTGGACTCGTAGATTTCATTCATATTGCGTCTGGTTTATATCCGTCAAAAATGACAGCAGCATGCAGGATGAACGATAGAAAGACGAATTAGTCAAGACGGCGAGGGTGGAAGGAGAGCAATCGGGGCCAAGATCAAGCAAAGATCAGAGATTGAAGATTCTGAGAACGCAGATCGGGGCGCATTTACAGAGACAGAACAGAGAACTGGGGACCCACACTCCACCAGCACTCCGCTTTTCACCTCCCGCTTTCTGTCATGAAGCTGGCTTTTACTGTCGATGGATTATATAGGATAAGATACAAATTTCACTTCTGACTATTCCTCTGAATACGCACATATATCACGAAAAAGCAATCGCAAGCAGCGCATAGACACACTCCAACAGAGAGAATAGGCTAAGATCCAACCCACCGGCACACGCATACGTAACGTACTTGCTCTCGACGCCCAAGCCCACGCCGGTAGTTACCTAGTCGCAGTCTCTATCAGCAGATCAGGATCTGATTTTTTTACTCTATTACTTTTAATATTGTCACGGAAGAAGCCGAGGCAGAAAGTGCTTATATTTATAGCTCTCTCGCAAACTATTAATCATCATAGTTTACCAGATCATCATTAGTTCTCCTGCCGGTGCTGGTGCTTGGCAAGCTAACGCCAGTCTCTTCCAGCTATCTATAACTTCCAGCTATATACAACTATTACTGCTTCCGTATACTTCTCTTTTTCCTATCTGCTTACTATCCACTCCATTCTCTGAGAATATGTATATAAATTAAAACAAATTATAGTTCTGTATTCAATCGAAAACAATAAACCGAGCAATGCAACAAAAACAACTATATAAACAAATAAACGCCTCAACAAAATACCCAATCTCAATGATTTATAAAGGCAACTTAACACAAGAAGGAACAAAAAATGGTATCAGATATTTAAAGCAAGCAACCGCAGTTCATATCATTATTCCTCTCACGTTCCCGATGGTCCTGCCATAGCGCCGTCCACATCTTCATTACTATTATCGTGGTCACCGCTGTACCAATTCGATTCCATAAAATATTGGTACCGTCGGCTTTCCATGCTTTCAACTGAAGACTGCCGTCCTCTAGATGATCGGTCATCTATATCATGGTTATCGTCGTCCGCATAGTTATCTCTATCCAGTGATGCGTTTTGCTGAGATGAACTTCCGGGCTCGTGCTCGGCAGGGACCAGCTCGTTTCCGTCGCGATCATAAACTTTCCCAGATAGACTATGTATACTAGCCATCTCGGGATCCTGCCACCTCTCAAGCTTACGTCCGCTGATTTTCACAAACCCGCTTTCGTCGCCGCCACTGACTGACGCAGTCGGATCAATCGAAGACGAGTTGACCGAGGATGAGATCGTGTTTCGTCTCGACCGCGTGAAGATTGATCCGAATATATGCGGTAGCGGTGTCTCGGACGAAGTGCTAAGCGACGAAGCTATGATACTCTTGCGCGAATTACTCGAAGGCGAAAGCCGGTCGGATGGCGTCGTGGGTCTGCGTTGATGTCGACTGAAGCGCTCTGAAGTGGGCGTAGTCGTCCGCGACCCCGGCGTCCTCAGTGCGGTCTGGTGTGATCTCGGATCGTGATGCCCGACTTGTATCATCTCCGGCCTCTTATTCTTCCGACTCAGCTTGCGTTGTTGTGTATGATGCTGATTATGTCGAGCTGCAGCCATCGCAGCACCACCTCCAGCAGCGGCGCCTGCAGCAGCTCCAGCACCACCACCACCACCACCACCACCGCTGCTGATATTGTTGCTGTTGTTACCGACTCCACCGTTATTGCTGGAGATCGCACCGCCGCCACCACTACCCGGTACTCCTCCGTCGCCAGAGGAAACGGCACCTCCTGCTCCACCTGAGCTATTTCGAACATGGTGATGGAACGACGGACCGGCAACCAGATGGCTATTGTTGCGGCGATAGCTCCCCCGTCTACGCAGGCGGCAGAACACGAAGAGAAGAAGCAGCAGTACAATTGTTCCGCCGACAGAACCGACGACGGCCGCAATGATTGTGGTTTTGTTACTGCTGCCGCTGCTGTTGCTACTGCTGCTGCTTCCGGAGTTTGAACTGCTTGTCGGTGAGGCAGCCGCGGGTGATGAGGACGGGATCGCAGATGAAGATGCTGATGGCGATACAAGTGAAGATGATGAGAATGATAGAGTTGAGAACGAAAGAGAAGAGTGAGAACTAGATGCTGTCGAATGAGTGGTTGCGTGTGCAGATGAAGATAGCGCAGAGGAAGAGAACGCCGATGAAGAGAGCGAGGGATGGTGTGTGGATGTCGATGATGGCCATGGTGTCGAGGACATATAGCTCTTCGATGTAATAGACACTGTAACGCTCGATGACGCAGTCGACTGCGACGAAGAGTGGGTCTGTGATCTTCCACTTATACTGCTGGAAGCAGAACTCTTGATAGACGTCGACGATGACGATGCTGATGTAGAATAAGTGAAAGACAG
Organism: Myxozyma melibiosi; assembly: GCF_037950935.1. NCBI lineage: Eukaryota > Fungi > Ascomycota > Lipomycetes > Lipomycetales > Lipomycetaceae > Myxozyma > Myxozyma melibiosi. Next base: position 1,743,649 of record NW_027042915.1, on the reverse strand, counting down.
AGTAGGATGTGGCAGTATAGATAGAATGTTATGCGATGATGCAATTGTAGTTGACGAAGAGGAGGAGGAAGTGCTTGTGGAGCTCGTAGATGTGCTGGTGACACGTGAAGTTGAGATGACGGCGTCGACCACGAGCGACGAGCTCGAACCAAGCACATTGCTCATGATTCCGTCTTGTCGCACGTAAGCCTTTGCGATTAGCTGTTTCTGATCTTCTCTTCTTTCTATATTCTCTTTCTCCTCTAGATCAGCTCCAGCGTCCGTCTCGCCTTTAAGTAGTATCACGCCTCGCAGTCGTTGACTGGCGTTGACTGCGCGTGACGATGGTGTGCGACCAGTAAAGAACGTTGGGTATGATGTCGAATATACGAGATTCACCGGAGGACGATAGGTTTTGTTTGCATTTTCTGTTTGAAGATCGAGAAGTGAGTTGATATTTGCAGATCGGTCTTTAGGTGAGCCTGTAGAAGTTTAATCGGAAGATAGTTAGACACTGCAGAGCTCTTCGACATATAAAGTAAGAACATGAAGCAGCTCTGACTTACCAACAAGAGGTGTGCAACTCAGAACGAGGCCAGATGCTGAAAGAAGCGATTGAGATGGGGTTGAGAAGTGGGTCCCAGAAATGGAAAAGCGGAGTCGAGCGGTGGTTTGTTTGGTTCAAGAGGAAGGTAGACAATGGAGGTCGAAGAGCAAGCCGGAACAACAAACTGCTACTTCTGCAGAGAAATGCAGGAAGAAGAAATGAAGGAAAGGAGAATAGGTAGAGGGCGAGGTGGGGTTGCGAAGTCAAGATGCCGATGGAGATGAGGAGTAAGACACGAGTGAAGGCCAAGAACGTCGAGCTCGATATATAACCACTCAAAGAGAGACGCGATGAAGAACGTAAAACAAGAAGCAAAACAGGAAGAATAACTGCTTCACAGCCAACAACTCTGCCAAATCTCTTTTCTTTTGCTTTCCTGCTTTTGGCTACGAGAGATTGTCTTTCTGGACGCTCACTACACAGACCCAGAATAAGATTTAGACCTAAAAATACCAAAAGTGTTTACTCCTCACCGTACCCGATCTCAAGACCACACCGCCCTGCGTCAGAGTCCTCTTCAGACTGGCTGAACTGCTACTGTTTTGTTGAGTGTAGTATAAGAGCACTCAGACATTGCTGATAAAAGACTTCTATTATGTCTTCCTCTATCGTCGAAGTGGACTGCAGTGCTTCGCTGTTCTGCTTTGGGTACACGGCTGTTTATAGTTTAAACGCTGACTAACGCTCTCTACCTCCACTTAGTAATTCATTGTTTTGTCTCTCGGGCTCCTCCTACAGACAACGGTCCTTTTCTTCATGCAATTCTGCCATATTTGGCAGTTAATTCGCTGCTGTTTCATAGCTGCCGGGGCAAACGGTAAAGTCCGAAGCAGCCAGGGAAATTGTGTTTTATGCAGGGTCTGTGGTCTTTCCCTTCCCTTCTTCAACTTCCATTTAGCTCCGTCGGCCGAGCCACCAGGCTGGAAATATCGACGCCCGTCACTCTTCCTGCCTGTCTCTCTGTCTTCTATCTTCACACATTCTTCCTTCCTCGAATCTGTCTTTCTCTGCTTCCAGATCTCAGATTTATATCACAGATACCAACCCGTCGGCTTCTGTTTATTTCAATCACCGATCTATATACAGATTTAGGGTCCTCTTCCCTGGGAGATTAATTGTTTTGGCAGCTGATGGCCCTACCGCAGCCGCGCCCAATAACCCGCACAGGGAAAAATGTAAACAATACACTCTCACTTCTTTGTCTGCTACACAGTGTCATTAGGTAAATTACAATAACTATGTACTCTGGGGTTTTGTGAATCAAATGTCTGGTCACACCACATATCGTCGACACGCCTGCACCAGTATCCCCTTCTGCTCGTTCGACCGCTGGAAAACCTCTCTATACAGCGACAAACTCTGCTGAATTACCTCCTCCTTCGTCTTCCTGCCCTCGCAGATATCTGTCATACTCAGCTCCAAATCTCGTCGCAAAAATGGCTTCATTAGAGACTTGTCGAACCCAATCGCATCGTACCCTTCCGCAAGCGCAAACCCCAGCGTGCTCGGAATGAACTCAAACTGACCGTCCCCGCTGCCGCCGTTCGCTCCGTTCGTCTTCCTTCCTGCTGCACCCCCGCCACCTCGACCTCCGCGACCGCCTCCTCGCGCTCCTCTACCACCGCGGCCCCCTCCTCGCGCTGCTGCACCTCGCGGTTGTGTTGCGGCAGGAGCAGTCACCGGCAGTGGCTCCCGGAACCGACCGCCTGCGCCTTTAGGCACCTTCACCACATATCCGCGATCAAGAATCCGATCAATATGGTCTGCCATCGTCGCATCTGTGCCAATCCCGTTCGCGTCCATTTGCTGAATCAACTCGGGTTCTGTAAGATATCCCGGTGCTGTCGTCGTGCCTTCTTCCATAGTCGCTCGCTTCAGCGTCACAAGCTCGCCTTGTGAAAACTCTGGTAGCTCCTGACTACTAGTCCACCGATCATATTTGTAGACGTCAAGGTAGTTCCTCTGCACAACGCGCAACCCAGTCGTTCCAAATCGCTCGCCTGCCCAATCTAGCACTACTTCTGTACTCGCTCCCTTTGCATCCTCCGAACAGCACGCCAAAAAGTGCCGCGCTACCAGCTCGTACACCCTTATCTCGTCATACGCTATATTGCCCCCCTGTGAGCAATGAGCGACCGGGTGAATTGGCGGATGTGCGTGATCATTATGCTTACCCTTCTTCGGCTTGCAAAATCCTCCGTTCAAAAGACCTTGAGCGTATCCACCCCACGACGCATCTCCGACTTGTTTCTCAATCAGCGCCTGCAAATCCATACCGTCGTCAAATTGGTCCGTTTCGGTACGGGGATAAGATAGAAAACCTTTTGTATACAACTTTTCGGCAATATCCATTACCTTTTTAGAAGAAAAGCCGAGAAAAAGTGCGCCTCGTCGTTGTAATTCGACCGTGGTCAATGGTAATGGTCGCCACTTTGAAGTCGGTTTTTTGACCATACTCACTATGCGCGCCTCGCCATTGCTGCTTTCCATACACCGCTCAAACAAGAGCGTGGTGGCCATCCGATCAAACAGGTGAACGCGTTTCCAATTGAAATTCACCGTGATCCCGTCCTTCTCCACGACAACCTTGATGTACCAAAACGTTTCCGGTCGAAAATTGCGTACCCGTTTAAAACGATCAACGACAAAGCCTAGCGTTGGAAATTGACAGGATCCGTAGGAGATCAATGAATTCTTGAGAGGTGTACACGCGGGCCTGAGTAATTTTGATTGAAATCGAGTAAACGCTGCACCTAATCTTAGATCTATCTCCATCCGTGCATCAACAGCTTGCGCGAGTCGATGGTCGATGTCGCGTAGTGAGCGCGCCGCTTGGTGGATGTGCCTTGATAGAAAGTCAGCAGGGTTAGACAATAATAGCAAAAAAAGTAGGCTTACGCTGCTTCCAGATTGTTAAACATCGCCCGCTTGACTCCTATATTCCGATTCCGTTCGCGCGCGATATTCAGTACCTCAACGCCAATATGCTCTCCTTCTCGATCACAATCAGTCCAGATGATGAGCAACTGAGAACGTCCCGCTTCATCTCTGATATTTCTAGCGATATTTTCTTGGTCTGCAGGAACAGATTTGAGAATTCTTGCCCGGAAAAGGTCGATCGGAGATACGGCATCCCAGCTGCTGAATTCCTTGGTGAAGTCGTTGTGGAAGATGTGGCCCATGACTGATGTCATCGTAACCTCTGCGCTACCGTACGGAGGCGGGAAGTTGTATGTAAAGTCATAGTTTTTGATGTACTTGTTTCTTGTCTCTCTCTAGTTCATAATAAGCAGTACCGTTAGTAAATATATCGAGACCAGAAGGAACAACAAGCAGGAAATAGGATAAACATACAAGACTAACACGTCCTCCACCAAGAGTATGCGCGACACTCTTTGCGATCGAGGGCTTCTCCGCCACACAGAGAATTTTCATCGTCTGCTAGAGATACGCATGACCTGAGCAATCACCACAGCTACTTTGGCAGTGTATTGAATTGGTAGATCAAGTCCAAGCAACCAGCCCCAGGACGTGGTCTCTGTTCGTGTGCAATTGAATCTGTTTACCCGTGTACGGAGGGCACGCGTGCATCACGTGACTACAGATTGCCGCGCCGTTCAGTGCAGGAAGCGATGTCGGCCAGAATTGCTTCGGCCAGAACGCGAGAGAAGAACTACGTGATTCGTCAAGGCGACGGTGGCAGATTAGAAGATACAACACAATTGGAGGCTCAGCGAGCAGAATGGCTGGTAGTCAGATCGTCGAGGACACTACGTAAGTACACCGCAGAGGAGACGACGTAAGCTCCGAACGAGGAACAGTGTGACAGGCTGACTAACCAAGGCCGAAGCAGCAGTGATTTACGAGAGAAACAAAATATGTAAATAACTGAACAATAACAATGGTAAACACTTGTAAAGAACATCAAAAGAGAAACATAAGGAGGAGAGGCAGTTGGAAGGCTTCTCGAGCAAAGCAAAGCGGTCGAGAACAAACAGAAAACTATTTTTCATGCGATTAAATTCATTTTTCCTCTTTTTTTTTTTCTCATCGTCGGTGAGAAATTCTTACTTCTCCTCCACCACTTCGACTTCCTCCTCTTCTTCTTCCCCTCCACCACCACCACCGCAACATCATCATCAACATCAACATCCACCACTCCCTCCACCACCACTTCCCTCACCTCCACCTCCGCCCCATCACCGCTCTTCTCCCCTCTCCCAACTAGTCCCCTCACCCCCCCTCCCCTCTCGTCTCCGCCCCTACCTTTCGTCCCTCGACTCTACTCTCTTCCCCTCACCCATCCCACTCAGTCCACCCTATTCTCTCACCACCCCATATCACCACCCCCCGTCCTCTTCTACAATGTCCGACATCCACCAGCAGCAGTACGACCAGCCCTCCAACGGCCACATCGACCAGCAGGCAGACCAATCAGACGAGCAACCCGCTTTCACCGAAGAATCCTTCGCCGTCGCTCCCCTCACCCTCCGTGCTCTCGTCTCCTCCAAGGAAGCTGGTGTCATCATCGGCAAGCAGGGAAAGAATGTCGCTGACATGCGTGATGCCACTGGTGTCAAAGCCGGCGTCAGCAAGCCTGTCCCCGGCGTTCATGATCGTGTCTTGACCGTCACTGGAACCCTCGAGGGCGTCGCCAGAGTACGTTTTTCCCTCATCTCCTTTAGGTTGCCAGGGTGTTCACTGTAGTTCGCATTGAGGCTCTTCCTTTTGCGTCTCTGTCTCTGGCAGTCTACTATGATATCTCGTCAATTGGATGTATATGCGGTGGCTAACCCTTTTCTTTTTCCTCCATAGGCCTACGCAATGGCTGCCCAGACTCTCATCGATTCTCCTCCTCCTGCCGCCATCCCCGTCACCTCCAACTCTACAAGTAAGTCGCTCTGATTTCCTCTCTTCTGCCGGCGTTGCTGCAAATCAATCTTCCTATCTCTTTCCTCTATGATTATTATCTCTTGGCAAGCCATACTCTAAAGCGCTGGATCCTAACGTTTAAATTTTTTTCTTCCCAGCCATCCGACTTCTTGTCGCACACAGCCAGATGGGTACCATCATCGGCCGTCAAGGATCAAAGATCAAGCAGATCCAGGACGACTGCAACGTCCGTATGGTCGCCTCGAAGGATATCCTTCCTGGCTCGACCGAGCGAATCGTCGAAGTCCATGGTGCCGCCGACGCGATCCGACTCGCCGTCTGGGAAATTGGCAAGTGCCTGATTGCGGACTGGCAGCGCGGTTCAACCACAATCCTCTACAACCCGCAGGCCAAGGACTATACCTCTCACTCGGGCTCTATGCGCACTCGGACCGGCAACCCCGCTGATTTCGACAACGGCGACGCTTCCTCTGGCGCTGCGGCCGGTGCTCCTACCAGTGGCTCGTCGCCCTCTAACGGCGGCGGCCCTGAGCAGACTCAGAACATTGCCATTCCGGCTGATATGGTTGGCTGCATCATCGGACGTGGCGGCACGAAGATCCAGGACATCAGACGGGTGTCTGGTGCGCGCATTTCGATTGCGAAGCAGCCCCATGACGAGAGCGGCGAGCGCATGTTCACCATCCGCGGCACCGCTGACGAGAACGAGCGCGCGCTCTTCTTGCTGTACGAGCAGCTCGAGAACGAGAAGGTTCGGCGGCAGATGGAGCAGGAGAACGTTGACCAAGAGCTCGAGCAGGAGTAAGAGACTAGTCGTTGAAGAGAAAGAAGCCACTCGACTGAGGTTCGAAAGGTCTCAATGATTTGGTCTGCTCTTTTCTCCTAGCTATCGTACGTGGCGAGCTTTGGTTTTGTTCTTGATCTGACTTTTGTTGCTGGAAAATTTCACTCGATTTATTCAATTTTTTGGGACCCTTTTTGCTATTTATCCTCTCTTACGAATCTCTCATCACTCGTCACACCTCCTACGTCTTCTATCGCTATATGCTATTTTTCTCAATCTCCTTCACTCTGCACGATGTCCATCTCTCTCGTCTATATGCTACTCCCCCCGGATTTCATACTGTAACCTCTCTCTTGTCTTTTCTTTTTGGATTTTTTTTTCTTCTCTTCCTACTCAATCTTAACCTGTATTACCTTTTCTTGATGTGTACGTGAATCCCCTATTTCAATGTCGTTTGTCTTTTCCCTCTTTTCTCCTATCTCTTTTCTTTTGTCGTCAAATTAAAAGTATCACCCTTTTGATCGTTCTTATGTATTCTCTATCCTTCTTCTCCCCTCTCTTCTCCTCACTCTCCTCTCCCCTCTCTCCTCTCGCGCGTCCGTTAATGTTATCGTTAGTTGGTATATCTTTCTCTCAAATTGTGCTATTTCCCCCCTTTCTCTCTCTTTTCCTTCTCCTATAAATATACATCTGGCTTTGCCTCCTGCTTTCTCTTCCTTTTCTGTATATGCTTCCGTAGTTGCTAGCCCATAGACGAACGCATGAAGCTTGCGTAGTATTTCTTTCGTTCGTATGCAATCGTCTTACTCTCAACAGTGTGCTTGACAACGCCCTACAGAAGCAAGCGGTAAACCCTACAGATAGTCTACTACTATATGATAGTCTAGTTCTATATCTACTCAGTATAAATTAACAATAGATAAATTGATGGAATACAAAACATTACAAATAAAACCAGAGATTTTATTATATATCCTAGATTAAGATCTTAACAAAACAACAAAAAACAGTATTTTACCCATCCATCTTCTGTTTCGTCCCTTTTGTCATGTCCTCACCCGCTCCGCGCTCGACTGATGAGTAGTTTTTTTCTTTTTTAATTTCCTTTATTTTTTATCCTTACTCGGCAGTAGGCTGGACCTCGGCCTCAGGAACAGCAGCAACCTCAGCCTCCTCCTTGGCGGCCTTAGCAATGTAGTTGATGCTGTGGGGCTCGAGAGGAGCAGAGCTGTCGTCCTTGGGCTCGATGATGGTGACGGCGTCGGGAAGGGTCTTGCTGGGTCCGAGCTTGCCCTCGGGGTCGGAGCCAAGCATGATCTTGACCTTGACACCCAAGACACCCTGGCGGAGGAGAACGTGACGGGTGGCGGTGTCGATGAAGTCACGAGCGGGCTGACCGGAATGGATCATGAATCCGTCGGTGAACTTCATGCTCTTGGCACGGGCGGCTCTCAGCTTGCCGGAGACGACAACCTCAGCACCCTTGGCGCCAGACTCCATGATGTATCGGAGGACACCGTAGCACGCCCGACGGACGGCAAGACCGTTGAGGAGCTTGAACTTGAGAGACTCAGCCTGGGCAATAGCCGACAGACCACGCTGCTGGACCTTCTCGGCATAGATGACAACACCGCCCTCACGGATCTTGAAACGCTTCTGGATGAGCGAGGTGAGCTCACGGACACGACGTCCGTGGGGTCCGAGGACGTCCTGGGTGTGAGTAGCACGGATGACTGCAGACGTGTTAGCATTCTTTGCTTCTAGTTGCTTCATTCTCTCCTCTCTTTCTACTTCACACAATCACCAACACGTAAACGCCGATGACAAAAGACAATAGAGGCACATACCAATCTCGGTCTTGGTGGGGGCAGAGCGGACCTCGACACCGGAGTATCCCTCCTCGGAAAGCTCGCGGGTGAAGAACTCGTTGAGCTCGGCGAAGAAAACACCGTCAGCGACCTGCTTTCTCTTGCTGGAAATCTCAGTGGCCATGTTTGATATAAGTTTGGTTGGGTTCTTGTCTGCTAAATAGTTCGGACCTAAGCAATCGGTGAAAGAAGAGATCGTTAGCCTCAGAATCACGCAGCAAGTTTTTTGTTTTCTCTATCATTTCTCCGTCGTTTCTGTGCGTGGAAAATCCCTTCATAGCAATCGCAACCTCGAGAACCCGCTCAGCAGAGAGGCCGGAGCGCTGGGTATCCAATCCACCTCTTCTTTTCTTTGCTGCTGACTTCAAGCACAAGTCCGAATCACGCTGCAGCGCTCCCACACCAGATCCAACGACGAGAGAAACACTAAATAGAAAAGAGTGACGACTCACTGAAGAATAGACCGAACGACGAACAAAAGATAGATGAAAGGGGCGAAGAAGGCGGGCTGCTGAGTGTTGCTACGTAGAAAGGAACAAACAGAAAAGATTGGTGCGTGAGACAGCTGAGTGCGGTGTGAGGGTGGACTAGGGTTCTGGATTTGCTATATCTGTGAGAGCGGTGGCCCTGCGCAGAGTCAGCGGGTACGGCCGATTTAGTATGGGGCTGCCATACAAACAGGACCGTACCAGCATTAGAGTGGACTGTGTGGGCGCAGAGATGGGCCGCTGGGAGCAAAAAGACGGTCACGGTCGCTCGATGTAGGGTTGAGCCCTAAGAGTCTGCTCAAAAGTCACGTGAACATAGCCCCAACCCCGGGCATGGCTGGGTTTACGATTTGGTGCTGGCGCGTGCAGCGCGGGCCTCGACAGGTATGAAATAACGCGACGGGCTAGCGAGAGGAATCCTATGGCTTGGTGGCACTTAGCCTGCAATCCGGCCGTTCGCGTCTTACCTGAAGCGGCAGCTGCGACGCGTGCTGGTAGCTGATAGAGATGAAAGATAAGAGAACGCGGTTTGAACTGGCGGAGTTGTGAGAGTAGTAAAGGACTTCTTGCTCTGCATAACTACAGCATTCATTATTGCTCCTACTATTGACGACGATGGTTTATGTTATAATTAATAATAGTGTCACTCTTGGCCGGGTATTAGCGAGAGCAGAAATTATGACGAGAACAATGGCAAAGACCAGAAAAGTGAGCAGAGAGAAAATCTTAAAAGACGCGTGGAGGTGGAAAGACGCGTCCAGGATTAGCTTGCGCGCGTGGAAAAAGCCGAGGTCGCATTCCTCCATTCATACCTACTTTTTTCAGTCCACCGGCCATCACGCTGTCTGTGGCTCCTCGCGTGGCTGCTAAAAAAAGAATTGATAGACAGAAGAAGAAGGGAGGGAAAAAAAAAAAGGGAAAAAAACGTCTCTGCGGGATTTCTGCAGGCGCGCCCGGCCCCGTGAATGGTGCTGGAAGAGCAGGGGGAGGAAGGGGATAGGCAGGGAGATGGCGGGCGGGAATGTCTGCTTGTATTACGGGATGGTTGATGTGATTATTAAACGGAAAAATGACCCGAGAATAAGCTTGTATAGGTGTATATTGGCTATGAGCTTGAAATTGCGTTATTGTATAAACCGAAGAATAGTAGAGTGGTTGAGGTGATGCTCGCTAGGGAAGAACAGGCGGAGGAGCTGAACAGAGCAGTGGTACTAGAGCTTAGTCAAGGTCACTACTACAGCAGACCAGAACGGCTGGTCCATGGAATGGTGAATGGCTACATTTCTCTGCTCTCCGCTGATGGAACATATTCGAGAGGATCAGCCGAGAGTGCGTACAGAATTTACACATAATTCACATCACCAGAAATGGTGAAGAGCGGCATTCGTTTTCGGTCAAGAGCAGCCAAAGCAGGAGGAAGAACGAAGCTTATCCGAGATTTGCGGTGCTCGCCTAAATGATTGAAAGAGGAATTGCTTCTTCTGCTGGGATTTCCCAATATGCACGTCGGCGGATGAAGGCATTCCAGTAGACCGGGGTCCAGATACGCCACCAAGTCTGAGATTCCGTATCTGGCCAAGGTGGATTATCTTTTTTGAAGAATTGCATGACTTTTAATTACTCAGCCAGGCTTATTGCCGTTAGGAGAGGCGGGCGGAGGGCGGTGGGGTAACAAAATCGGTAGCGGGAAAGAAATCAAAACAAACAACGCAAAAGATAAACAAAACAACATCAACAACAGTAACCACAACAACGACAACGACAATAATTGCTGAACGCGAACTCGAACTGAACGCGTCCAACAAAGACAATCAGACAACTACCCCTTCACCAGACCTCCACCCCTTGTTAATGCACCTGCCGACAGAGGGCATGAAGCGCAGGCTGCAGGGCGCACTACAGGCAGCAAGTCACAGGTATGAAGATAGGAAACCGATCTGGGTCGCGTTCAAAGGAGATTTGCATTCCTGACAACGCCCTTATTCGGGCCCGTGCTGTGGATCCCTCCTTTCCCTGCCCTAATTTCCTATCGCTGTTGTGTACTCGATCTTGTTCTGTGTGTTTTTGTATCGTGTTATTGTATATGTAGAAGCAGCAAATTCACAGCATCTACAGCAACTACTACTCATGACATTCATGACGACAACACACCAGAAATCACACCCACACGGCCTTCACCACCCGGCAGCCACGCGGCCGCTCGCCTGCTGCCAGAATGTCCCCCGTCCCAATCCGGAATAGCGCAATGCGGCGCGCATGCTCCGGACTCAATAGAAAACTCTAACTTTAATATGTCACCTAACCCTTTTGTTTTCCCTCGTACGCGTGCTCGTCCTCCTCGAGACCAGAGGCCTATAAGACCGGCCGCCGGTCCCCGTCCATCCTGCTTTTCTTCTCATCCTCATCCGCTCTTCTCTACTACTCAACCAAGTCGCTCTTTACTTGCCTTTTAGCAACCAACCCCAACCAACTCTTAATCAATCACAATGAAGTTCGCCGCTGCCCTTTTCACCATCGTCGTCTTGGCCTTCGCTGCCATCGTCTCCGCTGCTCTTGATGAGCGCGCCTACGTGACCGTCACCACCCTCGAGACCATCACCTCGTGCGGTCCGACCGTCACCAACTGCCCGGCTTCGTCGACTGCCTCGTCCGCGTAAGTCCCTCTGTTTGCATCTATCATTCTCACGAGACGCGTCTGTCTAACCTTACCCCCTACAGGATCCCCTACTCCAACACCTCCATCGCCGTCGTCAACTCCTCGACCCCTGCTGTCTCCACCTTCACCGGTGGTGCCAACCAGCAGACTGGTGTTGCCGCTGCCGCCATGGCCGGTTTCCTCGGTCTTGTCGCCTACCTCATCTAAGCGCCTCGATAGCCCGCTAGGGTTTTCTCTTGGGATTTTTGGGTTTATGATTTTATCTAAACGGCGTGCTTTTTGGCTTGATGGAAATGCTGTATGATGAGCTTGTAAGATTGGGCAATAGACGATGCTTTGGATGGACTATTCTCGGATTTTACTTTATTTTTGTACTTTTATATACCGCTAATTATTTCTTTATACCTCTATTTCGTGCTTTTGTAGTTTGTCGCGTAGATCTTTGTTGACAAAGGGTCCAGGGTTTCCTGATCGGGGCTGTTTAAGTTTGGGATGTTTCGCGTGGCCGACGCGTTTCAGGTAGAATTTTCGCAGACCCGTCAAGATCTGCGGCCTATTTCCTGTTTGGTTTCTTGTGTTTATTCATTGCTTTGCCATCCCTGTATTCTCAAGATAGATACTACTGCAAAGACGAAAAAAGAGTCAGAGATTGGCGGGGCCTTCTACAACCGTGCCTCGTTCCTCCGAATGTGGCTTTAACATAAACAGATTATACAGCCCGCGTAAGCCTGGTCTGTCTATTACAGCCTCTATCCAAAAGATTTACTTCCAAAACTCGTCGTCACACATCACAGTCAAATATCAGCTTTCCATCCCGTCTGAACCAAAGTCTGGTTCGCAGATGCAGTGGCGCCAACTATATACAACAATACAAGAAATGGTATATGGACAAATAGGAGGATCAAAAGGTCAATATTATTTTCCTTTAATATTTACATTATTTATAATAATATTAATAAGTAATTTAATAAGTATGATACCATATTCATTTGCAGTAACATCTGTGTGCAGAAGGTTAAAACCTTTTGCTGCACATCGTCATCGCGTCGTCCTCGCTATTTGAGGAACCCACGCAGTGAACGAGCGGTGATCAGCGGGCAAATATGACATCGATATCGATATCCTCGTAGAATACCGACAAATAACGAGGATGCAAAAGAAATCCGAAGCCACATGGACGAGCGCCCAGTAACCTAAACAAAAACCGCAGATTCGCCGCCATCCCGACGATAGTCTGTGTGCATCTGAGCCGCAGCAGCATCACCGTGAACACACCCGCTGCTGTGTCGTGTCGTCAATCGAAACTGTACTTGCCACGTTCTCTTCCTTTCCTTTCTCTCTTCTTGCTGTCTTTTTTGGCTTTTATTCTTTTCGTTATATTCGTTTGTCTACTTGTTTGTTCTTGTTCTTGCTCTTTTTTTGGTCATTCTCGCGTTCTCTCTATCCTTCCCCGGAAATGATCGTCCAAGGTTCGTTCGTGGCGATGGCCTTGGCCGTCAACGTTCTCTTCCTCCTCGCGCTCATCTACTCCGTCCTCGGAACCCCGGACGGTCTGCCCACAGATGACCTCATCAGATTGTACGCTCCCCCCTAAACTGCTCATTCGTCCTCTCACTTTGACTTTCTCACTCGCTGACCCCTCTCTTGCCTTGCCAGATCTAATCCTGAAGTCAAGCAACCCGTGCTGCCAGTCACAGTCACAGTCATTCCCGAAGCGATTACTGAGACTGTTCTCGCGACCGTTGTGCAAGTATCGACTGCCACCGTCGTAACCACCGCCATCGTCACTCCATCTGCGGCCGCCGATGCCGATGACGAAGAGGATGTCTCCCCTGCCGCGATCGCAAAGGCCAGGCTGAAGTCCAAAACCTACATGCCCAAGCAGTGTGACGATCCGTTCCGGAGACCGGGCTACCTGCAAATCCCGAAAGAACAGTCAGCTCTCTTGGAGGCTCGATACGTTCCCTACTATGACGAGATCCTCGAGCTACCGCAGGTCCAGGACGCCGTCGATAGAGAACACGCCGTGCACCTGTTTGACGACAAGCCGGTCGAAGATGCCGTCATGGGAACAGCTCCCATCAACTGGATCTCGATGCTGAAAGAGCATCTCTTTTACATCAAAGTCGGGCGCAAGAACGCGCGCGCAAAGACCCTCGAGCGTCAACTTTCCTGGATCCGCAACCGACGCATTCTCATGGCTGCCGACTCGATCGACCGGTTTATGGCGCAGCATTTTTGCACGGCTCTCGACCACAAGTTCGTCATTGGTCCCGACGGCAAGCACACGACCGCCTGGTGCACGATCCCGAGTCTCAACTTTACAATCTACCACTGGCATATCTCCTCCATGTTTTCAAACCGGCCTGGTTGGTGGGCCATGGACCAGATGAAGCGCGTCTCGTTCGAGGACCGCATCGAAAACGTCTACTCGCGCTATATCAAAGACGTCAACGGCATGAACGGTAAAACTCCCGACCTCATCCTCTACCAATCTAACCTCTGGGACGTCCGTGGCTACGCCAAGAGCGACGAGTACAAGGAAGGTATCGAAACTCCAAACACCTATCTCCGCCGGCAGACGACCTGGAGCGAGCTCAAGTTTTTCATGAACCGACAAGTGCAGTTTATCGAATACCTGCGCAAGTTCTTCTCGCCCGATGTGCCAATGATGATGCGCTCCGTCATCCCGCACCGCGATCAGGGCAAATCCGACATCTCACTCTACGAAATCGACCGCATGGCTCGCTTCGTCGCCTACAATCTCGGCAACGAAGTTTTCGAATGGAGTCACACCGTCCCTGGTTTCCCGGAGATCTACAGAGATGACATGCACGTCAATGTAAGCGCCCAGAGTACCGTCTACAGCGACATGTTGCTCTACTACCTCTTCCGCGCCGTCGGCGGTGCTCAAGTCCGCGGCAAGGTCACAAGATGGCCTAGCGAGTCAACACTCAGCCAGGCAGAGGCCTGGGAAGAATGCCATCCTTATGATTTCTTGACGACCCGATGAGCAAGCCATAGAAATTTCTTTCTTTTCCGTTTCACTGTTTATATTTTTTTGGGCAGGAGTTGTGACATTACTTCATCTTTCTTTTTTCTCTGTGCACTGTATAAGTGATCATTTTTGATACATCTTTTGGAACTCCAAACTCCTTAGCGCGACTATCGTACATGTCTTCTTTTTGGTTTTTGATTATTTGATGACGTTTTGTGGAAAAGGCATTATAGATTTCAATGAAACGATTACGTGTGAATAAATATCATTGCTAGTTTATGATAATCGTATAGGATGAAACGGGAAAAGTACAAAGACGCGAAGCGAGAAACCCGACGCCTCAACTTCCCTCGCTGTCGTTCAAGCATCGTTCAAGCGTCGTGCAGTCATTGTGCTATTGTCGTACAGTTATTAGACTGACGGCAGGATCACGAGAAAGTGCACGTAAACTCAGTATGAATATGCAGCACTCATTCTGCAGTACTCTACGTGTTATATTTACAGTATGATTATGGTGTTGAGATAGGTGCCACTAGCAATCAAATGATAAAAAATAGATGATCCCCAGCGACACCCAGAGATTGTATTGGAAAACAAAAAACGAAATAAGAACAAAAACGAAATTGAAAGACTTAAAAGAATTAAAGAAGTTTCGACAACGACTTCACGAAACAAAAGAAGCGTATAAACACACGCGATGAATCAAGCAGCAGTGCCCGGTGAGTGATTCGCCTCCGGCTCTGTGCGATTTGGTACTTTTTTTTGGATTTTGGCGGGATATAAGATAACCCTATTTCACAGAAAAAGAGAAAAGGTGTTCCGAGCAGGTACATTGCAGAGGTCAAAGGTTTTAACGTCCGATGACGACCGTACTGCAGGGAAGAGGGGTTGCAGACAGACAGGTAGGTTACTTCTTGAGGCAGATACCAGCATGTAGTTCGATGAGAAGACTTCAGCAAGGGTATTCTGTACAGTGGTAAGACAGGAATACAGTAGAGGTAGACCACTTCTCTCATGAGATGTTGGGGTATTAGCCTGAGCAGTAGTCGAAGTATAGGACTCTTCTGGTTCGTTCCAGGAAGGGATATGCTGCGGGGGGGGGACGGCTATACTAACAAGGGAAAGTCAGCAAGGCTCGAGAGAACGAACAAGGGATAAGAGCGTATACATACGTTGGCTGCTAAACAGCGAAGCCTTGATAACCAGCGATTGAAAATCTTCATAGAAGCACGATCATAGGCAGTTAAAAACAGAAACCCGGACTCGATCCTGGCGGTTGATCTGTTGCCTAGCTGGTCCTTATTGTTGCCCTTTGTCGATACGAGAGGCGAAGATGTCGTACGCAAGTTTGAGCGCGTCAAATTTCTGAGCGTCGGTAAGGCGGGAGGAAAGGAGCACCCCGTCGATATAATCGTTCATGTGCTCTTTCCATCGTGAGTCGATGTCGTGGTGTTGGTCGCGGTCGCGCGGCAGATGACGGCCGGAGCCTCTCTCGGCCATCGAGTTGCTTTGCGATGAGGAGTGCGAGGGCGTGTGTGACGGGTGGGGGCGGCTATCGTGTTTGGGGTTCGCAGCAGCATGCTGCGATGCACGAGAAGAACGTGTTTTCTTCTGGCCGAAAACCATTGTTTGGGATAGGGACACGGGGAAGGATAGTTGCTGAAGGGTTGAAGTGGTGAGAGGTGAGGAAAGAGAAAAGGGAAAGGAGAGAGGGGCGAGAGGACAGCCTTTTATAGCTGGCCATTGTGCCTTGTTCGAACATCAGGTCAGTCTAGTGAGTTGCGTCCTTGTAGGAACAAGGAGCCGGGCCTGGTAGGATCCGAGGCAGATCGAGAGTCGAACAAGGCACAGAACACAAGGTGATTTAGATCACGTGAGCAACAGCAAGCGGTCTTACAGAATCCAGCAGCAAGGCCTTGTTGCTAAGCTGTTGCTGTTTGCTTTGTGCTGCGATGAAATCTATGAGAATTGCTGAATTGCATTCGTTAGACATTATGTACATTCTCTACAAGTTGTCACATTGAAGTCAGGCTTCCGGGTGGTCGAATTTCAGATCGTAGAGCTCGTATTCTATAATTCTGCTTTGCTGGTCGATTTGTTACCATGGAGTGTCTACGCGTGAAAATACATAAAAGACAACAGAAAAGCTCCTGGGTATCAGTTGTTATAGCTCATTTTAAATACTCCAACTCCATAAAGTGATGCGTATTTGTATAATAAACTCTGCAAATAAATTGAGGAAATCCCGGTACGCTGCTCATAGCCACTTTAACGAAAATAAACTCCGAGCTCAGATAACGATAGCGCTAGCTTACTGGAATTTCAGCAATTTCTAATAATTGATCTACATTAACGATATCTCTGCAGCGACGACAGCTTCCTCAACAGATGGTTATATGAATAAATAACGAGACATTCAAATACAGAGAGGGCGATTGAAACAAAATATACAAATTTGCACAGAAAAATGCCAAACTTCGAGCTCTTGGTGAGCAGTATCTGCGTGATCCTCGCCGGCGCGGTCGTCTACCATTTCCTCCTGCTCTCATCCGAAGGCGGCATTCCGCTCGTCAAGGGCAAAGTTCCAGTCCTCGGTGTTGCGCTTGACTTTGTGAGCGGTCCGCAAAAACTCCTGCACGCAGCGCGACAGAGCAAAGGATGGATCTTCGACGTCTACCTTGCGGGCCAGCGCATGACGATCGTGTCTGACCCTATCGTCGGCAACCGCGCAATGTGGGCAAACCGCTCGCTTTCACTAATGCATTTCGTCAAGTTCCTTGACGCGAATGTGTTTAAGTACTCCCCACGCGTGGTGAACGACTTTGAGTTCCTACAGCGGGTCGCAAAACGGCTGATCAGCGTCATGACATACAAGCCCGACATGAACGAGACCGCGGATAAGATCCGGGAGGAGTATCTCAAGCTCGTTGACGACAGCTCTGAACTGGCGCGACACTCGGGCGAGGTCGTTGACCTCTACGATTACTGCCGGTACAATATGTTCTACGCCTCCACCGTCGGCCTGTTTGGCGAGTCCTTCCCCGTGCAGGCAATCTACGAACCCTTCATGGACTTCGAAGACAACATCCCAAAGTTCCTGAAGATGTACCCACGAGTATTCAACATGAAAGGTTACAATGGGCGTCAGAAGGTCCTCGACGAATTGGGCAAGTACTTCCTCGACACCGAGCGCGTGCGCACGTCGGCCCCGTTCGTGCGCAAGATGTACGACACCTTCGTCGAAGCAGGCTACGACTCGTACGAAGACCTCTCCGGCTACTTCTGCTCGATCCTCGTCGCCGCTAAATCAAACTCTGTCCCAGGTGCGTTCTGGCTCCTGGCCGAAGTCATCCGCAACCCGCCTCTCAAGGCGCAGGTTGAGCGCATTATCGCCGATGCATACGTGCCTGCTACCGGCGACTTTGATTGGGACTCGTTGATGGCCAACCAGACCCTCGAGGCTTGCTTCAAGGAAATGCTCAGACTGAACGTCAATCTGGCGTCAGGGAGAGTAGCCCTCGACGACACGACTCTCAAAGTCACCACTGATACTCTTGATCTCAAAGACTCTTCTTCACCGCCAACCACCACAAAAGAGTACAGAATCAAAAAAGGCTCCAACTTGCTCATGTTCTACAACCTCGTCAATTGGGACAAGACGCTCTACCCGGACCCTATGACTTTCAAACCAGACCGCTTCCTCGTCGACGACAGAGAACACAACATCACCCACCCCGAATGGCGCGCCTTCTCCCCTTGGGGCGGCGGCTCCCATATCGTACGCTCCTCTCTCTCTTTCCCCATTCTTATTCACGAAGCCTTCCAGCTAACTCTCGAATTTTCAACTCCTTAGTGCCCGGGAAGATTTTTGGCTCATATCGAGGCAGTCGCACAGCTAACCTACATGCTCTGGTTCTACGACATCGTGCCACAAGAGGAAATGCCAAAACCAAAGATCGGCGACAGATACGGCGGCGGCGTCTTCAAGCCCGAACGCGGCTATAAAGTGAAGATCACCAGGCGATCTACACCGCTCACTGCCTCTTCTCTCTGAGCAGTTCTCTCGGCTTTTTTTTTTTGGTGATTTTTTGGTAGATTTTTTGGATTAACTACATGTACCATAGTTTTACTTTAGACTTTATATCCATTACTTCAGCCAACTTCAATTTCAATTACATACGAAATCGATTTTCATGAACAAAATAACAAAAGAACCAGAATTCAAACACAACAACAATCATAGACAGAAGGGGGAGAGCTAGCACTTAGGAAGGAAAGTAAGAAACAAGTAGATATACACCACAAAAGTAAAAAGAGAAAGTGCACAGATGGTGAAGTAAAAATGAAACCCAGAAGAAGCAAAGACGGCAGAGTCTGTAGCCACTATAACAATGAAACTAACCGACAGCAGTAAAAATAGAAAGAGTGAAAGAACAACATCTCTAGCATGGGCGTAGCTCACCCCCTTCTCCTCCTACAAAGGTTACAATAACCCTCAACATAACAGTGAAATAATAAAAAACCAACCGTTTCAAGCCCAAATGCTCAAATAGTTTATACACCAGGTTGCCTCTCCTCTTCTATATAGTTGAACGCGCTTCTCTAAAAATGCGATGACAGAATGATAGATAAAGATAGAAAGGTAGATAAAACGAAACCAAAATAAAGAAAAAGAATGAAAGCACCTCTGCAGGTTATATACCCGCAGCAGGTAAGAGCAGGCGCGTGACGTCTACCGCTGTCGCACCTTGGCGTACGTTGGAGGTCTCACGCGACGCTTTATAACCTTCACCAACCAGATTGGAACAAGCGAAGCACCGGTAGCGGCAGCTGTCTGCCAATAAAAGTCGCCGGTGAGGAAGTAGTTGAGGTCTAGAATGATCGTTAGTCTGTTTCCGAATAAGATGTAAGACAAAGAAATCAGCATACCATAGTAATCCGTCAAGAACGGGATTGAAGCAACGTAGGCTGTGAATGTGACAATTTCACAAGCAATCATAATCTTGTTCCAGGTAATCACCTCCATTGCCACCATCAAAAGCTCATTCAGCAGTATAGCCGTGAAGCCAACAGCGACCATGTTCATGAACGACTCATAATCGAGTCCCACGAAGACACTCGCAAGTCCCTGGATGATTGCACCCTGGTACACCGAGATCAAAACCCAAACGAAGAAGGTGAGATACGAAAGTGATTTTCCTTCGGTCAGTTCTTTGTATAGCTCAGGGTACAGCTCCGCAACATTCTCATCCACATCGCGGTCAAGCACGAGCGAAAAGACGGGCATCATGGTGTAAATAGTGGCATAACCGACAAGCAGCAAACCTTGGTACAAAGCAATCGGCTCGAATCCGGATTGCATGGAGTAAACCGCCTGGGCAACCGAGATGATCAGTCCACGATGAATAATGAACTGAGCGAGCTTGGCAGACTGCTTGTAAGAGTTGCGTCCGTGCCAAACCAGAAGCTTGGTCAGGTAGCAGAACTGAAGAATGGAGAAATCGGCAGCGAGAGAAGCCTGCTTTCCTTCCTTTCCAACAATACCAACACCAACATCAGCAGCCTGGATCATGCTCACGTCGTTACCACCGTCACCAATGCAGCACACACGCTTCTTGGTGAAGGTCTTGATAAGCTTTGCAATCTCAGCTTTCTGAGTGGGCGAACATCGGCAGGCAATGACCGCAGGCAAGGTAACAGCAACCTCAATAAACTCCTTCTCGTAGTTGCTCAAAAACATGGACAGAGATTCACCGTCTATCAGCAAGCAGCAATCGCCCTTAGTGCGTAGATAGTCTAACTGGTCAAAAGCTAGCTCGGGCCTGTTCATGCCAGCAATCGTATGGATATACTGACCACGGGGAACAAGCTTAGCCGAAACTGCAACACATCGAGCTGTCTCAACCTTGTCACCAGTCAACATCCAAATCTTGATGCCGGCATTGCGGAGGAGCTCAAGCGAGGGCTTGACATTCTCCTGAAGCTTATCTTCGACACCGGTCAAACCTAGGAGGTCGAGGTCTTTCTCAAGGTATTCCGAAACTACTCGCTGCATCTCGCCTTCACGGTCCTTCAGAACGAGCGAGGCGGCGGTATACTTCTCCAAGAAGAAGTTGTAGGCCTCAGCAGTGAGCTTCTTGCGTCCGATAACCAAAGTTCGCAGACCCTCACGAGCCATGTTTCCCGTTTCTTCTTCAAGCCAGTCGTTCTTCTGAACAATCTTTCCCATAATGCTATCAGCACCCTTTTCGAAAAAAGTAATCTCATCCTTCTCGACATCGCGAACAACGATTCCCATTCGCTTTGTCTCGGACGAGAACGGGAAGATCTGTAGAATCTCGAGATGCTGCTCGGCCTTTGAGCCAGCGTAAGACAAAACAATCGATTGACGGTCACGCTTGGCGAGAACCAACCCAACAGACTCAGTCCACTTGACGATCGCAATCTCATCAGGAGACGCAGCCTGGTAAGAGGACTCGCCGTCCTCGTAAACAGGCGTGACATTGTGACAGACTGCGAGCGCAAAAACAAGATCGCGCACGCGGACTCCAATGTCACGGCGAGAACGGGTATTTTGACCTTCACCGCTGACATAGTTTGCGACTTCATCCATAGCTTCGCCAGCATAGGACACCGTTCCAACATGGATCTTCTTCAGTTCCATGTCGTTCTGGGTCAAAGTTCCAGTTTTGTCAGTGAGCAGATATTCAATACGGCCGAGATCTTCAGGGATGGTGGATGTGCGAACGATAGTCTCCGGAATAGCTTTGTCGTGCTCAATCAAGTAGGCATAAACAGACTTTCCGAGGTCAAGATTGACTC
The DNA here is from genome assembly GCF_037950935.1 of Myxozyma melibiosi. Lineage (NCBI taxonomy): Eukaryota > Fungi > Ascomycota > Lipomycetes > Lipomycetales > Lipomycetaceae > Myxozyma > Myxozyma melibiosi. The sequence continues at coordinate 1,722,554 of NW_027042915.1, read as the reverse complement.
GAAGAGAGACTGGGATAATCGAGGAAAACAAAACCAAGAAGCGGAAGATAGAGACGTACCACTGTCCGTGGAATCCCGAAAGACCGACGAGCAAGAGCGACAGCAAGAATACGCAGATACAAAGAATCTTGGACAGACTGTTAATCTCGAGCTCGAGCAGACCAGTCTTTCCTCGAGCTTTGGAAGTGTTCATCGCCTGTCGCGTCTCGCTGCCAGTATAGATGACGCAACCGATCGCATGACCAGACGCTAGGACAGTATTGGCCCACATGGTGTTATCGATCGAAAGAGGAAGATTGGCAGAGTCGAGCTGGAGGCGTCCCAAGAAGTGGTGAATAGACTTCGTGGGAGGAGTAGCAGTGATGGTGACATTCGAAAGAAGGTCATCGGGAAGAGACTGAGTGAGAGGGCAAGCGATTCTATATGACAAGTAATTGTCCGTTAGCGATGAGAACATGAGAGATTACAGAGAGAAGCATAAACGTACCGTAGCTTCCAATCAGTTTCACCGTCAAGTTGATCGGTACGAATGAAAGATTCGCCAGTCACCTCAGAAGACTTCAGAAGAATGACATCGGCGGGAACACGCTGGTCTTTGTTGATGATGATGAGATCGCCAACTTTGAGGTCGCGTGAGCGAACCATATCAGCTTTCCCCAAAACTTCGTAAGCCTCTTTGTTGGACTCTGCGTCACGGCGGCGACGAGCGATATCGTCAAGCGCTTCTTTGGACATAGTGACGAAAAGGACGAACGCAAGAGGTAAAACGTATGACGAAAGATATCCTATCCGGAGAGCAGGGACGATCTGCGAGAGAGCGACGAGAAGGAAATAGAGGTTGATGAAGAACTTGAACTGCTCGTAAAGAATGATAGGCAGGAAGGTGAAGGGGTTGTATTTGGCGTTTGAGATCGCGTTGGACGGGTTCTTGCCGTTCTTTGTGAATGGGCGGATGATGCGCGACGGGCCGGTTGGCTCAGAGCCATCGTCGGACTCTTGATCGTCGACGGCGTCGATCTTGCTCATTAGCGGGACGCCATCCTCGTTAACATCATCACCAATTCTGATAGAGATGTCACCGGCAGATGAACGGTAGTCGTCGATATCGGCAAAGTCCTTGAAGGACGTGGCACGGGATTTCATGCCGGTGGATGATGACGAGGAGGAGGTTGTGATTGTTGGCAAAAGGTTGTTCATTGTGCGCAGAGTGATGGCGGATGCGTCGGAAGCCGACGATATTCGTCGAGAGTCGGCAGAAGGGAGTATGGTAGAAGCAACTGCGGTCGAAGTCGCGGTAGCCGGAGAGGTCGGAGACAAGTCAACCAGCGGTGGCGGCGTGCTTGCACGGCTGTCACGGGCGACCTGAGGCATGCAGACGAGTTAAGACACCTGACTCTTAAGAGCACTTCTGAGAGAAGGCAAATAAGACAAAGGGTATACGCCGGCGAGATGGCCAAGAGAAGAACGAGTTCTGTCAGTTGTCGGTGGTTGTCGACGGGAAGAAGGCGAGGTCGAAGAGTTTGTTAGCCCAGGGCCGCTGTGAAGGTTGACGCGAAGACAAGCAAACAGACGGTGAGGCGTAGTCTAAAATGGCCGTAAAGGCGAATGTGAATTAAGGTTTAGACTTTTCTGCTTTTGTTGAGTTCCTGCCTGCGTTGGCCAGTGAGGCTCGAGATAATCCCGTGATCTAAACTCTAGTCGCTCTTCAGTTTAAACTATAGCCGCTTATCAGTATAGTGCATATTCACCGTGAATCTGCTGCAGTTATGCCACTGCGTCATCACCGCGCATTCTCATCGCTCGCTCTAGTACTAACTGCGCTCATCGAAGCCAGACCATCGTCGCCTTCCAGCTGGTGACTTGTTACATGAGAAAAGGCTGCTTTGTGGTGTGCTACTCTCAATGGAGTGACTATGTCTTTATCTATCTTATTTGTGAATGCCCAGTATAATATTAGCAGCCAAGTAAAAGAGACTACAAATTCGCTGCTTCATTAGCCAAACTTCTGCCGGCCAAGACCGATTCTTGTTTAAAGCGTAAACTAAACACTGACAGCACCCGCCTCCTACAAAACCACTGCAGACAATAGCAGCGTCAGCTGGCGCACAATATATCCTGTATAAACACTCGATATCTTCATGCTTGTTGGCCCTGAGATCATCTTTCGACACCCTAAACCAATGCTTGACCAGAACAGAGGTGCACTGTTGCCAACTTAAATGCCATTGAATGATCAATGACTTGATCTAAAGCAAACCGACAGCACAACTTAGAGGAGATCCAGCGAGCTTCCGCTCTTTTATTCATTCGGCTACTTCCAAACTGTGACCAATATGGGCGTTGGTCGAGGGATTTCTGGCGCACTAGACATGACTCTAGATCATTCAACAACATAAAGTCCGCCAGACATCGATGCAGTTTACTCAGCGCACAGATTCGATTTGAGGACAGTGCTCTTGCGAGTACTTCCAAGCTTCATATTGTGGAGCGTATAAGTGTCGTGCAGTACTGGTAGCTGACACACCCCTGCTGGTGTGTATGCTCTTTCTATCTGACAACAGGCTAAGTCTCTTACTTGCAAAGCTGACTGCGATCTTCAAAGGATATCGCCATACTTCTTCAGTTTGTACCATAATTTGTTGCTCCTGCATGCATGCACTAATCTTTTCGCTAACTCAATTGCCTGCAAATAACTCTCATGGTATTTCCATTCTTCTTTGCTGATTACTACCTGGTTCTGAAAGGTTGCAAATCAAACTGTTATCCGATTTATTGCGATCCGGTACTGAAAGTCGTGCCGCTTATTCTGTGAAATTCTGGCGGGCTATTTATTGCTCTCTTTCCTCAACACTTCTGTCGCTATATGCCACGATTTTGTTAATCGTTCGTTGTGGTCTGAGATGGCCAGGCGAACAGAACAGACATTTGATAGTACTGTTATGATTTGTTTTGTGGGAGGCGTGTATCGACATTGATGAGACTCTGGGCTGTATGCTATTGAACTAAGGAATGATGTATCTTGTGAAAACCTGATCTCTTACCACACCTGGACTTCATAGAACTGGTCGTTTAACATGATTCTTGCTGTGTTCTAGTCTTCCATAGCGATTCAGCATATTCTTGAAGTCATGTTCTCAAAGTCTTTAGAGCGATGGAAGGTAGCTAGTCAAGATAATGAACTGTTTACTGTTACACAAGCAATCCAGCGGTCGTACATGAACTGTTTATTGTTACACAAGCAATTTAGCGGTCGTACATGAACTGTTTACTGTTACACGAGCAATAACTGTTTACTGTTACACGAGCAATTCAGCAGTCGTACAATGCACGCCGCCACAGCAAAGAACTGTCTGCTCTGCATCAGCAACGAGACCTGCTTACCACTCGTCGACCCAACTACTGAAGAAAAATATATATCTCACTGAAGATACCAATCTAAGATTGACCAAAAACTTCACACTTCTGCACGGCGAAGGATTCGATCGTGTTTGGAACAGTAACACAAGCTAGCCTGATTTGGCAAGTGAACAGCAAGAAAATCCAGGCCGATTCGAAATTATCTACAAGACCCATCCGTGCGACCCTGCCAGGAACAAAATAAATGCGCGCTACCCTTCCTTCTCCCTCTCTATCTCTGCTTTCTCCTCTCTGCATTATCCAGCAGTCTCCAGGTTCCCCCAAGAGTCTCAAAGATGCCCAGCCTTCATCTGAACACATTTCATGCACTGGATTAGCGTTGTATAGCTGCTGTTTATATTTCACTATACACATGCACTTGTGCTAACCAGCCATTAGATGGTCAGTTGTCTTGTTATATTACCCAGCAGAATATAGCTCCCTCCACCTACTTTTACTCTCTGGCTGCATGTAGGCTGCATGCTACTCTGTACTCTTGTGCTAGTGACAATCGCTTTCCATGTCCAGTCCTTATGCTTGATGCCAGATGAATTTTGTGCCTGATCCTTACTGATGCATGCTATTTCTTGGTAGTATGGCGACCATCTCTGCCTGCTAGGGATGTATGAGCAAGGTGGTATTTGAAATATGTATGAATACAGTCAAAGGACCATAAGGCGAGATGAAGAGGGGGCAGGAAATGGAGGAGGCAAGCATCCAGCTGATGTCTATGCAGTAGATATACAGTTATCTGACCGATCTTTGACAATATCCCATTTATAGTGCATTCAAGTAATAGCTCCTACTCAATTATTTAAAGTGGCTTTGGATAAAGTCCAACTACTAACTATATATGAACCGCCACTAATGATGAAATAGATAAACCAGATGCTATTATTACTATGATACCAAATGCTAATGCTAGACATATGGCTTGGCAAACCAGAAACCTCAAAAACTAAAGCTGAAACACAAAAAACTAGACATGACTTGTTAGTGGGACACAACACTTCCAGATATCAGAATAGAACCACTAACCAAAATCACCAAACACAAATGCAGACTGAATAGATGCTGAGAAATCAATACTTCAAAGTACAAGTTGACCCACTTGACTGAGTATCAAAGCTGACACATGTAAACACTCCTCAAAAAATGATCCTTCAATCAAATCCCAAACTGGAACTCCTTTCCAGCAGTTCTTCCTCACTCAGTAGTTCAAGAACCTGAGTCCTGACCTCAGCTTGATCTTAACAGACCAGCAGCTATACCTTTCCAAAAGAGGCATCCATCACCCAGTCCTTTTCTCAACTGTTGATGGCTGTTAGATGGCTGAGCCACCCATGCTCTGGAAAGCTCAAAGGTGAAATACCAATGAAATGATGATGGAGTCAATTGTTCCTTAGACTACAAATAGGCTAGCAGGAAATGCTCACACAACCCATCCTCAACACAAACAATATCCAAAATCACTCTTGTCCTTTCTGTCCACCTCATTACTACCTAACAAGGGCCTTTGACCCTTATTAGGAAGTAGCTGCTGAACTATCCATCCAAAATCACAATCCAATCTGCGCAGTCTCCTGGACTTGCCATATGGGATAGGTGGATACCAAATTTAATCCAACTTTTCTTTCCTGTCCCTTTCCTTCTTCAGACCATCAACATGCTGGAGTCTGATACACAAAGCTCAAGCTGGGATACTACCAAGATGAGTAACACCAAAACTGTCTGGCAGGCCTTTGAAAGAAGTGCTGAAGCTTTGCAAAAGGCAGAAGTGCTGATGAGACTCAGGCAGGATAGGTACTCCTTTTCACCTCGAGTCTGTGGATCATACCTCTTCCAATCCATCTTGGTAGAACTCAACTGAACTCACAGACCCTTAGTGTAAGAGCAAGTGGAGATGCCCTTAACAGGAAAATGCCTATCATGACCTATAAACCACCAGTAGGTGGCTTCCCTAACCAAAAATATCCAAATATACTGCCAATAATGGAGCCAATTGACTCAAAAATCCTCATTATACTGATTGGCTCAGCGAAAAGATATATCAACCATATCGAAGTGGCTTTGAAAATACTCCTAAAGAGAGCTTGCAGAGATTGACAGGATCTGGACCAATAGAGATAGAAGAGCTGAGGAATTGAAGGTGCCCATACTTTGTTCCAGATGGAGCCTATGCACTGATACCTAAACAAAGCTATTAGGACATCCGAGAGCGCAATGATTCTCCTGGTCGTGAATCAATTGCTTTCTGAAGATCGTTTTCATCATTGTTTTGACGCAACTTCTTCTTCGGGTGAGGGTTGTCCCATCTGCCTTTGTGATTGGATGATTTTGTCTCTGACATTTCCAATCGACGTTTGAGACAATGGGAGGCAGTGTGTCCCTGTTGGAGACATGTGGAACACCATTCTTTCTTAGGCTCCTTGTTGGGACCCTCAGGGTGATTCTGCCTGCCATTTGGCTTTGGCTTATTTGCTGAGGTATCAAACCGACTCTTGAGACACTGAGATTCATGGTGATCTTCCTGGCCACATGCAGCACACCTGGCAACATCTCTTGGTCTATAGTGACGTGGGTCCTCACTAGAATCTGAATTGTTCTCCCATCCATCTTCTGGCCATCTTCTTGACTGAAATGATCGATCAGAATCATACGGAATATTATCATACCCTGCTGATGAACGGTATCGACACCTGTTGCCATTATGCCCTTTTTTGTTACAGATGTAACATATCACATTTTTGTAGTTGGTCTTGAAGCCACCTGGTGGTGGCCCCTTTCCTGGAGTTTCCAATCGACTTTTGAGGCAGTTTGCAGCAAGGTGTCCATCCTGGCCACAAGCTGTGCACTTCAGACTGGCCTTTGCAGGAAGGGGACCACTGTTGGTATTCTGGTTGTTGTCCAGTTTGGCATTTTGAGCTGGTCCATGTGTTGCCATCTTTGATGCAGGGCAGTTCGATGCTTCATGTCCCTTTTGGTTGCAAGTAGAACATTGCACCTGTGCTTTTGGCTGTGTGGACGGGGCCGCCATTGAAGAAGGCTGTGTGGTGGGAGCTGCTGTGGAAGAAGCCTGGATAGCAGAAGCCTTTGCAGAAGCAGGCTGAGTGAGAGGAGCCTTTGCAGAAGAAGGCTGAGTGGGAGGAGATGTTGTGGAAGGAACTTGCGTAGGAGCAGTCATTGTGGGAGCAGGCTCTGTGAATAAGCCATTTTTCCTATGAGACTGAGCAGGGGGTGCCTCTGCAAGAGAAGTCTTTGCAGGGGGTGGCTTTGTGGATGGTGGTTCTGCAGGATTAGAAGTCTTGCTAGAGTCCTCAGCATTGACTTGCTTGACACTGGAAGATTGTCCATTGGGTAATGCCTTTGATGATTGTGTAGGACAGTTGGATGGTTCATGTCCTTTCTGGCCACAAGAGGAACACTGTATCTCCACTTTCTGTGCTGCAGGAGATGCTGTTGTAGAAGTTGGCTTTGCAGGCAATGATGCTGTGGGAGGAGGTTTTTTGTTGGGCACCCCAGAATTGACCTGCTTGTTTCTGGTAGCCGGGCCCTTTTTTAGAGCATTTGATGGACCAGCATTGCGAACAGAATCATCACCTCCCTTTTGTGTACAGTAAGAGCAGGATGGCCCTTTAATAGTTGCCTTCACAGGAGGCAGAGGCGTGGCCTTGACAGGGGATGTAGGGGTGGCTTTTGCAGGAGCTGCAGGTGTGGCCTTGACAAGAGGTGGAGGTGTGGCCTTGACAAGAGGTGGAGGTGTGGCCTTTGCAGCAGGCATAGGTGTGGCCTTTGCAGGAGCAGGAGGCAAAACCTTTTTGGCATCCCCAGTAATACCCTGTGTGTTGTTGGAAGGTTTGCGTGACACTGACTTTGATAGACGGGTGGGGCATCTGGAAGTGACATGTCCTGTTTTGTCACAAAGCGAACACAAAGATTGAGGGCAGTTGAGAGTGTTGTGTCCCTCCTGGCTACAGGAAGAGCACTTCACTACCACTTCTGTCTTTGCTGAAGGTGCTTCTGTCTTCACTGGAGGTACTTCTGTCTTTGCTGGAGATGACTTCTTTTGAGCACCCGCAGTGTTGTTGTTGGGAGTCGGTTTTGCTGGTGGTGCCTTCGATGGAAGTTCAGTCGGTTTCGCTGGTGGTGCCTTTGGTGGAGGTTGAGCCGGTTGTGCTGGTGGCGCCTTTGATGGAAGTTGAGGGCAGTCAGCAGGTTGATGCCCAGTCTTGTCACAAGTCGGACACTTGATCTCTTTTTTGATCTCTGCAGGTGGTGGTATCTCAGCAGCAACCCGAGTGTTGTCTTGCGTGTTGCTTAAAGATGGATCGGCTTTGGACGTCTCTTCTTCTTTGTCCACAGGAGGAGTTGAAAACTTGGGAATGTTGGGCTTAGCATAGGATTCAATTTGCTGGGCTTCCCAGATCCCTTGAGCGCGCTCGACCAATATGTCGCGAGGGGTGTCACAGAACAAGCCGTTAGTCGCGAGCTTCATCCTCAGCTTAGGATCGATGGCTCGGATGAAGGCGGCGGACCTGAAGTATTCGGGTAATTCACCAAGTCTGTCTTCCAAAGACGCAATGTAGAAAGCGAGCTCGACTGGTGAGCGGCCATCCTGACTGGCAGCCAGCCAGCGGTCAAAGGTTGCCTGGTAAACATCTCCAGATTCAGGCATGAGCGAGACAACCCATTCGTAGAACGAGGGCCAGGAGTTTTCGTCCACAGGCAGATTTTGCTCTTTCCGGCGCTTCAAGTGCTGCTCCCAGCGAGTGTTGAAGGAGGGCTCCATGCAGGACAACGCCTTTGCGATCTTGCGCTGGTCCACACTGTAGCGATAGGGTGAGAGCTCGAAGAGGCGTAGGAGGTCTTTCATCCATTTCGAGCGCTGTTCGTAGGTGAAGTACTGGCGGTACATGGGGATATTCTCGGCCTCCTGCTGGGGCGGGCCAGCTGCGAGCTCGAACGATCGGATGAGACTCTCCGTCCATTGCGGCTGCTCCTGGAACAAAGAGTAGCTCTCAGCAGTGTTGTTTACTGGCGCAGATGCGACGCCGCGATTCGGTTCAATTCCCTCCATGGTCGGTGGTGAAGGAGGTGTTGGTTGTGCTGGAGCTCAAACAGCAAATTCGGAAACGGGCGCAGGGCAGAGGGTTTCTGACTGCGGTGCGCGCGTTATCACATGATCGCCTCTCACGTGCTTCTCACATGACGCCGACTAGCCAATGGGAGCGGCTGCACAGAGGCGTGAGCAGCAAGTGCGACAGCAGTGCGAGGGTTGTGCCACAACAGCGGCGCGGCGCAGCTGCGGGCGGCGATTCATAAAACGCCAGCGCTGGGCAGCTTCCCGTGATCTGGCTCGCCCACGTCCTCAGTCAGCAACCGTCCGCCTACGCTCGAGGATACGCTGCTTTTTTACGCCTACTTTGCGCTGATTCAGATAGTCGAAGGTATGTTTGTTTTGTCTACTTGCTCTGATATTTGGTCTCTGGCCCGCGTCCGGTGCTTTTGCGCTTTGTTTGTTGTGCTGGTGTTTGGGCTTTTGTTTATAAAGTTCCCCTGGCACATGACCGCGCAACTGCCCCGGACCCCATCGCGTCCTTTGGGACCTTCTTCGTGAACGCGGACAGGCCGCTGATTCAACGGCGTTCTTTAGATATCCACCTGCCGAGTCGCATACCAAGCAACAAAGGACACATAATACAATGTCGACAGCAATCGCAAACGGCCAGCAGCCGAGCCCGACTCTGGCGAAGCGGAAACACGAAGACGGGTCCGAGGATCCTAACAAGCGACAGAATAATGGACCAAATAACTCAAACGCGTCTGCTAGCAGCGGTGGTGATAACGGCAACAGCATTAACAACAACGACGTGCCTCTGGACCCGATGATCAACGTCGCGCGTTCGATCTCGGCCAGTAACCAGGGCGTCGTCGCCATGCCGACGTCGACCTCCGCGTCGACAGTCCAGGCGCAGCCTCACATGCCGCGCCAGCAGCACACCGAGCACTCTGCACTGCAGCAAATGTCTGTGCATATGTCGGCCGCTGCTGCTGCTGCCGCTGCTGCTGCGCACGACTCCATCGACAGCATGGGCCAGCCTCCGTCGTCGACCTCTGGCTCGTCGTCGGCCGCCAAGCCGCCGGTTGGTAGCGAGGAGTGGCAGCGACAGCGACGCGACAACCACAAGGAAGTCGAGCGTCGACGCCGTGAGACCATCAACGAGGGAATCACGGAGCTTGCCAAGCTTGTGCCCAACTGCGAGAAAAACAAGGGCTCGATCCTTCAGCGGGCGTGCCAGTATATCATACAGCTGAAGGAGAGCGAGGCTGCGAATATAGAGAAGTGGACGCTCGAGAAGTTGCTGACCGAGCAGGCCATTGCTGAGCTGTCGGCCTCGAACGAGAAACTCAAGGCAGAGGTCGACCGGGCATGGAGAGAGGCCGATGTTTGGAAGAAGACCTGCGCAAGCGCTGGTATCAAGCAAAAGGTTGATGAGAACTAATCTGAGAGAGTTCTATTGAAGCTCTTGTGTATTTTTACATTCCCTTGTTGTATTAATGTTGTTTTGTTGGCAAGTTTCGAGCGAGTTGTGATTGTGTGGAATTGCGGACTGGAGTTTGAGATGTGCTTTCTATCTGCTTAATATTATCTGTGTTTCTTGTTCTGAATTGTTTTATTATTGGTACTAGTTAGAAATACCAACAATGTATAGTACTAAACCCCGAATCAGCTCGATAATCATAAAAGATAGGTTTGAAAGAATACATTGTTGAAAAGAATTGGTTGTTGTGAGACATGAAAGCAGAGAAGATGCCCCAGCCGCACGGTCACCAGTTCAGTTGTAGATAAATGTTCTCTCCTCACTCCGCCTCTGATCATCCGCAGCTCATCCAGCTCTTCGCAAAGGCAGCCAAAGGGATCTAAACACTCTTACCGAACTCTGCATATACAATCAACAAGATGTCGAGCAGATCAGAGCGAGCATGCATGGTGTGCGGGATCGTGAGGACATATAACGTACGTTTCTCTTGCTTCGGCCTTCTGGTGATCTACTTTCACCAACAACACATGATTATCAGAATTTGTTTTCACTAACGCTTTTTCTCTTTTATTAAGACATTTATTGAACAAGGATGCCCCAACTGCGACTCTTTACTGAGTCTGCAGAATTCAGAAGAGAACGTGCACGCCTGCACGAGTCCCTGTATGAGAACACCCGCGCGTTTACACATACGATACTCCCAACGAGAACAGTCTTGCTAACCTGGGATTTAATACAATATATAGCATTCGAAGGCATGGTAGCTGTTTCTGATCCAGAAAAGTCATGGGTAAGTGCCGTTTATCGATACTACAATAAACGTGGACTAACAGAGAACAGGTCGCGCGGTGGCTGCGAGTAGACGGATTCCAGCCGGGACTCTACGCCGTCAAAGTCAGCGGACGGTTGCCGGAAGAGATTATCAGCTCTCTGGATGCACAAGGAGTCAAGTACCGTCCGCGGGATGGCAGTGTGCAGGACTAGTAAGAGCAGAGAGAAGAGAGGCGGATCTGTGTGTTTGTTGTACGATTATCAGCAATTTATAAGAATAATGGTTTAAACAATGGAAAAATGAGTAATTGTTTTGTTTTGAGGCTCTTCTACATCTCAAAAGCAGTTTATATCTTGCAACTATCGTCTACTGCTTCTATCATCAGCATTCGTTCCTATCTGCGACTACTGCAAGCATGCCGATAAAGCCAATCCCCATCATCTACAAGCCGTGCCCGGACTGCAAGCGCCGGCTCAGGGTTTACTCCGCAGGCAAATGCTATGACTGTAAGAGCAACGGATTCTTCGAGTTGAGTTTGCTTTATAGATGCTGATACTGCTAGTCTAGGCTATATGAGGTACCTCAACACTGTACTTAATAGGTAGACGTCACCTCTGCTGCCAAGTGGAGGGCGAACGGATACAATGACTTTTGGACAGAAACATAATCGCTATGGACAAGACATGGACTATACCCATGCTAGCTAATATTGGAATAAACTGATCTCACTATATCTCAAAGCCAGATGACAAGAGCTCAGAACAGCTCGGAAGAGTAGAGTCATTCTCATAGACGCATATCAAAGCACAAGGCCGCACACGTCCTCTATTTCAGTAAACCAGCAAGCACCAGTAAAAGAATAATCTTTTGTCTCAAAGTAATGGATCTCTTCCTAGATCAGTGTTGTAGCTTGCACATATGATTCTAGCGGATCCGACGCAGAGGTGCTGCTACACCGCGCAAACAGCAATAATGATTCACAGACACTGTAAACAGACACTCACAACTCTTCACACAGAAACAGAATTAGAAGCTACATAGAACCTGGTCTCCTTGCTGATCAGCTGCTGAAGAGGAGTTCAGCTGAAGATAAGGGCTGCTCCGACCAGAAAAATCAGCAATTGGGAGGTAAGTTGATCTCAGGAATAAACAGATCAATATCTCTATGTTTCGTTTACCAGGTCGATTAGCCCTGTCCGCATCTCTCTGGAAGAATAATCTGATAAATAGAGCCTATACTACAGCAAATATGGCGACATTCGACGGACCCATGGTCTGGATCGACTGCGAGGTAAGCTCAATCTCTTGATCTCCAGCCTTCACGAGGCAACCGCGCTCACTCTTCGATACAGATGACCGGTCTCAACGTCTACAAAGATCGCATCATAGAAATTTCCTGCTTCGTGACAGACGATGACCTCAACGTATTCGAGCCAGTGGGATTTGAGGAAGTTATCTCGTGCCCGAAAGAGATCCTCGACGGCATGGACGAGTGGTGCGTAACCCACCACGGCCAGTCTGGGCTCACGGCAAAAGTGCTCGCGTCCACGAACACGACGCGCGATGTGGAGCTCAAGCTGCTTGATTACCTGAAGAATACGTGTGCTGTTAGGGAGCCAAAGACTGGTATTCTGGCGGGGAATTCTGTGCATGCTGATAAGGAGTTTCTGCGACGCGAGATGCCTGAGGTACGTTCTCCATTTATTTATCACAGTATAAACTATATCTAACATTTACCTACAGCTGATTGACTATCTGCACTACCGGATAATCGACGTCTCTACAATCAAAGAGCTTGCTGCGCGACGCAACCCAACGCTGAAAGCAAACGCGCCGAAAAAGAAATACTCCCACACCGCGCGCGACGATATCCTCGAGAGTATCGCCGAGCTGCGGTATTACTACGACAACTGGCTCGTTTCCGATAAGCCAGCAAGAGAATAATGATATTTCTTGTCTCTTCTTTCTTGTATATGTATTCAATCTAATTCAATGTCGAATGAAATCACTCCCTCCTCATCCCGCGCGAGCGCGTCAACTAACCGAACCTTGCCCGAGTCGTCAAACGTCAACGCACAGGACGATCCGGCGTACACTGTCTTGTTGTCCTCGACTCCGCACCGATTTGCTGCCACGAACGCAATTTTTGTCTTTTCCTCTTTGTTTTCCACAGACGTATTTACCTCCCCATGCTGTTGTTGTTGTTGCTGTGAGAATTGTAATGAGACTGGCGTCAGCCTGGTAGCCCAGTACTGCAGCGTAGACCACTCAGGCCGCCGTCCGACCTGCGGACTCTCATCTTTCTTCTCCTCGCCGCTGGATGACGACAGCCATGCCATCGGCGCAAGAATCAACTCTGCCTTTTCGGAGACGCAAAAGTTTGCAAACTCATACTTGCGGAACGGCGCCTCGAATTTCTCTGGATTGAGATCCATACAGATGCCTACCGCCACGCGTACCGTGAACTCTAGGGGATCTGTCGCTGCAGCTGGAGTTTTAGACAATGTGAGATCAAAACTCAGAAACCCGTCTGGTCCAGGCGAGGCACCCCACTTTTCATCCGCCTCGTAAAGAAAGTGCTTGCGATAATTATGCAGCACCATTCCAGCCGGCGACACGATGACTGCTGAATTATACACCTTTTCGTTTGCGCGCTCGGGATAGCCGACCACGACATGGCACCCGATCCTGCGCGCTGTGTCCTGCGCCCATCGCGTCGTGCGTCCGTCTGCGGTTGGTTCGAGATATGGTGCAATTGCAGCAGGAGAAGGAAACGCGTAGCCTGTAAATGCGAGCTCAGGAAGCACCACTATCGCCGGTGTCGTAGCAGCAGCTAAACTCCTGCCTTTCTTGCTGGCCATAAAGGCTGACAACAGCGCGTCGGCGCGGGTCATGCTCGCGAGCACGTCTGTTCCATGGTGTGTGTTCAATTGCAGACAGGCAACCGTCAGTCGCCGCCGGCTCGCAGCTCCTGCTTGCATCTCTCTGCTGACCTGTTGAGAAGCGGGTGGTTCTGAAGATATAGATACAGTGTGGTCGCGTAGTCGTGCTTCTATCAGAGGTCGTACTCAGCAGTGACATAATCAATGACGTCACGAGAGTTCAAATCCCAACAGCTGTCCTGCGGCGGGTGTGGCGCGGGTTGATTGTCGGGTCACTTTCTATTTAATCGCCTCCATCGCTGATCCAACTCTGCTTTGATCCGCCGGCTGACTGTTAACGAGCAGTCAACAGTCAACCCGACAGTCAACAAGACAGAACATAGATCAACAGAAGAGAGATGCTGCCGGATCACTACAAGACCTTGGGCTGCAGTCCTGACGCCTCGCAGGCGCAGATCAGAGATGCCTACAAAAAGTACGTGTGACTAGACTACTTTCCTCTCCAACTACGACCGAAAGCTAACCTGCTGTCTTCATCTAGGGCCGCATTGGCAACTCATCCAGACCGGTTCGGAGGCTCGGCAGAGGCAACGGCGCGGTTCCAGAAGGTGTCGGACGCATACTTCATCCTGAGCGACGAGACGCGGCGGCGCGAGTACGATGCGGAGTACCGGTCGCAGAACCCGTACAGCGACGAGAGCAAGTACTTTTCAAGCGACGAGGAGCGACAGCGCAAGTACCAGGAGGACTTTATGGGTGCGTTTGAGGAGATGTTTAGAGACGCGGGGATGAAGACGCCCGGAGACGAGAGTGAGGATTCGTCCTCGTCTTTCTCTGCGCCGCCCCCGTCATCCTCGCGGCGCTCAAAGTTCTACACGATAGTCACTGGCGCAGCCGGCACGGTGGTTGGATTTACGATTGCGAATATGCCAGGCGCGTTGGCCGGCATGGCGATCGGCGCAAAGCTGGGGAGTATCAGAGACCAGAAGGGCAAGTCTGTCTACGCGGCTTTCCAGGAGATGCCGCAGTCTGACCGGGCCAAGATCCTGGCAGAACTTGCGCAGAGGGTGTTTGCGTCTACTTTGAGTGGTTAGGAGGAATATGAAGTTGTTGCTGTATAATAATAGGTAGTTTCTAGTAAATAATAGTCAATCAGAACCTTTAAACTTTAATTGATTTTTTCTGGTTCCTCGAGTTTCACTCCCACGTCAGTCCGTCTCTTTGTCACTGCGATCACGTCTTCCCCCACAGAAGAAGCAGATACAGCATAAAGAAGAAGCGGCAATGGCGAAAGAAACATACGAAGAGCTACAAGCGCGGCACAGAAAAGAGCAGCGCGAGCTAGTAGCGACGGTGACGAGTTTGAAGAAATCAGCGACAAAGGGCGAGAAGCGCAAGAAGAAAGAGGTGCTTGCGAAATGCGAGCAGATGGAGCGAGATCTTGCGGCGCGGCATTTTGCTGAGGTGCAGGCTTTTGAGGAGGGCGGGGAGGGCGCGGAGGAGCCGGTAGAGAAAGAGGCGGAGGAAGAAGAGGAGGAAGAGGAGGAGGAGGTGTCGACAGATCAGTTGCTCGCGCAGCTGTCGCTCGCGATCAAGACCACGCCTGCAGAGGACAGCACAGCAGCATCATCGGTAACAGACGAAAGCGAGTCGGGTCGGTCAAAGTCGAAAAAGAATAGGCAGAAGGACAGGCTTGCGAGGAGGAAAGCGGCGCAGGAAGAGCTCTCGGCAGCAGCGGCGGCGGAGGCTGCGCAGACGCCTGATTTGCGAAAGATCGAGATGGAGAATGTGAGGGCGTTGACTGAGAAGTTGGGTTTGGTTGAGTACGATGTAGGTGTTTTTTGTTTCTCCTTTTTTGCTTCTTATTTGCTTCTTATTTGCTTGTATGGCATACTCCCGAGTCGAGTAGGAGACGAGTCGCGAGCCGAGAGGTGGAGGCTTAGTAGATGGGCAGACTTAGTATATGGGAAGACTAACAGATCATAGATTACACCCGACGGACACTGTCTGTTTGCGTCGCTGGCCGACCAACTCGCGCAGCGCCACAAGATCAAGACAACGATCAGCGAACTGCGCAAGCGGGCGGCGGACCACATGCGGACCGATCCGGACACGTTCACGCCGTTCATGTTTGACGAGGCGACGCTGACGATGCGGGAGCTGGAGCCGTACTGCGCGGAGCTCGAGTCGACGGCGATCTGGGGCGGGGATATGGAGATTCTTGCGATTGCGAGGGAGTTTGATTGTCCGGTGAACGTGGTGATGAGCGGGCGGGCGCGGATGCGGATGAATGAGGATGGCAAGAAGGCGGAGTTGTGGGTCGCGTTTTACAAGCACAGTTACGGGCTGGGCGAGCACTACAACTCGCTCCGAGACCGAACATGATAGGAGAGCCTAATGAGATGATAATAAGAGGTTGTAGCTGATATGATAGTTGGTGATGGCGGAGTAGTCGAACGAACACGAAGACGAACACGACGCTCGGTGAATAAGATTATTTTACTTCGCGTTCGGGTCCCCAACGAAATAGAAATATAAACAAACGGTTTCCTCCTCCTTCGCCATTACACAGTTTATAGAACTTGCGATAATAGACTTGAAGAGAAACAAAATGAATTGGTTCAAGCTGTCGGTTATCATCGCGGTGCTGCTGCCGGTGTACTATTACCTCGACACGTACGTCCTGCCGACGCTGTTCATCTTTGACACCGAGGTTCTCCAGCAGATTGTCAATGTATCTCCCTCCTTCGTACTCCAAGAAGAAAGAAATGAAGCTGACTGGGTTTTAGGACTCGCTGGCAATTGCGCCGAAAGACAACACCACGGCGCTGTTTGTCGAGATCAACCGTCGTCTTCGCGAGGTGTATGGCGACAAGGTGAACGAGTTCAACACCGACGACTGGATGTTTAACAACGCGGGAAACGCCATGGTGAGTATTTTTTCTCAATCGCAGTTGAAGCAATACTCTAACTGAAGTAAAGGGCTCGATGTTTATTCAACACGCGTCGATTTCCGAGTACTTGATCTTTTTCGGGACAGCTATCGGAACAGAGGGCCATACCGGTCTTCACCCCAGCAACGACTACTTTTACATTCTTGAGGGCGAGCAATGGGCACATAAGCTCGGAGACCCGAAGCCAGAGGTGGGTTCTGTTCTGTGAGTGTATGAGGGTAGCTGTCTGACTGTTTTGTAGATCTACCGGCCTGGTGATATGCACTGGCTTAAGCGCGGCCAGATGAAGCAGTACTCGATGCCATCTACAACATGGGCACTCGAGCTCGCGCAAGGTATGCAATTGATGAGTGGATGTTATTTAATGTAGTGCTACTAACAAGATTGATTACAGGCTGGATCCCGGGAATGCTTCCGTTCGGGTTCGCCGACACATTCTTCTCGACGCTGGATTTTAAGACGCTCGGACGTACCATTTACTTTACGGCCAAGGCGATGATTGAGAATATGTTGCGCGGCAAGTTCTAGTTTACAGAATCAGATTCAATATGTAGCTAAGGATGAAGTTAAGGATGAAGTAAGGATGAAGTAAGGATGAAGTAAGGATGAGGTAAAGGTAGTAATTGTTATATTATTGTATATTTAGATATTGTGACATGCATCAAGATGTTTTAAACAAAAAAAAACGGGCATTTAGATCTTGGCCTTCTCCTCGTAAGCCTTCTGGAGACGGGCAGCGACGGCGTCGATGTACTCCTCAGTGGTGACATAGGCGGAGCGCTCCTTCTTGCCCTGAGCAAGAGCAAGATCCTTGGTCATGATGCCGTCGACGTTGACGGTGTCGATGGTGGCAGCCTCGAGAAGCTTGGCAAACTCAATGACATCGGGGGTCTCGTCGAGCTTTCCACGCTGCTCGATACCGCGGGTCCAGGCAAAGATGGAGGCGATGGAGTTGGTGGAGGTCTCGCGGCCCTTCTGGTGCTCTCTGTAGTGGCGGGTGACGGTGCCGTGGGCGGCCTCGGACTCGAAGGTCTTTCCGTCGGGGGTGACGAGGACGGAGGTCATGAGACCGAGGGAGCCGAAGCCCTGGGCGACGATGTCGGACTGGACATCACCGTCGTAGTTCTTCATGGCGATGATGAAGCCACCCTTGGACTTGATCATCTGGGCGACCATGTCGTCGATGAGACGGTGCTCGTACCAGATGCCCTGGGCCTCGAACTTGTCCTTGAACTCAGCGTCGTAGATCTCCTGGAAGATGTCCTTGAAGCGGCCGTCGTAGCGCTTGAGGATGGTGTTCTTGGTGGACATATAGAGCGGGTAGTTCTTCTGGAGAGCGAGGGCGAAGGAAGCGTAGGCAAAGCCGCGGATGGAGTCGTCGGTGTTGTACATGGCGAGGCCGATGCCGGGGCCCTTGAAGTCAAAGACGGTGGTGGAGGTGGGGGCGGAGCCGTCGGCGGGGGTGAAGGTGAGCTCGAGCTTGCCGGCGCCGGGGAGGACGACGTCGGTGGCCTTGTACTGGTCACCGTGGGCGTGGCGGCCGATGATGATGGGCTCCGACCAGCCGGGGACGAGACGGGGGATGGCGGGGATGACGATGGGCTCGCGGAAGACGGTGCCGCCGAGGATGTTGCGGATGGTGCCGTTGGGGGAGAGCCACATCTTCTTGAGGCCGAATTCCTCGACGCGGGCCTCGTCGGGGGTGATGGTCGCGCACTTGACGCCGACGGAGTACTTGAGGATGGCCTCGGCGGCGTCGGTGGTGACCTTGTCGTCGGTCTTGTCGCGGTACTCGATGCCTAGGTCATAGTACTTGAGGTCGATGTCGAGGTAGGGGAGGATGAGCTGGGTTGTTAGTAAGAAAGTAAGGATGAGAGGGAGGGATGGGATGGTGCGGGATGAGGTGGATGAGTGGGGTAAGAGAGGGTACACACCTTGTCCTTGATGAATTGCCAGATGATTCGGGTCTGCTCGTCGCCGTCGAGCTCGACGATGGGGTTCTTGACTTTGATTTTGGTAGATACTGTTGATTGAGAAGGGGGAGTGTTAGAGGGATGGGGAAGAGAGGAGGAGTAGAAAAGTCGGGCAAAAAGAGTCGGAAAAAAGAGCAGAAAAAACAGGAAAAGAGAGCAGGAGAAGACTCACGTCCGGCAGCCATTCTCGCAGCAGATCTTTGGGCAGAAGGTCTTTTAGAAGAAGCAGAAGAGAGGAAAGAAGAAGCAGTACGCAGGGCAGAGTATGAGCGGGAAGCCATTTCGAGAGAGGCGGGGCGGGAGGCGGAGGTGTTAAATAGATTTTGCACGAAATCCTGCCGCTGCCAAACACTCGAAGCGGACGGCTTCCGGGCGGGGAGTTTGCTTATGTAATGTCACCTGACTGCTGAGTAACTGTGTTATTGTGATGTTGATTGTGTTGTTGATTGTGTTATTGTTTTAATTGACTATTATTCTACTATTACTATTCTCTTCTCCTCCTCCTCCTCCTTCTTTTATTCCTCCCCTTCTTCCCTCTTTCTTCCTTCTCTCCTCCTCCTCCGCCGGAGTCCGATCGGCGGTGATCAACTTTCCGATGCTTCACCGCCGCACGACGGATGACTGCCGACTTCACCGCGCCGACGGCAAATCAGGGCATTGAATTGAAAGATAGTTGATTGGGCAATTGGTCTTCGTGATGGTGATTTCGGTGTTGTAGTTGTATTCGCATTATACACATCATTCACTACTCTCTGCATTGAGTAGCTGACTATTCAGTGAAGTAGGATCAGACGGAAGACAAAGACACTTACAACCCACACTCATCTCCGCACTCATTCGCCGACACTTGTTTCCTTCTTTGATTATCATCTTTTATAGTCGTCTTATCTGTATTCTTGTATTCTTCTATCATCAGACATAGACATACACAGAGACATACAGAGACCACAACAACTACAACAACTGCAGCACAACAGACAGACATACATCTCTCTGTCTCCTTCCCCGCAAAACCTCACCGCCCGAACCGTCCCCGGTCCATTATCGTCTACCCTACTCTACTCTCTACTCTCTGTATGATATGAACTGTATATTCTTCATGACCTGTTACATACAAAAACACAAACGCCTATGATTATGACAACCTCCACTTTGTCTCAACGCAACTCAACTCATCTCATCTCATCTCATCTCAACTCTCTCTCTACTCTACAAAGCCATGCTCTTCTTAATACGCGCAATCGCAAGTCCAGGGTTCAATCCCTTCGGGCACGTCTTCGAACAGTTCATAATCGTGTGGCAACGGTAAAGCGACATCGAGTTCTGCAACGCAAGCTTGCGCTCCGCCGTAGCATGGTCGCGGCTGTCCGCCAGCCAGCGGTACGTCTGCAACAAAATAGCAGGCCCCAGGTACTCAGACTGGTTCCACCAGTACGACGGGCACGAGGTCGAGCAGCACGCACACAGAATGCACTCGTACAGTCCGTCCAGCTTCTTGCGGTCCGCAATCGACTGCAGCGTCTCGCGGCCGTCCTCCGGGTAGTCCGTGCGCTGCAGATACGGCTTTATCGACTTGTACTGCTTGTAGAACTGCGTCAAGTCCGGAACAAGATCCTTAATCACAAACATGTGCGGGAGCGGGTACACCTTCGTCGTCTGCGCGGTGTCGGTGTTGATCCGGCACAGACACGCGAGCGTGTTGGTTCCGTTGATGTTCATCGCACACGACCCGCAGATTCCCTCGCGGCACGACCGACGCAGCGTCAACGTCGAGTCCTGCTCGTTCTTGATCTTCAGCAGCGCGTCCAACATCATCGGCCCGCACGCGTTCAAATCAACAGAGTACGTCTGCATATGAGGCTTCGAGCTCGGGTCGTCCGGGTTCCATCTGTAGATCTGGAACTCCTTGATGCGGGGCGCCTTCTCCGGAGCCGCCGGCTCTGAGGTCGCGGTCGCCAGCGTGCGCGCAAACATCGTGCTCGCCAGGCTGTTGTTGGTGCGGAACAGTGCCCGCAAAGGCTGCTTGTATGTGTTCATCATTGCGATGATGTCGATGAGAGGAAGGAAGGATGGAGAGAAGCGGAAGAGGAAGATGCAGGAGTGGAAGTCGTCGACGGCGAAGGGAAAGGCGAACGAGAGCCCTTTTGAGGACTGCGCTTCCCCGCCGAGTCTTTGCCGTCTGCGTGTAATCACCCGGCTTCCGATTGGCTGATAACCGATCCTGTTGCGCGACTGTTGTGGCACATCTGTCTCACTGCTGTGGCTACCCGACGTCGGCGCTGATTGGCTCCCACTTAACGCGGATTAGTATTTGCTTATGTCACTGTGTCTTATGTAATCACTCTCAATCGTATTACTACTACTCTCTACCACCTCCCATCAACATACCCCGGCAGCTTCGGGTCATGCACCTGGCACTTCACGCTCACAATATCATGCGTCCACTCGCCGTCCGACCCCACGCGCGCAACCAGCGCCGTCAGGAAATCTCCCTTGTAGCATCGACTATCCAGCCCCTTCGAGTACTCCTTGATCGCCAACCCCGTCTTCGCGTCATGCCCGTACAGCACCGTCCGTCGCTGCGATGCCGGCAGCGTCTCTTGGTAGTCATTCCACACCTCCTTCCACAGAATGCCATCCCGCGTAGGCGACGCCGTTGAGTTGTCTGGGGGAAGAATCGTGCGGATGTATAGCAGCACCGCGGGGTCCTGGCCCTCCAGCGTAGGCTCGTTCCACATCAGCCCTGCATGCGTAGCCGAAACCTCGCCGTGATCCTCGCCAAAGATCTTCTCTGGAAATCGTAGAATCAGCGGACACGAGTCAATGAACTCGACCTGCGCATCCGTGGCCTTTCGAATAATCTTCTTCTCGTCCGCAAACACATGCACAAACCCTTCCTCCTCTCCATCGTAATCCCCAGCCTCCACCTCGTCATCCTCTGCATCCTGCTGCTGTGACATTATAATCTGGTGCTGCATCGCAAGCCTTCCAGACTTCACCTCCCTCCTTATCCCTCCTCTCTTCTCCATCATCTTAACCTCACTGTCAATGCTAACCTCCTCATCATCATCGTCGTCGTCGTCGTCGAAATGCTCGAGCCCGCCACTCTTGCTGCCATCCGCCAGCCGATCGCGCACATCATTGTCGAATCTCTGATTATGCTTCTTCGCATACCGTCTCAGCAGCGTATTCTCATGGTTTCCCCTCACACATTTCGCCCCGAGCTCCATCGCAAGCTCCATCACAGCGATCGAGTCTGGACCCTTTGAAATGAAATCTCCCAGCAGCACGAGCTTGTCCTTCTTCTTGTCAAACCCAACCTCCTTCATCAGCTCTGCAAACTCAACATTGCATCCGTGGATATCCCCCACAAACACCAGCCTGCCGTCGTCCGCAGACTGCGGCACCAGCTCGGCTGGGTAGTCGGCCACCTTCACCGTCGGTGTGATGACGTACGCCGTCGAGTGTCGCGTGGGCGCGTACACCAAAAAGAAGTACAGCATCGGCACAAGCGCAGCTATTCCAAGCGCATAAAAACACAGTCTGCGATTAAACCGGCGCTGCACGCGCGGCCGCACCAAAACATCGTCCTCGTCATCCGCCGACTCGCGCAGAGAGTTGTCGATGCCCGCGAACCCGGACAGCGCGGTGTGCACCCGCCGCGGATTGTCAGAGTATATGTTTGCCGCGCCCTGTCTGCTTCGTCCGGGAGCGTCTGCCATCCGCGCGAACGGCGAGGTCGACCGCGACCGCTCGCCTGAGCGGACTCGCGACGCAGGACTCGAGGATGTTGTGGTCGACGGGTTGCCGTAGTTTTTGAGCTTCGTCGTGTCCGCCATGGTCCTGTATTCTTCTTCGGATGAGCTCAGTGCGTCTACTCAACAGGTCTTCACAGCAGCTGCTTGACACTGGCGATATTTAAGCCAGAAAGAAGAAGAAGTCGTGCGCAGCCCGTTGCACGTGCGTCTGTTGTGGTGGGAGGACTGGCCAGAGCCAATTTGACTGATATGGGTTTGGGCTCAATTCCTGTTATCTGATCCGTGCTCGGGATCAACTTTCCTTTTGTGTTGATGTTGTTGTTGTGATTCTTATAGTTGCTGTAGTTGTAGTTGTTATAACTAGTTGTTGTTGTTGTTGTTGTTTATTGTCAAGCTGTTCTGTAGCTGTTGTAGTTATTGATAGTACTGCTGCTATCTCTTACTGTCTAGAGCAATCCACCTCTGTTCTTCTACTCTCTCTACACACCCTCTTCTTCAATCAATTCCTTCAAATCTCCGATCTTTCATCTCAAACAACTCGTTCGCATCCAACTCATTCTCGTCTAATGA
Organism: Myxozyma melibiosi; assembly: GCF_037950935.1. Taxonomy (NCBI): domain Eukaryota; kingdom Fungi; phylum Ascomycota; class Lipomycetes; order Lipomycetales; family Lipomycetaceae; genus Myxozyma; species Myxozyma melibiosi. The sequence goes on along the minus strand of NW_027042915.1, from coordinate 1,699,707 downwards.
GCGCGTGAAGCAAAAAACCATCATCTTCGTATTACCTAATGTCTTACTAATAATAAGCACCCCATTACATAACACTGATGGAAAATTCAGAACCATCTCCTCGATGTCGACCAGCATCAGAACTGTTGTCTGCTCAAAACACCAACATTCAGACAAACAATGCTCTCGCGATCACCCAGACTGCTCTCGTCCGCTGCTTCCTCTGCTTCGCGCACCAGCCCCCTCGCGCTCGGCGCCAGGCGCTGCCATCTTCCTCTCTTCCGCACGCGCATCGACTTCTCACGACCACCACCACCACCGCATTCCTCACTCCTCCGCTCCTCGTTCTCGACCCTTCCGCGGCCACAGCGCAAGTTCTGGACGCGTCGGAAACTTATCCTGCTCGGTGTGGTTTCAATCGCAGCTATAGGCTACGTCGCGTTCCCGAAACACAACTATCCCGCCGAAGTAGCCGACCTGATCCGCCTCGGTCTCTACGCCGAACGCAAGGAATCTGACCCCGACCGCTATGCCACCGCTCTCGACTACTACCTCGCCGCCCTCGAGGTTGCCGACAAACTCGGCATGGACAAAAGCAGCGTCGAGTACACCGGTCTGCAGATCAAGGCCGCCAGCATGCTCGAGCTGATGGGCGCCGAGCAGCAGGCCTTTGGCATCTACAAGCAGCTCCTCCAATTCGGCACCGAATGGGCCGTTACAGAGATCTCCGGCCGCGGATCTGCTTTCTCGCTGTTCTCCCTTCCTGCCGCCCAGACACTGACTTACCTCCGAGTCTGTGTGCGCGGCCTCGAACTCGCAGAGTCCGTCACCGACAAAATCGAAATGCTGCACTACACCGCGCTCTGGATCGACGTCACCCAGGGCTGGCTGCCGGATCAGTACCACGACATTCTCCAGACGCGGGCGGTTTCTTGGCTGAAAGATCTACAGCAGACCCAGAACCTCGAAACAAAACTCATCGACGACACCTCGGCCGAAATCCTCGACTTTGATTCCCTCGGATCCGTCACCCCCGTCGACGAGTCGCCCGACCAGTACTCCTTCCCGCTCTTCCCGTCAACAGAAGAAATTGACAAGTTTCAGAAATGGCGCGTCACAGACGACGTCGACGACACCCTTCTCCTCGCGCGTGACTTCTTCGCTACCGCCTGCATCGAGCTCCTGCTCCCAAACATCGGCCTGCAGATCAAAAAGGAGAACGTTCGGCTCATGCAGATGTACGGTCTCTCGCTGCCGCGCATTATCCGCACCGAAGTCGACATCTGCTCCGGCTACTATATCGCCTACGAGCTCAGCACGACCTCCGAAGACCCCGCCAAGCAGGCACGCGGCCTGAAACTGCTCGACACCGCCCGCGAATGCTACAAGGACATCCTGCGCTCAATCGAGGAGATCCGCAGCTCGCCTACAGAGCGCATCGACTACACGCCCGAAGACTACGAAGACCTCGAAGTCTCAAACTCACTCACAGTCTACGGTCTCGGCGTCATCGAAGCAAAGCAGAAAAACTACTCCGAAGCCATGAGACTTTTCAAAGAAGCTCGCAGCCGCGCGCTCGTCGCAAAACTTCCTGCGCTCGTCGACAGAATCAAAGAGGAGTGGGATCAACTCGTTGCTGAAATGACTGCCGATCAAATCACCGACCGCGACACAATCGCTGACGCCCTACAATACCTAGGCGCTCTCAAAGACGCCTCGCCCTCTATATAGATAGCCCCGCATTTACTATTATACTATTACTTTTTGTACTGTACATTGAACGACGACACAAAAGCTGAAATTGAAAATTCTATTTACACCCGCCAAAGCTTCCACACTTCAACGCCTACATCATCATTCGAAACCGCGCCAAACCCGGGCGCGACCACCGACTTTAGAGTAACCCGCTCGGTCAAGAACTTTGTTTGCAAAACTCCAAAGATCTCGTCTTTTTCGTTCGCGGTTAGCCCGCGGTCCTTGTACCCGACGAATATCGTCGTGAGGCCGGGTGTACAGAGTTGTTCGAGGGAGGTTACCAGGTCGGCGAAGAATTCTTTGATCATAGTTAGTCGGGTGGAGTATAGAGCAAAGTCAAAGAATATAGAGTAGACTTACCATTCTCGTAAATCAAATCACAGGCAAGAACAACATCAAACGGCGCAAAAGCAAGCGCCTCGCTCTTCGCTCCCCATGTATACTCCCTGATATCAACGTATTTCTCAAATTCGCGCTGCTGCGGATTCAAGCCGGCGGCAACCATTGTATTCTCACGAATCAGCGGCAGTGCCTCGTCGAGGTCGGTCAGTGTCAGACGCGGGATATCGTCGTCTTTGGTGCTGGTTTTCTGTCGTAGTATTCTCGTCAGTGTCGATAATCCGACCGCGCCGTTGCCGGTTGACAGGTCGAGGATACTGATCGGCCGTCTTCTGTCCTGTTGCTGTTTAAGAGTGCAGTAGTGCTCGTAGACTGCAGAAGAGACAAAGAACGCCGAGTCCCACACTTTCCCAGGAATATCGGACACCGACTCTTTGACTGGCACAAATTCCGTCTCTGAGATGTAGATCGGCCGCATAGCAGACAGCTGCTGAGATTCAGTCTGCGCACTTAGACAGCTTGAGACCTGGAAAGGCCCAAGAATCAATGGCACGACGAGCAATTCAGGCGCCTCAGAATCAATATTCGCAAGCGAGAATTGTAGATACACCTCCTCTACTTCCTTGTCTTCCTGCCTTCCGTCGGCGTTCTTTTCCACCAAACAGAAGGACGCGGCACCTTTACTACTGCCATAAAAGCCATTAAACGACAAACCAGGGTAATAAAAATCCAACAATTCAGAACTGATCTTAACCTCATGCGCTAAAAATCGCTCGCTCAACCTCATCTCGCGCTGTCCGTCCAAAACCGCAACGCTCACTCGCAACTGCATTCCCGGCGGAATCAGATCCCGCGGGAACAGGTTCATCTCGTTGACGATCGCTAGATGTACCGTCACCGCAGCTCTCTCCTTTTCGGTTGACGACGACGGAATATACTCCACCTGAGACGCAGGGAACGGGTCGCAGACCATGAGCCGGAACAGCATGCCACCCCAGCGCGTCATCAACCGCGCGCGTCGCTCGTCCATGATTGATTTTTGATGATTGCTGTAGAACTTCATGCTGCCGGACTCTGAAGTAAGTGCCTCTGTCGAGTGCAAGAGCAAGCCCTTGAACGACGCGATAAAAGTTGGTGAGATCAAAACTCGCGCAATTGCTTGATTGTCCACAGTGCATCTCCCCAGAGGGTGTAAATTATCCAAAACTGCCCGCTGCAGGGACAGCAGAACCGAGTCATGCGCCGTGAGCTCTAATTCAAGCTCAGTAGCCAGCAGCAGCAGCGTAGCAGACTCGACGTCCCGCATTGCCATCACAGGCTTATCCCGATCAAAGCAGCATTCCGCACGCAGGATATATGTCAGAGTTCTCATAAACCTGCTCTCGTCATCCATGCCGCTGTCGTCGTCGCCGTCCGCAGCAGCAGGCTTGGGAAGTAAATCAAGCAAAAGACAAAGCTCATACTCCGCCTGTCTGCCGTTCCCTTTCAGATTCGTAGCCACCCCACGCGGTCCAGACTTTGTCAAACTGCGCAGATCAAGCGGTGGATACTCGAAATAGTCCCAATTGCGAGCCTTCCACGCCGCGAACGCCCGCAGCAGAACGGCCCATCGCGTGAATCGGTCTGCTGGGTCGGCGTTCGCACCTTTGATCTCGAGTGCAAGACGCTGCAGATCTCGCGAGGGATCAGACATGGATTTCTTGCTTCTGTGAAGAACATCGTGAACAGAAATCAGTCGAAGCACAAGCTTTCCGGTTTCGATAGATTATCTTTTAAGGTTTTCATAACGCGTCGAACCAGGGGCTGCATCGCCTTCTTGTAAACCGACTTTACGCGTCCGGGATTTATTCTTCTGTTGTTAACAAATACAACATCAACCAAGAAGAGTAAACAGATATGAGCACTGCGTGGAGACAACTGCGGATGTCGGGGAAGGTGTGTTGAGTCTGGGTCCGGCTTCTGTACCGCAGCAACGACTAACATCTCAATAGGAAGTCTCCCTCGACTGGATATTACCCAGCGGCCAGTCCTTTCGATGGAAGAGAGAAGGCGAAGAATGGTACCAGCGCTGTCTAGATGACTTTTCTATGTTTGAGTACTGACAGCTTATCCCAAGGGTATCCGTCATCCAAGACGCGGTGATAATCCTCCGCAACGACCCCTCGACCGACAACATCACATACTGCACACTCGATCCCCGTTCTCCAGAAACCACAATCAAGCACGAGTCCAAACCAGCCCAAATCCCTCCGTCCCCGCCAAAGTCTCCTCCTCCGGCTTACGAGATCGACTCCGCCGTGCACGACTACTTCAACTCCTCAATCAAGCTCGCTTCGCTCTACCGCGAGTTTGGCGCGCGCGACAAGTACTTCAAGCAGATTGCAGACCGGTTCGTGGGCATAAGAATGCTGAGGCAAGATCCGTGGGAATGTCTCTGCAGTTTTATCTGCAGCAGTAATAACAGTATAAAACGAATCACCCAGATGGTGCGCTCTCCTCTCAAACTGCCCTCCCCATGCATCTCATGCTAACTCTTGGGTATCTAGATTGATAATCTCTGCGCCACATACGGCACCTACATCGCCACCTACAAAGACATAGACTACTACACCTTCCCCCGTCCGTCTACGCTCGCGTCCTCTCCAAACTGCGCTGCAAAGCTCCGCGAGCTCGGCTTTGGATACCGCGCAGATTACGTCTACAAAACCGCAAAGGCAGTCGCGGACTGGGAAGCACAGGGAAACCAGCTCTCCGACATGCGCGGCAAGCCATATGACGACGTTCGCGAGTTTCTGCTCCAGTTCACTGGAGTGGGCCCGAAAGTTGCAGACTGTGTCGTAAGTCACCTTCCACTCATTTAAAATCTCTGTTTTCGGTCTCACTAACTTGTCCGTTTATCATCATCTAGGCTCTTATGTCCTTCGACTGCCACGAATCAGTCCCCATCGACACTCACGTATTCAACATTGTCAAACGGCGGTACAGTCCGAAAACAAAGATGGTCTCAAAGACAATGTCGAAGGTCGTCTACGACGAGCTCTCGCTTTATCTAAGAGATCTCTGGGGACCCTATGCGGGATGGGCCCAGGCCGTCATATTCATTTCCGAACTGAATAGAGATAAATGATCTAATTGAATGACTAGTTATGGTCAACTAGTAACTATACGCATACTATGGCATCACCTTCTTACATTAAATCCATATAGACAACTTATTCGAGTCTTCAAAAGTGTGTACTCTCCCGAAAGAATTTATAGATATGTAGAAAAAAACTATGTACCTCGCTTGAAAAAACAGAAAATAGTGTAATAATTGCAGCTCCGATTTTTTAAAATGCGCCAAACAATAGAAAGTACATTTCACTGAGAGAGATTGGATAGAAAAAAGGTATAAGGAAATACAAACAATAAAAAAAAGTGTTTTGAAAAAGAAGAGAAATGTATGATTCATACCTCAAGGTGATAATGTGCTATATATAATATTCAGACCCGCTTATGTCGCAAACGGGTTCAACGTTCTCACCGTCAAGCACGGCAAGCTCTTGCCGATATCAGCTCTCAGCAGCACCGGCACATGCGTCAGCTCTCGAATTTCTTGAATCAATTCCTCGCCATTGATACGTGAGACTACATCTCCAAGGTATGCTGCCAGCGCGCCCGCATCCGCAGCCTCCTCCTTCTCAATCGCATTCATCTTTGTCATGGACGCTGTTCGCGTCGGCTTCTCATTCAGTGCTCTGGATGGCGATCGCTTGACCGGAGATCCCGGAAGGCTCTTAGATGCCACAGGCTTCTCTCCATTCTCACCGTCCTCACTAGGAGATCGATCCTCGAGAGTTAACGATGCGATATCTATTCTCTGACTATCCTGCGCCACTGCTGAAGTAATGCTCGACGCCCGGCGCTGCGATCCGCCATTGTAGTCAGACACTCGGTCACGTTCATCCTCTGGAACGTACGTAGCAGAGTCAACACCCTTCTCCCAGTATAATTCAAGGCATCGGGTCTGCTTGTCAAACTCAGCCTTCACGAGCGGAAGCTGGTCGCAGTGGACTCTCTTCTCGACGCCGAATTCAGGAATCAAAACATCGAAAGCCGATTCGTACACGCTGACCACAACAGCATCCCGAATAAGCTGACCTGTGGATGCACTGAGATTGCTGATAGCTTCACAGAGGAATAGATGAATAGACTGCTCCTCTGCATTCTTCGCGGCATCCTTCCGATCATTACAGTGATCAGCGAGTTTCGACAGCGTCTCCAAGTCCGGAGTATATTCCTCTGCGCAAGTGAAAAATCAGTAATCAGTTCAGGTCAAAAACATCAAGAGGTAACTTACTGTTATAGAGAATAGATTCAAGCTGGCGGTGCACCAAAATATCGGCGTATCTTCTTGTAGGGGAAGTAAATGTCGTATACACCGGTAAGTTGAGCAGATAATGCATATAATCGCTTCTCTGCTCAACCTTTCCAGCAACAAAATATTTGGCTCTCGAAAATGTCTTGAGCAAGAGAGTCTCAAGGCCCTTGAGCTTATCCGGATCGTCAATCTGGAACAAGCTATTCTGCAGCTTTGCACTCGAAGAACCGTCAAACTTCAATCCCAAAACCGACATCTTCTCAAGGAAGCTTTCGAGTCTATGCGCATTCGGAGGACTGTGACGACGGAGTAGAGATCGGTCGCCAAGCTTCTGAACGAGAATGCTGGCGATAATTGAATTGATCTTGATCATGATCTCATCAACCAGGGCCGATGACTGTTTCCGTTCAAAAATATTGACCTCAGCTGGAATCCGCTCATCTTCCAATTGGTCGAGCAGATTCAGCGAAGGAATCTCAGGTACTTTGGCATTCAAACGTCTTCTGCGGAATCCCTTTGCAATCGCGCCTAGTAAATCCAAAGTCTCGCTGACAGCGCTATCTTCGGATGTGAGCTCATTTGTGGACACCATAGCATTGGCGGTCACGGTACTCTTTCCCAGCCAGAGATTTGAAATATCAAACGTATTCAGATTCACGTCCAAGACAACACTAAATGCAAAAGTAGATTTGCCGACACTCAGCGAGAGGTAGTTTTCGAGCAACTCGTCCGGAAGCATCGGCACTGTCTTGTCCATCATGAACACAGAAGTTCCTCGCTGCTTCGCCTCACGATCCAGAGGTGTGTTGGATTGGACGTAGAAGCTGGCATCAGTAATATGGACTCCGATCTGCGCCGTAGAGTCGTCGACCTTACGGATGTGAACAGCCTGTTCGGAATACTTAGAGCCCTTGCTGCACAGAGCAACGATATGCTCGTCAGCAAACGATCGGCGGTTGACTCCCGTGTCCTCGAGTTTAGATAGCGCAGGCAAGCCGTTCAGAACCGAATCTGTGAACTGGTCGTTCATAAAGTTGTTGTCTCTGAGGATCGCATTGATCTCGACAGAGTGGTCTGTAGCAGGGCCCAACGACTCAATGAGCATACCAAACGGATGGAGAGAGGTTATCGGCCAGCGCTTGATTGACGCCACGAAAACGGTGTTTGAGTATTTCTCGTGATTCTCAACAAAGTCCTTCGGTGCTTGTTCAGTGGGGATAGCGATAAGCGGAACCCGTTTGTCGGTCGGTTTGAACCAAACAATCTTTGGCTTGTCATTCCGACTGTTCTCATGCCTATTGTCGTCCTTCTTCTCTGACTCCTGCTTCTCCTTCGCGGCTTGCGAAGATGGTCTCAGCAAGCCCAACGACCCACTGTAGACCTGGCCGGGAATGCGCTCGATCACAGCAACGATGTGGCCAGCATAAAGGGGCTTGCTGGTATCGCTGATTTCGTCTTCCTCGACCAAGAGTAGACCTTGACCTTCGACCTCGACGTCATCATTCTTCTTCTGTATCGGTCGTGTGCGCAGACTTCCGCGTCTTTGCAGACCAGGTTGGTTATCTTCGCCTTCTTTTCTCTTCTTCTTTTCCTCCTTCTCCCGCTTGGAACCCCACACTTCATCAACCGTAAGCAGCTCGACAGCGACCAAGTCTCCCTCGAGAGCACGGTTACGGTCCTTAGAACCACAGATGTAAATGTCAGCGTCAAGTAGACCATCAGTTGAGACGTACGCATCAGATCTATTTTTCTTGTTCACGCGCAAGATTCCAGTTACCAGCCGACCCTCTGCCACAAGCGCCGGAATGGATGCTTGCGTCAAATACGGCAAGAACAGTGATTTGCGCTGCTGCTGGTTTTGCTGTTGATTGTTTTGCAGTGGCTGAGAGGGGAAATTCATCTGAGGATGCATCGAGATGAAATCCGGGACCATATTACGGCCAGGCATCTGGCCCATCGCAGGCGGTGGTTGAGAGCTTTGGCCAGCGTTGATCTGCTGCTGCGTGAATAGCGGGATAACGCCGGGCTGATAAGTACTCGCTGAAAAGGATGACTGCGAGCTCATGGAGTTTGACATTGAGCCACGTGAACGGTGCCCGGGAAAGAATTGTTGCTGCTGCTGTTGTTGTGGTTGCTGTTGATTCAAGCCACCAGAAGCAGCCTCGGACTGCTGCTGTGCGCTGCTTCTTCGCCAGTCGCCATCAAAGTTACGCGATCCTGACCGCGAATGACTCTGAGTTCGAGAATGGCCGCCATTGTTGTCGTTGTAGCCGCTTCCATTACTGTTGTTGTTATGGGGGAAGCTAAACCCAGAAGGCTGGGGAGAGCGAGAAAGCTCCTCAAAGTCCGCGTTGGTGCCTTGGCTGCGCGAGTGAGTATGGCGGCTCATCTTGGAAGCACTAGAGTTATCGACAGCACTCGGTTTCGAAGGCGGGAATTGAAAGTTTGAGGTAGTCTGGATGTTTCCGGAGGACGCCGGCTGCGATGATCCAGCCTGCTTTTGCTGCTGCGCAAGCTGAGCAGCACGCTTGGCCTCTGGGAGAGCAAGCGAGTGTCTGCGGGTATGACCCTGGCCGTTGCTCAGGCGCTGCTGACTCTGGTTGCGACCGCCGTTGTTGTTCGGCTCATACATCAATGACTTTGAGCCGGTAACCGAGCTGCCCATCATTTGGAAACCAGGGACGGAAGACTGGGCACGGCGGTGATTTCCTGGTGCCATTTGAGTCTGCGACACGCCAGGAAAGCCGAAGCCCTGGTTGGGAGAGGGCATGAAGCCGGGCATCTGGGGTATAGCGGGGGAAGTCTGCATGCCCTGTGATCCGAGCAAACCGGCCTGGGCAAATTGCTGCTGCTGCGCCAAGATCTGCTGTTGTTGTGCCTGGAGCATTTCCATTTGCTGCTGGAGGGCGAGTTGTTCGACTGTAAGATGGATTACCAGTCAGCATCTGCACCGGCGTAGAAATTTATATATAGAGAGAGAAAGAGCAAAGGAGGACAGCATACTCATTAGGGGAGTCAGCTCGGAAGGGGTTCTGCGATGGGCGATGTGCAAGCCGCGACCGCGCCCTTGCTGCTGTTGCTGCTGGTTCTGCATCGGGGAAGGGAACAGGACGAACAGGGAAGGGAAGAAACTGAGAGGAGTGAGTGTCAGAGCGGGAGATCGGAGCGGATCAGATGGCTGATCGCGGGCGACAGGCAAAAACGGGCAGACGCACACAATGCAGGTAGCAGCGACGCGTTAGATGGAAGGTATTTCAAAGAAAGAAGCGATGCCGGCCGGGGAGATCGGGAGCCGGCAAGAAGATGAAACAGACAGCGCTTGAGCTGATTCGGGAGCGGCCAGTCGCGGCAGGGAAGGGCCCGGTGGGGGTGTGGAAGAAAACGAGTACGGGTAATGAGCGCAGCCAAGCAGGAATAAGGCGGAAACGGAGCAGGGAAGTGCTCGCGAAAGGAGCTGGACAGGGACGGGAAGAAAGGAAGGAAAAGGAGAGTGATGCGGTCGAGAAGAAGGAAATGGAGGATGAGGGAGACTGAAGGCCGGCGCTGACATTTGGCTGCGGGTCTCGTGACTCGACCCCTGACAGCCTTCGCCAGAACGGCCCTTGCCCAGCAGGTCCACATGGCCCTGCTCCCCGCGGTTTGTTTACATGTGTTTTGAGATTTGTAGATAAAATACTGTAGATTCTGACTTTGCAGAGAGATACGTCGTGCGCGTCGTCACACTTGCTTAAGCTAATCTCGCCCTCACTGCTCCATCGGTCGCGCGATACCCAGATTCCCGGTATCCCGCCATGTCTCGCCTAGCAGCCTGAGCCGTGCAGCTGCCGGGTACCGCTTCTCGCTTGCTGCTGCCGTCCACTTGTCCCACATCAGCGTCAGCATCTTCTGGCTCTGCATGCCGTAGGCCGCCAGGAAGCGCTGTGCGTTCAGATCCCACCACGCGGCCGCAACAGTGTAGTGCGCGTTCGTCAGCTGGTCTACCGGCGTGTTCATGATCCTCGCGGCGAACGTCCAGCTGTGGATCATCGGATATGGCTGCACCGACTGCGTAGCATTGCCCATGCCGGTCATGGCTGCCCAGACCATCATGATCCCGCCCATTCGCTCGCAGTACTGCGTCTCATCCTCCCATTTGTCATCCACTCGCTTGTAGCCCATGCGTATGCGGCCCTCTTCCGTGTTGATCGGGCACGTGTATCCAATCACATACGGACACTTCTTCACAAACCGCGCAATCAGCAGATCTCGTAAGAGTGGATGTTGACTCATGAGGTAGATACATAGTGTTCCCAAAGGAAACGCGGATGTAGGTGACACAATCGTCTCCGTCTCTGCCTGATCGACAACAGCTTTACTAAACGCATTCAAAACGTACCGGTAAGCAAGATCCGGTCCTGCTTCCTGCACTTCCTCCAACAGCAACTTCAACTCCCCGATCTATAAAACATGTCAGCTACCAAGCACAGTGGACAATAAATAACAGAAGCACATACGATCTTTCGGATTTGCGTGTGACTGTTAGTGATCTGTCCTAGTTTTGGTTTCACCTTGCGCCGAATCTCAGAGCAGCGCTTCTGCAATGGTTTATCCTTCGCAACCGCTCCGACAATCTCTGTCTTGATGTACTGTTACAGGTGTCAGTAATGTTATGACACAAAATTGTTCAAGAAGTTGCTACTTACAGCAATTAACTTTGTATAGTAATCTTTCTCCGCTTTCGCCTCGTCTATGGCTTGAGGAGCAACATGGACAGGCTCCTTCTTGGCAGGCTTTGCTATCAGTCCCGCAGGCACCGCAGGTATTTTCGCGCTCAAATCCGGCTCAGGCGGTAATGGAGCATCATCAGGTACAGCAGTGCTCAGTGAATCCAGTGATAAATCGTCGCCATCATCTGGCGGCCCGGCCAGCGGAGAACTCTTCTTGACCTTGGCTTGGTTTCCAAACGCTCGATTTGCAACTTCGCGTTGGAGATCAATCTGGGCGTCTTTGCCTTGAGCTTTCTTTTCAGCTTGGCTCGCCATTAGCTGATTTCGAAGATCTGCTTCCTTCTTTTCCTGAGCTGCTTTTTTGTCCTGTTCCTCTTTTTGCGCTCGCTCTCTCCTCTCTTGTTCCTCTTTCTTCTTCTTCTCTTCCTTCTCTTTCTCTTCAATCTTCTTGCGTTCTTCTTCTTCTCTCCGTTTTTGTTCCTCTTCTTTCTTCTTGCGCTCTTCCTCCTCTTTCTTCTTGCGCTCTTCCTCTTCTTTCTTCCTGCGCAGCTCTTCCTTTATCCTGCGCTCTTCTTCATCTTTCCTTCTCTGCACCTCTGCTCTCTCTCGATCGGCATTGATTCCGTCCGTGATGATCTTCCAAATCCTCTCCTCTTGCGCGGTCCAAAACGCCTCCTCCAACCGCGCAATCTCTTTGATCTTGCGCTCGTTGACTTTTCGTTGCTGAACAACAAACTCATTCGAGATCAGCCGCTCTTCGGCCAGTTGCTTTGAAAGCGAGGAGTCTGACCGTGCTGAGGTAGCAGTGTAGAGCTCGTCTAGTTTACGCGACTCGCGCGCTTGTTTGTTTTGTGTGCTGTAGTTGGGATGACGACGGACGAGAGGTAGCCCTGTACGATTAGGCGACGCTATAAAACACAAAGATCAGTAATTAGACAAATGATCAGGTAGTTATAATTGTATAAACATCTGAGTGAACGCACCTATATGACTTAGATCGAGTTCAGGAAGTGTGAACGCGGGCTTGGGAGCTGTCTGGTTCTTTGGCGTCGCTGGCACTGCCTTGCGAAAATCGCTAGGCTCGTTGAGATTCTCGTCAGGCTCAAAGGAGAAAACGACCATCGTAGCTCAGGTTGGACAGCAATGAGAGATGGTGGATGTGGTCTTGTTTGTCGACTGGGAGACGTGAGGGTCGATACACACGATCTGGTACAGCAAAGTAGCAGCAGTGCTATAAACGCATAACAGTTACTAAAGAGGATAGTAATAGCAACCACGAGTATTTAATGCTGATCTTATAGTCTTAGCTGCTGGATCTTTGTTGTTGTGGTGGTAAATGAAGAATAAGAAGGTGAATATTCAAAGCAAACAAGTTGGGCTTTGGAAGAAACCAAAACTTTGAACCGCCGCAGATTCATTCGGTCAACATCGACAGTCAAGCAAATCAACAACCAGACACAACTATGGCTACAAACTGACGGCCTGATCGCACTTCCTGAACAATTCACATTAAGCACAAAGAACACACTCGCTTTTTTCTTATTACTTCCCTGCTCACCGGGGCGACGACAGCTGATACAGAGCACAAGGAGAGACTGGACGAGGCAACAAAATGTCGAGCCATCTGCAAGCATACGTTAATCGTGAGTGGATTACGACTGTTATATATGCTATCGCAAACATTGACTGATCTGTTTCTTTTTAATCACAGAAACAATAATTGTCATAACTTCAGACGGACGGCTGTTCACTGTACGTCACTACTTGGAATCAATCTCACCCCTCAGATCTAACTACTAACATTTTATAACATTCAGGGCAACCTCCAAGGCTACGACCAGCAAACAAATCTGATTCTCGCCGACACAAAAGAGCGCGTAATAACACCGGACGAACCAACAGAGATCCTGGATCTCGGAGTCTACCTGATCCGCGGAGACAGCGTCGTGCTGTGTGGACTTGTTGACGTCGCGATGGACACTGAGATTGATTGGGATAAGGTGAGCACTTTTCTACTATCATTCATTCTTGAATCTTATACTTATTTATGTATTCAGGTTCGGGGCCAAAAACTGCATACAACAAAGAGACCTGTACGATAAGTGGACGATATATAGTAATATTACACAGAGAGGATGAGAATTGTATATCAAATCAAGAAAACAAAAAGCAAAACTCCATGACTAGATTACACTTTTCCCTGCGCCTCAAACGACTCGATAAGTTCTCTTAATGGCTCGGTATCGCGCGCATCGAGCAGCTCAAACTCCTTTGAGAAGCTGATGAAGTGAGCAAAAAAGGAGTTCCAGTGTGCCTCCATACTGAGATGGACTACTGTCTCGAAGTGGTTGTAGTAAATATGAGCAAAGATGCGAAACATCTGCTTGAAAATGTTCTGAAGAGTCATGGGGAAATGGAGAGGGAATGGGACGCCGGCTTTGGTGGGGAAAAGGGTCTGGTCGTTGAGCTTGCTTGAGGTCCAGGTCAGGACGTAGTCGATGTATGTGGAAGCGGGTAGCCGGATCTGCTTTTTACTCATATCGAGCCAGGTGTAGTCGATTCTGTGGGGTTGTTAGGAGTCTGCTGCTGAGAAGATAATAAGAAGAAGACGTACCCAGGCCCGGCACTCATTGATGGACATGTTTGCGGAGTGCAAAAGTCAGAGATGATGCCGTAGAAGAGGTTGAGGTATGTGAAGAACTCGAACGCTGCACGAATCGTATTAGAACAGATACTTTAATAAACACAAAACAACTCAACTCACCATTCAAAGCCAACCATTCGCCCATATCAACATATTTTGGCAAGACTACGATTGTCTTGAAACTCCCCTTTACCAGGGCAGTGCGGACAAACGGCTGTGAGAGAAAGAGGGGCTTCGGCACCTGCGCGATTTGCTGCTGCTGCTGCTGATACGACGGCCCCGAAGGCGGTCTTCCGGAACTCGAGCCAGTGAGCGATGACTGGCCTGAAGACAGACTCGAGGTTGTGCGGAGGAAGGAGGGGTGCTGCTGCTGTTGTTGCTGCTGCTGCTGTTGCTGCTGTTGCTGCTGTTGCTTTTTATTCCGCGACGAACGGCCAAAACCGCGACTAGAGAAGATGATCCTCGTCAGTAAGCAGTATCTATATAATAAAAGAACGATACACACCCAAAATTGTTGAAGAAAGACATGTTGTTGAAGATGAATCTGGAAACCGACGTGACGCGTTCTTCAGGCGAATCGAGGAGTTCTGGGCGAGTTCGAGTTACCCGGCGATTCTGCAGTAAACATTCCAACTTACTCTACATTCTTTTGTTGTTTGCATTTATCTGAATATATTCGATATAATTATAACTAAGAAGAAGATGATAAAGAGAAATCGTGTATATATATATAACTAATTCATTCCAAAGATACAGCTTGTAAACGTCAATAGCAAAGTACAGATCATAAGAACTTTTCCCAACATTTCAAAGAATTTACATCAAAATCAGTCATATTTTTTGTTTCTTGGGTTTTTTTGTTTGCTTTTTTCCTAGTTTACTCGACGTTCTCGGGTCGGAGCTTGCGGACCTCCTTGCCGGCCTTCCAGATCTCGAGGTCACGGATGGCCTGGAGCTCGATCTCGAACTTGGCACGGTAGTCGGCCTGGCCGTTGAACTCAAGCGACCGCTTGGTCTCGGTACCGTTCTTGACAGAGTCGTAGAGGTCGTTGAAGACGGGCTTCAAGGCGTCCTTGAAACGGGGCGACCAGTCGAGAGCACCACGACGGGCGGTGGTCGAGCAGGCGTCGTACATGTAGTCCATACCGTACTTGCCGATGAGGGGGTAGAGCGACTGGGTGGCCTCCTCAACGGTCTCGTTGAAAGCCTCGGAGGGGGTGTGTCCGCGCTCACGGAGAACCTCGTACTGGGCAAGGAACATACCGTGGATACCTCCCATCAAGCAACCACGCTCACCGTAGAGGTCAGAGTAGACCTCCTTCTCGAAGGTGGTCTCGTAGAGGTAGCCGGAGCCGATGGCGACACCGATGGCGGTGGCCTTCTCGTAGGCCTTGCCGGTGACGTCCTGGAAGACGGCGAACGAAGAGTTGATACCACGTCCCTCCTTGAAGAGCGAGCGGACGGTGCGGCCGGATCCCTTGGGGGCAACAAGGACAACATCGACACCCTCGGGGACGTCGACCTTGGTGAGGTCCTTGAAGACAACGGAGAAACCGTGCGAGAAGTAGAGGGTCTTGCCGGGGGTGATGAGGGGCTTGATGTGGGGCCAGGTCTCGGACTGGGCGGCGTCAGAGAGGAGGTTCATGACGATGTCACCCTTGTTGATGGCCTCGTCGACGTCGAAGAGGGTCTCGCCGGGAACCCAGCCGTCCTCCTGGGCGGCCTTCCACGAGGCACCGTCTTTTCGGACACCGATGATGACGTTGAGACCGTTGTCACGGAGGTTAAGACCCTGACCGTATCCTATAGAGAAGAAAAAGAGACTATGAGTAATTGTTCGAACAAAGAAGCAAAAGTAGTGGAATCAGAACATACCCTGGGAACCGTAGCCGATCAAGGCAAAGGTCTGGCCCTTGAAGTACTCGTGGAGCTTCTCAGCGGGCCACTCAGCACGCTCGTGTACCTTCTCGAGCTGGCCGTTCTGGGCAAAGTCGATCATCTTGAGACCACGAACCTGCTGGGCGGGGGCCTGTCGCTGAGCCTGGGTAGGGCGGGTGAGCTGACGGGCGGCAGAGACGAGGGTCCTCCGCTGGACGGCGGAAACGGACTTGGAGGACTTGGAAGCAGCAGCACGGAGCTGTCTGGTGAATGAGCGAGAAGCCATGTTGATTGTTATCGACAGATAAGTGGTGAAGAGGAAGAGAAGAAGGAAAGGCTGAGTGGGGAAGAGAAGATTTTAAGCCGGACGAGAAGTTTTTTTCGACTCATTTTCAGGATCCGGATTTTGTGCGATTGCGGCCATTTAGAGTTTTGGGACTCGCCGATGTCGGCACCGGTTTTTGGTCATCGCTTCTGGTTGTTGGCCATTGGTTGTTGCTGTTTATTGTTTATTGTTGTTTGTTCTTCTTTTATTGTGCTTAATAACTGCTATTTAATCAACTGCTCATCGCATTCTACATCTCCCCCATTCTTCAATATCATTTGCTATTTTCACAAGTCACGTGACTATGACATAATCTATCGACTCCGCCGCCTTCCTCCTCCTCGAGACCTGCGTTCGTCATCTTCCTCACCGTCTCCGCCTCACTTCTCTCCCATCTCATCGCTTCTTCTTCTCTTCTCTCTTCTCCTCCTCCACTGATCTCCAAATCCACCCTCAATGGCCGGTCCTCCTCCCCCGCCCCCTCCGCCTCCTCCCGGCTTCGGCGGTCCCCCTCCTCCTCCCCCTCCTCCCGCCGCATCTGGTCCTCCGCCCGCTGCCGCCGCCGCTCCCGGCAGAGGCGCCCTGTTAAGTGAGATCCAGCGCGGAGCAAGACTCAAGAAGGCCGTTACCAACGATAGAAGTGCTCCCGCTGTCAGCGGTGGTGTCGTTGGCGGTGGCAGCGGCAGCAGCAGCGGCGGTGCTGGCAGATCCGCCGCCAGCGCTCCTGCTCCTCCAACCGGTGCCGGTGCTGCTGCTCCCGACCCCCCCGCCGTGGGTAATCCTATGCTCGCAGGCCTCTTTGCTGGCGGTATGCCGAAGCTCAAAAGCGCCGGTGGTATCAAGACTGGAGGTATGATTCATTGATCTCTACATCTCCTCCAAACTCTTTGCTAACATCAATAGCCAAAAATAACGATTCGTCGTCACCTTCCCCAGCAATGCCTTCGCATCGGCCTTCGCACGCAAAATCTCCATCAATCTCCTCGATAGCACCTCAGATGCCTTCCTCCAGGCCCTCTGTTCCGTCTGCTGTTCCACCCGCTCCGCCTATGCCATCCGGTAGACCCCCGTCTTCTGCTCCTCCCATCCCATCCGCTATACCACCTCCGATCCCCTCGACCTCGGCACCACCAATTCCCTCGCTGGCTCCTCCGTCACAACCTTCCCATCGTCCGCAGAAATCCTCGAGCTCAATCACGAACGCGCCTCCGATCCCTTCAAATCTGCCGCCGCCACCTCCCAGCGTCCCCTCGGCCGCGCCTCCTCCACCGCCTGCTTTTGCAGCACCACCACCGCCAGCTCCTCCATCTGCACCTGCCCCTCCTTTGCCGTCTTCTGCGGCACCGGCTGCGCCTTCTTTGCCTTCATCGGTCCCCCCAGCACCTCCTCTTCCATCTTCCGGGATCCCAGCTGCTCCACCTCTTCCATCTTCCGGTGTCCCAGCTGCCCCTCCTCTTCCATCTTCAGGCGTACCTCCAGCTCCACCGCCACCACCTCCTTCTTCATCTACACCCTCCGCTCCAGGATCGCAAGCTAAATCCAATGCGGCGCCTATCAGAGCCATGCCTTCTGATCTCATGGCTCAGATCAGAGGTCATCGCAAAGACAATTCTGATGCGTCCGCATCTTCATTTGAAGCACCATCGATTAGGCCAGCTGCAAAGGCACCAGCTCCGCCATCCTTCAGCGCTCCCCTACCGCCCCCTCCGCCTTCTGCAGCGGCACCGCCTCTGCCAACAACAAGCGCGCCCCCAATCCCATCGTCAGGACCTCCGCCGGCACCACCACTTCCTACTTCGAGTGCACCAAGAGCACCGCAGCTGCCGTCATCGGGACCTCCTCCTGCGCCACCACTTCCTACAGCTAGCGCACCTAGAGCACCACAGTTTCCATCGTCGTCTGCCCCGGCACCTCCCACATTCTCTGCACCTGCACCTCCCACAGGTGCGCCTCCTCCACCTCCTCCAATCCCATCCAATGCACCTCCTCCACCGCCGCCTCCAGCTGCAGCTTCAAATTCGTACGAGTCTGACGACGATGAAGGGGGATTTGACTATGACGACGATGAAGAGGAAGAAGCGGCGCCTGAGCCGGTAAAGCCTTTCCACCAGGTCACCAGCATGCTCCTGCCTGCTGGTCCGCCCCCGCCGCCTCCGCCGCCTACCTCATCGCATAGCCATACACCGTCATCTGCCTCCTCATCTTCTCTGGGCCTCCCGCCGCCACCACCTCCTCCTCCGACATTCTCATCGGCGTCAGCATCAAACGGCAGATCATCAGGTGGTCTTCCACCTCCACCTCCCCCGCCTTCCAGTGCTCCATCGGCGCCCTCCGCTCAGTCTGCCTCTACCGCCTCTACTTCCACAGCTTCGCGGACGTCGGGTGTTCGCCGAGGCCCTGGAGCTTACAAGAATATCCGCGATCTGAACGCCGCGTCATATACGATCAGTGGAAGTGGCAAGAAGCTTGAAATCAACGACAGCAAATACCGGTGGAAACCTGAGAGCGACTTACCAAAGCCGAGAAAGTTTGAGGGAAAGCAGAAATTGTATCCTAGTGGTCGTGGAAGTTCGATGCCTTTGAACTTTTCGATTTTTACTTGATTGTGTGCTCGTGGGTTGTTTCAGTTGTTTCACCTGTACAGAGATGCATAATACTATATGTTCATTCAATTTGTGTCTCCTTTCCCTCAGCGAAATGGAACAAGGCTAGTCTATATTCCGCTGTGAATGATGTTATCTACGGTAGATTTGGAAAAAGATTAATTATTAGAATTATAGTACAGAAGTAAAAGCAGCCTGGCTGAACAACGTAAAGTTCTGTCTGCAATCATGCAGACCATATCCGGTACAATAAAGGTCGTCTTCCGGATGTCATCTCTGGTCTGTCTTTTTCTTCAGCCGGGACAAGAGTATTCAAAAATAAGAAAAGTATAGAAGACGGTGATCGATAGCCAACAGTGACTATAAATGAACCAAAGCAGAGATTTTGGTCGGTATCTACAACCGCTTCATACCGACTTTCTTCTTTGGCTTTGTGCTCTTCACAGGCGATCCCGGCGCACCTCGCTGTGTATGCTCGAGCGGTCGTAGAACGTTCTTGTCGACCGATAGCTGCTGCGACGCCTGTTCGGCATCAGAGTAGATTTTCGTACTACTGCTATCAGCAGCATTACCTGAGATAGTTCCGTCGGTGGAAGAAGAAGAAGAGTCGGCGGTTGAAGCAGTCACAGGTGTGACGAACGAGGAGCGCTTTAACGCGTGAACTGTGGTCATCAGACGGGCCATGCGCTCGTAATCCTTGAAGTTCTCTAGTAGAAGTTTTCCGGCTTCTTCGTTTAGCGCAGACTCCGGGTTGGGCTCGATGAGTAGACATCTGATAACCTGTAAATGGCAACCCAAGTCAGCAAACAAGCTCAATGGGTTCAAGGCGGGCGATTCGTTCTTCGCATATAGACATAGGCAAACATACTAGTAAAACATGACGCAGATCGACCTGCGAGCTCCAGTCTCTCTTCAAAGTATCGACGCAGACCTCTCCAGAGCTAGGCTGCACATTCGGATGGAAGATCTTCGTGTCGAAGTACGCCTTTGGCGGACTGTTTGGGTAGTCGGTCGGGATGACTAGTCGCACTTTCCACGCGCCTTCAGAGTACGGCGTCGATGCGGGGCCGAGGAGATGAACGGTAACGTTCGTGAGGTCGGTAGGTCCCTCTTCAGACAGAATGATATCGGGGTGCGGAGAGCCTTTGTAAAGCGACATAATGTCGGTGCGTAGACGGGCGAGGAAGGCCATGGTGAACAATATGAATCGTTTCTCTCTCTTCTCTATTCGACTGTGTATCACGCGGAAGATTCGCTCTGATTTATGTGCAGCGAGTCGTCCTCTCCCTCTAGAATCCGAAAGACGTGCAGGGAAAGAAGCAAGTCTGGAGCTGCGTGGACTTTGGCGTATTTGAGTGTAGAGAAGATGAGTGTTTTTGTTGCACGCGAGGATCTCGTGGCGCGGCGCTATTTTGTAAACAACGAAATCGATCGCCGCATTCGGCAATGAGCCAAAACACTACTCCACAATCGCAATAGAATTGTACCAACATAATGGATAGCGAACAGCCTTTTAATATTATTGTTAACTGGCAGGCTGTCTGAACACTATTTTGTATTTTATGTGAAATAATAGCGCACTAGGAGCGCTGTTAGACAACTTATATAGAGCAGGTATATTGACAAAAGACATGAAAATACGTAATTAGAGATATTGAAAAGAAAACCCAGACACAAGACTTTAGATAAATAATGACAACCAGTAGCATAAAATTGTATATAAACGTTCATTTTCTTCTAAACGTGTATCTCGCAACATCTCATTTTTCGTTTCGTAGAAGATTGCATTCAATCTCATAAAAATCCGTTATAATCTTGAGAATTCCACCAGAGCTTAGTCAAAGGTGCACTCGAGCGAGTACTTGGGGTCGGTGCCGTCGTCAGTCCAGACACCCCAGTGAGTCTCAACACCGCTGACACCGGAGGTGACGGGCTTCCACGACTCATCGAAGGCCTCGAAGACAAGGGTGTTGACTCCCCAGGCGCGGATTCCGCAGATACTCTCCTGCCAGAACTGAGCAGCGTTGTCGACGGTGGGGTCGGCGTTCTCGTAGCTGCCACCATCAGTAGCCCAACCAGTCTCACCAACCCAGAAGGTGATATCAGTGGAACCCTTGGTGGTCTGGATGACCTGCAGGGCCTGCATGATATCGTCGAAGAAGGAGTAGGAGGAGTTGGCCATAGTCTGACCCTGCCAGTACGAGAAAGCGTTGGCGAAGACGATGTCAGAGTTTGTGATGACATCGGAGTTGGCTCCGTCGATCAAAATCTCCCAGGAGTCAACGGTGCCGACAGGCGTGCTAGAGTAGCCATCGATATCCTGGACGAGCTCGCGAACCTCGTTGATACGCGTAACGAGGTCAGAGGCGCTGAGGTCGCCACGGTAAAGGGCCTCGGAACCAACAGTGATACCGGCGATGTAGGACGCATCAATGGTGGGGAGGTAGGTCGACAGAGCGGTCTTCTCTTCCGCATAGTGGGTGTCGTCGGTGGCCCAGACGCCGAGGAAAAGCTTGAAGTCCTTCTCCTTGAGCTATATTATGGGCAAACACGCGTTAGCAAGCCTTGAGATTACGGACATGAAGGTCGTAATCAGACAGTGCACATACCGCAGGGATGATGTTCTCGAGAGTGTTGCAGTCCGACGAGGCATAGACACGGACGATGTTGGTGTAGCCGGAGATGGTCTCAAAGTCGGAGATGTAGTCATCCGAGGTTTTCTGGAAGTTGCGTGTTAGCATTCTTTCACACTTCGTAGTAAGCAAGCAGAGCAGAAGCACATACGCAAGCAGAGTCGCTGTTGCGCTGGACGCCGAGGTCGAAACCGAGCTGGAGAAGGAAAGAGAGGTGTTAGTAGAAGCTCTTTCGCATGATGAAAACAAACAGTGGGTCGCTGCTCCTATCCACCCCGGACTCCAGGAAAACATTTGCACATACCGAACCAATCGCAGCGGCGTACCCGGCAAGAGAAAGAACGGAAGTAATGGCGGAGACACGCATGTTTGCTGGTTTTTGGAGAAAGAAGAACAGCTGTTGTGGAAAAAACGAGTGTAAAAAGACAAAAGACGAATGTAAATAAGGCGTAGAGGACGAAAACGGAAACGACGGCGTGAGGGCCATCCCAAAGCGGAGGAGCGAGAATGCTCACAACTCACACTTTATTTTTAGCATAGATCACAGATAGGTCACAATTCTATCGCATCGCATCGGCTTCGATATTCGAAGCTTCGATTAGAAAATCATGCAGAAGCCCATCTGCATGTCTTTTACGAGCAATCTCCAGTGAAGTCAAGGCGTATATCCAAAGCCTGAATTAATAAACGTACAAAATATCAAAATATTACAAGTCCAAAATGTGAAAGATAAAATAAACAGCCAAAAACTCTTTTTACACTTCGCGACTCAACTGGAACTTCCTCAAATGATCCTCACGCGAGCCCATTCCGTGAATCGTATTCGCCCGGTTGAGCTTCAAATCCTTCAATCCTTTAGTGAAATTGCTGAATCCTGGTCTCAGTGGGCTCATGCCTGCCGGCACGTTGTGCGGATGGTCGTTAAGCGGCATTGCGTTCTCAGACGTCTGTCTGCTGCTCTGGCGCCGACGCAGTTCTCTGAGCTCCACAACTCCACGCGACGACAGCGTCAGCGAGGCTGCTGTCAGGAGCTCCACAAATTCATCTGACACGAGACTCAACGCAGAACCGTACTTGAGTTTAGACAAGAAGCTCGAGTTCATGTTGGCATACATCTCCTCGATCTTTGTCTTCTCGACCGTCTCACTATCTTTGTTTCGGATCAGTCTTCGCTGCTCATCGAGTTCCTCGACCTTTGCGTCAAGCAGAGTCTTGATCCAAGACAGCTCGGTCGCCCGCGAGTTGACCGCATCTTCCGTCTCTCGCTTCGCCTGTATGACCTCTGCTCGAGCCTTCTCAGCTTCACGCTCTGCCTCCTGTGCAGCTATCCGCAGCTTGTCGTTGAGAACAGTAACGTTATCCTGAAGAATTTTGATCTGGTCTTGCTGCATCGATCGCTCTTTCTCGTGAAGCTCCCGTTCTCGCAGCATCTGTGCATGCTGTTCTCGCAGCTCCTTTTCATGCTGCTTCTGCTTCTCGCTTCCATGCTCTTTCAGACGGCCAATCTCCTCAACATACGACTCAGCCTTTGCCTTGTACTTCTCGCTCTCAATGTATTTTTGCGTAAGCTCAGTGACCAGAGCATCCGCATTCTCCTTTGCTCGTCGCACCATATCCAGCTCACCATCTAGCTTCTCATTGCGAGCCGATAACGTCTCTATCTGAGAAACTAGAGATTGGATATACCCATTCTCGCTCGTATTCGATACATTGCGCGACGATGTTCGTCCAGGGACAGAACCATCCAGCGGCTTTCCGGATGATGCGCTGCGGCTACGTGCCACCTCAAGCTGCTGGCCTTCCGCCCCTTCAGGATCATCATCCTCGTATTCGATTTCAAATTCATCGTCAGTCCCAGCCGTTACTTGCGAAACCAGCGTGTTCTTCAGCTGATCTGTCAACATCGACATCATCTTCTCCAAAGGATCAAGCTTTTTCATCAGAGCCTCGTTCACCAGCTTCTGCATCGCCTGATCGTCTAGCGACAGTGTAGGATTATCGTCAACCAAACGCTGACGCTGCTCATCCTGAGCAGTACCGTCCGACCACATGGACTCCGTGTCATCCTCCTGACCCATATTCATGGCTACCGGAGGATAAATCACACGCTCGGGAGTGTGCTCTGAAAGACGGTTGACAATTCCGTCCAACTCGTCCTGATTCAGGTCTTTCGCCGCAGCTCCGCTTTGTACCAACGGCGTGAACGAATATCGGTTCGCACTAGGCTCTGACTCTGACTTTTCTGACTCTTTCCTTTCGGTCTCAAGTTTGCTGTTATCAGCTGCGGTGGTGCCAGCTGCCTGCTTGCTCTGTGGATTAACAATCGGAATTCTCTTACTTTCTCTAGGTGGCCGTACGATCTCGACAACTTCTGCACGGTACTCTCCAAACGATTCTGGCTGTTGTGCATATGGTGACTTGTTCGCTTCAGAGTATGCATACTGGCCCATGGAACTGTCAGAGACCGGAGCGGGAGAAGACATGATGTGCACGGCTCGTTGAGGCACTGCTGGGTGGCCATTGCCGTACGTGATACCGAGACCATTTGTCGACATGAACGCCGGAGCCTCAGGAGATAGTGGAGACGAGTTAGAGCGACCCATGGCCTGCGAGTATTGATAGTAGGGAGCAGTCTGCCCGTGCATTCCCGGACTGTACATGTTCATTCCCTGCTGCATCAAGTGCTGTTCGGTTCCCTGAGGTGCGATAACTTGTTAGCGACTGCCCACAATGAACAACAGAAAAGCTCTCGTTTGACTCACCAGTCCGGGTGATGATACTCCCAATCTCTGCTCCTGGGCATATGCATACTGCTCTCTATAGTCTGCATGTTCTGTCAGTAAAAGGGTCACGCTGAGTTAGAAATCATAGCTTAAGAGCATACCTTTCTCATCAGGCAGCTGAACAACTGCCCGGCCATTGTACAAGGCCGATTGAAAGGCCGGCATTGAGGGCGAGACCTACATAAGCATTTAGTTAGGCTGCATTTGAAGCTTTAGCAGTAAGACACAACAAAAGACTCACTATATTTATGTTCTGAGCAACGTAGTCGTGGAGCTTGCGCTCATATTTTCGATGGTCTTCAGGAGTAACCAAGTTTGGCCGCGCGAATTCGGCAGGCAACGTAATTGGAATTTTGCGATTACCCCAACGCACCGAAGTCTTGAACTGATTCTCCTTGCCGCTACCATTATTGTTATTGTTCCGCGGGATCAGCCTCTGGTGCTCTGCAGGGGAACTTGTCTGCGGAGTTATCGGACTCTCATTCTTCTTCACATTCGAGACAATGTTTGCGACCGGCTGGAGGGCTGGCTGCTCAGCTTTTGGTGTCGCTTCAGGAGTGGAAGCAGGAACGGGGGAAGGTGTTGAGGCTGCCGGAGTCGGGCTTGGATTGTTACCAATCCATGAAGCAACAAGTAGATCGACCGAGTTATCGAAATCGGGCATGTCGTTCTTGGGAGCATCGGAGACCACTGGGGGAGGAGACCCAGGCATAGGAGAGGTGGTTGTGTCGACAACTGAAGCAAGAAAAGAGAAAACGTGAGAATTTAGATCATAGACCGTAAGTAAACAAGCAAAAGCACAAGAAGCATCATAACATACCCTCGTTCTCTGGAATTGAGGGGTGCTGGCCGTGAGAACCTCTCGGCATGCCCGAGGAGTAGCGCCGATAAGCGCCGGAGTAGCTGCGACTGTGCGAATGATAAGCCATATGACTAGTGATTGCGGACACCCACTGTTACAAGAAAAAACGGATTAGAAAGCAGGGATAGTGAAGGACGAAGTGAAGAATGGCGGGAACTGACGTCGAAAGTGAGAGGGGGAGAAGATCAGAAAAAAAAGGAGATAAACAAAACAACAGTCCGTGCGTGTTGTGTTCAAATTACTACCACGGCAACGAGCCAAGCTAGAAAGATTAACAAGAGCAGGAGTCTCACTGGCAATGAGATTACCGGCCAACAAAAGAAACCTGAGTGACTATTAACGGTTTGGTATAAAGAGCTGAGAAAAGAGATAGAGTGAAGGTTGAAGTGAATTAAGGAGGTTGGTAGACGGCGTGGGTTTGGTGACTGAACTCCGTCGCGGAGCATTCCTAGAGGGGCTTAGTACTCTGCTCTTCCACCCAGCGGGCGGCCTATTGATGGACCAGGATTAACCTATTGAAGATCACCGCGACGTTTCATTTATTGTCTAGAGCTTCTTATCGTACTGTTCTACAATGTACGGCAGGATTGTTGAAGCCATATCGCTTGTGTACGCTCGCGTGAAGAATTGACGGCGAACAAGTCGTCCACTACTCGCTAGATTAATGTCAGATCTACCGCTATACCAAGTAAAATAGCAACTTCTACTTCTTTGACTCTCAGCTTGCGATTCTTGACTGCTTCTGATGTAGGACCGGCTGCAGGTTATAAATAACAGTCTTCAAAACCGCTCAAAAGGGGAGCGAGGGGATGGGGGAGAGCACCCCTTGACTATAATATTAAGGTTTACGCCACACGTCGAATTGTACGCGAAACTTACGCGTTGTCGACGCGTAAGCCAGGCCGCTGCTCCCCCATCTTTTCCTGCAGATTATCAGCACAATAGATGGCTATTGACAGAATCACCCTCAGCCATCTCAGGAGACACAGCCGACCAGATGGCTTCGTAGCCTATATGCTCTAATGACTCTAACGAAGGATCTTTATTGCTACAAAGTCGATGCCACGTTGATTCCCCACAAAAACGTTGAGAGAACCAACATCAAACTAGAAGACGTAGGCATATCTGGGCTCCCTGCCATAGTGCGGTCGCAAGTACCATCTCAAAAGCCTCTTGTGAAGAGCTCTAAGAGTGTAGGTAAATTTTTTTATTTGTTTGAATGACTTCAAGCAGCAAAGGCTTACACGACAAAGATTTCCTTCCAGGTTTAGGGTCTTGAAACTTTAGGGTTATGAAGAACCAGAGCTTCAAAAAAGTCGTAGCACTTGTCCCTTGTAGCTCAGTCGGTAGAGCGTTCGGCTTTTATGCGAACCTGTATCTGCTACCAAGGTACCGAAATGTCCAGGGTTCGAGCCCCTGCAGGGGAGTGTCTACATTTTTTTTGTTTTACTTGTTTTACCTATTCCTATTTTTTTTTTACATTTTTATTTGTCCTGTAATTTTTATTGCTCTTCTTTTATTCCTTTGACTAAAGATACTACGGAGTCAGCAATTCTATCGGCTCTTTGAACAGAGAAGCTAGAACAAAGAGATTCAGTCACTCAAATACTGAGTGATTCAGCTACTTTTTAACACCACTATTTGATACTGTCTGTATGTACAACCTCTAACATCGGGTCCTTCTTTGACCAGAAAAAACATCAGTCCACAACCTTAAAGCATACACTCTATTTGTTCTTCGTAGGATTTTTAATGGTGAAGCAGTTAATGCCCAAATAGTCGCAGATGGCGTTGATCACAATTCGTGCCCAGGACAGGAAGTAGGCGGCGCTGAAAAAGAAGTATGCCCATAGATACATAATCTCGAACTTTCCAACAAAAGTCATCACTCCGAAAACTCTGGGGAGTACCCAGAAGAGGAACGGTGCGATGTAGATCGGCACTAGCAGAATGGTGAAGTATGGGAAAGGCTGTAGGGTGAGATGCGCAAGAATAATCTTCGTGGTGACTCGGCCAAATGCAAATGAAGTTGTCAAGGCAAATAAGACCAGATGGTTTTTGTACAAGACATCTGAATATTCGCTTCCTAACCAGACGAATACCGAAACTGATGCCCAGACGAAGGGCACGATTTCCAGCAAGACTGGGTAGAACGACTTTCCTTTTGATGCCCGAGCTTGGTAGACATTGTAAACGCAGAAGGGAAGATGGGCAAAAAAGAAAGCGGAGGCGACGACCAGAACGAAAATGTCGCTTACACGAATGAAAGCCGCAGATTCTGGTAGAAAAGAGGGAACCTCAATAATCTCGTCAAGATTCAGTTGCCAGATCTGTGGTCCAAAGATACCAGAAACAATCATCAAGAGGCAGGCAATAATGATGCCTTCGGTGGGTCCATTGATGTACCCAAGGTACAGGGTATGCGTGTGGTAGGTCTCCCAAGTCGAGAAAAACATGGCGAGGCACGATACCAGTGTTATGAATGCACCAGCGGGCGTGGGTCCGAGACCCATGCAGGCGGTTTCGATCAGACCTCCGAGAGTGCAATTTAACGAATCAATACCATGATCAAACAGCTCTCCGAGCGGGGATGACGAACCCGTTCGGCGGGCTTGTTTACCGTCGACATTGTCCATGGTTGAGTACATCCAGAGTCCGGCCGCAAACGAATAGTAGAGCCATGAGGGACCGGGGCCCACAAGGTCTGGCACGTAAATTAGGATGCAGAGCACGTTCGCGTAGATAAACATAAGGCCGATAAGCGTGATCACGTTTGGCGCGAGCCATAACGGCATAAGCTCAGCTGCCGCATTCCAGTAGTGCCGTAGGATGTGGTTGGAGATGAAGCTCTTGTCGACGGAGGAGTACTTGTAGAGCTTCAAGTTTGCCAATGCCGTATTGTCTATCAGCTCAGCCTTCTTCTCGAGCTTGATTCCTAGAGGCATTTCGGGCGGCGACGGGGTTGCAATTGATCCTGCTTGCCGTGGTTGTGATAAGCCGGAGCGAAATAGATGGAAGCCGTGCCCAAATCAAATGCAAAAAGCGAAATTGAATCATTGGAGTTCTCTTGAACCCGGCGTGCATGTGCTCGCGAGCGCCGGTTCGGTTTGGGTGCATGCAGACGGTTCAGTTTCAAAATTTGGTTTCAATTACGTCACCCCACGCGGACTGCGTCATATCACCAGCCGAAGAAAAGCTCAGGGCGTCTACGACTACCATTACGAGTAACGATACAACGACCAGATAATGACATTAGATTTACAGACTTTTCCGGTGGATAACGCGTCCTATTTTGACTTTGACTGTATCAACGTCCGCTCTGAGCGAGTCGAGAAGCTCCTGCGCAAGGACCGGCACTTCTTCCTGGGATCCTTCCCGGGCGTTCCCTGGAAGCCTCCACGCTATCGAAACATGGAGCTGCGGGTTTTTCTGTGAGAAGGTTTCGTAGGCCATTGATCTACACACGGACGCGGTTTGCTCGAGCAGCCGGATGAGCTGGATAATCCGGGACAGGACGTTAGCGTCAATTATTGCGTAATAGTCAGCGTTATATGATGTAGCCTACCTCCTGCGACTCCGTAACTGCCAGCGCCAAAAACTCGCGGGTGCCAGCTGTATTCGTAAGCCATCTGAGACCGGTAAACGTAATTGTGAATGACGAAACATCGTCTATCGCCTCCCACAGCGACTCTAAAAATGGCTCTTTGTCGTCAGTCGCCAGCATCAGCGGCGGCGAGAGTGAGACGTGCAGAGGCAGCTGCGCCCCATAAGGCGAATGCAGAAGCGAAGAAGCATCTGCCGGAAGTATCCGCTCTAACGAGTCCGCCAAATCGGCCGGCGGGAGCCCTAAAGTAGGAAGAATAGTAATTAGCACCGGCGAGCAAGCAGATTTGATAAGTGAGTTGGTGGCATTCGGTTCTCACATTCGACAAACACATGAGTCGGCCAGCGCCCAGTTTGGTGCGGTGTACCGCGCTCCCGGCCGTCGTGGAGCTCCGGATCATCCCCAATGCGTGGAGCCGAAGAATAGAGGTCGAAGAAACGAGCTGGTAGTGGCGGCGGCCGCTCTGGTGGTGGACCCATTTGCTGAAGTGGACCGGACCGTAAATCGGTAAAAGTTATTTCGTCTGGATGAGATTTAAGCTTTGCGCTGGGAAATAGCTCATCACGTGCAGTTGGACCCGCTGACGTCACCTCATCGTCTGCCACGCGTAGTCGCAGTGGCGGAGCCGAGCGGACATCGCTCTCGCCCCACGCGACCCGCTCGTTTCCTGGACTATAAAGATGTCGGGCCGGCCCTTCCACGATAGCCTTGTTCATAAACCTCCTCTATTACACCTGTTTACATCAATCTCACATCACCATGGCTACCGCATCTTTGAAATCATACTCGGCCTCGAGCTCGGCCCCGCCCACATATGAGAATGCCTTCTACGATACCCCAGTCTACGCAGACTCTTCTTCTGTTTCAGGAAGGGAAAAGGACCGGCGCGGAAGAAAGAACCGCAGACGTCTTTCTGCCCTAGACTACATCGACTCTCTCGACGACTCTGTCTGCGGTGCATTCCATCATGAGGGTCCCTTCGACGCAACCATGTCCTACCGCAACAGCGGGGTCAAGTACCCCCCAGTGAAGGCCGTTCACTTGACCAACGTCGCCGCTCTGAATGCCGTCCCCCGGGCCTCTATTAATGACTCCCTTCGGCGTCATACTCCTATCGACAACGTTGCTGCCCTCCCCCCTGGATCAAGCCGTGAGGGCCTACGCTATGAGGAAGAAGTCATCTCAGAGGTTGACAACTACCGGCTGCAGCTCGCGGGCTCGCAATGGCCAGGTGCGGAGTTCGCTACCGCTGCAACGAGACCGTCGCAACCTAAGGATAACAGACGCTGGTCAGTTGAGTCGAGCGCGTCGAAGATGTCTTCGGATAGTGCGCAATATCTCTCGCCCGCTACCTCGGTCGAGTCGAGCAACTCGTGGGAGCAGCGCGATGTATCGCCTTCCTCTGGCAGCAAGCCCCGACGCCGACTATCGAGAGCTATCCACCATCTTAGCCCCAACAAATAAAGCTAGATTTGCTCATGTTTATTGTTGACGTTTGTATATAGTTGGGAGGGAGTTTAAGGAATATGTATTATATGATTATCGCTATTCTATGGGTGGTTGCAGTTTCTCTTGAGGTGTTTGTTGTGTAAAATGTCACTCAGTTTTCAGGTCGTGCAGATGATTATAGGATTAACAGGGTGTTTCTTTATACGTTCTTAGAAGTTATTTGAGAAAAAAATTACATGCAGTTTACCTTCCTATCCTTAGTATACAGATCATTAAAATACACAAGCTCAAGCTCGTACAACTCCCTCCTCCCAGCCACTAAATCAATTCTCCTGGAATTTTGCGTCCAACTTTGTAGACTACCATCCCCCGTCGTAAGCGTTTCGATCGGGAGTCCTGATCTTTGTTAGCATATGCTCATACTCGCCTCAAATGTAGTATTGTGAACTTACAACAACTCCCTCCCGGAAACCAAGAGTGAAATCTTTCAACACCGGTACAGCATTCTTGGGCATCAGTCCAAACGGATCTGTCGTGTCATCCTCTTCAATTTTTTTACCAAATCGACCGACTCGTTGTACGTGAAGCGATTTCAAATTCGAGCCATCAAAAAGCAGTCTTTGACGATGCTTGCGCCCAGGTCTTTGTGATACCTGGACTGGCTTCCCACTCTCCCCGCTTTCCGGGTACGATTTACTTTTCGCATCACCTTTGAGCGGGATTCCAGCTGGGAAGGGCGACCGGCTTGTGAATCTCCCTTTCCGACGAAGCATAACAGGATCAAGCACTTGATCGGTCACTTCGAACGGTAAACCAACCGAGCAGTCAACCACACTTAAGCCGCCAGACTCCTGAGCCTGAGACTTCTCTGAGGTTATTCCTGTCTTGCCGATCGATACGTCTAGTTCCACCTGTTGCTTTTGGGGCGGTCCCATCTTTGGATTCTTCAGATATGTCGCATCATGGAAATCATCTGACAAATCAGAGGCATTCTCAGATGCCACCGAGGCCGTCGATCCTTCAGTCGTGGTCGGTGGACTGTTCACTGAGGCCGCGGCTACCACAGCTGCCGCCGCAGCGGCGGATACCTCCTTCGCTGAATCAGTACTGATCTTTCGTTTGACGTCAACAGTAGCCGCATCACCGCCCCCGTGCGACATCTTGTCTCGCTGAATTTCCCATTTCTGAAGAAGTTCATCAATGTACCGCTGCTGAGCCTCTAATCTACCCGTCAGTTCCTGAATCAATATGTCTCGTTCCCCCAACGCCTTGGATTCCTGCACCATGCACAAACAATCAGTAAACATCCATGACCCCCAAGATATAAGATTCAGACTCACATTTGCCTTCAAAGCTAAGACGTCCTCTCGGAGTTTGCTTTTAGTCATATGGTCTTCAGCAAAATAAAACTCCCACTGCTTTTTCTTCGCCTGTAGCTCTTCCTTCACCTTGGTATATTCAACCAGCACGCTCGCACGTATGCCACACTTCGAACATGAGTCATCCACAGGAACAGCTGTAGAAAGCTCTGTGGCGCTCAAGTTTACAGTCGGTGATGCATTGCTCGATGATGAGCGCGACCGAAAACTTTGTTCACTGTTACCTGGCCGACTTAACAATGTGGGTGATGGAGACCCGGCGTGGTGACCATCACTACCAATCTCAAGCATACAGGGTGATCTGGAGTTCATCTCCTCATCTTCCACCGAGTCATAGTGTCGACCAGTTAGCCTCGATAGTGATAACGTGCTTCTAGCTGGTCTTCGTTGTTGCAACGATTCTGATACTCCACCAAGTCGATGAATTGCCGGATGGCCACTCAACCCAGAAGAGCTGCGTCCAGCTGTCGCAGAAAAACTCGAGTCAGACGAATTGTTGGAAATAAAAGTAGCGCCTGCATGATGCTGAGACAGGTTCGATGAAATCAGTCTTGGTGAATCATTCGCTGGGATTTGTGAACTGCTCGCTGTGAGGTCTTGTGACGAGGTTTGTATGCTTGACAATTCAACATTATCATTTCGCTCTTTGCTGCTTTGAGAAAACTGGTAATGCGATGTGGAAAAGCGATAATCGTTGGCAGGTGTAGTAAGGCTAGACAGAGCGCTACCATCCTTCACTTGTAGCGTCGGTCTCAACGCGCTAGGCTGTGATATAGGATTTGAAGCTGTTGAAGACGCCGAGGCATATTGACTTTCGGCCGAGCTAGTTCTCGAATGAGGATATGAGATCTGCCCACCATCCGAGTGCAGCAAGTTCGATGCCGTGGGCGAGCAGGGATCACCACCAGATGGCGGTGCAGGAACACTGCGATCCTGCATGAATGGAGAAGCATTGCGTTTAGAAAGAACATGACCTCCGTATGCCGAGTCAACATGCCGAGATAGGCTGTCGCGTTCCAAGGATGGGAGCTCAATCGCATCCCACCTGGAAGGAATCGGATTGGTTCCATACGATACTAACTGAGGCGGGCAATGATTTGCACCACGAGTATTATTTGATATTCTCGGCTCGGGTAACAAAAATCTGGTACCAGCCTCCGCATTCATTCGGACAGATTGGGCACCAAGAGCTTGATTGGTGTTGGAAGGAAACCGCGAGTCAGGCTGCGAAACCAGGTCCTGTAAACATAAAAGATTAGACGCGACAGTTCTTATCGTTCGACTCCCATCAACATAATTCGAAGACGTTACCTGAACCGACGAGGGCGTTCCGGGACGTGCAGGTAAAAGCGCTGTTGTTGGAACAGGAGAGGAATAAGACAAAAGTGGGGTCGCACCGCCTGACGGCGAGAACGTCGAGGCTTGACTCCATGTTGTCGATGGCCGGTATTGATCGGAAGGGTAAACATGGGTTAAACGTTTGCCTAATGTAGATTGCCGGAATGACATATCCTACAGAGTATATGAAGTTAGTTTTAGCGCTAAACATTCAGCAAAATCAGTGCAAGGGAATATTACATCATGATCTAGAGAGCGATCTGCCAGCGCTGGTGATTCGGTCGACAGAATCTGAGGAGACTGTTCTTTTTCGACTGGTAAAAGAAGCTGTTCGGTGGTTTGGGCGGATTGACTCGATTGCGACTGAGATTGAGAGCTCCCGGAGCTTTGCGAGTCCGGTATAGTATAAGGGTGCATGATATGCCGCCGCCTAGTGTCGCTGTAAAGATCGTTTTCGGAACTCCTGAAAATATTCGATAAACCAATAGGCGATGGCAACAAGTGGGGTGGAAATTTTGGTGCGGAGGAAGCTGATACTTCGGGAGTTTGCTCCTCAGTTTTGCGCTTCTTCAGAGGAGGAGAATCGTACACCTTGCTGGATACGGCAGGCAGCTGAGAAGATGGCACGAAAGACATCGATTTGCGCTTCATATTGTTGAGAATGTCAAACATGACCAACTCAGTAGGACCGTAAGCAGCCTGCTTCACTGTCTAAGAGGTCTTTCGCTTGGTTGACACGGAGGTCGATTGTGAATAGCAGTATTGATTTGCTGGCGACCAAACTAGCACCTTCTGCGACCCACACAGGGGACAAAAAAAAGAGAGAAAGAAGGACCAAAGAAAACCAATCAAAGCAGTTCACAGTTTCCAGAACGTATAAATTGGGTGAACTGTAAGCGAGAATTATTGAGCATCCTCCTTTGCATTCGTGTATGCGCGCGTGCGTGAAGTGACTAGGAGGCGAAGCTCACGGTAGCAGAAACGCAGCGACGCGCTCGACAAACCAGCACACACTCTGACGTCAACAATATCTTCTGTAAATTCCAGGTGAGCCAAAGCTGGACTTGGTGCTAAGAACAGTTACAGTCACGTCGGTTGGGTGTTGACTCAAGGATGTTGAGTGATCGACCTGGCAGCTACCGAGAGAACATTAGCTCAGTATACCAGGAGAGAAGCCTTACTAGGCTTAGAAACTACTTACAGCCTTAGAAGCGGCGTAGGCTTTGACGGCGTCAGTCTCCAATACGAATACAAGCAAGAGTTCGAATAAACACCAAGCTATATGCCCCCCAGGCAGCGGAAGCAAACACGAATCGCGCGTCGGATACCCTTACCCTACGAGTGCCGCTCCGAACCTCATCAACATATCCGAAAAGCTCATCAGTACGCGGGTACTGCGGTCTGGAAATTTAAACTGTGTAATATAGATGCGATTTTATTATAAAAGGGGAAATCTAACGAAGCTATCATACAAAATAATAGATGCACTATGGAAAAAGAATTAGCTTGTCCACATTTTGGCAGTGCCATCCGCACCAGCACTAAATAACCACGCCTCTTTTGGATGCCACTCCACCTTGAGAACACCCAACGACTGAATCACGGCATGACCCTTGAGTACCTTGAGGGGCACCAAAAGAGGGTTTTTGAGTAGATCATCGTAGACCGTACCGTGGAAGACATTGATATTTCCGTCATCGCTCGCAGAGCAGAAGAGTGGAAGTCGCTGATGGAATCTAACGTCTCTCACAGCGCGTTGGTGATATCTGAGAGTCCTATACGGCTTAGCACTCAGATCCAAATCATGCCATGTAAGACGCTTATCATATGAGCCAGTGATCACGTTATCTCCTTGCGGGTGGATATCAAAAGAACTCAGCCAACGAGCACCCGGCTGCAAGATTTTAGCTAGTGTCTGAGTCGCCAAGTCGTAAACTCGTACGTATCTTTGGGATTCAACATAGAGCATCGGCTTAAACGGATGGAATTGAGCCTTTTGGATAATGCCCTTGGATTTTCTGAATGGAGACTGCGAAGAGTGCTTTGAGAGCTGATGAACCAAAACCGCCATGTTTGCACCTTCGGGTGACACGCTGACGAAGTAGTCACCGCGACGGTGCCAAGAGACTTGTTTCACAGTTTTGCGACAAACAATAACCACGTCGACGCCGACATTAGATATCTTGCTTGAGGGACGGATCCATTTGCATAAAGGTTCCTTATTGACATCCTCCACAGTAGTTGGCTGGGAGGCGTGTCCCCAGCCAGCAGCAAGCATACCTTGACCGGTAGCTTCTGTAGCATCATCAAACAACGGTGGTTGGCAGATGTAAATTTTCTCACCCCTAGAAGGCTGTTAGTTTCTTTTCATATTCATCCGTCGTATTAAGTTGACTTACACAGCAGCAGCCAATAGTCCACAATCTTTGACTGGATTCCATTCGATACTCTGAACAGGCTCACTGGCATCTAATAATGCACTCCAGATCTCGCGACCTGTCAAAATCTCCCAGACACGCACTGTTCCATCATCGGCGCCAGTAGCTAGCCAAACACCAGACGGATCAATGCTGATGGCACGAACTCGTCCCTTGTGGCCGGTGTAGGTGACCGAGCATTTGATAGGAAAAGGTCTCAAGTCTTGAGGAGACGGAAGCTTGGGAAGCAGGGACTCTGGATCGATGTTGAGCTTGTTGCGACGCACGCGAGGTGCAAGATAAAGATCCAGAGAACGCTCAAATCTTTCACGCACGAAGTTTTCATAGCCTCGGACTGCGCGTAATGAGTTGAACTTTTGGGGAAGGAAATTTCGCTCACGATCCATCGGATCAGTGTTTTCCCACTCCTTACGCTCTTCTTCAGTCGGCAGATATTCCTCAGGTGGATTGTAGCTCTCTTCATTGGTAGGTCTCGCTTGCTTGGGAGCAGGAATGTGCATGATATGAGGTGCCTGCTCTGGCAAATCGTCCGCCCACAAGTCATATGACTTGAGCTCATCCTCGGGATGGACCTTAGGCTTGTTGGGCACGATCCGGCCTTCTCGGATTGCCCGAACAATTTTCATGACCCTCTTAGCCTCGTGCTTTGAAGGAACAAAACGACGCTTTGGTTCAGGTGCAGAAGATAAAGGCATGACCTCAGTCTTCGAGGTGAACCATTCAATCGTATCCTCATAGGGATTCACATCACCTGCATTCTCACCCAACTGAATCTTCTTGATAAGTTCCAGTTCCTCCTTTGTCAACTTCAGGTCTCCGCCAGATTCCCTGTCAATAAGACCAGTCCAGCCTTCTGGAACATCGATAGTATCAAGAAGGGAGTCAAGAGCCGATCCGGCCGCTGGCCGCATAATGCGCTTGCCGTTGATGTCGTAACCAATATGAGGGAACTCATCATAAGCACTCAAGGGGATGTCCCCAATGGTGTTTGTCTGCTCGTAATCACTGTCGTCGCTGGAGTAATGAGGGTCGATCTCACGATAGATCGGGCGCGGCTTTCCATCGGCACCTTTCGTGTAAAAAAGAACACGGTCGTTTTCGTTATCCGACAAAGAAGTCCGGCTTTCGACATCGGTCATGCCGCTGGCCTTGCTCAAAAATTCATCATCAGAGTCGCTCTCATTATCGTTGTCGCTCTGATCCTCGACCTGATTCCTGATAACTGCAGCGGCCTCTTCCTCACTCTCAGAGTCCGCTTCACCATCAAAATCATCAGCTTCATCTTCTTCAAGCTCTTTGGTCTCGCCCTCTGTCTTTTCGGCCTGCTCGTCTTGAGATTCTTCATCTGAATCGGAAATGCCCCCGTCAATCAGGCCAGCAAGATCGTCTTCGTCTTCCTCGTCGCCGTCATATTCGTCAAACTCATCGTCCTCCTCCTCTTCACTTGCTTCTTCGGCTTCTTCGTCAAAAAACCCTTCCTCCAACTGTTGATCGTCTTCATCTTCGTCTTCGTCGTCATCGTCTTCCGCGCCGTTATGTATTATTGGATTTTGGCGTTTTCCTGAGACAGACGCTGTACTTGTCCCATTAGACTTGGAAGGAAGGCCAGTCTTCGCAGCAGGCTTCCTGGACGTAGCGGCAACTTTTCGCTTCACCATGTTTCTGACTTGATACCTTCAAGAATTGCAGTAAGAAAAATCTTCAAGCTTCAGGATTAGCAGAGTGAAGAGAGTTCCACAAAAAATCTTTCGTTGGGAGTTTGGCGGAAGAAAATAAAATTTTCATTCAGGGGCTGCTGATGAACGCAAGGGATTTGTACTCTACGACTTGCGTACAATTACAAGTCATCTATCAAGCCCCGTCTCTTCTTTCTCTCTGCTCTGCCTTGTCGCTGCCTTGGTCCGCTTCCATCATCGGATAAACTCCGGAGCGACAAGAGATCTCTTGTTGAATTACTGGTCTCGTGGAGAACTGAAGAGCCAAGAGCATTACTGAAGCACAGAGTTTGAGCGGCAACCCACCAGCTAGGTACGCGTGGCAGACCCAGCCGTCCTGGTTAGCACTGTTTGACTGACATTCCACAAGTATAGCGTCAAATTGGAAGGAAAATATGTCCAGCACTCAGGATTCAGTAGAAGTGTTCGCCGTAGCGATAGCACAACTGCCTTTAGACTCGCTCCACGCCGAGCGTGCCCGGCTGGAGAACTCGGTCGAGCATCTTCTGAGATCAAATTCGGAAATCCAAGCCTTTATAGACAGCGACGAAGTAGAATCCGCAGAGGAGCAGAAAGAGTTCGAAGGTGTGATTAAGGAGAACGAAGAGATTCTCGAGCAGCAGAAGCTGAGAATCGAGATGGTGAAGTCAGAGATCAGCCAGCGCAGTAGGTAGCAGACACGTCAAAAACAAGCAAAACAATCATCGAGAGATTCCGGGCCCGCCTGCTCTAAGTGCTCAGTAGCCGTCGACGGTTTACGCTGTTACTTCTAGAATACACGCACTTCCTTCTCTCAAACTGGCAAATGATAACGAACCGGATTTCCATTTTTCAGTTTTTAGATTTCGGAGACTAACCCAGACCGTGCCGCGCAGAGAATAGTCTATAGTCTATGTACGTCATTTATAAAGGGGACGGGAGTACCAGTTTTTAATATACCCAAAACACGAATTTCTGCCCCCACAATAAGATCATATCACCGCTACGTTAGCAGCCACCGCCGCCGCCGCTGCTGCTAAATAGTGCTGCTTCACGCGAGCCTGGCAGCTCTCATTCCCTCTTCACCGCAAGCTACAATGCTCGTGCCTCACTATCTCCAGGGCATATACGCGCTCGCAAATAGGAGCAAGAATGCTCTTCCGAAGAAAGAGGGCTACAGGGTCGGCATAGTAGCTGCGTTGATGACGGTGGCTTTCTGGCTCGCCGCTGTAAGGTACCATCAGATCACGTCCTCCAACAATTCTGTTCCTCAACGCCAGCTCTCTCCTATCGCCACTTTTTCAGTCGCTACTGAGTATCGCAAGAATTCTGATGTTATCTTTGAGAATTATCTGGATTCTGTGCTCGCAAAGCTCAAAATGGAGTACGTGAGCTCTTACGACCCTGAGGTGTGGCCTACAAAGATATTCCAAACCGCGCGAACTGTCAACGATAAATATAAAGACGCGGTCGCGTCTTGGTCGGCTTATAATCCTCAATATGAGCATATGGTGGGTCTGATTGCTCAATTTATACTGTCTGAGCTTCACTAACCTTTCTCATTTCTTGATACGGTAGCTTCTGGGTGACAAGGCCGCTACCGAATTCGTCGAACGCGCTTTTGCTGCTTCGCCCGAAATTGTAGAAGTCTACAAGTCATTTCCTAACGCTGCTTTGAAAGCCGATCTTCTCCGATACTTGCTGCTCTATTTATATGGAGGTACTTGTCTTCTATCATAGCAATATTGATTCCGTGATTTTAGCTAACCGGACATTTAGGGGTATATGCCGATGTTGACCTTTATTGTCGCAAGCCTATCAGCGAATGGATACCTCATGACCTCGCAAAGTCAGATGCTGACGTTATAATCGGAATTGAGCTCGATGAGCCATATGTCACGTTGGAAACTCAGCGCCAATGGCACTGGCATAGGCCATATAGCTTCGCTCAGTTCACCATCGTCGCTAAGCCTTTCGCGAAGCCCATCAGGACTGCCATTGTCCGTGTTGTTGCGCACGCCCATCACCTTGCGCGTCTCAAAAACAAGTCTTCACCATCCAAGATTTCGAAATACACACCGGAAGAAGTGTTCGAGGTCAGCGGACCGGGAATGTGGACCGATGTGTTGATTGACTCTATGAATTACAGACGTAAAGATGTCTCTTGGGCGCAGATGAACAATCTCAAGAAGCCCATAAGAGTACCTACCGAAAATGGCGCAATCATCGTTTTGCCCGTGCAGTATTTCGGCAACGGACAGCGTCACTCGAATGCTGGCGACTACAACCAGCCTGAGGCATGCGTCTCTCATTTATTCACGAAAAGTTGGCAGCGATTTTCTTGGTTCTAAAGCATCGAGCGAAAATCGCCAAATTTCATTCATGATTTGGAATTTTAGGAGCACTCGGGTCTTTTTCATTCGAGTTTAATTAGTATTTTCTATTTTCTTTTGGCGTCTATGTTGTTTGGATCCATACATCGAGCTTCTTGCTCTCGTTACATAGTCTATTCTTTTATACGGGATTTGGGATTTCTGTACAATAAAATACTGTAGAGACCCCTAATTGTCGGAAATGAAACATCTTGAATTAATCTGTAGGAATGCTTGCTGGGACGAAAGATGCCATTTGCTTCGCGGCTTGTGAGGACTGCAGCCACGAAAGTCAACGTGACATCGATCTTAGTCATCACGACTTCTCTTTCGATGCCAAACAATGAATGCTCCACAGAAGAATACATGAGAAAACCTTGGTCTTTACGTATGAATCTCTAGTGTCGTCAGTCGGGATTCCCTTTTCACAGCCAGATAGCTTCTATTCGGACTTTCAAAGGCTTTTGAAATTCAATTTGGCGCCGTTACCAGCTAGTTGAGTAGAGCTTCCCCACCTAGACGGTTCGGATCAGTTGGCGTCGCTATGGATAGCATTCAGCAATCAGAGACTCCAAGTTCCACCGCTGGAAGCGATGTCAGGCCTGAAGAAAGAGGACCTCTGGGATCTTCTAGCGATTACGAGGCTGTATTCAGTGGCCTGCGACAGTCGCCATCAGCTGCTGCCGACAGCGGGGAGAAATCGGGATCCGAGGAGTTGCTGCATTCAGATAATATTCGGAGGCAGTCAGCTGGAAGAACGCCAGGATTCAATCGCCCGACAGCTGTAACAGAGAGTACCATACGGGATTCAACATCTGCATCGATGACGACAGCTGCCGGCACATCCGTTCCTTCGGTCTCCGTGAATAGTAGCAATCGGTTCAATGGCCCTGCACTCAACATGAATATCCCCCGTATACTTCCGCACGAGCAGGTCTTTTCGATACAAGTGGGGGATACTTTATTCAGACTAAGCGGAGCTTCCCTCTCTTCGGATGGACCATCATACTTTACTTCTTTTTTCTCCTTCCACAGACAAGAAGGACGACAAGAAGGACGAAACGATTACCCGATACTATATATCGATCGCAGCCCTGAGATTTTTCGGGATATTGTCCGGCATTTGCAAGGATACTATGTTGTCCCGAAAGATGAATATCATTTTGTGTACTTGTATGCGGACGCCCATTACTACCAGTTGCCCAAGTTGGTCAAACTTCTATTCAATTCTGAGATCTTTGTTCGAATCGGGTCGACACCATTTCGGATTCCCAAAGAACTTCTCTCCAAGCCTGGCGATTCACCCAACTTTTTCTCGCTCGGGTTCTCTTCTTTCTTTGCTTCTCCCGAGGAAGTGTTCCCAGGAACTCGCGGCTTGATCAGACCTCCCGCTGTTGCCCCCCCTCAGGTTTTGGCGCACTCAGAAGAGCTTTTCCAACAGCTACTTCAAGCCTTCAAGGGTGCGCCTCTACAATTCAAGTCACCGGAGCATCGTGATCTGTTGATCAAAGAATGCAAGTATTACCATTTCAGGGGTCTGGAACAAAAGCTCATTCCTATTGATATCTCAAAAAACTTGCTCACTGGTAGAGAAGAGATCACGATCCGGTTGCGAGATATCAAACCGGCTAGTGTCAATGTGGACAGTAATATCGATGGCGATCTTCAAAGAGTACGATATAAGAGACCTTACACAGATGATGAACTGCGTGACTTAGTGATCCAGGTCGACCAGAAGGAGATTGTTTTGAGGGCATATGATATAGCGAATATCAACAATGACAGCAGCGGGAAGAGAAAATGTCGATGGGGTGTTGAAATTATTCAAGGAAGCACTACGGCTAAGCAACTAGAAGCCATCGTTGCAAAATTTCCACCTACTGTGAACCGTCCCGAGACAAATGGTCCTTGTCGTCTCGCATCGGATCTACACGACGCGTATATCGTTATAGATGGTGTGGAGACAGATGCTCAGTACTTGGACGATGGATCAATCGAATGCTTTTATCCCCACGGATCGTACTCTTCTACATCTCGAAAAAGGAAGCGGACAAGTGAAGATGAAGAAGAGGTGGTATTCACGCATGACATTATGCCGCTGAGAAATCTTGCTGTTTCGAAAGCACAATTCAAGTTATACATCATAAAGGGTATGGTCATAATGCAAATCTTAAGTATCGATTGCATTTCTTCTTTACGAGAGGCGAACCAGCGTCGGGGATTCTTGTGATTTGATGTTGAATGTACATATATCTCACGGCTTTTTGCCCCTAATAGTAACAGATATGGCCATAATACGTCTTTGAGTAAGATATCATTTATACGTAATTATAATTTAATTCAAGTGGTCGCGTAATATTTGGGACAGTGTGCCACCACGCAAGAAATCGATAGATACTATACGTTTAACGGTGTGTTTTTTGTGGCATCTGCCAGCCATTTTCACCGCCGGTGCTAAACGGTTGGGATGTCTTAATGCGGGGTGATAAACGACTCCCGCCTATTTTTTCCAGGATAAGGCGTATCACGTGAAAACGCCGATAACATACATGAGTCTCATCGAACCAGATACAGCTGAAAGCGTCCGGATAGACGCATCAGTCTCGTTGAAGATTACCGATCTATAACGGTGTGAAATCAGGAATGGCTCATCCATTTACTAAATCTAGCCGGATCGCCGTTGTGGGAAGCGGAGAGTTTGGTTTGTCAACGGCGTATTACCTACTCCAGGCCGGCTACAAATCGGTCACGCTTTTTGATCGGACACGCCCTCCGGTTCCGGACGGTAGCAGCGTTGACATCTCGCGAATTGTGAGAGCTGACTATGACGATCCGGTGTATGCGAGGATGGTGGTTGAAGCGCTGGAGCTATGGAAGACGACATACAACGATCATTACTATCCTAGCGGACTGCTGTGCATGTGCCCGACAACTAATCCCAAGTATTTGGCTGATTCTTTGCCAGTAGTGAAAGATCTAGGCCTCCCTGTCACAGAATTCTCATCCGGGAAAGCAGCTGCTGACTACTTGAGCCTCTCACAAGATGCCTTGTCGGGTTTGGCAGGATATTTGAGCCACGAAGCGGGATGGGTGTACGCGGCCAAGGCGGTGAAGCAGTTATTTGAGATGTGTCTAGATCAGGGTGCCATT
Source organism: Myxozyma melibiosi (assembly GCF_037950935.1). Classification (NCBI taxonomy): domain Eukaryota; kingdom Fungi; phylum Ascomycota; class Lipomycetes; order Lipomycetales; family Lipomycetaceae; genus Myxozyma; species Myxozyma melibiosi. The sequence continues at coordinate 1,657,416 of NW_027042915.1, read as the reverse complement.
TTCGTTGAAAAGGCTGTCGCCGATTTAATCTACGCGGAGGACGGGCATTCCGTTACTGGCCTAAAGCTGGAAGGCGGCGAGATGTTCCAAGCGGATGTTGTGATTGTCGCATGTGGTGCTTGGACCGATACGTTAGTCCCTACCGGTGAACGTCTGCTTGCAACCGGCCAGGTATGTATTACGCTGCATCTGACCATCTTTTCTTGAGACTAATGAGAAGCGTCATATAGCCTGTTGCTTTCGTTAAGCTCACCGAAGCTGAATACGAGAAATATAAGCATCTTCCGATTTATATCAACTTTGAGTCGGGATTTTATGTGTTTCCACCTCACCCCGATTCACATCTGGTCAAAGCTGCAAGGCATTCATATGGCTATACGAACTATACAGAGGTTGAGGGCGGTCAGCGGACAACTTCTGTGCCCCCGCCTGTTGCTTATGCAAGAGGCGAGCAGCCTCTTCCTCGTACTAACTTACCCAAAGATACCAATGAATGCATTCGTATAGGTCTTGAGCAATATCTCGGGTCCGATATTGCCTCGAGATCCTACGATAGTGCGAGAGTGTGCTGGTATACTGATACACCAACCAAAGATTTTCTCTTCGATTATAAGCCCGGAGTTAAGAATTTATTTGTGGCTTCTGGAGGTAGCGGACAGTAAGTGAATTAAGACACCCTTTGAAGTCTATTGTTCTCATTCATCGCCAATCAAAACTAACAATCCATCGCAGTGGTCTCAAATTTCTTCCCATAATCGGAAAATACGCCGTAGGCTGCTTCGAGAGATCGTTAGACAAATCGCTGCTCGAAAAATTTAGTTGGAGAGAAATTCCAAATAAATTGGAAGACAAAAGCCGAGGAGGAACTCCTCTGATGAGTTTAGAAGAAGCAGAAGAGGCATAGAAACACGAAATTCACTCTTGCAAGTCCTCGATACATAGATCTGCCTCGATCAAACTTTTTGACAATTGAAATCAGACGGAAATCAGACGATAAGGCTAACCCATTGATTTATTATATTATTAACATCTGAAAGCGAGTCAAATACTAGGAAAAATTGTTATCGCACAAGTGACGACCTCCTGCTGGTAACTTTTGATAATACATGATTACCACTTCGTTTGAATTCCTAAACAAAGTCTTGAAGCATAACCGAAAACTCTGCTTCCTTTATCTCCTCTGGAGACAACCTGTCATTACCGCGCTCTTTAGTGTCCTGATCTTCCTCGTCATCAGAGCCCATGCAGCTGCCGCCCCGTGTAGCTTTCCCTTGAATGATCTGAGGCCATTTGGTACCATAAATACCGGCATGTCTGTTGCATCTCAGACACACCAGAGACTGATGACTGGTTTCATATTTTTGAACGTAATTAAAGCATATAGAGTCAAGTTTCTCCAAACTTCCTCTGTTCTTTTTAGAACTCCGACTTGCAAGCACGAACCGGGCGCGACAAGATTCATTTGCACATCTTCGAGTCTCAAATGGTGGCGTGACACCCTCCCAGTTCACCTCAATCTGATTTGTTGGAGTTTTGTCAGAGTCAGCGGCATCAACACTATAGTCTGAACTTCCCCAAAACGCGTTAAAGAGAAGTTTGCCACGTTGAGTGGAGCGAAAATTTGAGAAAGGAAGAGAATCCTGAGACTCGATGTCGGAAAAACTATCGCTTGTGGCTAATATCTGTGTCAGTCGCTGTAATCAAAATAACAACACTTGAAATTCAAGACAACATACCATCGCTGTTGGTTCCAGAAACGCTTGCAGGTGGAGTCGGAAGACTTTTCAGGCTGCTTCTCGACTTTGGGGCCCGATTTCTGCTGTTATTGGAGGGCTGTCTCAGCGTGCTCCGACTGTAATGCTGAACGCGAGATCGTCGAGGTTGTGCATCAACGTTCTCGATCTTCACCCTGGACTTTGCAGATCTCTTGTCGGCTTTCGTCTTGACCCGCGTCTTGCATCCGACAGCCCGAGTGACATCTTCGTAATCACGCTTGACTGAAATAGAGACACGTTCTCTAATTCTGCTCGAGCGACGTCTACTTTCATCGTCTTGCTGTGCATGCTCGGAATGAGAAGCTAATGAATTTGTGGCAGTCGTCTGATTGATGTTCTCGGAACGCTCATTTGTTGAGCTGATAGAATCTGGGTGTTTCATTTCCAGTTGCTCCAAGCGTCGCCGCTTATGTGCTCTCGTGCGATGTGTTTTCACACCCTCTCCCTCGTTTTCAGACTGAGAATCAAAATCCTCATCTGTACTAGTATCATTATCGGAAAATACTTTCGTATCAGATGAAGCTGAGCTCATGCTTGACTTTGGGGCACCGAAAAACCCTCTTCCCTTCTTCTCGCATGTCGCGCACATACATTCGCGGTTCTTTTTGCCAAAGTAGTTTTCAGCATACGACACTGTGATCTCCTCGCCTAAGTTGATTTTGCGTGTTGACATAACTGCTACAACCCCATTCCCACCCTGCGCAATGAAGCGGCAGTTCGGGTCACAGTCGTGATTGACAAACCGGCAAGGACCCAGCATTAGGCAGGATTCCCCTAGACGGTGCGAGTAAATGATAGAGAAATCACGGCTCAGTGCGGTACGGTCATGCGAAGAAATGGCGACCATTTTTCCGGCTAGATGACGGATCATTGTCCCAGACTCTATCACGGCGCGGGCAATAACGCAGGCTTCGGATCGGCGCGACACTGCACGATAACGATCGGTGGTGCCAAGTTCAAAAGGCACCGACGGGAGGTACATACTCAAATATCGGCGCGCATGACTTTCAAACTCGTGAATCAGACGTGGCGTGCCGGTATGTCCTGCAATGTATGATTTGATTGTTGGTAATGCTAGAAACTCGCGCAGTAGGGAAGATACACTGGGGTCTGAAAGATGTCGTCGAAGGAGGCCTGATATCACGGCTGTCGGTAAGCCTCTAGGAGGACGGCGGCCCGAGTGCACTTTACGAACATCAATCCAAAAGTAGAGAGAGTCTACCAAGATGAATGTCAAATAATCATCGAACGTAGACAAATGGGTCGACCGAAATGCCGCGCTGCTTTGTTTCGAGGGGGAGCACTGGGACGCAACAGTCACCATTGTCGAAAGAACGCTGCAGAACACCGCAAAAAACAATGATAAGGCTGTTGTGTTAAGTAGTATGATCTCAACAGAAAATGATGAGGATGAGAGCTATTGGAGAGTGCAAATACAGTGGCCGTTCACTGCCATTGCAGAATACACGCTTGAACTAGCCAGCCAGCCATCTCGGACAACTCACTAAGCGTGAGGCTCAACGCTCAACATCCAAGCTAAGCAAAGTCTACATCGCAAACAAGATGATGATGATAAATCTATGCAAACAAGATGTTCAATTGGATTCAATTGCAATTCATAAAGTTTTATTATGTAGCTTTGCATACTTTCGATTTAACTCGTTTGTGAATTGTGGATACAGATCTTTCCAAAAGATCAAATATATGTAGTATCGGGGAGCCTTTTTGGCAAGTAAGAAGTGACTGCAAGAACAAAAACCAGGCAAGCATTAATAGGACTTAATAATAGAAAAGATAGGAAATATAAGAAAAAGAATAGAAAGGTGCGACGAAAACAAATGAAGTGAAAACTCCGGCCCAGACTAAGAAAACAAATTATACTAAGAGAAACAAACTTGGATGGTTCATAAGCCTGCCACTTAGGCCGACAATTTAGAATTCTGGAGCATAGAATAAGAAAAGACAGAAAGGAAGAGAAACCGTGGGCTAATCTTCCGAAGTAAAGTTTCTTTCAAAGAAAAAATGGACATAACGGGGCAAAATATAAAAGTGTGAACATAGACAACCAAGAAAGTAATATAGAAAAATGCAATATGCATCCAAAACCGAATATATGAGTGATTGAGAGGAGTCATCAAAACTGTAACTTTTGGCTTCTGTGTTACTCTAGACTGACCTTGTCCAGCCAGTTTAGAAGCATCATGGCCTTGATAAGGTTTCCTTTGATATCACAATGCACACCATCCAAGGACACTGACTGAATAGACATGTTCCATGTACCGAGAACGTCGTAGCCTCTATCAGGAAGAACGTCGTACATCGAAGTCTCAAAGAGCATGAGAGGCTTGTTTCCTTGGGTTAGAATGAACGCATCGGCCTTCTTCGGACCAGCAGCATTGGGGGTGATGAATAGACGGGGGAATCGCTTGACATCTTTCTCATAGTCAGGCAGTTTCTGCTTCACCACCGATTCGGCACGATCGAGGTAGTTGAGAGTCGCCTGAACGTCAAGATCATTCCACAGACCATGACCGTATATGAACGCAACCTTCTCGCCTTCGGGAACACCGACTAGATCGCTTCCGTAACGCTCAAGCTCATCGTCAGGTTGGGGATAGCGAACCTGAAGATTGATAAAAACATTGACCTTGTTGGGATCACAGGCGAAAGAGTTGGGATCCCACTTGAGGATGTCTCTGGTGGCGTAGATGGTTTGGAGAGAACAGGACTTGACGTTAACCTGGGCATTGCAAAAGCACTCGGCCTTTTCCTGATCGTTGAAGTTCCATTGCGTGACTCCTCCGTAGCCGAGATCTTTACGCAAAAGAACATAAAGACCGCCGAGCATCTGGCGCATCATGGAATCACCGACGATGGAAACACGATCGAACCTCTCGAGAATAGCGCAGGACTCCTCGGTGGTGAACCAACGCATATCACAATCACGGGGCATGTAAGGCGCATCAATTCCAATGCGACCACCGCTAGACATGGCAGTAATGAGAGACTGCTTATCGGGGCATAGAGGTTCGAAGGGCTTGTGAAGCTCGAGCGACGAGATCTTGCACACATCTCGGTAACGGTACTCGGCGAAGGCGTCATAATTGTCGCGAATATTATGAGCCGGGGAAGTTTCCAGATCGACAGCTTTGGATGCGCTTTTCTGAGCAGCTATGGAGGCGGCATGGATAGCACCAGCACCGGGAACGGCGGGAGAGAAGAAAAGGAATTTGAGGACGAAGAGAACAAGGAGAGCTCCCACGACGTATGTCGTTCCCGTGCTCGAGTTGATGCGATACATGGTTGTGATACGACTCGGCAGACAAAGGACAGACAAAGGAGGAGGAGAAAGAAAGAGGGAAGGAGTGGAGAGACGAGGGACGAAAAGGGAGAGGAGGAGGAGAAGAGAATGGGATAGCAATACTGGCCGGAGAGCTTATTTATTACGAGGATCCAAAGTCGCCGGTGGCTGCACAGAGTCGGCCTGCAGCACATCAAATCAGCCAAGCCCCAACCCTGATATACGCTGAAGAGAAACAGATGAACGGAGGTTAGGGCTCGGTTGGGGAGTGGACCGCACGTTAAAACGCTCGGAGCGGCAGCCCCGAGTATAGGTGCAGCCCGCAACGGCGCGGTTGGCACAAGACAGAATGCGGACGCAACGCTCATGAGCAGAAGTCATCGATAAACGGGATGCCGAGAGCAAAAAGAGAGAGAAATGGCTAGTCGTAGCAGTAGTAGCCGAGAGAAGGGCAAAATAGCAGGGAAAAGATTACCCGATTGTTTATTCCTTCATACTTCCTATGGAGCAAGCGTATAATTAAACTATGTTTTGCTGCACAGAAACCACGTCGCCTATTCTCGCCATCGACTCTCTCACGAGTAGCCTGGTGAGGGGAACCGAATAGATTCGACATGTGAAGCAGTCGGTCGACTGCTTTCGGTATGCTCAGATCAATTAATATCTTTGTCACTGGCAACTCCTAACGGTTTCTCTCCTAGAATTGCCTGTCCGCAACTCGTGTACGTTAATTGCCCGTCCTGCTGTCTTCCATATCACATCTCCAAATGCTTTTCATCCTTGCTCTCACAGAAAAGCATAGAAAGGCGCTCTATTTAAACCTAAAAACGATGTCGTAGAGCTTTGGATTGACATACAGTCCGTGCCGGCTGCCTTTTTCCTGAAATAAAGCAATTTCTATCCTGGTGCGCGGTGTCGCGAATGTGTGGCACTTGCGCCAGTTCTATGGATCGACCCACCGCTGTTGAGGACATTTCTTCGCCTAATGGGTTTCCACACAAATCCTTCTATGAGGAAGCAGAATATACGCTGTCTGGCACCTCCAAACGACTATTTTTCACCGCTGGAGAGTGCTATCTTTGTTCTCTTAGTTCCCATTAACTGCGCGCATAGACAAGACTCGTCCGCTCCCATTCAAGTTCGAGCACCCGCACGGCTAAACCCTCTAACCCACAGAGGTCAAAGCAATCTATGCCAACGGTGGCAAGATTAATCGACTTGAAACGGGACGAATTCATAAACTCGAAACCACATCAGGGTTTGAGGCTCATCATGCGCGCGCGCTCATTCATTCTCTTCCTCTACTCGCCCGACCCTGGGCATCGATCATGGCTGCCAGCCGCTCTCCAGTTATGTTTTGGGGTCTCTAAGTTCTGTAGCTTTTGTTTTGTTTGCTTCCGCGCGCGTCTATCTCGAAGCTACAGAACGACTTTTATTTTTAATGTTTTTGTCTTTGTCATTTCGTTTCGGTTAGATTGGTCTGTTCTGTTCTGTTCTGTTCTGTACTGTTCTGTTCCGAAGTTTGTCACCTATCTCTCCGATGATGGCTGCTCAGGAGGCAGACTGAGAATTTTTTCTGTTACTTCTTCTATTGGCGGTTGGGCTCCTGAGTTTTTTAAGGTTGTGTGGCAGTTTGCTATATTTTAGGTGTAAGCGAAGAAGGGTCTGGAGGAGCCAAGAGCGCTTAGAGCGTACTTCCACCAAATTGAGTTGGACTAGTGTAACTGTAAATCCTCCTTCTGTAAGATCTGCTTCATGCTGCCATTGCTCACCTCTCGCTGTCCCGCTTTCCTGTCGAGAAACCCCACGCTGTCCTGGGCCATGTCCTGAGCCGGACTAAAGAATCATCTTTTTCATCGTCAGACCAATTTACGACTTATCATCGGCAGCGGTCCCGTCCCGATGCCTACGATTTATAGACTTTTGGTTCCTCTGTTAGCTTCGGCTTTTGTAAATGGTTCTGTAAGCTTGGTCATAAATCACTCCAGTCACACTGAGTATATCGATCACAGGTTACACATCTTGTGTCCTCAAACCGTGCTAAAGAGATTTCATCCCTGTGCCCCGACTATAGTTCTATTAAAAATTGCGCTTTTGATGATGAGGTAACCGGTTGTCTCCGGACACTGTACTAACCTGACGGAGGCCCAGTAAATAGCGTAGGCACTGATACTAGCAGTATGGGGCAAAAATATCGGCTCCTCAATCGCATCTCTCTCAGATTCTCTGCCTTGTTTATATATGTCCCAGAGCCTGCTTTCCATCGATCGATTGCGCATCAAAACGCATGCAGAACTAGACTATAATGACTGGCTGGACTGATATTCTAGATATAAATAGAAAACTGATTAATATTCACAATTCACAACTCAGCTCACCAAAGGGGCCCATCCATCTCTATTTGCGGACGGAGGCGCTGCCTTCTAACCACCGTGTATGCCTTTGCGTGCCTTTGATCAAAGCAAGATGGTTGCGATCTATCCAAAACTGCCTTGGTATTGCTGTCAATGAAGCTGGGAGAGTACGCGCTTAGCAACGAACACAGGCACGCCCTCAAACTGTACTCGCAACAACCGCTCTTTACGTCTTCTCCACAATGACGTCGAAGGCGCGTTATTCATGGTAGGTTCCTTATAGAGAAAGTAAGAGCACATTTGCCGGCTCGGCCTCTAAAATTTTCAAGAAGGTCTTCTCTTCTTTGCCAAGCAAGCTATATCGGTTTTCTGGAGATTTCTCAAAAGTTTGACATGGAGATGAGCTTATAATGGATTAAACATTGCTTCGTGAGTTATAGATATATCTAATATCCTCTCTGCTCCTTTTGTTATATATCACCGGGGAAAACATTGAAATTTTGTCTATCAGACTCCAACGATGTATGCCTAGCTATGCTCATCGAACAATGACGCTCCTTGATAACTCTCCATTAGTTCCGGGGTGTGATCAGCTTTCAAACTTATCCTTAAGAATTTTGAGCATCTCCTGTCGCACCGTTTATATTATGAGATCCGCAGGTGTCCTATATCAAAGCAATTGACGACAGAGCCATTAGCTCAACGCCAAACAACGACAGAGGCATATTATGTCACATAAAATCCGTCCTGGCGCGTTCCGAACATTCCTCACAATCTTTTGACCTGACAGAAAAGACACCTTAGGAACTTGTCACCAGGAGCAGGGATGTCGGTATATAAAAACAAGGACTGCTAAACGGGACCATTTATTTCTTTACACATGTTCCTGCTGTCTAAAAGCACCTGGACAAGCCTCGGCGCGCCCCTATTCAAGCAAAGCTGCTAAGAGCTATCAAGCCATCAACTAGCTGTCTGAAACTCACTCAGCAGTTTCCATTCAGTGGCTCCGCTTTGCTGCCAACGAGAGCAATCGCGCTCTGACTTTAGCAGCTCAAGCAGCCTCATCGCCAGATAACGCCAGTGATGACTACTCTTTGCGCTTTCTCTATAAGATAGTCTATTACCGCGCTCTCGATGAATGGAATACCAGGTTTCAAGCCCAACTTCACAAGAACTATGAAGGCGAACCTCGATTCTCAGTTTACAAGCTCTTCGTGATTATCTCGCTCAGCGTTGCCGGCTGTATTGTGAGCTTCCGCACCGGATACGGCTTTTTCAACAGCTACTTCGCAAAATTCGGCAAAGAGACACGTCATTCTCCAGAGTGTCAGTGGATTTTCTCAGCAGTCAATCAAGCAAATGGTTTTTTCTTGTCGCAATCACAGAGATTAACGAAATATCGCCTCTGAAAGTATCCCTACTTCTGAACGCTCGCTTGATCGCATTTTATGGACAGATAATGATTTTATGCGCTACTAAAATATCCTCAGAAAACAGATATTGGAACTGGTCACCAGTATCAACCACACATCTTTCTTACTCAGAGTCAGAAGGGTGTATTGCGGATCAATCTTTTGATGGATTTGAGAGCAGAACTTGGTAATCTCGAGATAGATGAGCGGCAGTAAGGACGTTGACAGAAATGAGCTTGGATGGTTATTATCGACCTTTCACCTTCTATTTGAAATATGTTATATTTCAGAGATTCTAATCTTTTATTTGAGATATGATATAACATGGATATCAACCCAGTGGCGCTCCCCCAATGGGCGGCGAATTTTCATGCACATATTTATCTGAAAAGAATAGATACGCAACCACAACATGTTCAGTCAATTAAAACTACTGGAATACTGTAGAGAGGACATTCCTGCGTATCTCTTATAAGTGCACGCATTATGTCCTGTCCCTGCGCAAATGCATAGCGCCATTTGTTCAGCTCAGCAATTCTTTACTCTTTGCCCCCTATGCACATTTATAGCTGTGCATTGTTCGCATTCCTCATATTACGTTATTTCTGTTCTATCATGGATCCTTTTTGCCCTAAGCGTGGCTTCTTGGCTATTTGACGGTTGCAAATATCAGAATTTGTCTCATGAAGCTACAGAGACCTAGACTTCAATGGATGAAGAGAATTTGGATGTCATACCTCTTACATATTGGCCGAAAGGTATAAAAAGCGGAGCTAGAGGGCTTTCCTAATGATTATCCATGTAACTTTGTACCAGTGCGGAAGCCTCTGGTAATTTGAGTGGTCTTTTGGGTACCCAAGAGTAGTACTTCTGGTAAGGGCCTCTGGTTCCAAGATGTGACGCCCTTCCAACCACCCGGACGAGTCTCGAACGTCTCCTGCTGCGCCTCATGGGAGATGGTTCCAGACTGGATCCAAAGTCCGCCTTGAATGTCGACTAGACTACTTGTTCTATACTATCAAGCTAGATGTTCAACCCCAAACGACCACTGAGACGTTCAATGTTGGCGAATATCCCCCCTGGCGCGTCCTTGACATCTCTAACAGGCTTGAGACATTACCAGAAAGGGGATCTTGAAAATCATAGACGAGGGCTGTGATGTCTACACTCGTTCATCTTGAAACGCCGTGAACAACGCTGTCGGCTCGGCTTCCACTATCGAGTATGGACGGCACTTCATGCATGATAGGTTTGGCTTTTGGAGCTCTCAATCTGATCTTTACTCTGCGGCGATAACCGCCCTAGCAAAGTCCACAACTTGAACATCGGACATCAAAACAAAGACTGTCAAACGAGGCCATCCACTTCTGTATTGATGTCCCTACGGTCTTGAAACGCCTGGAGAAGCCTCGGCGCGTCTCAAATCAACGCCAAGCTACTGTGATCTATCAAGCAATTGATCGACTGTCTGAAACCAACACTAAAGTCTCTATTTATTGGCTTTCCTCTGCTATCAAAGGTGAGGGCAGCAATTTACGCCCTGGCTTCAGCAACTCAAACAGCCTCTTCGCCAGACCGCGTCAATCATGACTGTTCCTTGCGCGCTGATGATGATGATGATAGATCTCTGTTTGAAGTCCGTTGCAACAACTAGGTTATGACAGACTATCTCGCCCTTCTCCAATATATGATAAAACAAAATAGATCCTAAGATAGTGTCACAATAAAAAATAAACCAATAACAACTAAATCTCCAAGGCAAAAATAACACAAAGAAATTTTGCAAAATTCACTAAACATATTTCAAAAAAAAAAGATAAAAATCCAAAACAAATCCAAAACAAATCCAATAATAACCATCCGAGCTATCAAGTTCCTTAAGCGACCTCACTGCTACTCACCCATCTCGAAATTTGCAAGGCCCGCTCTCAAATCCACCAAAAAAATGATTCATAAGTCATCCCTCTGATTCTGAGTTAGAGACTTTTGCTGATGACACCAGTGACCAGTGCCGACATGGATCTTCTGAAGATAGTTGACAAGTGCAGAAAGACCTTTGGCTGTCCATAGAATGCGATTGAGCGTGCGTTCGGCGATAGGGATATCTCCAAAAGCGCTAGTTCGTTCATCGCTGTGATTGCAACATGAAAGAAGCACATGCTCAACTGACTGCAGTGGGATTCCACACCAACATTCTGGGGAGGCACGAGGCTCTTTTCCATGCTTTGAAGTAGCTGTTGAAAAAGCCATGTCCAGTCCGGAAGCCCACAATACAGCTGGCAATGCTGCGAATGATATGTGCAATGGGCTTGTCAATAGAAAGTCGAGGCTTGCCTTCATATTGATAAGATTCTGATTGAGGTAAGATTCTGATTGAGGCGCGGCTTGAAACCTGGCATTACATTCCTTAAAAGCGTGGTCATCGACGAGATTTTACAGAAAGCGCAGTTCCAGAAAGCGCAGTTCCTTGCGCTTTCTTTATAAGCTAATGGATGACCTCGCTCTTGAGGAATGGAATGACGAGCCTCCATCAGATTAATGTGAATATCAAGGCAAACCTCGATTCTCTATTGAGAAGCCCCTTGTGAACATCCCTTGTAGCGTTGCCAATGGTATTGTGAGCTTTCGGACTGGACATGGCTTCTTCAACAGCTACTTCGCAAGATTGGGCAGAGAGCCTCGTATTTCTCCAGAGTGTTGGTGTGGAATCCCACTGCAGTCAGTCCAGAATGTGCTTCTTTCTTGTCCTAAGCACAGAGTCGAGCGAAATATCGCCTTCAAAGGTATCCCTATTGCCGAATGCACGCTCAACCGCATTTTATTCTATGAACAGACAAAGGTCTTTCTGCACTTGTCAAATATCTTCAGAAGACCCACATCGGCACTGGTCACTGGTATCATCAGCAAACCTCTCTCACACAAAGCCAGAGGGATGAGTTATGGATCAATACTAATTTTCTGGTGGATTTGAGAGTGGGCGTCGCCAATACTGAGGAGTTGGAGTAGGAGACAAGAAAGTTGATAGCTCGGAAAGTTTTTGTTGAATTTGTTTGGATTTCTATCTTTTATTTGAAATATGTTATAACTAGTGAATTTTGCGAAATTTTTTGGTTTTATTTTTGACTTGAAGATTTATTTGTTACTGTGACAGGAACTTAGCTATTTTGTTGAATCATATAGTGGAGAAGGGGGAGATAGTCTGTCATAACCTAGTTGTGGCAACGGATTAAAACAGAAATTTATCACCATCATCAGTAGTTTCCTTAGGGTTTCAGTTTTCTTCAAGGAAACCTTGATCCCACTGCATGATGGAATACAATTTTCAACAATTTGATAAGCGCAGAAAGACCTTTGTCTCTCTATAGAATGCGGTTGAGCATGCGTTCGGCTATAAGGATACATTTAAAGGCGATATTATGTTGATCTCTGTGCTTGTGACAAGAAAGAAGTACATGCTGGACTGACTGCAGTGGGATTGCACACCAACACTCTGGAGAAGGACGAGGCTCTCTGTCAAATCTTGGGAAGTAGCTGATCAAGCTGCCATGTCCTGTCCGGAAACTCACAAGACAGCTGGCAACGCTGTGAGGGATATTCACAAGGGGCATGTCAAGAGAAAATCGAGGCTTGCCTTCCTATTTATGAAAGTCTGATGGAGGTGTTGCTTGAAACCTGGCTTTTGATTCCTTAAAAGAGAGGTCATCCACTAACTTATAAAGATAGCGCAAGGAACAGTCATGATTGACATGGTCTGGTGGTGAAGCTGCTTTGCATCACTGAGGCCAGGGCGTGAATGAGGCCTACGGCATTGATAGCAGAGCAAAGCCAGTAAATAGAGACTTAGGTGTTCAGCTGAATGACGTTGTAAAAAGTTTAAGAGGATGGGACATAATGCACACACTTGTAAAGAAGATGCAGAGATATCTTCACTATATTGATGATGATGATAAACCTCTGTTTCAAGTCTGTAAAAAATATTGAATCTCCACTTTAATTTTTTGATAGTTTTAGTTAATGATATAACCCGTTGTTGTTGATTTACTACTATTTTTATAATGGGTATGGTGCTGTGTTATCATTTCCTTTCAAAACGTGTATGTTTGAAACTGTCTGGAACCCTAGTGATGTGTGAATCTTATGTGAACAACATCATAATTCACCATCATCAAGCCAGTACAGCCAGACTGGAACCACACTGAGTAGGGTCTATGAAGCATGTCCCAGGACAATCGTTTCTCTGCCAGACCACTTGTGTAATATTGTTGTGAGGAGACTGTAGGGTATCTAGGGTATTTAGGGTTTCAGGGTTTCAGGGTTTCCAGGGCTAGATGTGTTGATGATGATGATCAATCTTTTTATTTATAATCCATATCGCCTAGTCCTTATTGCGTCGCATCCCTTTGTAGCGACATGCTTCCACATAACAAACTAACCCTTCCCTCCTTTCACCAAAACATTGATAAAAATTCGATCCCCACAACTCGCAAGAACAATCAAACAAGTAATATGGCAGAGGAAAGCTCGTCCTGGGACGGGCCGCCTGAAGCCTACTCGAATCAGCCCCAGTCAGAGTGTACTGACCTGGTGGTGGCTCCAACCAGAGAAATGTTGAGGTTTTTGCCCTCAACTCCGACTCCAATTATTGGCCTCAAACGCCAGAAACCATCGGAACAATCGCCTACGCCGCCTCGTCCTGGTCCTCAAGCGATGCAGGAGACTGGATTGCCCCCTCTCCTCGAAAATGGGGACCCGGAAGAGGCTCTATTCGCTGAAAATGAATACAACGCGGACCACCAATCATCGGATTTGCCACCGGATGGACTGGCTTCTACGCCGCCCCATCGAATCCATGAAAGCGCGGAAGCGGGATCTACTGAATCTACGAACGCCAAGGACTACGAAACCATCTCGAACGACCTAATTGCCATCGAATCTGACGAAGATGCGATGTCTGAAGAAGGTGAAAATTTTTCCGCTTCTCCAGATGATCTGACATCAACACCCCAACCGACACCTGACCACGCCTCTGAGCAGGCTGGCCAAGATGCAGAGCCTTTGTTTACTGAATCTCCTTCCATTGAGGACCGCCTTGCCAATATGGAGCGTACCATTGAAAGACTTCAGGCTGAGAATACTCGGCTTAAGGGAGCGGTTGAAAAATTTTCACCCCCCAAGAGCATCTCTGAAAAAGATGCTCAATTTGAGAAGTTGGAGATGCTCTTTGAAGCAATTCCTGATGGGATGCAACTGCAGCTGCCACCTAACCAATTGTCTAATGTTATTTCGATCATTGCCCAGCTTGTGAAAGTATATGGACTCGACATCACCGGAGTGATTAACCTTTTGAAAGCCCTTAACGACTCTAACGAGAAGCACGCCATGGATAGCCAGGAAGAGGAGAGACAGGCCTCTTCAGCGAGCCCCAATACTGACGCCAATGCAAGGATTTCCGCCCCCAAAGCAGGAGCTAAATCAGGGACCCAGTCAAGCGCGCGAGCCAGCAATGTTGCCTCTCAATCCATTGCTCGCAAGCCAATTTCATATGCCTCCAAAGCTGCTGCTAACGTTGCTAAGACGGGAGCAACTTATACGTCTACTGCAGCAGCTGGAGCTGCGAACGCTCGCCCTTCCGGTGGAGAAGAATGGAACACTGTCAGCTCGTCCAAGGCGCGTCGAAACAGGGCCAAGTCTAATGCAGCAGCGCCAGCTGCACAGACGTCAAAGAGAGTCACTCCTTCTCCTTTGATTTTGACCCTGGCTGCACCTGCCGGCAGCATCGACGCTCGCTCCTTCCGCACACGAGTCAATAGTGCATTGAAGGATGCGAAAGCGCCTGATGAGATCCGCCTAGCCAACGTGACTCTCAGCCAGCGACAGAATCTTCTTCTCCATCCGAACTTGACTACGGAAACTGATATGTTCCTTGCCTACAGGGAGATCTTCAAGCAGGAAGCTGAAGCGGAGGGGCTCAAAGTCGAGAGCGTGGAGATCCAGGAGAGCTGGCCAAAGGCGGTTATTCATGGCGTTAGCTTGTTGGATTACCCCGACAATGACGATGGACTCAAGTTTCTTCAGGAGGAAATTGAGGGCTTTAACAAGGGAATCACTTTGAAGACTAGACCCTACTACTTGGGAGCGGATGAGACCCGAGAACATAAGGCATTTGGATCGGTAGTTGTGGCTTTTGCTACCAAGCGTGAGTTGGAAAAGGTTCTGGTGACAAAGGTTCAGCTGATGGGCCGCTGGCTCAGGACGTCTAGGTACACTCCTTTCAGGCCGATCGATCGATGCTCGAGATGTCAGTCTCTTGGCCATCAGCAGACCCGCTGCGCCCACCCAATCAGATGCGGAGTCTGTGCCAGCGGGCATACGACTCAGCAGCACCGCTGTGGTGATTGTGGGCAGCGAAAATGCGAGCACACCTTCTTCAAATGTGCCAACTGTGGAGGCCAACACGCCGCCTTCGACGACAAATGTCCAGAGTACATCAAAGCAAGGGACAGCTGGTCACGCCGCTTTGCCAGACAGCAGTCCGACGAGATGGAAATGGACTCGGAATCCTCGACTTCGACTCCTCCAGAAACCTCTCCCTCGACCGATGATTATTCGACACCCTCCCCTTCCACCGACGCCCAACAACTCAACAGCGGAATGCACCATGAATAGTTACAACCCAACGCCATATCAAATTCGAATCATTCAACACAACACAGCTAAAGGCTCCGTGAACATGATACAAACCTTCGAGGACTACAAAGACACTGCCGACATTATGATATTTCAGGAGCCAGCCTTTGATACAAGAGCCAGGAAACCTCCTGACCTTGGGTGCTTTGAACTATGCCAGCCAATCACCAGCATCCCAGGTCGGCCACAGGTTCTCACATACAAGAACACCAACAACCCTTATCTCAACACACGGCCTGCATACGAAGGAATATCGGACCACAACTACATTCAAGGCACCTACATTTCGACGGAGAAGATCCCCGAGTTTCTCCTCTTGAACATCTACAATGAGCAAATTCGCCAATCTTCTGATCCCTCATTCACGGTTGAACGCTCCCTGGTCAACTTTGTCCCACCAGCTCGCACAATTATGGCCGGAGACTTCAACGCTCACTGCTGGCTGTGGGATTCTGGCGTGCCTAGACAAAAGCATCATGAGGAGTTGGTGGCATACATGCACAGGCACAGCTTTCAGCTTCTCAATGAGCCTGACAAAATCACCAGAATCGGAAACCCTAAGAATGATGAGCGCTCTTCTGTCATTGATCTTACTTTTGCTACTAGCAGGATGATGGATGAGATTGAAGATTGGGCAGTTTTAGAGAGGGAAGGTACGGGATCTGATCATGAAGTCATTCATTTTTCTGTTATATCAAATGACTTGAGCCCGCCAACAAAAGAAGAAGTTTTGAGGCGGAATTTGAAGAAGATTGATTGGGAGATCTTTAACGCTGAGCTCAAGGCTCTTGGCGCTG
Organism: Myxozyma melibiosi; assembly: GCF_037950935.1. Lineage (NCBI taxonomy): Eukaryota > Fungi > Ascomycota > Lipomycetes > Lipomycetales > Lipomycetaceae > Myxozyma > Myxozyma melibiosi. Next base: position 1,641,090 of record NW_027042915.1, on the reverse strand, counting down.
AATGGATGGAGAATATAAGGAATGATAATACTAATATTACTAACAACAGTGAAGAGCTCTCAGAATTCCTCGCCTGCCAGCTGCGCGACATCATCAGACAAGCGGTGGATGCTTCAGCACCTTTACTGCGAATCTGTGCGTGGTCGAAGCGTTGGTGGAACGACGAAGTGCAGCAGGCGGTCAAGGACTTTCGACGAGCCCGCAATCGATGGTACAAGGACAGGGACAATGTGGCGAAGTGGGAGGAAATGAAATGCCTCCGCTCACGTCGCAACAAGACAATTCTGAAAGCTCGAACAATTATGTGGCGAGATTATCTGGAGAATTTGGCTGGGACTGAGGTGTTTGGGGTACTGAAATATCTGAAACCGCAGTCCAGCAACCAAACTCCTGATCTGCAAAGGCCTGAGGGAGGAATGGCAACGAGTTTTGAGGAGAAAAGCCAGGTGTTTCTTACCTCAATGTTTCCAGCGCCGCCTGTTTTTGAGCCATCAGAGACTGCCGGCAGCGTTGATCAGCATCGATGGGAACCACTGCAAGAAAGTGAACTTAGAGATGCAATCATGGACTCGAACCCCAAAAAGGCGCCGGGTCCTGATGGTCTTACCTTTGCTGTCTTGAAGAAGGCCTATCAATCGATCCCTGACTTGTTTTTTCATGTCTTTCGAACGCTGCTGGACTCTGGCCATCACCCTCGTGCCTGGCGCGAGGCGATCTGTGTACTGATTCCAAAACCGCACAAACCAGACTACTCTGTTGCGAAAGCGTACCGGCCTATTTCTTTGCTGAATTGCCTCGGAATAATCTCAGAGAAAATCATGGCAAATCGGATGGCGTTCATTGCAGAAGAGAATTGTCTCCTGGATCAGTATCAGATGGGAGGTCGAGCTCAGCGATCAGCGGTGGATGCAGCGATGCTTCTGCTGCACGAGCGTCAGCTTGCAAAGTTGAGAGGAGAACAGACTACAGCACTCTTCATTGATGTTAAGGGAGCCTTCGATCACGTGTCTCGCGAGCGGCTTCTTCAGACGCTTAGAGAGATGGGATTTGCAGCTCAAGTGACGTCATGGGTGGCTCAATTTTTGACTGGGAGAAGTATCGCCTTTGCTTTTGATCGCAAAGTGGGAGAGATGCAAGCTGTGTCAACCGGTATTCCTCAGGGATCACCGCTGTCTCCGCTCTTGTTCCTTCTCTATTTGCGCCCTCTATTTTCGAGGTTGAAAGCGAAACACCAGCTGGTCTTTTGTCCTAGCTATGTTGATGACGTTGCGCTGATTTATTCCAGTAAGTCGATCGCAAAAAATGTTAAAGAATTGACTAACGCGCTCGCGACGGCTGTTGAATGGGGCAGAGAAAATGCCGTGGCCTTTGACGACAGCAAGTCCGAGCTTATTCATTTTAGCAGCTTTCGGAAACGACCAACCGACACTTTGAAGACTCCTTCCGGCACAGTACTCAAGCCGGCGCGCGTCGTACGCTGGCTAGGTGTTTTCTTGTTGCAAATTGTCTTTGCCAGTGGAAGTTCCAGACATATTGAAGTTGTCAGAGTTATCCATTGATGATGATATTCCTTAAGTGTGCTTTGATAGATAATATGATATGTTGTTGATTGAATGATATGTACAAAACAAGGGAGGGAGCTGGTCAATATATAGACAAAATAAGTTCATACAAAATTTATACAAAGTTCTTCAAGTATCATCTGATCAGTCATCTGACCAGTCATCTGATCAGTCATCTGATCTTTCCAGATCATTCCAGCTCCTTCCAGATCCTTCCAGCTCCTTCTAGCTGCTTCCAGTTCTTTCCAGTTCCTTCTGGTTCCTTCCGGTAGATTCCAGTTGCTTCCGGTCCCTTCTAGCTGTTTCCAGTTGCTTCTGGTTCCACCTAGTAATTTCCTTAGGGTTTCTGTTCCCTCCAAGGAAACCCTTGATCCTGCTGCATAATGGAACACTATTTTCAACACTCCCACTTTTTCCATTATTCAGTTCATTCCCATCATTGATCTCAGCTTTCCAAATTGCTCTCTTGCAATTCCTTTGGTCAAAAGGTCTGCAACCATATCCTTGGTTCCACATCCAATAATGTTGATAATGCCATCAGTGATTGCTTGTCTGGTGAAGTGATAGCTGACATCAACATGCTTTGTTCTCTCATGGAACTGTGGATTCTTTGCCAATTTGATTGCTCCCTGATTGTCTTCTGCGATTTGAATCGGCCGGTGTGAATTCTGGCTCATGAATTCATAAAGTCTCTTCAGCCAAACAGCTTCCTGAGCTGCTAGCTTCAGTGCCATATATTCTGCCTCTGTGGTTGACAAGGCAACTGATTTCTGGCGCTTGGATTTCCAACTCACTGCTCCACCTCCAAGGACAAAGACATATCCTGAGGTTGATTTCCGCTCATCAATATCCATTGCATAATTTGCATCTGAGTAGCCGGTAAGTAAGTTGCCATGGTGTTTGCTGAAGGTGATTCCCATGGATGCCGTTCCTTTGATATATCGCAAAATTCGCTTGACTGCTGTCCAGTGCTGCTTTCCATAATTGGAGTTGAATCTGGAGACTTCTCCCACTGCATTTGCAATGTCTGGTCTCATCCCAATAGCCAAATAATTCAGGCTTCCAACAGCACTCTGATAGGGAATTTTCTCCATTTCCTTTTCCTCAGTCTTGGTCTTTGGACTCATTTTCTGAGAGAGTGTAACACTCAAATCCACAGGCGTTGTGACAGGGTTGCTGTCTTGCATATTGAAGGTTTTCAAGACTTCCTCAGCATATTTCTTTTGACAAATTGTGAGAGTGCCTTTGGCTCTGTCTCTGGTAATTTCAATCCCCAAGAAATAGCTTGTCTCACCCATATCAGTCATCTGGAACCTTTTGCGCATGTTCTCTTTGAACTTATTGATAGAGTCCAAATCCTTGCCAGTAATTATCAGATCATCAACATATACAGCAAGCAATAGGTTTGATTTTTTGCTTCTGTAAATGCCATAGTCATCGCTTGACTGAGAGAAACCGATCTGTAGCAAGTAATCATGCAGCAGCTCATTCCAGCATCGTGGTGCCTGCTTCAAACCATAAAGACTCCGCTGTAATCTCCATACTTTCTTGCTGTTCTGAAAATATCCTGGAGGAGGCTGCAAATAAATTTCCTCTTCCAATTTTCCATAGAGAAAAGCAGTCTTTATGTCCATCTGATGAATATGGTAGTCATTGATAGCAGCATGAGCCAAAAGGATCCTGATTGATTCAAATCTGACCACTGGTGCAAAGGTCTCATCAAAATCAATTCCATATTCTTGAGTGAATCCTCTGGCAACAATCCGAGCCTTGTATTTTGTGAGCTGGCCATCCTTGACATATTTCTTCTTGAAAACCCATTTGGAAGTAATTGCTTTTCTCCCACTAGGTAGTTCACTCCATCTCCACACTTGATTTTCTTGTAGAGAATTCAGCTCGTCCTCGCAAGCCTTGCTCCAGTGTAACCATTCTGGGCTTGCCTTTGCCTGCTGAATTGTCACTGGCTCTGCCGTATCTTTTGTCCTGACTGCCCATGCTTGAAGACTGAGTGGATCCTCAGACTCACTTCTGTCGCTCCTGTCGAGAATCATTCGATCGCTGTTGATCCTGTTGCCGTCGAGCCTTCGTTTCTTTGAATTTTCTCTGATGAATCGAGCATCATCGCCGTCTGACTCTTCTTTGTCGAGATCCATCTCATCGTCTTCCTCATTGTGTTGAAAATAGTGTTCCATTATGCAGCAGGATCAAGGGTTTCCTTGGAGGGAACAGAAACCCTAAGGAAATTACTAGGTGGAACCAGAAGCAACTGGAAACAGCTAGAAGGGACCGGAAGCAACTGGAATCTACCGGAAGGAACCAGAAGGAACTGGAAAGAACTGGAAGCAGCTAGAAGGAGCTGGAAGGATCTGGAAGGATCTGGAATGATCTGGAAAGATCAGATGACTGATCAGATGACTGGTCAGATGACTGATCAGATGATACTTGAAGAACTTTGTATAAATTTTGTATGAACTTATTTTGTCTATATATTGACCAGCTCCCTCCCTTGTTTTGTACATATCATTCAATCAACAACATATCATATTATCTATCAAAGCACACTTAAGGAATATCATCATCAATGGATAACTCTGACAACTTCAATATGTCTGGAACTTCCACTGGCAAAGACAATTTGCAACACATTGTTGTCCTCATAATCGTAGTCATTGAAATCGAATATTTTGAGAGTGCCCTGGGAGTTTCTTTCATCCCTTGCAATTCGCTGTCTGATTCGTTCCTCAATGGCGTCCACATCACGGATTTGCCGTCTTCTCGGCCCTTGGTCCTCATTGCGAGTAACGACTCGCATCTCTCCTTGATTTTCCTCCAAGTCGTGATCAATTTCCATGTCTTCAGACTCCTGAGCCTCGACCGACTCATCCTGAACATCCTCAGCTGGTTCATCATTTTCTCTTCTCCCACTTGATCTATTATCTTCTGATGATAGAGCACTGGATGGATGATGAACTCGAGGCCAAAAACCAATACTGGCTCCAAGTTGTTCAACTGTAACTTCTGAAGATCTTTCCAACCCGCTATCCAAGCGTGCAGGCTTGTACCAATCAAGCCCCAATGTTGTCTCATCGAAGACAACATCTCTGGCAAAAGTTACCCCTCGTGATGGGATATAAATCCTGTATGCCTTTTTGTTTGCAGCATAGCCAACCATCACTCCTCGGATTCCTTTTGGGGAAAACTTGCCACCAGCCTGAGTTTTCGATTTGTGAATCCATGCCGTACTTCCAAAGACCCGGAAGTAGGAAACATCAGGCTTCCTGCCAAACCAGAGCTCATAGGGTGTTGTGTTGGGCGCTATAGCTCTGCTAGTGATCCGATTTGCGACATGAACCGCGCATTTGATCGCTTCTGGCCAAAACTTTTCCGGCATTTTTGCCTCGATCAACATGCTCAATGCTTTCTCAATTAAAGTCCGATTCATTCGCTCAGCGATGCCGTTCTGTTGAGGAGTCTCTGCAACAGTAGTCTGGTGCTCAATTCCTTGTTCATCCAGGAATTTCTCCAGATCTTTCGAGGTGTATTCGCCGCCATTGTCTGACCTAAGAGTCACCATTGTCTGTCCTAGTTTGTTGCTAGACTGACGAATATACGTCCTGATAGCCTCTGCCGCGTCCGACTTATTTTCCAAGAAGTAGACATTCACATAATGTGAGTAGTCATCGATCATTGTCTTGAAATACTTCTCACCAGTCAAGGAATTGTAGACTGGTCCACAAACATCGGTATGAACGAGTTCCAGTGGACGCGTCGTCTTGGTAGTGCTTTCCTTGTATGGTAGTCGATGAGATTTCGCAGCAGCGCAAGTATTGCACTTGCAACTTGAGATGTGAGTGTCAAGACCTTTGACAGTGCTGTGTCTTTGCATCTGCTCCAGGATCTGATCAGAGACATGTCCGAGTCTCTGATGCCATATAGAACTGACTGCATTGATTTTGTTGATATCAATTTCAGCAAACTGTCCATCAAACCGGCACAGCTCTTCGAACTTTGAGCGTGTTCCGATCTTGATCTTCTGTCCTTCCGAGGTGCTCACAAAACACTTCAGCCCTGCATCAATTGTCCAAATATCTGAATCCTTGCTCAGCATGCTGGTAGATACAAGACCCATCTTCGCTTCAGGCACATGCAGTACATTCTTGAGAGGCACAGTGTATTCCTTTCCTCTGTCCTGGACTTTGGCAAAGGCATTTCCTTGTCCCACTGCTCTCATATACTGCCCATTAGCAACCTCTAATATTGCTTCCAGAGGTTGATAATCCTGGAGAACGGCTCTGTTGGATGTAATGTGCCTGGTGGCTCCCATGTCGATGAACCACCCACTATCCTCAAGCCTTCCAGACTGATTTCCTGCCACCAACCCTGCCCTTTCCACCCACTGTTCAGCACCGAGGTTGCTGTTAACCACAGCTGCATGGATCTTGAACTTGTTGTCCTTGTTCTGATCCTTTTCTTTAGGGCAGTCTCTCTTGAAGTGGCCTTCCTTTCCACACTTATAACACTTCAGTTTCTTCTTCCCTGAGTCTTTCACTGCAAGCAAGCTACCTCTGCCTTGGTTTCCTTGAGGCTTCCTGGTCAGGGAGGTCCTGACTCCACTGAAGACATCCTGGACTGTGAGCGTATCCTTCTGCTGCTCAAGGACTGAGATAGTGCCCTCAAGTGCATCTGGGAAAGATCTGAGGAGAATGGAGGCATAGACATCTTGAAGTTTGACATCTAGCTGGTCCATCTGCTCAAGAACCCCCATAAACTCACGCTCATAGGACTCAAAGGCTTCAAGTGTTGCTTCCTCCAACTTGAGGAACAACAACTTGGCCACCAAAGAGGCTTTGACTCCTGCTGCATCACTCATGTATACACCCTGAAGATTTTTCCAAGCCTTCCTAGCATTACCGCATTTCAAGTGCCGATAATCCTTGACTTGTACCGCGCCCATCATCAATATAAGAGCCTGTCTGTTGATTGACTCAAAGTGGGGATCCTCCTCTTGTGACTTTATGTCAAGGTCACTCAAAGGTGTGCCCACAACTCCCCACAGGCCCTTCTGCTCCATCACCATCCTTAAGGCAAAAGCCCATTCAGAGTAGTTGAGAGCATTAAGGATTGGTAACTTCAAAGAGTCATTGCCAGGGCTCATAACCTGTTGCAAATTGTCTTTGCCAGTGGAAGTTCCAGACATATTGAAGTTGTCAGAGTTATCCATTGATGATGATATTCCTTAAGTGTGCTTTGATAGATAATATGATATGTTGTTGATTGAATGATATGTACAAAACAAGGGAGGGAGCTGGTCAATATATAGACAAAATAAGTTCATACAAAATTTATACAAAGTTCTTCAAGTATCATCTGATCAGTCATCTGACCAGTCATCTGATCAGTCATCTGATCTTTCCAGATCATTCCAGCTCCTTCCAGATCCTTCCAGCTCCTTCTAGCTGCTTCCAGTTCTTTCCAGTTCCTTCTGGTTCCTTCCGGTAGATTCCAGTTGCTTCTGGTCCCTTCTAGCTGTTTCCAGTTGCTTCTGGTTCCACCTAGTAATTTCCTTAGGGTTTCTGTTCCCTCCAAGGAAACCCTTGATCCTGCTGCATAATGGAACACTATTTTTCAACATAGAGAGCCGAGGTTTGCCTTCATAAGCACTGAAAACCTCGTGTTGAAACAGGGCATTCCATTCATAAAAACCGCGGTCATCGACTAGCTTATAAAGGAAGCGCAATGAACAGTCATGGTTGACATTGTCTGGCGACGAGGCTGCTTGAGTGGCTAAGCCAAGAGCGTGATTGCTGCCCTCAACTTTGGTAGCAGAGCGAAGCCAATAGATGGAGACTTTTGTGTTGGTTTCGGACAGTCTGTTGATGGCTTGATAGATAACAGTAGCTTGCCGTTGATTTGAAGCGCGCCGAGGCTTCTCCAGGCGTTTCAGGACATTAAGGGCATCTGTGAAGAAACTGATAGTTTGGTTTGATAGTCTTCGTTTTGATGTCCAAGCTGTGGCCTTCGCTAAGGCAGTTATCGCCCCAGAATACAGATCCGAATGAAAGCCCAAAAAGCCATGCTCTTCATGCGCTAAACGTCCTCCATATTCGACAGTGAAAGCCCAGCCTACACCCTTGTTCTCAGTGTTGTAAAATGATCGAGAGTAGATGTCCCAGCCTTTGCCAATGATTTCCAAAATCTCCTTTTCCGGTAGTGTAGCAGCTGAAAGTCGTACTGCTGCATGTAAGCGAGCAGTTCCTTATGATGCCCCTCTTTGGTCAATCTGGAGTTCCATAACCAGGAATGAGCATTAAAGTCACCAGCCATGATTGTCCTGGGAGGTGGGACAAAATTGACCAGAGAACGCTCGACAGTATAAGAGGTATTGGGGGAGGAACTATCTTGCTCGTTGTAGATGTTCAAGAGGAGAAACTCTGGGATCTTTTCAGTCGAAACATAGAGGCCTTGAATGTAGTTTGGATCTGGTATTCCTTCATTAGCTGCCCGTATATTGAGATGGCGGTTCTCGCGATGCTTGAAGGCGACCACACGCCGTTGTCTTGTGATGTTGATTGAGTGGCATAGGTCATAGGATGGATGAGTGATTGTTGCTTGGTTTTGGATGTTGATGTAGGGTTCTTGAAATATGATGATGTCGGCCTTGTTGCAGAAGTTTTGAAAGGCTGTTGTCATGCAGGTGGAAGAATGAGCTGCGTTGTGTTGAATGATTCGAATTTGATATGGCGTTGGGTTGTAACTATTCATGGTGCATTCCGCTGTTGGGTTGTTGGGCGTCGGTGGAAGGGGAGGGCGTCGAATAATCGTCGGTCGAGGGAGAGGTTGCTGGAGGAGTCGAAGTCGAGGATTCCGAGTCCATTTCCATCTCGTCAGACTGCTGTCTGGCAAAGCGGCGTGACCAGCTGTCCCTTGCTTTGATGTACTCTGGACATTTGCCGTCGAAGGCGGCATGTTGGCCTCCACAGTTGGCACATTTGAAGAAGGTGTGCTCGCATTTTCGCAGCCCACAATCGCCACAGCGGTGCTGCTGAGTCGTATGCCCTCCGGCACAGACTCCGCATCTGATTGGGTGGGCGCAGCGGGTCTGCTGATGGCCAAGAGACTGACATCTCGAGCATCGATCGATCGGCCTGAAAGGAGTGTACCTAGACGTCCTGAGCCAGCGGCCCATCAGCTGAACCTTTGTCACCAGAACCTTTTCCAACTCACGCTTGGTAGCAAAAGCCACAACTACCGATCCAAATGCCTTATGTTCTCGGGTCTCATCCGCTCCCAAGTAGTAGGGTCTAGTCTTCAAAGTGATTCCCTTGTTGAAGCCCTCAATTTCCTCCTGTAGAAACTTGAGTCCATCGTCATTGTCGGGGTAATCCAACAAGCTAACGCCATGAATAACCGCCTTTGGCCAGCTCTCCTGGATCTCCACGCTCTCAACTTTGAGTCCCTCCGCTTCGGCTTCCTGCTTGAAGATCTCCCTGTAGGCAAGGAACATATCAGTTTCCGTAGTCAAGTTCGGATGGAGAAGAAGATTCTGTCGCTGGCTGAGAGTCACGTTGGCCAGGCGGATCTCATCAGGCGCTTTCGCATCCTTCAATGCACTATTGACTCTTGTGCGGAAGGAGCGAGCGTCGATGCTGCCGGCAGGTGCAGCCAGGGTCAAAATCAAAGGATGATGATGATGATGAATCTTTTTATTATAGTCTATTTGCAACAACTAGGTTATGACAGACTGTCTCCAACTTCTTCCACCAATTTTTTATCTCCATTTTTCTAATCCAACTTCAATTTTTCCATCTCCCTGATAGGATATCCAAGTATGCCTGCCTGAAGTGGAGGACAAGCTATCCAGTAGGTGCTTCACTTCAACCATTGCCAGAAAGGGAAGGCGTGTAGTAAAGTCCATAGTATTATCCATAAAATCCGGGGGATCTCATTTCTTTCACCGCTTTGTTGTAAACTTGGTGCTACTGCAGTGGGGGGTTCAATATAAATTTTGCAACCAAGACCATTTTATGCTGAAAATTATCAAGGTGAAAATTGGGGGGGTGTTCAATATTAGGCCAAAATCCTGGAAAAGCTCACAAGCGGGGCTCGAACCGTGGATGTTAAGGGAGCAATGCAGCAGCCATACCGCTGGGCCATATGACTGCTCCCATTCAAAATCAAAGGAGAAGGAGTGACTCTCTTTGACGTCTGTGCAGCTGGCGCTGCTGCATTAGACTTGGCCCTGTTTCGACGCGCCTTGGACGAGCTGACAGTGTTCCATTCTTCTCCACCAGAAGGGCGAGCGTTCGCAGCTCCAGCTGCTGCAGTAGATGTATAAGTCGTTCCCGTCTTAGCAACGTTAGCAGCAGCTTTGGAGGCATATGAAACTGGCTTGTGAGCAATGGATTGAGAGGCAGCATTGCTGGCTCGCGCGCTTGACTGGGTCCCTGATTTAGCTCCTGCTTTGGGGGCGGAAATCCTTGCATTGGCGTCAGTATTGGGGCCCGCTGAAGAGGCCTGTCTCTCCTCTTCCTGGCTATCCATGGCGTGCTTCTCGTTAGAGTCGTTAAGGGCTTTCAAAAGGTTAATCACTCCGGTGATGTCGAGTCCATATACTTTCACAAGCTGGGCAATGATCGAAATAACATTAGACAATTGGTTAGGTGGCAGCTGCAGTTGCATCCCATCAGGAATTGCTTCAAAGAGCGTCTCCAACTTCTCAAATCGAGCATCTTTTTCAGAGGTGCTCTTGGGGGGTGAAAATTTTTCAATCCTTAAGCTGAGTATTCTCAGCCTGAAGTCTTTCAATGGTACGCTCCATATTGGCAAGGCGGTCCTCAATGGAAGGAGATTCAGTAAACAAAGGCTCTGCGTCTTGGCCAGCCTGCTCAGAGGCGCGGTCAGGTGTCGGTTGGGGTGTTGATGTCGGATCATCTGGAGAAGCGGAAAAATTTTCACCTTCTTCAGACATCGCATCTTCGTCAGATTCGATGGCAATTAGGTCGTTCGAGATGGTTTCGTAGTCCTTGGCGTTCGTAGATTCAGTAGATCCCGCTTCCGCGCTTTCAAGGATTCGATGGGGCGGCGTAGAAGCCAGTCCATCCGGTGGCAAATCCGATGATTGGCGGTGCGCGTTGTATTCGTTTTCAGCGAATAGAGCCTCTTCCGGGTCCCCATTTTCGAGGAGAGGGGGCAATCCAGTCTCCTGCATCGCTTGAGGACCAGGACGAGGCGGCGTAGGCGATTGTTCCGATGGTTTCTGGCGTTTGAGGCCAATAATTGGAGTCGGAGTTGAGGGCAAAAAACTCAACATTTCTCTGGTTGGAGCCACCACCAGGTCAGTACACTCTGACTGGGGCTGCTCCGAGTAGGCTTCAGGCCCGTCCCAGGACGAGCTTTCCTCTGCCATATTACTTGTTTGATTGTTGTTGCGAGTTGTTTTGATGATGATTGGATGACATAATGCATGCACATGTACAGAAGATGCAGAAATGTCCACTCTATAATATTTCGACTAGTTTTAATTGATTTAATTTGTTGTGGTTGCGTTATTATCATTTTTATTCTAGGTATGGTTGAAATTGCGCGAAACCCTAGGGATGCGCGAATCTTTTGGGAGTTACATTACCATCAGAACCACCATATTCTCAACAGAACATGCATCATGGACCCTACTCAGTGTGGTTCGAGTTTGGCTATAGTGGTTTGATGATGGTGAATCTTTTAATTATAATGTTCACATAAAAATTCATTTTGTTACATGAGATTCATACATCACTAAGGTTCCGCGTAGTTTCACCATTACTACCTGTTTTGAAAGGAAATAATAACACAGCACTATACCTATTATAAAATAATAAGAACGCAACAACAACAGTTTAACTCGTCAATTAAATCTATGAGACATAAGTTAAAGAGGGGACATCCCTGCATCTTCAGAGGGAGCCATGATACGGTCCAGCACACTGGCTGCTACATTGCTCCCTTTAGATCCACGTTTCGAGCCCCGCTTGTGAGCTTTTCCTGGGATTTTGCCTAATATTGAACACCCCTGGATTTCACCTTGATAATTTTGAGCAAAAGTGATCTTGGTCGCAAAATATTTATAATGAACCCCCCACTGCAGTAGCACCAAGTATACAACAAGGGAGCAGTGATATGGCCCAGCGGTATGGCCGCTGCATTGCTCCCTTAAGATCCACGGTTCGAGCCCCGCTTGTGAGCGTTTCCTGGATTTTGGCCTAATATTGAACACCCCCCCAATTTTCACCTTGGTAATTTTCAGCATAAAATGGTCTTGGTTGCAAAATTTATATTGAACCCCCCACTGCAGTAGCACCAAGTTTACAACAAAGCGGTGAAAGAAATGAGATCCCCCGGATTTTATGGATAATACTATGGACTTTACTACACGCCTTCCCTTTCTGGCAATGGTTGAACTGAAGCATCTACTGGATAGCTTGTCGTCCACTTCAGGCAGGCATACTTGGATATCCTATCAGGGAGATAGGAAATTGAAGTTGGATTAGAAAAATGGAGATAAAAAATTGGTGGAAGAAGTTGGAGACAGTCTGTCATAACCTAGTTGTTGCAAATAGACTGTGCTTGAAAGATTTGCCATCATCATCATCATCATCATCATCATATTTATGATCCTAACACATAAGGTACTTGCGCAATTGTTTATATGCCTCTGGTGCGCTTCTATTGCTCTACTTTTTTTGCTCAAATCTTTTTTCCTTCTTTTGGGTAGCTCAATAGATGAGAGATTTTGACTATATTCTGAAGTGGATCTCATGGTCGGTTACTGTGGAATGTTGTAGAAAAGAGGAAGAGTAGGATTTCATTTGGAAGTGCACAAATCCTAGTGGTGCATGAGTCTGATATGATTGATGTTCGTGACTTTTGTGAAATTTCTTCATATTTTTGGCTTGAGGATTTACTTCATGTTTCACAACATATTATTATTTGCTCAATCTTAGAATCGAATTCTGTCATAACCTAGTTGCCGCAACGGACTTAGAACAGAGATATATCACCATCATTCAATCCTGGGATCAATTTTGTTCCAAGTTATTTTAAATTAGTGAAGAAGGGGGTGAGAGTCTATCATAGCCTAGTTTGCTGCACATGGATGATAAAGTAGATGATTAAGGGTCATCAGCTCCAAGTATACAATACAGCAAAGCAGTAAGGAATGAAATCCCTTGAGCTTTATGTATTATTTGCAGGTTGAAATGGAGCAAACCATCACGCACTCCCAGGCTGAGACTCGCCTTCAGAGACAGGGTGAGCTGATGATGACGATGATGATGATGATGATGATAAATCTTCGTTTAAAGTCCGTTGCAACAACTGGGCTATGACAGACTATCTCCCCCTTCTCCATCAAATAATAATATTATAGACAAAAGAATAAACAAAGTAAATCGTAAGGCCGTGTCTCAATAACAAAATTCAACATAAAATGAATCCCCAAGTCAAAAATAACACCAAGAAATTTCGCAAAATTCACTAAACATATTTCAAATAAAAGATAAAAATCCAAAACAAATCCAATAATAACCATCCGAGATATCAAGTTCCTTGAGCGACCTCACTGCTACTCATTCATCTCGAAATTTGCAAGGCCCGCTCTCAAATCCACCAAGAAATTGTTCCGAAATTGTTCCCTCTGGCTCTGTGTGAGAGAGACTTGCTGATGATACCAGTGACCAGTGCCGATGTGGGTCTTCTGATGATGATGATGATAAATCTCTGTTTTAAGTCCGTTGCTAAATCTCTGTGGGTCTTCTGAGCATATTTGACATGTGCAGAAAAACCTTTGTTTGTCCATAGAATGCGGTTGAGCGTGCATTCAGCCATAGAGATGCCTTCAAACGAGCTATTTCGTTCATCTCTGTGTCTGTGACAAAAAAAAGCACATGCTGAACTAACTGCAGTGGGATTCCACACCAACGCTCTGGAGAGGGACGAGGCTTTCTGCCATGTCTTGCAAAGGACCTCTGAAACAGCCATTTCCAGTCCGGAAGCTCACAATACAGCTGGCGACGCTGCGAGGGATATCCACAAGGGGCTTGTCAATAGAGAATCGAAGTTTGCCTTCGTATGTATAATAATCTGAAGGAGGCTTGGCCTGAAACTTGTCATTCCATTCCTCAAGAGCGAGGTCATCGACTGGCTTATAAAGAAAGCGCAGGGAACAGACATGATTGACGCGATCTGGCAACAAGGCTGCTTCAGTTACTGAGGCCAGGGCGCGATTGCTGCCTTCAACTTTGGTAGCAGAGCGAAGCCAATAGATAGAGACTTTGGTTTTGGTATCAGACAATTGATCGATGGCTTGATGATCGCAGTAGCTTGGCGTTGATTTTTGAGGCGCGCCGAGGCTTCTCCAGGCGTTTCAAGCCAGCAGGGGCATCAGTAGAGAAGTGAATCGCCTCGTTTGACAGTCTCTGTTTTGATGTCTAAGTTGTGGCCTTCGCTAAGGCGGTTATCGCCGCAGAGTAAAGATCAGATTAAAAGCTCATAAATCCAGACTCATCATGCTTGAAGTGCCCTCCATACTCGACAGTGACGGCCCAGCCAACAGCGTTGTTCTCAGTGTTGCGAGATGAGCGTGTGTAAATATTGTAGCCCCTGTCGATGATTTCCGTGATCTCCTTTTCTGGTGGTGTTTCAAGCCTGCTAGAGATGTCCGGAACGCGTCAGGGTGGATATTCCCTGACACAGAAGATCTCAGTCGTCGTCTGGCGCTGAAGGAAAATCCGATTAGTCCATAACCGGGTGATACCAACGGCCAGTATCAGTGTGAGTCTTCTGAGAATACTCGACGAGATCAGGACACTTTTGTCGATCCATAAGATGCGATAGAGCGAGTGTTTTGAAGTACTGATACACCAGATGCAGGGATACTTGAAAAAGCAATATTTGGTTTGTCTCTATGACCCCAAATGATCGAGAAGTAAATGCTGAATCTCCTGCTGAAAAGACACAGATACTCTGGAGAGAGGCGGGGATTATTGTAGTGTAGTGATAGATAGATGTTGATAAGGCCATGTATAGTGCGAAGCTCCCGATACTTCTAACGAAGCGGGGCAAAATAATGATCAAGGGCATGTCAATAGAGAAGCGCGGCCTGACTCTACAGATTCTGTGGAAATTGCCTTACACCTGGTCTTCCACTTATCATAAACGCGCTCGATGTATTTGTGGAAAGAACTAAAAGAGCAGTCATGACCGTCTCTGTCTGGCGACAGGGCTGCTTGAGCTGTCAAGCCCAAAGCGCGATTGCTACCTTCAACATTGGCAGTAGAGCTCAAGCAGTAAAGAGGCCTCGGTAATGGAACCAGACGGTCGATATTGATGACTTGATTGGTCTTTTTATCTTCATTTGACTGAAGAAGCGTCGGGTCTTTTCCGGGTGTTTTTAAACAGCAGCTTAGTCTGTGAGAAATGGATGGCCCGATTTTACAGTCCTTGTTTTGACATCCAGGTCGCGAACTTCGCTAAGGCTGACACTGCTGTCAATAGAGAGGTGCAAAGAGTCTTCATAGGCGCTGAAACAATTTGGTCGAATTAAAGCCTTGCATTTATACACGCTTTTCGTCATCATTATTAAAGAAGCGCAAAGAGCTGCTTTAAATGACAATCTTTGACGGCGTAGCTGCTTGATTTTCTAAACTAGGATGCGGAAGAGAAAGTGGAGGTACGAGTATCAAATTCGGGCGATTGGTTGATGGCATGAGATAGCCTCTCTGCTCGACATTGACTAGAGGCATGCAGAAGTCTGCGTAGGCACTTCTGGACAGATCATCCATGAAGAAATGGATAGGTTAGCCTGACAGTGATATCCAAGATGTGATCTTCGGCGAGGCAGTTATCGCTGCAGTTTGAAAATCAGATTCATCGCCCAGACATACACGCTCTTCATGGCTCACGCGCCTTGGTGGTCATTCTTTCACAGTTTCCAGAGTATGAGTTATAATAAATCCTGAGTCATGCTTGGAAGCATTTTTTTCAGTGCGTTTAGAAGTGTTCTCGTTTGCATTACATGGAGAGTTTGCGACACTATATATACTAAAATCAACAGTATCAAGTTTAGGCTACTGCAGACGGTCGTAATGTTGCATATGTATAGATATTATACATGCCCGGCGATTGCTATAAGCGCATTTGAAGATGTGATCGATATGCTTCTGTGTTCAGGCTGCTGTAGTGTTAAGGTTTAGCGGCTCTGCCAAATTTAATGACTGCCTAACTTTCAAAGAACGAGTCAAACGGCTCACCATCAATACAACTTATTCGGCGTTCCTTGATTTATTCCCAGGCTTGCTATTGTCAAATATGTCAGAATCCGAAGCTGCAGATGCGTATGCTAGCAACCATAACACGAAATCACCAGATGCTGCCTTACCGCCACCCTCTTCATCCATAGAGCCAAGGTCCCAATCTCCAGAAGCCACCACCGAAAATCCATTTGGCAGCGACGATAGCTTCATTGCCTTTGATTTCAGTGATGCAGAAGTCGGAGAGGGAGAAGAAGAAGAAGAAAGCGGAAGTGCGGAGGGTCCAGATTCAAGACCTAATGCTGATGCTGATCAGCAGCGACAGACCCGAAAACAGAAAACTGGTGTTTTGTCTAAGATTGCCAGCTCATTGAAGATCAACAGTCGAGGAAAGAAACGCAAGCGAGGTGAGATGGATGATGGAGAAATGGTGGCGCTTTGGACCATCGACCGAGACTATTCTAAAGAAGCGGTGGTCTCAGTGTGGCTTCATAAAGAGATTCTTGATTTTGTGGATTTTATTTCACCTGATGCAGCCGAGGTTCAAGCGAGGGCAGCTGCGGTCGCTCGAATACAGTCATGTGTGAAGGGTCTGTGGCTTGATGCCACTGTGTGCGTGTTTGGCTCGTATGCTACGAACCTATATCTTCCGGACTCGGATATTGACCTGGTCATCATATCGGACAAAGGCACGTACACCAGCAAATCCAATCTGTATCAGTTAGCCAATGCGCTGAAAGCGGCACGAATAGCTATCAACGTTGAGGTTATCGCAAAAGCCAGAGTTCCCATAATAAAGTTCACCGATCGAGAGAGTGGAATCAACATTGATGTTTCATTCGAAAAATACGGAGGAGTGGTGGCAGCTGATACGATTTTACACTGGGTCGCTGAGCGCCCTGGACTCCGTGAGCTGGTGATGGTGGTCAAATACTTTCTTGCCATTCGGGAGCTGAACAGTGTGCCTAAAGGTGGTCTCGGAGGTTTCGCAGTAGTTTGCTTGGTTTTATCGTTTTATCAGGTATGTTTCGATCATCGTCTTGCTTGTCTCGATAAGAAACCTATAAGATCTGACAGATTTATTTCTAGATGCATCCAAAAATATCTTCGGGAGATATACTACCCGAAAGCAATCTTGGTGTCCTTTTAATCCAGTTTTTCGAGCTGTATGGAAAGCATTTTAACTACGACAGAGTTGGAATATCGGTCACAGAACCTGGCAGCTATTTCGACAAGAACAGGAATTATCGTTTACAGAGTCGAGGAAAGTACTCGTTGGCGATCGAAGACCCGAACGAAAACACAAACAATATAAGTAGAGGCACCTACAATTTACGAAATATTAGGCGTGCATTCGGCGGTGCCTACGACCTCCTCACGACGCAGTGCTATGAGATGGATGCGATCAGTCGACGTCAATGGAAGAACAAATCTCTTCTCGCGCCATTACTGGTAAATGACAATCTACAGCGTTGAGCCGTAAAGAAGCTTTTCGCGACTGATTTCTGCTTTGACGAGGTGCTGATATCGCTGTGATTACTACCAACATGGCTGCCACCAAAAAGTCGACCAAGTGTCAGACTACCGGGCGTGCAGATAGTGGCTTCGCCACAAGAAACTGCGGTACGTGTCCAGGCACCCGATTGTTTCTTTCTATGCACAGACATTTTATGCTTGCGCGGCACTATACCACTCTCGAATATAAATTCTCATTTGGCCCTACAATTTTCAATAATCACTGGTGCTAGAGGAATGCAAGTGCAACCAGTCTGATTTCTTATGTATACGTATCAACTTGGAGCAATTGTTAAATTAGATTAAAGCCTTGAACATTTCCGCTCCAGCTCTTTCGTTCCTTTCTCTGTTACTTAAGATTGGTAGTTCTTCTCAGCCTCTAAATACTGATCCCAATACATCACGAGGTCATTTTTCTCTTCTCTTTCCTTTGCCAATTGTACTCTTAGTTCTTCCAGTTCTCCTTCGAGGGAGTCGAGCCTCGAAGCATACTTTTGCTCCAGTTGCTTCTTCAACGCGGTAATCTTCTGTTCATGTTTTCTGCTATACTGTATATGCAGTTCCCTTGCTACGCTCTCGAGTCTCTCGTTCTCTGCTTTGAGTCTTTGCTCCAGAGTATCGATCGTACCATGTGCAGAATCCAGATCGCGTTTGTAATCCGAGACCACTCTGTTGGCTTCACTAAGTCGACTCTTCAGATTATTGATTTCGCTCAGATACTTATCCTCCATTGCCTTCATCTCTCTTGATGAAATCACAGGCAACGAAAGGGGCGATAGTGCAGAAGTATCATCCAGATCTAGTAAACAGGTGTTACTATTCTCTTCCTTCGTTGGTTCAGAGTTGGGCGGTACGCTTGATCTCTGACGCGGCCCTGGAAGAGGGGTTTGCAAGTCCAATAAGTAAGATGTCTGTGGCGTTTGTAGAAGACCAGGCTGTACATGTTTGACTGTAGTGGGTGTCATAGTCTTATCGGCCTGATCTTCGTCGAAGTTCTCAACTTTAGCGGCCGGAGAGGACACCGGTTGTCTGATATGAACTTTAGGATGCTCTTCGAACGGCGATGACAGAAGGCTATTTCTATCGTCATTGATAGTATTCGCAACTGGCGGTGGAGTGGCCCTCTGCACTTCTGTAGCGCGATTGATGAAGCTGTCAACCAAACGCGTAGATTTTAGAGAAGTCAAGCTAGAGCGGCAGACAGATGGTGAAATGGCCGCAAAGCGGGAGGACTCTGTAATATTTGATCGATCTCTGAAAACGCTTTCACCCGCGGGCAGGGGCGCAATTCTCTTATGCTGGCGGAACGATTTCGTCGGGCTACTGAACACTTCAGAGGCCTTCCGCACCGTAACTCTCTCGGATGCAGGTCTGTCGGCTGGCCTTCTCTGCTTGGGACGAGATATATCATTGTCCAGGATAAGCTTCCCGTCCTGGAGCGTCGATAGTGGGGTAGCTTTCTGACTTTTGGTAGGAGAGACGTCTTGCAAGAGGCCTCCGCTCATTGTTGATATTATGATAATGGTAACGGACGGCTTTGTGGTGTTTGCTGAAATACGGAGAGAGGTTAATCGAACGTGTCATGCGGCTACATTGCTAATGTATACGAGTGTTTTGTTTTGATCCATCTCAATCACGTGACTAGCGACAAGTTGCGTTTAC
The DNA here is from genome assembly GCF_037950935.1 of Myxozyma melibiosi. Taxonomy (NCBI): domain Eukaryota; kingdom Fungi; phylum Ascomycota; class Lipomycetes; order Lipomycetales; family Lipomycetaceae; genus Myxozyma; species Myxozyma melibiosi. The sequence continues at coordinate 1,622,066 of NW_027042915.1, read as the reverse complement.
TAGACAGTTGCCAGAGCAACTAGCATCCAAACTCAAATTGAAATGGTAGAGTATGCAACTAACTGGTTACCGCACAACAAATACTACTATTTAAACCTCAGACATCTTGAGAAACCGATACCAATTGCTTTAGATTACAGCTTTGACACCAAACTGAGAACAGTATTATCTCAATAGTAAATAACATTACCCCAAAGTACATCGAAAAAAAAATTGTTCGTACATGAGACTACAACATAAAATTTATATCTCTGCTGGCCGTCTTGATACATCCAGAATCTTGCGGGGTGCCTTACCGCTCGAAAAAGCAATCTTTCCCAGCGCACCTTCTATCACATATTGCTCGTGTTTTGGGTGCGCCTTAGCGGCGGCAATAGCTCGTTGCTGTAAACGGGCCATGCTCTCCGTCTGCCTTCGCAGTCCGTATCGCGTCCGACGACCGTGCTCATTCAAATATTTTTCAGCTATCTCGGCAGTGCTCCCACCAGAGCGCTCGCCCTCAGGAACGTGCAAAGCTGTATAGACTTGATAATAAAAATCTTCTGTGAATGGATCGTCGTTCACCAATTGCTGCAACTGAAGTCGAGTGACGTGATTCTTATCAGAGGACGTCATCAGACCATTGTACCGGGCTAGATATGCCTCTTTCGTTTGCTTCGCTATTTCAGCTTCTGATAAATTTTGAGTCGAAATTGCCTCTGCATGGGGAGCGTTTTGGCTACTGTTGTACGCCGAGCGCGAGCCAATATTTGCAGCTGGATGATCGCTAAATCCTCCGCTTTGCTTCGGCACCGTAGGTGACTGATGCTGACCATACTGCTGCTGTTGCTGGTGCTGTGGCTGCTGTTGAAGTGGGTGTTGTTGCTGGAGCGGTAGATGCTGTTGAGGCGGAAGTTGCTGCTGTCTGAAATCCTGTCGAAGATGGCTAGATGGGGGCTGCATTCGCTGCTGATTATCTGACGGCGGAATAGCATTAGGTGAGGGCTGTAATCCATAAGGTAATTGTTGGTATTGGGCCGGCGGCATATTCATTGGTTGCGGGTAGTTAGGCATTGGCATTCTTCCGCCGCCTAGCTGCATATTCATCATTTGTTGAGGGAACTGCGGAGGAGGCATTTGGGATTGCATGTGAAGAGAGGGCATTCCAGGCAACGGAGGCTGTGAAATGCTGCCAGATTTAGCAGCAGCCATCAACTGGGCCTCTACCTCTTCTAAACTCAGGAACTTTTTGGGTTCGGGAGCAGTTGCGGTTCGTGGCTGCAAAGTCGACTGCTGGGAAAGCGGAACTCCTGATTCCCAAAGCGCAGCCATCGGCTTTAATTCAGGTATCTCGAATTTGGGAGGCTCGGATCCGGACCGCTCGGCCGGAGAAGAGCGTGCGGAAGATTCGTTCATCTGGTCTTGCACCGGCCGCTGGCGGAATAGAATCTTATCGCTCTCGAATCTGTCACGAATTGGGTCGGCGGGTTGCGCAGAGAAATCAAAGTCGCGGCCAACCGGTTCGGCCGAATCACCAAAAGTTTCATCATTCAAATGATCGTACTCTTGATCGAGATCGCCTGCGAGGCCGTCGTATCTGTCGTTACCACTAATTTCATTGTATTAGCAAAGAAATGGCACACAAGGCAATAAATTACGGCCGAGGCACAGTCCACATACGAAACATCGTCATCGAAGAAGGATGACTCGGTCGTTCGAGCCTTGGGATCCGCGGACGGATCAAATCCAAAAAAAGACATAAGATAGGGAAAGGGAGGAGTATATGAAGGAAGCTGCGATCTTGAGAAGGCGTGGAATGGGAGGGCAGTGTGGAGAGTGAGATTTGCCGGGCAGAGCTGGCTGGAGAGTTTAGAAGGCTCCCAGAGAGAACGAGCGAAGTACACGACACCCTCAGATTCTTGCTAGCACATACAAAGCTCGACTTCACAACCCTACCTACACGTGACCCGTAATCTACACACCAAAATAGAGACTCTCTGTGGACAACAAAGGGTACTGTGTAGGGTTACCTTAAGCGTGACTGCTTTTTTCTGGAGGGCGCAACGCAACGTCGACTAGCAATGGGGACATCGTCCGGGCGCTTCGTTCACGTAGTCTTTCTTGCTCTTCAAGTCTGCACTTCGTATTATTCACCATCAATAATATTCAACAACAGTCAACATGGGCAGAGGACCGTACGTATACATTCTTTGCATTACTATCATTACACAAATTGGAACAGCAATACTGATGCAGATCTCGTCTTTAGTAAGAAACACATGAAGCGTTTGGCCGCGCCTTCGCACTGGCTTTTGGACAAGCTGTCTGGTGTCTACGTAAGTTCACACTTCAACAATATTTGCTTGCTTTGGCTCGAGACTGTTTTGCTTGGAATACGATTTGCGTGACGCAAAACGGAGAAAGTTGCAGGAGAATCAGCGAATTGTGGAAGCGAGAAAAATGAAGAATCGAGCGTCATAAGCATTTTTTTCATTCCGTACTCTGAGACTCACACGATTTCGAACTATAGGCTCCCAGACCTTCCGCTGGTCCCCACAAGTTGCGCGAGTCGCTTCCGCTCATCATCTTCCTGCGAAACCGTTTGAAATACGCTTTGAACGGTCGTGAGGTCAAGGCCATCTTGCACCAGCGTCTCGTCAAGGTCGACGGCAAGGTCCGCACCGACTCCACATACCCTGCTGGATTCATGGATGTCATCTCTCTTGAGAAGACCGGCGAGCACTTCCGTCTCGTTTACGACGTCAAGGGCCGTTTCACTATCCACCGTATCACCGACGAGGAGGCTTCCTACAAGCTTGGCAAGGTCAAGCGTGTTCAGCTCGGAAAGAAGGGAATTCCATACCTTGTTACCCACGACGGCCGTACCATCCGTTACCCCGACCCCGCTATCAAGGTCAACGACACTGTCAAGATTGACATCGAAACTGGCAAGATCCAGTCTTACGTCAAGTTTGACACTGGTGTCTTGGTCGTTGTCACCGGTGGCCGTAACATGGGACGTGTTGGTGTCATCACTCACCGTGAGCGTCACGAGGGTGGATTCGACATTGTCCACATCAAGGATTCGCTTGACAACTCTTTCGCCACCAGATTAGGAAACGTTTTTGTCATCGGTGAGGACAAGCCTTTGATCAGCCTGCCCAAGGGCAAGGGTGTCAAGCTTTCCATTGCTGAGGAGAGAGACAAGCGTCGTGCTCAGGCTTTGAAATAAGTATGTGCGCGGGCTGTGTTGTAACGAATATAAATATCTATAAAGAAAGAAAGAGAATCGGGAAAAAGGTTATTTTCTATTTTTTATGTAGCCACATATGCATGTAATATTTAACTGCTCTTTTTGATTGATTATTGTGCCTACAAGTAGGTATTTGTGTCGTGTAAATGGAAAATGCTAAAAGTTTTTTGACGTTTGTAAGAAGAATGGGCTATCAAGTAGATAGGCTTTCTGTATTGTATCGTTTCCATTAAATGATCAATAGCAATCTAAGAGCTCGCCATAATCCACTACACTAATGTATACCATTCCGCAACACTTGAATGAAAGAAAAGAGAAATCACAAAAAGACAAAATCAAAGACGCTGAAAACATAGAATCGTAAGACAGCACAAATCAAAGAGAAACACCACATTCACACAACCACGCATCAAAAAAGGGACAAAAAAAAATTCATTAAGAAAGAAAAAGGGTGCAAAAAACTAACGAAGACCTCAAATGAGGAAAAAGATGTGAATAAACAGATGAAAAAGTCTAAGAACCCCACAGTACCGATATGAATGATGAAAAAAACAAGTGATGAAAAAACAATATGTAATAAACAAACGGGAGACCAACATGCTACTGGTTGAGGCAGTCAGTGCCCCAGCCACGAACGTAATCCTTGATCATCTCCTTGACGCTCTTTCCACCGTACTCCAAAACCGACCACTCCTCGGTGGGAGTACTGGGATCGATTTCGAGAAGTGCGTTGAGAATGAAAGGCTTCATGAAGTCCAAGAAGATCACGTCGACAGAGTCTGGCTCAGAGCCGTCGGCGGGGTAGTTGTCCTCAGTTGCAATAGCATTCGGCAAGTAGTAGATCGGATAAGGCTTGTGAGGAGTATCGTCGCCGTCCATACCAAAGTCGTCGATGGTGACGTAGCCGGTCGTTTTGAGGTCTTCGTGGGTGAGGTCGTCGGAAGCTGAAGCGGAAATGAACGCGTTCATGACGTTGATATCGAAAGTGTCACCAAGGTTGCTTTGTCGGACAAGCATCGTCCGAGAGATAGGAGTCGTGAGCTCCATGAAGATGTAGTCAAGCGCATTGAGACGGGCAAGAATCTTCTTGGCGATAGGATAAGGGACACTGGGGATGAACTTCCACTTGTTGTCAAAGGGAGATACAATGTATCCGGAATCGATTGTGAAGATACCGGAGTACATGTCGTACCGAAGAGATCCAGAGTTGATGAAGATAAGACGGGGTTGCTCGTTGCGTACTTCGTCCTCGCCGGCAAGATTCATGAGCACGTTCTCCTCGAGAAGAGAGAGTAGACTGTTAGGGCCGGGGTATTTCGCTTTTTCAAGCAGATAGTCTCTTGGCACACAACCAAAGGGGTAGGTGAGATTGAGCTCGACACGATAGTCGTCAATGATCTTTGAAATTTTCTTGCCGAGCGGGGTGCCGAAGGTGCCGTTCTCGCCAATAGTCTTGTTGACGTGGTAGCTGAGCGAGTGTGGGTTGAAATCGAGGTAGCGTCTGTTGTACTTGAGAGGTTTGGCGTAGTCGGGCGAATCCTCGGACGCGCCAGGTTCGATTCCATCGATGCTGACCCAGCCTACAGTCTCCAAAAAGCGGCCGGCCTGGAGGGCGGTTGCGCGGCTGTCGAGGACAGTGAAGTCGCGAACGTGAGAGTGACCGCCAAAGTACTGGATGGGAATGCTCTTGTGCACAGCGCGAATGGCGCGGTGAATAGCCCACATTTCGGGCCAGAAACGGATGGGGAAATGGCCAAAGACAACAAACATGTCGATACCAGGTTCCCGGATGGCGGCCTGGAACCAAGCCTGCTGAACGACCTGTTCGACGTCGGAAACGCGAGAGTTGTCGCAGTTGAGTTTGAAGTCGAAGAGGAAGCCGAAAGACATGATGTTGATGCCCTGGTTCTTTGTAGTAAATCTGTAAGAACGCTGGCCGATGTGCACCCACGAGCCGTTCTGGAGCTGGATCTCAACGTTCGAGGTGAGATAGCGGCCGTCGAAGTGAGGGGCGAGAAGGTCATACGTCTGCTGGGTGACCTCGCACTTGTAGAGCTCGTGATTGCCGATACTCATGAGATCGATAGGCGCCATCATAAGAATTTGTTGACTGACCTCGCCGTTGACGGGGGTCGCGTCAGAAAGGCCGTTGCCGTCGTGCTGGTCGCCATCGTCGACAACGATGAGGTCAACGCCCTTCTCATCGGCTATTTCGCGGGCGTGCTCAATGAATGAGGCATAATCACCCCAGTCAGCAGCAAAGCTAGCTTGCAGAAGATGGCCTGCGAGCCAGCCGTGAGTGTCGGTGGTGGAGATGAAGTTGATCTGGCCCCATTCGATGTCGCGCAGGTCCGGGGTCTTGATAGGCGGGAGAGCGGAGGGCTGGGACTGGCCGAGAACGAGCTCCTCTGGTGAAGCGGAGACGCCAGAGGAGAGAGAGAAAAGAAGAGAAAGAGATAAGGCGGCCGCGGAAAGCAGCATGGTGGCCGGAGGGAATGAGGAGGAGGAGGTGGTGGTGGTGTTCGAGAAGGAGGTGACTGTAAGGAAGAGGTTAGTGATGGCGCAAGTGTGGAGGAGAATTTCTGCTTATCGGGCGCTGTGATGACGAGCACGCGTTTCCAGTGATGAGAAGCACGTGTCTGAAAGAAGCCGCTCGAGGCGTAGAAAGTTTTTTTTTGTGAGTTTCAACAATTTTCTTTCTTTCTTCGATAGCCCAGAATCCGGAATATATTTCTGCAAAACCAAACCATGGCTGCTGTTCTTCCGTCTGCTGCTCCCGATGCTGCGGAGTTTACAACTTTTGGCTCACTAACTGGTATGTTTTCTTGTATCTGTGTTCAATCGCACTTCTCTGGCTTGTTCTGACTCCCTCACCAGCTCTTGTCCCCCGTGCTATCGAGCCTCTTGGCCCCCAGTACCTCTCCCATGCGCGCAGAGTTCTTCGTGGCCGTACCTGGTCTGAGGACGAGCGAATCCAGTCCGAGCTCAATGTGAAGAGCGTTGAGGACGTGGACGGAGATGACGAGGAAGAGGAGGAGGAAGATCCGGCTATGCTGGCTCATGATCCCAAGGAGTGGAAGGTGAGGATTTGTTATACAATGTCTAGTCAGATTCATGACATCAACGAAGGGCGCGTACTAAACTATTTTGATATAGAGCCAAGATCATTATGCTGTTCTCGGTTTGTCCAAGTACCGTTACAGAGCAACCGACGAGCAGATCCGCCGTGCTCGTATGAACTTTCCTTTTCATTTCTACCTCTCTAGATTGGTACCACGTCTAACCATGTTCATTGACTGCAGATCGTAAGAAAGTGTTGAAGCACCATCCTGATAAGAGAGCTCAGGCTGGAAATGCTGAGGACGATGGATTCTTCAAGTGCATCCAGAAAGGTATGTCTTTGTTCCTGATATGAGTTACGATTGATTCACGTTACTGACGTATGGTTATAAATCTACAGCGATGGAAGTTTTGTCTGATCCCGTTCGTCGTCGCCAGTACGACTCTGTTGATGAGGCGGCGAACGTCGCTGCGCCTTCGAAGAAGTCGAAGGGCAACTTCTACAAGCTGTGGGGAGCTGCGTTCGAGGCGGAGGGCCGATTCTCGAAGAAGCAGCCGGTGCCAACGATTGGTGATGAGAACTCGACAAAGCCTGAGGTTGACCACTTTTACAACTTTTTCTACAACTTTGATTCGTGGCGTACGTTTGAGTACCTGGACGAGGACGTTCCGGACGACTCTGACAACCGTGACCACAAGCGTCATATCGAGCGCAAGAACAAGGCTGCGCGCCAGAAGCACAAGACTGAGGATACCGCGAGACTGCGGAAGATGGTTGATGACTGCTTGAGCATCGATCCTCGTATCAAGATGTTCAAGGAGGCTGAGAAGAAGGCCAAGGAGCAACGCAAGTGGGAGCGGGAGGCGGACGCGCGCAAGGCTGCCGAGGAGGCGAAGAAGGCGAAGGAGGAAGCCGAGAAGGCGGCTAAGGAGGCGGAAGAAAAGGCCAAGGAGGATCGTGAGCAGGCAAAGAAGGCGAAGGAGTCTGCGAAGAACGCAAAGAAGAAAAACCGTCGTGTGGTGAAGGGAGCGGTCAAGGACGCAAACTACTTTGTCGAGGGCACCGCGAGCGGTGCTGCTATTGACGCTGCGCTGAGCGACTGTGACGCGATTCTTGAGAAGATCGACGACAGCGCGCTGGCTGAGTTTGTGAAGAAGTTGACTGGGCTCAGCGATGCTGGCGCGATCAAGGCCGTGTTTGGCGAGACGGCCGGCGCGCTCGGCGGCAGCTGGAAGGTTGTTGCATGAATTTAGTAGGATTACTATTATTTATGTTTGTCTACGCTGTTCGTTATAGATAGTTAAATTGTAGAAGAAAAGCAGTTTGTTTTACGATATAATAGCAAGCAGCGGGAGGTGTTGTTTGTAATGTAGAAATTGAAGAGGCTCGCGGAAACCCAACCCTCGACCGCAGGCGGACTTGCCACTGCTGAATCCGCCTGGCCTCAGACAGCGCTCATTGCACCCAGATTCACGCATTTCGGCCCGCCGACAATCAGCACATAAACAAAGACAAATACAGACACCGACACGGCTCACATCAGCAGAACATGGCTTCAAGGGCATCAGAGACCATCCTGCGGAGACAGCTCCGCGAAATCTCCCGAAACGGCATCCCAGGTGAGCAGTTCGCGTACCCCGGTTTCTGCGCCAGTTCTATTCTAACCTCTGCTGCTGCCGCTGCCGCTCTGGCTGCTCGCTGTTTTGGATTTAGGCATCTCAGCTGGCTTGGTTGACGACAATATCTACAACTGGGAGGTCATGCTCATCGGGCCGGACGACACTCTCTACGAGGGTGGGTTCTTTAAGGCGCGTCTGACATTTCCCGAGGACTATCCACTGATGCCGCCCAAGATGAGGTTCGAGACCCCGATGTGGCATCCGAACGGTAAGTTGTTTGTGGTTCTGTTGTGTTTGTTCTTGTTCTCCGGTGCTCTGAGGCAGATTGGAGTGGAGCTGCTTACTGATGACGATCGCGGGTTCTAGTGTACCCTGATGGCAACGTGTGTATCAGTATCTTGCATCCTCCTGGCGAGGACAAGTACGGCTACGAGGACGCTGGGTGAGTTTATGACAATATGTTCTTAACTTACTGTGAAATAATGCTAACATTGAGTGCAGTGAACGATGGCTGCCGGTGCACTCGGTCGAGACGATCCTGCTCAGTGTGATTGCGATGCTCTCCTCACCAAACCCGGACTCGCCTGCTAATATGGACGCTGCTAAGGAGCTTCGTGAGAACTGTGAGTGCTGATGACTGCGTGGAGGTGTGTATACTTAAGGATACTAACGCTCTCTCAGATCCCTCGTTCAAGAAGCGGGTGCGCAAGTTGGCAAGAGACAGTGCAGAGATGCTATAGAGATCACTCTGCTTCTGTTCACGACCTGCCTACGATATCCCCATCCCTCATCCTTGTTTCATTACTCTTTTAATCGTTCTTCTTCTCCTTTGGTCATTCTACTTTCTAATAAGAATCATTCGATATCCGCGGTTTGAAAAGATTCGTATTCACAAACACCCACTCCCACTCTGCCGATAAAAAATACTTGTAAGAAAAACATCATCTCCTTCTTCCACCTAAACCACACATGCAGCACAAATCATAAACTAATAAAAGGCTAGTAATATAAATATACTAAAGGAGTTGAAAAACAAATGTGAATAATAAAAATCGATTCCAAGAATAATAAACCCAAAACTCCTCGTCTTTATGTATATTATATATGGGTGTGTATGCATATATAAACCACTCTCATCTGTCTCTATAACTGTAGTAAAACTTCCTTGTCTTTTGGTTTTTTTAGGACGGAGATAGAAGAATAAAATAGAAAGAAAATAAAAAAAGAGAAAAAATTGTTGTAATGAAAAATTAAGAAATTTGGTCAGAAGCCAACTGCTTAAGCACCGGCGGTGGCCTTGGTGTTGAGGATAAGGGCAACGATAAGGCCGTAGAGACCAAGGACCTCAGCGAAAATGAGAATAAGGACCATTCCGACGAAGATCTTGGGCTGAAGCATGAACATTCTCACTCCCTCGTCGCCAACAATGCCGATGGCGTATCCGGCAGCCAGGGCCGAGAGACCGACCGACAGTCCGGTCGCGAGATGCAAGAAACCGGAGAACAGCGAGTAGTCCTCATCGGGCGACATGTCACCGGCAATCAGGACCGAGACGACAAGACCGTAGACAGCCAAGATACCAGACATAATGACCGGGATAAGACTCTGTGGGAGAAATAAATGAAGTCAGCTCTCTGTACTCTATCGCAACAACACAAAATAGCAACGACGCACTCTCATGATCAACTCGGGCTTGAAGGTACCGACACCGGCAATACCGATACCGCTCTTAGCGGTGCCAATGGCCGAGCCAAGGGCGGAAAGGATGATAGCTGAAGCGCATCTATAGAAAAGCAGCACGTCAGTATGATGTCTGTGTTGTGTATCGTGGTCTTCTCGAGTGATTGAGTGATAGCCCGCGGCCAATTCCATCCCTTCCTGTTTGTCAAATCCGGCGATAAATAACGGTAAACAACAGCAGCAGGATCAAAATAAAAGCACGACCCGATTGTAAAACATCTGATGGGATGGAATTCGCTCGCATTGACGGCTGCTCCTGCACTGGCGCTGCTAGACTCGAAGCACTCGACCGACACACGCGGGGACACTCACCCAGCGAATCCAAAGAAAGGCGCGAACGCCGGGTAGAGCTCGTTCTCCATATCCATTTTATCTGAAGTTTGCGGTCCTGAGGAGCAAAGTAAGCGGGTGGATGGCGGGAAGAAGAAGGCGGTTGCTTGACGGAGAGGGAAAAAAGGGAGGAAGAGAGCGACGGCAGCCAAACCTGCGCCCAGATAGCCAGCCGCGGCCAACCAGGTGCGCACGATAAGCTGCCCCGCCCTAACCCTGTGCACTCACCGCCGGCGCACTTGTGTTTCAGTCACGTGGTCTCGGATCCCCGTGCCCTCTCCTCTCGCGCTCTCGCGACCGAGATCCCCACCACCCGGCCCCGGCTCTGCGAGAACGATCCCGGCAAATCCCTCGACAGCAGCTCTCAGCCCGGTGCTTTTTGGCAGCCGACGACGACAATGGCCCGCCTCGAGGATGCGTCCGACTACTTCCCCTTCCCGGCCCGTCCGGACGCGGCGTCGTCGACCCCCCGTCCCCAGCAGCTCCAGCACCCTCCTCTTTCTTCGGCCTCCGTCGACCCCTCCGTCGACGGCCTACCCAGACAGAAAAGGACCCAGCATCGCGGCCAGGATCCCTCGCGCCAGGCTCTCGAGCCGCGGCGGATGCGTGCGCCCGTCTTGCCTGGCGGATCAAGCACGTTGAACGGCAACAGCCACCCCAGCAATGGCTTCAACTCCACCACATCCTCCTCCACAGCTACCACCACCTCCACCACCTCCACCTCCACCACTACTTCCAACAAAGCACCCAGCACCACACCATCAAACAACTCCGTTGCTCCGCCTCGGGTAGGCAGCATGAACCGTGCTCCCACCGCAAGCTCGACCAAGCAGGTCCCCTCTCTCCCCGTCTCTTCCTACTCCTTCTCCCACCCCCATGCCCCTTCCCACTCCACCATCGTCATGGCCTCCCGTGGCCGCCCGCTCGTCTACCCCGCCATGCTCTCCCGAGTTGCTTATGCCTTCGTCGAACTGCTACAAGCTGGTGACCGCGTCAAGAACTCCTTGACCTACAAGAACGCCTTCTCCGGCGCAGAGGCCGTCGACCTCCTTATGTACATCCTCCAAACCCCTGACCGCACGCTCGCCCTCCTCCTCGGTCGGGCTCTCGACTCCATGAAGCTGTTTCACGATGTCACCTACGCTCACAAGCTTCGAGATCACGCCGACGAAATATACCAGCTCCGTGATGTCGCCGACCTCGACAGCCCGGCCACGCCTGCCCTCGTCGATCTCGAGGAGGACGACGATGAGGACGACGAAGACGAAGAATACGAAGAAGAAGACGATCTCCCCAACGGCCTCAATCGCCCTCGGAGACCCCACCACCGCCAAACCTCCGCTCTCCCTCCCCTTCCTCTTAACACCGCCCCTTCTCCGCAGCAGGCCATTCAATCCGTCACCGCCGGTGTCAACGGCATCTTCATGCTCATGACCGAGTGCTACTCTCCCACTTGCACCCGTTCGCAAGTATGCTACGCCGTGCACTGTCCCAAGCGACTTGAGCAGCAATTCAGAGCAAAGGAACTGCATCCTTCACCCTCCATCGCTGGCTCGTCTGCCACAACCCTTGTCCCGTCCTCCGACTCTTCGTCCCAGAATCCTATCTCCTCCACCACCGGCACCCTCCGCCGCCAGGACTCCTCCTGGTCTCTTAATAACTCTGACGATAACGGTGACGATGACTCGGGAGAAAACAAGCTATGGATGCACACTGTCTCTCAGGAGGTCGCGGATTCCGTCGACGACCGCGAAAAACGACGCCAGGAAATCATCTGTGAAGTCATCTACACCGAGCGAGACTTTGTTAAAGACCTCGAGTACCTCCGTGACTTCTGGATCATCCCCCTTCGCAAATCAAACATCATTCCTGAACACCGACGCGAGAAATTTATCCGTACAGTCTTTTCCAACGTCATGGAGGTCCATGCCGTTAACTCTCGTCTCGCTGATGCCCTCACCAAACGCCAAATGCAGGCTCCTGTTGTCCGCTGTATCGGCGATATCATGCTCGAACACGTTCCTCGCTTTGCCCCTTTCATCAAGTACGGTGCTAACCAGCTTTATGGTAAGCACGAGTTTGAGCGCGAAAAGTCTACAAACTCTCTCTTTGCCAAGTTCGTCGAAGAGACCGAGAGGAAGAAGGAATCACGCAAGCTCGAGCTGAACGGTTACCTGACAAAACCTACTACCCGTCTTGCGCGATACCCGCTCTTGCTTGAGGCCGTCTTGAAGCTCACGCCCGACGAGTCCTCCGACAGGCGCGATCTCGCTGAAGCGATCTCTCTGATCAAGGGCTTCCTCTCGAAAGTCAACGTGGAGACCGGAAAAGCATCCGATCGATATGAGCTTATGCAGCTCTCTCAATCCCTGGTTTTCCCTCCTGGAGAGTATGTGGATCTCAAGTTGACGGATGAGGACCGTCAAATCTTGTTCCAGCAGGTGTTTAAGAAACGATTGACCGACCAGCAAGGTGATGTCACTGCCTACCTTCTCGATCACTGTCTCTTATTTGTCAAAAAGAAGACCGTTAATCGAAGAGAGCAGTCCAAAGTTTTCAGAAAGGTGAGTGATTTAGATTTTTTTTAACAGAGCTCAATTTTCAGAAACTAACATGATCTACCTCTATAGCCAATTCCCTTGGAGCTTTTGGTTGTGTCTCAGTCTGAAGAAGGGTTGGGAAAACGACAGTCATCCTCTTTGATATCGTCTGCCCGAGCTGTGCCATCACGGAACGACAACGGCATCGCTGGAAAGCATCCCCTCACATTCACACATCTTGGTCGTCGTGGCTACGACCTCACGCTTTACGCGCCAGCATCCGTTGTACGAAAGAAATGGGCCGAGTCGATCGAAGCGCAGCAGCAACTCTTGCGGGAGAAGAACGGAATCTACACAAAGACGATTCTGTGTACCGGTTACTTTGACTCTTCCAACCGCGTCAACTGTGCGGTTCCGCTTGACGGAGGACGAAAGATGCTGTATGGCACCGACAACGGAATCTATATGTCTGACACCCGGCCCACACGAGGAGCGTCAGAGATTGCGCGGCCGCGAAAGATGCTTGCAGTTCCCAACATCACACAACTTGACGTGCTTGAAAAGTACTCGATGCTGCTAGCACTGTCGGACAAGAATCTGCTCTACTGGTCGCTTGACACGCTTGAGACAGATGTAACTCACCCTGCGAATGGCAACGGGAACTCCAATGTGTCGGCCATTGCGGCAGCGCGCAAGCCGAAGAAGGTTGCGACCCATATCAACTTTTTCAAATCAGGAGTCTCGCTTGGCCGAGTGCTTGTATGCACGGTGAAGACGAACGCGATGACGACGACTGTGCGTGCGCTGGAGCCCGAGGAGCCACACCCGCGGGGCCGAAAGCAGACTACTTTCAGAAGACTCTTGCAAGGTCAGAGCGAAGGACTGAAGTCTTTCAAGGACTTTTACGTACCGTCGGAAGCGATATCTTTGTCATTTTTGAAGTCGAAGGTGTGCATTGGTTGTGCAAAGGGATTCGAAATTGTGTCGTTGGAGACTTTGGATACACAGTCTTTGCTTGATCCTGCTGATACATCTCTTGACTTCGTGATGAACCGTGAGGGATTGAAGCCGATCGCTATCTACCGATTGAATGGAGATTTCTTGCTGAACTACTCTGATTTCTCATTCTTTGTGAACCGCAACGGTTGGCGGTCACGATCGGATTGGATGATCCACTGGGAAGGTTTGCCGCAGTCGTTTGCGCTTTCGTATCCTTATATTCTGGCGTTTGAGCCCAGCTTTATCGAGATCAGACATGTGGAAAGTGGCGCGCTGGTTCATATTATCACGGGCGAGAACATCAGATTCTTGCACGAAAGCACGAACGAGATCCTGTATGTCTACGAAGACGACCACGGGATAGATGTCGTTGCTTGGCTTGATTTCTGGGGATCAGCGGTTGCGAGACCAGCGGGAGAAGCAGCTGAAGGCGTACAGGGACTAGGAATCAATGGAGCCGTGGTTGGCAGACAGAGGCTTGATGACTGAACGAAGGCTAAGGAGAAAGAATCGAAAGTAATTAAAAAAGGCGACGACAAAAACAGAGTAAACAAGAGGTGATTTATCTTGATAATTTTTTTCTTAATTCTTTTTGGTGTATTCTTTCATTTGATTACTGTATTACTAAAATTACGAGTACGATCTATAATATATATGTTTAATGACCATTATTCATAGTATCAATTGTTGATGTTATGTGACGGAATTGTGGGAGAAAGGCGGAAATGAATTTAAAAACAGTCAAAATCTGAGTTTGGCGGAGTTCATTGGGACGAAAGTAAATAAATCGTCATTTTGTCTTTCTGTCTATCAACGACAAATCAATCACTATCTGATAACAACAACTACAACAACGACAACAGAAACTGCATATATAAAGAAAAAAATATGCCAGAATTACTGGAGTCGCCTATTTTGAGCGAGACAGAGACTACGGCAACAACTACAACAAGCACGTCCGACGACAACGACGGTCTCGCTGCAGAGGCATCCGAGCTAGAAGCCATCCTCGACCAACTGTCACAGGTCGCACCCACAGATCATAGAGAGTGGGAAAGGCTTTCTGCTACGGCGATTGAGATACTCGAAAGCTGGAAGAGCGAATGGGTCGAGCTTGAAAAGGAGCGAAAGAGAGGGCTGAAGTTTGCCGGACGATCTGCAAAGCCGAATGGCGACGGAAGCTAGACTTTGTATTGGCATTCATTTCTACATCGATTACGATAATTATCATTAGATTTATTTGGTGATAATGAGTACAAAGGACTACCGGCTCGTTGCAACTTTCCAGAGATTCTCGACCTTCACTTTGTCAATCGCCGCCTTGAATGTCGACGTGACCGCTGAGCGATTACTACTCTTATCCTGCGCGCTTGTCGATGACGTGATGGAAGACGAAGAGGCGGACAGAGACCGGATATGATAGCTAGCTGCTGCGGTCAGCACATTCAGCTTCAGTTTCTGTGCTACTTTACTGCCAGCGCTACTATCGGGGGATATTGCGATAGTGTTGTTTCTGCACTCAGACGTGCGTTCGCTTATGATTCTATCGAGCCGGGATTGTTGCCGTTCGGTCGTTAAAGCAGTGTTTGCTGTTGAATGAGGATTGAAGATGTCGACATAGTAGCCGTTGTCTGTCAGTTTGGCGAATTCTTCTTCCTCGTCCTCTTCGTCTACTCCATCCTTCTGCTCGTCTTTGTTCCCGTCATGGTCTCGGCATTCAAACAGTGTGAAGTCGGCTGGCAGGAGACTTGATTCGAGAGAGTGATCAATAATGCCTTTGAGAGCTTGTTTGAGACCGTCGCCGCTGGACGAGCGTTTTGAGTTCCGGTCGTGTGAAGGACTCGAGTCATTGACCTCGTTTGATGTTGAACCTACGCTCTGGCTTGAGCCAGGCCGACGCCGGCGAGTGCTCTGCTTGCTGTGGCGTTTGCCCTTACGAGGACTGTGACTGTGGTGGCTATGGTAATCGTACGACAACCCAAATGACGCGGGAGATGGCGGATCAAGGCTAGATTCTCGCGGAGGAGGCATGTCGAACTCTACCTTCTTCGGTCTGGTCGGTGTTGGAAACAGCAGCGGTGGTGCTATCGACACCACGTCATAGCTGCCCTCTTTCCTCTGCAGCGGCGATGGAGGTGGAGGACTGAGACTGAGACGCGAACGCAGAGGAGGAACGGGAGGAAGCGGAGGGGGTGAATGCGACGGAGATAGTGAAACGACGGTGGACGCGAGCGAGAAGCGGTCTGGGACCCATTTCGTTCGCTCGCCGACCTCGGAGTCAGTCCAGTGACCGTGTCTTCTGTTTGGCGGAAGTGAATGAGCCATCTGTTTGAGGAAGAGAAGAAGGCAGAAGCGTAGGCGAAGCAGATATGTTTGCAGACGTAATCTCTATTCTATAATATCCGTCCTGGTTTGCGGCCGGACCACTATATAATTTATTACATAATCTCAATGTAATCAATATTGAGGGGTTTGTGTCTTAACGCGTTGCGCGGCTCCTTTTGTTTTGGTGCGCATTCCTTTGTCGGGCCTCCATTCTCCTTCTCCACACAGCCTTCTTCTCTCTTTTGTCCAGCTTCCTGTCCTTTGTTGTTGTGCTCTTGTCTTTCTCATCTCCATCATAGTTCTTGTCTTCTATCAAATACCGTCGTTTTTAGAATGTCGCTCGCTCCCTTGCCTCGACGCGCTCTGGCAGACATCTCCTCAAACATCGCCTCGTCGCCTTCCAAATCGCCTACAAAGCGCGTCATTGTTCGCGCCGACGAAGTCACAGTAGCGGACGAGGAGGACTCCGCCGATGTTTCTGCATTGAAGAGCAGTCCTCAACGCGTACGTACATCTAATTTGTTTTTTTTCTATCCGTTGTTTCTGTTGTTGACACTCGCGTTTAGGAGACCGTTGTCGCGACTACGCGCGCGTCTCCCGCCGCTGTTGTGAAGCCCAATTGCCTTCAGGTAAGCTTAAATTTTCTTCTCTTTTATTCAAAATATTGGTCTTAGTATTGCGGTACCTAACTTTGTCACTTTAGCACGCGAACCGGCTTAGACTGCGCCTTCGCCTCGCGTATTACAAGGTCAAGCACCATCAGATCTCCACCCCTCTCAGCGATCTCTGCGTCCTCGAGGCCGCACCTCAGATCACATCTATGCGCACGCTGTCTGCTGATAGTGGGTCTGTTGGACAGTCATGCGTGCAGAAATACTATAACTACAAGGCCTGGAACCATGCCTCCTCCAGCAGTGGTAGTCACAACAACAAGAACAACAACTCTCGAAGGGCATCCTCACACAATATCAACAAATCTCGCTCTCATGCCAGTGCATCTGGTGACGCTTACAGCAACTTTCGCACCTCTTCTTATACCTCCCAAGCTTCTCTCCACAGCCACGTCTCCGACAGCGTCAACCATCCTTCTCTCCCTACCTTTGGTTCCGCCTCTCGCTCTTACTCATACAGCGCCCCTCCTCCTCCCCCTCTAGCACGACCACCACCCATCTCAGCCGCTACCGCAAAACTTCAAAGCTACCCTGCGGTTCTCTCAGAATCTGCCAAGAAGCTCGCTGCTCAGGGCGACTTCCGTCCTCATCTACCGCGCAAACGTGCCAGCGGAACTTTCATCCATTATGACGCGACCGACGACAAACGCGCAGGCCGGGGGAAAAAGCGCATGGCCAAGCGGAAGGCCAGCGAGCCTACCATTTCGTTTTCTCGTGACACCATGAAGCGCACTCGCGCGTCGACTGTCGGTGACGCGACCAACGCGCGTCCTCCTACCGCTGGCACATTCAAGTCAACTTCGCTCATAGTCACTCCCGCCAAGAAGCGCTACAGTCTGCCTGTGTCTGGCGCGGTGGGAAAGCTTGCAGAGGCAGCTTCTCTTGCTGCGGCAGCTAGTGTAAACGCGACCACAACGTCTCACGGCCAGTTCAGCAGCCCGCTGAAGAGCAACATTCCCAGCTCGTCGATCAAGGGAACCCCTGGTCAGCTCGGTGCCGCGCGCAGTCTGCTTGATCTGGGATTATTTTGAACGGGGACTAAATGAGCTCTACCATATTCAGCGATTTTTCATCATATTCTTTTAGTGTTTTTATTTGTGTCAGTCAGTACCGCAGCATTTGTGATCATGTTATTTTCCTATCTTTTTCAACTGTATCGATCCCTCCACACAGTGTATGTATTGTATTTTTGATTTGTAGGATATATTTTTGATTGGTATCGAGACAAACTTGTCCGTAGTACGCCCGTAATCTCAATTTCTACTATGATATTACTACTACTACCTTGACCTCCAACTAGCATCTCCCTCTATTAGCTTATAGAATATCGTATCGTATAGTACATATCTGTTATACAATGCCATCGTTCGTCCCACATTCCCGCATGTATACTCGTTCACTGCGTCCAACCAACCTCCGGAATCACCCAACTTCGCAGATCATCTCTCACCGCCCATCCCATAATTTCTCCATTGTGTTTCTTGGGGTCCACTCCCGCACCGGGAACTGTTCCATTGATATCATCAGTGGCCACAGTACTGCCCTTAGCAACAAGCTCGCTGTTCATATCCTTTGCCCATCCGTCGCCGCCAGCAAAAATGTCTTCGATAGCCTCCTCGGCTGGGAGTTCTCCTTCCTGGCGTTGCCATGATGCCATCAGTGTTTTCCGGTATAAACTTGGGAGCGACGACTCTGCCAACGGGGTATTCAGCGCAGATGCCATCGAGGGTACATCTGTATATCGCGTATAATGTTAGTAAATTCACATAACATCAATCTGATTATACAAACAAACAACAAAACTTACGGAGAGTGTCGGCTATTATCGACTGATTGTTATGTTCGATCATCACTCCGGTGATTCCTCCAAAAACTTGGCCAGACGACAGGGGCGGACTACATCCAAAAGTAATGTCAGAGTCAAATTCCAGTGTCATCGCTTTTATCAAACTGGTAGGAATTATGAGACAATAGAAACAGATATTACTCACGTTGCGAAGTTCTCATCACCTGAGAGCTGCCGAAGCTCCAATGTTATCTGCTCATAGAGAAAAAAGAGAACAGGGTCAGCAACCGCCTGCTCTCTATCATCTTTCAAACATAATTCACATACCTTCAGCGTCGAATTCACCTTACTGTCCTGCAGCAAATACCTTCTTGCGGTCGCCTCCTCCTTCGCATACTCCGCCAGATTCAACCGCAGGTTCCCCAACACCACCTTCTCCGTTACATGCTCATTCACGACCTCAAACATGATATACCGCTCCTCCAACATACCATCTCGGTCGATCGTCATCCGTACCTTCTCGACCTCGTGTGCGTAGTTCCACGCCGCCTTGTGCTCTTTGATCGGCGACCTCGGCGTCCGGCCCCGCGTATCCGACGACTTGATATTCCACCGCACATACACCGTCCCGCTCGCAAGTGGAATATTACTCAAGTCATGTATCGTCAGTTTCAGCCAAAACTTTGGCCTCCGAGCTCTTGGCCTCAGTCGATTCATTATCGTGCGTGATGTGGAGCAATAACGTAGCTCATCATCGTTGTTCCGCAAGTTCCAATCCGGATAATATAATAATAACGGTCACGTGCGCTCCGGGGTTTCCATCTCCCGTCGGACTCTCGTAATCTCCGACCCCGACGAAAGCCCAGATGATTTCTACATATTCACTGTCTATTCAAAAGCTAACCACCTTTACTACCTACCACATCGCAACCCAGCCAATATACATCGCAGACAGATTTTTCACGTCAGTAGCCTGCTTCAGCAATCCATCGACCTGCGCATCAATACTCAGAGGGAACGAATCATCAGCCGTGCTCCCTCGAAACCGCTTCTTCATTCTCTCCAATGCTTCTTCAGGCGTAGACGGCGCCAGGTTTCTGCTCGACAATGCCCTGGACGACGACTTCTTGCGCGATGACCACTCTACCAACGGATCATGGATGAACGTCTCCAAAAATGGCAGCAGAACTTCCTCGTTCTCTCTCAGGATCTTCAGCGTTATCTCGCAGCACTTCCGAAACGGCCCGTCGTAGCCATACGGCCCAAGCGCGTCAACAATATTCTGCGTCAATCGGAATGGCACACACTCTGGAACCTCCAGATCCAATCCTTTCTCGAAAAGACAGCTGAAGTCTACATGCAGTGCTCGCCCGGTATCCTCATGGCAAAGTATATTATCGCAGTGCCGGTCTCCGAGTCCGAGAATATAGCCCACTATCGACATCACCGCCGTCGTACGCGCAAATGCTGTCCGCGCATCGAACCACGATGTCGGTACTGGATAGTTCTCAATAAACCATTCGTAGAGGACGGGAGGAAACCTATGATTTTTATCTCCGGTCAGACTGACTCCTAAGATAAATGATATATCGGATTTTACTCACATTGGAAGAATCTTATCCACAAACGTCTTCTCACGATTCGGTTCCGCCAGCATATCTCGAAGCTTGCCATGCTAAAAATGCAACACGTTAGCAAATACGGCACAGGAGACCCATCACTCGCTATCTTGAATAATTACGTTTATCTTGATCTTCTTGGACTCGTATCCTCGTCTGATGATGTCGCGCAAAGTCCTTGTGTTCTCCACCCATTCAATGATACCTGAATCGGGTCGAAGTACAGTCACCGCATAAGTCATGATTCCTATAGTAAAAAGATGTCAGCTCCTTATCTCATAATCTCAGTCAGAACTCCAAACATCTCATAAACCTACCCAATCCTCTCTTACTGGACTCAATATCCTTAGCCAGAAGCATGTTGATCATATTATTGAACTCCATCAACCGCGCGTCTTTCCGCAAATCATCCATCGGTTTACAGAGAAGATAATACTGACGTCCATCGCTACCAACCATCTTCACCTTCTTTGGCATTTGCAGCGAGCTCATGACTTCGACTTCGGGGCTGATATCCGCAATGGTGACCTTGTGCGCAAATGCTACATGCTCGTCGTCTGGCACGCACCGAAACTTACTCGGCCACGTAATTGTCATATTGGCTTGTACAGGAACAATCAGCTCAGACGGAAGCAGCTTTGCAAAATCCACACCGCCTATGGCATTGATATCCAACTTTCTCGGTTCCTGCTTTGACGGCTTCTCGTGACAAAGAACATTCATCGTATCCATCAGTCTCGCGGCTGCTACTAAGCTTCTCGATAGCTCGGGTGATTTCTTGTCACATGCTACTCTGAGCTCTCTAGATATTGCGGCCCCTCGTTCAATTCGATGGTTTCCAGACTTCTCCAGAGTCAGAATCTGCCACCACGACTGTGAGGGATAAGTAACTCCAATCTCGATCAGCGTTTTTGCTAATATACTCAACGCCGAAGAGTCAACAGTACGAATTCTGGAAAGGATTTGCGACAAGACAGGGAAGAACTAATACTCGAGAAAGAAATAATCAGCCTCGTCGAATATTTGTGAAACTCGTATGCATTCAATTACTCACCACATATCTCGGCAGGACAGAGAAAACTTCCTGAACAGCACTAGTCATCACCTTCAATGTCTTTGCGTTATCCAAAACACTATCATAGAGCAGCCAGTCAGCTTCATTTCGCGCATGTTGTAGCCAAAAGTAGAATTCACACGATGCGCAGTACCTTCTTCTATCACGAGTCTGAGACTCATCTCCTCTTCGTCTTGCTTCTTCATCCGCAAAGTCGAGCCAAAGAGTAAGCAACTTTGGAAGTGTCTGGTAGACATACTTCACCCCAAACTTCAGCGCTTTGCAGTATGATCTGCATGCGAGTCGGTGGTAATGCCCACTTGTACTAGATTTTTATCGCCGGTTAGCGGCCAAGTATTTGAGCTCGAAATATAACATCTTAGACTTACTACTGAGCAGATTGCTGCTTCGGATCCCGAACCTTCTGGTTATCCAGAATCTTGATACAATATCTTCCATGGTGATAATGTCCACTCTCAAGCGTAGAGCACTCCGCAATAACCATCTTGTACTTGTATAGAACCACTGACCAATTTCCTTGGTTTGATCTGTCAAACCATTTGGCATATCGAAGCAACGCCTATAATATTCCAGAGTTAGTACCGTCACAAAGCAGCCAATAACTTTATATGCACAGTACCTTAGCTCTCACAACACTGTTTGTTCCGCTTGTGGATATGACGGTTAGGCCATCGGCTAATGAAGAGCTAGCCGTGTTCGTTTCCGACATCTCAGCAGGAGTAGTTCTGGGCTGTAGTACGCCCTCCAGTTTACTTAAAGCTTGCCGTTGTTCACCCTTGTTCCACTGCAACTGTGCGTGTTCGATCAAAGCTAACGGCGAGTCGAAGTCGCTACAAGCACGGAGTACATATGAGTACGCTTCGTCAAACTTTTGGGCCTTTCTCGCCATTTTCGCCTTCTCAAGCAGGATCGCAAGAGCTTCATCCTTAGGAAACGACTCTCTAGTTTTCTTATCAGCACTGCTAAATCAACTAAGATAAACCACTCACTCAACTTACCTGACTAAGTTTGAGATCGTCTGCCGAAGCGTCAGAAGGTATCGTTTTTCTCTGTATGATCCCACAAAATTGTTTTGGCGAAACGACATATGCGACGTCAGAGCAGAGTAATCTTTCTGTGAATTTATTGACCACAATAGGATCTTCTCCATGTCTGATAGAACGTGTAGCTTGAACAGAAACTCGTGGCTTTGTTTCGGAGCTGGAACCCCGGATAGCGCAATCTCACTAGCTATATTGGTTCGGCACTGAGACAGCACTTTGTACAGCCCGATCAAATCTCCCTCTTGAACGCATAGAAGAGCCTTACCAACACTGCAGTCAAACGAATTTGAACGACTCTTGCCCACCCATTTTTGAAGAGCAGCCCAGTTTGAGCTCATCCACGACGCCTCGACGCCCAGATCAGCGCCATACGCAGTCTGGTCCTCCAGATCCTGTACGCAAGATTCCAGTCTTCCAAGAAGAGCGCCTGATTGCAACGTTAGCAAGCCGTAAAATGGATCATCTGATATACAAATGTCCTTACCATTGTTATTCAATTCTCTTAGACATTTGAGAAGACCTAAATTCATCTCTACCTTGGCCGTAGGCTGGGTCTGGAGCCCAACCTCATAACAGTCGAGCGCCAAATGCCACTGACCGGTAGACTCATGCTCCAACAGCTGCTGGTCAAGGTCAGAAGAAGACAAAAGCAGCGCAGATATACCCTGCACGGCATCGGCATCGTCAAGTCGAGAATAGATATGCTGTAGCTTTCGGTATATGGGGTCTATATCCTCCCCTGTCCGCTTCTTCTCTCGCAGCGCTTGCTCGTAGTAGAATAGCGCACGAGCGTACGAATGAGAATCCAGAGCTCGGGTAGCAACCGTATCGACTTGAATGCATCTGTACATATTCTCGATTTTCTTTGTAAATTCGTCTTCGCCGAGAACGATATCAGGCGCGACGATGGTCGTTGACCGTTTGCTCCTCGACAGTTCTTCGCCGGAGACTTGCGTATTCAATCGTCGTCGAGCTCGTAGCCAACGACTACAATAGTCCAGTATGGAGAAGACGGTCTGCAAATCAGATATTAGTCCTCAGATCTCTCCGAAAGCAAACTAGAGCATTAGAATAGTACCTGATAGGAAAGGCGGATGTCCTCTTTGATGGCATAATTTTCTCCTGGTTCTGCGGCCAGAACAACAAAAAGTTCGTTTTGAATAGCCCCAGCTTCTGCCTCGCTTCCGTTACACAACAAGAACTGGTATGCGAAAGGTAAAAGAAACTCAGCAATTCGAATGTCCTGATGATGAATGATCTTCGAAAAAATATAGAACATGTTTTCAGTGTTTGTGATCCTATCCTGATTGAGAGCTCTCCAGAGTATGGCTGCTTGGCTGAGAATACTGTGGGCAAAATTTTGTACCCAGTCTCTGTGGTTAGTTGCAGATCGAAACAACGGAAACCCCGACAGATCAGCGTCGGCATCGAGTCCATGGCGATTACCCAGCTCATATCTAGAAGACAGAAACGGAGTGAGGGTGACCTTTGCGGCTTCACTAAATTTGGACCAGGTTTGAGATTGTAGACCTAGTCTCTTTGACGAATGTAAGGCTTTCGCATCGAAACTGCAAATTTTGAGGAGCTGCTGCATAGCAAACGCAAGAAACAGCTGTGACTTGGTATCGGTCGAGGACTGAAAGGCAGGTACCAGAAACTTTTCAAGCAACAGGGAAATCAGTTTTATAGATTCCGACTCCCGATCAAAATTGTGGACGAATACTACGTCCTGCGGGAGATCTGAAATGGATATCCTCGTACTTCCGACGCTCCCAACCAGGCCAATACATTCCACAGCCACTGTCGCAATCCGGGGATACTTTCCCGAGAATCTATGACACACCCCGGTCAGATCATGAATAACAGTAGATATGACCTCAGAAAATAAATCAGGAGACAGCGTCTGTAGTGGCGACTCTTTTCGTAACAAGGTCGATCTCAGCTCGAGTAGGGCTTCGTGTACTACCGCGAGATTTTCATGCTGACAACGACTAGATAAATCTCTTAATACCGTGGCCGAGTCTGAACACGGCAAGAGTAGTTCCGAAAACTGTCGGAGAATGGGCCGCAGCTGTTGACTCACGTATATCGAAACCGGAAGCTCTGTGACGCGCATCTTCCGAAGGCGACTTCGATACGTGCCCAAAATGTACTCCAAAAGCTTGACAGCACATTTTTTAGCTCGCTCCGTGAAATCGTTCCAATTGTTGAACATGACCGACAAAGTGAGCACTAGTAGCTTCTCACCCTCATCTTGATGAAAGTACTTGAGCATATTCATCCATGCACTTATCACAACATCCTGTAGATTCTCATCACTTATCGTAGCTTGGAGACTAGAGCAGATCTGAGGCTTTGCAGTAACCGCATGATGCCCAGCAAGCCTTATGACGGCCGCCATTCCTCTTAGATATCGTCTTTTGTCCGGCCAGTATGGCCTCTTATATAATATGTCCGATAAATGACAGATTATACCAAGAATGTTCTTGCTGATGAAGCTATCCAAGTTCGAGTTATCGCTCGAACTGGAGATGGACTGCGCATCGGCATCAGCCAGCATCCTTACGATCCTAAAAGCAGGAACGTTCTCTGCCGGTTTCGAGTCGTCGCTGTCGGAGTACATTTTCAGGACTTCCACCGCTATGATAAGAGAGTTGACCTGCACGAACTTGGTATAGTTCAGCTTTGCTAGTTTCTTCGAAAAGTCAGCCAGATGAGCCCGGAATTCCGTCAGAGGGTCTTTGGAAGTCTGACTAAAAAGCGTGGCCAAAATCAAATGAAGATTTGAAAAGCACAGCTCTGAAGTTGGCATTTGCATGATTTGTGCAATCTCAGTCACATCTGCCTTGCGACGTTCTAGTACCAGATAGGGAAGGATGTACTCCTGTGCCATTTCCGCTAGCTCTTTCAATGAAACACCAAGAAGAGAGCACAAGATGTGCGCCTTTGCTTGTCTGAAGGGCCTGAATACAAAACCACTTATGGTCTCCATAAACGGAATCAGCAACTGGAGCGGCGTCACGTTACGCGCATATGCGACTGACTTGAGCTATGATGAGCAAAACGGTTAGTGTCGTAGAGGACTAAAATCTGCTGACATGTAAACACACCTCATGGTAGGCCAGAGCGCAATAAAACTCATTGTCTGATATGAGAAAGCTGACAAGCTTGATTAGAGCAACATTCAGATCTTCTCCCTCGGAGATTTTTGCAATTTCAGCCCACGCCAAAACGTATGACTCTGTCAGTTGAGACGAATTTCCATCCGGAAAGCTCAAAAGATTGAATATATGGCGACTGGACTCAATGTCGAATATGAATAATGGGACGATCCGGCTACAGAATCTTGGTTAGTGAGGGTAACTTGAAGATGCTAATATCTTAGATCAACTTACCTAGCAATCAGCCTGTGCTCTCTGGTACCAGCTTTGATTTTCGACTCGATCCATGTATACACCGCGTCAAGAGAGTAATTACCGCGAACAGGTGGAGGTCGATAGTGGTACAGATAGCGACGAACGATTCTCAGTAGTGCGATCGCAGTCTCATCCGATTTGTCGTCGAGGCCGAGCAGGATCCCAATTACTTCGTAAAACTCCAGCCAAGTCTCCGTTCTCCCAAAGCCTGATCCAATATTCTGACAGTCGCATATCGGACAGTGGAACTCAGTAAATCTTTTAAGTTCGTGACTTCGCATACAAGGTATGAAGCCTAGCGACTGCAGCACTTCTAAGTGCTCTTGACGATCTGCGATTGCCGCCGTCTGTGCTCTATAAGCCGAAGTGACACAGTTAGTTCAACAACTCTTAAGTAAGAATAAAACGACAAAGAATACCTCAGGTGGACTTTCAACTTCTCGCAGCTTGATACAAACGAGCCACGCTCATCGAAGCAGTATGGAAGAGCAGATTTCAGATCCTCGACAGCTCTGGTGCGGCTATTTGGTTTGACCAAAAAAGCATTTGAGTATGTCCGTTTCCGACTACTATCTGACAAACTTCCTTCCCCGTCCTCAGTCATTACTGATTTCCAGACAAACCTCTTCCTGTATGCCGGGGCCGGGCTCGCAGCTCTTCCTACCTCGCGTCAAACGCGCCTGTTGTGTGAACGCGAAATTAAGTTCATAGCACGTGACCAGTGTTTACTTCTCGTTTGACTTTTTCTTCCAGCCCATCTTACACCTGACGGTTACCTCACCACTCTTCCCAAGCTTGCTCTTCTCGCAACAGCACTAACTAGCAACTTTCACTGTACCACGAATAGTTCAAATGCAATAAGAATGGATCCTATTATTGAAGAAGAAAAGGCTTCAATGAGTAGAGTTTCCGAACGCCAGCTGCTTCGGAAGGAAGCCGATGCTGAGCCTGGCGGGTTTAGAGGCCTGTTGAAGTCGCCCAACATACTGGCATTCTCTTTGATCGCGAGTATTGGCGGTTTTCTTTTCGGCTACGATCAAGGTGTGATTTCAGGAATTTTGGTGATGTCTACTTTCAAGAAAGCCTTCCCTCGTATCGGAGGTGATGGCGATCTCCAAGGCTGGGCCGTTTCGATCATGCAGATCGGAGCTTTCTTGGGTGCTTTGCTTAACAGCCCGCTTGCGGATCGCTTGTCCCGTAAGTACAGCATTGCGCTGGCCAATGTCTCCTATTTTGTGGGAGCGTGTTTGCAGGCTAGCGCTATGAATGTGACGATGATGTTTGTCGGTCGTCTGATCAGCGGCTTCGGCGTCGGTCAGCTTAGCATGGTTGTTCCTTTGTATATCAGCGAGATAGCCCCCTCAAACATTCGAGGGTCAGCTGTCAGTCTTCAACAGCTTGCTATAGCTAGCGGAATTATGGTTGCCTTTTGGCTTGACTTTGGCACCCAGTATATTGGGGGGCTTGGTGATGGGCAGAAGTCGATTGCATGGCGCCTTCCCTTGGCAGTTCGCGCCCTTCCCTCGCTCGTTCTACTTTTGTCATCCATTTTCGTTCTTCCGGTGAGTATATATTGGAAAGTCATCTTATGAACCGAACGCTTACAATCCTTCTTGACAGTTTTCTCCACGCTGGCTAATGAAGGTCGGCCAGGAGGAGCAGGCGTTCTATGTACTAGGAAAGCTGCGTCGGCTGCCCCAAAGCGATCGTCGGGTCAAAAATGAGATGCTTCAAATCAAAGCTGGAGCGATGCTTGAGGATCTCACGATGAAGGAGAAATTCCCTGATGCCAAGACTGATAACCAGCGCGCGATCCGGCTGTATAAGGAGCTTCTCACCCAACGTCATCTTTCAAAGCGTCTATTTGTTGCCTGCTTTATGCAGGTACTCCAGCAATTGAGTGGAATTAACGCTGTGATATACTACGCACCTAAGATGTTTCAGGCTATCGGTTTGAAAGGAGCGTCGGTTTCTCTTTTGGCTACCGGCGTCATTGGAATCATCAATGTTCTGGCAACAATTCCGGCGATTGCAGTGGTCGACAGATACGGCCGACGCACTGTTTTGATGCTTGGTGCAGCAGCTATGACCATTTCTCACGTTGTGATTGCCAGCTTGTACGCTGCCTTTGAGAAAACGTGGGACAGATACCCTGGAGCCGGATGGACCGCGGCAGTGTTTCTGTGGCTGTTTGTGTTCAACTTTGCTTATTCTGTTGGCTGTATTAGCTGGATATACCCGTCTGAGATTTTCCCTCTAGGAGTGCGAGCTCAAGCCCTTGGAATCTCAGTTGGAGTTAACTGGATCTCTAACTTCCTAATCGGCTTGCTGACACCTCTTATGTTGCGCTATCTGAAATACGGCACCTTTTACCTCTTTGGAAGCTGTACTGTTACACTGTTTATCTGGGCCCGTCTGTGCTTACCTGAAACTAGAGGAGTAGCCATGGAAGATATGGACAAACTGTGGGGCGGGGCTGAAAGTCAGGAAACAGCGGAGAGAATGAGCCGTATCTATCAGAAGTTGGGTATCAATCCAGATAACCAAGAGGATGAAGAAATGGAGGAGGTCGAGTTTTAAGTGGCACTGTCGGAGGGTTTTTTTTTTTGTATCATTACTTGTAAAGGTCTGGCTAGAGATGTTCGACTCTAGGGTATGTTGGTAACTGTGCAATTAATAACAAATTGTATTCACTGTGTGAATAAGAAGAAGGAGACAATATCAGCTCAGATATCGCTCGTTGTAGATCCAAGCGGTCAAGCGCCCAAACCCTAGCTATCTATGGCTTAAGTGC
The DNA here is from genome assembly GCF_037950935.1 of Myxozyma melibiosi. Classification (NCBI taxonomy): domain Eukaryota; kingdom Fungi; phylum Ascomycota; class Lipomycetes; order Lipomycetales; family Lipomycetaceae; genus Myxozyma; species Myxozyma melibiosi. The sequence goes on along the minus strand of NW_027042915.1, from coordinate 1,593,816 downwards.
CACATAAGTGTTGCATTTAATAATATATATGGGTTAGGGTCCGATTGGCCTACTGCTACTTATTACTTGCTTCCTAAAGCTGCTTGTTCGAAACCATTCTCCCGCTGTACAAAGTTGATTTGGATTCTTTCAGCAGCCTCAGACCTTTGATAAGACTGTTGTTAGCATTTATTGGCTATACAGAACAGAAGATATTACAGAGTAAAATATGGCTACTCGGACTGCAATTCAAAGACTCACCCGCGATTACAAGCGGATGCAGGATAGTCCGACACCCTTCATTGATGCTCATCCCAGTGAAAAGAACATTCTGATATGGCACTATATCATCACTGGTCCTCCATCGACGCCGTATGAGGGGGGACAATACCACGGGACTCTGACGTTCCCCGCTGACTTCCCGTTCAAGCCTCCTGCGATTAGAATGATTACTCCCTCTGGTCGATTCCAGCCAAATACCAGACTATGCCTATCAATTTCAGATTTCCACCCGAAGTCGTGGGATCCTACTTGGGGCGTTAGCACAATTCTCACAGGACTCCTCAGTTTTATGACATCAGACGAGCTTACAACTGGAGCACTGATTTCATCTGATGCCGAGAAAATTCGACTAGCAAAAGCATCCCGCGAGTGGAATCTGTCCAATCGAAAATTTGTCGAGGAGTTTCCGAAAGAGACGGCAGAAAACCGAGAGTACGTTTCGAAAAAGCGATCAGAAGAACGTCAGACCACTGCTCCGGCTTCCACGAGAATTTCAGCACCTGTTGCGGCGGCAAACAACGCAGCAGCAGCAAGGCCGAATGCTGCCGGCTCGGCTCAGCGAAAGGTGCCTCTAGGAGTCTTCGATGCCTCAAGTATTGGATCGGCAAAAGATGGGAAGCGCGTGAACGCCGGGAATACAAATCGTAATGCACCCTCAAGTTGGACTACATCCCGAAAACTGATGTGTGTCTTCGTCGTTGTTCTATCATATGTGGTGTTTTCCCGAGTGACTACGAGTACTGGCACCCGCGTTTAGAAAGTTCAATTTTCATATTTTTTTCCATCTACATCTCCTTTCTTTTCTTTTCTTTTTTTTTTTTTTTTGCGCTAAATAGAGAACGCGAACTATTCTGGGTGTCATCGAAACGGCCGGCGTTTGTACGTTGTTATGGGTGTTGTCTTTCATATTTATGGTTTCCTTTTTGTTTTTTATTCTTTTTCCTTTATTGTTACGACGACTTTGAGAACTCTGAAATGTGTACTTTACGATATCGATTTCTTTAAAATTCTGTGAGTTTAGATTCACGAAACCAAAGCTAGAGCAATAGTAGCAACCATTAAGAATCCTGGAGTGGATGCAAATATATCCGTTTTCTTGATTCTGACGTATATCTGCTCATCGCAAAAGTAAATAAATCAGATGCTTGCTGCCGCTGCAGAGAATCCTTCGGTCCATAGCTCCGAGTTCTCACTGAGCAAAAATGATAACGTTGAGTCTATGTATCCGGATGAATCGTCTGACATCTCCTGCAGTCGGGAAATAAGATCATTGAACATGACTGCTTTCCCTACACTCGTACCATCGCCAGCATCATACTGGACATGCGTAACATGGATATGGAAATGATAATACGAAGGTAGGTAATGGACGTATAGTCTCAGTTGGGAATGGTCCACTTCCGGATAGGCTTTGATTGTGTTAGATATGATTTCTTCCTGGACTGATTCAAGCCAAGGAATATGTGCCTTTGTGAGATTTCGGAGAGAGAAAATGTCATGGCGATGTACAATCGCTACGAGATATAGCGAATCCATTGTAGTGCGATCCCATTTCCTGACTTGAAGTTAGAAAATCACAGTCGGTCAAAACTAGGTACAATCGACGAACAAACTGTACTTACAAGTCTGGGAGTAAGATGAATCCTTCTGTGGGGTCAGGATTCTCGTACACTATTCTCTCGGACTCAACCTTGTGCTCAAGAATATTATAGACCCTAGATATATCGAGCTGTGAGTAGGGATTCTCCGTAAATCATAGAATGCAGGAGACTCGACTCACCATTGTATACGACTACCGCGCATTTTCTCGATATATGGTGAATGTATACGGCGGTACATTTCTGGAGTTTCGGTTATCATTCGACGTCTGGGTGTCGAGTATTTTGCAATGTGCTAGACAGCATTGAGTCAGAGATCTGTCTTCTGTAAAGAAAGAAGCAAACTTACGGTTGGAGTCGCCGGCCAAATCAACGAAATCTTAGCAGCAGGAGCTGAGTTGATGTTCTGATTAAGTGTCACCATGAGCCATCTGTAGATATCGTTATGATCCAATAGACGTATATCAGACACGTCTTGATCCAGCAAAGACGAAGCACTATCGGCATCAAAAGCTGTCTTTTCCGCAATGGCAATCGCAGGTTCAGAATTTATCTCTCCGAGAATGAATATTAATTTGAGCTTCACATCTGGTATACAAATAATCAATGGTCAGTCGTTTTCCTGCTTTATTCATCCAGCGAGTACCAGATCAGCTCTGTACCGTGGTTAAGTATCCTCTCAAATTTGAACGAGCGAATAATTTCCCTGAGATCCGATTCACTCGAGGCCATTGCGTGTCGATTGTCTAGACGTCAAGTCGAATTGGTTTCAAGTGAATGTGTACTGCTGCTATGTCAAAGAGGGCAGGGTCACTAAACCCTTACGGCTGCTTCTAAGTAGCCGACCCGAGAAGGTGCGGCAATCTCCCCGCAATACTATCTTACTGCCGCAGCGTTGACAGACACAAACATCATCATCCGTTTGGCCATGCTATCGCTCATATACAGCTATCTATAGCATTTTGTACGTACAAAGTACCTTATTTCAGAAATATGAGCTCGATAGGCCGCGGCTCGGAAGCTGACTCTCAGCTGCTGGATCACGACTCTCCACAGCTTGAGAGCATTAGAGGCTCAACTTATCTTACGGAGCAGCCACCAGTGCCCCTTAACGATCCTTACTATCATGACACAAATGGGCTGGTGGATGGAGATGTGATTACAGAGGCAGATGAAGCTGATATCGAAGACGGAGAGCCCAATATTCCGTTTATTTTCCTTCTCACCATTCTCGTATCATTCTCCGGATTTCTGTTTGGATACGATACCGGGTACATTTCCGACGCGTTAATTGCCACAGGAACCGACTTGGGTCATGAGATTACACCTCGGGACAAAGAGCTGATTACGTCTGCTACATCTTTTGGCGCGTTTTTGGGTGCTATCATTGCAGGAACGCTTGCAGATATCTTAGGCCGGAAATGGGTGACCCTGGGTGCCAACATCCTCTTCATCTTGGGCGCGTTGGTTCAAGCGGCTTCACATTCGGTTGAGGCTATGATTGAGGGCCGTTTTATAATGGGTTGGGGAGTTGGTATTGCCTCATTGGTCGCGCCTCTATATATTTCGGAAATGGCACCGGGTCGCTATCGGGGTAGATTGGTCATCATCAATCTGATAGCCGTTACCGGAGGTCAGGTTATTGCTTATATTCTTGGTGCGGTTCTTGGACATCAGTGGAGAGTATTGGTTGGGCTCGGATGTTTTCCAGCGCTTGTTCAACTGATTGTTTTCATATTCATGCCGGAAACGCCGCGATTCCTTATCCGCTCAAACAAAATCGAGAAGGCAAAGAAGGTGATTAGATCGATTTACTCTGGCCGAGCAGGTCCTGTTGAGGAACATTTGGTGGACAAAAAAGTTAAGCTTTTGTTGGAGTTCAATCACGAAGAGCACGGTGATATTTCCCGGGTTCAAAGACTTGGAGTTGAGCTCCGAGAGATTTTTGGTATCCCGGCATATTTCCGTTCGTTGCTAATCGCCTGCGGCCTTCAAGCGATTCAGCAAGTGTGTGGATTCAACTCGATGATGTACTTCTCTGCGACTTTGTTTGAGATGGTCGGCTTCAAAGATCCCGCTTTAGTGGCTTTAATTATAGCTAGCACAAATATGCTTTTTACAGTGGTTGCGTTCAACCTGATCGATAAAGTGGGAAGACGCCGCATATTGCTCTATACACTCTGGGTTATGGCAATTATGCTCGTCTTTACAGGAATTGCAATTTCGCATGTTCTTGCTGATATTGCAGCTGATCCTGATTCACCGAGCCCGTGGGCCAAGATTGTGATTGTCACTATGATTGGCTATGTGGCGTTCTATGCGATCGGAATCGGCAACGTACCATGGCAGCAGTCTGAGCTCTTCCCCATGTCTGTCCGTGGAGTTGGGACATCGATGGCCACTGCTACGAACTGGGGTCTGAATCTAATAGTCAGTGGAACATTTTTGACACTAATGCAGAAGATCAAGCCTGGTGGCACGTTTGTCTTGTATGCAATCATGTGCTTGACTGGAGAAGCACTGGTCTACTTTTTCTATCCAGAGACGTCGTATTTGACCTTGGAGGACATCCAAGGACTGTTTCAGGATGGGTTTGGAGTCGAGCGAAGCATTGCATTGAGCGGAGAGGCCAAGAGACGGTACTACATGAGTCTTGCTCACCCGGATGAGCCGGAGTCATTGTGAGGCGGGATAATAGTTTTGTACTTGTATAGCATCCGAGGTTGATAGTGGGGTTTTTGGAGGGGTTTGCATAATGATGATAATGGTGATGATAAATCTTATAAGTATGCTGCATATGCTGAGCTATGACAGACTTGGGATGATGATAAATCGCTACTCGCAGTCCATATAACAGCCTATGCATAACAGATATTCAGTGAGTTGCTTGAGGTTAGCAGATACATAAATCATACAAGTCTGCGCATTCCATGTGAATGACGTGGAGTTCGGCTGCAATCAGGATAGTCGGCTACGGTGCGAAAGACGGAGGCTCTCGGACCGACTCCGCAAACAAAGCAATTGTTTCTGGGCTCGGAAGATCGGAGGACGGAGCGAAGCAGTGAACCTTAATTCAATTGTCTCAAAGTGCGACGGCAGTCGATCGGTGCCGACGCTCGCCGATATTCGGTGATCAAAGCTTATTTCTGGCACTTCCGGTTAGCCCTATCAACAAACAAACACGGTGGAGGCAGCAAGGCCTTCCAAGCACTTCCAATTGCCCGTACTGAATTGGATAAATCCACGGTGGGTGTTTGTAAAAGATTAGAGAATAGAATATACGAAAGATTCTACAAAAGCCGAGGTGCCTGGCGTGTTCGGCGGGTGGCAATCGATCAGCAAAGCAGGATCGGCGAACAAAATCGCCGGCGCCCGACCCTCTAATAATGATGATAAATCTCTCGGACGCCCTTGTGATTGTTGCGAATATAAAACCGCTAGTTCGCTAGATTTTACTTTTCTTCCCTGGATGCATGCAGACTTTCGCCTCAATGTCTTCTTCTAACGAAAACGAATCCAAGGGAAGCTTTGATCTCGAGCTTCAGGACGTCGATCATCAGAATGCGCTCCAGCGCGAGCTCACCCATCGCATGGCGTCCGGCGATGATATTGACAGAGTTAGCCGGCTCTCGCGAGTGCTCACAAACTTATCCGCTAAGAATGTCGAGGGAGCTCTCGACGAAGATGACCTAGACTTTGTGCAATCTCTCCGTCGCATCCTTCACCAGCGGGAGAACGATGGTATTGTCGATCGCTCCATTGGTATCTTGTTTGAGGACCTCACCGTTCGCGGTATCGACATGGGTGCAAAGGCTCTCAACACAGTCGGCGAGCTTCTCATGAAGCCACTCAAACTGCCCCAAGCAATCAGAGAGGCCAGAAACGTCCAGTACCGTAATATTATCGAAGGTTTTGATGGTGTCGTCCACGCCGGCGAGATGCTTTTGGTATGTTTGTTCTACATTTATTCTACACAGCTTGACTTCTCACACTTCTATTAGGTTCTTGGTCGTCCGGGATCTGGTTGCTCAACTTTTCTGCGTGCTGTCGCCGGAGAAATCGACTCTTTCAAAGGAGTCACGGGCGAGATTTCCTATGATGGCATCGACCAAGCCACGATGAAAGAGCGCTACAAAGGTGACGTCGTCTTCAGTCCTGAGCAGGATATCCATTTCCCTATCTTGACTGTTGATGAGACACTCTCGTTCGCTGCAGGCATCAAGGCACCCAGAACGCGCGCGGGCAACATTTCTCGAGACCAATACGTTAAGGATGTTCGTGATATCCTGGCCACTGTCTTTGGTCTTCGTCACACCTACAACACGCGGGTAGGAAACGACTACATCCGTGGTGTTTCGGGTGGTGAGCGGAAACGTGTATCGCTTGCTGAAGTTATGGCTGGCGGTGCTCGTTTTGTGTCTTGGGATAACGCGACCCGAGGTCTCGATGCCTCAACCGCACTCGAGTACGCTCAGACTCTCCGAGCTTCTACCACTATCATGAAGAATACCGCTGTGGTGGCTATCTACCAGGCTGGAGAAAACATTTACAAGCTGTTCGACAAAGTCACCGTCATCTATGCTGGTCGCCAGATCTTCTTCGGTCCTGTCGACAAGGGAAAGGAGTATTTTGAGAACATGGGATATCTTTGCCGACCCCGTCAAACTACTGCGTAAGCAAGAATCTATCTTTTCAAATCCCGAATGTCACAGAGCACTAACTTTTGACCTCGTCTAGTGAATTCCTTACTGCTCTGACCGACCCCGCGCGAGTTCCTGTTCGCCCAGGATATGAGGGCAAGGTGCCCTTCACGCCCGAAGAGTTCGTCGCGTACTGGAAGAGCTCCGACAACTACCGCGAGATGGAGGAGGAGATGGCGACCTACAAGCGCGATATGGATCCTACCGGAAAGCTGCACGAGCTGATGGAGTCCACCAAGCAAGAGCGACCACATCGGTTCAAGCGCAAGAAATCGCCCTATACCTTGTCGTTTATTATGCAGTTGAGGGTTCTTATCAAGCGTGGCTTTGAGCGCCAGAAGGGAGACAAGGCTTTCATGGCTAGTTCTCTTTTCAGTGCTCTGGCTCAGTCTTTGATCGTGGGCTCTCTGTTCTACAACATTACCGACACATACAATGGCGCATTCTCGCGTGGTGGTTGTGTGTTCTTTGCCTTGCTGTTCTTCACTATCAACGCCATGGCTGAGATGGCTCTGAGCTACCCCCAGCGAATGATTGTCGAGAAGCAAAAACGGTTTGCATTCTACCATCCAGCCGCTGAGGCCATCTCGGCGTTCTTGACGGCTATGCCTCTTCGCGTTATCTCGATGATTATTTTCACAATCATTTTCTACTTCCTTGTGAATCTTCAAGTGAAAGCCGGACAGTTCTTCCTCTTCCTTTTGGTTCTCCAGGTGTCGACTTTAACTATTTCCCTGTTCTTCCAAATGATTTCCGCTGTCTCGCCTACGCTCGAGGTTGCCAATTCGATTGCTGGTCTTGGTATCATGATCATTTTCATCTATGCCGGATTCGTAAGTTCTTGCTTTCTGTCTTCCTATTATCGCATCTATACTAAACAATATCATAGCTCATTCCCCTTCCTCTGATGAAAGTTTGGTTCAGATGGCTGAACTATCTCAATCCTCTTCGGTTCTCATTCGAAGCCTTGCTCGCGAACGAGATGCACGCTCGCGAGATGGATTGTACAGCAAACCTGATCCCTTCTGGCGCCAGCTACGAAAATGTCTCGATCGACTACCGGGTCTGTGCTGCTACTGGTTCGGAAAGTGCGAGCGATCATGTGTCTGGCGACCGATACATCAGTACGGCTTTCCAGTTTTCATTTTCTCATTTCTGGCGCGATTTCGGAATCGTTGTCGCCTATGGAGTTCTCTTCTTTGTCTTGTACGTTCTGGGCACCGAGTTCACTTCCCCGGCTGGAACTGTTGGTGACGTGCTTGTTTTCAGACGTGGGCATATGCCTGGTGACAAGCCGAAGAAGGAACTGGAGAAAGTGGCTGAGAACTCGATCAATAACACTGATGATACGGCTGAGTTGGACCCTGATCTCCAGATGACTGAGATTTTCTCTTGGCAGCATGTCAACTATACAGTCACTCTTCCCAATGGAGAAGACCGTCAGCTCCTGTGTGATGTTCAAGGTTATACCAAGCCTGGAACCTTGACTGCCCTCATGGGAGAGTCCGGCGCTGGAAAGACCACTTTGCTCAACAACCTTGCGAAGCGTATCAATGTCGGCGTCATCAGCGGCGATATCTTTGTCGATGGCAAACCTCTTCAGATTGATTTCAAGCGCCGCACAGGTTATGTACAGCAGCAAGATTTGCATGTGGCCGAGAGCACTGTCCGTGAGTCACTGCGCTTTTCCGCTGTGCTCAGACAGCCGGCTTCGGTTCCGCTCCAAGAGAAGTACGACTACTGCGAGCGTGTCATTGAGATGCTGGAGATGCAGGATTATGCAGAGGCTGTGGTCGGTGTTCTCGGACAGGGATTGAACGTCGAGCAGCGCAAGAAGCTCTCTATTGGTGTTGAATTGGCTGCGAAGCCTTCCTTGTTGCTTTTCTTGGACGAGCCTACTTCCGGTCTTGACTCTCAGTCTGCATGGGCTATTGTGCAACTTCTGCGCAAACTTGCTAATGCTGGTCAGTCTATCCTTTGCACGATCCATCAGCCGTCCGCCACGCTTTTCGAGCAGTTTGACCGCTTGCTGTTGCTGAGAAAGGGAGGACAGACTGTTTACTTCGGCCCTATTGGCGAGAGTTCTCACCAGGTGATTGAGTACTTTGAGACGAATGGTGCAGCAAAGTGTGGAGATGAAGAGAACCCGGCTGAGTACATCCTGAACTGTATCGGCGCCGGTGCTACTGCACAAGCTTCGAGCAACTGGTACGACATCTGGACTGCTTCCTCAAACTTCCGCGAATTGACCGCCGAGATCGAGCAAATGCATGCTGAGCTAGCGAAGAAGCCGGCTCGGCAGGTGTCGAAGGAGCTCAGTCGCCAGTATGCCGCGAACTACATGACTCAGCTCAAGCTTGTCGTTATCCGAATGTTTGACCAGTACTGGCGTGATCCTCAGTATATCACTGCCAAGGCTATGCTTATGCTTACGTCTGGACTCTTTGTTGGATTTTCGTTCTGGCATGCGGACCACACACTCCAGGGAATCCAGAACTTGTTGTTTGGTGTGTTCTTGTCGATTATCATTGGAGTTCCGATGATGAACCAGCTTGAGCCTCGTGTGATTACTCTGCGTGAACTTTATGAAGTCCGTGAGAATCCGTCAAACACTTATCACTGGTCGATCTTGCTCATCGCGAGTTTGGTGGCAGAGATTCCTTACAATGTTCTCTTCTCGACGCTTTATTACTGCTGCTACTACTGGCCTGTTGGTTTCAATCGGTCTACAAAGGCTGCCGGTAAGTTCAATGTCGATTGTATTGTTAATAATTGGATGGATTATACTGACCTGGAATTTAGGATACCAATACTTTGTTTATTCGGTACTGTACCCTCTCTACTATACAACCTTCGGTATTGCGATCACGACCATCTCCGCCGATGCGGCAACAGCGAATGTGATTACCGGTCTTCTTGTCTGCTTCGTGGTTTCGTTCGCTGGTATCTTCCAGCCTCCGTCTGCGATTCCTCATTTCTGGAAGTTTATGTATCGCATTTCGCCATTCACTTACTTCCTTGACACACTTCTCGGCAACGTTCTGCACGATGTCGAGGTTGAATGCGCCGATACCGAGTTCAACATTTTCAACCCTCCTGATGGCCAGACTTGCTACAACTATGCCGAGGCCTTTATCGCGGAGGAAGGCGGATACTTGAACAACCCGAACGCGACCTCGTCGTGCCAGTACTGCAAGTGGACTGTGGGCGATAACTACTTGTCTACTGTGGGCATGGATTACAGCACGGATAGATGGCGCGATATCGGATTTATCTTTGTGTTTATTATCTTCAACTTCTGCGCGTCGTTCATTCTTTATTATATTTACAGAGTGTCGACGTTCAATCTCTTCACTTTTGTGAAGGTGTTGTTCAAGAAGAAGGCGAAGAAATGAGCGGGTATAATAAGAGGGATTATTTTATTTTATTTTCTTTTTCGTTTTCTTATTGGGTTGGCATATACACACATAGCTATGGAACAAATAGTCGAAACTGAATTATAATATCATGTAACTATCATAAAAATACAATGAAATATCAAACAATAAGTAGTCTTATTTGCAGTTCATCTTCAGCCTTTCCGGCGATTTTCTAAAATTCGGACACAAAGCCGGTGTTCGTCTTAGCCGATCGGTAGGGTTTCGTTCGTCTATAAATCATCTCAGAGCATCATTCCCTTTATGATACCAGAATTCTCCGCCAATTACTTTACTTTTTTGCTTCATAATACATTTCGTTTAATATCCAGGAAAAAATGTCATTGCCATACAAATCGTTCTCCGACCTGCCCGACTACGACTCGCTAGCCAACAAAGAGCGGTTTTGGGTGTGGGGTCCGCCCGGGTCTCATGAGGAAGGCATGGGAATGATGAACTTGCTGACGCCCAAACACGTTGCAACAGTGGTCGCGCCTGAGATCCGTACCGGCGAGAGATGTGGATTAGGATGGGAGTTTCACAAGTTGGAGAATCCGCCGTTTGGTCGGGTGAATTATCAGATGACGGTTCTTCCAATTGCGTATGTTGTTTTATCAGACCTCTGGTTTATGAACAGCCGACTGACAGTTATTGAAATAATCAGGCACGGGGCATTTGATGATCAGTATACGTTTAACCCCCAGCAGTCTTCTCAATGGGACGGATTCAGACACCATTCGCAACCCACGACGCATTCCCACGACCCAGCTGATGCAGCCAAGGTGGCAGCCGGTGCCGACGACTGTCTATGGTATGGCGGCACTACGCGCGAGGAGATTAGTACTCCGATGAATAGAAGGATCGGGATGCAGCATTGGGCGCAAGATGGGATTGTAGCCCGTGGAATATTGCTCGATTATGCTTCTTGGGCTAAGGAGGTCAAGGGGATCTCGTACTCGTCTTTTTCGATGCACGAGATCAAGCTTAGTGAGCTCAAAGAGGTGATGGAGTACTACAAGGTCGAGAGTAAGCCTGGGGATATGCTGTTTGTACGGATTGGCCTGATTGAGGAGTGGAATGGCTATACCCAGGAGCAGAGAGAGGCATATCAAGCAGCCGATGTGCCGCAGCATGCAGGTTTAGAGGAGACCGAGGAGGTGCTGCGTTGGCTCTGGAACTCACACTTTGTAGCCGTTGCGTCGGACGCGGTCAGCTGGGAGGTGTTTCCACCGCAGTCTGAGGAGTTCAACCAGCATCATCATTTGCTGGCGGGATGGGGAGTCCCGATTGGGGAAATGTTTGATCTCGAGGCACTATCGGCTCTGTGCAAGAAGCTGGGCCGGTACTCGTTTTTTGTGAGCAGCGTGCCGTCCAATGCGGTCGGAGGGGTCTCGTCTCCGCCCAACGCTGTGGCTATATTCTAGATATCTGAATAAGAGAAATACAGACGATTGTCAGCTGTCGATAAGTCACCGGTAAAAGCAACGACGAGGCGGCTACTTGTGGGGAAGACTCGGATAAGGTTTCAGGGGGCGATGGGGTTGTATGAAGAGGGGTCCTCGTTCCACAACGACGAAGCCCAGCGAGGAGCGTAAACAGCCGCGCGCCACATAGCCGTCGCCTGGTCGCCTGTCTCCGGGGAACCCAGCGGCTCGTTGGGACTCAGCTGCGATGCGTCTGTTTTTAGCAGCTTCCGGGGATCGCTGCCGTTGACTCTCTGTGGTTCTTAAAAGGCTTGCTCAGTTCACCTTCCTCTCTCCGTTCCATATCCTCATTTCACTCTCAACTCCACAATGGTCACTACTTCCTACGTTCCAGTCGCCGACGCAACTATCCCCGCCGATCTTCTCACTCCCGCAGAGCTCGATGATCCTGCCGCCTGCCTTAAAATCGGACAGGAGTGGGTAGCTGCCTTCGACAAGGCAATTACCACCGCCGACGCAGTCGCCTTCGACAACCTATTCTGCGAAGAAGGCTTCTGGCGTGATTTGGTCGCTTTCACCAACGACTACCGCGGCATCGCCAAGCCAAACATCTTCCAGGCTGCTTCCGACACTCTTGCGGCCGCTAAGGCCTCGGGCGCGACTGTCAGCTTGTCGCCTGCGCCCTTTGGTGCTCGTCCGTTTGCCGGCCACTCGTTCATCAACGTTCGCTTCACGTTCACAACCGGTGTCGGTCCGGCGATCGGCATGGCTAGGATCGTCAAGACCTCTTCGGGCGAGTACAAGGCGTTTGTCGGCTTCACCTGTATCGACGGCGTCCACGGGGTTCCCGAGAAAGCAGCACCCAATCGAGAGGAGGGCGGGCACAACTCCAAGCTCACCTACGCCCAGCTTCGTCAGCAGGAGATCGACAATCCAGAGCCGTCTGTCTTGATCGTCGGGGCCGGCCACAACGGACTCGATACCGCCGCGCGTCTCAAAGCATACGGTGTCAAGTCTCTCATTGTCGACAAGAACGAGCGCGTGGGTGACAACTGGAGAAGCAGATACGCGTCGCTCACTCTGCACGACACACTCTGGGGTGCAAATCTTCCGTACCTCAAGTTCCCGACCTGCTACCCGCGCTATCTGTCGGCCGGGATGCTTGCAGACTGGCTCGAGCTGTACTCCGCCGCCCTGGGACTGAATGTGTGGATGAAGAGCAGGGTTGATCCGGAGCAGACCAGCTATGATCCCGCAACTTCGCTCTGGACGGTGACTGTTTTGCGCAACGGCGTCACTCCGTACCAGTTCAAGGTTACGCACATCGTCATGGCGACTGGACTCGGAGGCGGCAAACCCAAGATTCCGCCTCCCTTCCCAGGCCAGGAGAAGTTCAAGAAGCCGGTCAAGCACTCGTTCTTCCACAAGTCTGGTGCGGACTACGAGGGCAAAGAGGTTCTCGTCGTTGGCTCGGGATCGTCTGGTCATGATGTTGCGTTTGATTTCTACAACAATGGCGCCCATTGCACGATCCTGCAGCGATCGCCGACTTACGTGATGTCGCTCAAGAACGGAATCGAGTTTTACAACAAGGGGGCCTACCAGGACGACGGACCGCCAATTGAGCAGTCTGACGAGATGGTGGAGACGCTGCCTCATCCGGTCTCGAAGGCCTATTTCCAGCGCTTTGTGCCTATGATTGCCGAGAAGGACAAGGAGATGATCGAGGGGCTCAATGCGGCCGGATTCAAGACGTGGCTTGGCCCGCAGGGCTCAGGACATCCGTATCTGTCGATGATCAAGAACGGCGGGTACTACTTTGATTCGGGGTGCTGCGAGCACATTATCAACGGCGACATCAAGGTGAAGGGGCAGGAGATCGACTACTTCACCGAGGACAAGGTGTACTTCAAGGACGGCTCGAGCATGGCGCCGGAGGTGGTCATTCTTGCGACCGGAGTGACGGGATTCCGCGAGTCGGTTGCGGAGACGCTGGGCGAGAAGGCGACGAAGAGTCTGAAGGAAGTGTGGGGGATTGACGACGAGGCCGAGCTGAACTCGTGCTTCCGCGACTGCGGGATCCCAAGGGTTTATTTCATGATGGGCGCGCTGCCGCTGGCGAGGTTTAACTCGAAGGTGTGTATGCTGCAGATAGTGGCTGAGCAGGCGGGGAAGCTGGGTGAGAGGTATTCGATTGAGAAGCAGAAGGCGGCGGCGTAGATGTGTTGATTGTGAGTAGTAGTTGATTGTGAGTAGCAGATATTAGTAATAAGAAGCAGAACAGTTAGTCAGAGCATATAAACTTTCATCCCTGCACAGCTGCACCAACACTCCGCGCACAGCCCCGGCGGCAAATCAGGACAAGCGGCTCAAGTGCGCAAACACCCGCGAAATATGCTCAGCCAATCGGCGCGGACCTGATTTGTGTTAGTGCGCAGTCGGGTCTCGTCGGTCTCGAGGAGAACTTCGCAGCCAACTTCTTCCTCGCGCCTTTGCTCCTCCTCCTCCGCCCTCCGAACCTCACATCTGTCTCCGTCCCTCAATTCGGCCATGGTTAACCGACTGTCCGGATCTCCCCTCTTCAAGAGGCTGGCTTCGTCTGCTGCGGTATGTCTCCTTCGCTGCTTTTAATTGCCTCCGCTCTCACTGGCTCCTCGCTTCCTCGATGTCCGCCTTGATTCCGACGCCTGTCCTCGACCACCTTTACTGACCCTGCCTCCCTCTTGCAGAGAAACTTCTCGTCTTCAGCCAACCAGGCTTCTGGCGAGGTACTATTGTTCTTTTTCTGATTAGATATCCCGTCGACGATGATGCTTCGGTCTTGATTCCTGCTGGTTTTCTCGGCGCGCACGCATAGTTTTGTGCTCTTTTTTTCTTTGTTGTTTTTTCGTCTCGTTCGTCAACAGATTATCAGCATCTTCGAGCAGAACCCAGATACGACACTCCCGACGACCTTTTCAATATGATTATCAGACTTCGACGACCAAAACACCGCTCAATCACTCGACAACCTATCTCAAAACAAGCAAAGAAAAGAGGGAGTCGCACGCAAGACGACGCGAGAAAAAAGACAGAACCAGAAAGACATCATCTCGGCAGGATATCTGCATCCTCCTTCCACCATCACACCCTGGCTAATGAATTTTTGTTCCAACAATACAGGTCTCCAAGAGCACCCGCAATGCCGTCCTCGCTACGGTCGCTACCGGTGGCCTCGCTGCCTGGTACGTCAACCTCTACGGCAACCCCATCAAGGCCGTCACTTTGGCCGAGCACGGTCTCCACCCCGGCGAGTACCCCTGGTCTCACAAAGGTTGGCTCGACACCTTCGACCACCAGAGGTATGTTTTTCTTAAAATATAAGAGTGAGAAGAAGAAACTTTATCTGACCTCAATATCCAGTTTACGCCGTGGTTTCCAGGTCTACCGGGAAGTCTGTGCTGCCTGCCACTCCCTCAACCTCGTCGTAAGTATATATCTTGTCCTCATATTTTCACACGTCCCCTTTTTCTGACATGTTTTCTAGGCCTGGCGCACGCTTGTCGGTGTCACACACACTTCCGACGAGGTCCGGGCTATGGCTGAGGAGGCCGAGTACGACAACGAGCCCAACGACGAAGGTGAGATCGAGAAGAGACCCGGTAAACTTTCCGACTACATCCCCGCCCCCTACGCGAACGAGCAGGCCGCTCGTGCTGCAAACTCGGGCGCTCTCCCTCCCGATTTGAGTTTGATCGTCAAGGCCCGTCACGGTGCTTGCGACTATATCTTCAGCTTGTTGACCGGATACCCTGACGATCCCCCTGCTGGTGCCACCGTTGCCAGCGGCCTCAACTACAACCCCTACTTCCCCGGCGGTGGCATTGCCATGGGCCGTGTTCTTTTCGACGGACTCGTCGAGTACGAGGACGGCACCCCTGCCACCACCTCCCAGATGGCCAAGGACGTCACCACATTCTTGAACTGGGCCGCCGAGCCTGAGCATGACGTCCGGAAGAAGACCGGTCTTAAGGTTTTGATCATCACTGGTAGTCTCTGGGCTCTCTCCCTCTGGGTCAAGAGATTCAAGTGGACTCCAGTCAAGACCAGAAGAATCGTGTACAAGCCTCCCAAGTTGTAAAGAGCTCGGCATTGATATTTAATGTTTAGTACTAGTTGTTGTAGTTATGCGAGCATGAAGGATTTATATAAGGAACGGAACAGAAAAAGAAAGTAGAAAACAGCTAAGAAGCTTCTTTTTTTTCATTTCCTCTTCTCAGTTATTTTTCGCTTTTCTTTTTTGGTCACTCTATTTGTTATATTTGTCAATAAGATTAAAAAATATTCATCATATTGCTATTATAGAATATGTATTCTGAACCATGTCCGCCTGATGTTTGTTCCTAGATGGCTGCAACGGGCAAGTAGCCGCATCAAAAGGTGCTTGCACTTATGTTTCCACTATGCTATATTTGCATGCCCTTGCTGCCTCGACATGCAGTACTCGACTTTATTCAACTTTTATATAGCAAAGCATCTTATATATGATAACCATAGGAGGGCGACGTCTACCCCAAAAGCATGAGGGGTATCAACTCACACACTCTCTCGAAAACAAGTACGCCCAAACACAAGTACATAACACCAGCAAGGTAAATCAATAACACATTCACAGTCGCATTCATCAAACACTCATGTGCCTTCTCAAAGCCCTCTCCATGTATGCATGTGTCACAGCACTGTTCATCCGACTAGCCCTGAACACTTTGTGCATTCATAGATTCTTGTAATGACGCCCTGGCACTTTTCCATTTCTGCAGACTCGACTCCGTTGATTACGAGCTGCCTCTCTTTAACCTGCCGATTGGCGCACTGTCGCCATTTCCCCTCATGCCGCTCGCTCTCTGTTGCTTCAGTCGGCCTCCTCTTTAATCTGCACACTGGCAAGCTTGCGCCGCTCCTCTTCCCGCCTTTTCTCTTCGCGCTTGCGCTTCTCCTCTTCGCGCTCGCGTTTTCTCTCTTCTCGGATCAGGCGCTCTTTCATATAACGCCATTCATTCCCCCAATACATGCCAAACCCTTCCGGTATCTCCGGCTCTTCGTCGGCAGCTACCACGACTACGTAACCATATCTGCGTTCACGTCTTGGTTTGTTGTATCTTTCTGGAGAAACGTCAGTTGTCCGTTCAATTTCAAACTATCTTTGAGAAGTACCGATCAGTGACTTACCAGTTTTCATGAATAACTCCTTTAAGGCTGGATGCCGTTT
Source organism: Myxozyma melibiosi (assembly GCF_037950935.1). Classification (NCBI taxonomy): domain Eukaryota; kingdom Fungi; phylum Ascomycota; class Lipomycetes; order Lipomycetales; family Lipomycetaceae; genus Myxozyma; species Myxozyma melibiosi. Next base: position 1,577,169 of record NW_027042915.1, on the reverse strand, counting down.
AACAAATTTGTGGCCATAGCCCCGTGCCACGCACGGCTCGTCGCGCTTCGTCAAGATATCGTTGGCCGCCGCCTCCACGTCCGCCAGTCTAGGAGGCTGACCTTTCGAAGTGATCAACTCAGTGATGTGCTCAACAACCTGTCGTTCTTCTTCATCCGTCAATCTCTGGGAAGTTTTGAGGTTGTACCCTTCTCGACGGATCCCTAGGAGTCTCATTCTGCTTCTCACCGCGCCTGTGGAGACATCAAACATCTCTGCAGCCTCTCGGACGCTTAACGATTTACACTGCACAAGCTCTCAACGGCTGAGCGAATCATCAGTTCTTTTTCAGTCCTGAACGCCATGGTTAGTTAGAAAGGAAGATAACGCAGTAAGGGAATTGGCCGCGATCCAGCTGCTTCTATATGTTTCTGCGCGACTGTTTTGTCGATTCTTACCAAAACTCTAAATCGACGCGGGAATGTAAACAATGACGTGGTTTAGAGAAGAGTATTAGGCGCGCGTAGTAATTTGAATACTAACAGATTTCTTGACGTTATAAGGTATTGGGCTAATGTCTAATCTGTTAATCTACTGCTGGTATGTATTTGCAGACATCCTTGGCGTTAATTTCTTCATCAAATCATTTTATTGAGAGCACACAGCTATTCATATCAACACAAACACATTTCTTCTCACGAGCTCACAATAGCAGGCGTCATCAACATCAAACTCCCAAAACTGTCAACATCAGTACAACCCATCCCACTATCCTCTACCTGCCCACAATCTAAACTTCTGTTTTTTTCTAGTTCTGTAATGAATCTTGTTTCTGTGTCGTGATTTTTCTCTCTGCTATCTTGAGTCGTAGTGACTTCCTTTGCTCCCGCGAGCTTCTTTGCGGTGCCCGGAGTCTCAGGATTCCACAGGTCTGGCTCGATATTTTGCACAAACTCGTCAAGTGCTGCAAAGTCGTATACATCATCTTCCTCGCGGCGCGCGTCACTGCTGACAGCGTTGTCGTGATTGCTAGTCCACATCGACTGATAGGCAGTATCATACTGTGGAGACTGCAGATTGAGCTTTTCTCTTAGTCCCTCGGATATCGCAAGGATCCAATCGGCATGATCCCAGTGATCTTGCGCCTGATGAACAATCATCTCGCAGATCTTGAGCTGCATGCGAAACAGACTCAACTTGTCTCGCGTACAGTTCTTGGACTGCATCTGGGTGAATAGCATCACAATTGCCATGAAGAAGCTCGCCAGCGTGTCCTGTGGCATGAACGGGATGACCGAGACAGTCACGAGAGTGCTTCCAAACTCTGCAATATCCAAAATTGCCTCCTGCGCGATCGACAGTGAGATCTCGCAGTCCACAGGGGCGGTCTGGTGTAGATAGACCAGATGATGGTTATACACCAAGCTCAGCGCGGCCCCGTACACATAAAGCGGCGACTCCGGAAACATATACCCAACCCGCAGTATATCCGGCATCTGGCGCTCCCACTCCTGCAGCGCGCGATGCGTCGCAAGCACAAAATCGGTATCGATCAGGTGTCCATCTCGCGCCTGCACGATCCTTCGCAAGATCACACCGAGCTTTGCGTTCTCGATAACGTATAGTCCGTACTCGACTCGCCGTTCTCCCCACATCGCCGGGTTACTCGCCAGTACGGGATTGCTATCGCTTTCAAAGTCCTTGAGCGCAAGCGACTCGGTGTCGCATTGCGAAACGTTGATTCGCAGTGGCTTGCCGAGCAGAGCTGCACAGAATGAGTCCCGAGCAACCAGGCTCCACCAAATTCGTCGCCAAAGCGCGCGGTCTTCGTCTGGTAGGTCGGCAGAGGACATTTGCCGGTGCATGCCCAGTGACTCTGCGATGTTGACCGCCATGTTGATCCACGAGACGGAGTTCCAGCAGTCGTCGGGCTGGCCACCCCAGAATGAGAGAAGGAGCGCGGACTGGATGAGCGTGATTTTGTTCTTTTCGTACGAAAGATCGAAAAGCGACTTTGCGCGACGGTAAAAGTCCATTCGTGCTTCCCGGCGAGTCGAGTACCCACCTTCGCGACAGAGAGCAGAGATAGGACAGTGCGACGCAGCAGCGAAGCAGATTGAGTAGAAGAGTATCCAGGGCACGCTATCTTGGTCAAACATTCGCGCAAGATCTGCACGGTTGACGATCGGGTAGAAATGGTGTATGTTTTGGAAATATGTCGAAAAGAGCTGTGTATAGATCAAGGGAGACGGTTTTGAGAAGCATTTCTCGGATGAGAGATAGGCGATCTTTGCCGCCGTCATGTGAGCTGGATGTTCACAGCCGTCAAAGATGATATTAGAAGGCTCTTCGTCGGACTCGCCGTCGTCTTCGTCGCCGGATGAACCCGACTGGAGACGAGGCTGCTTGAGTCTGATCTGGCCGTGGCGGTCTTTCTGGACTTTGTAGAGCAGCCATGAAACAGGGAAGGATTCACCAAAGTATAGCAGGGGCTGCTTAGAGGGCTTGTCGATGTTGGTGAAAAGAGACTTGAATACACGAGCCCATTCCTTGGTTTGTCCGCTATCAGACTCATCTATACTTTTTGTAGCAAATGAGCGAATGTGGGGGCGGTTGATCTGTCCCGGACAGTGGTTGCAATGGTTGACTGCGGTGAACTGCGGAGAGCAGTCGAGAGGAGAGGCCGAGTCTCGATCGCCGCCAGTAGGGGGGGAAGATGAAGTGGTGTTGCTCGAGCTGAAAGATTCCGAGTCGACGTCTGCGGCCTCGACTGCCATTGTTGCAGCGGCAGAGACAGCGGAGACAATAGCAGGAGGATCAGCGTCACCCTCAGCAACTACAACACTTGCTGGCGGCCTTGCGGCCGAGCTGGAGATAGACGGAGCGGACATTTTCCGCTTCTGGAACCATTCTTTACGATCGTAGGTTCCTCGCCGACTCTGGATCGGTTTGCAGTCGGAGTAGTTGCGCTGACGGCATCGGGAGCAGGGCGATCCGTGTAATGAGAAGTCGCAGCGTGATTTGGCGGCGTTGCAGTGGTTGCAGGCGATCGAGGCGCGAAGCCCTTTTTTTGCCATTTCCGAGACGACTGCTGTCGGTATTTGATAAGCACGATGATGCGATAGAAATGAAAGACAAAAGCAAAGCAGCTTACAAACGAGTGGATTAGAGGAATTGCAATGGCGGAGGAGGAGTAGCAGCGGAGAGACCGCGCAGAGTCTGGGGATGGTTTGCGGGGGAGGAGGAGCATATTGCCGCTTAGCGATTATCTCCGAGGAAATAAGTTTTCATTGTTTTCCGGCTGCTCCTCTGCTCCTTCAGCCTGCGGTCGTCCTTGCTCAGCCTTCACGATGCATTCAGGCAATTGATGCTGCTGATTGCAGACAGCTGTATATTTGGAGAACTGGAGTGCGCTGTGGTTTTAGTGTTGATTCAGCTTGACTTAGCCGGACTTCATATCATTCGTGGATGGAGATAGCGAGCGCGCGGCTGCGGACTCGCTGCCTTTTTCTCACCGGCCAGACTTTTCATCATTTGCTACCCGGAAACCTCTCCTGAAAGAGACAGGGCAGCCCGCATCAAGAAATTCTCTGGACTGCTGATGGCGGAAACGGAGTAGAGCATTCTGTGAACATCGATGGTTATCGTCGGCATCGAGCCAGGATATATGTATTTTCAGTCCTGGCAGCTCCGGCATATAGCCCATCGTCGACATAAAGCTTGATGTGGTCGTTCACTGTTTATAGAAAGCTTTGAGGAAAACTCGAGTGATGGAAATCGATCACTGACGTCTCTTGATTGGTGTTGGCCGCGGCTCGGTCCAGAGCATATAACCTACAGTCTACCTGCGCAACTCCTTTTCAGAAGTGGTTTGTATGATTGGGTAGTAAATCAATGTAGTTTGTATTAGCCATTATCACAATAAATGTATTGTAATTTGTCAGATATCTGTATCTTAGAGGTATCGAGAGCCGGGTTGTCGATGCAGGAATCTCGAGGGAGGGGCTGAACGCCGCACGTTCTTTAAATCCGGCAGCTGCTGCTGGTTCTCCCGAATGTAAATACGCCTCCATCCTGCACACTCTCTTCTCTCCTCTTCATCTTTTGGCAAAATATCTCCATCACTACTTATCAACACTAAAATGGCGCCTTTTACTCTCAAGTGGGGAATTGTAGCTACCGGAGGCGTAAGTACCCTTCATGCTACCTCGTTCTTCCTTCAGCATTGCTAACTAACCTCCAGATTGCCGAGCAATTCATCAAAGATTTGATCGCCGACCCTGCCCTCCGGGGTGTTTCCGACGTCGCTCACCTGCCCGTGGCTGTTGCCTCTCGCTCAGTCGAAAAGGCGCAGGCTTTCATCGACGCACAAGTTCCCGCCGACCTACGCTCCAAGGTCACGCCCTACGGATCCTACGAAGAGCTCTACAAAGACCCGGCCGTCGACGTCGTCTACGTCGCCAGCCCGTCTGCGTTCCACTACAAAAACTCGTTGGATGCCCTGCGCGCGGGCAAGAACGTGCTGTGCGAGAAGCCGTTCACCGTCAACGCGAAGCAGGCTAAACATCTCCAGCATGTTGCAAAGGAGAGCAACCTATTTTTGATGGAAGCCGTCTGGACTCGCTTCTTCCCGCTCGTCAAGACTTTCACAAAGCTGCTTCACGAGGACAAAGTGATTGGCAGAGTGCACAGAGTGTTTTCTGACTTCTCCGTCTGGTTCGATCCCAAGACCCGTCCCACTTACTACGACCCCAACACCGGCGGCGGCGCACTGCTCGACCTCGGCGTGTACATGAACTTGTGGACTCTTCTGACCTGCTACCACCATCCCGACAACAAACTCTCTCCTCCGGACGTCATCAAGGCCGTGCAGTTCCGCTCGGCAGTCAATCGCGGTGTCGACGAGTCAACCTCCGTGATCACTTCCTGGGAGAAACCCCAGATCGTCTGCATCGGCACCGCATCGATGATGATCGACACCCCTCCAGAGTGCGTCGTCAGAGTCCAGGGCACGAAGGGTCAGATTATTATTCCGATCCACGGCTCGCGACCGGAGAAGATCCTTGTTCGTCTTGACGACGGAGCGACGCGGGAGTACAACTTCCCGATTCCAGGACAGGGATTGTTTTGGGAGGCCGATGCTGTCGCTAGAGATATCAGGGACGGGAAGAAGGAGGAGGCCTTGTATCCTCTAAGCGAGAGTGTGTTTGCCATGGAGCTGATGGATGAGATCCGGCGACAGAACGAGCTCGTGTTTCCTGCTAATGTTGAATACTGTGAGGACTTTTAGAGTCTTTTTGTGCTTTCATCTTCTGTCTCAATAAAATTATCGACATCAAAGCTCAAGCAGATTAAACTCAGTAAGAAATGAAGGAGGCAGAGAAGGCCGGCTCTATGCATCGCTCCCAGCTCTTAGCTTAGACTCAACATATAAGCATCACAGACCCCCCGGCAGTAACAATCATGCTGTCGAGCCCGGTCTATAACGCTAAAATAAAGTTGCTACCTTTCCCCAGTTAGGAAGCTTTAACTTGGCAGTTTCTCTTTGCTATTACTAACGATTTAGTCAAGACGATACCTTCGATATCAGTTCCTGTATTCGTTACCTCCCGACTGCTCAATAGCTACCCAATGTGGCAGGTATTGCAACGACGGCAGTTAAGCGTACCCGAGCTGATGTTTTCCATGCGAATCTTCAATCCGGGTTATTAGCCCTAATACCGTCTTTCTTCTGTTTCCTCCTGCGATAGTTCTGTCGTCTATTGAAAAGACAATACAAACGTATATCTTCACTCAAACTACAAAATCCATGAATCCAATTGTCTTTGCCCCCTCTGCTCACGGTGAGACCGACGAGGCGTTGGCTATCTAGGATTGGGTCCGCCGGAGCTATCCGCGAGCCGCATGGAACTTATCGTTGACTCCTTTCCATTTTGGTCGACCTTCTCCGGTGGTTCCACAAGGCTCCGGGGACTTATTTCGACTTTATCTTCTCTGTCTTTACTCTTTACTGTTCATTTTTCAGCTCAATTACTGCTGGAAATTATAGATATAATCATGGCTGCTCCGTTTACGCTGCGATGGGGAATTGTCGCGACCGGCGGCGTATGTTGCCCACCCTTTCCGTCCTCTTCCGGTCTTCTTTGACTAACAGTCTTATTTTTCAACAGATCGCAGAGTGTTTTGTTCGAGATTTGGTTACGGATCCTAGTCTCCGCGGAGTCACAGATGTGGCCCACCAGGTCGTAGCCGTGGCATCCCGCTCGGTCGACAAAGCACAGACGTTCATAGACGAGACCATCCCCGCCGACATGCGCGCCCACGTCACACCTTATAGTTCCTACGCTGATCTATACAAGGATCCTGCCGTCGACTGTGTCTACATTGCGACCCCCGCGTCAGGACACTACGCGTGCGCGCTCGAGGCTCTTCGTGCGGGGAATAACGTGCTGTGCGAGAAGCCGTTCACGGTCAATGCGCAGCAAGCGCGACATCTAGCCCAGGTCGCGAAGGAGAAGAACGTATTCCTTATGGAAGCTGTCTGGACGCGGTTTTTCCCTCTTGTCAAGACGTTTCAGCGGATGCTGCACGAGGAGAAGATGATTGGTCGCGTGCACCGCGTGTTTGTTGATTTCTCAGTCTACATTGATCCCGAGAAGAACAAGCGTCTGTACCAGGCCTCGACTGCTGGCGGCGCATTGCTGGATCTGGGCGTTTACATGAACTTGTGGACGCTGTTGACCTGCTATCATCATCCGGAAAACAAGCGGTCGCCGCCAGACGTGATTAAGGCTGCGATGCTCCGGTCGCCGCTGACGACGGATCTGGTGGACGAATCGACAAGCGTGATCACTGTCTGGCAAAAGCCAAATATAATGTGCATTGGCACTACGTCGATGATGACCGACACGCCGAAAGAGTGCCTGATCCGCGTTCAGGGATCAAAGGGAGAGATGATCATTCCGATCCACGCATCGCGGCCGGAGAAGATTATCGTCAACCTCGAGGGCAACGGGATGAACACGCGGACGTACAACTACGATATCCCTGGCCAGGGACTGTTTTGGGAGGCTGACGCCGTAGCGAGAGATATTAGAGATGGGAAGAAAGAGGATGATTTGTATCCTTTGGAGGAATGCATTTTTGCCATGGAGCTTATGGATGAGATCCGTCTGCAGACTGGCCTAAAGTTCCCAGACGATGTTGAGAAGGTGCAGAGTTAGGTATAGACTATAGAATAGACCAGTGAATCATTTTTGTCTCTTAGCGAACCAACTTCATCTTCCTAAACGCAGAGTCCTTATCCATATCGATCTTGGACTGCCTATACTTGATATACCACTTTCCATCCCTCTTGACAAACACATCGCTCAAAGTTGTCGTGCACGCAAACTCGATATCCTTCCGCTCCGGCTGATCGCGATGAAACAGCAGCAACTTTGACGTCTGCCTCGCAGTCTCGCCTTCAACCGTAACCTGCGAATCGACCACGAAATGCAAAACCTCGGTCGCAGCGCGGCACGCAAACGCAATCTCCTCGTGGCCCTTGTAGACTTTGTCGCCGTGGATGTCGAATTCGCCGTCGTCGAGCCAAAGTGAGGCAAAGCTGTCGCCGTCGGCGGCGTCCGCGTAGCGGTTGTAGCGGATTGAGATGTCGCGGATCTCTTGGATGTCGAGGAGTTCTTGGATCTTGGCTTCCATTCTTTGATCTGGTGAGGCGCTGAAGGTGAGGTGAGGATGAGGGACGTAGGAAGCGGGAGAGGGCATTTATTTAAGATGAGACCCGGAACCCCTCAATTTTTTTTACCGAAAATCTACCGATTGAATGAAAAAGCATTGAAAGTTGAGTTAGAACGGAATGTATTTTATTATGCAACTTCTCTCTGCCATCTACGATAACATTCAAACAGTATAAACTCAGATAACCTCATGATTCACCCCCACCACAATCACAACCGACTCCATATCCAGAATTTTCTCCTCATCCGGCTTGATTTTCTCAAAATACTCCGGGTCTTTAAACGCCTTTTCAAAGTCCGCGTATGAGGGCACGTAGAAGTCTGCGAGCGAGTCAAAGTCGCCGAGCTCGAGGGCCTTGATGGGACTGCCGTCTCTTGAGAACGCTTCTCTTTTATGATGCTGTGCTGTTGTCAGGTTCATCTCAATCTTGCTTAGATATCGCATTTCTATATATGGAGTACTTACCTGAACATATTTCACAACTCCGTACCGTTTCAACCACGGCGCAACGAGCGGCCCATGACTCTCTTTCAAGTATTTCTGAAACTCCTCCAACGACATCGCGGGATTTCTACGAGCCATAACCGAGACTCGAGTCATTTCTTTCAAAGACATCTTGCAAGACTTTCTTCTGCTTTGACTATGGTGAGGAACTGGGGATGGGAAATTGAACGATGACGGGGAATGTAGAGTGCGACTGCTGATCTGAAGCCGCAAACGAGACAGACCGGTGGCGTCTTAAATAGTTGAGTCGGCTACTTCGTAGATAGTCCGTCGTGCGGACGCATTTATTTATTTTTCAGTTTAACCCGCGGACGGACTTTTATAGAGAGAAGGCTAGAAAGAGGAACGAGATGATTAAGAATCACAATAGGTTCAATTTCATAGTTTACGCGGATACTGCCATTTTCGGTAATTTCTGGAACCCTTATCCTGTTTTCTACCCCCTCCTGCAGAACTCAGTTTTCTAGTACACTATCAATTTATTAAGCTACGCCGGTTGTAAAAAAAGTCTTAGAGAACGTTCGAGAGGAGGATAAACTCAGATAAGCTAGTTGAAGCGCTGGAGGAACTCGAGGGCCCGCGTCTTCTCCTCCTTAATCTTCGCGACGTGCAAAGCGCTGCGCGGCTTGATTTCGACCTTGAACGGATTCGGAAACTGCGCGATTCCGGGACTATAGTCGTGGGAGTCGATAGGAATCGGCTTCTTAGTAGCCGGATCAATAGCAGGAGAGATCTCAAATGCCCAGAGCAACTTCGCGGCAATTCTCCACTGGCTGCGCTCGGCCATGTGAATACCCGGGCAAATGCGGCGGCCGGCACCATAGCCGTAGTGGTCGCGGCGCTCCCAGTCTGGGCTGCCGGCGTAGTGGTCGGCGAGCTTGGTGTACCCAAGATAGCGGTCGGGGTTGAACTCGTCTTCGTCGTGGTAGACGTTTTCGGAGTGGTGGATTGCCCAGGTGGCGAGGTAGATTGTCGAGCCTTTGGGAATGAGCATGCCTTTGTAGTAGTCGTCTTGCACAACTTTATGGGGAAGAGCAGTGGGAGATCTGTGGAGGTTAGCATTAGAGCTCATATTTCTTCTTCAATGGATATACATACGTGGGTCTCCAACGCATGCCTTCCTTGACGATGGCGTTCACATAGGGAAGCTGGTCAAAGTCCGAAAAAGTAGGCGCACGGTCGACACCACAGAGGCGATCAATTTCAGCTCTAGCCTTCTTCTGAACCTCAGGGTAGAGAGCAAAAGCCAAGATCAAAGTCGTGATATGCGATGCAGTCGTGTCGGCTCCACCTTCAACCAACTCACCAAGCAAATTGTTAAAGCCATGATCAGTGAACGGACTGCCTTTCTTTTCGTATTCGTCCATCAGATGATCGGCGATACAGTCACGTCGCTCGCCGGTCGCGCGTCGGCGATCGATGATTTTGCGGGCTTTGATCCAGGCACTGTCCATCTCGTTATGGGCATCAAGAGCCCGTCGTTTCCATTTTGCGAGCGGGGCGGGGATCATCTTGAAGATTCCGTAGACGTCTGCTGGCGGGCTCGAGCCAGGCTCCATGGCCTCGGACCACTAGATATTGTTAGCGATCGTACATTTTAAATTGAGGAAAGTGAGCGTACCTTTTCCATAACCTCGTAAACGGCCTAGATCCAACTGTTAGATATCCTTCCTATCACTGATATGCAGAGATAACTCACATGACCCCAGAAGTTCTCATAAGTTTCACCGCGTTGACCGTAGACGAGGATGCAGGCAACAGAAGAAGTGTAGCGACGAACATGTTTGATGAAGTTCGAGGGATCGTCAACCAGGTCATTCAGCAATAAAACAGCTCTGTAAGAAGCGCATTAGTAACCCAACGTTTGCTGCCTGGACCTCAAAGGGAAACTCACTCGGCCTCCTGTACGACATAGTGCTTCTCATCAAGCATCTTAGGCGAGAAGTTATGCGAAACGACCTTGCGCTTCTCGCGCCAGACGCGGTCCGCGTGCTCGAGCCCGATATGGTCACCTTCAGTTAATAGACGGCCAACGTAAAAGTCGGGACGGTCAGAGTAGATGTTGCTTTTCTTGTCAAGTAGGGAATGGACTGCTTCGCGCTCGCAGAGAACGATGACGTTTCCGGTTCCGAGCTTGAGAGAGAAGACCGGGCCGTACTCCTTAGCCCATTCGCGGAATCTACCACGGTTGTCAGTACTCTGATGCAGCTTGGGAAATTGGTAGTGCTCACTGTTTGAAAAGGCCCGTGGAAGGAATCTGATGGAGGTTTCCTAGGATGGGCTTCGTGGGAGGACCAGGGGGCATGCGCGGATCACGCTTGCCGACTTGAAGCAGTTTGTAGATACCATAAACGGAAATCAGGCAGAACACAGAGGCAAGAGCTGTGGAAATGTTCTGGCTCTGACTGGAGTAAAAGTCGTAAGCCAAGGGCTTCAATTCTGCAGGAGACAGCATCATATTGAGAAGGCTTGGAGAGGTAAAGAATCGCTCGACTGGAAAGAGATATGGCTTATATGAAGACAAGATATCGGATAGTTGGAAACAAATCCGGACGGACAGCCGTGGAAGCAGGTTCAAAACGCCTTCTACGTCTGGATCAGAGATACAGCGCAATAGGGCGATACTCGCCGAAATCCTGCCGTTCGGAGAAAGCAGCAATTGCTGGAGGTGCGTGTTAACGTACAGAATGCAGTTGCAGCGGCGGTGGGAGGGGAGCAGGCGCGTGGTCGTTGCTCGATTGGGTTTCAGTTCGAATGTTTCAGTGGAATTTATCTATTTTGTTTTTTCACTTAGTTTATCTGACCACAGTCCGGAATATCTCCGTGCCCCTCCTTGGACAATATCAGAAACTGCAGGTTGTTGTAATGCCCCGAAGACAGTATGCCAGGAGACCTCTCAGATATAAAATAGATACGCATCTCAATACTATCCACCACATCCTTCAGCTATCGTTATCATGTCGGCCAACGCAAACATCTCCACCGCTACCAAGGCACTGCGAGGAACAGCGCTGTTCTCGCCAGTCAAAATTGGGAATATGAACCTGCTCCATAGGGTGTGCATGGCGCCGATGGGCCGTCTGCGGGCGACTGAGGCCAGCCCGGACGAGTGGGTGTGTGGAGACATCGCAGCTCAGTATTACGGCCAACGGGCGACCAAAGGTGGATTTCAGATCACGGAGTCTACACCGATTTCTCGGCTGGTAAGTACCCGAATCAAAGATTATTTCAGTAGTAGTACTCTGGGCTGATATTTGCTGTGATTTAGGCCGCTGGATATCCACGAATCGCAGGAATCTACACGCAAACGCAGATCGAGTCCTGGAAGCAAGTGACGCAGGCAGTACACGCAAAAGAAGGCTACATCTTTTGTCAAATCTGGCACGCCGGCAGAGCGACTATTCCGGAGTATTTGAACGGAGAGATCCCCGTGAGCTCGTATGCGAGCCCGTTGCCTGGGAGCTTTATTGGGCCCGGACCGAAAGAATACAAACCAGCCACGCCGCGTGAGCTGTCGGTTTCTGAGATTAAAGAGATTGTCGATGAGTTTGCGGCTGCCGCGCACAGGTCGCTTGAGGCAGGATTTGATGGCGTTGAGATTCACGGGTGAGTCCTATCTTTACATTTGTTTCTACTACTACGAAACTTGGGCTAACAAAATAATACAGAGCCAATGGATATCTACTTGACCAGTTTATGCACGACAATGTGAATAAACGGACAGACGGATACGGCGGGTCAATTGAGAACCGGTGTCGGTTCCCGATTGAGGTTATCAGCGCGGTGGGCGCAGCCATCGGCGGTTCGCGAGTTGGTATCCGTCTCACGCCGTTCAACTACTGGCATGGCACCAAGGACAGCGATCCCATGCGCCACTGGCGAGTGCTGTGCGAGAAGATTGCAAGCTTGCCTAAAAGTCAGCGGCCCGCTTACGTGCACATGATCCGTCCCGAATATGACGAGCTGCTGTCGGGAGCGGACAAGATCAAGTCGCTTGCAGAGCGAGCCAACAGCGAGCCATACAGCCTGAAGCCGTTTCGCGATATCTTGAAGGCGGCCGATATTCGGTTCCTTGCCGCGGGGAATTACACACGGGAGTCAGCACTGCCAACCATCGAGACGGATCTAGCCGATGCGGTTGTCTTTGGGCGGCCGTTCATTTCGAACCCGGACCTGCCGCGGCGACTGGCGGAGGGATTCCCGCTGACGGAGTATGATAGAGCGACGTTCTATGGCGCCGATCCACCAGAGAAGGGGTACGTTGATTACAAGCTGTATCAGGAGTGAATATATCAAGAAGCTCCGAAAAGAGCCCGACTGCTGTGGTGACGATGGTGGAGATGCTGAGATGGTTAAAGAATTAGGTAGTAAAGAAACATTTCCTGAACAATAAACGCGGGGGCAGCATCGTAGAAGCGGAAGCCCGAGTCAATTAGTTATTTATTTCGGCAGATAGATTCCCCTTTTGCAGTTAGCACTTTGTTACTGAGAGAGAGCAATATTATATTTTCTTACTCCCTGCAGACATAAATATGTCAGAGCTGCGGGGTTCTCTGAAATATTACAGTCGATGGCGGGACCTAACCGCTACCCCTGAAACCTTACTACTATGCTCCTGCGATAAAATTTTACAAGCGTGCATAAGTGCGGGGTATACATTTATAGCACTTAGGTACTCTACAGATTTACGCTCTCAAACTGCGAATCTTACTTGCAAAAGAGACAAAACATGTATTTCAGCATATAAAAATTAACTGGGCAACCGCGCTGCGATGTTTTCCGATTAGTAAAGATTTTCTTTTCCGTGGTTGCCGGCCTATAGTAACGACGGGGAATATGTTAGTTCTGTGATATGCTGCGGCAAAGGGGTGCGCTTACGTCGTGGATCTTGTCGAGCGACTGCATTCTGCTGACGGCCAGCAATCCGCCGTCCACGTTCCAAACTGCGTATGTTATGTCAGTATTCGTAGACATCAGACACAAAACCACCTCTCTGCTCACCTGCTCCAGTCACATCGGAGGCGTCATCCGAAGCCAGAAACATCATTACCGCAGCCAGCTCCTCGGGCTCGCCAGGGCGGTGCATCGGCGTAGTGCTAGCGACAAGCTCGTGCACCTCAGGCGTGGCACTGAGAGCCTCCGTCATGGCGGTTCTGGTCCAGCCCGGAGCAACCGCATTGATGCGAATTCCCTCCTGCGCGTGGTCGGCGCCCATTGCGCGCGTCAAGTTGGCCAGCGCCGCCTTTGCTGCGCAGTAGCAGCCAAGTCCGAGATCGCCAATAAGTCCCGCAGAGGAAACGGTGTTGACGATCACGCCGTACTTCTTCTTCTGCATGTACGGGATCGCCTCGCGCATGATGTAGAACGGCGCGTCGACGCAGACCTGGAACACGCGGTGCCACGCCTTGGGGTCCATATCCGGGATCTTTCCCCACGCCACGGCCGCTGCGTTGTTGTGCACAATATGAAGATCGCCAAACTGCTTGATCGTCTCCGTCACCACACTCGCCGCAGCTTCAGGAGTAGAGATGTCGACGCGGTAGAAGTAGGCGGTTCCCTCGGGAAACTGAGAGATGAATGCCTTGCCCTTCTTCTCGTCGCACATATCGGCGACAAGTACTTTTGCACCTTCAGCGATGTAGCGCTTCGTCATTGCCGCGCCCATACCAGAGGCAGCACCAGTAATGGCAACAATCTTGCCGCTGAAACGTCCGGGAAACTCGTGAACCATTTTGAAAAAGTAGAATCTGATAGATGCAGACGTGTAGAAGTGTGTCTGGGGAGTAGACTATGGATGAGTATGTGGTTTTATATGAAGATATAGTCTTCTTAGCAGCCAAATGTCTCTAATCAATTACTCCTGGACCAGGCACCAAGGGACAACTTCGGATAGTAGAAAAAGAAAACAAGATTGCTTGCCGTTCGGAAAGATTCTGATCGGGATAGGAAAAACGGTCTTTCATGTACGATCAACTGCCGTGGTCTTCAGTTGTGTACTTCAGCGGAAGAACTCAATCTCCTGCCCCGCCTTCTCCACAATGAGGGGCATCTCCGGACTCGCTAAGTCCGTTATGCCATTTCATTAAGAGAAGCAGTAAACTTGTTTTATCTTCTATGTTCGGTGCCGAATTCAGGCCGGACCTTCCCAGCACAACGTAGCAAACAGGGTGTCCTCCCGAAGATCTTCTCTAGTCCGCTCGTCGCAGCAATTCCGGGTGGAGAGCCCCCTGAACCCCTCATTCACAAAGTTCCTCCACTTATTCAAAGTCTTCGAGTGTCTATATAGACAATGCTGGCTCTTTCTCACCTCTGAACCCCACGGTCAGACAGCATGCACTCAACCACCGTGATCCCGCCCGAGCTCCTCGGCGAAGACTACAAGCCTCACATCACCCGACGGAATCTTGCCTATGTTTTTCTGGGCTCGTTCGGCAGTTTCATGTTTGGCTACGCCAACAATGTCACCACCGGATCTCTTGCGCAGACCAGTTTTATAAACAAGTTCTTAGGTGGTGGTAACTCTGCTGAGGTCATCTCTGGCATTCTAGGAGGGTGTGTCGTTATTACTCTTTTGGGTAGTCGATACAATGGCTAATATCTATTTGATAGATTTCTAGGCGGCGCGTTCCTCGGCTCCGTCATCCAGGCCCGCATCTCTGCAAAGTTTGGTCGCAGGATAACCACCGCCATTGCCGCTATGCTGCTAATTATTGCTGGTGCACTCATGGCCGGCAGTGAACACATTGCCATGTTTATCACTTTCCGTATCATCTCTGGCATAGGAGCTGGGATTCTCACCACGAACTGCCCAGTTTATCTTAGCGAGATTGCACCATTTCACTTGCGTGGTCTTCTTACGGGCGTGCACGGTGTATCAATCAATGTGGCATATACAATGTCCAGCCTAATTGCTCTCGGACTCAGCTTTCTAGATCAGGCCTTTCAGTGGCGCATCCAGTTTTGCATCTTTGTATTTTTCTCGATCGTGCTTCTCGGGTCGGTCTTCTTTCTTCCCGAGTCTCCACGATGGCTGATCGTGAGTTTCACCTTACAATTCGGGCACTACATACAGCATACTGATAAACTAATAGGAGCAATCAAGATATGATGAGGCTCTTGATATCTTGAGAAAACTGCATGTGTCTGCAGGTATCGGCGAAGTAGTTGCTCTCGCAGAAATGGCCCAGATCAAAGCCCAAGTCGACGCCGAGAGGGTGAGAATTCAATTGAATTTCTTTTCAGAAACGGCACCACTGACGTTATATTACAGAGTCAACCCTCCAGCTACTGGCACATCTTCACCACCAAATCTCTTCGCAAGCGCGCGATCGTCTCCATTGTGACGTTTATTCTCTGCATTGGTTCCGGTATTCTCGTGATTGCAAATCTCACGCCGATTCTGTTTGGAGGTCTTGGATTTGACCAGACCGTCCAGCTCGGGTTGTCAGCAGTCTGGGTGTTTCAGTCGGGATGTGGATCTTTGATTAACGCCTTTTTAGTCGACCGCGTTGGTCGACGGCCTTTGTTTCGTAAGACTCTGTCTGATGATTAGTCTTGTTAAGTAGTTTCTAACTAATGTTACAGTCACTGGCGGATGCTTGGTAGCGGTGATGTTGATCATCGAAGCTGTCTTGCAGAAATACTATTTAGGCACGACATACGCCCCTGGCCTCAACGCCGCAACAGCTTTCTTCTTTTTGTATGATTTAGTCTGGGCTTCATGCGTTGACAACACTTCGATCATTTATATCCCCGAAATCTGGCCTACACACTTGCGGTCTTACGGCGCCTCAATTGCGTACTGCTCGTACTATGCTGTGTCTATTGCAATCACATCGCCTGCCTCTCTTGCGTTTGACCAGATCGGATATCGATACTACTTTGTGTTTTTGGTCATTGACATCTTAGCGCTAATTTACGTCTACTTTGAATTCCCTGAGGTGAGTTTCTTCTCATATCTTATACTAATATTACGTGCAGTTTTGATCTGACACTGTGACACCTTTTAGACACGAGGCTTGACGTTAGAAGAAATCGGTGAAGCCTTTGGTGACCCAGTCGAGCTAAGGTTCAAGGATGCAGTGGAAGGTCTTGCAGCAAGCGAGAAGCCGGAGATTGAGCAACTTGAAGCCGTCAAGCAGGTGTAGCCTCCCTCTCTGACCACCAAACGCCGACTTTATCATATATTTTGTGTAATCACCAGAAACATGTCTTCCAGCATGTTCTGCTTGTTAGCTAGTATATCGATCAGTGTATTTTTTTAAAGTTTATAAAATATTTGTCGTTCATATTGAGTTTTCAGGGGTGCACTCTAAAACCAATAGTTAATTGTCATCGGTTAGGATGGTCCAACCCCGCCCCAAGTTCAGTTCAAAGGTGGATCAGTTTGAGATTTAAGGTGGAAAATAAGTCAAAAACAGATAGTTGACGCGGGATGGCGTGGTTTTCAGAGACCGGGTTCAAATGCTGAGTGTTGGACGACCAGGCACGCGGAGGATAGGTAGCAGTCGAATGCAAGTCATAAAGTAAAGGTCATAAAATGCCATGCTGTCTGGTAATGGTTTCTACATTGTTATCTAATGGTTATTCTACAGCAGCGTCAACGTACTTGATACAGCAGCAACGCAAGGCCTGAGCGTTCTACAGGCCACCACCTCGCAACTATGGCAAGAGGCGCAGCGATCGATCGCAAATAAAACTTGACTCGTTTTCTCAGCGGCTGGTAATACTCATAGCAAAAGACCAAAGTGATATAGAATAGAAGTTGCTCTTGTCTCAGCAGTTCTGCGCAAACCATTTTCCGGGGGAAACCACTCGTATTAAGGTTTTGAATGCAGACGTATCCGGGCTGTTGGAGTTAAATATTCCCACCCCGCATTGTGTGTGCGTTGATGAAGATCAAGCTCGCATTTCTGGATTCGGAGCAGAAAGCGAGCAAGCGAAAAGCGGACATACGCGATGCGTGGGGGTGACTCCTGTAGCAACACTTAATATCTAATGGGAGCTTTGAGAGGGATTTTTCTGACTTCTTTATACACTGCATCGAAACTTTGGCAGCATGGACGATTAATGGAGAAGCACTTGATCCTCTGATTTCCTTGACGATACTTGTGCTTTCTTGGAGGGAGTGGTCTATTAGAAATGGCTAGATAGCCCAGCTACATGCAACGTACAGTTCAGAATAATTCTGCAGGATATTTAACGTAAGCGATTACTCAACTATAAATTTGAGCCGCGCGTTAATTATAAGCAGAAGAACGGTGCGATAAGAGATCAGAACAGAGTATATAAATATGGGAGTCTGTAGTGAGTTGGAAAGCAGTAATAAGATTAGTTTACAAGAAATATAATGGAGAATCAATAAGTGAGGTTTGGTGCTGGCAGCTCTGTAGATGAAATGATCGACTACGCCGCAGTGGGAGGACCAGTCTCGCGTTGGGAGCCATGGAAGGAGCATTGGACCCGCTCGAGATGTTGCTACGTGGAGTTGTGGCTTTAGGGACGTAGATCATTGGGGTTCCGGAGATGATTGATCGTATTCCTTCCATTTCTGGGAACAATGTGCTGACCTGTTCATTCGCGAACGATGGAAAATCACAGAAAAAGAGAGATGAAATGGAGGCTAGAGCATAGCGGGAAACTTCCGGAGATCACTCGGACGGAGTGGATGCGATGTTTCTGTATCGAATGATCTCATCAGCACCAGCAATAACACCCAAACAGTCAATTACCGTCTGTTCATGTTCTATTCACTTGTTAAAAAATAAGTAGCGGAGATGGCAATATGCGTTTGATTTACAAATAAGGCAAGCGGTCCGCATCGACGATGGAGAAAATAAAAATAAAAATAAACTCCGGGGTTTCCCCTCAATTTGCTAGGGTTTACTTCATCTGTTTACTAAGAAACCGGGATCTTGAATACAGCTAGTGCCTGTTCCTTTTATTTTACTGATCTATTTTGTTTGCGGTGATTTCAATGGCTATAATCAATCGAAGCAAAAGGGAAATAGCAGAATGCTAAAATAATAGTATTGAAGACGACTGGATCTGGTTCTTATGCGATGACTCCGGTGCTACTATTCCCCGTTCTCTGCCATTCTTTGGCTATATAGAAGCCTCCCCCGCATCTGTATAAATTGAGCTAAGCCCTCCATCTTCCCTTCCTCAGCTACCTCTCTTCACTTCCGCAGTCCCGCCCACTACACACACCACCATGACCCAAGCCAAAGTCCTCCGTATCGGCGTCGCGGGCGCAGGCCGTATGGGCCAGATCCACATCCAGAACATGCTCGAGATCCGCCGACTAAAGGTCACCGCCGTCTGCTCCGTCCTCAAATCCGAGCTCAAGTGGGCCGAGGAGACCATCGGCGACGGCGTCAAGACCTTTGAAGACTACGACTCCTTCCTCGCCAGCGACCTCTTCGACGCCGTCTTGATCGTCACTCCCTCTGGCTTCCACAAAGAGCAGGCTATCAAGGCCATGCGCGCCGGCAAGCACGTGTTTTGCGAGAAGCCGATCGCGCCTGACGCCGCCAGCGCCTGGGAGGTTTACTACGAGTCTCTCAAGCATCCGGATCTTAAGGTTGCTTGTGGTTTCCCGCGCAGATACGCGGCTCCCTACGTCGAGGCCCGCAAGCGCATCGAGCGCGGAGACATTGGCGACGTAGTCACCTTGCGGTCGCAGACGACTGACCCTTACCAACCCGGCGACTACATCATCAACTACATCAAAACATCAGGCGGCATCTTTGTCGACGCCTGCATCCACGACATCGATGCCTGTCTCTTCCTGCTCGGCGCCGATAAAGTGCCTGAGACCGCCTACGCGACAGGCTCGGCGAACGTGTACCCCATGTTCAAGGACTTTGGCGATGTCGACGACGGCGTGGGACTCGTCACATTCACATCCGGGGACACCGTCATGAGCGTCTACGGCTCGCGCATCAACCGCCACGCGCACCACTCCATGACCGAAGTTACCGGCACAAAGGGCAAGCTCGTGATCAGCGGCCAACCGCGCCAGCTGCAGCTCGACATCAGCGACGCGAACGGCACGCGCATGGAGGGTCCGCAATCGCAGATGGAGCAGCTTGGACCTGCGTTCAAGCAAGAGATCGAGGCGTTCCGCGACTGGATCTTGGACGATGTGAAGCCGAACTTCAATCTCAAGGATGCTGCGAAGGCCGTCTCGATTGGGGCTGCACTCATGGAGTCGCTCAGACAAAAGAGCATCGCCAAGATCGAGCTGCCTGCTACTGCCAACTAGAAGCAGCTTAGATAGATAGAGAGAGCAAGTGTACAATAGAAATTAATACAATTACGGTGAAAATAAATCATTGCGACCCCGAGACATAATATTAACTACTCCGGCAATCAACAAGCCAGAACCGCCGGTTCCCGGTGGACCACAGCAAAGCAGAGTATCGACAGACCTCTGCGTCGGTCTCGCGTGGCCTGCTCTTCCACCGGAGTTCAAAACAAAGCTCCCTTGAAGTCTACCCCGCAGTGAGTTTGTGGGGTTAGGATCAATGCATACAAGCAGCTGGGTATTAATTTCGGTCATGATACCACATTCAAAGTGTTTGCTACTAGACAATTGACACCAGAGCACTCTTCTACAATCACAGCTACTGATCTCTTCTACAAACCCTCACAGCCCCCGCAAAGCGCGATATTTACCATATCCCAAAGGAGTAATATTACATAACGCATTATGTCATAACATAATAACTGACATAATAAAGTGGGGAATCTAGATCCTCGGCAAATAACGGGCCAATATCGAGCGCGCCCCTCTTGTCCTCAGCAGCCGAGTCGTGTTCAAGTATCAATCCAGAACCTCGCCGTCGATCTCAATCTCTCTTTCTCTCATCCATCCTGTTCTATCTCGATGACTCTCTCTTCCTCAGCCAATATTCCAGCCACGCAGAAGGCCGTGGTGATTAAAAAAGTCCGATCGCTTAACTCTCTCCTGTGCAGAGCTTGGTCCGAAAGTCCGCAACCGCTAACTCATCTGATTGATCTCTAGGTTGGCCCCGACTATGAACTCGAAATCGACTCCACCTTCCCCGTCCCTACCCTCAAGCCCGGCCAGGTGCTGGTCAAACTGACTCACTCCGGCGTCTGCCATTCCGATATCTCGTCCGTAGCTAAATTCTGGGGCGATCACCACTCCATCTGCAGTGTGCCGGGCCACGAAGGAGTCGGACGCGTCGTGGCCGTGCACGACTCAGTCATCTCCCCGCCCGCCATCGGCACCAAGGTCGGCGTCGCACTCCTCGCCGGTCCCTGTCTGACCTGCGACATCTGTCTGCGCGAAGACGACGGCGAGCTGCGGTGCCCAAACAACCCGGGCTTCCACGGCACCCATGTCGACGGCAGCTATCAGCAGTACATCGCCCTCAGCGCGCATTATCTGATAACACTGCCCGAGGACATTGAGGATTCGCTTGTCGCGCCGGTGCTGTGCGGCGGAGTCACGAGTCTGCGCGCGCTCAAGGTGTCTGGTGCTCGTCCGGGCGAGGACGTTGCGATCGTTGGCGCGGGCGGCGGTCTCGGTCTGTACGCGATCCAATATGCGCAGGCGCTGGGTCTCAATGTCATTGGAATCGATGGCGACAACAAGCGGGAAGTGATTGAAAGCCTCGGTGCTCATTTCATCGACTTCCGCACAAAGGACGCTGTCTCGGCCGTCAAGAAGCTGACCGTCGGCGGACACGGTGTTCGTGCAGTGATCGTATTGGCTGGTACCGACTACGCGACTGCACTCTCGTTTCTGCGCACCCAAGGCATACTTGTCATTGTCGGTCTGCCCAAGCCGGATGTCGTCATCAACGCGAACCCGATGATGCTCGTCGATACTGGTATCCGCATCACGGGCTCGTTCGTAGGTACGCGGCGCGACGTTGCCGAGGCAGTCGAGTTTGTGCGGCAGGGAAAGGTGAAGAGTAAGGTTGAGGTGCGCTCGCCTGAGAAGATTATGGATATCTTCCGAGAGGTGGAGCACGGCAAGGTTGCCGGTCGCATCGTGTTGGAGTTGTAAGCGGGTGTTTTTTTGTTTGGGAAGCGAGGTTAGGATACTTTTCTGGGAAAGCGATGTTCAGAGTAAATAAATACAAAAATGTCAGCCCATTTGTGGGCTTATGAGAGTCAACGACGTCCTGGTGCGGTGATCGGAAGTTGGCAGCACACAGAATTCACATCCACCGGCTTCTTCATGCGGGATACCGGAAGCTTAGTCAGGAATCACGCGAATATGAGGGGCTCCACCGCCGGCAATCGACGCCAACCGGATGCGTCGCATAAGGTTTTAAGCAGCCAGAGTGTGGGGAACGAGCGGTAATATGACTGTTTAGAGAAACAAAAAACGTGGGCTCGATCCCACCCCGGCTATCGATGGACTGGCGCCCGCTATAAAACTATTTGCAAACACCCTCCCTCTGCCCGTTCACCACCTCGCTCTCTATAAGATCATACGACGATCTCTGCTCTCAATTGTTTCATCTCTCCTTCAATCGCCAAAATCATCGTCAGAAACAATGGGCTACACTAAAGTCGCTCCTCCTACGGCTCTTCCCAAGGACGAGTTCCCCAAGACGCTCTCTTCGGATGAGGTCTACTCGATTGCCGAGACCTGGCTCGCGTCTTTCAACTCTGCAGTCACGACCGCGGACGCGACCGCCTTTGCGGGCTTGTTTGCCGACTGCGGTATCTGGCGCGACATCATCGCGTTCACAAACGACTACCGCTCGATCCAAAAGGCAAACATTCTCTCGGCTGCTGCCGCGCGATTGGAAGAAGTCGCCGCTTCTGACGCGCAGCTCGCGACCCCCGCGCCTGTTCTCGCGCGCCCGTTCGACGACGTCGCCTTTATCGAGCTCAACTTCACTTTCCAGACCAAGATCGGTCCTGCGCTCGGAATCACCAAGCTCATTCCCCACGCTGGATCCTACGCCGCCTACATCGTCCTCACCTCTCTTGACGGCATCCACGGCCACCCCGAGCGCATTGGCGCCCACCGCGTCCGCGGCACGCACAACGCCAAGGTCTCTTACGACGACGCCCGCGCTGCCACTATCGACGATCCGCAGCCGGATGTCCTCATCGTCGGCGGCGGCCACAACGGTCTCACCGCTGCTGCGCGCCTCGAGCTTCTCGGCGTGAAGGCCCTCGTCGTCGACTCTTACAAGCGCATCGGCGACAACTGGCGTCTTCGATACCGCTCGCTCTCGCTCCACGATCCCGTGCACGCCAACCATCTCGCATACATGCCGTACCCGCCCAACTGGCCTCTCTTCACTCCCTCGGGCAAGCTCGCCAACTGGCTCGAGCACTACGCCGACGTCTTTGAGCTCCGCGTCTGGACCGAGTCCCGCGTCGACAACACAAAGACAAAGTACAACGCCGCGACCGACAAGTGGGACGTCACCGTCCTCCGCCAGGGCGTCGCGCACCAGTTCACCGTCTCGCACGTCATCATGGCTACCGGTCTCGGAGGCGGCTACGCCAAGATGCCCAAGCCTTTCCCCGGCCAGGAGAAGTTCAAGAACCCGATCGTGCACTCTTCCAAGCACACGACCGGTTCGCAGTGGAAGGGCAAGAACGCGCTCGTCGTCGGCGCCTGCACTTCCGCTCACGACATCTCGCTCGACTTTTACAACAACGGCGTCGAGTCCGTGACCATGCTCCAGCGCTCGCCTACCTTTGTCATGTCTGTCGCCAATGGCGTTCGTATCGTCAACGGATCGCTCTACTCTGAACAGGGACCTCCCACCGAGGTCGCCGATCGTCTCGCCGAATCGACTCCCAAGCTCGTCGCCAAGCTCTTCCACCAGCGCCTCGTTCCCCAGATTACCTCGCTTGATGCCGACTTGCTCGCTGGTCTCAAGAAGGCGGGTTTCCAGACTACTCTCGGCGAGGACAACTCTGGTTTCCTCATGCTTGCGCTCCGAAAGGCGGGCGGATACTACTACGACACTGGCTGCTGCTCCAAGATCATCGACGGTAGCATCAAGGTCAAGAACGGCGAGATCGACCACTTCACCGAGACCTCTGTCGTCTTCAAGGACGGCTCCACGCTCTCTCCCGACATCGTCGTCTTTGCTACCGGATACACTGGCTTCCCCGACACTGTCAAGGACGTGCTCGGCGAGGAGTACAAGCCTCTGGTGAAGGAGATCTGGGGTCTCGACAGCGAGGGCGAGCTCAACGGTGTCGCCAGAGACTGCGGCATTCCGCGGGTGTACTTCATGGTCGGCGCGCTCTCCAACGCCCGGTTCACGAGCAAGATCTTGGCTTTGCAGGTCTTGGCTGAGAGATTGGGATTGATCAAGGAGCGCTTTTCTATTGCTAAGCATATCGAGGCTGCTGCCTAATCAAGATGATTGAAAGTTCTTTGTGTTGTTTTTTTGAACTGAGTTTTTACTATTTGAGATAATGTATTCATTGCCTGCTAAATTTTATTCTTCTGAATCTCCTCATTAAATGATAGTAAATTATTTAGACGAAAAGAGACATTAGTTGGTCTTATCTCTTTAAGGTCCGGAAGTTTATACGAACAAGCGAGCGATATCTTCTAGAACTCATTATTCTATAACTGACTAAACAAAAATGCAGCGGCACTCCTAAACCCAAAACCCCATTATACACCTATGAAAACACCTGCCCCTCATCCCGCAAAACACCCTCGATCAGCGCAAGCTTCCTCTCATTCTGCAACTTCAAGGAATATTTGACGCCAAACCCATGCATAAACACGTTCTTCACATCCTCAAGCGGTAAACCGCTTACTTCCGGATAACAAAATATAACTGCGATCCAGCCCAGAAAGTTGATTAGTGCGTAGAGAAGGAATGTACCGGCTGGCTTTAGCTTCTCCATCAGAGTCAGGAACGTCGACGTCACGACGAAGTTGGACGACCAGCAGGTGAGAGTCAACATCATTGTTCCCAGTGATCGGACTTCCATTGGAAACAGCTCGTTTCCTTGCCAAGGGACGATACCGAGCGCGAGTGCGTAGGACGCGATAAAGCCCAAAACAGCCAGCAACACAACAATACCGCTTAACGTCAAGACCTGAGTTGAAGGATCCGTACCCTCGGCAGCGGTTGGAATGCGGTTGAGCCCGAACGCGACGATGACAAGACATACCGGCATGCCCCACATACTAGAGACAAGGAACTTGCGCCGACCGACAGTGTCGATGTACTTTAGCGCAAAGAGGCCGAAGCAGAAATTCGTCAGCGCGACAAGAACAGTGACTTGAATCGGGTCGCTAAAGCCAACGACGCCGAATATCTCAGGGGCGTAGTAGAAGACGCCGTTGGAGCCTGAGAACTGCGAGATTGCCATCAATCCGCAAGCGACAATCAACGCGCGTAGATTCGCGCGGTCGGTGAAGAGAAGCTCGAATTGCTTTGCGGTCGAGAGATTGAGCAAGTGTGCGTCGCGCTGGAATTGAGACTTGATCGAGCCGATCTTTGTGTGCACTTCCTCTGCCGTTGCGTGCGGGTATATTTTCGAGGTAACCACGAACGCCTCGTCTAGCTTGTCCTTGAAGATCAACGTTCGTGGAGACTCGGGGATGATAAAGCACAGAGCAAAGAGCAGGAACGCGGGAACGGCAGCGACACCGACTGCCCAGCGCCAGCCGGTATGTTGCGGCAAACCTTGGAAGTAGATATTTCCAGCAGCGGCAACGACCTCACCGCCAGTGATGGCGAGACCGTCGACAGTGACGAGCGAGCCCCGAAGTTGGGCGGGTGCGATCTCGGCAATATAGATGGGAGCTACCATCGCTGCTTCGCCGATACCGAGTCCGACGACAAATCGGCCTAGTAGAAGAGAGTCGACGGAGTAGGACGCAGCTTGGAGTAAACTGCCGACCGCGAACACAAGGGCGCCGAGACCGATAACTGCCTTGCGACCGATACGGTCAAGAAGAAAGCCGGCGATGAGAGCACCTAGAAACGCACCAATGGAAGTAATGGAGGCTAGCAATTCCTGTTCGCTGCTCGTCAGTGGCGCGCCAAAGTCGTCTCCGATCATGACGAGCACGCCCGAGACTACCGTCAGGTCGTATCCAAACAGCAGGCCGCCGAGCGCGGCAGCGCACGCGACAAGCCAGATATATACACCTCCGTACTTTGATTCGATCTCGTCAAAAACGATATGCTCTTCCGCATCGTCTTGCAAGTGCAGTGGCTGAGAAGTGTGGTTGTCGTCGTCACGTAGTAGTTGTTCGCGTTCAAACTGCGCTACCGGTTTGGGATTTGGTGTGGGATCGTTGTCGCGATAGTGCGGAGTAGAGTCGTTCATGGTGGTCTATAGTCCCTTGTTATCCATAAGCGCTGTACCGGCACAGATATCTCTCCTCTTTCTCTTGATCAGACCAAACAGAGCACAATCGGAGCAGCAGCGGCGTCAGCGCAGCACCGAGCAATGTTATACCTCCAAAGCAGCCGTCAGAATTCGGCGAGAGACCATCGAAGAACCCCGGGGCCATACAGCCGCAGCCGCATCACGTAAGCTTAGCGGGATAATGACAAACATATTCTTGTCTACTCCCAAGCGTTAAGGTTTGGATCAGCTTTATATTCCCGCTTCGATGTCAATGCTCAGGAACTTTTCTTTGGGTGCGGAGGGTGTTTGAGTACGGCGACGGTCGATGGGTATGCTGCAAAGTGTGATGAGAAGAGCTGCGGATGTTTAGAAGTGGGCGGGTTTGGTAGGTCACAGTTGCTGATCGTGTTGGTGACTGCTGAAGGACATTTCTAATGGATGCAAGGCAAGAAGAAGAGCTGCTGAATCGCATGCAGTGCGGTTAAGAGGATATTGTCAACATGCGTCTAAATTCAGCTATTGACTGGCAAAAATTGGTATTTCCGGTGGTAAATCTGCGGGAACGGGTATTTTCAGATCCGAAAAAGAGCGCTGTCAAACTACGGATGCGGATCCTACGTTCAGCAGTCATGCCACAGTTTTATATGTGCTTCATCACCTGATGTAATGGCGACCGAGAATCCACCGAGTTACTGCAGTCAGGTGCATTGGAGGTTCGGTCTTGATGGTCTGAAGCTGGTGAGCAGTCGGCCTTTGCCCGGGGGGGTTCACATTAGACCTCGGCACTCTACTACCAGTCTCGATGTCATATGATTGCACTTTTTGAAGCACCAACGACGCCCGATCAGATTCAGTCATTCAATAACGCAATCAATCTGTTGTTTCCGGATTCAATACAACTTCTTGTGCTGTTGAAGCTTGTCTTTGCGAGGGTTTGAATCCGTGGTCGGGACTGCCGCCAAGCACCGCGCAGGGATTCGAGTGGGCCCCAAAATGACAATGAGCCGAGCAGATGACTTCCTCGGCAGGGACCAAATCAGCCGGATGTCAGATTGTTTCTGGAGACTGTTTGCAGTGCATGAAAACTGCTTACAGTGCAGTGAAAGATGGCTGGCTTATGGTCTTATGCCAGGAATATCTACAAGAATCAGAAGGGTTCAATTCAGCCTGACCCTGAGCTTTGTCGCCAATGCCCCGCTCATTGCCCAGCCTCGCGCAGTTGATAATCTCAGTTCTGAGAGAATTCTAAGCGGTGACGCAGTACTTGAAGCTGATCTCAAACCCGCGATAGCAGAAGAAGAAGACCAGATGGCAGAACAGAGCAGCAACTGCCTCCGGGTCCTCGTCGATCTGCTTTTAGCCGTGCGTCCGCTGGTTAAATCCTGTAAAATTCTGGTCTGCGTCGCTGGGAGTTGGGAAACACTTAATTATTCCTCGGGGTTGCGGGCCGCCGAGGCGCCTGCACGCGCCCCTCGCTCGTTTGTCTTCTGGAGCTTATTTCCCCGCATTCTCCGCTCCTCCCCGGTCTCCATTGTGCAAATCAGCCTAAACACGTCGGCTCTTCCCGACCTGACTTTGATCCGGTCCTCAATTACAATGTCTCTTATTAAAGAGCCCCGCCGTCGCCACTCGTCCGTCCTGACCGCAACCTCTCCTTCTTCACCAGAGCGATCATTGTCATGGACAAAGAAGACTTCATCCACGACGAATCAGTCGACGTCGCCGGCCTCTACACCGGCGACGCGCTGCTCAACAACGCCAAAATTGCCTCGGACAAGGAGCACGAGCTCGGCTTCCGCCAGGCCATGAAGATCTACCCCCAGGCCGTCTTCTGGTCCTTCATCCTCTCCCTCACGATCGTCATGGAAGGCTACGACACCTCTCTCATGTCCAACTTCTACACCTACCCGGCCTTTGCGGCCAAGTACGGAACATACTTTGACTCCACGACCAACTCCATGCAGATCTCCGGTCCCTGGCAAACCGCGCTTGGCGACGCGACCGAGATCGGAACTTTCTTCGGCGCCCTCCTCAACGGCTACTTTTGTGAGCGATTCGGGCACCGCAAGATCCTCTGCACCTCGCTCTTCTTTCTCGCTGCATTCATCTTCATCATCTTCTTTTCTCCGTCTGTGCAGGTCTTGCTTGTCGGCCAGATCCTGGTCGGTTTCCCCCTCGGAGTCTTCGCCACCGTCGGTCCTGCATACGCATCTGAGGTCTGCCCGCTCGCTCTCCGAGGCTACCTGACCGCCTACATCAACCTCTGCTGGTCGATCGGTCAGCTCATCTCGGCTGGTGTTCTCCAGGGCATGAAGAACGTCGACAGCAAGTGGTCCTACCGCGTTCCCCAGGCCATCCAGTGGGTCTGGCCGCTTCCGATCTTCATCCTTGTCTTCATTGCCCCCGAGTCTCCTTGGTGGCTCGTCCGCCGCGGTCGTCTGGTTGACGCTGAACGGTCCGTCAAGCGTCTCAGTAGCAAGAACGCACTGGCTACTCCTCGCGAGATGATTGCTATGATGATCCACACCACCAAACTCGAGCAGCAGCTCCAGTCCAACGACTCATACATCCAGTGCTTCAAGGGCATCGATCTCCGCCGTACTGAGATTGCGTGCATGGTTCTCGTCGGCCAGGTCATGTGCGGAGGTCCTTTTGCCTACTCGCCTACATACTTCTTCGTCCAAGCTGGTCTGTCGTCCGATAACTCTTACAAGGTGAACTTGGGCGCCACAGCGCTAGGCTTTGTGGGTACCGTGCTGTCTTGGTTTCTGCTTCCAAAGATGGGACGTCGAACGATCTACACCTGGGGAATGGCCACAATGTGTTTTCTCCTCTTCCTCGTCGGCTTCCTCTCTCTTGCCCCCGACACCAACCAGTCCGCTCTCTGGGCTGCCGCCGCCATGACCGTCATCTGGCATCTTGTCTACTCCCTCACCATCGGACCCATCGGCTGGACCATCGCCTCCGAGATCTCCGCCACTCGTCTCCGCCAACAAACCGTCTGCGTCGCTCGCGTGGCATACTACCTCATCAACATCATCGCCGGCGTAGTCGAGCCCCAGCTCATCAACGTCACCGAGAACAACTGGAAGGGCAAGACCGCTTTCTTCTGGGCCGGATCGGCGTTGATCCATACCTGCTGGTGCGTCTTCCGCTTGCCGGAAGCAAAGGACCGTACGTATGAGGAACTTGATATCATGTTTGAGAGAAGAGTCCCGGCTATGAAGTTCAGAAAGTACGAAGTCAACGCGTTCGAAGACCAAAATGCGATTAATGCGGCAATGACGACCACCTCCGGTCCGGAGACAGGCGAGGCGACAGTCGAGCAGCGCGAGGCCGAGGAGAAGACAAAATGAAAAGTCTGCGAGCTTGCGTCTATCTAGTGTGTTTCAAGTCATGATATGACTTCCTTGTTCTTCTTTGTTTAATCCATTTAATGATATGAAGCAAAATTATGAAACTCAAAATATTTATAAGTCATTATAGTAGTGAATGAAACGTAAACATGAGCTATGCAGCTATTGCCGTCCTGAAGCTCCACATGCGCCCAAAATCCAGGTATCTCCATTGATAAACGCAAAAATCAGATAAAAGTAATCAACAACGAACAAAAAAAATCACAGTAGATCCGCCAGCTGATCGAAAAACTGCAACATCATATACGACGTCCCGTAACTCTGTGTTTCCTGCAACACCCGCCTCCACACCCTCGCCATCCGCCTCGCCAGCTCGGCAGTACCGTCCTCAACCACGCCCGCTTCGGCGGGAAACTTCGCCACCGTCTGCTTGACCTGCTCGACGGCCGAGCGTTCGGTCTCGGTGTGAACGCCAGCATTCACCATCGTGCGCAGCCACATGATTATCAAAAGTACCGATTCCCAGGTACACACGAGCTCTTTGAACGTCCTCATTCGCGTTCCTGAGACCGCGTACGGCTCGATGTACTTGAGACAGATCGTGACCGCCTGACAGACCTGCTCCGATTTCATCGTCTTGCTGCTAAGAAAATCGCCAAGGATCTGGTTACGATCGGATTCAATCAGAATGCTGCACAGAACGCCGAGTTTCTTGGAGGTCACCAACCGTCGACGGCGCAGCTCAATCGACTGGATCAACGACTCGATGCTGAACTTTGTTGGCGAGTGTGTGAACTTCATTGATCGGATAGAAAGATCAGCTAGCAGTCTATCGATCTGCTGACCCGAAAGCTGGCGCAGATACTGCGTAATCTTCTCGCACTCAGGATCAAGCCCTTTGCTCAAAACCTGACTATTGAAAACCTGCTCAGACGCAGACACATGATGCATGACGAATCGCAAAAGCACACAAGTCGCAAACGCAGACGCCTCACAGAACCTGCTCTCGCGCGCACGCTGGTGTCCTCCTGCTTCCACCTCGCCCACGATCTTGGCGATGATCACGTCTGCCGTCAACGGCGCTTCGCATACCCTTATCTGTTGCTGCCAGGAGCTCGGGTCTTCAGCGTCCCAAAGCGCGTCTGCCTCCGGTAGCGGGAAAAGTCTGGTCGAGACAACCGGCTCGGGGGTAATATCTCCGTACGCCATATTGAAGTCTGAAATCAACGAGAAACAACCCCAATATACTCGATGGAACGACTCTCTCACGATCCACCTGCGCCAGTCACTAGTCACCCTCCGGAACTTACTCAGCGTACACTTTGTGCACATGCGAATCCACAGCAACTGCTCGTTCAGCGCCATTTCGACTAGCTCCCTGTCTCCGCTCCAGGCGTCAAACACAGCACACAGCAGCCTGGCCTGCAGAACGTGCAAAACACTTTCGACATCCTCCGCTTTCTCCCATTTGAAGCTATTCTGCCCTAGCAGTTGGGCGAGAGCCGTTTTAGCGACGTCGCGCATCTTGCGCGCAGTGGTGGGCTCAGAGCAGTATATCGCGCCGATCGCCGCGCAAAAGAGAAGCACAACGCATCTCTCGACGTGGTCGGTAGCCGTCTCGAAATCTTTGAGATGAGCGTACGAGGAAAATAGAGTGTGGTGTAAGATCGGCTGCTGGTATCCGGGATATTGCTGATATGTCTGCAAATACCGATAAAACGTGTCCGCGCTGACGTCCAGCGTTTGCCCAGCCGTGCTTATCTGCGAATATACCGCAGCCATCAAGTTCGAGTGCATCTGAGGCGAATAAGTCTCCAGCGAGCAGCTATACTCAAACGTCGGTAAAAACGACAGCGGTGTGTCCCATGCGCCCACCACGGACGGCAGTATCGCTGACGAAGGAAGAGGGACGCTGCTCGAGGTCGTCGCGAGGTCCAGCTCCAGGCTGGTGCGCTCAACGTCCAGCGTCTTTGGCTGTTGCTTTTCGTGCTTTACGGCACATTTCCGAGTGTGAGCGACAAGAGAGTCCCTGTAGAAAACGCGGGTAAGCTAAGCTGTTCAGTTTCATAACGACAAGAAAAAACTCACTTTCTTCCAAAGCCAAGTCCACAGATTAAACAAGAAAGCGGTTTGATGACAGAGTCTACACAGCCCAGTATTAGCACACAACCCCCCGCTCAAAAACCACACACCAGTACATACGAGACACTTCATGTCTTTTCATGTGCTCCTTCCTCTTAAACCGCTCCTTGCAAATCCCACACATAAACCGGTACCGCTCGCCGGTGCCGCCGTCCACGTCCTCGAGGTGCCGTCGTTTGTACCCCGCTGAGCGCCATACGGACTGCATTCTGAACTGTGATAGTGTCTGGATCTTCCTAGTTTCTCATTCTGGCGCTCTGGTTTTCTTTGTTGTTGGCTATCAATCGTATTTCCGAGGCGCGCTCTCTTTTGCGGGGAAGTTATATAACCTCTTATTAGCTGCACTATCATTCGCGATGAGAGCAGCTTTGCTGTTGTCACGTGATGTCCCTTTGCAGTCTCCATTAAAAGAAGTACGAGCATTATACATTACTGCCACAAGACTATTATACAGAATAAATACGACTAGCCACACATGCGCCATCCCAGAATCAACAAAACATCAACCGTCCACTCATTTTACTTCCAACCCACCACCATTCGCAACGTTAAAAACGAAAGCCAGCAGACTACAACTTGGTAATCAAATTTGCCAAAAACGACCGCACCTGCTCTCCACACTTAATCATATCCTCCTTCCTCAGAACCCCACACCACGTATACGCCAGCCGCGTCGTCAGATACATCTTCTCCTGGCCCGACTCGGGCGCCGTCTCGCGGAAGAACGTGTTGCGCTTACTCGTCACGATGCGCGTCACGTCGTCAATCATCGCGGCCTCTTCGGGCTGCACGCTGATTCCGGAGCTGTAGTTGATCTCGATTGTTCGGATCCAAATAATCAGACATAAAACGGATTCCCAGGTACACAGTAGCTCTTCGATGCTGTCTATATGGCTCTTCTTGAACAGATATGGCTGGATATACGACAGACAGATCGAGAGAGTCTTTGTGACGTTAGTCGATCTCTTGCATCGATTTTCCAACGCTTCCATCAAATCCAAGCCCAAATCCTCATCAAGCACTAGACTGCTCAAAACACCCAGTCTTCTTGTAGCAGGCAAGTTCAGCCGGCGCAGCTTAATCATCTGAATCAAAGTCTCAAACTGTGGCCGTGAGGACCATCGGCCCTGATGCGACGACTGGGCCGAGAGATGAGCGACGATTCTATCAACCTGTTCAAACGACAACGTTCGCAGATAATCGAGCTCGATCGTAGCTGGAACGCTGTGGATGCCACCGAATCTCAGAACCTGGTTCGTCGTTGACAAATGGTGCAGAAGAATTCTCAGCATCACACAAGTCGCAAAACCCGAATAAGACGAGTCGGCAGAGCCTGTATTGCCATGATCCCCAACATCGTTGAACGCCAAGATCCGAGCTAGCGCGACATCTGACGTAGAAGGCTCTTCGACCTGTGAGAGCAACTCGCGCCACGAATTCTCGTTCAACTCCTCCCATAGCGCATCTGACTCTGGCAGCGGGAGCTTCTCGGTTCCTATCCGGGGAAGCGGACAAATGTCACCAAACGAGAGGTACAGATTGGACATAAAGGTGTAGAATCCCCAATACAGCCGATGATACGACTCTCGAATCCTCCAGGCTTTGAAAGAATCAGTGACGCGCGCGCATCTTCGTGATATTCCCGTAACACAGGCACGTACGAGCGCGGCCTGCTCGTCCAAAGCACGTTCCGCTAACTGCTTGTTTGCACTCCAGGCATCAAAGATTCCACATAAAAGTCTCACTTGCATGACGCCAAGAGCGAATTCCTCAGACTGGCGCGGACTGGAAAGATCAAACAGCACAGTCACGCATTTGAGACTAAGGTCCCGGAGTAATCGCGCAGGTTCGTGCATCGACAAGCACGTAGCTCCCAAAGCAGCAGTCGTGAGAAGAACAACGCAGTTGGCGGCGACTGCCGGATCGACTTGGTCGAGTAGAGTAAAATCGTTGAGGGGAAGGTAGTCGTATTCAAAAAGTGAGGGGTGGATAATTGGCATCTGTTTGGCAACGTGTTTCCGATATGCGATAATAAACCTGTTGATGTCTGCCGCGGAGATTGGACAGACTGAAATATCAACACCACAAGTCGAAACGAGAACATAAGACAGGTCGCGAAGAAACGCGTCGGTAAAGACTGCAGAGTCAATAACTGAATCGGCCCAGTCCGGAGCCGGCGATCCCGAGTCGGAAGGTGAAACGTCGTCCGGAACTGAATCCCAGTCCTCGCCAGTCGAAGTCTCAGTGTCTGTGCCGGTCTCGTAAACTGAAGAATCGCGATCGGCGTTAGGTATCAGATGGTCGTACTGGCTCAGGTTTGACGGGTCGTACTCCGACGCCAGATGCAGGGCGTCGTCCTCCATTGTCTCGTCCTCTTCTTCCTCGTACTCATCTTCGACGATAAATTTCTTTTTATGAATGATTTTCACTGTGCGTGGCTTCGCGGATGGCTTCGGGATATCTTCGCTTTCCTCTTCGTTCAAGTTCTGAGCGGCGTTTGCTACCGCGCAAGTACGTTTGTGTCGAACCAGCAGGTCCCTGAAAAGATATATAAATCAGTCACCGACTAGCTATAAATCACATATCGCGAGCACTCACTTTCTCGTGAAGGCAGTTTCGCAATGCGAGCACTCATAGGGTCTCTCGGCAGTATGGGATCGCTCGTGTCTGATCATGTGCTCCTTTCGTTTAAACGTCGACGAGCAGTGGCGACACGCAAACCGCGGTCTGTCTGTCTGCGCCAGAGCTGCAGTTGTCGCTTGCTTCGGAGGCATCTTTACTCGTTCTGCTGGCCGTAGACGGGTGTTTGTTGGATTGGCGGCGACTGCTGGCTTGAATTTTGCGCGTGCGCTTTGGGAGGTTGTGAATAATTTGTTCGGCTTATGGCCGAGATGCTGTCAGCAGAGGTGCTTGTACCAACGCAGCAAAACAGGCAGAATTGTTTGATGCAGCAGCTGTCGTCTGGATGAGAACGAGTCCAGTCCAGACCGGCGGCGCTGCAGCATCAAAAGGAGGGCGGAGGGAGTGCCTGTTTTGCACAATCAGTTGCTACAGTTAGCTCGGGGTTTAGTTTGTGTATCTGGTGTAGTGTGTCGAGTTATAGTCTGGGCTGCGTCGCGCGATCAGATCGCAGCACGAGTTATCCGAGTCGGTGGATCCGTAGAGACCGAAAGCAATGATTGATATCCATAACCAAATCCACAAATCAAACTACAGCTCTTAAACACCGAGCAGCGGGCGGAGGAGGCAGAATATCAGCATCGCATTGTTTTGCGATGTTTACTGAGGTTGTGCATCTAAGCCGCACGGCTACGAAAATGTTCTAGGCGTAGGTATTACTGTGGGTAGGGACAATATCGAAACAGACAGCAGGCTCAGCTCATGTATATCCTCCCGAGTATTATGCGAATATCTCTGACGTGTACATGCTGTTTCTGGTGTTTAAAGATGGCTGTATTGGTATTTGGGCACGGCATGCGTGAGCTGGCACGGGAATTTCTTATCTCTGAGGGATGTTCACGTTTTCAGCAGCTTCCCCGGATAACCCGAGTCATGTATCCCTTTAAACAGCAGAAGCAATAAAGCACGGAAAAAGACGTCGACTGGTAGCGTATTTGATGGATGACGATGATTACGAGAGGGGCATTGGTTTAGTTAAGACTGGGCGAAGTTAGGAAGCTTGCTATCGCCATCGCCAGGAGTGGCAGAGGTTCCGTTCAGAGTACTCTGAACAACGGCAGTCTTCTGTCGACGCGCCTACGACTACTAGATACCGCATCTCATCTGACAGTCTTGATCCACTTAATATGACTGTCTTTAGTCTATGTTCTGTTTCTGTTTTTTGCCTTTCATCTATACATTCAGCAACTCTCTTTGGAGCTGCATTTCTGTTCTCGAAGACTCACTGACACACGGCCGGGGTCGAAGGTATGCCGTTTTGGGAACAACAGCGCAAGTCACAGAACATATATGGTACTGTTTTCCACACCAGTCTTGAATACGTCCTGGTTTATACCCAGATCTGGCCTTGGACTCCTCATCACCGCATCAATGCAACCCAGCCGATCTCATACACGCTCTTCGACAGCATTACAACCAACACCCAACTGTCAGACCCAAATCTCACTCCGCATAACTGCACCGTTTTCCACCTCACACTATTTCCCGGCA
The DNA here is from genome assembly GCF_037950935.1 of Myxozyma melibiosi. Taxonomy (NCBI): domain Eukaryota; kingdom Fungi; phylum Ascomycota; class Lipomycetes; order Lipomycetales; family Lipomycetaceae; genus Myxozyma; species Myxozyma melibiosi. Next base: position 1,541,938 of record NW_027042915.1, on the reverse strand, counting down.
CGGTGACGTCAATCACAGACGCTACGGATAAATCAAACGAGGGGTACGGATTAAGCGAGTTCATTGTTCTCAACTGACTTTTTTTAGCCGGGGCGTGTTGCAAACCCGGGTATGCTTCGGGCCATTCATTGTTCCGAGAGAGGTTGATGGTGATGAAATGAAGTTCTGATGGCTGTTGAGGTATTCAGGCAGGTTGCGCTTCAGTCATGCCGCTATCTAATCTATCTATTGGTCCCTGTACATTTCTTTTCGTGAGCCCACTATTTACAGACATACACGAAGGAGGACAGCACAGAAGTAATATCTTAGCAGTATTTTTGTTTACAAATACCAAGTGTTCTTGCTTTCGCATTCTTTTATTCATATAAATACTGAGTGCAAGCATACGGATACACAACTACAAACACATTGATAATGCTCTTTCTATAGATGAGATTGATCGTGAACACTGTTTATATTTTATCCATGTTTATTCAACTACCGCAAAATGCTTAATTATTGATATGTATGATCTTTATGTTACATAAAACCCTTCAATTGCTTATTTGGCAGCCTTGATGATCATTCTGAAGAGCTCGAGGTCCAGCTCAGCATCAAGAGGGGTGGTCTTGACGGGAGTACCCTTGGTGACGAGGTCGTAGAGCTTCTTCATCTCGACGGTGTAAGGGTCCTCATAGGTCTTTCTGATCTTAGTCTCGTGGTAGGCACCGTCGTGGTTCTCCTTGATGGTCATGATGATGGGGAGACCCTTGACGTAAGGAGTGTCGTACTGGACGATGACGGACTTGCTCTGGCCGATGATCTCAATGCAAGCATCGAAAACAGGCAGCGAGTTGATACCAGTCTCGTATGTGCAGATGAAAGAGCCGTAGTCAAACTGGGCAGTCAGGAAAGGTCCGTTGCCGTTCATGATACGGGAAGCAAGAACGCTCTTGGGCATTCCGAGGGCCTCGCGCATGAGCGACAGATCGTGCGATCCGAGACCGTTGAGGAAACGCCAGGTGCGCTGGACGAGCGGCTCGGGGTTCTCGATTCCGGTCTCGACGTCGACACCCTGGTGGACGAGGTCGGTGGCACGGGCAGTTCGGTCCTCGCCATCCTCGGGGGTGAAGTCAGAGAATCGCTTGGGGTAGGTGCCGGACTGGTCGACGAAGACCGAGTTGGGTCCAATGATATCTAATCAATTGTTAGTCAATCAATGCAATCGATGAATAATAGTGATGACAAAAGGGAAATAATATACACACCTCTAACACGAGCGTAGTTAATCTTGTCGAGTCCACCAATCTCCTTGACGGCGTCCTCGAAGATGGGAGCGTATCGGCGCATGTAACCAACCATGACCTTACCCTTGGATTTCTTAGCAGCCTCAGCAATGAGGTCGGCATCGCGGTTGTTAAGAGCCATGGGCTTCTCGATCAGGACGCTCTTGTCGTTCTCGAGAGCGATGATGGCGTGGGCGCAGTGGTACTCGTCCGAGTTGACGACGAAGACAACGTCGACGTTGTCGGACTTGCAGAGAACGTTGGCGTCCTTGGTAATCTCGGGGACGACGCCGCCGGTGACCTTCTTCTGGCAGTGCTCGAGAGCGTTTTGCGAGACATCGCAGAGGTAGGTAATCTGGTAGTAGTCGGAGAGGAAGTTGAGGGTGGGGATGTGCACGACCTGCGCGACTTCACCGCAGCCAATGAGGCCGACACGGAGGATAGTTTGCTCAGACATTGTTGAGTGTGTGGATGTGAGGGATGCTAAAGATGAGGAGGAGGAGAGTGATGATAAGAGAATCCTGCAGAGGAGGCAGCCCTCCCGTTTTTATGCTGCTGCCTGGCCTCGATCTGCCCCGCCTCAGGATCGCGGCCTGACCCAGGTCTGCTGTCCCGGGCAGCGGGCGCGCGCGGAGTGTCGGCACCGGCGGCTGACCGGGGACCCCCCACGCGACCCTAACCTCCCCCGCTTCATTTAAGGTTCGCGGACCCGCGTTTCGCACCCGCGCGCGCTCGGCCGGAGCTGGATTTGCAGTCACGAGGGGCTGGGATCGGGGCCAGTGCGAGGAGGACCTTGTGATTCGGATTGGGTTGAGATTGAGACTACGGGGTGCTGTTCTTTCTGTTCGTATGTTCATCATGTTCATCCTTGTTCATAACTAGAATATCAAACATATTACATTAATGCTACTATAGCTTTTCCAACGCCTCAGACATAATAAACAAATTCAAACTAAAATGCCTCCCATATCCAACCTCATGCGCACATCCGTCCAGATGTATTCGAGAATCGTGCGTACCGCCTTCAGATCCGACGACTCGGACTCCCAGTACCGCATCACCTCAATGATCCGCTCAATATTCCGCCGGACTGGATCGTCATACGGCAGTTTTCTGCTCTTGACTCCCGCCAGGATCAGTGCTCCGTCGACAAATCGGCAGTGGATCGAGAACCACGTACCGTGGTGACGGTGTCGGTAGTGCATGCAGCTGTTCAGCATGTAGTGAAACATTTTGTCGAGCCGTGGGGTTATGAACGCGTGCTGTGTCTCGTCCAGTGGTTTGGCCGAATGAATCGCAATGTAAAGCAGTGGCCGATACGTGAGTTTGTAAATCTCCCAAAATCGAGCTTGCAAGACATCTTTCACTTCGTCGTCGTATCCGATATGGTCCATCACAAACTTGATCTCTGGCACGATATTCGAATGACACAGCGACAACTGTGTCTCTACTTCTGTCACCAATTCCGTTAAATGCTCAAATGGCAGATCCAGCCACGTCTCGTTCGAATTGCTGTAGAGAACGCTAATCATCCGGTTCTCGATCTTCCGCAGCGCGATCTCTGTAAGATAGTAAAACCAACTCTTGCGCTCTACCGAGCTGCTGACGCTGGATTTTAGAATATGGATCTCCTCTGGCGAGTGCTGCTCGCTGTTCTCTGCAGATTCGTCGTACACGACCGAAGGAGGAGATGGGAACATGCTGGGGTATAAGAAATCGATGATTCCCGACGGCGGCGTGGGAATAATCGACCGAATCTCACTGTTTGCCAAAAAGAACTATAGTCAGCACCCAAGCTAAAAAAAATAAAAACACAGCAAGTCTTACCACTCCGACTTGAAAGCCGTCCAAAAAAGACGCTGTTCCAAACTGCGATCGACGTCCGTCCAATCGCTATCTCGATTCTGCCGTTTGAAGTAAATCTGACAAGACACACAAGCAAGATGAAACTGCCGCCATGCCACAAGCGGACGCATAGTAAACATTAGGTATATCCCAGAAAGCACATAGCACTGAATCTGAACCAGAGAGAATTTCCGAACTATACTGAGACGCTTTGATGCTTCGCGATAGTATAACTTTGAACGCTCGAGTTCTTCAAGAGAGTCCCCAAGCGAAGTCGCTGATGAATCGATCGTTAAATCATCGTTAGGTAGCGACGAATATGGTGATGAGACTGCTCCAAGAGCGCAGACGTGAAGCATCAAACAGGACTCCTCGTCCCACTTGAAACCGTTTTGTATGATATTAGCTGCCGATTTCCGCAGTCGCTGGAAATCGAGGATCGGGTTTTTGATATGTACATTAAGCAAGAAACTGTCAACAAGCGACCAAAGCTCGGATGTTGGGGGATCCTGGTTGACGGAGTAATCTTCAGCTTCGGAACTGTAGTCTGCTTCTGCGTCGAGCAAGTTTTCGATAAGTGGAGTGATTGTGAACGGCAGCTCGAATATAGGCCACGACAGAATTTTCTCATCGTGAAGTTCTTCGGTCGGAAAGTTGAGTGTTTCGCTCACGACGTCAGAGTTCTGTGTGTCTGTTGTACTTGGAGGCGAAACAGAAATCAGCGGCGGTGGCGGCGGAGCAGCTCCTTGTTCGGGAGATGCGGTCGACGGGGCGATGCTGATGGGTCGAAGCGGCGACTTTATCGGGAACTCGATGACTGGTGCAGCATTTGATATGCTGCTATTTGAGGTCGTGCGGGCGAGAAGCGTCTGAACATCTGCTGCTACCGCGTTGAGTCGGTCGAGAATCTTGAGACTTGCGGGGTCGAATCTGCATAGTGTTAACAGACCCTCAGACTCATAACAAGAAATATACAAACCAAGACACATACGAAGAAAAGTCGCTTTCAGTAGTCTCAAACACACAGCGGGTGCCTATCCGAGTACAGAATCCGCACGACGGACGCACATTATCGCACTTTGTCTTTCGCGCCCGGCAAGTCTGGCAGGCTTCCACCGCACGTCTGCGCGGGTACGCGGGTCGCAGACTGTCTGACCGACGTTGCCGCTTAGCCGCAGGCTGCATGTGAGCAAGTTGAGATTATCAGTATTCGTGAATAACGGGCGGCAGCGACAGAGGGTGTGTGTAGAAGAAGCTGGAACTGGGTGGTTGTAGTGATACTTTGCTCGATGGCGCGTGGGGCGGCGCTGTGGGGAGAAAGCCCCAATAGAGTTTTTACACACAAATTGCTGGGTCGCGGTTTAAGGTTTAGTATTACAGCCATGCTGCGGAAAGGGTATCGTGTCCCTGGAGCTACCTGCTCTGCCTCGACAGTCGGCCGCCTGCTGTCGGCGTTACCTGCTCTGTAGCTTTTCGGATCACTGAGATAGAGTGCGTTCGTCTAACAGGTGTCAGAAACCGTCCCGTTCCTGTTGTCGGTCGCAGGAGGATTGTTTTTCCACTACGCGAGGTCGCTAGCCGATTTGGTAATATTTTCCGCTCCGAGCTGATCCAAGTCTACACAAACTCATGATGCTAAATACAAATTTTATTTGCCGACAAGAACATTCATACTAGATACTTGCCCCACTACATTTTGCTATATAAAACCCATTTACATATCTGGCATTTACAGACCAGTCCACCAGAACGTCTTTGCGGTCTCGAACGTGGCCTCAAGCGCAACCTTGTCGCTCGAGGTACCAGCCAGCACGCTGTAAGTGTCCTTCTCGCTGATCCAGGCCTTGCGGGTCTCGTCGTAGAACGAGGTCGCGTACTTGAGATCAATCTCCACCGAGGCGGTGACGGTCTCGCCAGCGGGCACAAAGACCTTCTTGTAACCCTTGAGCTCCTTGGGAGCGCGCTTGATGCTCGGGTTGTGCTGCTTGATGTAGAACTGCACGACTTCAGCACCGGAAGGTCCAGCCTTGTTGGTAACCTTGATCGACACCACAACCTTGTCAGCGGTAGCCGACACCGAGAGGTCAGAGAGTTCGAATGTGCTGTACGAAAGACCGTGGCCAAAGGGGAAAAGAACCTCCTTCTCAACAGCCTCGTAGTAACGGTATCCAACGTAGATATCCTCACCGTACAAAACACGGCCGCGCTCCGATCGGAAGTTGAGGTATGTCGGGTTGTCAATCAGCTTCTTGGGGAACGTCAAGGGAAGCTTTCCGGACGGGTTGACGTCGCCAAAGAGGACATCAGCAATCGCATTTCCGGTCTCGTTACCGCCGAACCAGGCCTCGAGAATACCCTTGGCCTTGTCAGCCCACGGCATCTCAACAGGCATACCAGACTGGACAACAACGACGGTGTTCGGGTTGGCGTCGATAACCTTGGAAACCAACTCGTTGGTCTTTCCGGGAAGATCCATGTTGGAACGGTCGAAACCCTCAGACTCCCAGTCGCCGTTGGTACCAACGCAAACAACGACCTGGTCGACGCCCTTAGCCACCTCGATGGCACGCAGGATCTCGGCCTCCTCGTCGATAACACGGCCGACACCAACACGGAGACCACCGCCGGCGAAAGACACCGAGTTGGACTTTAGCTTGGTAGTCTTCGCGCTTCCAAAGTGGACCTTGATGTTGTACGACTTGCCAGCCTCGAGGTGCACGACGCCAACCTCCTCAACAGTACCGCGGGTGAAGAAAGATTCACCGGGTCGCTGGACGGTCTCGTTGTCGATAATGAGCTTGCCGTCCACAAAGAGCTTGGCGGTTCCGTAAACGGTCAAGCCAAACTTGTAGTCGCCGGTCTCATCGGGAACATAGGTAGCGAGCACCTCACCGTAGTAGATCGGGCGTCCCTTGATAGCCGGGTGAGCATAGTCGACCAAGAACATGTCAGCGGTCCGGAGCTCCTGCTCATCGACGTGCTCACGGTCGGTGACCTCAGGAGGATCGACAAAGGTACGGAAAGAAACACCCATCTTTCCGGTGAGAGTAGTGGTGTTGGGTCCAATGACGGGCAGCATCTTGTATCCCTTAGCACCCTCGACGTAGGTCACGCCGCCGGACGTGATCTTGGCGCTGATACCGTCAAACGGAGTGATCGCATAGTACGGAACCAACGACGCAGATCCACCACCGCAGTAGACGGCGATCTTGGCATTAGGACCGATGACGGCAGTAGTCTTGGTCTTGCTGAGCGGCAAGACGCTATCCTCGTTCTTCAAAAGAACGATGGCGTCGCCGGCGATCTTGCGCAGCAGAGCCGCAGTCTCGGGGATGTCGCGGCCAGACTCGACGACGTCGGCAGGGATGCCGGCCTTCTCGGCTTTGTTGACGAGTTCGAGCACAGTCCGGACACGCTCGTCGAGAGTGTGCTGTTGGATGAGCTTAGCGTTGATGTCACGCTCGACGAGGAAGCTTCGGAAAGAAGTCGGGCCAGGCATATCGATATCAAGACCGGCGTTGATAGCGGCCGAGGTAGAGTAAGTTCCGTACCTTTTTTGTATTGAATGTTAGACAAACGTCACGTTAGACTCAATTGAAGAGAAAAGCAGATTTGGCTACTTACCAGTCGCTCATGACGAGACCCTTCCAGGCCCACTCCTTACGAAGAATGTCGTCGAGAAGATAAGGATCCTCGCTGACGTGGATACCATTGACTCTGTTGTAGGCAGTCATAACTGCGCCCGGCTTCGCGTCACGAATGGCAAGCTGGAAAGGCATGAGGTAGATCTCACGGAGCGCGCGCTCGGTGAGGATCGAGTTGATACTGTTGCGCTCGTGCTCCTGATCGTTGCAGACGTAGTGCTTGATGGTCGCCGTCACGTTCGTGCTCTCGATACCGGCGATGATGGCACCAGCCGAAAGGCCAGACAAAACGGGATCCTCAGAGAACGACTCGAAACCACGGCCGCCAAGAGGTCCACGCTGCATGTTGCAGGTAGGGCCGAGAATAACATGAGCACCCTTCGCCTTGGCTTCCTCGCCCATGGTCACACCGGCCTGGTACAGGATATCAGAGTCGAAAGTGGCACCGAGACCGGTTCCGCAAGGGAAGCAGGCAGCAGGGACACCGCTGAAGAACTTGGTTCCACGGACACCGTTAGGACCATCGGTGAAACGAAGAGCTGGGATTCCAAGCTCAGGAACGGCAGCAGTGTGCCAGAAGTCGGCGCCTGAAGAATTGAGCGAGTAGGTTAGATCTATTCAAGCCGATCGATAAGAGTTGTATTTTTGTGCAATATACATACCAGAAAGCAGGCGGACCTTATCTGTCTGGGAGAGCTTCTCGAGAGCGTCGTCGATGTCAATCATATCGCACAATTGAACAAGTAATGTGTGAAAAGGAAGAAAAGCGATGCGATAGCAGACTAATCGGTCAGAAGTTCAGAAGGCGGAGACGGACAGACAGATGATTAACAATCGAGAAGCGGGGTTTACCTTCGGGGCGAGTGGGAGTCCGAAAGGTGGGGTGCGCGCCCTGATTTGCTGCGACCCCGGCCGGAACAATCAGTGCAGATTAAGCTTTCGGTCGGCTGCTGCCGCCTATGACCCTCGGGGAGTGTCGGCAGGGACCCGACTCACCCGACTCACAAACTTGGCCCACAAGGTAGTGAGAACGTAACAAAAGCATAAGAGGAATGAGGGCGTGGCGTATATGCCTCCTAGATAGTCAATTGCCGTTTTGGAGGGCCGAGGAATTGAGTCGGAGATTGTCTGCTGCATATCCAGCATTTCTAAGCAACTATTATATGAGTTTTACGTGCAAGAGAATTGGATACAACAAGTATATTATCAAAATCTATGAATCTATCTAAAATTGTTGCCCGCAATCATACCATCAAAGCAATATTTTAAATATATACAAACAAAACAGAACAGCGCTCCAAAGATGACTATACCAAATAAAATGATTTGAAAAAGAAACAGAGAAAGAAAAATACATCTAAGCACGGCTGCTGCTGCTGAACTCGGTCATCTCAGCTTGCTCGGCCGTCTCAGCGCGCTCCTCCTGGATCTTGTCGTGCATGCTGTCGAGGATGTCCTTGACGTGGCGGTTGGCCTCCTCGTCCTCAACCTCGTCCTTGTCGAAGACCTGGGCCATCTCCTCAAGGGTGTGGCCACGAGTCTCAGGGTAGGTGAAGTAGGTGGTGATGATGACGACGATGAGCACTCCGATGAAGACAAAGTAGTACTTCCACGCGATGTTGTCGAGCGCGATGGAGTTGACAAACAGGTTGAAGATGAGGGCCAAGAAAGACGAGACCTGGACGACGACGAGACCGCGCGAACGGTTCATGTAGTTCCAGATTTCGGCAGGGTAGGCAAAGAGGAGGGGAGTGAAGGCGATATCGTAGAATCCGTAGTAGATGAACAAGAACGGAATCATAGCAATACCGGTGGAGTTGTTGCCAGTCTCGGCGAACGCGCCAGACAAGCCAGTGATCATAACGTACGAGCAGAACATGCCGATGCCAGAGACCAAGAAAAGCATTCTGCGTCCGGCGTAGTCAACAACGTAAGCCGAGAACAGAGCGCAAAGCAAGTTCCACAACTGGAGGAAACCGTTGATAAGAGTCTGCTTGGTGGTGGAGGTGATGCCGACCGAGGTAAGGACCTTGGAGAGGTAGTAACTGACGACACCGACACCGTTCCACTGGGAGAAGAAACCAAGAGAGATGGTGATGAACAGACGGTGGCGGTTGCCGGGGGTAGCCCACAAGTTAGCCCACGAGCTTTCCTTCGCGGCAAATCTCTCGAGCTCGATGGTGCGGGAAATCTCCTCCATCTCGAAGTCGACGAGAACAGAGTCCTGGTTGCCACCGGCATGGTACTTGACGAGGACCTCACGGGCCTGAGCGTGCTTGCCCTTGGAAATCAACCAACGCGGAGACTCGGGGAGAGAGAGGACAGGGAGCAAGAGCAGGACGGGAATTCCGCACTGCAGAAGAGTGGGTGTACGCCAACTCCAGCTGTCAAGGTGACGAACACCAAAGATAACCCAAGAAGAGATAAGGGAGCCAAGGTAGTAGAAACAGCTGAAGACATGTTAGCAACTATTATGCGAGGAAAAAAAATAAAAAATAGACATACTTGTAAAGGGAAGTAGCACGAGCTCTGTGAGTAGGGTAGGAAATCTCAGCAATCATCAAGGGCGCACCCAGGACGAAAGAAGAACCAAAACCAATGAAGTAACGGCCGATGATGAACATGGCGATGTTTTTGGCACCGGCTCCGAGACCGGCACCGAGAGAGATAAAAGCAATGCAAATAAGAAGAGGAACTTTGCGGCCGAATCTCTCGGCAACCATGCCGACGATGCAGAGACCGCAAAGAGCACCGATGGAGTTGATGGAGTTGATGAAACCCAACCAGCCACCGCTGGGGGTGTCCATGAAGGTTTGCCACGTATCCAGCGACTGAAGACCGTTCATGAGCGAACCGTCATATCCAGTCGTGGACGAAAAGCACATGCATGCTAATATACGAGCGTTAAGCTTGAGAAGGTGAGACTGGCGCCACCAGGGCTTCTCTGAGATGGGGAGAATCTATGGGTGAAGTTAGCGAACAGAACAGATGTGGTATAGAGTGTGATAGAGAGGGAGACGTACATCTGCAAGCTCCTCACCGACGGTGAGGGCGTTCTGGCGCCGAGCTTCTGCGATTTGTTCGTCGGTCAACATAGTGTATGTTGTGTGTGAGAGTGAAGTGAAGATGGGGAGAGAAATTTGGCGAAACTGCCGTGGAGTAACTGTTTATATTTATTTGCGGGACCGGGGCACGAGGCAGCACCACGCTATGCGGGGTCCCGCAAGGCCCCAGAAAGCTACATTTTAAGTTGGACTAGTTCCTTTTAGGTAGCACGAGGCCCCGGAATTTGCGGGGTAGGGGTGCCGTCTCCGGTCCGGGTCAGGTTTCAGGCCAGGTGACTTGGCGGAGCTGCCAGCGTTTTCAGTGGCAATATACCCCATGGGGAATACTAACCGCGCGACCCGGTGCTGCGATCCGGGCCTTGGCAGCAACTTCCACCGGATGCGTCAGCGGTGATCGCGGATTGTCGGCAGCAGCGCAAAAAATTATGTATTCTGCAGCCAAGCCGTCTCAAGGTTATTCCGTTCCGGCCGGTGAACAGGACGATGAGATTTTATGTATTTCTGATCGATATCTCCAGCTAGCGAAAGACAGAGGCGAGAAGTCGTTTTTTGGGACGTCTCCGGTGGAACGCAGCACGTTCTGGGGAGTTGGGGTAAACGATAGCGAGTCCCATCCTGTGACCCTTGCTTTTGGCTGCGCGCGAAACTGTGGAGTAGGACGCAGCGCAGCGCAGCGGCTAGGTCTTTCCGAATAGTGCACGTAGGCCCACACGCATGCTCATAGCTTCGCCCCAGCGCAGGTTTCTTTTATTCGCGCAGATAATAGATTGTTGAGCTGCTCAATAGACAGTAGAGTCATGACAGGACAAGTGTCATGTAATGTCAGACCGGAGGAACTCAGTCGGGAAAGGAGGATGTATTTCCGAGTAGATAATTATTTTGTTCAAAACACAGCTCATTTCTCTGGTACCGCAGCAGCGCAGCAGCCTCGCCAAGCGCGGGGAGAGTCGGCAGGCTTGCCAATACTTATTACTCAGCCAAAACGCCACCGTCCCCGGTGAGGGCGGCACCGAGGGGAATGAAGGCGGAGGATAATTCTTCCCCCACATGATCATGATCACAGATTGAAACGGCGGCAGCAGCAGCAGGCAGAGCTTTCGTCCTAGCTCCAAACTCGTGATTCACCCAAAGCGGCGAGTTGGTCCCGGGCTCACAAAACCTTGCGAGGCGGGTCTGTCCTCACCCTCGAGCGCCGGGGAGTGTCGGCAGGTCATATGAGCCGCACCCGCCCCCCTCAGCGGACCTGTCCTGATCGTGCCGACCCCGTACTCGATCGGGTGCTGCCTTCTCTCGGGCATACATATCACCGCTCCCACGCTCAATTCCAACCGGTATAGCTGTCAATTGTACTATCAATTCTCTCTACTTCCAATTCATCATCATCAATAATGTCTACTGAATCTCTGCCATCCCTGCGCTGGGGTATCATCGGTACCGGTCTTATCGCTTCCTGGTTCGTCGGTGACCTCCAGAAAAACCGCCCCGATCGCAAGGCTGACCACATCATCGCCGCCGTCGGTGCTTCGTCGCTCGAGAAGGCCAAGACCTTTGCTGAGGCGAAGTGCCCTGGAAAGAACCCTACCACCTACGGCTCTTACCAGGAGGTCTACAACGACCCCAACGTCGACATCATCTACATCGCTACCCCGCATGCGTTCCACAAGGAGAGCGCGTTGGCCGCTATGGACGCCGGCAAGGCCGTTCTTTGCGAGAAGCCAATGACTATCAACGCTAAGGATGCTAAGGACCTCGCTGCTAAGGCTAAGGAGAAGAACGTCTTCTTGATGGAGGGTAAATATATTCCATATTCCAAAGTCCTCTTTTGCTACGATAAGTAAACTAACAGTCATCCTCTCTAGCTGTCTGGACCCGATTCTCTCCCCTCGTTCTCAAGCTCGAGGACCTTGTGCACAAGGAGAAGGCCATCGGCGACGTTTCCCGCATCTTTGTCGACTTTGGTCTTGACATGAACCTCGGCGCTCTTCCCGAGACCTCTCGTCTGAAGAACCGCGACCTCGGCGCTGGCGCTCTGCTCGATATTGGTATTTACACCCTCACATACGGAAAGATCCTGCTCGACACCGGTCTCGGCAAGAACTCGAAGAAGCCCAACGTCGTCTCGATGCAGTCCCTCGTTGGCGGCATTGACTACATCAGCACCGTCATCTTGCAGTACCCCGAGACTGGTGCGCAGGCCATCCTCACCTCCTCAGTCTACTACAAGACCGCTCCCGAGTTCCTGCGAATCGAGGGCAGCCTCGGCACCATCACCGTCTCCGGTGTCGCTACCTCGTCGCCCAAGGTCATCAAGATCACATACAAGGACGCCGAGAAGAAGGACGAGGTCCTCGAGTACCCCCGCGACGGATTCGGATTCTGGTACGAGGCCGACGCGGTCGCTGTCGATATCGCGGCTGGAAAGAAGGAGGACGACCGTATGCCGCTCGACGAGACTATCTACATGCTCGAGCTCATGGACTCGATCCGCAAGACCGGCGGCGTCGTCTACCCCCAGGACGCGTGAATGTGAAAATTATAACGGAAAATTTGTACCATACGGAATAATATAATCACAATGAAAATAATACGAAAGCACCATTAATTCTACTACGTAGACGGTTTATATATGCCTCTGTTCGAACAGAGCCTCGGCTGTAAATAACCCCGGAAATAGCACAAGATCGCTACCGCGATAACGCCGATCATGTCCGGGGGACTAAAAATCCGATAATCCGAATTAGCGATGACTCTCTATCCGGATTATACTTCTTGTCAGCCGAGTGGAGGGTTGGTGGAGAATGTAACAAGATTTCATAGTATGAGAAGTGTTGGGTCTGCTAAGCTATATTGAGTGATTTTGAGCAAGTCAAGTAAATAATAAAAATAGAGATCAGAAACAAATGCAAGCGCGTTTTGTGCAATGCCTGACTTTTTTAATGGACAATCGAGTCTACAAAGAGATAACGACCTTCTCGGCAGACATACCCTGCTTCTGTCTATCGATTCCCGCCTGAATAGACTCAAGACCCTTTCCAATCACCAACGGCTTCGGCGCGATAATATACTTCCCCTGCTTCAACGCGGGCGCCAAATACTCCACATAAGCCGACTTTGCAAACTGTGGCGGGTCCATGACGATGAATCGGGAGCTGATGCCGGCGGGTAAAACCTCAGGCACGGGAAGCACGGAAGTGATGAACTTGCCGCCCTGCGAGGCCTGCACGATCTCTAGACATCCGTCAAAGCCATCCTTGACAGCGTTGAAGGCACCGGCAATGGTCTTGCCCTTCAAATAGGTGATGATGTCTGCGACGACGGTCTCGCTGCGGTAGTCGAATGCCTCGACCGCGCCGAGCTTCTTCACGTAGTCTGCGTTCTTTGCCGACGCGACCGCGATGACTTCGTAGCCCGACGCAATTGCAAGCTGAATAGCGTTGCTGCCAACGCAGGAGGCACCTCCCCAGATAACGAGAGTCTCGCCCTTTGGCGTCGGATTCAGCGATGGCGGCGGAAGATTCAGAAACTCCTTCTGGTACAGACCCCCCGCGGCGGTCGAGAAGCACAACGGCAGTACGGAAGCTTGTTCAAAGGACACGTCGTCGCCAATGACGGCAGCCATGTCCTCGCTCACGATCGTGTAGTTCTGGAACGCAGACTCGGGATCGTTGTTGTTGTGCAGCATGCCGAATCCGTGGCCGAGCACGCGGTCGCCGACCTTGAACCGCGACACTTCGCTTCCGATCTCGACGACCTCGCCTGCTAGATCCTGGCCCATAATCATTGGATAGTGCATCGGGAAGTCCATAAGGTGGTCTTGCAGGATCCATTCGATCGGGTTGATGGCCACGGCACCGTTCTTCACCACGATCTCCGAAGGTCCTGGAACGGGGTACGGAGCCGGGCCGACGACGAGCGGACGGACGGCCTCACCGACAAGGAAAGCAGCAGCGTTAGAAGGCATTCTGACTAGTTGTTCAGGTCCAATTAAGTGTTCTGACGGGGATCTCTGTGGAAAGGAGGAGTAATTGAGGTGGAAGCGGGCCGACAGTTAGAACGAGCACTTTGATGTTATCGTTTATCGGCGCAGTCGCGGACACCGGAGCTAATTATCGCCGCCTCAATCAGCCTCGCCAGATGGTCCGAGGGTAGCATACACCCTCTTCTCTGCTTTCCGGGAGCATTAGTTATTGAGATCAGCTTGATACTGCATCTGATATATAACCGGTGGTTTTTGTGCATGTATTGAAGTATTCTGGGGGTTTGCTGTATTTACATCGAATTGGCCCGCCGGAGAAATTCGTTAGCAGCAGAACTGGGTCGATCTGCTACTATTGCAGTTTAGGGTAATATCAAGAATCCAGGCGAGACCATTTAGACAACCTGACCGCAAGCTTATGGAAAGCAACAGACTCTGATGAGTCCAGATCAAGAGTCGTGGTGAGAAGCGAGTTTGCATATGTTTATAGAAGCACGAGACAAATATGTGGCGTTTTGGGTAGATCGTAGATCGTCCGAGTCGAATGAGTGTACAAGAGCAATAAAATCTACATCGTGAACACTTTTTCCGGCTTATTGTCTCGATGCACAATTTTCCCAGACTGTATTTCAAAATGCTTATAATTATAATCTTTTTTGTAAATGATGAAGATGTATCATTTAGGGGAATAAACGGATAATGAGGTAGTCTGTCAGATCGAAATCGACGGCAGGATGGGAAAAAACTGAACTTTCGCTTCGACTGATTCTTGACGCGCTCCGCTTCCCACTGAGCAGTGAGATTCGGATCAGATACATCCTTAACCGAAGGCCACTGGTTGTATTCGGAGGGCCAGTCAGCCCACTTCACCAAGTATTATAGATGACGTCGGTAGGTGCGCTTGGTAATAATCCTCTCAGTATCCCAAGTCCCTTTTCGACTTTCGGAGTCTGGCGAGTCCGCTTCGGCGTTGTACTGCATTTAGCGGTGGTACCTCTGTAGACGATCCACCGAGACCACGCTGCGCATTCCAAATTACTTCGTCGGTAATGCAAGGCGATAAGCTTGAGACCCGACCTACTCAGTTTGCGAAGAGATTCTCTCCAGTATTATCTTAATCTGGCGCTCCTCGCGCTTCTTAGCGCGACACTCTACCTCGGTATGACCGTACTTCTCGCAGTAGCTGCATTGAGAGCTTCCAGCATTGCCATTGTCCGAAGCCTGTGCCCGACGCTTCCTGGAGCCCCGGGAACGGCCCCGCCGTCTTCTTTTCTTGACCACAGCGTCTTCCTGATCAGAGACGAGGTTTGTGGGAAGATCAAGATCCCTGCGGACCTCCATTAATCTCATCGTGCGTGCGTGAATCTCTTCACGGGTCGCGTCCCAGTCAAGAGAGATCATTACATCAAATTGGAGGTCGTCAGGAAGCCCTAGAACGTAAAGGTCCGCTCGAAACTGTTCGAGGTCGAAACCGTCCTCGAAGGCCTTGAAGTCGGCGAGATACTCACTTGCATCACGATCTCCAAGAGTAAGGGAGAGGTAGGACCTCGTGTCTGGAAAACTGAACCCCCCAGAGAAGGCACTAGATTTGGCCCACTTTTGAAACATCTCCCAGGTCTTGGGTTTATACTCGCTTAGGAGCCTAAGCAAGGCGTAGTTGTTCCATTCGGATTCGAGGCCCTTATCCATCTTCGATAGGGCGTAAGACACCTTGTTGAGATCGGTGACCTTGGGCGTTTCAGCCTGGGACATTCCGGGATTCGCAGAGACGAAGCGTTTGACCGAGAGCCACCAGTGGCGACGTTGAGGATAGGTGAAGCTCGAGCGACAGATCTCAGGATGCGGGACCCAGACTGGGTAACCGGAGGAGGAGCCACGCTGCTCCTGCTTGTCCAATTCCGCTGAGGGAATATCCTGCGGCTACAGCGTCTGCTCGGTAGAGCTGGGTATCATATCCATGGTAGGACACCCGTCGTTAGAGAGCGCGGACGGTAGGACTGGCGGCCACAGCGGTCTCGAGATCAAGTTGGTCGGTAAGCGCGATGGGAGTGGTCTCGGCCTTTGATTCCTAATAGCGCGGGTCACGGGAAAAGCAATTGCAAATAATTCTCTTCAATCAAAAGGATGAAAGGCTCAAAATTGCAATAAATACTTGAGATGTACTAGTTATAAAGAGCGAAGGGATTGTCCGATAAATGAGATAGCTAATATCAAGGACTCTTCAGAAGACTAAATTGGGCGGTGGCTTGTGAAAAAAGTATTGAATTCGTGAGCCGCGCGGAGAAGCATGCATCCAAAAGTAATTCTAAAATGGCAAATATTATTCTATTTAAGGAAATCTTGTACTGTTTTAAGAAATTCAAGGATAAGACAAATTGAATTATTGTTAAAATAAAATCATTGCAGACAAATGTTTCAAATCAAAAGATAAAAGGGAAACTAAATAAATAAAAAACCGCTTAGTAGACCTCAAAGCCGGGGAAGTTGTTGGTCTGAACCTCTTGGATCTGGCGGATGTAGTTCGGCAGACCACCCATGTAGTTCAGGACCTCCTTCGGCTTTCCGGGAATGTTGGTGCCCATGTACTCGGACGCGGTCTCAGGCAAGAGAGTAGCGTTTCCGTACATCTCGACCTGCTCCTTCCAGCTCTTCTCAGCCTCCGAAGTAGCGTCGATGGCGGCCTTGCCGTTGTCACGCAGGTAGTTAATGGTGTTGACAATCCAGTCGCCCTGAATCTCAGCGCAGGTAGGGCCGTTGCAGAAAGAGGTAGGGCCCTGGGGTCCGTAAAGGAAGAACATGTTGGGGAAGCCAGCGGTGGCCAAGCCCATGCTGGTCCAGGTTCCGGCCTTCCACTTGTCCTGCAGAGTCTGGCCCTTGGCGCCCTTGATGTCGATCGCGAGAATACCTCCGGTGACAGAGTCAAAACCAGTGGCGAGGATCAAGATGTCGAGCTTGTGGTGCACACCATCAGCGGTGATGATACCGTCCTTGACGACCTCGGTGATGGGGTTGGACTTGGCGTCAACGAGGTCGACGTTGTCCTGGTTGTAGACCTCGTAGTAGCGCTGCTCGAGAGTGGCGCGCTTGGTGCCAAAGTAGTACTTGGGCTCGGCGGGGGCAAGCAACTCAGCCTTCTTGGGGTCCTTGATTCTCGGCAGAACCTTGGAGCGCCAGAAGTCGTAGGCGTATCGGTTGGACTTGGGGTTGATGATCACGTCGAAGTAGTTGCCGAGCCAGAAAGTAAGACCGCCCTCCTGCCAGACCTCCTCCATGAACGCGTTGCGCTCCTCGTCCGAGACGTCACAGGCAGACTTGGGGTTGAACTCGCGCTCGATTCCGGCAAAGGTCTTGTGGCGAAGAGAAAAGATGTGGTCGTACTTGGTCTTGTCCTGCTGCTCCTTGGTGATCTTCTCCTGACGCATGGGAAGCGCGCAGCAGTAGCTGCGCTGGAAGACGGTCAGGTGGTCGACGACGGGAGCGACGTCCTGAATGACTTGAAGACCGCTGGAACCGTTTCCGACAACACCGACGCGCTTGCCCTTGAAGTCGATACCCTCGCGAGGCCACTTGGAGGTGTGGCAGGAAATGCCCTCGAAGGTCTCAAGGCCCTTGAAGTTGGGGATGTTGGCCTTGGAAGCAAAACCGGTGCAGAGGAGGACGTAGCGAGAGGTGAAGGTGGTGCCGTCCTTGGCGGTGGAGGTCCAGATGTTTGCCTCGTCGTCGTAGACCGCGGAGGTGATGCGGGTGTTGAAGCGGATGTCCTGCTTGAGCTTGAGCTTCTTGTCGAGATGGCCAAAGTAGCCCTGGAGCTCAGCCCAGCCGGGGTACTTCTCGGTCCAGGTCCAGTCGGAGTAGAGGTTTTTGTCGGAGAACTCGTAGAGGGGGATCTTGGAGTCGGTGCGGGCGCCGTCGTAACGGTTCCACCACCAGACACCACCGAGGTCGCCAGCTTCGTCGATGACGAGGACCTTGTAGCCCTGCTCGCGAAGACGGCGGAGAAGGTAGACACCACCGAAGCCGGCGCCAATGATGACAGCGTCGTACTCGGGCTTGGGAAGAGAGCGGGAAGGCATGATGACAGAGCTGGGATATGAAGGAAAGCTGAGAGATAGAGAGAGGATGTGGTGGAGGGAGCAGAGAGTGAGGAGCAACAGAAGGGGTTCTTAAGTACAGAAGAGAGGGGAGGTGCAGAGCAGCTACTCCGCACAGCAGAGATTGCATGCTGAACGTGCAAAGTGAAGGAATCCCAGCGTTGAGTCCACGAGCGTGCGGTTGCAGCTGGCGAAAGAGGGGTCGCGAGACCACTCGCGCGGGTCCTGCTCGCAGCCAGAAGTCCGAGATTGTCCGGCGACGAGCATTTCTGAGAAGAAGACTCGCTGCGGAGTGCTTTCCTGCTGATCTGCTGCGGTTCTGGTCTCGATCACGAGGAGTTTCGCGCGAGGGAATGGTGAAAGTGAAGGAGGGCAGCCGGGATTTGATCCAAGTGACTTAGTTTACTCGGCGACTTACGTCAATCACTGTGAGCTGCTTCGCCATCACGGGAACAGACCCCACCTCTTTGCACTTTAAAGATATGTGGTCGCGGTAAATTGCTGGACTCTCGGGATTTGAACGTATTTAACGTGGAGATCGCTGCTAATTCCACCGTAGTTCGGTCGTCGCTTGTGGCTCGCATCGACTCCAATACGAATTGAAGATCAAGCACCGACACTAATCCACTAATCCAACACTTACGTACGTGATGCTTTAATATTACACTAGTTCTTTATCCTATACGGTGCACTACGTTGTAAATGTCCGATAAAAGTAGGATCTGTTGCTTGAGGAGTAAGAAAAGCATACAACTACTCAGAGTGCACCGCGACAGACAAAAAAGGAGTAGAAAGACTGCTGCCTCAATTATTAACAACTCTCTTACACACTATAATCTACGTGATAGAGTAAAGTAAAGTAGGTGACAATCAATTTTGTTGCTTTGGCAGTTAGAAAACACTACGACTACTCAGAGTGCAACACAATAGATAGAAATATCTACTGCAACTTGAAGGCCTCCTCGGGCTTGATCGAGGCAGTAAAGTCCGCCTTCTGGGTCTGCATGTCGCAAGGGAAGCTCAAGTGCTCGTGGATCCAGGTCCATTTGCCGTCCTTGCCCTTGTGCGCCAGACCGGTTCGTCGGAAGGCAGTCGAGAACGGGGTGCCACCTGCGGTTCCCCAGGTGTGCTGGATCATGGTCGAGTACGCGTACTCGGGAGAAAGAGCAGTGATCTCGAGATCTTTGTACTGCATCTGGCCGTCGTTCCAGTACGGGAAGATGGAGTCAAAGTGTCTCTTGAAGCTGCCGCGCTCGGTGTTGCCAAACATGTCGAAGGAGAGCATGTCGTCAAAGTCGTAGAATCTGCGAGCGCCGTCCATGCCGTTCACGACGTCGTGCATCGACTCCTTGTTCCAGTAGCGGAGCCAGCCAACGTAGAGCTGCTCGAGAACTTCCTGCTCCACATACTTGAGGTCGGGGTTGTGGTACTGTATCGAACTCTGGTCAATTGCTGTACTGAGATTGCAAAATATCAAAACTAGCTCAACTAACCTTGCTCTTGGTCATGTGCAAGTACTCGTAAGTCTTGTCGATGGACGAGAAGTTCTCCTGTAGAAGAATGCTATTAGTAAGATGCTCTAACAAAGCAAGATCTGAGTAAATGGGCACACACGTCCTCCTTAACGAATCCGTCTTTGTTCATTTTGCGAGATGTAGGTAGAGGTTCTTTGCGATGGGGATGCACAAGAGTCAGGCACAACAAAGAACAGAGTCAGGATATATAAACATCGCGGCACATCACATGGGGACCTGCCATCTCCGCACTACAAGAACGCGGGGTACTCGCGGGGTATTCGCCCAAATCGACGTCGAGTTGAAGTTCACTCAGCTCTCGATGTATCTCGCCGACGATTAATCGGCATTTGACCCTCATCCAGAGCTGAGCTAAGCTACGGGCACCTTCTTATCTCTTGGGTTCAGTCGTAGCGATATTCCCTTAAACGGAGATATCTCGAGCCATACTGTGATCATCCTCAGCACCGACGACTATATCGCCATTCACAGCTGCTCAATTGCATATTCTCACAAAGAGCATTGTACATTATTCAGGTATTGCCCCAGATCGCAGTTGCATCGAGACTCCTCATCTCGGGGAAATGGTGTTTCCTCGCGCGAGTGACAAAATATTATATCGCACACGGCCTCTCATCCTCGCTAAACCACGCAAGCCAAATCCCGGATCACAGTTTCAAGGGGCTGGTGGAGATATTTGTGCTCGCTGCTTTGTTTACGTTCTTCATATGATTCAGCAGCTGTGAAGAACACGTATTTGATGTATTTTACTGTATCTTGCTGCATCGGCCCTGATCTCCACCCCGTCTTCTTGTTTGAAGATCTACAAAATTGGCCTACTCTTACTCTCTTCTCTCTTCGCATACCGTCCTCTTTTGCAGTTTCTATGCTGATCTTGAAAAAAACCCTGCATCACTTACATCTCCCATAACCGCGGTCTATTCAGTAAGCTTGACTCTACTGACCATCCCCAGATCTACAACTGTTCAACTCTGTTAGTCAGATGTACCAAAGCGGCAGAAACGAAGGTGCGGCTCTGGTCACGTGCGCACCGGAAAGCGAAGAGGCGGCGCCGCATCGCAAGCACGGTGCTGCAGCGGCGTCGTCAACTGTTCACATCTTTGTCCACCCTTTCTTTCCTTCCTCGTTGTTTTGTTTGTTTGCTCAAAGCAAGTGCTGGTTGGTCTCGCTTCTTTATTTTGCTGCAGAGGGTTCTGTAGTTGCTTCTCCTGAGTTACTCCTCCTCTCCACGCATCTCTGGAAGACACCGGAATACGCCGAATCAATATTTTACACATTCTTGTTCAATATTTTCATGTTCATACCAGTTGAGAAATGGTATATCCGTCTCTTGCACCCAAAACCTCGCATTTCCTTGATATTAACTTGCTCTATCATAGCTGTGGCTTTCAATAGTTGGTTTTGGTCTCATCGCCATCCTAGTCGTGCGGATCATTGGTTTTTTCTGCGCGTTTCGGAGAGCTCCGCTTTCTCTCCTGCTCGCACTCTTCGCCGCCGTGTACATTGCTTTCTCTATAATCTTGCTGGTTCCCATCGATCTTGCCACGACCACTTCAGATTACCAACCTCTGCTTTATCTGCCGCGTCAGGCGACCTTTGCGCTATGGAGAATCGTGTATTGGCTGTCTTTTGCTCTCACATGGTTAGTATATCCTCCAGCTGATTTGACCTGTCGTGATCTCTAGCTAAATTTACTCCACAATATCCAGGGCGATTCTTCCCATGACGCAGGCATTTCTGGAGTCTGGTCATAAAGACAGAAGCAAGCGAATGCAGGAGGCGATCAGGTCTAACGCCCGGTATCAGCTCGTGCAGCTCACGTTGGCAGCCGTCGGGCTCGTTTACTTCACGTTGTATGCTGGCTTCTCAATGTAGGTTCCAAATGTCTCGTTTGATTGCTTTGGTAGGATAGAGTAGGGCTAAGTCTCTATAGTACGTCTCTGAAAGCGATGGCGATTGCTTTATCACACAGTTATTCTTTGATTCTGTCAATAATCTTCCTTGGAATCGGAGTCGTCGGAGTAAGTATTCTAGATTTACAGCACCCTTATGTACTACTAACCTTTTCTGTAGATCCCCCGTGCTCTATACAACAGATCATCATCCGATAAGCGACTCCGGGCGCTTGAGGAACTTGCACCCTCCTTGAAAGATCACCAAACCGAGGCTCGAATGCAGTACAGCGACGTGTCTGCTGAGGTTCGCGCGCTGACATCAGTCATGGATGGACCGTTTGAATTATGGATCGCAGAGCTAATCAACGACGCGCAAGACGTCGTACCCGCTCCGCCGTTGAACAGAATGCAGGTCACAGAGGAGTATTTGTCGACGCTCACGTTCCGGCTGCGCAAATGCAGACTTCAGTACGAACGATACGAGTATGAGTGGAACCAGCTGATTCTGCAAGCGGCAGATCTTTTGGATATCATTGCCAGCAGACAAACACACGAGCTCAGGTTCCGGATGCGGAACAGTAAGCTTTCGCCTAAGCTAGCATACTTTTATTACGTGTGGATCAAGCCACTGTTGTTCAAGATCTACGCGTTGCTCACGGCCGCGTTCTCGGCACTGGTGGTCATGTCTGAAATTCTCGAGAGCACCGAGTTTTCGATCCTCGGATTCTTGTCTACACTGCTGGACGGTTTCCAGCAAGAATTGCTCTCGTTTGCGATCGTGGGCTACATGTGCATCGCTGCGTACTCCAGTCTGGCCAAAGTGCGCATATTCAACATCTTCAACCTCGCTCCTAGACACACAGACACGCGGTCGGCTATTTTCTACGCGACGCAGATCTGCCGCATGACGATCCCACTGGCGTACAGTTACATCAGCATGGTGCCGCCTCACGTACAGTCGTCGGTGTTTGAGGAGTTCTTGCAGCCATCGATCAACCTGACGCCGCTGGGCAAGTACTTTGTCCAGTGGCTGCCGCGCTTTATCTTGATCCCGGTGCTGGTCTCGTACTTTAATCTCTACCACTGGTTGCAGCAGAAGCTTGGATTTTTGGACAGCTTTGGAGAAGACGAGGAGGCGGTCGGCAGCCGCGCGGAGGGCAGAGATCTGATCTCGTACGAGCTGAATGCCAGACGCATTCGGGCGGAGAGCCGTCAGACCACGCTGTGATATCGAGAAATACATACGAGAGACGAATGTACATAAGTAGTCAACTACATAATTCCTCTTAAGAAAAAAAAACTATTTGTACGCGGTTTCATGTACGCCGCTACTGATTTGTAAATTATTAATATTAATCCAGATTACTAATCAGTAAGCATTGCGGTTAAGGGCTTCAGCGCGCATAACTGCACCAAACCACAGACGTTTACCACAAATCCAAGTCACGTGCGATTGCGCGACCCTGTCAATAAGCAGAGTTCATGGCCAGAAGGGAAAAAAATCTGGCGATGGGCCCTCGGACAGCTCCCAGCTTATCGGCTGCTTTGTCAACCCGCTGGTTCTTCTGCTCCTCCTCGTTCCTGCTCATATCTCTCCTTCTCCCGCGTCTCCCTTCCTTCTTTGTCTCCCTCTTCCCTGCATTGCATTTCCTTCCACCGGGACACAGGTTATCCGCTCGCGAACTGTTCGTCCTCGGCAGCCTGCCTTATATCCACCTCGACAGCCCCCGTCCTGCAAATTCTCATCTGACTCGTCTCTGATCTTCAACCTTCTTCCCAATGTCACGCTCCGTTCCCACATCGCTCCTGCGCACCTTCCGACGAGGCGTGTCCTCGTCCGCCAAGGCAGCGCAGGCCGTCGGTACGGCTGTACGCCAGCAAGCTGCTGCCGCCGAACCGGTCCGCAGCGCAGTCCACCACCCGTCGCCCTCGTCAGCACCGCCCGCGAACGCTCCCCCGCCGCCGTCGATCCCCAGATCATCGAACCGACCGATGTCGTTCCCCTGCCTCGACGTGCTCGAGCACCGTACCCGCTCTCTCGACTCTGGCCCAGAACCTACGTACACCCGCAACGTCACCGGCTACGAACTCTTCCACTCGTCCGTGCCCCTCCGGCTCGACAACGGCGGCATCCTGCTTGAATTTGACATTGCGTACGAAACATGGGGCACACTCAACGCAGACAGATCAAACGCAATTCTCCTCCACACCGGTCTATCCGCTTCCTCGCACGCGCACTCGCATGCAAAGAACCCCGCCCCGGGATGGTGGGAGAAGTTCATCGGGCCCGGCTGCGCTCTCGACACCGACAAGTTCTTTGTCATCTGCACAAATGTCATCGGAGGATGCTACGGCTCGTCTGGCCCGTCGTCGGTCGACCCTTCTGACGGCCAGAAGTACGCCACTCGGTTTCCCATCGTCACGATCGACGACATGACTCGCGCCCAGCAGCGTCTGATCTCGCAAAAGCTCGGCATCAGCAAACTCCACGCCTCCGTCGGCGCCTCCATGGGCGGCATGCAGTCCCTTTCGTACGGCACACAGTTCCCCGACCTCGTCGGCCGCATCGTCTCAATCTCGGGATGCGCCCGCTCGCACCCTTACTCCATCGCCATGCGCCACACCCAGCGACAAGTCCTCATGGCGGACCCGAACTGGCGCCGCGGGTTCTACTACGACAGCGTCCCCCCGCACGCGGGCATGAAGCTCGCGCGCGAGATCGCGACAATCACTTACAGATCCGGGCCGGAATGGGAGCAGCGGTTCGGGCGCAAGCGCGCCGATCCGCGGAAACCGCCTGCGCTCTGCGCTGACTTTTTGATTGAAACCTACCTTGACCATCAGGGCGAGAAGTTTTGCTTAGAGTACGATCCCAACTCGCTGCTCTATGTCTCCAAAGCGATGGATTTATTCGACATGTCCTTGTCCGTGCGCCAGAAGGCAGTCGAGACAAGAGCGCTCACCACCGCGCGCGAGGAGACAAACCCGCCCACCTGCTCCGTCCCCAGCGATCCCTACGAGGAAGTCGAGGATTCGAGCGTGCCGCACCAGCTCAACTTTGACGAGGCGCGCGAGGATCTGGTGGCGGGTATGCAGGCGCTCAAGGAGACCCCGGTCTTTGTCCTCGGCGTCGAATCCGATATCTTGTTCCCTAGTTGGCAGCAGAAAGAGATCGCGGACGTCTTGCGCGAGGGCGGAAATGAGAAAGTCGAGCACATCGAGCTGAGCTCGGAAGTCAGCTGGTACGGCCACGATACCTTCCTTCTTTCACTAAACGAAGTCGGCGGACCTGTCAAGGCCTTCCTCGAAAAATCCATCTAAATCTCAGAGAGAAAGAAAAAGCTTGTTTGTTTTAAATCTTTCCACAAAAAAAATGGATGTCCACAGTCGGTTATGAATTTATATGTTGCATACGGAGCCCGGAAAATGGTTTGCTTTTCTGTTTTAATATTATTGTCTCATTTCATCTCATGTTTTTGCTCTCATATTCTTACATTTTTTTGTGTTGGTCTGCTACATCTCTTTGGAATCAAAATAAATTGGAACTAAAATATGAAATTATATGTTCTATGGAAACTGAATGATACACCAGTAATAAACTATCAGTCGCAGGACACAACTGCCTACAACAGATGGGCTGTTGCAAACGAATCTACAAACACAAAGATGCCTTTGTCTACGAATACTTAATTATTCTGAGAGTGTTTGCTTTTTTTTCTTTGGGGTTTTACAATACGGAACCGCTCCGCGCACGCTCTTCCCTTCCGTCAGTCACTATCAAGAAACAGCAACCCCATCACAGCTTAGAAAGGTCCACAGACACATTCACAGCACAGACAGGATAGACAGAACAGGAAGAGCGCGCGCGGAGGCGGCTGGTGCCAGGATCAGGAAGAATGCATTACGCATACTCTTGCTCGAAAACAAGAACAAGAGTTATGTGGGACTCTGCGACACCGCTTGTGTTGAACAAGCGGACTCTCAATGTCGCCATACCCACTAAAACCCGACTTCACCCAGAAAGCAGTTCAAAAACTGTCTCCTTATTGGTGGTTTGTCAATGTTGTCGCATGATCCGCTCGTCTTGTCGTCAGAAGTCTCTAGCCTCGATGGCCCCCCCTCGTGACAAGACGGTTGGTCGCGCGGACTCTCTTCAACACTCCGTCGCCACGGGCTCCGTGCGACGGCGCGGCGTGCCAGCGCGCATGTGTGAGAGACGCGACAACGTAGACGTTTTAGATCCGATGAGCAACCTGGCTAAAGAAGAATCTCATCAGATCGACCGCCCGGCCAACAGCACCAGTGAGGCACCTTAGGGGCGGCCACGCAGAGTACCGAGCCGGCAAGGGAATAACTCCCGAGCAAATGTATGCTCACTCAGTACCCGCGTTGTTTGCGGAGGTTGTCAGGCTCTAGATACCCTGCGATACCGCCACAACGTGTCCTCCCACGTTAGCCCACGAGCTGTGTGTACTCTGCCACGCAGCCCAAGGACTGTAGCGGCCGAGAAGCAAGGCGCGAATAGCTGCAGCCATGACGAGACTGTCCAATGACTCTCTGCGGCCAACGGTTCCAGAACGTCATTCTGCCGACAGCGTGGAATGCACCGTACTAGCGCGCTCGCTTCCCGCTAGAGTTGACTGACCTCTTCACCTAACGACATCCGCGACCGTTAGGTTGCTCGACGTCCTTGCTGACCAAAACAGGTGGCGGGCGGCCATTTGCCTGGTTGGGTTAGCAAGGACGTTGATGCCGCAGGGTGCGCGGTAGAGGACCTACGCATCTTCGTATTTGCCGCTAGTTGAAGCTCTGAATCGACCGTGCAACTGTACTTACTATATTTTTGCCGTGGTATAGTGAGATCAAGCAGCCAGCTTCACAAATCTGATCTTCCACTGGCTGCTTCGCAGAAATGACCGGGTGGAGCGTCCTCCGGTCATTCTGCGGGTCCCAGTGGGACCTCCACCATGGAACCAAACACCCCGCCCATACGAGAAGCCTCTCTGGGCAGGACTGCCTGGTGCCAGGAAGCCGCTAAGCTGCGCACAAAAACGTAAAAACAGCTAACCAGCGAGCTTAGCGACGGGTATCGCAGTCGATCTATTGCCGGAAAATAGATGTGACTGATAGTGTGGGAGGGGTATCGAAATCAACTGATGAGGGAAGGGAAGAAGAAGGGAGGAAGAGGCGAGCGCGATGAAGTGGGCGGGCTGCAGGTCAGGCGCGCGTGTCTGGATATTGGGGTTTCTTGATTTGGCCGAAAGTAAACAGGCACGTGACGAGTAAGCCATTTCGTTATATTATATAGATTGGGGTGTGTTATTACAATTAATAAGGATTTTATGTTCGATTTCTTAGTGGCGCTAGCAAATATTGCTTGGGGGAGGCAGTCGCATGCCACTTGATATGTATCAATATCTTCAAACCGTGGGAATGATCAAGAGCGCTGGAAGCACTTTAGAAAGATGGACGATAGACGACATAGATTTGAGCCAGAGTGCGTTTTATGCTATCTATATAAAGGTTTGAATCGAACTGCCATGATGAAAGAAGTACTCCATCGCTATTCATGTAAGTCGTTTCTGGTGTAGTGTAATATTTCTAAGAAATGAGTAAGCATTCATACATATCAGGCATCTGGTTACGTTGGCAGACACGGCGAGTTTGAACCTGTATTCAGGATTCAGACGCGCCCTCCGCACTTCGTCACAATGTAATCCGATCTTTAACTCGACTGTCGGCAGTACGGCTCCCTGGAAAAAATGTTACACGATTGATAATGCTTTTAGGAGTCTAGGAAGCTGGTGATGAGCATCATCTCATTCATATTTGCGCCTACCATGAAGGGAACCCGCGTGATGTTGTCGTCGTCAACAGTGCTGTGACCGCTCCCGTGGCAGGGGGGGGTAATTCACGGACGACGAAGCAGCCGGCTGCAGATATTTGCAAGACGTGTTCAGGCTTGAGAGGAGATCTGTGAATTAACATGATGGCGGCGGAAGCGGTGATTTGGGGGAGTCGAGAGGGTATACATGAGACTTGCTTCTTCCTACTCAGGCCAGCCGCGCATTCTGGCGATCGTAACCTCCGCTTGGTGGAGGTCGGCCTTGAAGCTGTCTCAATATTTTCTTCTAGTGTGCTACTTATACTGCTTGTCTATTTGATCGTCCTGTATACTGTTTGCTGGTGTACTTCCTTTCTACTAGTGTTAGGTAATGAGAGAATGAGAACAGTTTATTTTTTTTTCTTTCTGGGTTTTACAATACGGTACCGCTTCACGCGTGCTCTCCTATTCTGTCTGTTACCACCCAAACAGTAACCCCATCACAGCTAAGACAGACCTTCACGAGAAAGATCGACAGCATAGACCAGGAAAGACAGAACAGGAACAGCACGCGCGAAGCGGCTGGTGCCAGGATCGGGAAGAATGCGTTACGCATACTCTAGAATTAAAAATCCTAGAGTTATGTGGGACTCTGCGACCACGCTTGTCGCTAAACAAGCGTGTTCTCAATGTCGCCATACCCACTAAGACCCGACCTCACTCAAAGGCAGTCCGAAGACTACCTCCGTATTGATGGTTTGTCTGTTGTTGTCGCATGATCCGCTGGTCTTGTCATCGGAGGGCTTGTTAAAGCAGACTTCCCTCGTCGACAAGGCCTTTGGTCGCGCGGACTCTCTTCACTACCGTCGCCTACGACTCCATGCGACGGCGCAGCTTACCAGCCACACGTTTCAGAGACTGCGACAACGTTAGACGTTTTGAATCCGATGAGCAACCTGGCTAAAGAGGAATCTCATCAGATTGACCGCCCTGACCAACCGCGCCCGTCGTGACAGATGTCTTGACAACACGCGGAGGGGTCGGCCACGCAGAGGTACCGAGCCGGCAAAGGAATGTCTCCCTGAGCATGTATAGGCTGAGCATAGTGCATATGCTAGCTTATGGCTGCTCACTCGGTGCATGCGCTGTTTGCGGAAGGCTGTCAGGCTCTTGGGATGCTGCAGGCCAGCCACCCGTACACGTCTCTCCCGTGTAGCTCGAGAGCTGGGTGGGTACCATGAACCAAGCGCGATAGCTGCAGGCCATGACGAGACTCTCTCCCGACCAGTCCGCGGGCCAGAGGATTGAGAATGTCATGCTGCCGACAGGTGTGTACCTGTACTGGTCGCGCTTGCTTCCCCCAAGAGTTGACTGACGACTTCACCTAACGACATCCGCGATCGTAGGTTGGGGAGACGCCCGCGGGCGTTTTGCAGCGGAGTGCGAGCTGGAGGACGCTCACGTCTGTATAATGAATGTTAGCTGAGAGCTCTGTTACACTATATATCTGTCCTTACTATTATTGCCGTGTGTATAGAGTGGTTGCAAGCAAAACCAGTTGGATGATCCGCAGATCAACCACTAGGCCGCCCTTCCGGTGGTGGAGCAACCACCGGTCGTATCGTATCGTATCGTGCGTATAGCTCGCGCCCGAGACACCTAGACCAGACAAAGAACCAAAGAGACCCGACCGCATAGGTAAAGCTTGGATCGCTCTCCATACGGGCGGGTTACTTTGGGTGTTAGATAGCAGATCAGACTCACCAGAGATCATGAACAGGAACAAAAGTGCTGGTGAGAAGCAGTGGCAGGCGATGCCGTGGTCCATATATTGCTGGGAAATACATCTAGAAAGAAGCAAAAAAGGGATGGGATCAAAAAAGTGATGACGGATAGAAAAATAGAAGAGAGGCAAGAGGAGAAAGAGGCGAGCGCACTGAAGTGGGCGGACTTCAGGTCAGGCGGGCGCGTGTTTGATATATTGGGGTTTCTCAATTTGGCCGAAAGTAAACATACACCTGACGCGTAGGCCACTTCGCAATGCCCTATACTCTGGGTTAAGTTATTGCAATAGTAAAGGCTCTCTTGCTTAATAGGTCGTAGTGGCTGAATAAGTATTTCTTGAGAGAGGCAGTCGCATGCCACATGGAGGCGAGTAAGATAAATATACAAGACTCTTGCTTCTCAACTGTGTGAGTATCTCTGTAAGCAATGATAATTGGATAGTATGGCTCTGAACGTTTTGTCTTTCAGCTATGATTTACCACTAGAGGATATATCTTGAAATAGTATGTCTCTACGCTATGCACATTGAACTTGAGTCGAATGTTATGGTAGCTGATACAGAGATTGTATTATTTTACTCTGCGTACAGGTCAAACATGAGTAGTGAACTCGACATTGTTTCCATCAAAGTCAGTGACAAACGCTGCGTAGTAATCCGGAGCATACTCAGGTCGCGGTCCCGGTGCTCCGTAGTCCTTTGCGCCGAGTCCGAGCGCGGTGGTATGGAAGGCCTTCACGACATCGACCGAGGGAGCTGCGAACGAGATATGCTGGGGCGCAATCACGCGGCCTTCTTTGGCAGTGCTGACGACAAAGGCGTCTTTCACCGAAGTGTCGTTGGAGTGGTAGACAATCGTGCCCTCTATGATGGAATGGTTGTTAGTGGAGTGTTCGTGGCGTGAGAGTGTAGAAAGTTGTGTTCAGAACTTACCGGCTTCATAAGTGACCTTATATCCCAGAAGCAGGAGGATCGGGTCATAGAAGGCGCGTGCAGTCTTCAGGTCCGTCACGTACAAGCGATAATGATCAAAGAGTGTCATTGTAAGCTAATCTGATTTCGAAACTATAAATTGATTTGATAAAGACGGCTGAGAGAGAGTAAATTGGAGGAAAAAAAACCAGTCGCTGAGGCCGGCCTTTTATGCTACGGGTTTCAACTAGTATTCAGTTAGGAGTTTGCGATTAGTATTCAGAATCGTTGGTTCTTATCCGGTTGGGAGTTTGTGATTAGTATTCACTAAAATTGTGGCTCGATTCCGGCCATCCACCCAACTCGCTGATCGCGACGCGACATTTACGTATCGCTGACGCTCCATAACTGGATCATCGCTCAACAGACTTAACATATTTCAGCAATGTCAATTCTCTTGGGGATGATATTAAGTATAGATAGTTCGCGCCCAACACTAAACTATGGCATACGCTAGGATTTCTCTAGCAGAGTTCACTAATCTAAAAATGCTTGCCAGATTTTGATCTGTGCACAGGGCTCAAAGCATGACCTCTACATGGTCCCTGCTCCATGCTATTGTTGATAAATATATTTTCAGTTTTGTTCATATACAATCTTGATTACAGTCAAAAATAAAAGCCAGGCATGTAAACTTTTACAATCAGTCACGCAATAAACAACAAGCCGCGCATGTACAATACACAATCTACAACTTCAAAAGTCTGAGCGCAAATCTGGCTTCCTGCACACTTTGCTCCTCGTCAGCAATGACCTCTCCCTCGGGGAACTCGCCCTCGACCTTTTCCAAAGGTCTGCGCAGCGCCTTTGTCAAGAGCGCCTCGTGCTCAGCAAACACGTCGGTGAGACCGACGCCGCCGTCCTCGAGCATCCTGTACTGAACCTTGACGTCATCGACGGCGTTCAAGCCAGCCTTCTTTCGCAGTCTCTGGACACGGTTAATGATCTCGCGCGCCAGACCCTCGGTCTTAAGTTCAGGGTAGATGGTAGTGTCGAGAATGATAAGCACATCCTGGTCGGTGTTGGTCTCCTGGCCGTGCGAAACGCTCTCGGAGCTCAGTCCGCGGATGACAGTGAGATCGCCCTCGATGAGGTTGATACCGTCGACAGTGATCTTGCCACACTCAACAAACGACTCGACCTCGTCCGACGTCAGCTTGGGAAGAGCGTTCTTGACGCGGACGATGTCGCGCTTAAGCTTCTTGCCGAGCGTGGGCCAGTCGGCCTCGCAGCGGTACTCAACGCCGTACTTCTTCTCATCCGACGTCAGGATCAAATCACGGATGTTGAGCTCCTCAATAATGTACTGCTGCAATCCACGGATATCCTCAAGGTACTGTTCGTCGTGATGCATGACGACCAACGTCTTAAGAGGAATCTTAAGACCGATCGTCTTCTTCTCACGCAGGGCACGCGTCAGCTCAATAACCTTCTGCATGCGGCCGACAGCGCGCTCAGTAACCTCGTCGGCAAGATCAGATCGCGCCTTGGGGTACTCCAAAAAGTGAACGGAGCGAGCATCCTCAGGAAGCAACTCCTTGGGGATGTAAGCGCGAAGGCGCTGGTAGATGTTATCGGTCAAGAACGGCGTGAACGGAGCCATGGTAAGCACAAGAGTGTACAGGACCTCAAACAGAGTGTTGAGAGCAACCACAGTGTCCTCAACACCCGACTCGCCCTTTAGACGCTTTCGGTTGAAGCGAATGTACCAGTTGGTCATATCGTCGATAAGCGAAAGCAGGCGAGGAACGACAGTGTACAGTCTGTATTCAGCCATCTCGGCATGAACAAACTGAATAAGAGTCTGCAGCGATGCGAGGATCCACTTGTCCATCACATTGTCACTCTTGAGGTTGGGATCGTACATAAACTCACGTCCCTCGTTCTTCTGCAGCAAAGCAATATGGCCCTCCCAGAATTTGTACGAGTTCCACCACGGAAGCAAAACCTTCGAAACAACTTCCTTAACTCCCTCCTCCTTGAAACGAAGAGTCTCCGCACGGATGACGGGCGAGTTGATCAAATACAGTCGCAGAGCGTCGGAACCGTACTTGTCGATAACCAGCTCCGGGCTGGGATAGTTCTTCAACCGCTTCGACATCTTCTTTCCATCACTTGCCAGAACAATACCAGTAACAATGCAGTTCTTGAACGGCGAAGTGTTAAACAGATGGGTACCCAAAACAGTCAAAGTGTAGAACCAGCCACGAGTCTGATCAAGACCCTCAGAGATAAAGTCAGCGGGGAAAGAGGCCTCGAACTTGTTCTTGTTCTCGAAGGGGTAGTGACCACTGGCGTAAGGCATACTGCCAGACTCAAACCAACAGTCGAACACCTCCTCGACACGATGGAGGACACCCTTGCCTTTCTTGGAGGGGATAGTGATGTGGTCGATCTTGTCGCGGTGGAGATCGGTCAACGGGCCACAGCCTGAAAGCTCCTCAAGCTGCTTGATGGAAGAGATAACAACGACCTCCTCGTAATCATCAGAAACCCAAAGAGGGATAGGGGTACCCCAGTATCGGTTACGCGAGATATTCCAGTCACGCGCGTTGGCGATCCAGTTGGCGAATCGCTTCTCCTTGATGACAGAAGGCACCCAGCGGGTCTTCGAGATGTTGTTGAGCATGTCAGGGATAATCTCCTTGATGCGAACAAACCACGCAGGAACCGCCCGGTAGATGAGCGGAGTATCCGAACGCCAGCAGAAGGGGTAGGAATGGTTAATCTGACCATCAACAATGAGCGTTCCCTTCTCCTTCAAGTGCTTGATGATCTTGCGATCAGCACCCTTGACGTATTCCCCAGCAAAGTCCTTGACAGCATCGGTGAAATTACCATTGTCATCGACAGGGTTAGGAGGAGGACGACGATCGCTGATAACACCGCAGTCCATGGCAACGTTGAAATCGTCCTCACCATACGCCGGAGCCTGATGGACAAGACCGGTACCACTATCGGCGGAAACGTAGTCCGCGTTGACAACACGGAAACCGACGTCCTTGTACTGCTCGTAAAAGTAGTCGAAAAGAGGCTCGTACTCCCATCCCTTCATGTCGCTTCCCTTAATGCGCTCAACAATAGTGTACTTCGCCTTCTTCGGGTTCTTGTACAGAGTGGTGATCAACGACTCAAGCAGGATATAGTATTTGTCATCCTTCTCGTCGTGGATTTTCACGTACTCGAACGAGGGGTTGGCGGCGACGGCCAAGTTAGAGGGGAGGGTCCACGGGGTGGTGGTCCACGCCAACAGAGCGGTCTTGTGCTCGGGATCATTCTTGAGGTAGAAAGCAACGACGACGGCCGGGTCAAGGACATCCTTGTAGTTCTGCTGAGCCTCGAAGTTGGAGAGGGGAGTCGTACAGGCAGTGGAGTACGGCATGACACGGAATCCACGATAGACGGCGTCCTTCTCGTAAAGCTGGGAGAAGACCCACCAGACAGACTCCATGAAGGTCGGGTTGAGAGTCTTGTAATCGTTGTCAAAGTCGATCCAGCGTCCCAGTCTGTCGATGGTCGATCGCCACTCGTCAGCGTAACGCATGACAATTGCGCGGCACTCCTCGTTGTATTTGGCGATACCCATCTTCATGACGTCCTCCTTTCCGGTGATACCAAGCTTCTTGTCAATTTCGTGCTCCACAGGAAGTCCATGGGTATCCCATCCAAAACGACGCTCGACGTAGTGTCCCGTCATGTGGGCATAGCGAGGCACGATATCCTTGATGGTAGATGCCAAAATGTGTCCGTAATGAGGTGTACCTGTGACACTGTTAGTAGATGCGAGATGTAGACTGTTCGTGAAGTGCGTAGCCAGTAAACATCATGTTTATCAGCTGCAACTTCTAACCACAGGTAGAAACAGTAGCATTGAGCCACCGAAGCAAACAATGGTCGATACGGGGGGCAAATAGTAGACACTTACCGGTAGCAAATGGTGGACCATCGTAGAAGGAAAACGGTTTCCGTCCCTCCGATTGTTTCACACTGGTCTTGAAAGCATCCCACTCCTTCCAAAGAGCCAGGACCTTTTCTTCCTCCCTTGGGAAATCCATTGCGTGTATTTCTACTAGTAAATCGCTGTATGGAGAAAGAAGTAGAGGATGTAGGGGATGATGGATGGATTACTAACTTGGACGTCGAACTTTTTTTTGTGCAAATGACTCTTCACAGGTCGCTGCGAGTCTAATTTTCTGAGCCGCGCCGGTGATGCAACAAACGCATTCCGTCTGAAAAGTAACGGCTTACTATAACTGCAGTAATTGTCAAAGCGCATTTCCGAATACAGACTCTGCTCAGCTCTACTATTCTCGACCTTATTTGACGCTCAAGTGCTGTGGTGTAAGAGGCATATACTCGACTTGTCGCAGCGGCAGCATCTCCTACAAGTCCTCCGAACATGGCTGAGGCTTCCCGAGGAATAGACATGTCGGCTTCGACTATCAGCAACACTTCACTGATAACACAGACCCGTCGGCGGGCGCGAGCTCTTTCGTTTCCTCTGGTTCCTGTCGACCTCTATCAGTCGGCTTATTCTTATGCATCGTCAACCTCTATCAACTCATATCACTACTCCAACGGCAACTCACCGGCGCGAGCGGACTCGGCATCTTCAATATACTCGTTTGGCAGCGGAAATTTGCACTGGCGGTATCCAAGCGCCAACAGTGGATTAGCTGGGTCGTCGATAATGGGCAGCAGAGAGTCATTTTCTGACGACAACGACGGCAGCTACGATGACGACGACACCAGCTCTACTTCTTCGTATGCTGGATCAGACGCTGATACCGATCCCGACGAAGACGTATCCAGTGAAGAAGAAAATGGCCAATCCAGTAATAGCGAAAGTGAGGATGACTCCGACGACGGGAACTTCGATCCATCAGCCTATGTGTCGGATAAGATTTTACAAGCATTTGATGCAATGCTGCTTGATCGAGCAGTTGTTGTGCAGGCACAAAGTTCTGGTCTTCTGAACTCGAAGTCCAGGGAGTTGCAGCAGATGCAGGAACTCTCTACAAAGCGAATCTACGAAACTCGAGCGTCATTTGTGGAGGGACTGCGCACGCTTCGCGAGGTTCAGAAGGATCTGAAATGGGTTCAGCGACATGTGGATTCACTCAAGAAGAAAGTGTCGTCAAAGTACCCAGCGGAGTACAGCAAAGCTAGAGAACTGATCCCGGAGATTATTGAGCCAGAGGACGATTAAACGTCTCGCTTAAGATGATTGGTTTCCAGTTTGTTGTAATGTATTATACTTGTATGTGTTATTGGCAGGCGTTTGTGCATGGGATTATTTGCTAAAGGTGGACTATTAAGTCATCATTATAAAAATCATGTTTGTATTATAGAATATAATTCTTGCTCACTATGATGGGATTGTTCCCTTCTGTTGGCGAAATCATCTGACTTTTCAAGTGTATGGACCGCTAGTCCTTTCGATCTTAACATGCTCTCACTGTCCGTCTTCAGTAGAAGTCATTGATAAATTGAAGCTGAATTCGACAGTTAAATCGACGATCGCCCTACGGACTTGATCGTAGCGCTCGGTCTCTGCTTGAAATCGTCTTTGATCTGGTCCGTTTTTGCATACGAAGTCGATAAATTCCTCTATGGTCCATTTCCTAGCAGCCTGTACCTCAGAAAATGGGTAGATCACAGACCCTTTTCGTTTTCTCGTTCTCCACGGGTTGAACATGGATAGAAGTACAGTCCAGATCTGTGGGAGATCTCTGGTCATCCGCGATCTCGTTTGTAACAGTGGCGTCTCAAGCGATAAACAGGTTAGATCTTCGAAGTGAATTTAATCAGAGAATTACCAGATTCTGACTTCAGATTCTCGTTCTGAAGCGTTACCAGTTAGATTCTATGTTGCGTTGCAATAAATGCGCGAACGAGGTGAGGTTGGGTGGATTATGTTCATTTACCATCAAAGGCAGGATGAAGGGTCGCACGAAAATCGCAAATACTATTCCAGTCCGCCTGCAAATATCATACACACATAAAACACTAGAATACAATACAATACTTCAACTCAGCGAGTCAAGAGGATGGGAGCTCAAGGCTCATATCGATGTCAAGGTCGATCTCTTCATTGATGCCAGAGTGAACTGTGCCAGCTACTGGTAGTGTCGAGGCTGTGGGGTCTTGGTGAGATGTATTGTCATCTTGTTCTTCGCCCACTGGCGCAGGAGTTTCTGAAGAGCCAGCCGTCTCTAAATCGCCTATTGAGGAGGCTTCCTCAGTTGGTGGCATCTCTGTAGTCAGCTTCTCCGTCCTAGCCGCGCCTTCGCCATCCAGATCGGCTCTTTCCGCTGGTGTATCAACCTGCATACTGTCTTCAGCTTCGTCCTCAGTATCCAATTCATTTAAGTCGGGTTGCACGTGAGGAAGTCCCAGCTCGTCCTCTAGTTCGCGCCATGGGTTGGAAAGTGCTTCTCTGATGTCAAACCATACATAATCAGGATCTTGTTCACCGTGTTGTCCTGACCCGCGCTGATAGTTGTTGGTCCTAGGGCGCTATACTATTTGTGAGAAAAGGCAACATATAAGCACACAGTAAAACAGATGATACCTTATTGAACGGCCTTTGCCCATTGTTGCTGTCATAACTCTGATATCCACCGCTGTTGCCATACCTCGAGTTGTTATTAAAATTTCCTCGGCCTCGGCCACGGCCACGGCCACGGCCACCACCCGCTCCTCCGCGACCATAGCCACGGCCGCCGCCACCACTATTTCCGCGTTGGCCCTCTTGCCAGCTATTGTAGCTCATTCGGTCGATGCGGCAGTGAGGTCGGTACGTTTGACTCAAGCTACGGACCGCGGTTGTGGCACCTCTGAAAGATCCAATCACGTGCCCTGGGCCGAGGATTTCTTGCTGGATCAACAGCAAGACGGCCGAACAGTGTGAACGTCGGCAGGTGTCTCGGCAGTGCTCATTAGGCTCAGCAATAGTACTCGTAATTAGTAATATAGATAACAATGATAATAACCATAAGTTCGGCTCATAAACGGCCCTGGGTCCTTCCCCGCCTGAAGGCCGGTTCCTTCTACGGTCCGGCGGAAGTGTTGACGGGAAGGCGCCGCGCGGGGCTGCGGGGCACTCCGCCTCGGCTGCCGAGATTTCTCCATTCATAAATCTATTTTACTTGTACCTGCTCTCGCAAGTGATCTTTTTTCCTTGGTCCCAGCATCTACACTCTATACACAATGTCCGACAGCTCAGAGATTACAGACACCGTCAAGGAGATTGCCTCCAAGGCGCAGCCAGAGTCCTCGGCTTTCATGGGTCAGGTGAAATCTTTTGCCAGTGGTGGAGTCGGCGGCATCTGCGCAGTTCTTGTTGGTATGTTCCATCCTCTAGCTGATGTATTCATTGCTTCTTTGGTAGCTATTCTGACTGTCTGCTCGTTATAGGTCACCCTTTTGATCTCATCAAGGTTCGGTAGGTGTCTATAGCTCTTTCTAAACTTGTCTTTTAATGTTTTCTGATCTGACATGTCGATCTCCAGCCTGCAAACCGCTGAAAAGGGCGTGTACTCTGGTGCCTTTGACGCTCTGAAAAAGACTGTGGCTCGCGATGGCGTTATGGTATGTTAGCTTCTCTGATATCGTCTACTGTATTTGCACTGACCATCAAATAACTAGGGCGTCTATCGTGGAGTCTCGCCTCCTCTTCTTGGTGTTACGCCCATGTTTGCTATCTCGTTCTGGGGTTACGACTTGGGCAAGCGGATAGTTACCGCTGTTTCGCCTCCATCACCTAACGGCCAGCTTTCAATTGCTCAGATCTCAGCCGCAGGTTTCTTCTCGGCCATTCCCACAACTCTCGTCGCGGCGCCTTTCGAGCGAATCAAGGTCTTGCTTCAGTTAGAAGGCCAGTCTGATGTTAAGAAGTACTCTGGTCCTATCGATGTTGTTCGCAAAATCTACAAGGAAGGTGGAATGCGTTCGCTCATGAGAGGTTCTGTCGCTACTCTTGCCAGAGATGGTCCAGGATCCGCCATCTACTTCGCCGTGTACGAGTATCTCAAGGAAAGGCTTACTCCCGCAGGCCAGAGCATGTCCCTTGCTGCCATCAGTTTTGCAGGAGGAATGTCCGGTGTGGCGATGTGGGTCGCTGTCTATCCTATTGATACGATCAAATCCCAGCTGCAATCATCGAGCACTCACACCAACATCAGCAAGGTCACAAAAGCAATCTATTCCGGTGGAGGCATCAAGGCTTTCTTCCCTGGTATCGGGCCCGCTCTCATGCGCTCCTTCCCTGCCAATGCTGCTACCTTTGTGGGTGTCGAGGTCGCAACTAAGTTTTTGGACAAATTCATATAAATCCAGACTACATTCTATTAGCTACCATCATGCGGTTTAAGAGGTTTTTCCAGTGCTCGCCAGAGCTATGTACAAGATTTATAGAAGTTATCGGTTATCAGAACAGATCTTCAAATCCCGGGGCGTTAATGTATTTCTTGCGTCAATTAGTGCTTATTTCTAATATACACCTTGTAGCAAATGTCTTCTCTATTTTTTCATCTTGAGCTTGTCTCCTTTAGACAGCCGCTAATATGGCTCGTCCAAGTCGCAATCCACTATTAGGTGGACGCGTATGCTTTTCTTGATATAATATATAGCTCTGTACGACATAAAACTAGAAGACAGGCGCGTTGGTTACGCGTTTAGCTTTTTACAGATCGGGAACCCGCAACATACTAGTCACGCGCCCGCCTGAACTGCAATCCGCCTTTTCAGCGCGCTCGCCACTCTCTCCTCTTTTCCCTTCTCTTTTTCCTTCCCCGATACACTTCGGTGTCATGAATGAACCCCCCCCAGCAGTCCGATCGTCTCTGTGAAGAAGTATCGACTCTGACAGAATGGATCGACTGCTGCGTGCACTATTTATAAAGCATTTAAGCTGTTTTTGGATATATTGCGTTTTGTGTACAGCTTTAGCTGCCGTAGAGTGCCTGCCCCCCATCTCTGTGAAGAAGTACCGACTCTGACAGAGATGGATCAGCGGACTGCTGGGCATAAGTTTTGGAATATGTTTTGCGTTGTGTGTACAGCTTTAGCTGCCTGCTAACCTACCAAACAATCCTGACCGTATGGATCGCACTCTGAGTGAGTCTTTCTATATGGCCTGGTTTGTTTGGCTCTTTCTAGGTACCCGGACAGATGATACGACGGCGGCCGCTCCAGCGCGTCGTCTGTAGTTCTCTCCCGAATCACGGCAAAAACAGTCAGTACAGTTATACAGTCGATCTAGCACCCCCAACTAACAGCAATCACACAGACGCGCCCAACCTCCCTGTGCGCCCTGCTGCAAAGGCGCCTTTGGTTACCAAACAGGTTTCCAAAGCCGTCTCCACCATCGACGATACCGCGGATGCCGTTGATGCCGTAGTCACTCGACTCTAGGGAAGCAAGCGCGATCAGCAAGACAGAGTCCGGACCCTTTCTCTCTAGAACCGTCCTAAGAGCGATGAGTTTCTCTTCACAACATTATCTTGACTCTAAACGCTGACCGTGAATCTCATCTCTAGGACATTATCGCAGTTCCGGCCGGTACTGGAACATGGGCTCCGATCCTCTCTCCTTCTCGTGTGCGTGGTACCCCGCGGACCTGCCACAGGGTAGCATATACCACGCTAGGTAGACTCTCTGAGAATAGCATATACCTCCAGAGGTAGCATTCTCAGGAAGAGAGTCGCCGATGACGCACCAGGTAGCATTCTGTGGCAGACCTCCGCGGAGACGCCAGAGGGTAGCCTATGCCGTTCACGGTAGCACTCTCCTATGAAGTGGCGTTGTGCCGCTCATGCGAGGGACAGAGGATCGAAGCCGGCTCTTGCGAGAGCACATGTCAAGCAGACTGGCGACCGCCTGTCGATCGGAAGACTTGCAGGCCCTTGACCACCGGCTGGCCAGGGGAGAGTCTTGTCCTGTCTCTGTCTTGCACCGGTCGCGCTTGCTCGGTGCTTCGTGCACCATGGCCACCAGACAGCTTTCGAGCTTGGGAGTTGATGTTCTGGTGTCGCCTAGCAGCAGCCCTAGCAGCATGACAACGTCCGCACGCAGATGCCGGGTGAGCATGCATATGCTCAGGGAGATACTCCTTGCCGGCTCGGTACGCTGCATGACCGCCCTTAGCGCCCTTCAGGTCATGGGCGCTGGTGACCAGGGCGGTCGATCTGATGAGATTCTTCTTTAGCCAGGTTGCTCATCGGATTTAAAACGTCTATGTTGTCGCGTCTCTGAAACACGCGCACTGGCCCGTGCCGTCGCACTGGGCCGGTAGCGACGGAGTTGACGAGAGTCCGCGCGACTGACCGTCTTGTCGAAGATGGGCTCTGCGGCCACAAAGCCCTCAGAGACAAGACGGGCGGATCATGCGACAACGTTGACAAACCATCAATACGGGGGTAGCTCTCGGGCTTCCTTTGGTTGAGGTCGGGTCTTAGTGGGTATGGCGACCATTGAGAGATGGTCGCAGAGTCCCACATAACTCTTGGGCATGATTTTGTGTTCAAGAGTATGCGTAACGCATTCTTCCCGATCCTGGCACCAGCCGCTCCACCTACACGCGCGCTCTGCCTGTTCTGTCTTTCCTGTCTATGCTGTCGACTTTCTCGTGAAGGTCTGTCTTAGCAGTGACGGGGATACCATTTGGGTGGTAACAGATAGAATAGGAGAGTACGCGCGGAGCGGTACCGTATTGTAAAACCCAGAAAGAAAAAAAAATAAACCATTCTTATTCTCTCATTGATTAACACTAGTAGTCAAGCAGTACACCAGCAAACAGTAAACAGGACGATCAAATAGACAAGCAGTATAAGTAGCACACTAGAAGAAAATATTGAGACAGCTTCAAGGCCGACCTCCACCAAGCGGAGGTTATGATCGCCAGAATGCGCGGCTGGCCTGAGTAGGAAGAAGCAAGTCTCATGTATACCCTCCCGACTCCCCCAATTCACCGCTTCCGCCGCCATCGTGTTAATTCACAGATCTCCTCTACTCGACAACAGGTCAGACAAGCCTGAACACGTCTTGCAAATATCTGCAGCCGTCCGCTTCGTCGTTCGTGAGTTACCCCCCCCTGCCACGGGAGCGGTCACAGCACTGTTGACGACGACAACATCACGCGGGTTCCCTTCATGGTAGGCGCAAATATGAATGAGATGATGCACATCACCAGCTTCCTAGACTCATAAAAGCATTATCAATCGTGAAACATTTCTTCCAGAGAGCCCTTTAGAAATGGACGGTTCCAGCGCGGCAGAGACTGCCGACAGTCGAGTTGAAGATCGGATTACTTTGTGACGAAGTGCGGACAGCGCGTTTGAATTCCGATTCCAGGTCCAAACCCTCCCTGTCTGCCAACGTAACCAGATGCCTGATATGTATAAATGCTTACTCATTTCTTAAAAATATTCTCTACCCCAGAAACGACTCTCATTAATAGCACCGTTTCAATAAGGCAGCATGATTGGGCCTCTTCTTAGATAGTTTGAAACGCATTAAGTACAGATATATGTTTTTTATCGTCCATCTTGGACTGTGCTTTCAGCGCTCCTGTTCATTTTCGACGGTCTAAATCTATTGATACGTATCAGGTGGCATGCGACTGCCTCTCTCAAGTAATACTTATTCAGCTACTACGACCTATTAAGCAAGAAAGCCTTTTTATTGTAATAGTTCATCCCAGAATATAGAGGATCACGAAGCGGCCTACGCGTCAGGTGTATGTTTACTTTCGGCCAAATTGAGAAACCCCAATATATCAAACACGCGCCCGCCTGACCTGAAGTCCGCCCACTTCAGCGCGCTCGCCTCTTTCTCCTCTTGCCTCTCTTCTATTTTTCTATCCGTCATCACTTTTTTGATCCCATCCCTTTTTTGCTTCTTTCTAGATGTATTTCCCAGCAATATATCGACTACGGCATCGCCTGCCACTGCTTCTCACCAGCACTTCCGTTCCTGTTCATGATCTCTGGTGAGTCTGATCTGCTATCTAACACCCAAAGTAACCCGCCCGTATGGAGAGCGATCCAAGCTTTACCTATGCGGTCGGGTTTCTTTGGTTCTTTGTCTGGTCTAGGTGTCTCGGGCGCGAGCCATACGCACGATACGATACGATACGACCGGTGGTTGCTCCACCACCGGAAGGGCGGCCTAGTGGTTGATCTGCGGATCATCCAACTGGTTTTGCTTGCAACCACTCTATACACACGGCAATAATAGTAAGCACAGCTATATAGTGTAACAGAGCTCTCAGCTAACATTCTTTACAAAGACGCGAGCGTCCTCCAGCTCGCACTCCGCTGCAAAACGCCCGCGGGCGTCTCCCCAACCTACGATCGCGGATGTCGTTAGGTGAAGTCGTCAGTCAACTCTTGGGGGAAGCAAGCGCGACCAGTACAGGTACACACCTGTCGGCAGCATGAC
This sequence comes from Myxozyma melibiosi, assembly GCF_037950935.1. Lineage (NCBI taxonomy): Eukaryota > Fungi > Ascomycota > Lipomycetes > Lipomycetales > Lipomycetaceae > Myxozyma > Myxozyma melibiosi. Next base: position 1,499,599 of record NW_027042915.1, on the reverse strand, counting down.
ATTCTCAGTCCTTTGGCCCGCGGACTGGTCGGGAGAGAGTCTCGTCATGGTCTGCAGCTATCGCGCTTGGTTCATGGTACCCACCCAGCTCTCGAGCTACACGGGAGAGACGTGTACGGGTGGCTGGCCTGCAGCATCCCAAGAGCCTGACAGCCTTCCGCAAACAGCGCATGCACCGAGTGAGCAGCCATAAGCTAGCATATGCACTATGCTCAGCCTATACATGCTCAGGGAGACATTCCTTTGCCGGCTCGGTACCTCTGCGTGGCCGACCCCTCCGCGTGTTGTCAAGACATCTGTCACGACGGGCGCGGTTGGTCAGGGCGGTCAATCTAATGAGATTCCTCTTTAGCCAGGTTGCTCATCGGATTCAAAACGTCTAACGTTGTCGCAGTCTCTGAAACGTGTGGCTGGTAAGCTGCGCCGTCGCATGGAGTCGTAGGCGACGGTAGTGAAGAGAGTCCGCGCGACCAAAGGCCTTGTCGACGAGGGAAGTCTGCTTTAACAAGCCCTCCGATGACAAGACCAGCGGATCATGCGACAACAACATACAAACCATCAATACGGAGGTAGTCTTCGGACTGCCTTTGGGTGAGGTCGGGTCTTAGTGGGTATGGCGACATTGAGAACACGCTTGTTTAGCGACAAGCGTGGTCGCAGAGTCCCACATAACTCTAGGATTTTTAATTCTAGAGTATGCGTAACGCATTCTTCCCGATCCTGGCACCAGCCGCTTCGCGCGTGCTGTTCCTGTTCTGTCTTTCCTGTCTATGCTGTCGATCTTTCTCGTGAAGGTCTGTCTTAGCTGTGATGGGGTTACTGTTTAGGTGGTAACTGACCGAATGGGAGAGTACGCGTGAAGCGGTACCGTATTGTAAAACCAAGAAAGAAAAAAAAAGAGAGCATTCTCTGGAGGTTGGGATGTAGACAGATTGATAGCAGTGGATCAAGATTGTTGTAGCGGTGGTGGTGGTGGCTTGAGTACGTCACATTCAATATAGTTTGGCAGTTGCTGATCATACTCAGTTCTCACCCTTCCTTCGGTATTATCCTGACGATACCTATAGTTCATCTTTTCAATAGTAATCGAGTTTAATGCATTGGGCTATGATTTACATCTTACAGTTTCTGAGGCATCACGTTGTTTCTGAAGTTGTGTATTAGAACAATACTAGTTTAACTGCTAGCGAGCAACAATACTAGAAACAAAGTTGGTAAAATCCTTGAAATGCTCCTGTTCCCAATGACGAACTAATGATCTAAAAGTTGACACCGCTCTCGTCTGTATTTATATATATTCCAGTTCAAGAAGGCGCCATATGCGATAAGATAAAATCTTTATTCCTTTTTTTCTTTTTTCTTATTTTTTTCTTTTTGTCATTTCGTTAGCTAATATACACTGCGCACTTGTGTATCAAATGCGCGGACTGTTGATGATGATAATGATGTGGGCGCGGGGGGGAATGTCGCGGTATGATATGATGAAGGCGAAAAGGTAAGGGACAGAAAGAAAAACAAAAACAGGTTACTGCTTTCGGAATTCACTCAGTACAGGATATATAGCCTAGAAAAGTCAGCATGATTCTCAGGGTAGGTTTAACTTGACATGTGACAAGATGATTACCTCAAAGGCTTGATAGATCTCTTCTCGAACTTTAGCGCCTGTCAAGACGATTTTGCCGGAAACGAAAATCAGAAGTACGATTTTCGGTTTCACCATGCGGTAGATAAGACCCGGGAACAACTCTGGCTCGTAAGACGAGAAGTGTCCGTGAGAGAACGCAAGACCCTCGAGACGGATCGGGAAACGAACGTCACATGATCCGACGATGTTCTGGATCTTGAACTCCATAAACTTGGCGTTGAAACCAAGCTTCTGGATGATACGGGCGTACTTCCGACTAGCGAGCTTCGAGTCGTCCTCGGACTTTGCACCGGTGACGACCATCTTGCCGGAGGCGAAGATCAATGCAGTGGTCTTGGGGTCACGAATGCGCATGATGACAGCGGCAAAACGCTTAAGAGAAGAAAGTTAACAAGAGATCCACGAGATACACCAGATAAATCTGTGTGCATACCTTTGGGTTGTACTCTGCATTACGAGCATGCAGAGCGATGGTCTTGAGGTCAAGTCTGCACTCAAGATTGACTGTGGCAACGATGTTCTGTAGGGTTGGGATGATGCCCGAGACGTTGGAGCTCCCCGGAGCCCCGGTGGTGTTGCCAGGGGTGGCAGCGGGGGTCGCAGGAGCGATGTCCATGGAGGGCTTGATGTCGACCGACCGGTCCGAGTTTTGCTGCTCGGACGGCGGGGTGATATCAGAGGGCGCCATTGGGTACGATAACGAGGTAGGAGCCACGAAAGCCTTAGCCTGCGCGGCAGTGCGAGGAACAGCAAGAGACTCCATTTCTTCCGAGTAGAACAAGCTAATGTCACCCGAGAAGGCAGAGGCAGATGAAAAAAAATTACCGAAAGAGGTATGTGCGAAACAAATACTCAGAAATCCGTTTCTGCGGCGTTCCGGGCACGAGGGGGTGGCCGGCATTATATATGCCCTCGGGTTAGGGCCGCATCTCATTGCCACTTTCTAGGCTAACCGGATGGGGAAGTGCGGCTAGGCCTATAGAGGACTAGCGGATTTGCAATAAACCTTGATTGACCCCTTGCTCTGGGAGTGAGGCAGATCAGAGGTCTTGAAGTGAGAAGCGGAGATTTCTTTCAGACCGGAGAAGAAGCTCTAAAGACCTTTATTTTGACTGTTTTGATATTCAGACAAAACCCCCCCGAATCACTCGCATTCTGCTCGAGAATCAGACCCGCAGCCGGCTGATCAGCGCGGATGGCGACAGAACCGGCGTGGCGCGGTGAGCCGCACTTGTCATCACAGACGGTTTCTGGACGCGTGTTAAGTTTCGAGGTTTTTATTTTTGTTCATGCGACCCCATCTTATCGTCTTTATCATCTTATCTGCAGGGATGGGTGCCTCCAGGTGTACAGTCCTTGCTGTCTGTTGCTCCCTAGTTCTTGGTTCAGGCAGACAGTGTGCGGTGTTGGATCATTGGTGGTATCTCGGTCAGAATAGCTAATGATTCATTATATTCACAAGATCACAGTGACTACTGGTCAGCATCACTGCTACGGGTTCTATATACATACTCACTCACTCTTTCACTACATCTACCAGATCAAGAACCGCTTCTTGGGCTCCACCGGCAATTCTTCCCCCTCTCGATGAGCAAATATCGTCCACGTCGTCCCCAAGTGCCATCGTTCCTCATGGTCGATCACAAGTCCGCTCTGTCGAACTATTTCGCCAATATCGAGATTCCATCTGCACCCAAACACCTCCGATCGCGAAGCTGCGTTCTTGTCTAGAATCCGATTGATGAAATCCCAAGTTCCGCGCCCATGCTCCAGCAGAATGATCCGACCTCCGGGCTTCAGCAGCTCCTGCATATGCTTCAACGCGGCCACCGGATCCTCGTATGAGCAAATGCCGAATGTCTCGTAAATTACATCGAATTTTTTGTCCGTAGGCAGGTCCTCGGTCCTACTGACCTTGAACTCTGCATACTGGTACTTCGGGTACCGCTTCTTGAAGCTCTTTTCTGCCTCTGCCACCATGTTCGCCGATGTGTCGACGAACGTCATCGATGAGACCTTTCCCGGAAGATCCAAGTACTTCATATTTCGACCCGTACCACAGCCAACTTCCAAAACATCACCCTATACAAATCACATTAGTCTCAATTGATATAGCAATCAAAACAATTTCAGCCGTAGTTCATACCTTCAATTGTTTTGTAACATCCTTTCTCCACAGCGACAACAGCATAAACTGCTCGTCTCTATTGATGATACTGTCATAGTCTTCTGCCAGATTATCATAAATCTCCCTTGTATCCCGCGGTTTTGCATCCTCGTAGTTTCCAGCGTCAGCCGCGACACCGTACGTCAGATAATAATAGGCGCCGGCAACGAAGAGAAGATACACGCCAGCCGCGACCACTATAAACTTGCGTTGCCGTCTCTTCATCTCCTCAGGGCTGAGGTTATGAGGACCAATTCCCTTCTCCTGAATCTTCTTCTTTTTCACAACCTGCCTTTCAGGTGGAATATACGTCTTTCGAGGTATCCTCCTCCTGTTCGGATCCGGCGGCGGAAGCTGCGTTTTCGTTGATGCATATCGCAGCATGCAAAATGAAGCTGGCGGTAACCGCCTTGGTAAGCAACGCAGAGCCAGCGACATAGCTCTATATTCCCAATGCTAAAACAGCAGCAATTGCGTCTGTGCTCGGTGAATGCTTCCGTCTTCCGTTGATTGCTCGTCGGCTGGTAGCTGGCAATATTCGAAAACGCTCCTCGACTTTTTTCCACGAAGTGACTTCGGGAAACGAAAAGTAACCTAACCCCATATAAGCACAAAGTTTGAAACAAGGTTTCTCGAACGGCGGCCGCCAGATGAAGGTCGCAAAGCTTTCTGCTCGCTCACCTCCTTTCCTCTGCAAACAAAAGATATCCATCTCTGTATATCTGCTTGAAAACACTCTTCTGTTTTCATTTTTGGTTTTTTATAGCTACTTTAAAGACATATAACTCATAATGTCTTACTCTGACGTTCGTCTTTTTATCCGCCCTATCTCGCGCGATGGTATGTCTGGAGCTTTAGCAGCTGTATATGGAGACATTGCCTCAACCTTGAGACTGCTCCACCAAGTCATATTTCGGGAAAGCTAACGATTCCTTTCCTCTAGTTGTGCGTGATGATATCATTGACCTGTTCAAGGGCTACGGAAAGATCGTTGAGATCAAGCTCATGACTGGATTCGTACGTTACCTCTTCTGCTCGATATGTTTTATCAAACTAACACCTCCTCGTTCAGGGCTTTATTGAATTCGAGAACGCTCGCGATGCTCAGGATGTTGTCGCAGAGTTCAGTGCGTATCTTTGTGCTATTTTTCATGCATAGCAAGTAGTTCTAACCCACGCTCAATGGTTTAGACAACAAAGAATTCATGGGCGATCGCCTCCAGTTGGAGTTTGCTAAGCGTCGTCGTGAGCGTGAAGATCGTCGTGACAGTTACCATGATCGCGATGGTGGACGTGATTTCCGCGACCGTCGGGAATCTCGTCGTCCCCGCCGCAGCGGATATCGCATCCAGGTCTCTGATCTTCCCGGTGATTGTTCGTGGCAGGTACGTTCTCTTCCTGTTCCTTGTTTCGGCCTCTCCTGCTTTCCCTCGGTATTACGCGGACGGCCTATCTTTGAATGTTGACGTGATTTATCAGTCACTTTCCTATTCTTTGTGTGGAACATATTCCGTTTCTCGATCGGTTGGTCTTCTCTGTCTCTTGTGCGCCCCATCCCATCTATCTACCTTGGCCGGTCTCCCTGTTCTTTGTTTCCATAATTCATTGTCCTTTCTCTTCCCCGGACTCCCCCGGTTATTTTCCTATCCCTTTGTGTTACTGGTTTCCGCCTTCATCGGTTCCGTGGTTTTTCTCTTGTCTTTCTCCCCTGGTGCCGTGCTTGCCAGTCTTGGATTCGTCCCGATCGTGTATATTTTGGTGGCCGTCTATTATGTCTCTTCCCGTGTATTCGTCTCCGTTATTTCCGGCTGGATTATTCGAACGCCTATTTTCCCTTATTGTTGAATTCTGTGTCCTCCCGGTTCCATTTTTTTTTTCTGATATCAAGGCTCTGTCAATATGCTGTTTGCACAAGAAGACTAACAGAAGACCTCTCTGAACACAATACGAATGATATCTGCCATGCGTCTATCTGCCTGCTTTTATGGGATCAACCATCCTTTCTGATATTACAGTTGTTTATTCTTCTTATTTTTTGCTGTTTAGGATCTGAAGGACTTTGCGCGTCGTGCGGACGTTGATGTTCTCTATGCCGACGTCTCCCGTGACCGGGACGGTACTGGGTATGTTTATACTTTTTTCTCTAAAATTCATCATTTCTAGCTATCTAACAAGAAATTACAGTGTTATCGACGTTGAGCGCCAGGCCGATCTTGACATTGCGATGGAAAAGCTTGCTAGCGAAGATATTAAGGGCGTTCGTCCCACTCTCAAGGATGAGGTATATTTGAAAAGCGATTTTTTGACCTAATGGCGTCGTATCATCTAACGCGAGAATCAGGTTGTTGATATGTCTCACGAGAGATCGCCTTCTCCTTACCGCCGTGGTTCGCCGCCTCCTCGTCGCTCTTACGGCGGCGACCGCCGCTACGATGACCGCGGTGACCGTGGTGACCGTGGTGACCGTGGTGACCGTGGTGACCGTGGTGGATACCGCCGCCGTGATCGCTCGCGTTCTCCTCGTCGCGGAGACTACGGCCGTCGCGGTGGTGACCGGTATGAGCGTCGTGATCGTGGCGACCGCGACCGTGGCGACCGTGGCGACCGCCGTGATCGCGGAGAGCCGGAGGACCGCGAGCGTGAGGACCGCGACGGTGGAAACGACGGTGATGTGCCGCCGCCTCCCGCTCCTGCTGGTGATGATGCGCCGGCTGGAGGTGATTGGGAGAGAGAGGATAAGGGAGATAGCGGCGATCACGAAGATGCTGCTCCCGCTGGTGGCGATGAGTGGTAGATGCTCGACTAATCATCGTGATGCTGGTAATCAGAAAGCTAGGGGGATAGTTCTGTGCCTGTAGTTTCCAAACTGACAACTGCAGCTTCCAAGTCATGTTTGTATTTTTTTCCGTCTTTGTTTCGCGTTCTCCCGTCTACTGTTGGATCTGATTTACAAAGGATGTCAAAAGATTTGTTAGTTGTATCTTTTGGTTTTTTATCGTGTATTTTATATTGTCGCTTGCTTCTGTTTGTGTTGTAGGCCTGCTCTGATTATGGTTTTTTCGCTGATGTCTATCGAATTGTACTATTTAGATGAATTAAAGGATTGGTTTGCGACTGACTCTATCGCTAGTAAGGTATATAATCATCTAGTACTGAAAAACACGGTGGAAACTATTAAGATATTCTGTCCCGTTCTTTCCGTGATATATTACTCAGGGGGATTCTTGCCAAGGACTCCAAGAACACGTCAAAGTAAACAGCAAAGTCCACCAAGGCGTTCTCCACGTAGATAATAATAATAATAGTATACTTTCTGTAGATACCGACTGATTATTCAAAACCCGTTCACGAATAAATAAAAACTAGCAAAAGAGAAGAAAAACGGATCACACTGAGAAAAAGACGACGATTAAAAGATGAACGAGCACGAGCACTAGCAAGAAAAAAACAAAGGAAGGAAAGGAAGATGCAATGCATTTTATGTACAATCTCGCAATAGACTGGTAAAAAACGATTGGCTCAAAGACACACAAGAAGCACAATAGCCCAGAGGAAAAAAAAGACAAGACAAGCAAGGAAACAAGATTAAAAGACACGACGGATGATACTGAAGGATGCGCAACGATAAAATTAGAGAAGACAGAGTCCAAATCAAAATTTGGAGCTCCGAGAAAGGAAAACGAAACGAGAAGAGCAACTAGTTAGAGCCAAACCAACGGATACTAAATCTGAATATCCCCGTTCCCCAAGCCTGCCCAACCCACCGACGATAACAAAAACGAAATAGCCCGAAAGCACGAGATTCCGGCCGATGCATTCAGAAGTACCAGAAACAAAAAAATGAGTGTATAACCTAGCAAAAATGAGAGAAAGATGAATCCAAAATCAAAACAGAACGAAAAGGAAAGCGGGACGACCGAGTGCTGGAAACAACCACCAAAAAAAGAAGACTGAAAAGACGATGCAGCGATAAAAATGAGAGACTGAGAGACCGGTAAGGCAAAGCGAAACACCAGGCAAGTAAAGAAAAGCCAAACTCCACATGCGCTCGCGAAAGTGAGTAATCGATGGTAAATAACGCGGGGAATTTTCCCTGGACTGGGATGACGGAGTAGGAGGTAGCGGGAGGTGTACGTAGGACTTGGTGGGGGCGATGGTTATTAAAGCAGTGAAGGAGTGTGTAGGGTCGCGTTCTTGCAAAACGAATCGGGTGGGGAGAAAAGGCTTTGATGGTAGAAGCCTGAACGGTTGGTAGATGGCAGTGTGCTGAGAGAGACCATTTCTCTCTTGAATAAAAAAAACTGTGCGAATATAGGAAGAGTGTATAAAGGATCACGGATAAAGCTGCATCAGGTCGTTAGCTTCATCTAAATCTTAATCAGTGAGGAAATATCATATGAGACCTACTACTTTTGCGCGCAAAATCAAGCGCGTTCAATGTTGATAATCAAGAAAACAGTAGATAGCCAGGCATCTGAGAGCGATTACAGGATCTGAGAGCGATTACAGGATCACACAGCAGCCTGTGGATTGTCGTTCGCCCACGAGTAAGCTTGCCCGGGTGGCAGCCTCAAAGACATTGTCGACGCCTTCGCCGGTAAGAGCAGAGCATTCAAGGTACTTGCGCGCGCCGACTTGACGAGCAACGAGTTCGGCCTGTGGTGATGAATGAGATCGGTGTTAGCGTTCTGTTGTGAGCTATGCGGAAGATGTACAGAAGCTAACTAACCTCTTGCGGGGTAACGAAGCGTTGGCTGCGTTTCCGGATGCTTTCGATGGCTTGTGGGTCCTGACGGAGATCCTTTTTCAGACCGACAAGTATTATTGGGATACCTGGACATAGTTCGTTGATTTCGATTATCCACTATAAACGACGTTAGCCGACTGGATCAGAAATGAGCTTGGAAGAGCGCGTGGCTGACCTTTGAGGTGACGTTTTCTAACGAGTCGGGGGTATCGACAGCAAAGCCAACCAGGATAACGTGAGCTCTCGAGTAGGAGAGTGGTCGTAGACGCTAGATGGTTGTTAGCGAGGTCGTGTGAGTGTGAATGTGCCTAGAGGCGGTGATGATACCTCATATTCTTCTTGCCCACTATCGTAAGAGCTTTGGTTAGTACAAAACGATCTCGTGTTTCTGACTCTCAAAAATAAACATACGCTGTATCCCACAAGGCAAGTTGGACCGATTTTCCGTCAACCTATCGGAAGTTAGAGATGTTCGCATGCGCAGCGTTTACTCAGATCGCGGGGATCAACATACTCGGCAGTCGGTGACATAAGTCTCAAAGACAGTCGGAAGCTGCATAGATCAGGTTAGATATCGCTCTCTAAAGTGAGAAGCGAGGTTGTTGTAGGCATACATGTTCCTAAAGGAGAATGTCAGTATCAAGGACGGATTCGGGGACGCGGCTGAACGAACAGCTACAGCTGAGCGGTGTGCGCAAATACAACAAAGACAAAGAATATTGCTCACTTTGGGAAACTCTCCAAGAGTGAAGACGCTTAGTAGAGACGTTTTGCCGCAGGCTCCATCGCCGACGATGACCAGTTTTCTGCAGACGGACGAGGTGAGCTAAGGTGTGCGGACGTGCAGAGCAGAGGCGCAGAGCCCGGAGTAGCAGTGAAGACAAGAGACATACCGGCGAATGGCGTCGCGGGAGGACATTGCTTCCGTAGATTAGAGGAGAACCAGCAGATAAACAGAGACAGAAACCGCGAGAGAAGGAGGAGGTCTGCGAAGAGACGAGGACGTGGGAGGAGGAGCAATGACGAAACAGAGGCCGGGCGGGCGCTGAGAGCACAGTGACGGTCGTTGCCCGCATCTCACAAGCGAGCCGCATTTTGTATCACATTTCAACTGCAGCTTGCTGAGTCAGTAAATGCATTTTGTGACTTTATGTGACTATGTGATTACTGGTCCTTGTTCCCGCGTAGACGTGGGTCCGGCCCGCGGCGGCCGCGGTCTGAGAGCTACGCGGGCAGAAGGAGCAGGGGGCGCCGCCTCGTTGCAAATGAAAGTCCAGCAGCACCAGAATCAGGCAGCTATTCATCCAGCAACGACAATGATTGCAACGCTCTCGACTGAGGTTCCGTCGTCGGCGGTGCATGTATCGCAGCCGGACGCGCAGCAGACACATATGGCTGTGCAGCAACCGAATTCTTCTAGCTCGACCGCAAAGAAGAAAAAGAAGAAGCGTAAAGGAACCGGCGCCAATTCATCAGTCGTTGCTGCTGACGACAAGCTGAAGCAGCAGCAGCAGCAACAGCAGCAGCAACAGCAACAACAACAACAACAGCAGCAGCAGCAGAAAAAGAATGATCGGATATGGAACACAAACACCAACGAGGAGCGCGAGCGTATCAAGGACTTCTGGCTCTCGCTAGGCGAGGACGAGCGGCGCTCTTTGGTCAAGGTCGAGAAAGAGGCCGTCCTGCGCAAGATGAAGGAGCAGCAAAAACATTCGTGCTCGTGCTCGGTCTGCGGTCGCAAGCGGACCGCGATCGAGAAAGAGCTCGAAGTGCTCTACGACGCTTACTACGAAGAGCTGGAGCAGTACGCAAACCAGCAGCAGAAGTTCGGTCCAGTCCCTCCTCCCGCCCTCCGTCCTCCATATCCGCCTATATCTGCACATCACCACCATCACCACCACCATCTTCACCAAGGGACGTCGCCAAGGGTGCGTGAGATAGCGGTGGGCGAAGACGACTTCGACGAAGACGATCTACTCGACGACGAAGACGACTACTCAGACTCCGACGCTCCCGAGCTTCTTAACCACGACATCCCCCGCGACTTCTTCAATTTTGGAAACTCTTTGACTGTTCAAGGAGGCATCCTAACCGTCGCTGACGATCTTCTCAAAAACGATGGCAAGAAATTCATCGAAATGATGGAGCAGCTTGCCGAACGCCGCATGGCGCGCGAAGCTGAAGCCTCCGTCGTAGCGGAGTACGAAGACGACGACGATTACGATGAAGACGAGGAGGACGACGAAGACTACGAAGACGATGATGAGGATGACGAAGCTGACTCCATGAGCGAAGAACAACGCATGGAAGAAGGCCGACGCATGTTTCAGATATTTGCTGCCCGCATGTTCGAGCAGCGAGTCCTCACAGCATATCGAGAAAAGGTTTCACAAGAGCGACAACAAAAGCTACTTGAGGAACTCGACGAAGAGAATCGGCTACGAGAAGAACGCGAGCACAAGAAGGCGAAGGAAAAGGAGAAAAAGAAGGACAAAAAGCGGCAGCAGAAATTAGCAAAGGAGGAAGAGCGAAATCGACGCGAAGCCGAAAAAGCCGCCGAGGAAGCTGCTCAACGGGCTGCCGAGCAACGCAAGCACGAAGAGGCACGTAAACGCAAGGAGGAACAACGGTTGAAGAAGGAAGCCGAGCGCCGTGCCTTGGATGAGGAGCGACTTCGAAAAGAGGAAGAACGGCGACGACGTCAGCAAGAGGAGCGGGAACGAGAAGCCGAACGAGAACGGAAGAAGAAGGAAAAGGAAGACCAGGAGCGAAAGAAGCGCGAAGAGGCTGCTCGTAAAGAACGTGAACTGAAGGAGCAGAAGGAGCGTGAACTGAAGGAACTGAAGGAACGCGAGCTGCAAGAGAAGCGGGCAAGGACAGAACAGGAACGGAAGGCCAAGCTTGAAGCTGAGCGGAAGGAACACGAAGAACTGCAACGGCAAGAATCTGAGCGTGCTTTGGCCGAGAAAGAGGCTCGCGAGCGCGAGGCTTTGAATCGCGAACGTGAGGCTCGGGCACGGAAGGAGCAAATTCAACGTGATGTGTATGCCAAGCGTCTCCAGATGCAGCAGCAGCAGCTTCAGCAGCAGAAGGTTCAGCAGCAGCAGCAACAGCAGCAGCAGCAGCAGCAGCAGCAACAACAGCAACAGCAACAACAACAACAGCAACAGCAACAGCAGCAGCAGCAGCAGTTCCAACAGCAGCAGGCTCAGCTTCAGGCCCAGCAGCAACAACAGGCTATGCGCCAGATGGGATATCCCCCAGCGCTTCCTCAGTTCATGGTCAATGCCTCCGTTCCTCCAATTGCTCCCGTTCCTAAACTTCAGAACCTGTTTGGTGCCTCTCCTTCTGGTAAGTTAATTTGTGGAACTCCATCACGAAAGATTAATGCTAACCATTCTACAATAGTCCCCATGCAGCAGCAACAGCAGCGACTCCCTGCTACCGTCAATGGTCTGATACCCCCACAGCAGCAAATACCCCCTCAGTCTGTTGCACAGCAGTCTCAGCAGCCAATGAATCCGTTGCAACCGCGGCGGGCACCCTCAGTATCTTCTTCATCCTCCACTCCTTCACTGATGTCGGCTTCAATCGGTCTTACGAACGGTTCCGCGTCGCCACCACAGAGTCATCTACAACCTCAACTCGGGTTTGGTACAGCGTATGGGAACTCTCTCGGTCAGGGCTCTCTGAATGGTCTGCCGGGTATGGGATATCGTGGCTTTGCCTCCTCGCCTCTGACCGCTGGTGGATTCCAGTCAGTCAACGGTGAGGTGCCGCAAGCTCGGCCACAGGGGTTGCCTACTCCCCAGCCTCGACCGTTTGGCAGTTTGGATTATGGTCAGCCTGCGGCTGCTACCAATCTGAATGGCCTCGGTAGTGGAATGGGAGCTGGCCTGAGCAATGGTTTGAATGGGTTCCCGTTCTCTGTGCCAACGTCTCGTTCCACTGTACCTCCTATCGGCCTCGGTAGCCTGTCGTCATCACCGGTGATCGGAGGCTCAGCGAGTTTGAACGGTCATCCGACTGGCGCTTCGGTTATCGGGATTCCACAGAGCAGTGTCGAGAGTGGTCCTCTGGGGTCTTCGACTACCTCGACTCCAGTCTCTGCAGATAAGCGGTTGTCGGCCAGCGGCTTTGACCTCGTGTCACCTTCCTCGCCAAAGTCCAAGCTCATACAAAGGCCTCACCCGATCCAGCGTCCGTCGAGTACAACTTCAAAGAGTGATGATTTGCACGGTTCATCAGCTTCCAGCGACGATGTTCCACCGGTCATGGGCTCACGTGCTTTGTACTTTGACGATCTGGACGAAGAAGATGCGCCTTTCTTTGCACCTACTGCTCGGCGGGCGGTGTCTAATGATGTTGGCAACGTGTCTGCTCCTAGTTCTCGATCGTCTTCGTGGTTCGGTAGCAGTGGCGGCCAGTCTGCGTTCTTCCCGGACGCCGTCGTCTCGCATGGCATGTCAGGCGCGGCTGCTCCTGGACTAAGATCAGATAGCATGACATCAGCTACTGCAGGTTCGCTCTTTGATCCTTCGAATACGTGGAACAGCGCTCTTGGTATCCCAGGTGGTGCTCCCGCGCCTTCTGGCGCGATTCCCACATGGCTTGGTGCTTGTAAGTAGATACTCTAGGTCTATTTATATTCTATCTTGACTGACGAACTGTTTAATAGCGTGGAATGACTCCGGAAAACGATAAGACACATGTGATTCAATATCGTGTCTTTTGTCTAAATGGCTCGCGGCTTAGCTTTCTTTGCATCTGCAAATACTTGCTCGATTTTGTTTTGTGCTGTTTGGCTATGCAGTTGCTGTAATTTTTTGGCTCGCCCACTCGTGTTTGATTGTTTATTGTTATCGCTATTGTTTTTATTCTTGTGGGTTTTATATTCCTTTTTTTTTTTCTCATAATTTGTTTATTATCCCGGTTTTCGATAATTTGTTTGTATGCTGCTACCCTTTTCCAATCAAATTCATACGTACTATATTATATATTCGGTAACATCGCTTCCGTAGATTAGGAGGAACAGAAGTATAATAGAAAAGAATTTATTTATCAATGTACAAAGAGACGACTTGCTCGTCTTAAATCATTCGATCGTCCACTATCAGCTCATTTTTTCTTCGACAACGCCTGCACGGTAGTCGACTTCTTCCAATCGTAATCCCAAGCAACACGGGGAGGAGTCTCGGTGGGATACTTGTACTCGAGCGGGAACCGCAGTGACCGGGGTTTATCCATGGCACGAGCAAACAGCTCCGGACTCGCTTTCTCGAGCTGGTCGCAGGCCATCTTGATCCTCTGGTACTGGGCCATGAGCTCCTTGTGCCGTTCTTCGCGGTTCTTGCGCTGGAGAAGCATCCATGCTCTGTGGATTGTGCGGTGGCGCATAAGATCCTCGTAGGACAGTTTGAGACGGTACGGTTGCTTCTTGACCCGGCTCACCAAACTGAGCATGTTCACTGTAAATCATTAGTTAGCGCTGGCAGGCAAATTCCAAGGGACCGACGAACCCCGACACCAACAAAAAGCAACAACCGCACAGGGAACTCAGGAAATCATACCAAGTCTCGATTTCTGCACCGAACCAACAGTCTTCGTCCTCTTTCCACGGGACAATTCAAGACTTCCACCAGCAACCTTCATGTCGGAGAAAACTGTGCTCGGCAGTTGCTGCTGCTGCTGCTGTGGCTGTCTCTGCGCGCCGCCGATCAAAGCACTCGGCCGTAGCCGGCTGCTCAGCATGGATATCTGAGGACGTCTCCAAAACATTGAGGTTAGTTGTTGTAGTGACATTCTGTGCTTTCGAGCGTCGCGAATATCGGCCGTGCGCTTGGGATTCGGGATGCTATTTTTTTGCTTTGACGTTTAATTTTTGTCGAGGTCGGAGTAGTGATTTTATCACGTGATGTAGTTTATGTAAGCAATCGGTAGTAAGTTGCTCTGTCTGTTCTTACGGTCGCCTCAGTTATGATTATAACTCGGACGCGTTCGCGTCCTTCTTCAAACTCGACGCGTCCCCAGGAAGCAAAATGGCCTCTCCCCCTCCCTCTCTGCCTCCCGAGACCGTACATGTTTATTAGAAGATGCCCGGAAGGCACTGGATGAATGGGCAGCGTCTTACAGCTAGTCCTTCATCAAGTTAAGATCGTCTAAGGGCACTGCAAACAGGCTTACAGTGACTTATGCTTGCGAGTGCGAAGGATCCCCACCAGCTGAGAGGACAGTGCAGGGGCGGAAGACGTCGAGTAAGAAGACTAATTGTCGATACTCAGTCCCAGAAATTCGATTGGTTCGTGTGCCATCGGCGTGGTCAACAGTTCGCTGAGCATAACCATGATCTCTTCAATACCGCTCGTTCTCAATCTTCCCGCCGCGTTCCGTCACCTGAGGATCTTGCAGTGATTTCGAAATGCGTCAGTGCAGGGGCATCGGGAAAAGTGCTTCGATCACTTCTTCAAGCTCAACACTTTGTGCCTCGTAAGAGATGTACAACCTAATGGCTGCGGCTAGACGAGAACTGAGGGCGGTCTAAAGTCGTGGCAGCGTCTTGGTTTGAAATTGAGGACAGCCAGTGATGATAAGGGCATATGATTCAAGACTACATAGCAAATTGTGATTTCAGGCGTTAATGTATTACAGAACATAATCAATCATTAAACAAGTTTCGCAACCACTTCCAGAGGCTTAGCAAACTTCGTAGTCACCACACTCCGCATCTTCAGCTCCACGCCAGGCTCTTTCTCCTTAAACTCGAATCTACTAATAAGAGCAATCAATAAACATTTAAACTCCATCTCTGCAAATCGCCGGCCAATGCATGAGCGCGGGCCTTGTAAGAATGTGAGGTTGACGTAGGGATTCTGCGCTGTAGCCGGCAGGTTGTCCCACCGATCTGGGTTGAATTCGTTGGCGTCGGGGCCCCAGACTCGCTTGAGTCTGTTGAGAGCTGCAGGAACGAGGAAGATGATTGTGTCTTTGATGATTTTGACGTCTCCGATCTGAACGTCTTTGTCTGCTCGACGGTTGGTGACTGAGACAGGGGGACAGTACCGAAAGACTTCGTGCATGAAGTTGTTGAGATACTTGATTGAATCGATTCGTCCATAGGTCACCTCTTCGCAGATCTTTTCTTTGTTCAAAGATTTTTCGAAAACCTCGGGGACGGCTTTACGAAGCTCGTCTCTGAGCTTTGTCTGGACTTCTGGGAACTTGGTGAGAAGATAGATGGCGATAGAGGTCGCGCTGGAAGTTGTTTCGTGGCCGGCCGCGAGGACTGTTAAATACGTTAGCCAATACTCTATCTAGCATGAGTCGAGGTAGACTTACAGGTCATCATGTTGTTGAGGATTTCCCGATCCGTGAGGCCAGCTTTGGCATCTGATCTACCTTTCTTCGCTGGTGTAGTCTTCTTGATATCCGTCTTCACCTCAGCTTCCTGTGCCTCCTCGATCATGACATTCAAAAGATCTTTATCGACATTGCTAGCCTTCTGGTTAAAAGTAGCCGCGATCTTTTGTTTCTGATGCTTCTCCTCAATCAGCTTCAAGCAGTAACTCTGCACGACTTTCTTCGCCTTTGCTACGTCGCGGTTACGCTTCGTAGGCAGCACGCCCGCGCCGAAGACCATGTTTAGCACAAACTGCGCTTTCATCCAGGTCGAGATAGAGTCTGGGACCGTGAATACGGCTCGGTATGCTTGCACGAGTGGATCATCAGGGTTGGCCAGAGCGTCAAACTTGGTTCCAAAGCCAGCGAGGAAGATGATGTTGAGCGTGGTTGAATGAATAGGGTGGTCGACGTTGATGACTGCTTCGCCTGGACCAAGAACATAAGCCTTGTCATCCGAATCTGTCGACTCAGATTCCTTTGTTTCACTGTCAGCACTGTCAGCAGCAGGCTTCTTCGCCAGAGCCTCTTCCAATTCCTTAGACAGGTAATCAGCCAGTTGCAGCGACTTGTCCAGGAAAATCGGCGTAAGTCCCTTGATGTGGCCAAACGAGAATGCAGGGTTTAGCAGTCTCCGCTGTCGTTTGTGGGAATCCCCCTCAGCCGCTAAAATTCCGTCTCCCAGAATGAGCGAGAGGTTGTTGCGCGTTTCATTAGGCCTGACGAAATCGTACGAGTTCGTCATGAGAATCGCCTGCAGCTCAGCCGGGCCGTAAGGAATGATTCGTTCAAGGCCGAAAAATCCTCTGTAGCGGATCCAGGAGTCCTCGGGGTAGGACTCCATCCACTCGAGATGCTTCATGCCTGGAGGGGCGGAGTGAATCCCAGATAGATGACCCACGATCCAATGCATTTTCTCATTAGGGTGCTTGAACGAACGATAAGGCGATAGAAAGTTTGCATAGAGAACGACTGTGTAGAAAGCCTTCCATAAGCCGGGAGCGATGGTGAAGAGGGCCCAGAGAAGGAAGAAGTTGGATAGCGATAGGTCCTTGATAAGATAGCGTCGAAGCAGGTAGACCGAGAATCCTGCGACGGAGATCTTGAATTTCCTGGACGGCGTGAACTCGTAGGCCATTGTAATATCAAATATGAGTCTCTGCTGGTCAATTGTCTCGAATACAAGAAGTTCTAGCAAACAATAGGCAGTTGGAAGGGGAAGTTGGCGCGGGGACCGCGGTTGATCGAACGTAGCTGACGGTCAGCGCGTTCAAAGTCAGCGCACCCTTGCACGTGCGGCTCAGGTAAGGGTTCAAGGTCATCCGATTCTTTGCTTATCGACTGGTCCTCTTTTGTTATCGTATGTTTTATTCAATTGATATAGGTATCCATCGTCAAGCTCCTTGCCTTCAGAGCAGTCAGTGAGATCATTTTTGGGTGCTCTGTTCACTATGTGCTGCAACAGTCAATCGATAGTCCATCTCAGCAGTCAGTATATCACCTGTCGATAACACAGTGAAGCAATCATCGAAGCAATCAACTCGCAGCAAGATCATCACCTCTTGTTCTTTTCTCGCGCCATAACTTGATAGTGCTGTGGGGTTCTGCTGCTGAGGTTTCTTCCTGGGCGATATCAAGTCCGACTCAGACGACACATGGGCACAAGGCATATATCCTGCACGCGTCTCTTAGCCACGGCCACGATAGCGACCTTCATATCTTATCTAATCCCTGATCTTAGATATGAGCTGTAGTCGACTCACTCTAAACACTAAACTGCTTACCGATTGACTCGAAATGTACGTGAGCAAACTTCTGTAGACATACTCATTAAACGTCCGCGGAGCTCGCTGCAGCTTCGTCCAAAACCCCGCGGCTTTTGCGCGGACTCGGCACGCACTAAAATTCAGCTGATATCTGGTAGCGATTATATTGAGAGCTGCGCCAATTGAGCTTCAAAACTTCGGTTATGACGGTTAGTAACGGGAAACGCGTCTGGGTGCTTAAAATTCACTGGTTGAACTGAACCTCCGCGATGATATCGAGTAGTGACTCACTGACATCAGCTTCGTATTACGCATGTAGATATGATGACAAAACGAGGCAAGGAGATACTACGCAGTCATACGCTTGATAGCTAGGTATCGATGCAGTCACACGTCAGATAGTTAGGACTTGATCCAAGGTCTTTAAAATGAGTCGGTTTCCTACATACAGGCTACTCTCGCGTCCAACTTCTTATTTCCTAATTTGTATGTCAAAACAATGAGCGCTACTTTTCCCACCCTACAGGCTGATATTTTCGCCAACAGTCAGAGGACTTCCAGAGTAGGTTCCGTACCATCAGTGACAATCAATTGACAATGACTGACCCGTCGATAGCGAAATTCGACCTCCTCAGATCGCGCGCTTCTTACAGCGCCTCCGCCAGCATATATTCCGCGTCCTCCAGCATACACCACCAAGTCCGATGAGCCTACGACCATACACGAGCGACAGCTCAGAATGGAGCAGTTCGACGTCGAGCAATTGTCGACCGCCCACAGTATTTCAGAGCAGGACGAGCGGAAGATCCTGGGTATCAGACGGCAGGTATTTCTGTGGTATTTGGCAATGACTTGTTTCATGGTGATGATTGCCGCAATAGTCGCTGGTACGACGCTTGGGTTAAGACGTAAACCAGACTCGTCAGGTTCTCCTCGTGGTTGAGTCGAATGAGTATCGAGCTTCAGGTAGGATGTTGATTCCTTACCAGTGTTCTCGATATACGCTATAAAATAAAGCGGCCAGCTTAAGAGCACCTTGATATCGTAATTCCAACAAATCAGTTGATAAAATAATACACAGAAATATCAACAGTATGCTTTGAAGAACGAGAAAGTAGAGATTGTCATGAGGTTGCGAGGCAGAACTGCCCGGCCTCCTCCAAACCCTCATCCGTGTCAGAGACCTGTCATCCTGCCTCACCTCACGATGCTTGTCCGTCTACTACATCTATCCCTGCAAGAGCCCAGCCATCTTGCCTCACCTCAGAACGCCTAACCAGCAGTCCATCCACGGGAGATTACCTCTGCCTCACTTCACAAGGTCACGCCTACACCCTCCCGCATGAAGAGTACTTCGCAGGACGCTAAGGCATGAGCAGGGAGGTTTCCCCTCATCCTCCGCACGGTTTCTTCTTGTCAACAAACCACACTCATTTACTAACATTCTTACTCCTCGAGAGCCAGCCTCCTCGTCCTGCTAACGTGGAGACTAATCTCTTCCGGCGAGAGGATAGAATGAGGCATCTTGTAGAGTAATATTTAAGGAAGCCTGGCTTACCCAGTCTTCCTGAGAATGAACCATCATCTACTATCTTCCTAATCACTTGCGCTTCCACTACAACTCCCACTTACCTTCCACTTATCCATCGCTTATCCCCTCATTATGTCATCCAACGACAACCCTTCGGCGCGCGACGACGTTACTTCGCCACAGAGATAGTTGTCGGGTGGGTTGATAATAGAAGGAGACCCGAGAAATTCTGATGCCAACTCTTATTTCAAGTTAAATCCAAAAAAGATCTAATACCTATACATTTTCGACAACAAGCTCTCGTTCAGAAAGAAAGAATAAGCTATGATAGGTCTGATAGTTGATGAAATATAAAGAATTCACAGATAGTCTTCAAGATTACGGTTTAGACGTAGGGTAAAAAAACCAGCGCTCGGCGTTACTCGGGCCGATAATTCGAGAATTATTTCAATTTGTCTTCCGCTTCTTCAACATCCTCTTCGCCGTCCTCTTCGACAACCATCCTCGGAAACACCAACAATGTTTCAATTATTTCCACGGACTCCTCTGTGCCTAAGCGTCTTCAAGCCAAAGCCACAGGCGGTCACTGTAGCGCGACGACATGGCCAATGGCCTCGTTATGCTATTCGAAAGGTCGATCGCATAGATTCGTATCTCGAAGACATTCCTGATACTGAGGAGAATAAAAACGGATTGAAAATCATATTTTTCGGATCAGACGAGTTTAGCATTCAGAGTCTGCTGAGGCTGCAGGAAATTAGAAGAGATCATCCTTATATCATCAAGAGGCTCCATGTCGCGACGCGCTCTTGGAAAAAAACCGGCAAGAGAGCAGAAGGTAAGTTGATATCAAGTTTGACTATTTCGCATGGAACGATGAACGCTGACTTATATTTTTCTCAACCAAACAGTGCCGATTGTGCACACTGCCAACAGAATGTTGATACCTGTTCTCAGAGCCGAAACGAAGGATGACTATGCTGTACGTACTCCCGACCTTCTCTCCCAAATAGATGCAAACTGACCGCTTGTCTGTCTCTAGCAAATTATTTCGAGGAAATATGATCTCGCGATTGCTGTGTCGTTTGGAAACCTCATTCCAGCAAATTTCTTGCAAGGGCTGCCTCTAGGTGGTGTGAATCTGCACCCGTCGCTTTTGCCAAGGTACGTGAAAATTACTGCTTACTTGCTATTAAGTCGGCATGCTGACGGTGGACGTACTACAGATACAGTGGAGCTGCTCCAGTCCAGTGGACAGTCTTCAATGGCGACTCCGAAACAGGCGTGACTTTGCAGACGCTCGACCTACACAAGTTCGACAAAGGCGAGATCTTGATGCAATCGCCAATCCAGAAAGTGCAACCTGACGAGACGTCTCAAGCGTTGCTGAAGAAGCTGGGTAATATTGGCGCAGATATGCTCGCGAGAGCAATCACTCGCATAGCACAGACCGAGAGCCTGGACCGCACAAGCACCAGTACTGAGGAAGATTACAATCCGGCAAGCAAGCTGATCCCGTTGTTTGAGCAAGACAGGAAAGCTGTGGTCAAAACAGAATTCTCTCACGCGCCCAAAATCCTCCGGAGTCATCGACGGATTGACTGGGAGAAATCCAAGTACAGTGATATCGAGCGGCAAATGCGCGCGTTCGGGCCCGAACTGTGGACTACTGTGCAAGCCCGGCGCAAGTCAGATCGCGCGCTTCTTTCCCGGAATATTTTCATCGACAACATGCGCGATTTGACCTATGAAGTTGATGAGACAAAAGTGAACGGGCCCGCGATATTTCACGGGTACTTCGTCAAGACTGATCCCAAGTACAAGTATTTCTACCCGGGGTGGTTGATACGCACATGTGATAGACGTATTCTATACACTATCATCAGGAGCGAGAGTTACAACAAGAAGGAGAGATGGGAGAGCTGGCGCTTGGACTCGATCGCACCTGTGGACCGGCTTTTGGAAAGTTCGACGGATATCCACGCGGCTTACAAAGAGATGTTTAAAAGGAAAAAGACACAGGCTGAGTTAGATGAGGAAGAGGCGAATGCGAACAAGGCGTGGTATCTATTGGAAAATCTGGAAGAGCTGGAGGAGTTCGATGACGATAAGGATGGGTGGGAGAAATGATTTGAATTACCAAGCAAGAAGATTTTCCTCACGTGGAAATTCGCTAGAGGTGTTTATAATTTGTATATAGCACACAAAGTAAGCTATTGATTGAGACAGCGAAAACGATAATCTGCAAAAGTAAAAGTACAGGAGATATTAGGAGCGATTGAACGGTACCCGTCGCACATTTCTGATATTTGTCAAGGCGGAGTGGCCGTTCGTCTGCGACAACACTGAGCTACCACCACTTCTTGCAGCTCCGAGGACCGTCGTTCTCATACCAGGAGCAGCCTCGAACTGCGCACGGCTCGCGGGTCTCGATAAACTGATTGGGGTGTTTGCGGCACTGGGCGTTCTGTACATCCCTGCACCTCGATGGGCCGGATTCGGCCCATAGCCCGAGCTGGTTGCTGGGCGTTTAATGGGGTGGAAGTGCGAGTTTTGATCTTGCATGGCATGGGAAGGTGGGAATCTCGTCCGGGAGCTTGAAGAAAATGAGCCGTCGTTGTAGCCAGGTGATTCTGGATGTTGACGGACAGGGTTTCCGTTCGAATGTCTTGGATGTGGGACTGACCGCGCAACAGGGGAGGATTCGTATCGCTGGAATATACGAGGGGCAGGCGACTTGAAGTACGGCGATCTGTTTGCTTTTGCTTCCTTCTCAGGCCTGTGCTCCGGAGATCCTATTCCATATACAGGGATCGGGCGGACAACATTTGTCCGTCCGAATTTGGCTCGGGAAGGAGTCGGGCTTGGATGGTCGATGGTATTGTCTTCGATATGGGACAGTGCCGGAGTTGAGATTCTGGATCTACTGCCGATTCCATTGGCTTCGGACGTTGATGCTGGATTATTCCTGGTCCCGCTACCAATGCTGGGAGCGGAAGAACGTTGACCCCGAGCACCGCCCGAAGTGGGCGTCAGGACGGTGGGTAGCTGTCGTTCGTGGTATGCGAAGCTCTCGAGGTTCAAACTGCTGCCTTTTCCTGCATTCCGCGAGCTTTCTGGCGTGTTGAAGCCCTGTCCTGCTTTGCTTGATAGGTGACTGTGGTTGTTAGGAGGAGCCATTGGTGCCTGGAGTTGAGATGACTGAAGAGATGCTTCGTTAGGTGGATGATGCCGATTCGGAGGTTCTGTTGCTATGTTTAACCGTTGCCGTAGGTTCTCGTTCTCCACAGTTAAACGCACCGCCGTACTATACACAGTAACAGTACAGTACCCTAGTCAGCCCGACAAACGTTCAAAATCACAATCAAACAGCAAACCTAAACAGCAGTATAGAGAGAAGTAACGAACGATTCCCAGAGAGCGGATTTCTCCAGAGCAGGCACCATCTTTGCAATCACATCTTTCTGATGTCTGACCTGCTTTTCGAGCTCGGAAGCGTTTGGAAGACTTTGATAGTGTCTGATTAGAAACGTGAGGGATTCGTAGTTGTACTAGAGGTCCGAAAAGTCAGAGATCAGAGGCCTTCTTGGGCGCGTCAGGGTACTGAGTACGAGACCTTTATCGATTCAAAGTATCTTTTGAGCGAGAGAAGGAAATCGTCGAAATGAACGGCCAAGTCAGGGGGTAGATGAGCGTTCTATATATGCAAAAAAACAGAAATAAAATTGAGGATCAGTAGACAAAGAAGAGACTGAACAGAAGCAAACCTTTGGTCCGATTCTGTAGACCGAGATATCTGTAAGTTTACAGTGAGGACACGAATGATTCATCGGGAAGTTCTGCGACGCCACTGAAATCCCCTCACAATCAACAAAAGCTCAATAATACACAGACAGAAAAGGCGGAAAGGCTGACCATTTGATACATTGGCAATCTCAACATGGCTATCGCAGAATATGTGTCCGCACTCCATAACGTAAAAGCCGCCATTATGACTCGTCGTCGTCCGGAAGCATTTCATGCAGTAAATCAGCGGCAAAGAGATGTCGATCGGAAGCCACGCTTCACGCATTGTCGAGGTCGTCATGTTCTGTGCTGTTGTTCTTGTTGATTCTCGTGTTGATTCCGTGGTCGTGGTCTTGAGCGTCTTCCCAGCACGCGACGCGTTCAGAGGTACAAACGCCTCGATTACACGTCGTGAACATCGATTTCTGATATTCAACCAGCCATCCGCTCGGCATTCACACACCTCAGACACAATGAGCAGTCTGATAATAGGCAGGATCGGTCTCTGTCAGCGTGCAGTGATTGGCAATGCATCGTGTCTGGGACTTTTGCAGACGAGACTGCGTCGGGGTCCATTGAATGCTGCTTTCCGAGCAGGTTTGGCGCAGCCGTATTCAACAGACAAGCAGGCATCAGATAAAGTGAACGAGATCAGCAAGGAGAAGGCAGCTCCAAGTGCTAATACTACTGGAGACAAACCGAAAAAACCACGGTCACCGCTCGTGAGTTAGTCTGTTGATTTACACATTTGAATTACGACGCATCTAACGCTTTCTCGACAGGTTAACTTCTATGCTACTTTCACACTTCCGATTATCAAGGTGCTAGCGGTTGTTGCAGTCACGTTCTACACTCTGAGTTTTGTCAAATACTATCTTGCGCATTCTTTGGAGGAGGAGAAAAAGGAGGTGTGATAATATTGAATCTGCCATCTGGTTCTGCGGACAAGCCGGATGTCATCTTGGGATGTATGTTCTGAGGTAGTAGGACTTTGTATATATCGATCGCTTAATCTACTGTATCTCTGCGGGATCAGCAGCTCATCTTTATGGGCACCCTGGCATTCTACAACGCTAATGGTGGAGTACACCCGATCAATCCTATCAGGATTTGTACAAGTCAATTTACAGGCGCAGTCGGGTGGGCATCGCATGTAACTAGCCCGAGCAGACAATTATCAATCAGCAAACTGATGAATGAATGAATGAATGAATTGGTATCTCTATCTGAAGCGTACAAAAGTAAAGTAAATATGAATATGCATAACAATGCACAGACTCTCAAAGATGATATAAAAGAGTGGATATCATCTTGTAGTCTGCTCCCACGTAATAACCTACACCAGCGAATTAAAGCCCACACATAATGCACCATGCACCTACCACCTCATACAGCAAACTCGTCTCCGAGCTTGATTGCGCCGACGGTCTGCCTGTCCGACATGGTCAGCACTTCTCGCTCGTGAGCGATGATAGCCTCGGCCTGCTCGCGCATTTCTCTTCCGTCGGTGGTTTCGAGCTCGAACATGATGTCCATCTCTTCCAGCGTCATTCCTTTGGTTTCCGGAACCCACAAAAAGACAAAGACGACGCCGAAGAAGAGCGAGATGCCAAAGACGAGGAAGGTTCCCCATTTTATGTTTTCCATCAGGTAAGGCGTCGAGTAGACAATCATAAACTGGCCGACCCACTGTGAGCTGGTGGTCATTGACACACAGACTGAACGGACGGAGGCAGGAAACACCTCGGCAGCAAAAATC
Source organism: Myxozyma melibiosi (assembly GCF_037950935.1). NCBI lineage: Eukaryota > Fungi > Ascomycota > Lipomycetes > Lipomycetales > Lipomycetaceae > Myxozyma > Myxozyma melibiosi. The sequence continues at coordinate 1,474,800 of NW_027042915.1, read as the reverse complement.
CAGGGGATACCACTCCACGAGAGCGTGAATGTGACGGCAAAGAAGTAGACCATGAAGATAGCGACGTAAGCAGAGGCATTCCGCTCCGCGTGTCCATCGAAAGAGCCGGAGACCGCGCCAAAGAAAGCGAGGTAGAACATGGCAACCATTGTTCCGATTCCACCGTAGATTAGTGAGTTGCGGCGACCGATGCGCTCGATGACGAAGAAGGTGAAAAAGATGGTGGTGATGCATTTGAAAAAGCCGTAGACTCCTGTGGCTAGCAGGCCGACGCTGGTTCCGCTGAATCCGATTGAGCGGAAGATGGTGGTCGAGTAGTAGTTTAAGGCGTTGGTGCCAGACAGGTTCTGGAGGATCATCATACTGCAGCCCAGAATCAGACGATTACGTTTCCCCGGAAGCATAATAGATTTCAGCTTATCCTTGAGCGAGCCGTCCGCGCCGGTGTAGCTTTCGTGCTCGATCTGGTTGAGGACCGACTCAACCTCCCATACGACATATTCGTGGTCAGCGGGGAGATTCCGGATATAGCTCAGCACTTTGCGCGCCTGGGATGTTTTTCCGGCCCGGATTAGCCATCGAGGGGACTCGGGCTGGAAAGACATGGCGATGACAAGGAGGGTTCCGGGGACGAGCTGGAGACTGACGGGGATGCGCCACTGCGTGTCGGATAGACCACTGATGTGCTCGTTGACGCCGTAATTGACCCAGAAACCCACGACGAGGAAGGATTGGAGAACGATCTCGAATATGCCGACGAGCCGTCCGCGGATGGCGGGCGGAGCACATTCTGATATGTAAACTGGAATGACCAGTGACGATGAGCCGACAGCGAGTCCTGAATTGAAGAGGAAAGTGTGGTCAGACAACGATGGCACAATGGCAGCGATGGCGCACACGGTTATTATATAAGCATACCTGTTAAGCCTCTTCCGAGATAGATGTAGTCGAGGTTTCCATTCGACAACAGCTGCATGATGGCGCCACAATCAAAGAGAAGACCAGCGAGAATAAGAGTATTCCTGCGGCCGTGGAACTCGTTGAAGTAGTAGACCAGGATCGAGCCAAAGAAGCAGCCGACCTGGAAAGTACTGACGATTCTGGCTTCGATGCCCGCGAGTGCGTTGCCGGTCGCGTCCTCGAGGCCGAACTTGTGGGCGAACGAGGGCAGCGCGATGGTGCCGCCAATGAAAGCGGTGTCGTAGCCAAACATGGCGGAGCCCATGGCGGCGGAGAGAGCGAGCACATAGGGTCTCCAGTTGTAGACCTCTTTGGGCGCGGGGTGCGAAGACGAGTCCTCGGTGGTGGTGCCGAGGAAGCCCGCGGCCTCGTGCTCGTGGATGAAGCTGGCGGAGTCCGAGGACGGCGACGGGCTGCGGACGTCGTCGTCGTCGTCGATGTCGTCTGTCTGGAGAAGTCTGACCTGGCGCGCCATTGTTGAGGGCAGAGACAGTGGCGAGAGAGGAGGAAGCTGCGATAAGAAACTTATCGAGATGAGCGCGTGCGCCGCATCCCGCAATCCCGCAGAGGCCACCCGGCGGTTAATTTGTTTTGATTATGTAAACAGCACGTGATGTGACATAAGCAGATCAGACTGACTTGAGCTGGAGCTGGAGCTGCTCGCGTCTGTTAGGAACAAGTGCAGGTATTATTGCATGATGCATTGCGTGAGAAAGCAGAGTCGAGCATTTTATAATTGATCAATTGTGTGTGCAGAAATGCTGCTCTCGTCAGTTCCTCTCTTCCTCGAGCTCCTCGCCTTCCGCATCGTCAATGCTCTGATCACGACCACGTACTTCCAGCCAGACGAGTTCTGGCAGAGCTTAGAGCCCGCCCATCTCGCGGTTTTCAGATACGGATACCTGACGTGGGAGTGGCGGAGTGCGCTTCGCAGTTTTGCGCATCCGTTGATATTTACAGTCATCTACCAGGTCTCGGAGTGGCTCGATCTTGGAGCTGCGGGTGTGGTATGTCAATCTTGGATGGATCGCGTCAACCGCTCGCTGCCTCTGTCATTCTTACTTACAATTAGTAGATCTATGGACCAAAGGTAGTCCAGGCCGTGTTTGCAGCATTGTCAGACTACGCGACCTACAAACTCGCCAATCGACTTTACGGCGACCGGATAGCGCGTATAACCCTGTTCTGCACGATAACCTCGGTCTTCAATTTCTTTGTCTCCGTCCGGACTTTTTCCAATTCACTCGAGTCTACAATCTGTGTCTGCGCTTTGAATTTTTGGCCGCTGAAGGAGAGCGCTGGTCCGAATGTTATGAGGTATGTGGATCGATCTAAACTCATCATTGAGACGATATATGCTAATGGTTGTTGCTAGGCGCTACTTCTTTGCGTTGGTTCTCGCCGCCATTGCTTGTGTTCTCAGACCGACAAACGTGCTTATCTGGATGTATCTCGGTGCAGTTCTCATATATAAACAGCCGTCGGCCAGACTGATTGTCATCGCCGTGCTGGTTGGGTAAGTTGTGTTGGATCTACAAAGCCAGAACGAGCGCTAACCATCTGTAATAGTACCTCGATCCTCGGATTCAACGCCAAGATTGACGCCTACTTTTACGGCGGGCCAGTCTTTCCGCTGCTCAATTTTCTAAAATTCAATGTCGTCGAGTCTCTGTCTTCGTTCTACGGAGTCAACGGCAAGCTATACTACCTCATCGAGGCACTTCCGCAGCTATTGATTCTGTTCACGCCGTTTGCTTTACATGGACTCTACCTTTGTCGATCGACCGTTCTTGCGCAGGCGTGTGTGTTTGTGATTGTTGCTTATAGTTTGATTGCGCACAAGGAAGTCCGGTTTATATTTCCGTTGCTGTCTGCTTTCCACATCTTCACCGCCGTCTCGATAGAGTCCCTGAGGATTCCGTACAAGCCTCGAGCCAAGACTGCCGCGCTAGTTCTGATAGCTGTGATTCATATTCCGTTTGCACTCTACATCACCATGGTGCACCAGCGAGGTGTCGTGGACGTGACAACATACATCAGAGAGAATCCGTCAGTAACTAGCGTGGGTTTCCTGATGCCGTGTCATTCTACCCCATGGATGAGCCATATGCACCGTCGAGATATCGACGCCTGGTTTCTGACATGCGAGCCGCCGCGCGGAAACGTCGAGCTGGAGACGTACATGGACGAGGCCGACATATTCTACGCGGATCCGGTTGAGTTTATCAGGACTAATTTCCCGCCGGTGACGCAGATACGCTCGAAGTATAAAGGTGCGCATCCAAAGTATTGGCCTAGCCACTTGGTCTTTTTTGAGGCGTTGAAGGAGAAGGTCGACGAGGCTCTTGGTGGGTCCGAGGATTATCTGGAGTGCGCCAGGTTTTTCAATAGTCATTTCCATGAGGACTACAGACGGAGAGGTGATGTTGTAGTATACTGCAGGCCGTAAGCTGCAGTAGTGTTATATAGGTGAAGTTGCATTTGCTATGTATTATAGATAAAAAGATTAAACGTATATATTTCGAAATTATACAATCAGAAACCAAACCGACACAATCGCATTAACCCCTTCCCCCTCCTATACCCCTGGCCATTACCAAAATACTTGATTAATCTCATGGCTGTCTGTACAATACAATCTCACTCTGCTTAAAGTATCTCCGCGAATCCTCATCGATAAGGACGAGCGACAGGAAGGTACGGGTGGAGAACTTCTTGTTGACGTCTCTGTAGGTAGGCGTGAGGTCGAAGCCGCCCAAGAACAGTCTTATTGGGATCGTCTCGCCGCGAACGGGAGCGCCGTCCATGATCTCGAACCGGACCAGGGTCTCGCTCTCGTTGTATTGGTTAGGCGGCGCGCCGGTGGTCTCGCGGCGGATAATAGAGAGCTCCATGTGTTTGATTTTCAGACGGACGAGGAGGAAGTAAATGCGGCCGACGATGACGTCCTTGAGATGGTAGCGGGATTTGGAGTACTCAAACTCAATGTGCAAGCAATCCTCGATACCGACGTCCATCTTTATCGAGCTGACGGTGTCTGGCGGGATGTTGAACGAGTGCACCCAGAGGTCCTTTTCGCGGATGACGTCTGCCATCCGGCGGCCGACGGTGACGCGGACAAAGTAGCGCAGACGGACGTTGATGCCGTTGTAGCTCTCGAACTGCTTCTCGACGTTGCGGAATTCGAATTCGTAGGTCTCTGGGTGCTGTAGTTCGCCAGGGGCGGCGAGTTCTTGGCCGAGAGTCAGAAAGTCGTAGGTGTTTCCTTTGTCCGAGAACATTTCTAGAGTGGCAAAGTCAGTCTTTGTTATACTTCCTCAATGTAGCTCTTTTCTCATGGCTGACGAACCGATTGTTCCAATAAACTGGACTTTAATTCCAATATGCTCGAGTCTGCGTCCATCCTTTGGTCTGACGATAACAGACCCCTTGACGGTCTCGCCGTCGACAAACAAGGGCACTTTCTCCTTCCGTCTTTTGTCGAGACGGACGTCGACGTGTTTCCGCTTGTCCTCGCTGTCTAGACGGATCTCGATGTCGAGAGGGGATTTGAAGAAGAGAGCCATTGTGGGAAGGTGTAGCGATAAGCGATGTGAACGTCGGCGGAGTCGGGCGGGCTGGTTTGCTGCTTGCGATTATAACCAGTCTAGTAAAGCTCTAGATTATAGCTAGTATTCCAACAGCGATATATCTCTTCACAGGCTGCTCTGTAGCTAATTGCTCTTGTCGAAGAGAGGAGGATATCGAGGCAATCAGCGAGCGGAAGTCTAAAGTCGAGATAACGAGCGTTTGGGTTTTTGCCTTTTGCGGGCACCTTCTCCGTCGGCCGGTCACGTTACCTTCAGACTGGCCATATCTCATCTCACTTCTCGACTCAGCAGCACTTGTTTTATAATGCGATGAGGTGGTATAGATTTGACTTGTAGCTATAGAAGGAGTGGAGGTTGTGTTTCTATTATTATCATTGTTGTTGTTGTTGTTCTGGAGGCTGGAGTGGTTGTAGAGTAAATGCATGTTTATTAGTACGAACCGGTCCAAGGCTATAAACAACAGACTAATATCACAATCAACAACTAACCACCCCACACATATTCTCACTAACATTATCTCCTGTATCTGCTCCTTTGCTTCAGTTGTAAACCAACTCCTCCACAAATCTGCACATCCAACACCGCGTCGAAGGCTCTCTTTGGGTTAGGTTCAGCGGCATTTACGGTCCCATCTTCTGAACACCAGCTCTTACTCAAGATCACAGCTGTCGCATATGACAACCACCCATGCTGCCATACACGATCGGCCAGGGCCTCGCCCCGTCAGCACTCTCCGGCACACCAGGCCAGTCGCCGCAGAAGTTCCTCAACGTGCCTTCGCTGCGGGAGCCGTCGACCGCCGCCGCGTCGTCGTCGTCCTCGGACGGCCTGCCGGCGAACGGGAACGGGAGCGGTGATCCGCAGCAGCTGGCGGTGCCGCAGATCAGCGTGGCAGGGGCGCCGTCGGAGTCGTCGTTGCTTGGGGAGTCTGTGGCGAGGAGTAGGAGGGGATCGCTTACGCCGTCGCTGAGACTTGAGACCGCGTCTATACGGCGGGAGGGGAGTCATAACTGGCAACTGCTGAATCATGCTCGGTGGGTTGCTGCTTGACTATTATAGTGGTTCACTTGTATTGTTTTACTGATATGATGTACAGGGACGTCGTGAGCCAGATCATCGACCAACTGACCGCCTTTCGAAAGTTCGAACGCGACGACGACGACACGCTCACCAGGATCGAGTCCGAGCTCGCGAGCCGGGCGCGCGAGGTCGAGGCGCATATTTCGCAGCTGAAGAAGATGCGCGAGCGGGTAGCGCATTACAACGGCGTGCTTGAGCAGGAGAACGTGCGGTCAAAGACAGAGTACGCGGTGAAGTTGCAGAAGATTGATGAGTTTTGTACAGAGCTGGACGTGGTCGCTGATCTCGAGCGGAGGTTGAAGAAGGCGACGGACCGGGTGGAGGATTATAAGAGTAGGATGGTGGATATTCGTAATGGGATCAAGAGTGAAAAGGAAAGGCTGATTGATTACGAGAGAAGGACTACTTGTAAGTCGCTTTTGAGCTGCGGTTGATTGCATGCACTGTGCTAACATATCTCATCCTTCTAGCTCAGCGAAGTATTCTTTGGAGCTGTTTGTCGGTGGGAGCACTTGCTTGTGGAGTCGGGTACTCGATATATTTGTACAAAGCAAGAATATAGCCTATTCTGAGTCTCCAGCATACAATATGTATACTTTGACAAGCTGCATGCACGAAGCACCGCGGTCCAGTGCCGATACCATTCCCTGAGCACTGCTGGGGGAGTATCGTCAGTCCTCGGCTTTGGCAGAGGATGAGTCTGCATTACAGCAGGCCTTGATTTGCCTCTATTCAATACCATTCCACCACCCACTCAGCACCAGCAGACCTCTCTCTGATTTCAACACACCTTCAATCACTTCTATCCTCTCCTCTTAACAAAGACGTAGACAAAGCCTCCGCTGGCTGGGAGGCGTGCGGCGGAGGAGCTGCCAAAGCTTAAACGACGAAGACATCGCAGAAGTTAAACCTTACACCTCCATCGCTCTCTCTTCCTCCTCCAAACACACCTCCCGGACTCAAACAAAGACACGGGAAGCAGGCACAACTCGCGTCGGAGCCAAATGCGTATGCTCTCAGGTGCGGTGAGCGCAGCGTCTGCGGGGCGGCGGGCGGGAAACTACCTTGTCCGCTGTACGCCTGGCTTATCGACCTTGCTCGTGCTTGCGCTCATTCTTTTCGCTCACGACAGTCTGCTGTTCATCGGGCTCACGTTGGTGCTCCATGTCTCTGTCGTGTCATTCACGGTCAGGTCGTGCTATGGCATGTATATCACCAGCAAGAGGACCGCGCTGGTGGCTGCAGAGAGTGCGAACAGCGCGCCAGGTACGCCAGGCACGAGGAAGAATGCGATACTCTGGAGCGACGAAGACGATTTGGAAAGCACAGGCGCCGAGAGCGAGAAAAGTGCTATCGTGTGCTGCGATGCAGGACGCGGTGATAGCTCAGATAGCTTATCATCTGGCACGGTGTTTGGGATAGACGACGAACTCCTCCTCCATGCTATCTTTCTTCCAAACTATAAAGAGTCTCTCGAGACCATGCGCGAGACTTTGAGCATGCTGGCGTGCCATGATCTGGCGCGCAGCTCCTACGATGTGAGTTCCAAAAAGTCAACTCTACGATGGCTGTCCCAGCTAACGAGATCAACCAGATATACCTGGCGATGGAAGAACACGAACCGAGCGCGGTCGAGAAAGCGACGACCCTGATCCGCGACTTTTCGCCCTACTTCCACCGAATCACATACACCCTCCACCCGCACTCCCTCCCCGGCGAAGCCCGCGGCAAGTCCTCAAACATCTCGTGGTCGACGCGCGCCGCGTCCAAGCACTACCGCTCCGAGTCGCGCACAAACGTGGTCTTCACAGTCATGGACGCCGACACGCATCTGCTGCCGCAGTACTTTGAGCAGATCTGCGTCGACTGCGCGACGAACCTCGAGCGCGCGAACACGTTCACGATGTACGTCCTGCCGATCGTGTTTGACCGCAACGCGAGCACCGTCTCGCCGATCGTGCGGTGCGCGGATATGCTCTGGTGCGCGGCGGGTATCTCGGCGCTGTACGATTGCTCGCAGGTGCGCACGCCGACGTCGGTGTACTCGATCACGATGACGCTCGCGCGGTACGTTGGTTTCTGGGATACCGGGCCTGGCGCGATCGGCGAGGACCTGCACATGTACCTCAAGTGCTATTTCAAGACCTGTGGGCGGCTGCGGTCGGTCTCGGTCTTCAGCCCGGCGAGCCACTGTAACGTCGTGCATGAGAACTGGATGCCGCAGCTGAGTGTGCTGGAACGCTGGCGGCTGTCGTCTGTGGCGCGGTTTATGCAGGCATGTAGACATATGTGGGGGATAGTTGACTCGGGATACGCAATCAAGCAGACGCTCAGGACGCTGACCTTGGCCGGTCGTCAGAACCAGCTGGGCTCGTTTGAGTACTACGACCAGGATACGGAAAACAGCGATGCCGAGCTCGGGTCTGACGAGAAACTGCTCTCGATTGCGTCGAGTGTCAGGTACCCGTCTGCGACGCCGACCGCGTCCTCATCCGTCCCGGTATGGCGCACGATCGTCCTCCTGCACAGACTCTACGAAGCTCATTTCCTCCCGGTCCACTACTTCATCGACATCATGGCCTGCTCCGTCCTCCCCATCTTCACCACCGCAAACGACAGCACACACCTCCTCTTCCACGTCCTGCAATACACAAACTACCTCCGCACCGCCGCCTTCCTCGGCGTCGTCTTCCAACTCTTTCTCTACGAAAAATTCCACGCAACAGCAATCCGCCTCCGCCATAACCTAATCTCGACCGCGCTCACCTCGCCGGCCTCGCCAGACCTCATCAAGCGCTCGCTCTCACAGGTGGGTTTTGCGCCTCGCGGAGGACCTGCTTATCTGCTTGATTACGTCCTCTTTCCGGTCGCGGGCACGGTGTTTGGCGCGGTGCCGGCGATTAAGGCGCAGATCATGCAGTTGTGGAGTACCGAGTTTGTGTATCGCGTGTCGTCGAAGCCGCGGGCGCAGTAGTAGATTAGATTCTTGACTGTATATAGATTGTGTTTGTGTATTTTTAGAACGCTTTTGGATTTATTGTTTGTGTTTGCACTCGGGTTCGGTTTAGGAGTGATAGAGTGCTCTGGCGAAGCAGATACAACTACACAGACTACTGCATAATGTTTAATAGGAAACGATAGCACACGAGCTTATATTTGAGGACGTCCTCCGGTATACACCAAACTCCCAATCCCAGGTTTACTAACCACAAGCGCCTGCTCGATATCCTCGTCCGAGATCCCCGGGAACCGCACCTTATAATACTGCTCTCTCAGCGCGGCGTTCAGCTTCTCAGCCTTGTCGAGCGGCACGAGATGGACTGTGCATCCGCCCCAGCCAGCGCCGGTGACGCGCGATCCGGCGCTTCCGTTTGCGCGCGCGATGCTGCAGAGCGTGTTGAGTTCTGGACAGGACGAGTCGAAGAGGGTATCGAGCGATGCGTGGGACTGGTCCATAAGCGAGCCGAGGGAGGTGAAGATAGAGTCAGAGGAGGAGGGGGAGGAGGGCGGATGCAGCATTGTTGTAAGGTACTTTAGCACGCGGCCTGCTTCTTCGTAGACATGCAGCGCGCGGCCGTAGAGCTGCAGCTTTGAGAATCGGACGGGCGTCTTTGCGAGGAATTTTTGGTGGAGATCAGCGTCCGAGACGCCGAGCGCGGCGGCGGCTTGCTCTTTTGTGTAGCCGTCTTTGATCGTGAAGGTTTGTCTGACGAGCTCGGCCATCTCAGTAAGCCGCCTCGATCCCTCGTCGACGTCGCCGTCCCACGGCAACGCGCCTTCTTTCTTTGCGAAATAAGCCTCCATGAACCCGCGGAGCGTACCGGTGCCGATGCCCGAGTCCTGCGGAATGACGACGGCGTACTTGTGCGCAAGGATCTCAGCCGCGAGCGAGACCTCGACGACGCGCAGGTTGTAGTTTGTCGGCGCGGTGTCGTGCTTGTTTGCGTGGACGAGGGAGTTTGCGATGACGAACGAGAGCGGGGGCTGCGCGGCGGGGAACTTGAACGGCGTGCACCTGAGCTCGGGCTTGAATTGCACGTAGAGCGCGTGGTCTGGTTTGCCGTAGACGCTGGCGGACTGGTCCATGCCGCCGGAGAAGACGCCGAGGTGGCGCTCGGAGACGATCGCCATCGCGGTCAGCTCTTGCTTTGAGACTGAGGTCACGCCGTTGACGCGCAGGGTCGCGAGCGCGGCGGCGCAGATGAAGGCGGCGGAGGAGGATAGGCCTGAAGCGGCGGGGACGGTGCCGTCGACGACGATGTCCATGCCGAGCGGGACGACGGGCGCGGCAGGACCAGCGGCGGAGTTGAGGAACTCGTGCGCGACGAGATGGCCGCACTTGAAGTAGTCCGCCCAGCTGGAGTCTGCTTTGTCGACGACGACGAACGCGCCCGAGGCCGAGAGCGGGACGGTCGTCGGCGGGAATCTGGCGTCGGTGTTGGCGAGTCGGAGGCAGGCGTCGTTGTTCTTGCGGACGGCGATGACGATGTCGGATTCGATGGCCATCGGCAGGACCGAGAAGTAGCAGTAGTCGATGTGCTGGAGATCAGGTTGGGTTAGTAACGGCTGGCATAGGGCAGGGTGGAGCAGAGGAGACAAACCTCTCCGATCAGGTTCACGCGTCCGGGGCTGCGACTGAGGAATTCGGGCTCGGCGTTGTATTTGCTCGCGAAGCTGTCGAAGATGGCGGCGTAGCGCTCGCGCTGGTCGACGGAGGAGTAGATGTCATCGAGCGACGATACTTCGGGCACGAGCTCGTCCGCCATGGTGCCAGTGTCTGTCTATCGACGACGAGGAGAATTGTGTCTAAGAAGAGGATCTCGCTTTGTGGTGAAGATGAGGATTTCACATTTTGCGGAGGAGCGGGCGGTCGGTCAGCTGTTTGGCGGTTGCGCTTCGGCGCCGCATTGACGGTTAAGCGCGCAGGCCCGTGAGAATTGTGTTTATGGTTGATATTCAACTGTAGATATGATTAGAGTAAAAGTATTGTGTCTACTTGTATTAATGTCTATATCGTCTATCATGAATTGTATGCAGCGTCCCGGTTAAGCTGTGCAAAAGTTAGCAACGACCAAGCAAGCAGCACAATCAACAGTCTCAACTTACTCAGCATATACTTTGGCCCATCACCGCCTTCAGGACACTCCCAGTCAATGTCCTGGGTCGGCACCTTGATGTCGCATGTCTTGCAGTGGATACAGTTCTGTGAGTTGATCTGGAAGCGCACGCCTTCGGGCTTGGTTTCGTCGGGAACGTATTCGTACACGCCAGCGGGGCAGAACCGGTTCTCGACGCCTTGGTATTTCGGGAACGAGGCAGCGGTGTGCGCGTCCTAGAGTGTGTGTCAGAAGAAGTAAATGGTGTAGGAAGAGTTGAGAGGAGCATACCCAGTCTGCCACTTTAAGATGCACAGGCTCGTCCTCGTCATGCATGGTACCAGTCCGCGCGACCGAAGTCAGTAAATCAAAACTAACCACTCCATCCGGTTTCGGGTACTCGATCTTCTCAAACTGGTCCGCAGGCTTGGTCATCTCAGCGTCGGTGTGTCTGTGATGGAACGTCCACGGCACGCGACCCTTGAGCAGCATCGTGTCGAGGCCAGAGTACAGAATGCCGCCGTACATGCCCAGTTTATTATCGAACGACGGTCTGATATTGCGGACTTCGTAGAGCTCGTCGCGCACCCACGACTTTTCAAACGTCTTTTCGTAGGTTTCCAGCACAATCGGCGAGGTACTACTGCTTTCTGTCGAGTCAACGATGGCATCGAACGCACTCTCGGCGGCCATCATGCCGGATTTCATGGCTGTGTGCGTGCCCTTGATCTTCGGCACGTTGACGAAACCCGCAGAGCAGCCGATGAGGGCACCGCCTGGGAAGCTCAGCTTCGGGATAGATTGGTATCCTCCCTCGTTGAGCGCGCGCGCGCCGTAGGAGATGCATTTCCCGCCTTTGAGAACGGACTCGTAGAGCGGGTGGTGCTTCATTTTCTGGAATTCCCGGAACGGCGAGACCCATGGGTTTGCATAGTCGAGGCCGACGACGAGACCGACGCTGACGAGGCGCTCGCCAAAGTGGTACATGAATCCGCCGCCGTAGAGATCCTTGTTGAGGGGCCAGCCCATGGTATGCACGACCTCACCTTCTTTGAAATTTTCTTCAGGAACCTCCCATACCTCTTTAATGCCGAGGCCGTAGGTCTGCGGATCTTTGTCGCGCCGCAGGTCGAATTTCTTGATTGCCTTCTTTGTGAGCGAGCCGTGGCAGCCCTCGGCCAGCAAGGTGACTTTTGCGTGGAACTCCATTCCGCGCTGGAAACTGTCCTTTGGCAGACCTGATTTCGAGATGCCCATGTCGTTTGTGGCGATGCCGCGGACCGCGCCGGACTCGTCGTCGTACACGAGCTCGGAGACCGAGAAGCCGGGGTAGACTTCGACGCCGAGCTCTTCGGCTTTGGCGGCGAGCCACTTGACGACCTCGCTCAGGCTGACAATATAGTTTCCCTTGTTGTGCATCTGCGGCGGCTCGGGGATCGGGATCGCGTGGGTCGGGGTCAGGAACCGCATTTTCTCGCTCGTCACGGGCGTCAGTGGACTAGGTGGATCATCGCGCCAGTCCGGGATGAGCTCGTCTAGCGCGCGGGGCTCGACGACCGCGCCGGAGAGCGTGTGCGCGCCCATGTCGGGAGCCTTTTCGAGGAGCACGACGCGGACTTCGTTGCCGCGCTCGAGCTCGAGCTGCTTGAGTCTGATGGCGGCCGCGAGACCGGCCGGGCCGCCGCCGACGATGACGACGTCTGCTTCGTCGACGTCGCGGGGCTCGTTTAGGATCTCGAGCATTTCATCTGTGAGGGCGGACGAGGACGAGGAATCATTGCGGAGTCGCGTGGTGGAGTGGAATGAGCGGGAGAGGGAGCGGACGGGGATGGATGTGGGGTTCGGCGATGGGATGGGTCGTGAAGCGCGAAGGGTGGCGGAGGAGAGTGCGAGTGGTCTCTGAGAGGCTCTCAGAGCACGGACGAGGAGTCTCATGTTCAACGACACTATACCAAGGAATAAAAGCAGAATAACAGGCTTCAACAACAAACAAAAGCCGTGAAGGAGGATGTTGAAGATGATCCCACAATCAATCAACGGCGCGGCTTATTTCAATTTTTTTTTTTATTTTCCGAGTTCGGTTACGTAATTGATTAGTTTTGAATTTGCCGAGGCTCGGCCAATAGCAGCCGGTTTATTTCATATTGCACGTGAAAGCCTTGTTGGTGCTGTTTGCTGTTATTTACTGTTGTTTGCTGCTATTTACTGGAATTTACTGTTATTTGAATGTGTTGGGGGTGAGCCCGCCCAGCTCTATTATTTATTAAAGAAAGACTATTATACAAAGAGAGAGAAAAGGAAAAGCTCATGAGGGCGGTAAGAGAGGGTTATGAGCCTTGTAGGAAAAGAACGAGAAACGCCGGATGAAAATGCAATCAAAAACATAAATGCTTAAAACTGGAAAAGAGCGACGCCGACAAGAGCAGCAAGAGTGCCGATGGTGTAGACGGAAGTGCGGAGGGTGCTGGACTGGCCCTCGAAGACGATGGGGGTGTGCGTCGCAGAAGGCAAGGTCTTGTTCTTGAGTGTCTTGGGCTGGCCGCCGGTGGGGACCGCGGTGGTGGGAGGCACCCAGGTCTTGGAGGACTCAACCGGCGCGGTCGACGACGGCTCGCTGGGAACGGTCGAGTTTCCGATCGGGACCGGCGTGGGCGTGGTCTTGGGGACCTTGCTGTGGTGGGTCTTGGACGAGGTGGCGGGCACCGTCGAGGTCGTCCAGGTCGATGACTCGGACGAAGGAGTGGGCGTCGACGAGGCCGGCTCGGAAGAGGTCCAGGTGGTCGAGGGGGTCGACGAGGGGACCTTGTGGTGAGTGGTCGACGAGACCGGGACCGAGGTGGTCTTCGAAGGCTTCTCAGGCTTCTCGGGCTTCTCGGGCTTCTCGGGCTTCTTGGGAAGCTCGGGCTTCTTAGGCTTGCCAGGCTTCTCAGGCTTGGGAATATCAGGAAGCTCAGGCTTCTTGGGCTTCTCAGGCTTCTCGGGCTTGGGAATATCGGGAAGCTCGGGCTTCTTAGGCTTCTCGGGCTTCTCGGGCTTCTCGGGCTTCTCGGGCTTCTCAGGCTTTTCGGGGATCTTGTCCTTAGGGTCGGGGATCTTGTCCTTAAAGTCAGGGATCTTGTCCTTGAAATCAGGGATCTTATCCTTGAAGTCAGGAATCTTATCCTTGAAATCAGGGATCTTGTCCTTCAGATCAGGAAGACCCTGGTTGTCGGCCTGGGTCTCGACGCCGGCGGCGACAGCGCCCGAGGCGGAGATGAGGAAGATGGCGGCGAGGAACTGCTTGGTGAATCTCATTGTGTATCGGTGTGGAGTGTATAGACGTGTATAAACTGTATGGGGGGAAAGAGAGGACTGGCGGGTGGGCGGGTGGTGAGCCCGTTTTTGTAGACGATCCATGACAAGGAGCGCCGGGAGGAGGGAGAAGGTAGAGAGCAGGAGAACAAGGGGCGCAGAGCCGAGACAAGGAGAGAGAGAAGGAGGGAGGGAAGCAGACGAGGAGCAGACAAGGAGCAGACGAGGAGCAGAAAGGAGCAGACAAGGAGACAAGGAGACTAAGGCACCGCATCACAGTCTTTGTGAGGACGAACAAGGGATCTAATGAAGAACGACCGAGAACCAGGAGGGTGGCCACGAACAGCAGAAATATGTGACAGCGAGCGACGCGCGATGCACGCGTCACGCCGGAACAGAGAGCGGGATAGAGAGCGGAACAGACAGGGATTGAGAAGAAGAAGAAGAAGAGGAGCAGAACAGAGATGGTATTGTAATTAGCAATAAACAGAGAATACAACAGCAATTGACTGCTAAAACAGAAGTCGGAAGTAAACAAAGAGCAAAGTGCGGTGTTGTTTACCCTTCGAAGGCTGCCAAAAGCGGCCGTCATCCCTGCGCACGAGCCTTGGCTGGGAGTATTTTGGTACTCATTACACCCCCCGTACTAATACTAAGCATCCGTACTCTCATCCCCACTTCAACTCCACTCACTCTTGCGGAATGCGGTCAGCTTGATTGTTTTTGTTCTCATCAACCAAATCGCTCCCTCCTCGTCCTCGTCAACGCTTCTTCCTCTCCTCCTCCTCCTCTGCTGCTCTTCCTCTTCTTCGCGGGATTCTCTCTGCTTTCTGCTCAGCAGCGTGTTCTCTGTTGGGCTATTCCTGCTCTCCTCCTCACAACCTCCCCTCCGCATCCCTCCGCATCCCCTAATCATCCTGATCTCATCAGTCCCCCTTTCCTCCCTCCTCCATCCTCCTCCCTCCTCCTCCTGCCCTGCCTTCTCACGCTGCTGCTCTGCACATGCTGCTCCTTTGAATCTCTCCTTCCACTTGTTCACTTCAACCACCCCCTCTTCTCTCATCCCCCGCGGCCCTCATGGCTGCCGTGCAGACCGCCACCGCTCCCTCAGACATGGCAACAACAATGTACCCCGGCGCCGCCGTCGTCGACATGCGGCCCGTAGGCAAAGAGGCCGTCAAGTTTGGTAATTACATGCTCGGCACAACCCTCGGCGAAGGAGAGTTCGGCAAGGTCAAACTTGGCTGGAGACGCGACGGCAAGCACCCCTCTGAGGTATCATATCTTCCCCCTGCTCTTCTCCTACCATACACGCGTCACGCGACGCAAACGCGCCCTCTCTCAATTCTATTCTTGCTAAACACATCTCTGCAGGTCGCCGTCAAGCTCATTAAGAAAGAAAACATCCCTCCCATGTCGAATCGCGAAGCAAAGTTCCAGCGCGAAATCATCGTCCTCCGTCACCTCCGTCATCCCAACCTCGTCCGGCTACAGGAAATCATCCAGAACGAAAAATACATCGGCATCGTGCTCGAATACGCCTCCGGCGGTGAGCTGTTTGAGTACATCCTGCAAAATAAATACCTCAAAGACTCGTCGGCATGCAGACTCTTTGCCCAGCTCATCTCCGGCGTCGATTACCTGCACTCAAAGGGTATCGTGCACCGTGATCTCAAGCTCGAGAATCTGTTGCTCGACAAGCACAAAAACATCATCATCACCGATTTCGGCTTTGCAAACGTCTTCAACCCCGACGACGTCGTCTCTGGTATTCCCAACGCCGATCTCATGAGCACCAGCTGTGGCTCGCCTTGCTATGCCGCTCCTGAGCTCGTCGTTAGTGATTCAAAGTATTCTGGGAGGAAAGTTGATGTCTGGAGTTGTGGTGTTATTTTGGTAGGTTCTTTATTACTTTCATACTGCCCATAACATTACTAACACACCTAGTACGCAATGCTTGCTGGCTACCTCCCCTTCGACGACGACCCGCAAAATCCCAACGGATCAAACATCACCCAACTCTACCACTACATCACGACCACGCCGCTGACATTCCCAGACTACGTCAAGCCCATGCCGCGTGATCTTCTGCGACGGATCCTGGTCCCGAACCCAGACAAGCGAGCCGATCTGCTCGAAGTCCGCGCGCACTCCTGGCTGCTTCCTTACGCCAAGTTCTTGTCCGTCAAGCCCAAGGAATGGGAAAGTATGCTTTCGTCGATGCCGGACGGCGAGCAGCAGCAGCAACGCGTCATTCGCGCCACGAGACAGTCAACCACCCCTGGCATTCCGCGGTCGATGAGCGCGAGAGATAACCACCGGTACTCGTCTGTCGAGCCGTCCATGAGCGCCGGCCACAGGCGGAACCAGTCTACCGTTGGTGCTGACAGTAACAACAACAGCAGCAACAAGCGACGGTCGTACGCGCCCTCAACGGAACCTACCACCGGCTTCAGCACCTCGGCTTCGAATGCTCCGATTTCTGGTGCAGCAGCGTCTGCGCAGGACAATATTGAAAACGTCCAGAAGCAGCTTCATCAGACATCGCTGCAGTCAGCAAGCAAGCCATCTTCTGGCTCGTCGGCCTCTCAGAGCACACAGCAGGCGTCGAGCAGATACGAAAAGCGGCATACGATCCAGCTGGAGTATACCAAGCCGCCTACGTTCACTCCTCGCGCTATGATGGAGCCGGTCCGACCTGCTGTTGTTAACCAGCAGAAGCCACAGCATGCTGCGTCTGCACCTGCGCCTGCCGCTGAGATTCCAGAGAATGTTGCAGAGCAGCCAGTCGAGCAGTCGTCCGTCGTGGCGGAAGAGCTGCCGTCGCTGCAGCCGCCTCCGAGCGTCATCACGGAAACCATTCACGAAGACGAGGCCGAGACCTCTGCGGCGACTCCGGCTTCGCGAGGAGCAGCAGCAGGAGTCGTCCGTTCTCCGTCGTACACGCCGTCGTCGAGCGGGAACAAACGCAACAGTATACGGCTGTCGTCGGTCGACGAGCAGACCGCGTCGTCGCCGTCGTCATCCTCCCCGCGAAACAGCACGTACTCGCGCTTGCCGGTGCCTACCAAGCGTGCGAGACCGATGAGCATGCAGTATCTCCCCGCTTCGAGCATGCCGCCCAAGTCGGCGTCTACACCGAATGTGCCGGACCTGATGAAGCCACTGCCTCAATCGTTTGCGCCGGCGCCAACGTCTACTACAGCTGCTGCTGCTACGCCTAGCAGCACGCCCTCGAGATCCTCGATGGCAGCGGGCGGAAACGTGAAACCCGCGGGAGCGGCCTCGCACTCGGCTGCCACAGGATCTCCTCGGCGGCGCGAACGACCGCAGTCAATGTTCATCGCGTCGAGCTCGTCGTCGTTTCAGGCTGCGGCGCCGAAAGAGAGCTCGACTCCCAGTGCTGCTGCTGCCGCACCTTCTTCTGCTGCTGCTGCGGCGGCTACACCGTCGCGAGCGTATTCGACGTCGTCGGCGTCGTCGGCCGCGACGGCTGCCGCAGCTGCCGCATCACGAAAGTCGCAGGCGGGAAGTACCGCGCCGCCGCCGTCTGCAAGCGCAGGAGGAAACGCGCACCGCGGGCATCGTCGCGCACAGTCGAGTCTGAGCTACAACGCCGAGCGGTTTTTCGGGCGCATCAAGTCCTCGGCTTCGGGAGGAGGAAATGGAAATACCGGTGGTGGTTCGTCTACATCCGGCCACGCGCGAACGCCGTCGCAGGCGCAGGCTAAGGCGCGGCCTATGTCGGCGGTTGCTGGGTCGCCTAGAAAGCAGCAGGTTAAACCATCCGCTGCTGCTCCTGCTGCTACTGTGCCTTCGAGCAGCAGCACTACTAACAACACCAGCGACGCCGCGAAAATCAGCGCGAACGCCAAGAATTTCAATGCCGCAGCACATGAGGAAAAGAGACGATATGGCGGTACAGGCCCGGCGCGGAAAGTCATGGATTTTTTCAGACGGAGAGGGACTGCGCCTGCCAGTTAGTTACTGTTATTCTTTTTTTAGCTGATGAGGCAGTTTATGGTTGCGCGTCAAGGGATTATGAGCGAGAAAAGAAAAAAAAGAAAAAGCGTTGCAGTGTTGATTATTTTTATCGTCAGCGATGGTTTTTATTTGATTGATTTGATTTGATTGATTTGATCTGAGGTTTTAAAGAGTTGTGCGTTTTCTGTGCTTTTATATTATATCCTGATTTAGCATTCGGTTTGGGGATTTTACTATTTTATTACCATATCTATATATATATATACTGTGCTTTTTGTTTTGTTTATCGTTGTATCCATGTTTAATTACTTTTAGTGACAAGAGCGAAGAGAACAGCAGAATGAAAGACTGAAGATGTATACTATCTCAACTCCCTCAATTCTTTACAGCAAAACCACTTATCAACACGGTAAAACAACCGCCGACGACCGAATTGCATTTGCATTTGCTTTTGCTCTTATTGCAGTTGTTTCTTGTCTGCTGGTGTTTCAGGTTGATCAACCAACAAACCGCGGAGATCCGGACGAGAACTGACGCGATAAAAACGAGGGTTGTAAAGAAAGTTTATCGGTCGCTGGGCTTGGAACCTCCCAGCACCAGCACTATCGTCTGCGTCTGAGCATCGCGAGTGCTTGAGCAGATTGTGGAGCGTTGATTGATTGTGTTTGTTTGGTATTGAAGAGAGAGTGTTTGATTACTAGTCCAGCAAAGAGGTAGTTTTAGAATGGCGCTCGAATCCGAAATTTCAAAGCTCGCGCTCGGCGACGACGATGGTAAAGCACAGCAGCAGCCGATTGCCGAGCCGGGGACTGAATTATCCGTGGCTCAAGATGGCGATGAGAAGACAGAGGAGAAGAAAGAGGAGGAGGAATTGGTGGATCCGGCGGGATTGTCGAGTAGTTTTGATAAGTTGCTGTTTGAGTATTGCGAGTTGGTTGATACGTATCAGAGTTTACGGCTCCGGCTCAGTCATCTATTCGCTGAGGTGAGTTGTTCTTTCATCCTCTTATTTTTGTTTTCGCTCTTCTTCTGCGTACTCAATTGAGGAGGACGAGGAGGAGGTGGTGGTGGTGGGGAAGAGAAGACGAGGTGGTGCTGACTATGACTGCGATAGGGATTCCTGAATCTGGCACAGGCAAACTACGGCCGTTCCCGCGGCCATTTCGGACGCGACCAGTATCACGGAAACATGCACGCCTCCAGAATCCTGTACGTCTGTTCCTTTACTTTTTAAACCAGTGTGGGTGGTTGAGAAGGTAGATTGCAAAAAGAGAGTGAGGTTACTGACAAGCGCGCTGCAGAGAATTGACAGATAAGACGTTCACGCCGCTGTACGTCTCTTCTGAGACCAACGATCTCTCATACGTGGGCTTGAGTATGACAGACGCGGCCGTGCCGGCTGAGGATATGGCCGAGCTGGAGAAAAAGGAGAAGGAGAAGCGGGCAAAGCTGGAGGCTGCTGCTGCTGCTGCCGCTGCTGCTGCTGGGGAGTCGGCGCCGGCGGAGGAGAAGATTAAGGATTTGAAGGAGCAGGTGGGTGCGTCGGGCGCCGACACCTCAGCGACGACGAGACGCAGGAAAGGCGCGACGGAGCAATCAAAGGACGGAGAGAAGGAGGATGATGAGAAGAAAGAGAGTGTGGAGAAGAAGGAGACAGTTGCGAAACCGAAACTGCCGCTACGGATGGATCCGATTCGGTGGTTTGGCGTACTAGTCCCGCAGCAGCTGCGTCTGTCGCAGCGGTGTTTTGGAGAAGGTTAGTTTAGCCCCTTGTTTCTGTTTCTTTGTCTGTCTGATACTCTGAGGACTAACGAGTTGGGTAGCTACGGAGACGGTGGCGGAGTTGGTGTCTGTTTGTAACAGGATGGATGCGTTGGAGGGATACATTAGACAGGTGCGAAAGAGCTAGAGGGGGTATATAGAGAGTGTATTAATCATAGAACGCACATAGCAGGATTATTAAGACGATCGTCATGTCTACACGAGATCTAACCAGTTTACTCCCCGACAAACACAAACACAAAGACAAAGACAAAAAATGCAAATTCGTAAGTTCATAGAATAAGATGCTACCACCCGCCTCCGACGCCGTTGCCCGTAGCAGTAAAAGTCAAGAAATCGACCTCGACGCCGCAGTACTCGAGATACACCGTCCCCGAATCAGCATCGATCTCGTCGTCGTCAAACGCGGTCTGCAAGCTCTCCTGCAGCATCGCCGCGTCGCTCACGCTCTTGTTTGTTTGCAGCACGTCGAGCACGAGGATCTGTGCAAAGTCAAGGACTGTGGATGTGATGTTGAACGTGCTGCTGGTGCTGGTGAAGTCGTCGGTGTCGAAAGAGACAAGGGCGTTTTGCGATGAGCAGCCTACGTCGGCGTCGGTCAAGACGTCGTAGATTGTCGACGCGTTCAGGCTGATGTATGCAAAATACTCGTTATCGTCGTCAAGGACCTCCGCGATCGACGTCCCGAGCGTGACGTTCTTCCCGTCCGCGTCGGCGTCTGCGAGGGTGTACACGCTGCACGCGGTGCCGGAGGCGTATTGGCACACGTTTCCAGCAAAGTCATTTGTGCAGATGCAGACGCAGGTGAGGTTACGCACCGAGCTCACACCGTCGTTTTCGCAGGGCAGGATTTTGCGACAAATCGCGGTGCTGACGTCCGACGCCGACGGACTCGAGCTGCTGCTGGTGGATGTGGTGGAGGGCGAGAAAGGGTAGTGTGGTAAGGTGGAGGAGGTTGTGCTTGCTGAGCTGTCGGATGCGCGGTTCGCTTTGCGTTTTGCGGATATTTGGGTGGGGACGACGACGCAGACGATGATGACGACGACGAGGGCGAAGAGAATGAGGGCGAAGGCCCACCATGGCAGGCCGAGCACGCGCTTTCTGTTTTTGCGGGCGTAGGTTGGCGTGGGAGCTGTTGCTGCTGTTGCTGCTGTTGCTGCTGTGTTTTTTGGTTCTCCGTCGTTGAGGACCACGGGGGCTGTATTTCAGTCAGTTTGCTGTGTTGATGAGAAAAGACAAGAAGACTCACGCAGGGCTTTCCCGAGCACACTGCTCGTCATCCTCCGCACCCGTCGCCCTATCCCAGACGCACTCCGTCCCGGTCTCGCCTGGTCGATATTGAGCGGCGGCGGCCGTTTACTCCTAACAATCCCTGTCTTTGGCCGGTGTGATTTCTCAAGACTGAAGCCCGCCTGCTGCTGCTGCTGCTGTTGCTGTTGCTCCTGCGGTGGGTCGGAGACAGAGACAGGGGCAGAGGAGGCTCCGCGCGAGGGAAGAGGGGGCAGCGTGCGGTCGGATGACTGGCGGAGGGCGACGACGCGGGCGATGGCGGGTATTGGTAGTTCGAGAGAGGAAGAGAGTGAGGTTCTGTGGTGATCCTCCTGCACTTCCTCCTGCTGCTGGTGGTCGTCATCGGGGCTAGCTGCAGGGTCCTGCTCCTTGTCCTTGTCCTTGTCCTGTTCCTGCTGCTGTTCTTGCAAAGAAGCTGCGTCCATCCGCGCCTCTCATCTGCCGCAGACCGGTGTTGCTGAAGCCGCTGCTGCTGGTTACGCTCTCTCGCTCCAAGAGTCCTGTGCAGAACAAAGAGCAGCGAAAGCGCGGGAAGAAGGAAGGAAAAAACGCACGATGCGGTGGGTGCTGGGCCTCAGCCACGTGGCTCTGCACCCGACCCCTGGGCCTTGCAGTAGCGCGTGTGAAACAAAACCTTCGCGCGCGGTGGGTCTCCTTTAAGCGCCGCACTAGTCTCGTCTAAATTGAAGCTTACCTTTGTACGCGCATGCACTTATTTTTGCTCCTCCTCCTTCTACATCTGCCTCGAGACTGAAATAGATCCGGTGTATTGCTTCTTGTTCTATACTCAGCTTCTTCTTCTTTCTCTCTTCTCAAAACATCTACTTTTGCACCTCCGCAGCTGGCAACTCGCCGCGCACAGCCCCACTCCCCACCTCGCGCACTGCCACGCTCACCTTCAGATCGGCCGTGATATTGATCACAACCTCGACCTTCCCGCCCGCCTTCGTCCCCTTCACCACCGCCTCCGCCAGCTTCGTCGCCGGCTTCAGCACCTTCTCCCGCGTCTCCTCGTCCTCTTCGTCCGAGAACTCCTCCTCATCATCAAGGTCATCCTCCTCATCCTTATCCTCCTTTATGCTCTCGACCTTGCGCGTCACAATCTCCCGCTCGCCCTCGTAGATACCCACAAGAACGTCCCCGCCCTCAGCAGGCACCTCAAACACCGCAGAGTGTCGGATCGGCACCGCAGTATAGCTCTCCAGCACCGGCACAAACGACCCGTCCGCAGTCACCACGCCGACCGACTTGGCCAGGTGCGGCGCGTTCGCAACAAGCGGCTGCAGGCTCTCGTCGATGTCGCTCTGCTCAAAGCCCGCAATCAACGACGCCTGCACTGCCGCGCCGCGCGCAATCAGCTCGGCTGGGTTCAGCGCCTTGCCCGACGGCGACGCGACCTTGGTGGTCTCGGGAAAGATGGCCTCGATCCGGCTGAGGATCTTGGGCGTCTGCGCGCTGCCGCCGACGAGCACGACCTCGTCCACGTCCAGCACGTCCAGACCCGCCTTCTTCACCACGTCCTCGACCAGCGACACCGCGTTATCAAACTGCTTCCGCGCAAGCATCTCGAACCGGAGCCGGTTGATCGTCGAGTGGAAGTCGAAGCCGCCGGCAAGCGACTCGATCGAGATCGTCGACGAGTTGCTGTTGCTCAGCGTCTTGCGCGTCACCTCGCACTCGGCAATCAACTTGGCGATCGACCGCGCAGACTCCTTGCGCGGGTCGATCCCGTTCTTCTTCTCAAACTCCTTGGCGAAATGGTCCGCGAGCGTCTCGTCGAGGCTCGCGCCACCGAGCTCGTAGTTGTGCGCGGTCGCAAGCACAGTGTACATCCCTCCGCGCACCGCAATCACGGCCGCGTCCGAGCGCGTGTATCCAAAGTCGGCAACCACAACGATGCGGTCCTTGGGAAACGCGCCGTAAGTGACCGAGTCGTACGCAAGCAGCGCAGCAACGGGCTCCGACACGATCTGCATGACCGGAATGCCGGCCTCGGTCGCAATCTGCTTGAGCTCCTCGCGCTGCTTCTGGGTGAAATCCGTCGGGACAGTCAGCACCGCGCCCGTGACTGGCTTTCCCAAAAAGTCCTCGGCCGACTCGCGCAGTCTCCGCAGGTGGATCTGGGCAACTTCCTCGACGGAGAAAAATTTGGGCTCGGCGCCTTCTTCAGGAAGCACATCGAGCTGGTAGCCGACCTTGCCTGCGTTTTCAACCGGGTGCGCAGATCTGTGTGAGTACGTCGGGTCGATCTCGGAAAACTGCTTGCCAATGTAGTCGCGGAAGTTGGTCACCGTGTTTTTCGAGTTGCGGATCAGCTGCGCCTTTGCTTGCAGGCCGTGGTACTCGTCTTCCTTCACGTACGCCAGCGTCGACGGAATGCTTCGGTCTCCGTCCTGGTTTGCGATGATATCGACGTTTCCATCCTAGTCACGTCATGTTAGCAACGAACTCAAATCCAAACAAAGAAGACAGACAAATACATACAGAACCGGTGAAAGAAATCGACGAGTTTGCGTTTCCAAACGAAACGCCAATGACCGTCATGGCGCCATCGCCAGTTTGCTGTTCTTCCGACATTATATTACTTGTTCTTTTCTGTGTATATCTTTACTAAAAAGAAATAGTGTATGTAAAGCGCAGTACTGCTGGCTCTGTTTTGTATGAAGAATAGTAAACTGAAGAACTCGAAGAAGAGAAATTGAAGAAAAAAAAATCATAAAACTCTGTTTCTTCAGGGTGAAGAGATGGCATAAGTGTTGTGGATGAGTGTGCATGGGTCATGTGACTATGCGGCCTATCTCTGTATACTGAGTGCGATTTATTTACATTCTCTATTCTTGAGTTTGATTGAGACTGGCGCAAATAGTGATTATCAGGGCTCAAGGGGTTTGGAGATATGTGTGAAAAAGGAAGTGCATAGAACGAGGGAGGGCACTGGCTGGCTTATGTACTCAGCATCAAATAGATCAAGATACTCACATAGGGAATAGGCAAACAGGTAAATAGCCAAGATGGTGCCGCTATATTTAAGCGACAAATATGCAGATAGAATAAAAACAGTGTACACAAAGCAGAAAGATGAATACACAAAGACCGTACCGAACGAGACGCCAGACGTAGAAAACATACCATGCACCGTAGCCAGGTTACATCAACTATGATGTAGATATAAAACAAAAGAGCAGATTACTTTCAATAAATAACCCAAAAACACTGATACTGCGTTGTGTTGTGTTATACAGTTGCTAGAGAATACTTTCTCATGATGAGGGCGTCGACCTTCCCATTGTAATAGCCCTTTTCACGCTTCTCGATCGAGTAGCCTTCGTTCTGGTAGAACTTGATTGCCGCAGCGTTCGTGTGCGAGACTTCGAGGAAGCTGGTCTTGACTGTCGCGGACGCGGATGAGCGGAGCTTGGACTCGAGTTTCTACAGTACAATGTCAGTCTCGTCGGACGAGCGGAAGTCTCGGTGGACTGTCGTGAAGCGCAGTGCAGACTACTAACCTGGAGAAGGATGCGGCCGACGCCGGACCGGCGGCACTGCTCGGCCACGGCGAGGATCATGATGTGGCCGTGGCATATACGGCGGTCGGCGAGCGAGTGCACGAATCTGCCGCCGACGATGCCGACGATGGCGTCTGTAGAGGCGTGACGGGCAATCAGCATGCGGGATTCACGGGCGGTGATGAATTGGAGGAGGAACGAGTTGGAGTATGTGAGCGGGAGGTTATTGCTCTGTCAGGATATTAGTCTATTTCTTTCTTCTTCTGCTGGGGTTGATGGTGGCTTCAAGAAGTGCTGCTTACCAGGAACTGACGCACCGCATCGAGGTCGCGTGTGCAGAAAGAGTCGATGCGGATACGCAGGACGCGGGACCGCTGCTCGATCTCCTCGTCCGGCACGAGCGGGAGCAGCGGCAGGAAGACGGGCTGCTGCTGCTGTCTGCCTTCCATGGCTGTTGTGCTGCGTCGATGGTGAAGAGGCAGAGAAGGAGGCAGCAGCAGCCTAAATAAACCCGGGGCCTCAGCGAGATGATCTTCGGCCCGTTATCGATTGCCGACAGCCAGGCTTCCGAGCCGCCTTTTTGCCGATCCGCTGCTTTCCCCGCATCACGTGATTACCCGCAAACTCCCAACGGATCATCTTTTTTTTTTGCTCTCAGTGCTCTCGGAAGAAACCAGTCGAGCATCTGACGATGACCGCGCAGCTGTGTAAACGGTGCTCGGCCGCCGAGGCGGTTTTTGTCTCTCGCAAGGAGCCATTCTGCAGGTATCTACTCTTCCTCTTTCCTTGTGCAATTCCGTTCTAACAACATGACAATCAAAGGCCCTGCTTCGTGCGCTACATCCGCGGCAAAGAGCGCAAGCAGATGGCTCCCTACAAAGTAACCTACCCCCCGCGCTCCTCCTCGCCAACCCCGCCCGTGCGTCTACTTCTTGCGCTTTCTCTTGGCGCGTCGTCAGTTGCTCTGCTTGAGATGCTCGTCGAGCATCTGCGCGATCAGATTGAGACCCACCGCGGCGCAACCGGGTTCGCCGTCACCGCCGTGCACGTCGACTGCTCGTCCGTCAGTGCGTACTCGCGGTCTCCGGCAGCGGCGATTGACGAGCTCAGAGACAAGTTTGGCGACATCTGCACTTTTGATATCATCCCCCTAGACGACTTCTTGCTCAACAGCAGCGACGAGTTGGGCGTATTCTCGCACGGTCCTGATCTTGAATCGTACTCATTCACCTCTCCGGCCGCCGCCGACGACACAGAAGCGCTTCCGCATACAGTCAAATCCGATATCCTCGACAAAGTCCGCGACCGGACATCCAAACGCGATCTCCTCTCGACCATCATCAAAACGCTTGTCGTCTGCGCCGCTGTCAAACACGATTCGCCCACGCTCCTCTTTGGCGACACAATGTCCCGTCTGGCCGAGCGCGTCCTCAGTCTAACCGCCAAAGGCCGCGGCGCCTCGATCCCCGCTTCCATAAGCGACAACTACTCCATCAGTGAATCCGTCGTGCAGCTCTTCCCGATGCGTGAGATCATGCGCGCCGAAGCGGGCGAGTATGCGGCGATGCAGGGGTTTGCAGAGTACATTATCAAACCGGCCGTCACGCCGGCTGCGGTTCTTCGCATGATGACGATCGACGATTTGCTCGTCAACTATTTCCGCGAGATCGAGGCCGGGTTCCCGAGTATTGTCTCGACCGTGGTGCGCACCGCGGATAAGTTGAAAGACACGACGGCCGAGATGGATATGGCTTGTGCTATCTGCGGTGTAAAGTGCGCGTCTGAGCCGGAGAAGTGGCTGCAGAATATTACTGTCAATACTTCAGCTGTCGAGAATCCCCAAGAACCCTCGGACAGCGACACACTTACCAAGGACAAAGACATTTTGTGCTACGGGTGTCTGGTGGCTACAAAATCTGCATCATTTACGTGGCCCTGTCCGCCGCGGAGTACCAAAGAAGAAATCATAAGTCAATATGAATTATAAACAACACCTTCAGGACGAAGTGAACACAACACCAATCCTATCGCCTCACTCCAGTCTCAACATCATAATCACCACCCTCAACATTCCGCATTCCGCTTTGCTGCGCGTTCGTGCCACTACTCCCACCGCCGTTGTCACGGTCTCCCGATCCCCAGCCGAACCAACTAGAGGATTGGGGCTGCGCGGTGTTAGTGGATTCCGGATTGGTCGATGAGCCGACTGGAGCCGTCGTGTTCGGACGCTGGAAAGAGTTCGGATTAGCAGGCGGCCTTGCTTGATTAGGAGCAGGGGTGGGTGCGTTACCATGCTATAATGTCGCATTATCCTAGGCGTTAGAATTTCTCTACAATTTTTTTTCTCAGTCAATAGAAAAACACTAGTAGCTCACCTTTAAATTATGCTGTCCGACCTTTCGAAGATGCTTCTCTAGTAAGAGCGAGTTTCGACTATTAGCTTTATAAAGCACGTTCACGACGTCGCCGACGATCGGGACAAGGCCGAACGCAAAGTCGAGCATGACGTTGCCAATCATCTGCGAGTAGAGCGCGGTCGGCAGGCCGCCGTCGATCTGGTTCGCAAGGCGCACGACTTGGTAGGAGAGGTAGCAGGCTATGATGTCGCCGATTCTTTGGGAGGAAGAGGTGAGCTGTTGTTAGTTTTGTAACGAGTTGTGGGTTGGAGGTTAGAACATACCCAGGTATAAAGCCTATAACAGCACTCCATCTACACAGCACGTTAGTCCCGACCCCGAGATACACCAAACAATAACCAGCAAGAGTAGTTGCATGAAAGCATAACGCACCCAATCCCCAGTCCGCAGCAGCACATCCCAAGACTCATATCGAGATAATACGATCTCCTCTTGACCCTCGTCAGGACCTTTGCGTCGTTGTCCGAGATCCCAGCCGGAGGCGGCCGTCTGCGCTTCTTTTGCTTCCGATTTTTGTTGGCCGCCATGTCTTCCATCGGGACCTACTAAAGCGCATTAGAAGCCTGGCTAAAAATGAACATGGACCAAAGACGAGCGCACCTCTTCAAAGTAGGGATCCTCGGTGCCGAACGCGTTGTTGACCGATTCCTGGAAGAACCGGCGCGCAATATACTTTCCAATAAAAGACGACATATTTCCAAACTATCAACAGCTATCCAAAAAGTAATAACAGCAACCTCAAGCAAGTTGACTCGAGAAACTTGTGCGGGAAGTAGATGCACAAAAGGGAGGTGACGAGGGCAGTCGAGCGTGCGGCCCTGTTTTAGGATTTCTCGGCGCCGCTGTTGATCACTGGGCCCGCGCCCATCGCGATGAGCTGCCGATGATGTCATCGACCTGTTCCGGCCAGCCTGCTTTCCTGCCTCCCTTTCGCTGCCGGTTCGCCTTTGTTCTGGAGGCTCGAGAAGGTCGTTCAACGGTTCTATTCATCGTTCTACTAGCTTGAAGACGACGACAGAACAACGGTGGGTGGTTCGTCGTTCGCAGCCAGAAAAGGCAGCTGCTCGCAGATCAGCACCGTTCGCACGAGCTTCCTGACTTGTTTCTAGAAGTCTGCGGCCAAGTCTAAGCCACCCTCCTTCTTATCGCTGCTCTCTGCTCTGCTACTCCTCGTTCTGAGTTGCCAAAACATCCCCTGCTCGGCTTCTCTGGTCTAAACCTCTGCATGTCTTAGCTAATAATGTACACATATATTCATATACCTACTCCCACTCGCATCTTCCACTACGCCCACAACTCTTTATATTGATGTTCAATGATGATGTATTTTTTTTTCTTTTCCGGTTTTACAACACGGTGCCGCTCGGCGCGCGCTCTCTACAGTCACTAACAAAGATATACAGCAACTCTGCCCACGACTAACTAAGACTAACTAAGACTACGAACGTGGGCAGGAAAGACAGAAAAAAATCGAGCGCGCATGATATCTGTTGATGAAGACATCAGCGGCTGGTGCCAGGATCGGGAAGAATGCTATTACGCATACTCGTGAACTTGAGTTATGTGGGACTCTGCAACCGCGCTTGTACCAAACTGCGGGCTCCCGTTGTCGCCATACCCACTAAGACCCGACTTCACCCAAAGGCATTCCAGAACTGCCTCCGTATTGGGGATTGTGCCATCGTTGTCGCCTTATCCGCTCATCTTGCGTCCTCGAAGGGTTTTCTGCAGCTGCAGTCCACAGACTCTCCTCCTCAGCAAGACCGTTGATCGCGCGGACTCTCTTCACTACCGCCGCCTCTGACTCCTTGCGAACGGCGCAGCTTATCAGCTTGCATATCTCCGAGATGCCACAACGTGGACGTTTTTAATCCGATAGAGAAACCTGGCCAAAGAAGAATCTCATCAGATTGACCGCCCCGACCAACGGCGCCTGTATAGAACGTAAGGCGCGTTAGGGGCGGCCGCGCAGAGGTACCCGAGCCGGCAAGGGAATAGGCTCCTGAGCACGCATGCTCACTCATGCTCACTCGGTATCTGCGCGTGCGGAAAGTATGCCAAACTCCTAGGGGTGCTGCGAGGCCCGGCCAGAACGTGTCTCTCCCATACAAGCTCGAGATCTGTCTGGCGGCCGTGGTGAGTGAAGCAAGCGCGTCAGCTGCAAGACATGACAAGGCTCTCTCCCGATCGACCCTCAGGTGCAGCTGTTCAAAAGTGTCATGTTGCTGACAGGCATATGTAGCTCTGTCTCACTGATCGCACTTGCTTCCCCCTAGAGTCGACTGACTTCTTCGCCTAACGACATCCGCGAGTGTCGTCGGCGGTCAAGACATCTCAAAGATGCCTGTGCAGCGGGGTGCGCTGTAGTGTGTGCGCGGGTCTATAATCCTACTGTTAGCCAAGTGCACCGTATCGACTGTCAACCTACTCACTCTATTTTGCCGTGAGTAAACCAAGAGAGTTTTCAAGCCGTGCCGTAGGATGATCCTCAGATCCATCACTAGGCCGCTTCGCGGGACGACGGGGTGGAGCAGCCGGCGGTCGTGTCTGTCGAGTATCGGGCGTCGGGGGTACCTAAATAGAAAGAAGAACAAGCCAAGCAACCCCAGCTGTATAGAGAGCCTCTGGAACGCTCTCTATACAGGCAGGATTGCTCTGGGAATCACGCGCATGTCGAGCGGGGAGTGCGGGGGTGTAAGTTCCGTTACGGGGTATTGGGTATATCAAAGACAGAAGAAGAAATATTTACCAGTCTGATTCAAGATCAACAGCAGCAGCTGAAACGTTGGTGGGTTTGTTATCCGGGCTTTGCAAACAGAGCATGTGTGTAGCGGGTTAGAAAGAACAGGGAAGCAGCTTAGCTTTCACAGAGGAAAATGAACAGAAACAACAGAAGCGCGCGAGATAGCAGACGTCGCAGCCGATCTGTTGCTGGAAAACAGATCGGACTGGGCAGGGGGGAGGGGGGGAGATCAAGAGAAGTGATGAGGGAAGGAAAGAAGAGAAGGAGAAAGAGAGGAGAAACAGGCGGGCGCGCTGAAAAACAGCGGATTCCAGTTCAGGCGGATTCAGCGTGAGTAGTATGCTGGTGGTTCCCGATCAGGACGAACGTAAACATAAACAATAGCGCACGAGCCATTCTATTGTTTTCTGCCTACGAATTAGATAATTTATCTGGAAGTCTATTTTCCTCGTCCTCTGCAAAGTCGGTGGGTGGTGATGATTTTTGTCGTATCAGAGTAGAATACGTGTGGTTGAATCGTCTGTCTGGCTCTTCGAGCTCGCGCGCTTGATATTTGACGACCTCGTAGAGCTGGTCTCATACCTAAGCTCCCAACCCTGCATGACCTTCCTTTCATGTTCTACTACGTCTCAATTGTCAGTATCATGAGAACGGTTTATTTTTTTTCTTCCTTGGGTTTACCATACGAAACCGCTTCGCGCGCTCTCCTCTCTTCCGTCAGTCACTATTCCAAAAACAGCATCTCTATACACGGCCTAGAAACATCCTCACAGAGAAAGATTCACAGCGTAAACAGGAAAGATAGAACAGAAAAGCACACACAAAGCGGCTGGTTCCAGGATCAGGGAGAATGCGTTACGCAGACTCTAGAATTCAGAATCCTAGAGTTCTGTGGGACTCTGCGACCACGCCTGTCGTTAAACAAGCGTGTTCTCAATGCCGCCATACCCACTAAGACTCGACTTCGCCCAAAGGCAGTCCGAAGACTACCTCCGTATTGATGGTTTGTCTGCTGTTGTCGCATAATCTTCTGGTCTTGTCATCGGAGGGCTTGTTAAAGCAGACTTCCCTCGTCGACAAGACCTTTGGTCGCGCGGACTCTCTTCACTACCGTCGCCTACGACTCCATGCGACGGCGCAGCTTACCAGCCGCTCGTTTCGGAGACTGCGACAACGTCAGGCGTTTTGAATCCAATGAGCAACCTGGCTAAAGAAGAATCTCATCAGATTAACCGCCCTGACCAACCGCGCCCGTCGTGACAGATGTCTTGACAACACGCGGAAGGGTCGGCCACGCAGAGGTGCCGAGCCGGCAAAGGAATGTCTCTCTGAGCATGTATAGGCTGAGCATAGTGCGTATGCTAGCTGATGGCTGCTCACTCGGTGCATGCGCTGTTTGCGGAAGGTTGTCAGGCTCTTGGGATGCTGCAGGCCAGCCACCCGTACACTTCTCTCCCGTGTAGCTCGAGAGCTGGGTGGGTACCATGAACCAAGCGCGATAGCTGCAGGCCATGACGAGACTCTCTCCCGACCAGTCCGCGGGCCAGAGGATTGAGAATGTCATGCTGCCGACAGGTGTGTATCCTGTACTGGTCGCGCTTGCTTCCCCCAAGAGTTGACTGACGACTTCACCTAGCGACATCCGCGATCGTAGGTTGGGGAGACGCCCTCGGGCGTTTTGCAGCGGAGTACGAGCTGGAGGACGCTCACGTCTGTGTTATATCTGTTAGCTGAGAGTTCTGTTACATTATATAGCTGTGCTTACTATTATTGCCGTGTGTATAGAGAGGTTGCAAGCAAAACCAGTTGGATGATTCGCAGAACAACTACTAGGCCGCCCTTCCGGTGACGGAGCAACAACCGGTCGTATCGTATCGTATCGTGCGTATGTCTCGCGCTCGCGACACCTGGACCAGACAAAGAACCGAAAAAATCCAATTGCATGGGTGAAGCTTGAGTCATTTTTCATATGGGTGGGTTACTTTGGGCGTTAGAAGATCAGACTTACCAGAGAACATGAACAGGAACAAAAGTGCTAGTGAGAAGCAGCGGCAGGCGATGTCGTGGTCGATATATTGCTGGGAAATACATCAGAGCAAAGGGATGGGATCAAAAATGATATCAGATAGAAGAATAGAAGAGATTCAAGAGGAGAAAGAGGCGAGCGCGCAGAAGTGGGCGGACTTTAAGTCAGGCGGGCGCGTGTTAGAATGATGGGGTTTCTCGATCTGGCCGGAAGTAAACATACACCTGACGCGTAGGCCGCTTCGCGATCTTCTACACTTTGAGATAAACTATTACAATAAACAGGCTTCTTTTGTTCAATTTCTTAATCACTCGAACGAATACTGCTTGAGAGAGGCAGTCGCATGACACTTGATCTGTATCGATATACTCAAACCGTAGGAAACGATCAAAAGCGCAGGAAGCACTGTTTAAGATGGACAATATACAACATAAATCTCTACTGAAATGCGTTTTTACGATTTAAAAGGAGGCTTAGATAAACTGCCATAATGTAAAGATATATCGCTATTTATGAGAATCGTTTCTGGTGAGGAGTAATATTTTTAAGAAATGAGTAAGCATTCATACGTATCAGGCATCTGGTTACGTTGACAGACCTGGAGGGTCCAGACCTGGAAGCAGACTTAAAACGATCGCGCCCTTCACGCCACGTAGCTGATATTCATCTGCAGTCTTCACCGCGTTGCAACTACCAGTTCACGAAAATTCGCGGGACTGCGCGTACAGCTAGTGGGGAGGGGCTTCCACATCCGAGCAGCTGATGCTGTGCATTTTATTTATCGCAGGCGCCGTTCGCATCGCCCATGACGCAGAAGCGCGGGTCGCGGAGCGGCCGGCGATAATGTGGATAGCGGACTTTGGGAAAACCATACTCAAGCAATCATGCACAACTGGGCTTGGACTTGGCTGTTTTTGTGTCTTCCAGAGATAGCAGCGACCGACACAAGAATTGTGATAGGGAAGGGGCAGGAGGCATGCGCCCTGTTTCTTCCTACTGAAGCCAGCCGCGCAGTTTTGCAATCGTGACCTCCGTCTGACGGAAATCGGCTTGAGAACAATCTGAATGTTTTCTACTAGCTCGCTTTTTATACTGTCTGTCTATTAGATCGTCCTGTTTACTGTATTTTAATGTACTGCCCAACTACTAGTGTTAAATACTGAGAGAATGAAAACGGTTTATTTTTTTTTCTTTCTGGGTTTTACAATACGGTACCGCTCCGCGCGTGTTCTCCTATCCTGTCTGTTACTAAATAGTAACCCCGTCACTGCTAAGACAGACCTTCACGAGAAAGTCGACAGCATAGACAGGAAAGACAGAACAGGCAGAGCACGCGTGGAGCGGCTGGCGCCAGGATCGGGAAGAATGCGTTACGCATACTCTAGAATTCAAAATCCTAGAGTTATGTGGGACTCTGCGACCATCTCTCAATGGTCGCCATACCCACTAAGACCCGACTTCAACCAAAGGCAGCCCAAGGGCTACCCCCGTATTGATGGTTTGTCAGCGTTGTCGCATGATCCGCCCGTCTTGCCTCCGAGGGCTCTGTGGCCGCAGAGCCCATCTTCGCCAAGACGGTTGGTCGCGCGGACTCTCGTCAACTCCGTCGCTACCGGCCCCGTGCGACGGCACGGCCTACCGGTGCGCGTGTTTCAGAGACGCGACAACATAGACGTTTTAAATCCGATGAGCAACCTGGCTAAAGAAGAATCTCATCAGATCGACCGCCCTGGTCACCAGCGCCCATGACCTGAAGGGCGCTGAGGGCGGTCATGCAGCGTACCGAGCCGGCAAAGGAGTATCTCCCTGAGCATATGCATGCTCACCCGGCATCTGCGTGCGGACGTTGTCATGCTGCTAGGGCTGCTGCAAGGCGACACCAGAGCATCAACTCCCAAGCTCGAAAGCTGTCTGGCGGCCATGGTGCACGAAGCACCGAGCAAGCGCGACCGGTGCAAGACAGAGACAGGACAAGACTCTCCCCTGGCCAGCCGGTGGTCAAGGGCCTGCAAGTCTTCCGATCGACAGGCGGTCGCCAGTCTGCTTGACATGTGCTCTCGCAAGAGCCGGCTTCGCTCCTCTGTCCCTCGCGTGAGCGGCACAACGCCACTTCATAGGAGAGTGCTACCGCGAACGGCATAGGCTGCTCTCTGGCGTCCCCGCGGAGGTCTGCCACAGAATACTACCTGGTGCATCATCGGCGACTCTCTGCATGAGAATGCTACCTCTGGAGGTATCTGCTATTCTCAGAGAGTCTACCTAGCGTGGTATATGCTACCCTGTGGCAGGTCCGCGGGGTACCACGCACACGAGAGAGGAGAGGATCGAAGCCCATGTTTCAGTACCGGCCGGAACTGCGATAATGTCCTAGAGATGAGATCCTCAGTCAGCGTTTAAGAGTCAAGATCATGATGCGAAAGAAACTCATCGCTCATAGGAAGGTCCTAGAGAGAAAGGGTCCGGACTCTGTCTTGCTGATCGCGCTTGCTTTCCCTAGAGTCGAGTGACTACGGCATCAACGGCATCCGCGGTGATCGTTGATGGTGGAGACGGCTTTGGGAACCTCTTCGGTATGCCAAAGGCGCCTTTGCAGCAGGGCACACAGGGAGGTTGCGCGCATCTGTATGATTGCTGTTAGCTGAGGGTGCTAGATTGACTGTATAACTGTACTGACTGTTTTTGCCGTGATTCTGGGAGAGATCGTTGGACGACGCGCCGGGGCAGCCGCCATCGTATCATCTGCCCGGGTACCTAGAAAGAGCCAAACAAACCAGGCCATATAGAAAGACTCACTCAGAGCGCGATCCATACGGCTAGGATTGTTTGGTGGGTTAGCAGGCAGCTAAAGCTGTACACACAACGCAAAACATATTCCAAAACTTATGCCCAGCAATCCGCTGATCCATCTCTGTCAGAGTCGGTACTTCTTCACAGAGATGGGGGGCAGGCATTCTACGGCAGCTAAAGCTGTACACACAACGCAAGATTTCCAAAAACAGCATAGATGCTTTATAAATAGTGCACGCAGCAGTCGATCCATTCTGTCAGAGTCGATACTTCTTCACAGAGACGATCGGACTGCTGGGGGGGTTCATTCATGACACCTAAGTGTATCGGGGAAGGAAAAAGAGAAGGGAAAAGAGGAGAAAGTGGCGAGCGCGCTGAAAAGTGCGGATTGCAGTTCAGGCGGGCGCGTGACTATGTTGCTGGTTCCCGATCTGTAAAAAGCTTAACGCGTAACTAACGCGCTGCCCGTCTCCTAATTTTGTGTTGTACAGAGCTCTTAAATATACCAAGAGAGTCATACTCGTCCGCCGGATAGCTAAGTGCGACTCAGACGAGCCATATAAGCAATTGTCCAACAGAAACGAGCTCGAGGTGAAGAAATAGAGAAGACGTTTGCTACAGAAAAGGTAGCTGCATTGGCAGGGAAAGAGCGCATGCGAGCTGGTGAGGTCTCTCCGCCGAATAGGTTGACTTTGTGAACGCCCTCTTGTCTACTGCGGATCAGTACCACAGTATATTATTCAGCAAAAGAAAGGATTGGAATGCTTTTTGATGTCTTTATTGAAATATAGAGCTGCGCAAAACAGAACAAAACAGCGTGCAAAGTGGATAAATCAAACTAAACCAAAGAAATAATGAAACGTTGCCTTTTTTCCAAAAGGATGTCATGTAGTTGTATATATTTGTATGTATTTTAAGCATCTAGTGAAGTTCGCAGAGAAATTAGATCTTGGAAACAGAGTCGAACGAGCGCTCGGTACCAAAGAGCGCAGAAGGCTTCTCCTCCTGCTCCTCAGCAGCCATGGTCGGGTTCGAGTTATCCTTCTCGAAGGACTTCATAGGACTAAGTCCCCAGCTGTCGAGCAGACGCTTATCTTCGTCCCAGCCCGAGCAGTCGGTGGTGAGCATCTTCTCGCCGGTGAAGACGGCGTTCGCGCCCGCCATGAAGCAGAGGCCCTGCTTCTCGTCGTCGAGAGTGATGCGTCCGGCCGCGAGGCGGATGACGGACTTTGGCATGACGATGCGAGCGGTTGCGATCGTGCGCAGGACGGACTTGAACTCGATCGGCTTGTTATCGCCGAGCGGGGTTCCGGGAATGGGCACGAGGGTGTTGATCGGCACGGATTCGGGGTGGCTAGGAAGGGTCGAGAGAGTGTAGAGCAGACCGATGTGGTCCTCTTTCGCCTCGCCGAGGCCGAGGATACCGCCCGAGCAGACGCTGAGACCGGCCTGGTCGACGTTCGAGATGGTGTTGAGGCGCTCGTCGTACGTACGCGTGGTGATAACGGACGGGTAGAACTCACGCGAGGTGTCGACGTTGTGGTTGTACGCCGTCAGGCCAGCGTCCTTGAGCTCGCGCGCCTGAGCGTCGGTGACCATGCCGAGCGTGACGCAGACCTCCATGCCCATGCCGCGCACTTCGGTGATCATCTCCTTGATGTCGCGGAGGCCCGACTTACGACCGTGCATGTCGCGCCAGGCGGCGCCCATGCAGAACCGGGTCGATCCGTTGTCGCGCGCTTCGCGGGCGGCTCTGAGCACGCTGCCGAGGGTGACGAGCTTGGAGGCCTTGAGACCGGTCTTGTGTCGCGAGGATTGCGCGCAGTATGAGCAGTCTTCTGTGCATCCTCCGGTCTTGATGCTGAGAAGTGTGCAGAGCTGGATCTTGGACGGGTCGTGGAACTTGCGATGGACGGTGCTCTAGATGGAAAGAAGTAATCTGTTAGGTACAGCATTGGATTGAGAGATGCAGCGAGTGGGGTTGCATACGGCGTGATAGACAAGGTCCATCAAGGGAGTCTCGTAGATCTCCTGGATCTCCTCTCGAGTCCATGTGTTTCTGGGTCCAGAGGCTTTGAGTGCGCGCTCGAGAACAGTCTCGTTGCTTGGAGTGGGGGTGGGCTGATGATCTTCGGGCACGGCGACGGCGGCAAGGTTCTGGCTCGCGTCGCTCTTGAAGGTCGCTTTGGCGGTGATAGAGAGGGTGGATCGAGCAAAGTAGCTGCTGCGCGAGAGAGATGCGCGGGAAATGCCGTAGATGGCGGAGTGAGGGAGCGAGGCCATGGTTGATGACGACGAGAGAGGGGATATCAAGAGATGGGAAGTGACGGGTATATGCGACCAAAGGCGTGTAATGAGCGCTATCGTTCAGGCCAGGAGCCGAACAGTGCCGATATTTGCTAACTGGGTAATTGAGACCTGGAGACGTCTAAGCAACGGCCAAACAGAACCTCGGACAGATCAAGAGAAGATCGAGAGATGATAGAGATCAGACATGTAGAAGAGCCGAAGAGCGGACTTCAAAAATAATTTACGCATTTTGCTGCTGGTCGGTGGTTGCCGAGTTCGTTTACCCGGCGGGAGGTGGGGCGGGTGGGGGAAATTGCTAACAGAGTAATGTCTTCGGTGCAATTCGAGATCACAATTGAGTCACGTAGCTGTGAGTCCTTTGTGAGTTGCTTGGAGATGTCGAAGAGAGAATGCCCGAATCGACCAGGAGGCATACACGTTGTTTTAATACAGCAAAGTCTAGTTCATTGCTCTGTTTCTGCGAAGGAAAATAGAAACGCCTGCCGAAGGCTTTTAGTGCTCGCTTCGAGGACCCTGTTTCTTGATTTAAAGTGAATTTGCGGTCCTTTTTATTCGTACGCGCGCGTCAGACTCGTCTTCTTGTTCTTGCCTATAGTTATGGCATTTTGAGATAGATGGGGTTGGGCCCACTGCGCTCCCGCAGAGTCCATCGAGCGTATGCAATTTCAGAATAAATTGAGAGTCCCTGGAGAGATAGCAGAGAAATAGATTGACAGCAAAGAGGTGAGTAGGACGTCTACCGCGTCGACTTCACGAGACGTACATAGGGAGAGCGCGCAGACACGAAGAGTAAAATAGACATTTCCGACGCCGTTGCAGCGCGGACTCTGGCTCTGCGCAGAGAGAGCGAGCGAGACGAAAGAGGACAGAGATCTGCCTTCCTTAACCAGAGCCCTGGATACCAGAAAGAAAAAGAAAAGATAAAAGTCAGATCTTGGGAGCTTGCATTTCCGGTCTAGCCGTTCTGAGTCGGTGCCCATAACCTGTGTCCAGGAGCCCGGTCAGGACAGTCAGCGAGCTGCTCTGGTTTGCATAAGCAGAAGAGAACAAGAAGGCGCGAATAACGAGAAAAGAAAGTAAAGCGCGAGACAAGAGACAGAGACCTGGGTCGTCCCGGCCGAATGCGGCAGTTAAACTAGGAACTGTACCACTACCTGCTCCAATGTGCGGCCCGGATGTTTTGTCGATCTGGTTTCTTTTTATAAACAGAAGCATTGAATATTCATTATGTGATTGTTGTGTTGTTTAATAAGAGGCAGAGGCTGAGCATTTGCTATATATATTCGATGTGTGCGGACCGCTGCATAGTTATCAATCTCCGAGATCTGCAGCTGCTGGCCTCACCATCCCCACTCCACTTCACCACCTCCAACCCTTCTTTCTTCTCATTCTCCCTCCTTTTCGCAAGCGCATCCAACTCTCTCGCTCAATTGCGACTCACAAACTACAATTGCCAACTTAAATCCTCTCCCCAACTCACGTCGCCCACCGCCGCGCGTCTTTGCCTACAATTGTCGGCCACGAGGCATCCACGCGGCTCCACCGCCGCTACCTCTACCGCCAGTATCAATTACTTCAACCGCACCAGAACCGCTCAAAAGTTTCCCTTTTTTATCTAGATTTTCCGCAAAGCGCGTTAAGCGCGATCTGTTATCGATGACAGTCTCGCTTCGAGCGCTTTTACTTTACGGCTGTCTTGAGTGTGTACGCAGCCCATCGACCGGGGGATCCGGTAACTGTGCAGATGTAGAGCGCCCACCGCGACCAC
Organism: Myxozyma melibiosi; assembly: GCF_037950935.1. Lineage (NCBI taxonomy): Eukaryota > Fungi > Ascomycota > Lipomycetes > Lipomycetales > Lipomycetaceae > Myxozyma > Myxozyma melibiosi. Next base: position 1,436,170 of record NW_027042915.1, on the reverse strand, counting down.
GACAGAACGCATATCGGGCTCGGGATATAATCGCACAGAGTCCAATCCGAGGCCTCCGAACGCTGGATTTTGTAGACCACAGCTCGTTCTGGGACTGCGTGCTGTTCAGTGTTGAGTCTGATGCGTGGAGTAAGCGAGATGCCATGACGTTTGAGTGACACGTCGGTTTACAGAACCAGCGTAGCACCCCCTCCCTCTCCCACGCTCTCCTCCCCGCCTTGAAAAATCACGCGTCACAATGACTAACCCTCAGCGCAGAAAAGTGATCCCATATCCAGGAACAAAAAGAGGATCATCGCGACAGGGGCGGTGGTGACGAAGCTGGTGACGACATGACGCGCCTTGTAGAACGCGCGCAGAGCGGCGCGACACGTGGAGTCCCAGAAACGCGCACAGAGCGAGGGTTATTCGCACTCCCTCCGGCGACTTCATATTTGCAATGTCTGTGCGGGATTACATCGGGCAGTCGTATGTTTACTCTGGAGAAAAAGTATGGCGAAGCAATATAGAGGGCTGAATGAAAAAGCTAAGCTGTAGACGTCGCGTCAGGCGAGCAAGTCAATCACTGTCACTAACGGCCGGCGACCCAGACAACACAAAGTCGAGTCTCTCTAGACTCCAATACATATCTCTTTTTCTTTTCTATCTACTAATCTCTTCTCTGATTACCATCTCTACATCAAACAAGTAAAAAAAACCTCAATCGCCTCATCTGCTCAACATAGCGCGCGTGCACCGAGAAAACGCGCTCGCTTGCCAAGAGATGGCTCGACGCGCAGGATCTCGAGCGCCCATAGCAAACCATCCACAATCCGGTTAGCTTTACTCTGCGACACTACATTCCTCTTCCCTTCCTCGCATGCTTCTTCTCTCCTCTTTGCTCGTACTCGATTGAATAGCTTCCACGCACTAAAATCGCTAGTGTATAACCTGCCCTGCGCTACTAGTGTACGCACGCTGCATATGTACGTCCAGCACACTCCATACCAGCCGTGCACTTTCCTGCAAAACAAAAACATAAACAAACCGTCGCCTATCACCTCCCTTCATTCTTCTCTACTCACTCCCTGTCAAAGTTCCCCTCTACTCTACTCTAACGCTCTACGCTCTGTCATTTGATCAATAATGAATAACATTAAGAAGTAACACCGATGGCACAAAACACAAACAATAAAGCAAAGATCAATAAAAGCAGTAAAAGAAAACTCTAGAAACAAAAGGATATGGTGGAGGTCGACATAAAAGATAAAAGGGGTAGGGGGGAGAAACGAATAAGAGAAGAAGGAATGGAAAGAGAAAAGAGCAATGAAGGTGGCAGCATATTAGATACATATGTGGAAAAAAAGGAGGTGAGGAGGAAGAGGAAACAAAAGTACATGAAATAAGGAAAGAAAGAAAAAAAGAAAGAAAAACAAGGAAGGCGCAAAAGTCCCCGCCATGCCTATCTTGATTCGTTTCCGAATCATACAAGCATCGAGCACTTCTCATGTAACCTCATTTCTTTCATCATCGCCGCCTTCATGCAATCAAAGGAAAGAGGTAAAGGGTGAAATAAAGAAGACCAAAGGACCCGAAACCCGTACACACAACTGAGAGCAAAGAGAAAAAGAAAAAGTATTAAGCAGGAGATTGATAAATAAAAGACATGGACTTAGACACTGAAAAGTAAATTCACGTTAACTCATCAAGAGTCTGAATCTCACAAGCACATAAAGTCCACATTTTTGGGAGACCACTCAGGTCGCCCGATGTAAATAAAGACCCGAGATATAACATTACATACGCACACACTCACAACGACGCAACGAAAAATATAGTTGAACAACGAAAACACTCGCGAGGAAACGAAAACACACTAAACAATCAACAAGGAAAAGTTTTAGTAGAGCGGTTGATTCACGGCGCACAGATCCAGTCGGGTCTTGAATGCCAGTGGGATCTGATCATAGCAGTTATCGACCAGGCAGTCGGTAACAGCGTTGAAGTAAGCCGCCGAGCAGACACAGCTCAGGTCGGTAGGATCGCAACCGGCTACTAGCAGCTTGGAGTAGAAGCACGACTGACCGCAGTCGTTCATGCCCAGAACCTCCATCCGCTTGACAATGTGCTTTGAGTGTGCGGGCGCCTCAGCATGGAACACGGCAGAGCTGACTGGAACAGCCGACGAGAATCCATAAGGCATGCTCGAACTGTAGCCATACGAGCTGAATCTTGACGATGACAGACGCGATGACGACAGTCGGGTGGATGATAGAGACATGCCGGAAGAGTATCCATCTCGTCGGTAGTTGCGCACGTCAAATCTCTTTGCGATGTGAGGGTTGGCGCCTGGCTGGACGTTGAACTTGACGCACTGTGAGGTCGCCATGTTCTGAGCAAACAGCAGCTCCTTCGACGTGCACTGTGAATATAAGCAGCCGTAAAGAGCAGACTGATATGACTCGTCTCGGCAGTAGCACTCGGTGTCGTCTAGACTGCACGGTGATATGATCTTTGTGTTATCTATGCATGGCTGGAAGCACGCTGCAGCAAGAAAAAATTCAGTCAGTAAATCGTTCTAAAAAAAATTGTATGATATAAAATATCGCTGCTAATGTTCGTCTAGCCAGATGGTTGCAGAGATAGGGTCAACAGTCGCGAAGCAGTGTGTGATCGGAATGTTGTTTTTCAACGCCGCTGAGTAACAACACACAAGCGAGCTGATGAGCCGCGTCCCGCGCACCAAAAAAAACTGCCGCAAAAAAAGCCGAAAGCACCGCGATAGACAATAACAATAAAATATAGCCAACAATAAAAAAAGACGGCGAATATTCAAATCGTAGAAGGTGCTGCAAGGGGGAGGTGGCTATCACAGTGAAGAAATTTGTTGGTGCGCAGGGAGAGCGGCGCGGCACAGCCAAAATAGCTAGACGAACACGAGCGATAACGCAAGAAGCGCAGGAGCAGGGGGAATACACACATGGAGCGTCTGAGACGGCCGCGACGACGGCAACGAGATATGAGAGGAGGAGAAGGGCGAAAGCACGACTTATTGACCGCATTTCTATGTGTGTGTGATTGCGATTGCGAGAGGCTGAGGGGGCTGCTGGTGAGGAGCGGATGGCGAGAGGCGGCAGGTCGAACAAGGCTGATTCGGCTGTTCGAACAAGGATATTTCGCAGAGGTGAGATTGTGAAGCTGTCCAGGAATAGAAGAGGGCGAAGCAGGACAAAACGAGCGACTGGATGAAGGGCGGAAGGGAGGAGGAGAGCGAGGGAGGGGGAGAAAAAAAAGGAAGACGGTTGAAGGGAAGGGCCAGAGGAGCAGGTTATGTACTGAAGAAGAGGCGGCGCGGTGCAGGGAATAGCGAGCGAGCAGATCGAGCAAGAGGCACGGCACGCGAGGAAACCCTTGTGATAAACGACCGATTCAGAAGGAAACCGAAGGAGGACGAGGAGGAAGAAGAGCTCGTGGATAACGTGGGCGAGAGTAAACAGGAAAGAGAAAGAAGGCGGCGTAGGAAAGAAGTAGAGCGGGCGGCAGCGGCAGAGCGTGGCTGCTGCATCCTGGGCTAGGGTTCATATACGGCCACCTGTGTCAGCCAGAGCCCTGTGGGTGACACTTTCGGCCGGGCATGTGCCTGCACATGATAGCCCTAGCCCAGGAACTGCTGCGTACCGGTACCGTAGCAACGGGTACCGCTGCAGCGCCGCGTCGCGTCGGAAATATATGGCTCTGGCCTCTGCTGAGTCGGACGCCGGCGATACAGCGCTGCGACTCAGATTATCTAAGCGCTGTGTAAGGCGTCGCTTGGTCTTATCCTCCGTCGGATTCCCTTCTTCGTGGGCTTTCTTTCGGCTGCCGGTTTGGTTTATTTTTGGATCCTGCTGCGTTCTCTCGCGCTGCTCTCCTGCCTCCGCTCAGCCCTGCGAGCAAGGCGCTCTGTCAGCGGCCACTGCGCTCAGATTTGCGTGCGGCTGCTGCTCGTCTCGAATCAGGCTTAGCGTGGTTTCCCTTTTTTTATTTTTCCAGTGCAACATAACATAATATGCCTGCCTGCTCCTCTCTCTCCTGCCGATCAAACTTGCGATTGATATTTGTTTACTTTGCTTCGAGTCCACTGTATATTTTTCTGTTGTTGTTCTTCCTGCTCTTCACAGGCTGTAGTCCCTGTCGACCCTCCTCCTCTTCTCGGCACCGCCCATCTCCGGAAATGGTTCCCTGTCGTCACTTGAAATATAGTATAAACATGCAATCAATTAGCCGTCTGCGCTGTCAATTGCAGAGATTTTATACGACCACGGCATACACTGACTGATCCCTATCCTCTCCCTGTCCGTACGTTTGCAATTCATTTGCCTACTTCCGGCAGCTGGCAACAGCTGATACTAAACAGACTACGTGAGCCGACGATTGATCCAACTCTCCCTCTTTCGATCAGCAAACGCCATAGTCACACGTTGCCAAACTAGTTTAGATAAGCACATATTTCTGAAGCACCTAGCGTCTAGATTGCTAATAGTAAGATGCTTAACAGCAATTGCACCTCCTTTTGCCTACCCTTTCATATAAATCAGCCGGGCAGGGCCTACCTTAAATTTATTGGTCTGTACGTCTTGGACACGAAAAGAAAATTCGAGTCTCCCAGAGTCCTTTGATTCGGTGTCTTTGACATATCCAGCATTCTTGTTTATAGAGTAATATCGAATAGAGAGCGTGCAGCGAGTCTGGACGAAGTATATACAGAGACTGATTTCACATGCAGAATAGACACTTGATCGCTTGAGGAGTATGTTCAGACCCCGCTTCAGTGTACCGAAGCACGAGGGTCTGATCAACTCCACCAAGATTATGGGACTGCTATTTCAGTCCTACTATCAGGGACCACACGGACCGAGCGATATAAACAGGACGAACCACAGAGTATATTCCCCAGGAATACGAAAATCTCTGTGAGCGCCGTGCATGCCATGGCGAGCTTCTGCTGCAGCTGTTTGCTGAAAAGCAATATCCCTCTCTGAAGAGCGCATAGAGTTCTAGAAAAGCTTGGTTTGTGTAGATGAAGTAAACAAACCAGCTGGACCAAAAACGCAGCAGCTATGGATTAGTTGTCCAAGAAATGCGATATTTTGTCTGTGGATGATTGTTTGTGGTGAGTGAGTTTGAGTCAAATTTCAGTGGCCTGCTGCATATTCTAGCATGAGAAATATGCGGCGACTTTTCCAAATTTGGGATCTTTGACATTTGCGCAAATGTAGCTGACTGAAAAACAAGAGAAAGAAGAAACACCAAAACAGACACCGAAAAGCAATTTCAGTTCCTGCCGCCCCTCCAGTCGACATAAGAGTGAAAAAGCCTATAGAGTAAGTCAGTGGAAACAAGAGGCGAGGCAGTCATGGCATATCTTGGTGGTCTGTGTCTCGGAGGGGAAGTAGCCTGAATAGCCGACAAGGCCGCCAGGCACATACAATCGTTTGCGACCACCTCGCGGATGGATATGAGAGATGAATATGAGAAAGACACAAACAACAAAGAGTACTACAAACCAAAAAATGGCGCACTGGACTGGCGGACTCAAGGCGAGAGGATAATTGCACAGTGCTGGTTGACCTGGACGATTACTCAAAGCGGTTGTTTGTAAACAACCAATGCAGTTGTGCATGTCCAAAAACTTGTTCTGCGTGCGAAAACAGAAAAAATAAAAAGGCAGTGCGACAAGTAAATCCACAAGAGGGAATTCACTAGCCTGAATGGGAAGCCGCTCGAGGAAGTGGATTTCCTCTTCGGTTGGGCTTCGCCTGCCTGTTTGGGAACCTTGTTTGTCTCAGCAATGTTATCTCTTTAATATTCGTACGCTCTGCAGATTGCGTACAAATACGCGTTACTTATTTGCTTGCCTACTTCTTTTAGCAGATCTCGAAAATCTCTTCACTACATAAGGAGGAGTAAGGCTGACGAGTGAAACGAGATTAAGATGCTTTTTCGGTCTTTCCTGAGCGAGCGGGTTACATATCGCTTGCCCTCGAAACTATCTATTCTGGGTGCTCTTCGCTCGCAAGGGGGAAGGCCTTGCTCAACAGACTTTGAATTTCCTACCTGAATCAGAGAATAAATGTCTTGGCCATAATTTTTGTGTGTTGATTTTTTTTACTAGTCGATTGCTAGAGCTGTAGGACCAGCGTTGCTAGACCGAACGCCGGTCATCTGCTACCGCAATCGAGTATAGCTCGCTGGCTCGCTGCAATTTCTCGGGCGACAATTGAGGGAGAGTCAAGGAAGGGGCTATTCCCTAGTCCGCGTGCAGCCGCTTGGGCAGTGTGTAGAAACAGCCTAATGTGGTCTGTTGGCACCCAAACTCTAGGTTGCCGAGCCCAGGCCAGGAGAAATCCGAGTTAGCGAAACCACAAGAGCGGAAGGGTTGGGGGCCATGAAGAGGTGGAGACTAACCAATCTGCGCGCAGGGACGAGAGCCAGACTCGTGCTTCCCTTCCCCCTTGGCTAGCACCCTTGCCAGCCCTGTGTTGCAATTCTGTTATTTCTGTTTGAGCTTAGCTGACAGCACAGGGGCATTATGGGATGACAGGTGGTGCTGGACGAGAATAGATGGAGGAGCGCAGGGTGGCCTCGTGGGGCTAGTCGGTAAGTCCGTCAAGTCGAAAAAAAAAAAAATCCACAAATAAAATAAAAACGCAGCGAGAGAGAAGAGGGAAACAGACAACAAAAGCGCGTTAAACCCTAACGGGCACGGTCGTGCTCGATTCAGTGCTCGCGAGTCGCGTGCAATAGGCCGGGTTTTGTACGTAGCGGGCTAAATGATGGGCTTCTGAAAGAACGAGACATGCTGCAAAGAGTCAAGTCGGCTGCAAAGAATAGACCAGGTCCGAGATGGACAAAGAAGGCAGGGGAAGAAGGAAGAGGGAAGTAGAGCATGAAGTTTGGACGCGCTCGTCTATAAGCGAGTTTACCGGCAAATGCTGTGAAATTAAACAGCCCCTTGCCTGCGGCCAGCCCATTTAGTTCCCCTTCCCCCAGCCAGTGAGCTAACTTTGGCTTGTCTGCACGGCTGGACGGCGATAAAATAGACAAGGCTGTCAAGGCCTTTTCATGAGGAACGGCTGTCTTTGGGGATGTCAGCCAATAGCTGACAGGCTGGCTGGCTGCTTTCATGACGTAATTTTAAAGGTGTTCTCGGTCGGCGGTTCGGGCGGTTTTTATCGTTACTCGCCACTGTTGCGAGAAGATACTAGCCGCTTACGGGCGCACAACGATTCTAAAATACAATTAAAATGAGCAACAGAGGACACAGTCAGAGGCTGAGAGGGAAGATAGTGTGAGAAAGAAAGATATGGAAAAGGAAGCCGAAAAATACGAGTACCGACGACTGCGCGTATACCAAAAAGAAAGCTCATGCAAGGCGAATGCACCGACCTACCGAGCCTTGTACTCCACCGCCTCGAAGAGAACAGCTCGCTCGCTCCCTCGTCTGTTGCGCCAGCTCGCTTCTGCTGCTGCCAGCACAGTTATTTTCGGCAACCTGGAGCAGCTTCTTTTGGGTGCGCTGATGCTGCAGGGCTGCCGATTAGATTGCAGCGTCCGTTGCTGCTCGCTCTCGCAATCGACTTTGCTCTGCGAGAAGAGGCTCGTCTCCCAACGGTTTCTCTACATTTCTTTAGTCAGCCGCGTACTGCTGCCAACGGCACCTCGTGCCATTAACTTTTATTCCGCTCCTGTCGCGCTGCTATGTTCTTGCCTAGCTCGTGCGTCTGGAGACTTGTTAGTTAACACCAGTTTTACTGGCGGTTCCTGCAGGCTCCGGCGTGTGTTTGTTGGGATAGTTAGGAGGTTGTTTTTGGCCAGGGCTTCTGCGGTTCGACTCCGCGAGCTAATCAGTTCCTCATCGTAGCAGCAACCCTACTGCACCCAACCGAGCAGACAATACCATCGCAGCAGCAACATAAAAATAAACCACAGCCATCTGCCGACGTCATTCGCTCACTCATGTTGCACAGCCTATATACGTGTGGTAAAGCGTCAACAGCAACGGCTTGGCTGTCGATCGAGCCGAACTCAGACTTGCTGGCTAAAGCGAGAAAAAAGCCACTGTCGACTCAAAAAAACAACAGCCGCAGCCGACAAGAGGCAGAGAGTAATAGTAACAACGGCTTCTACTCTATGGCGTCATAGTCTGCCATCAACTGATAGCTGCTTTTAACTGTGTCTTGCTTTTTGTCTTGGTCTAGTGTTTATGTCTAAAATCATAAGGCTAAAGAAGGAGAATAGAAGGAAATGCGGAAACTAGTGGCGATCTCTTGCTTTCATAGCGGAAGATGTGAGTAATTCTCGTTTTCTGGTTTTGTTTATCTAGTTGGATCTGTTGCTGCCGCTGCTGCTTGCTGCTGCTGCTGCTTCCTCTTCCTTCATCGTTACGGATCGCTTGCATGCAGCACCTTCGGTAAGAGGAAACAGCCAGTCTATACTCCCTCTCGTCGCCAACCCATGCCTAAAAGACTTCCCGCTCAACTCTCCCGTTCCTGCATCTTCGACGTCTACGACGTCCTCGCAGCGTGAAAGAGTCAAGCTAGCGGGAAGACTAACGTAACCTTCAGCAGCTAATATTTGTATTGTCAGGCGGTGAGTTTTTTCAGGCTCGTGTCGTTTAAATCAAGCAGCAGCTGAGTGAAGGCTTATTTCTGCTGACGTGCTGCTTTATTTTGTTTTTTTGAAAAGTCAGAGACCGGAGTTGCGTCTCGGTGATTCTTGACATCAGCTTTGCTCCATGAAAACTCAAGGTCACAACAGCTCGACACGCAAGTTTCACTATTCTTCTCAAATCAGTGATTTATGTGTTTTATCATAATTTCTTCAGTTACCAAGACGATAAAATGAGATTCAGTGGCGAAAAAATACTGCGCTGCATGTGCAGAGTTCACTAATATGTCAGGTTCAGGCTAGCAGCGATAGCAGCAGAAGCTATCTTTTCCGTCGACTCTCTACTGCAGGCGTGGTACAGTATAAAATCAGTCACGTGATTAGCGCCCTATCGAAACTGAACTAGGCTTATCTCAGTGAATTCGTCCAGTTGGCCGCGGAGTTCTCTGGCAATTGCTCAGAAAAGACCAAAAATCTATTCTCCGATGAGGAATTGGGCAGACATTTGCGACGTACTGCGACAAGAAAAGGCTAGAAATCTAGAAATACGTATGGCTTTTTGTCGGCAAGAGCGGACAAAACAGATCAATCGATCTTAAAAATGCCCTAATCTGATGTTCACATCGTTCACAACCTAAACGACGGCGAAGTACATACTCGCGTACTTGTTAATCTTCTTATATTCGTGTCTTCGTGTGCTATTTGCTCAAGGCATGCAACGCGTAATTCCTACTAAAGCGCAGTGCTTTGGGATTCACATCCGTGTCGATCTCGCCGCTATGAATTTGCCTGCTTGGGAGCCATGCCTTCCCGATTGGGAAGGTGTGCAGAGTCGAATACATCTAAACGGACCGGTCGGTTTGCTGTATTTGGGTTGAGATTGCGGTGTAAGAGATCAAGAAGTAGAGAAGAGAGTGTGCCGGATAGGTCTACGGGGCTATAAGACGTGAGAGAAGGTTGTTAAATCGAAGTTTGCTGATGGGAGCTGTGCCGGAGCAGCTGGATTAGCTCCTCCACTCACGACAACATCCTCGAAGACGAACAGCCGACAAGTAATCTTGTCGCATATTGTTACCTAATCCATTACGCATAAACATTTGGTAGTATGAAAGCTAAATGCAAGGACTGCAGATACAAGCAGTACTGGTATTCACCTCGTAGTGGGTGTGAGCTCACATTTTCGGTCAAGCAAGCCATCTTGCCCTCTTCAGAAACCCACTTTGGCGGATTTTGCTATTGCTTTTGTTCGCACCTCATTGCTTGATAACCACTGCGAGCATGCAGTCGGGATGGAAGACCCCTGGCTTTGTTTATTGTTTACTCGTGTTGCTCATTTGCTTTCTGTCTAGCTTCATATTCTGCTGTGTTCACGGGAATTTTGACTGATATCTTGCGTCAATACGTCACGCAAAATATAGTAGCAATTTCTAGATGCTCAATCATTAAAAACCAAGACTCGATCAAACGTTAACCCAATCGATTATTGGCATTGAAAAATGCAGTCGATCCAAAAGATGGTATTGAAGAACACCACTATTCCAAAGAAGAGCTTTAATTCTAAAGCAAAAAAGTTGTTATGCTTTCTGCAATCCGTCTTTATCAACCGCTAGTAAATGTGAAAAGGGAAACAGGAAATCAGGGGAGCAGAGAAGAAGGGCAAGGCGGAAAGAAAGAAGCAAGTGACAGAAGTGATAATGAGCGCGCAGACACAGGTTATGCGTCCGTCAACCGGCGCGACATCGGCGACACGACCCTGCCCTGTTAAGCGACAGGCGGCCACGGCGTCCACGGCGACGACGAGGATGATGACGACGACGACGACGACGGCGACGGCGATGGCAGCAGCAGTAGAGATACCTTTTTCTCCGAAGTCCGCGTACCCGTTGATCTCTACGGCACCAGCGTCTTTCATTGACCAGCGAGCGCGGAACAATCAGAGGATCGGGGAGATGAAGAGGATCCGAAGGCCGTGGGAGTAGAGATACTACGGCGCAACCCAAGATGACGACATTCGCACATCGCCAGCCATTTCATATTTCCCTCTGTCCCTTACCTAATATTTCCTACCATTTCCTCACGCTATTCACCCTTTAATCAAGCACGGCTGACTGTTTGGTTTTGGTTTGCAATGCAAGAGCGAGCTATGAGAGTCTAGTTCCAGCATCTGGGACCAGCGTGCAAGCTCGACCCAGCAAATCGGGTTTTAAAATGTATGAAGGTCCAACGCAGGAGGGAAGGAGGACTAGAGCAGGGTAATTGAGTATTTTTATTTTTTTTCTTTTATTTACCCTGTCAAAAGAGACCTTGACCGGTGGATCCCGTTCCTGGTTCCTGGAATGCCTGACCGTTGAACGAGGGTGGGAACAACAAGTCGTTGTCTCGCTGGGAATTTAGCTATGTCTTGGGCTCGCAATAAATGTTGCGCTTGGAGAAGTAACGAGAGGCTTGAATATAACCCCGACAGGTTGAAGCGGAACGACTGAATTCTGAGTCGCGTGCCGAGCGCGATATAGAGGACAGAGATATGCACACAATCAAGAGCAGACAAGAGCCATGGTAAGCGCACCTCTCGCTCCCCTTCCTCTATCGAGAACCGCAAGATAAGCCACTCTCGCTATTGACATCACAGAGAGCGCATAATACCGCATAATTTTCTCCTTCGCTTCTGCAGGTGGCTCTGCCAGCCAACGACCCAAACTGCGCCCGACACGATAATGCTGGCAAGGGCTTCTTCTCGCTATCGTATTATCGGCGTTGTCGACTGAGCCTGGCTCGGACGCTGCCACTGCTTCTGGCTTTTCTGCTGCTGCGGCAGCCGCCACCGAAGTTTTCGCTGTGGCCCTAGCGCAGAAGGAGCACAGTGCGAAGACGAGTAGAATTTCTCGAGTAGTTTTCCTTTCCGCTCGTACTTCTACGGTCTGTGTGTCCTACGTACAAGAAAGAAAAATGGGAAGAGCGAGGCGATCCATTTTGCGTATGATTATGTGTGTATTTGGGCAGCCAGGTTAACCTGCTGTCGCGCGCGCCATCGCCAACGTCGTTTTTCGTCATTGGCCGGTGCTCACTCCCGTCGAACGTATAACCCGTTTTTTTCAACGACAGATGATCATCGGGACCTTTGCCGCCCGTTAGACGTTATCTACAGCTGTTACATTTTTAATAGTCCAGTCTCGCTCTTCAGGTGTACAAACAACAATCAGAAGTAGAGCAGAGTAAGTAGGATGTACGTCGAAGCAAAGCAAATGAGCAGAGCGACACAAGAAAGATAGGGCATCAAAGAGGCTGGCTTCCTTTGTTGTTGACCAAATCCGGCGTATGGAGCGCGAAGTGCATCGAGCTTTGAATTTTTCTTTTTTCTCTTTTTCTCTCTTTTTGCCTTTTTGGGTTCTGATGCTCTCTCTTTTTGGATCCGAATAAACTTTGCATCGGCATGGGCCGCACCGGCTGAGTCGCGTCGGGCGCCGCTTGGGAGCGAGAGCAACGCGAGGGAGAGGAAGGAGGAAGGAAGGGAGAGCAGGGAACGAGCGCAGAAGGAGAGAAGACGGCCTGCGTCGGAAGGTATTAAACGTTTATCACTTTTCCTGGCTTCTGTGGCCTCGTAAATGAAAGAAAATTTTTCTATTTTCTATCCACCATTCTCTAGCTGTCCCTTGCTTCCGGAACCAGGAGACGTAGGGAATGGCAATATATGAACAAGTTTCGGCTACAAAATAAACAGTTATCTACATCTTAACAAGCTTAAGAATAAATCGTTCGACTATGCGATTACTCTGAGTATACTAGAGCAGAGCCGTGAGCCGTAGCTGTGGTGGGTCGAAGCTTCTTGCGAGGACGTATCCGCTTTCTCCCAAGCTGTACGCGCTGCCTCACGGCCGTTGAAGGGCTGCTGCCGCGACGGCGTACGGAAAGACCGAAATAGTTTAATTGGGAGGGATGGAAAAAGGTAGGATAACGGGAGTAATAGCACGACGCGCGAGGAAGTAGAAGCTCAGCTTTGAAATTGTATGGTAATATATTATGTCATCAGTGCGTCGTCTTCAAAGATGTGAGGACATGAAAGTACGTTCATGTTCACTGAGTGAACTGCTTCGACCTAGCATATATCGAGTCGGTATATGCTTGGTCCTATGACCAGATGATTTGGGCAAAATTCAGATGAGCTTGACAAAATACCTGCCGAGTATGAACTTGAAATTTCATTATTTGGTGGTTTACAGCCCGTATGGAGCAGTGAAGTTATGAGATCAAAATCAGAGCGGGCAAGTTTTGAGTAAATGTTGGATTGCGGTATTGACTGTATCTCGGCTCCGAGTCTAGCTATTTGCTTTTTTGTGGTAAAGGGAAAATTGGTACAGATTGTACGACTCTCGTGAGAGTTCACATGCATATGTCGGTATATCTAGAGCAATGACGACGATCGTCTGATCTGATCAAAGAAGCAATGGCATGCTACATTGAACGGCATCTGTTTTTCGACTCAGTCTTCCTCTGATGTCACTGGCTTCCCCTTTTGCAGTCTTGAAGATTGTATACTTCGCCGCATTGGGATCTTACAGTATCAGTTATATGATGCCGGATGATATAGGAAGGAGACCGAAAACTCAAGCAACGATGACGAATATAGGGTCGATCGGCGCCCGAATCCGGCAACGCCCTGGCGGTGAACAGAATTTCTGTTTGCTATAGATGGCCTGTTTGTTTGTTTACCTGCTGATTTCTTGGTAACAGGTGTAGTGATCTACGGGGATGGCCGAATTCGTATCGTGGATTGATTGCATGGGCAATAAATTAATACAGCGATCGGTGTACTTCGACACGTATTGATACAGTGAGGAAAGGATAATGTTATGTTTGACAGGAGAGGAGTAAAAGGAGGCAAAGGAAAACATCTGCCGGCAGTACATTGAGGTGGAGGAGGAGACTGGTTGGCAGGTGACAGTGCGGGGAATACGAAGCAGGATGTCATTGGAGGTAGACAAAGAGTCTCGAGTCCCGAGGAAAGTGTGGGGTTGAGTATAGGCAGGGACAGCCGGCGAGTAATTACCGAGTGTTAAACTACTTCTGTCCGAGAATCGTTTTTGGTTTTGTTTTCATTGCTCCTCTTGGCTCGTCTATTTCGGTGTGGTGTCGATCGATCCCCGCCCCGTCCTGGAATGGAGCAGAAACGGTGCGAAAGGAATTCGGTGAATTAATTCATCGGTCGGCATACGTGAGCTCCACGGGGTTAGAGTGTGCTTGTTTGTAAATAAAGACGAGTAAATAAGCTGTCTATTGGCTTGCTTGCCAGTTGGCAGAGTTGTGTTGCTGGCCGAGATGTAAGGGAAGAGTGGAGATCAGCCTAGAGAAAGCAGGGTGCAAAGGTCGTCCAATTGCGGTCTAAACTTTTATATATTAAAGTGCCTCCCAAAGGGTTATATTAGCAATGAATTGAGCATCCTCGTTCAGACGGAGGTGGACGAGTGCACGAGCAAACACGCAAGATTCTACTAAGCATTTTGCTAGATCATATGGACCTTGCGAGAGCGACTATTCAGGAAAGCAGTGGGTCTTCGCAATAATTTTTGATCTGAATCGTGCGAATAAACAAGTATGTCTCTGTACATCACTCGATCATTCGACAAATAATCAAAATAAAACCTGCTCGAAAGACCATATCGAAATCTATTTATTCGTCGCGATAGGCCAGGATTGCCTGTGACGAAGTAGCTTGGTCGAGAGGGCTGGGGTTGTTGGTGGAAGACATTGAGCGATAGTTGAATAAGGTTTGCAGTGGAAGCGTAATAGGTTGATTAGGTTAAAGATGGGTTCAAGGAAGCTGGCTACTCCGGCTTCCTTTTATATCTACTTCTTATCTCTTTCCCCTGCTCCTACTCGGAAGGATTGCCAGATCCGGCGAATGGTCTGATCCTGGCATCGTATGATTTGTAGCTACTTCCAACTTCCTATCTATCCGGCCGAGGCCTTGTGGGGCCGTCTGGCTGTCGGGCGATAGAAGTCGGTAAGGTTCGCGAGGTCGAACCAGAAGATAAACCTTAATTAGTCATCTTCGTGACATTGCCGATGCGATGATGAAATGTACGGCGCACGCGGCTGTGCTTCTGACCAACGCTTGATCTTTAATTTTTTTGTAGTTAATTTTTCTATTGTTTATTATTTATTTTATTTGCAAAGAGCGAGTGGATTTCCGAGGTCAGTGTATATTCTGTCTCATTATCCTTATTATTATTATTTTGTCCTTTTTCTGTTATCAGAAATTTCTTACGGTGTTCCGCTTCAAATAGAATCATTTCTCCATAATTTTTGCACAGCTTGTTCTTGTGAATAGAGTGGTGGAAAACAAAATATGGTTATACCCAGCCGACTTGGTGGACTCTCGTTCAGTTGATTAAGCGACCGAGATCAGAGGAAAGCGAGTTTCCAGCACAGAGGAAGACGAATAATTACAAGATTAAACTCGCGTTCTGTTCTCCACTCTTGAAATCAGCAGCTTACTCCTCTCTCGAAATTTCATAATCTCATAAAGAGGTAAGTTGTATAGTGGACTAAGTGCTCCGTTTCCGGTCAGGTTACTTTACTATATCGAAGACGGAGGGGGATGGTGCAAAGACGGAACACCCGGAAAGAAGGCAAGATAGTTGGCTCTGTCCCTAATCTTCACATCATCCTCGAACTACAGTCCTCTTCTCTTCTCTGTTCCAACACGACTTTGGCTGCTTCTCCGTAGTTGCTATTCCAGTCAGTCACCTTATCTCTAAATATCTATAAAAAGACTACCTTGTTTCATTGTCGTCTGGACTACTTGCCCCAAGCTCCAGAAGAAAGAAAAGCACAGCCTTCAGCTGCTTGCGCCTATCGTCATCGTGTAATGACGTAGTTTAGTTCATAGCCTGCTACTATTTTCAACCGGAAATCCCACTTTCTCTGCGCTTAAGTGACTTCATTCAAGCCTCGGAACTAGAGTTTTCAACTCCCTGGCTTTGGTCGCGACGATTGTCGAGCCATGGGGCCAAAAATAATCTGCTACGACCTCCTCATGCTCTTGCCTCATCGTACTCTTGACTCCATCTCCCTTCTATTTTCGACCCGCTTCTCGTATCGCTCGGGTGGCGTGTATCAGACTTCATTCAATCTAGCGTTTATTAAACACACTTAGGACAGATGACAATTTATAGTAGCCCACTGAGCCTAAGAATAGAGCCCGATCTCTACCACTGCCACCGCCACGGCCACTGCCGACGGCAGCCGGGACCTTTCTACGCTGTTCGCTCTATCGACGACGATCTATGACGCCGTTCCCCTCTTTATTTTTACATCATCATGCTAGTTTCCGGCCCCTCACCGTAGTCTTTGTAACTGGTACACCGTACCGGACGGGAGTACTTCGACATCGCGTCCGCGCTCGCCAACCTGTCGTTCTCTCGGTGTTCAGGCCCTCCTCGGCTCGTGCGTCATTCTCTCCTCCCCGCGCACTCCAACGCCAGATATCGTCGCGAATGCTCCAGCGGATTCTCGGATCTTTCCACAAAAGCTCAAAACAAGCAGGCCAAGATACTCGACACAGCATAACCCTGTAGACATCGTCGACATTGGTCTTGCGCCCAAAACTGAGACGATACTTTATCTCCACGCCGCATCTGAAAATAAGTGCGTTGGCTACAGATAGTCTGCTGTGGTCTTCCGAGATACCCATACTCTCATCATGACTGATGTCTTTACGCTGCCCATACACTCGGTTTGCTTATGGCCGCCAATAGATTATTATTAGCTCATTTATTTTCGGGATTGCCATATAGCAGATTACATGGGTCTGAGTTCTTGTCATTACGTCTTGTTGAACAACGAAGATCCACTTTTTCGTAATCAAAAACTACTAATACAGGCATCCTCATCATTATCATACAGATACAATAAACAATAACAAATGACAACACCGATCGCCATGATGCGCGCCCATAAAGAACACGCTAGTACAAACTATTCATATCAAAATATGGAAACACCGCCACCAACACATCCGCTCGACAATCAGACGTAAGCCCACCTTCTCATGATGTCATATTAATCGGCGAGCAGACTAGAGCTGAACATAAAATAGAACTGCAAACCTATTCGTTATCGCTGTCATCATTCGCGCGGACTAATTTGCCTGATTTGTCCAGCTTGATTTTTTGCTTGCGTTCGTCCTTTCTCTGCTGTGCTTTCTGCGCTTTCTCTCGTTCTTTTGATGCTTTCTGACTGTAAGGGCCTGGAATCCGGATTTCACTGACAAGCTCGTTTGGTAGATATTTGTGGGCTAGTCCGTATACCGTCGCTTTTGAATTTAATAGACGTTGTCTGCATTATAAGTAAAAGTCAGCCACCGATATCATACAGCGCAGTTGCCAAGTACGTCAGACTTACCTCTTCAGTAGCAACACAACATCGGCCTCATCAATAGTCTTCCTAGAAGCATGCTGAGCATACGCAGTCAAATCCTCTGAAACCTGTTTGAAATACACCTCCGACGCCGCCATTATGGCATTCATGCCATCGACCGATGTCGGCAGCGAGGACAGGCTTTTCGCCAGATCTTTCACCAGTCTGCGGGGAAGCATCTCGCTCGACTTTGATCCGGGTCCGGAAGTTGCCTTTGGTTTCCGTGCTATGCCAGCTTTTGGTCGGCTTTCTTGTTCTGTGAAACTATCTTGAGGCTGGAAGCTTCCTGACATTGACTTGAACCGCGCCTTTTGCTCAAATTCGGTCTGTAAATGGGCACGGCGGAGTTCTTCTGTCACGTCTTCGGTCTTTTCTGATTCATCGTACTGCCATGCGTTGCCATTATCATGTTGCAAATCGAGATCGTCCTCGCTATATAGAAACTGTGAGTAAACTGTAGATCAAACACCAAGCGGCCATAGAAGCAAAACATACATCATGGAACTCATATCCAAAGGGGCGTCTTCAAAAGGCTGAATGACAAACGTCGTACTCTCTTCTCTCCTTCTGCCCACCGTCTCAACCACTTCATCGTCCTCGGCAGAAAAACTCAGCCTGCTTTGATCCATGCTCAAACGCGCATCCATCGTCAGTCGCCGTGGGTATTCAATCGACATCGACGTCACATCCATCGCCTCATCTTCGTCGCCACCGTCCACGCCGCTGGTCGAGAGTCGCGGCGGATTGCGAATCATCTGCTCGTCTTCAATATCATCGTCCCGCGTTGACAACAACGAGCTTCGCTGCCGCGCAGGCCGTGGCGCTTCAAGTGCGTCGTCGTCATCATCTTCGTCTTTCAGCGTTGATTTTACGCTGCTACCGACAAGCGACGACCGCGACGATACACTAGTTTGCGACGATGACCGTCTCGGCGCCTTCCCTCGTCCAAACACAGGACCCGGCTGAATGACAGGCGACGGCCTCTTCAGCATCCGACTAAGTAACCGCAAATCAGCGCGCGGCGTCCGCTTCCGTCCCGCCATCCCACCTCCAGGCGTAGACACGCCTCCTACGCCGACGCCGCTACGCCGCCGGTGATCACGGCCTGGCGTCAGCACATTGTATCGTCGATTAGCTGTTCGCGAGTACGGTGTGCGCGAGATCGGCGTGCGGTGCGCGGAAATAGCACGGTATGCTGACGTTCCTCCTCCTCCGGTTGCTACCGAGGTAGTCTTGGGCGTGCTGCGTAGCGGAGTTGTCGTGGCAGCTGAGCGAGCGTCCACTTTTGATGAGCGATGTTAGCATATATCCCGCTCATCCAGGAGTCTTTGTTACTAAACCAGTCTTACTTGTAATTGAATCTAACACAATATGCACCTCTGGCTATAGTTACTCAGTAATAAAGTAACCAGCGTGACGGCAGAAACAGATATCGAAGAGCTCCGCAACAGCAAAGTAAACAAACGCGCCGCTGCACGCGTGTTTTGCTCTCAGGCACCGAAGACCGCTTACCTAACCACCTAACCCACAACCTCTAAATTTTATCTCGTGCCACGCGAATTTTGGTTTAAAAAAACAGAAAGAAAAAAATAGAGCTCTAGTTGGGAGTTCTGGTTCCTCTAGAGATTTTCGAATTATTTTCGATTTTTTCTTACGTGTTTTTGGTCTTTGAGAAGGGTTTACGACATAGAGAGAAGTCTAAAGTTGTATCTGAAATCAAAGAGGATCTGAGAAGGTTTTGTTTGGTGAGGCAATCATAACTAAGAGAGAGATTCATCGTCTGCGGTAGCTACGGCACGAAATATGAGCGCGAAGAAATCAAAAGTACAAAAGAAGGTAGCGACTGCCGCGGTCGGCGGCGGCGATGATCTGGACGACGGACTGCTTTACGAGGTGGACGATGCTACATTTGCGAGCGACGAGGATGACGGTGGAGTCGTGGTGTCTGGCGGCGAGGAGGATGAAGTGAAGGACGATGCAGTGAAAGAAGCGACGGGCACTGCGACTGTTGTTGCTACTGAAACTAGTGCATTGGCAGCGGCAAAGAAGGCTGAGAAGCGGAAAAAGATGAAGGAAAGGATCAAGCAAAAGGTATGTGTTGTTACGTCTTCTCCGGAGAGAAGAGGCAGAACGAAGCTAACGCAAACAATCTAGAAACGTCAAAGAATGGAAACAGAAGTGACAGTCAAGACGACGATTGCGGGCGTCGATTCGAGTATAATCGCAGACTACTTTGCTAAAAAAGCGCGCCTGTTTTTTCCCAAACTCTCCACTGTGGAACTCGATGATTTGTGCGTCGTCAAGCAGGATCAGATCATGGATATGACGGGCTGGAAGTTGCCGAGAGATGACAAGAACTTTGAGAAGTTTCTCACACAAGGTATGATATCTTCATATGATTTGCTATTGAAAGAGGGATAGAGGGCTAATGAACGCTCTGTAGTCGCAAAACCGAGAAAGCTAAATGAGCTACCGAGCGAAAAAGGTGCTCCCTACGTGATCATCATCTCGATCTCTGGGATTCGTGTCTGCGAAGTTCGAAGGTGCGTCAACGTTTTATACTCTGAAGACTTTAGGAGGAATTGAGATCTTTTTTGCTAACTGCTTCCAGAGCTCTTCCAAAACCAATGAAATCAGCAAAGCTGATCTCGAAAAACAGTATAGCCTCTGACTCAAAATATCTCGCAAACTCAACGTAAGTACTATTTCTACTCGCTCTCCACACTCATACATCAACTAACTCACTCTCGCCATCCAGCATCTCAATCGCTCTCAGCACTTCCGAGCGACTCAGACTAATGCTCGACTACGAAAACCCCGAGACAAACACCAAGACCGCGCTTTCGCTCGAAAACCTCGAGCTCGTCGTTGTCGACTCTACCTTTTTGGATTCGAAAGCGCGGAGCGTGCTCGATGACGTGCCGGAGACGCTCAAGACTGTTAAGCGGTTGCTGGTGGGGGCTCCGGGAGCTAAAGTTGTGCTCTATTAAGAACTTTGTTGAGGAAGCGGGAGGAAGTTGAGGTTGTATGATAGGTATTGGTTGATGCTCTTGTGCGGGAAGAAAATTGCATGGGTCAATCAAGAATTTAAAAGTTTGATAATAGAAAATCAGCATACATTACATCTACTGAACTATAACGAACAAAACATAACCAAGAGAACTTATTACCAGTCACTCACACAAAGCAAAAACAAGAAACAAACACAAATGAAAAACAAAATGACCACAGTCCCTGACTGATTACCAACAATGACTTTTGCTTTCCCGTTTTTTCTTCTTTTCATAGAGAAGGCACACCGACCAATTCTTGCGCCTGTATATCACTCGTATAAACGCAAAATGAAAAACCAAAACACCCCAGCACATCTTGCTATCTATCCCTCTTTCTTCCGTCCCGGACCTCCACCTCAAACCCATATAGTATTCCGGTTAGACACTGGAAAGACTCCGCAAAAACTCATGAACTCTCTCAGCATCTGCAGAATCTAGAGAGCTATTCACATCCACGAGATTCAACGGCAAGCTCTCAGTCGCGCTAGCCACCGGCCGATCGCTACCAAAGCTAACGTTTCCGCCTGTGGCCGC
Source organism: Myxozyma melibiosi (assembly GCF_037950935.1). Taxonomy (NCBI): domain Eukaryota; kingdom Fungi; phylum Ascomycota; class Lipomycetes; order Lipomycetales; family Lipomycetaceae; genus Myxozyma; species Myxozyma melibiosi. Next base: position 1,415,540 of record NW_027042915.1, on the reverse strand, counting down.
ACGAGCGCTATCGAATTGCTCATCCAGCCACGCCAGATCCTCGTTTGTCACGTTCTCGTCCGACAAGAATTCAAGCCACGACGGAAGCGTGGGTTGCCTCGCTGCTTCGGAGTACGACTCGCGGCATATCTCGGTCTCGTCTTTGCGCGCCGCTTCTTCGGACGAGTTCAGGGAAAACATGCCCGCCAGAGCTGAAGCCGTTGCTGTCGTCAGTGGCGGGTCGTCTACCTGCGTATCCGTGGACGAGGCTGAACCTTCCCGCTTATGCTCGTCGATGTAGATGCCGTTTCCAGCCATGTCACCGATATCAACATTGTCAGCCATCTTGAGCTGATCAAGATGCCACTTTCTCCGACTGATAATCTCCGTAGCCACCTCCGTGAACTCGTTCGCGAGACCCAAAAGTCTGCGCACGACACCCGTACTAGCCTGCTTGTTAAGTTTCTCAAGCTCGGTCGTGATGTGCAACAGCGTTTCTAAATCAGCGTCGTCCTTGTCGACGCCGGATCCGTTGTCGGCAATGGCGTTGAAGACTCCAAAGAAGGGCGCAAAGGGCTGGAACACAAGCGCCCAGGACGTCGCGGCCTGCTTCTGGCGATCGTTCGGAAGATCTTCCAGAATCTTTTTGAAAAGCTGGAGTGCGTCTCTCGACACACGCACGTAAATCTCACGCGACTCGGCGCACGAGGACGACTGCACTCTGTGAATCATCGTCAGGCAGACGCGGTGAGCGTAGTTGATCTCCGTAGTCAAGCTGTCTGCCAACTGCTCGCACCCGGGGTATCCCGAGTCCCGCACGGTGTTTATCCAAACCATGTTATTGTTCAGCAGTTGATCTGCATCAGAGTGTAACCTCGAAACGACCTCACCTCGCCGCCGCGTGCGCGCAGGAGACCCTTCCGGTCCCAGAGCGGCAAGCTCGGCCTCTGCGGCCGCAGAGTACAAACGGGTGTAGATCGCATCGTACATGAACGCGATCTCGACTGATTGTCGGTACTTGCTGTACCCGAGCGACGTCAACTCCGAGGCAATGAACGGTTTCTCTGGCGGCACTGGCAGCGTGCAGTCCCTCGTCTGGAAATTAGGCGATCTACCGAACGTGAGCGACATGACCTTGTCGACAGCAAAGCACGACCAAAACAGGCGCGACCGCTCGGACTTTGGGTTCATAGACTCTGTGTAGACCATTCCAGCGTCAATTCCACTGGTCGTGTCGGCGTCAGCGGTAGACGGTGCTGTTGCGAGTGATCCCGCGCGATGAAGACCGAGATCAAGACAGTGCCGAGCGGCATGGGAGATGATGACCCAGCAGAGGCCGGGATTATAGATTTGCTTTGCTGAAATCGATGCCAAGAAAAGTGCTTGAATGTTGATCAACGATGGCACAAACAGCACTCGCACATCACGCAAGACCATAAACATATTCCGGTAAAGAACGTTCTCGATCGGAGTACCATCCTGGATCTTCACACACTGCGGCAGGTTTGTATGGTTCAACGCCTGGATCATCATATATGAGGCGCAAGCCAGCTTTTGGATGAAAAATTTGTCGTTGTTAAACTCGGGGGTGTAGATCGAGTCGCGGATCGACTGAGCGAGCGGGAGACTGATCATGGGGTGGGCATGGACAGTGTTTGCTAGGAAACCTAAATGACAAAAACCGTTTAAAACCACATACAGTAATACAGAAAACATCTGCATAAAAACAGACAAAGAAGAACACATACAGTCAAGCAATTCGATACCCGATTCCTTATCCGGTAACCAAGGCCGATGCGAGTCAATAGCGAGAGAGTCCGCGACCTCCTCCGAGAGTCCAATCGAGGACGCCTGGTCAGCGAGCGCGCTCGACCAGCACATCAGTGAGCGGTCGTTATCGAGCGCCTCGTACATCTCCGGCGAGGGCTTTTCAGTCTGCCGCATGCCGATAAGCATGGACGATGTCGCGCCCAAATCTCGTAGTTGGGCGTTCACTTTTGTGACTAGGTCTGAGCGGATCGTATCCGGAGCTGCGGCGGTGGTATATGCAGACGTCGCCTGGGGATCACTCGACGTTAGAGTTATCGCAGCGGCGTCTCTAGGAGGCAATGATGATGAAGACGCGGCTGACGCGCGGAGCTGCTCACGTTGCTGCTGCTCGAGCAGCTCGGTTAGTTTTTCTAGATGATATTCAATCTTAGTCAGACGCAAAGCGCTCTGAGAGCTTGGCACATCTGGAGCCTGTTCCTGCTGCTGCTGCTGCTGCTGTACGGACGTTTGATCTGGCTTCGACAGGCTGCTTCGTCGCTTTCCGCCATCCAGATACATATGCTCTGCCGGCACCAAAGAGGACGACGAAGGCCAAGACTGCGGTAGGTCATGCTCGAGCTGGGGATCGAACCTGAGCTGCTCGAAATCGTCATTCGAGAACTCGGCCAGCGACCTAAGCGACAGCGACGATCGCGAAGACAGTGACTCAGAGAGGTCTGGAGGCTGAGAGTCAATGTCGGCGTGCTGAAGGGATGTAACAGAAAAAGAAGGCATCCGACGTTTCCTCTTCTTGCGCGCAGAGTAGACGCAGATTACATCGCGCAGCGTGCACTGCAGACAGGGTTCTTTGCGGTCGCATTTGATTTTGCGAGATCGGCAGGAGTCGCACTAAAATAGCAATTCCAATTGTTAGAGGATAGGGAGACGAGGGAATGGCAGGGTCAAAGGAGCGAGAGGACGTACAGCGCGGGTGCTGGCCGAGGAGTCGTCCGCGGCAGTCGCGGCGCCAGACGCACTGGCAGGACGCGTCGGAACTTTGAAGGACATTTACTACACGAGCGAAAGACAGATACCGAAAAAAGAAGGAAAGAACGAAAAAAGAAGGTAAGAAAAGAAAAAAGACCGCGGAGGAGTCCTGCGACGAGAATACAACAACAAAACAGAAGAAAAGGACGACCAGACGGCGGAGGATGCTTTTGAGAGCGCAGAACTCCGCGGAGTTTCGCAGAAATGCGTCATTGACAAAGTCCCAAGAAACCACCGCGTTTTTTGCTTTTTTCTATTGCTCATCGCGAGCGGGTAGGTGACTAAGAACCTAAAACTCTATTCATCAGTCCCGCCTGGTTGTGATTACTCTTTGCAGAATTACTCATTATAGCAATCACCCAAGTGGAAGCTGGTATGAAATTAGTGGAGAATGAAGCTTGAAATGTTGGTAATATACTACTAGTGTACACACGACAGCAACTACTCATCGACCTCCATCGCGTCGTCATCTTTTCCATCTTCCTCATCCTCGTCCTCGTCCTCGTCCTCATCCTCATCCTCGTCGTCGTCGTCATCCGCCATCTCCTCATCCGACACACCAACCGCCTCCTCGGCCTTTTCTTCAGCCGCCGCAGCAAGCAATCCTTCCTCCTTCATCTTCTCCATCTTGCGCTTCGTCATCTCATACACAAACTGACCAAGGTGCTCGACGCCTTCCATAACAGCCTGCTTTCCCTCTTCAATCTCCCCTACCGCCCGCAACGAGGGATACATTTCACCCAGCGCGAGCACAAGACGATCGTTCTCCGTCCGATTGACATCTAGCTTATCCACAAACTGCTTCACTTCGAAACTCGACTCGAGCACCTCCCGTCGTCCGAACACGTATAAGCCCAGTCTGGCGCGCGACAATGCTACCGTCATCCGACGCACGTCCCGTAGATAGCCGACACTCTTTGTGCGCACGAGAGACAAAATCACATAGTCGTTTTGCTCGCCCTGATACTGGTCGACCGTAGCCACCGCTGCCGGCAGCCCAAAGATCGGGTTCTTCTCACACCGCTCGGCGAGGACGTTCTCAATCAAGACCTTCTGGCCGGCATATGGCGTCAGAATACTGATCTGCGAGCCAGAATATCCAAGTAGCCGCATATACATGTAAATTGCGACAGAATACTCCGCCTCGCCCAGATTCTGGTAAAAGTTAGGGCTCGGCTCGCTCTCGCCCTGGCCATGGTAGTCCTCGACATTAATAAACTGAAACTCGCGCAGAAATCCGGCGTTCGCAGTCTTGTACGCCTCGTCTTCCACGCATCGGGGAAGATTCCGCAACCCGCCTTCGTAGCGCCAAGCATAGAGTTCTGCCAGCGAAGGCCGCGCACGGCCCTGTGCGTCCAGCGAAACGCGGGGTACACCTAGTCTCAACAGACGGGAAAACAGACTCTGCTCCATGTTTGCGTAACTTTTGAACGCCGTGTTCTTGATTATTGGTGCGTTCTGGTGGTGATCACCTACGAGAACAATCCGCTTTAGCCTGTCGGATGACGACTGGAGGGTCAGCGGAATGAAACTCTCCAGCTCGGTCAATTGTGCTGCTTCTTCGACTACCACGTTTTCATAGTGGAAACCGAGAGCGACCATTTCGTTTCGCTGTAAAATAAGTCATCGTTAGTTATTTTCCTTAAGATAAGATAGATAATAAACATACCTGCATAGCCGCATGCGTTGCCGTCAATGCCACGATTCTCGCCTTCTTAGCCAACAAATAATTTGCTCTAGCTTTACCGCTCTTCAGCAGCTCGAAAGGCCTCACATCCTCAATCTCGTTGAAGATCTTCTGCAGGTGTCTAAAACATCCATCCGCAATCTCAGCCGCTTCTTCCAGACTGTGCGTGTCGGTGTTGAACAGCGGCTGCGGAGCGTCAGCGAAATATGCTGAGAACGGGAAACTCTCGGCCAGAGACTTGACGTCCTCGTACTCCTTGGCCTTAAATTTCTGCCACACGGCGGAGACAAAGACTTTGTAAAAGTAACCCGCTTTCTCGCATGACTCCTCAGGTGACCCTTGTGCTCCGACCGAGTCTGCCAGCTTCTTGACTTCAGCCAATAAAACGCTACGACGAGCGAGTAAGCTTTCGACGCGACCTAGGCGAGAGTAAGACTCGTCCGTCTTCAGATCCTCTTCTCCGCGTCCGAGGCGCAGCAAATGCCGCTCGTCAATATCAAGCGCTGCGATCTTTTCAAACAAGTGATTGAGCGCTTGATTGCTATGGGCAACCACTAGAATCCTCTCGTCTGGATTATTGTGGTAAATGTTACTGATTATCTGCGTCGCAACATCAGTCTTGCCGGTTCCAGGAGGACCGACGATCAGCGTCAGACCGGGAAGGGTGCCGGAGTAGATAGCTTGCACCTGTGCGCGTGTATAGGGAATCGTGTTGCGCTTCCGCGTGTCGACTGCGTAAGGGCCCATGTTTGGCAAGCGGTAGGTTGAAACCTCGACGACGAATTCGTCCGCCGTAGTAGTCTCAGCTGGATCGCTCTCCTCAGTCTTCTTGCTTTTGCGGCCCTTGCTCTTTTTCGCCGGCGGCTCTGGATTAGACTGCTGCTCAACCGTCCGCGTAGTCCGCTTGATCTCATAAGGAGGAAGAGCACCTTCGAACGACCCCATTCCCTCCGCCAACACTACAGGCTCATCAAAGCTCTCCTTTAGATGCGCCCAGTCGACAAACGTGTCGTTCATGTTCACGCTCTTATCGTTACCGACAAGGGTCTCGTATGAAGCCGCCATCGGATCTCCGAATCCCATAAAGACATCCACAAGCCACTCAGGCAGCGACAGCTCGCTTGACGTCGCAAGAGTTTTAACGTTCTCAAGAACAGGCTTGAAGTTGTTCTCGCGCGGCCGCCGTCGGAAAACGTAGTTAATGCTCGCGTAGACTTTGTCGTCATCGGTAGCGTATGATGCCGCGTCGAGGTTGACATGGATCCGCCGCCGACGAGCGAGCTTACCGAATAGTGGTTTCCGATCTTGTCTGCTGTACCTTCCGTTGGCTGGCTTACCAGTCTTGAACTCGTCATTCGCACCTCCCGCCGAAGCGGAGCGCAGCGACTGATTGTTTTGGTCCAAGATATCGACTACTTCGGCAGAACGAACGCACTTGACTCCGATCTTTGTCAGATCATCAACAGACTTTACCGCCGCGTTCGGCGGCGCCGCAACGCATGCCAGAAACACAACATCGCCAGGCTTGAGCATATCCCACTCTTTCAAGACCTCGTCTGTTGCGCGGTCAAACTCGAGATACAGTTCGGCACGCACGAAAGCCGGTTGCGTCTCGCCAACTAACGGGTCAGCGACAGTTAGAATCGAGGGCCTCGAGATGCGGTGGGCCATCCGACTCGTTCCGTTCACTTTGAGCATTCCTCCGCCCGGCGAGAGTTTCAGTCGGTTCATGATTGCTTCAATATCTGTCTTTACATCGTAAAACGACTCGAGTCGCGAAAGCTCGAATGTTCGACGCAGAAAGTCAGATAGCGTGAGAAACTGGAGATTGAGGCGCGGGATAGGCAGCGGGGAGCGTCCCGTATAAGCTCCAGCTTGCTTCAAGATAGGATTACTCAGACTCTTTTCGGTAGGCAGCAGCTCAAGGGAGTCGTTTAGTTCTTGAAGCTGAGGCCGTCTCACGAAGCGATCGAGAAGCAGTTCGAGGTATAGTTGCCGATTAGCGGGAATATTGGCAGCCGGGGGATACGCGGTTGAGATGCCGACATATCCGCAAAGCTGCTTGAGCTCCGTATCATCGAGTGCGTCAAGACTCTCGAGCAGAGATGAACGCGTGCTGACGGATCCGTAGTTTGACAGCGCGAGAACTAATAGCTTGTCTTTGAAGTGATCCAAAGCAATTTTTTGTAGTTTCAGCACGTCCTTAGAACGCGATGCTTTGATTTGCTCATCGGAAACCTCGGCGCCGGAAAAGTCGTCGACGGGAAAATGAATATAGTATTCGAGTCTTTCGAGCAGCTGTCTCGCCAGCCAGTTCTTCTCGGTCGTATAGAGCGGACTCAATTTGAAAACGACGGCAAAATTCATATCTTTGAGCATCGTGTTTGTGAACTTGCGCGTCGGAAGTTGCGAGAGAATATCGATCAGCAGCTCGAGCACGCGCTCAGAATATTTTACCAGCTGCATATCCTTTTCGGCGTCCTTGGAATGCACCTGTGTCAGCAAATCAAGACAAACGGTGAACAGCCATCCACGTTCTAGACGCATTCTAGTCTTCTTGTGATCATCGGCCGCGTCGAAGCGCTTTCCTGCACTTCGCCAAGATTTCTTTAGACTGGGAGTGGTTGCGAAGATGGAGTCGCGAAAGCTAGCTGAGCTTAAGGAGTTCCAGATCGAGGTTGAAACAAGCGGTGCAAATTGCTGCCTGACAAAGGGGATTTCGAGCGATGCAAACGCGGCGTCCATGAATGAGATGAGGTAGTTCTTGATGAGAAGTGGGAGGCCTGCTGTCGACGAAAGTGCTAGTATGCGTTCGACCAAGGCTGGGAAGTCCTCGTCGGATTTGCTGAAGAACAGTTCTGTATATAAAAACCGATTAGCAAGAGTTATATCAATCGCTATCGAGACAAAGCCAGTAAGAAATCTGAGATCATACCCCAATCAAGACTGCCTTCGCGCTTCTTGGTAGCAGACACCATCGCAATTAAAATAGCATGATCATCCGACGACTTGCCAGACCAGTTCGGCCACAAAAACCTATACAACGTCCAATGTCAGCAACGATCTTCCAACAACAGCAGCGACGAGATCAAAATAAAACAGAAAACACGTACTTCTCTAGCGTAAACAGATAACTCAAAACAGACAGCTCTCGCTCCGCATCGGTAGAGTCTTTGACAAGAGCTATCAGATCGGCAATAGCACTCTCTTTGAATTTGACCTTCTTATCTGAAACCAGCCAGTTCGCTTTCGCGAGGTTGTAGACAGGCGACTGATAGATCTCTGCCACGGACGGCAGCGCAGCCCATGATTCCATTGTTCTCAGGTCTTGATTGTCTACTGGTACCAGTAGCCGGCAATCCCTTATCACACCTCAAAAGAAACAAGTCCGGTAACTGCTCTTCAGAGGCTCGCTTGATTGCAAACGGTACCTGAATTCAGGGAGCTGTTTATTCTATGAATTCGAGGAAGCGTGTTTGGACGAATGAAGAAAATATTGGGGGTTAGGTGTATTCCCAAAAGAGAAGCAGAAAAACTTAAACGCAGCGAGCAAGAAAAGTCCCAAAAAAAAAAAAAAAGAAAAACTTTCAGAATTGGATCACCAAAAACTAATTTTTTCACTCTCTTTTTGGTCCCTCTTTCCCAATATTGCAAGAGGCCAAAGGAAAGAAAAAGTGAGAGATTGCTAGAGACTGAACGATTCTGCGTGACGGACTCTTTAGATTGACATTGTGCTTATAGTCTCTTTACATCCTTTTTTCTCCGTTTCCTTAAAAGATACATACGATGAGTAGAGGAAGAGGAGGATTTGGCGGCGGCCGTGGAGGCAGCAGCGGAGGATTCAGAGGTATTGTTCTATTTGTTTTTTAATAGCTCAAGTGATTTGGAGATGTTTGAACTGTTGCTGACTGATATTTGTGGTAGGTGGTCGTACTGGACCTGCTATGAACATGGGACCTCCTGACACTGTTTTGGGTGAGTGCTTTTCGTTTGGTTTCTGGCGCGAAAGAATAGAGAGTGCTCTGCACGAAATTGAGAGAAGTGAAATCTAACTAGAAGACGCTATTGCAGAGATGGGAACGTTTCTGAAGGCTTGCGAAGGCGAGATTGTCTGCCAGTCAATAAATACGAAGATCCCATATTTCAACGCGCCGATATACCTGGAGAACAAGACGACAATAGGCAAGGTCGACGAGATTCTCGGCCCTATCAACGAGGTTTACTTCACCATCAAACCTCAGGACGGAATCGTTGCGACGTCGTTCAAGCTTGGAGACAAGTTTTACATTGGACCTGATAAACTTCTGCCCTTAGATCGGTATGTTGTGTTGCTGCTTCCATGGCAGGCTTTAGGTTGTAAAAGAAGAGCAGAAGCTAACAAGTGTTTGATACAGATTCCTGCCCAAGCCCAAGCCCCCACCTGGATCTAAGCCCCCCAAGCGATCGGGCGGTGCTGGCGGTCGCGGAGGAGCTCGCGGAGGTCGTGGCGGACGTGGAGGAAGCAGCTTCGGCGGCCGTGGCGGCGGCCGGGGAGGAAGCAGCTTTGGTGGACGCGGCGGTGGCCGTGGTGGCAGCAGCTTTGGTGGCCGTGGCGGTGGTCGCGGCGGAAGCAGCTTTGGCGGTCGCGGTGGAAGCAGAGGCGGTAGCAGCTTTGGCGGCCGCGGCGGTAGCAGCTTCGGTGGCCGCGGCGGTGGACGTGGACGCTTTTAGAGGATGAAAGTTGTGAAAATGATAAAAGAATGGAAAGCCGAATATGAGAAAAAGGCGGGGGGACTTGTGAGATAGAATGGATGTTCACAGGTCTAGTTCAGGCTTGTCTGATTTGCCTTGTTTGTATTTATTGCGTTTATTTTTGTTTGTAGCAGTTATGTAATGTTAAATTTGGTCTATCAAGCTTCTAGTTAATTCCTGCTGATCTATTACCTCCAACTGGTTATGTCTTTTGTAAGATGTAATTTTCTAATCGAGTGTAGTCCAGGTCTATGTTCAATATTCTATGTTTTATTGGGTTCTTAGTGAAACCACTGCGCGTGCATAGCCTGGCCATAATGGATAAACGAACCATCTGGTGCAGTGTTAATCTCTAGCCGATGTAGAGATTGCAGTGAATGACTTGAACTGGCCAGTGTTGAATGATTTACATCGCCAACGTCGTTCATAATAGTTTCGCGCACCACTTGGGTTGTGTAAGACGAACAGTTAGTAAGGCAACAGTAAGCAGAGCCGAGCAGAGAGGATCACACGTGACTTGAATTTGACAGCATCCGACGGGAGGTGATGTGAATCATGTGAATCGGTAAGTCAGCCTGAAGGGCAGGGCACTTGCCGGCCAGACGGAGGCGCATATGATTTGACCAGTTCGGGGTTCGTCTGGTTCTCAATTCCGAGCAGTATTTCATGATCCGAAGATTACTAGATATATGAGAAAGACAAGGAAGGAGAAGCAGAGCCGAGGTTGAGGAGCAGAAGTTGTGAGCCTTGAGCGAGATTTCACGGCACGATATGTTTCAACCCGAATCATATGACGCCGTCTGTAACAATCGATGACATTCAGCTGACGATAAGTGCAGTAATCTGAGCAGACTGGAGTAACTGCCGAATGAGGACGAATATTGATAGAAGAGAGAGCTCCGAGCACTGGACCGAAGGCCGAAAAGAGGTGTATCTCTTTGCCACTTCGGGGTTCGCTCCGGAGTGTGATCAGGTAGTCTTGATCTGCAGCCTCTGCACGGCGACATCTGTTCAAGATACACTACTCGAACTACTCCTCTACTATTGAGCTTCAGAGCGATTATTGTTGTCTATTGTCTACAAGATGAGCGTATTGTAAGAAGAAGCAGTAGCAGACAGACAACGGGCGGGCGGGCCGAGGGCCGGCACGTTAATTGGACTACGCTCAGGGTTTTAGCCGACCGCAACTCTCTTTGAGTACCCCACACGCCCCTATCGCCTCCCTCGCTCCTGCTTCACAACCGCGGAAGAAGACAACTCAGGACAGCACAGATTGCTACCATTAAACAACAACAACACCTCCATAACCATTTACATAAACCACTTCCATCTACAAGACAAACAGCAGCAAAGCAGCGCTGGTGGCCACGCGCGGCGCTTAATTAGCCGCCGGAAGAGATTCGGCCCCGCGCCGGCGAATCCTTCAATTAAATTAAGTTTTGGCGCAATGACGTCGGATTCGTCTTGTCTGTCGTCCGGGGAACACTTCCACCGAAGGATAATAAACACCTCTGCCTCTTCCTCTTCTTTAACCTCCTCCGCCCCATTGTCTTCTTCTTCTTCTTTCTTCTTCTTCTTCTTCCTCATCCTGCACTGCTCTCCTCTGCATCACCTCCACCATGTCCCTCTGCAAGACCAACCGCCCGCTCTTCTACCTCGGAATCGACGACTCGTCCTCCTCAGAGACAGGCTCCCCCAATCACCAGCGCTCTCCCTCCACCACCTCCCTCCGCCACCTCTCCTCCTCCCGCGCAAAGCCCTCGCGCGACCTCGACGACGACTCCATCCTCGACGCAGACTCGGACCTCACAAACCCCCTCTCCCAGCAGCGCCGCCATGCCGTCATCCGCTCCAAATCAACTTCTCACTCCCACAACCACCACCACCACCCTCCCTCCTACGCCTCCGCAAAACCCTCGCACCACATAGAGAACTCTGCAGATCTCCAAGTCGTCTCTGATCTCCTCCTACGCTCTATCGACGTCATGGACGACGAAAACAGAGAGTCCTCCTGGTGCTGGAGAAACGAGGTCCGCAAGTGCCTCTCACGAAGAAAGCTGCGCGAGTCCATCGACAAGATCTACCTCGAAAAGGTCTGCGCTCCCCAGTCGCAGTCTGTATAGCAGTCTACTCTACAAATGCATCTGCATTGCTCATGTTTTGTTTTCTACGTCTTTTTCATTGTTGAAAGACTCTGTACCATTGGGTCCCGGTGTTTGTTTTGCTCTGTTTTATGATATCTTCCGAGTTACATGTCTACTCCTCTTTTCCCTGTTATCCCTTTTCTCCCTTTTTTCTCACTTTTTTATTCGGAGTTCATGATCTCGGCTTTTCGTTTCTCCTTTTCTTGTTTTGTTTGTCTTTGTCGTCGCCCGTATATGTAAGTGGTGAACAGAAATTGACTACCCCTATTATCCCTTCCATCATAAATTATTCTTGCCTATTCCCGATCGCGTCGAGACATTAGCGCGTTTGTCGTCCGCATAATGAAGTAGACGCGTAGAGAAGACTGGAAAATAAGTCTACAGAGAGCAACACTGTGTGAAACAAAAAACAATTTCATTGAACTCCAGTTCACAATAACTAAAACTAAAACAAACCACAAACCAATGACTCTGAAAACATACAAAAGAAATCAGAAAAGAAAGAAAGAATAGAAATAAAAAAGAAAATCCCAATCGTATCAAATATTATGTTGAAAACACCAAGGAACCCAATCCATCATGTTAAAATGTATATATTCACCGATCTTGTTGACTGCCTAGTTGTTGTTCTGGCTGCTGTTCAGAATCCGGAGAATGCTCAGGAAAAGGTTGATGAAATCAAGATACAAGCTGATGCTCGCAGCGATCTCCTCTTCAGGATGGTAGTGCTTCATGATCAACTGCGTGTCAACAAGCACATAGCCCGAGAAAATAAGCGCGCCAAGGCCGCCGTACAGCATCTCGCCAAAGGACGAGTACGGGAAGAAAGCTGAGATGAGTCCAAAGCCGATCAAGACCCAGATCGCGCATCCGAGGTACGGGATCCAGCCCATGAAGTCGTACTTGGTCTGCATCGCAAACGCTGTCAGGCCGACAAACACGATGAGCGTAATCAGCAGCGCTTCGGCAACGATCTTGGTGTTGTAGAACGTCGTGATGGTTGCGACAGAGTATCCCTCAAGCAAAGTGAATCCGGTCAGGAAAAACATATTGGTAGGATATGATCGACGTTTCCAGTACGTCAAAAACAAAAACGCAATCGACCCAAAGAGCGAGATCCACATCATCGACGGGTGACTCTGCACCCAGTATCGGATCGGCCGGTTCAGGATAAACAGCGACGACAGACCACCAGTCATCAGCAGCTGCGCGGTCAAAATAGTGTACACCTTGCGCACAAACGCATGGCGCACGGAGATCGAGCACTGCGAGACAGAGGTCGAGTACTTGAAGTCATCGGGCAGGTCCGAGTCAGCAGCAATGCCGTCGCCTCTCGCGGGCTGAGACCCATGAGGTGCGTCCAGCAAAGGCTCCTCAGAAGCAACGGTGGCGTAAGAAGGAGGTGCGGTTGGATAGGCGGTAGAAGCCATTGTGAGTGTTGTTATCTGTGGGTGTGGTTGAGTAAAGATGAGGAAGAGAGAAAGGATGACGAAGGCGATTTATTGTCTGCGGTGCGCAGGAAGAACTCTCTCGATGGCTCTCGGATAGCACTCGCCACATACACACGCCACTATTTCGTGGCGCAGCAGTCAGATGACTCGTTGTATGACGCAGTTTCGCACTTTACAGCTAAGCAGTGACTAATACATGTTGCACTTTATATTGGACTGAGGGCCCTAACCCAATCATTAATGAGGCTCGATGGTTTAGTGGTATAATTCTCGCTTAGGGCCTTCACCCTAAGTATAATTTGCGAGAGGTCCCGGGTTCAATTCCCGGTTGAGCCCATTACTTTTTGCATTTTTTTTGCATGTAGATTTTTTTATTTTATACATCTGTAAGCTATCTGCAACTGATCTAAACTGTCTAGTTGTTGAATTTTCAGGATCAAGTTTTATGTATGTAACCACGCGTGAATGCGAACAGGGATCAGCCCGTTTGGGAATATTAAGTGAAACTCGCAACTTTAACTCAAACGCGTCCCCAGCCCGCTTCTCTTTCTCTCTTCTTTCCCAACTACATCATCCTCCAACTTCCTTCTGATTCCTATTACTCCCATAACTAATCGCACTACTTCCGAAGCTTTCCTGATTTTATCAACCTTCAGATCTGTCTACCAAGATGTTTATTGCCGAGAGTGTATGGATGCCTTTGGCATACATGCTTCTCTGGCTTATCAACTGGTCGACTCCCCTCGTCCGCTTCGCGCTGGCTCCTCTTTTCTACGCCTTGCAAGAAGCGCACCAGCTCCGCTATCATTTTGTCGTTTTTAGACAGTACTGCCCCGTGCCTGAAGATCCTATTGGTGCCAAAGTCTGGGAGCTCGTCTTTGACTTGCTCGATAAGTTCCCGGCCAGTACTGGCTCCCTCTTTCTTAGGTCTGCGACCGTCTGCGCTATCGTTGCAGTCTACCTATTTGTTTTCGCGTTTGGCGTCTGCCGCACTTTTAAGTCAGCATACAAGTTCTGCTATCCTGCGGTTGACAACCACCCCACCCGTTGGCGAATCATTCGCAAATCCGGTTCAGCTATACTCGCGGCTTCAGTCGCCTGTGCTGCTGCCGCGTTTATGCTATACTCCGTCGCGGCGTTCTTACTCCCAGAACTCACAAAGCACTGGAAGCCCGCGCTTCTGTGCATTGAAAGAGCGCTCTATCTTGTCCCTTGGCCAGCGACCTACTTTCGCAGCCACCCCGTCGTTCTCCTGCACGAAGCCTACAGCCGGACGCACTACGCCCCCGGCACCGTCTACCGCGTGGCTCGGGCTTTGAACGTGCCGTCCCATGTGATTATCTTGCGTCATTTGCGGATTATGATGCTCTGGGTTGTCTTTTCTGCGGAGAGTTTGTATTTTGTCAAACCTATCGTGCGTCGGATTTTGCAACTTGCGTACAGTTGCGGAATCGAGGGCATGCAGTTGGCCACAGTCGGCAGCACATCTGGTGAGCATCAAGCTGTTAACTTTTTCATTTATGATATTGACTAACCAAACCCAGCTGTCAAATTCCTCCATAGAGTTCCCCAATATCGATCCAGCGTGCTCGGCTGTTTCGAAAAGTACAAAAAGCTTGTCGTAGGACAAGTTTCAGCGCTCGTCACCGATGTCATGATCAGATCGATCCAGACAGTGATGATTGTGATTCAGGACATTACTCCGCCGTCAAAGACAGTATCGGACAAAGTACAAGCCTGTAGCCATACCGACAACAGTTCTGAGAAATTACTAGATCTGATGACCGAGCTCGCGAGTCTAAGAGAAACGCTATTGACTGAGATTAGCAAGACTCGTGACGTGCAGCCTGCTGAGGACAAGTCTGAGAAGATATTCGATTGCATGAACGAGCTCGCGAAGGATCTTGGCGGAAAGATGAGCGAGATCACCAATGTTCAGGTCTGTCATCATTCTATTGAGGAGGGGTCCGCCAAGCAGTTGGATCATATGAACGTACTTGCCAAAGATCTTAGAGAGTGCTTGACGGCTGAGATCAGCAAGACGAGAGAAGTTCAGCCTGCTGAGGACAGTTCAGAGAAGCTTTTCGATAGTATGAACAAGCCTGTCAAAGATCTTGAGGAAAAATTGATGAACGAGATCAGCAAGAAGCACACCGTCGAACCTGCTGAAGATGCTTCGGCCAAACAAGTTGATCTTATGAAGAAGCTTGTCAAAGACCTCGAGGACAGATTGACGAACGAGATCAGCCAGACGCGAGAGGTTCTGCCCGCTGAGGACAATTCAGAGAAGTTTTTCGATCATATGAAGCAGCTCGTGGGAGGTCTCAAAGAACAGCTACTGGCTGAGATCAGCAAGAGGCACACAGTCGAACCTGCTGAAGACGTTTCGGCCAAGCAAGCTGAACTTTTAAACAAGCTTGTCAAAGACCTTGAGGAAAGATTGACGACCGAGATCAGCAAGACGCGCGATGTTCAGCCTACGGATGACGGGTCTGCACAGAAACTGGATACTCTGAGTCAGCTCATCAAAGACCTCGAGGACAGAGTGACGACTGAGATCAGCAAGACGCGTGATGTTCAGCCTACTGATGACGGATCTGCACAGAAACTGGATCTTCTGAACAAGCTCATCAAAGACCTCGAGGAAAGATTTATGAACGAGATCGGCAAGACGCGCGATATCAAAGTTACTGACGACGGGTCCGCGCAGAGACTGGATACTCTGAACCAACTTGTCAAAGACCTCGAGGGAAAATTGAGCGTCTCGTTGACGCAACCAGATCAGATTACCAGGCTCGTTGAAGATCTCGGCGACAAGTTAACGGCCGAGATCAGCAAGATCCGCGATGGACAACAAGCTACCGACGCCGGTCTCAGAAAACAAGCGTCAGAAATTATCGACGTCGTTCGCGATGTGCGAGAAAGCCTTGCGTCCGAGATCGCGGAGGCGCGCGAGGATATCGAGACGCTAAAGACCGAACTGAGCGCAAGCCAGCAAGAAAGCCAGGCAAAGATGTACGGCGACAATCTTGATTTATCGGTTTGGCTTGACCAGAATGCGAAAAGGCGCGAGTCTGAGCATGCGGAGGAGGTGTGGAGTCTTAAGCTGCAGGTTGAAGAGAGCACGCGTCGGTTGCAGGCGATTGAGGGGATGCTTAGCGTGTCGGGAAAGACGCATACACCTCCAGTTTCGGAACCGGTTTCTGAGCCGAGCCGGTCTTCGTGGTTGTCTGAGAATTTGCCGGACGCGTTCGATATCGCGCAGCACTATTCGATGACTGACGCGTCTTCTGAAGTCGACAGTGTCACGCGTGAGAAGGCGCGTTCTGAAGAAGACGTAGGATCGCCTTGTCGGGCGGTGTTTGAAAGTCCTGCGTCGGATTTGTCGACGAGTTCGTTGCTAAAGTCTGTGTTGCACAGCTACGACGAGCAGGAGGCGGAGCCGTCAACGCAAGAGAACACGTCTGCATCTTTTGAGCAATCAGTGACGGTCGACGAAATTGCGCCGAGAGAGGTAGCCAGGTCGATTGTGGGCGAAGAACCAGATTCGATCGACAGGTTTCTAGCCAAAGTAGCTACGGGCGGCGCGATCCGGCAGCGTCGTCGGCGGCCTACTGTTTTGAACAAGAGTGCAGACGCGGACTCGGCTTTTGTTCCTGCTGATGAGGCTGGCGAGTGCTCGGACGGCAGTGGACGACGGCGACGACGGATGGTGACGGTGAAGGCTGATGCGGGGTCTGGGTTTGCCGCTGCTGGTGATGTTGCTGCTTGTGACGTTGCTGCTGCTGGTGATGACGACATGTCTGTGGACAAATCCAGCATAAAGAGTCGAAAGGGACCTCCGGTCGCGGCAAAGTCTTTGAAAGCAAGCAATTTCGTGCCGGTTGGTAGTCCTGCTGTCGACGGAGACGGGAAGGAGGTGGTTTGAGAATGGTTTGATTACGTGCGTGCGCGAGAGCTATATCCCCTTTACTGTTTCTGTGTGTGTGTGTGTGCTAATAAGTTGCGTCTGTTTAGAGTATGCCTGTTATTGATACCTGTTTTCTGTATTGTGTTTTTTATTTTTGTGTTGGGAGGTATACCATTATGGCGCGCGACAGCGAGGAACACAAATGCTGTGGCTATTGTTTATTGTTTTTGTACTGTATCTTTATTGCTTTTGATATCACGAACGTGAAAGCGGAAGCCGAGGGCGGCTAATGATACCGTGATATCCTTCTCTCTGTTTTTACTATCAGTTTGAATTGTTGATACCAACAACATCAGCAGTCGTGGTCACCACGACTCTGAATCTGGCGGCGAGGTTTACTTGACGACATGTCAAGTACATGAAGGAGTGTGTGTTTTATTTGAGGCGTCTGGAAATGAAGTAGACGTGCGTGCGCGCGTCCGTGCGTGTGGTGTGCAATGGTGTATGGAATGAGAACGTGCTGAGACACAGACAGATACGGGGATGCAGTGATGGGAGTATGCAGTGACGCTGGGAGGGGTGAATATATAATTTGTATTGTGAAAGGTGTCGATCAAGTGACGGGAGTGGCGTTATCGGTTGTTCCTATGAAGTTGTTTATGGAGCTATGAAGGTCTATGGATGCTCTTCTTTTATACCTGCTTGTTATGCTATAAGTAATTGAAATCAAAATCAAATCAAATCAGCAGTAGGAGCACTACCGACGTACGCCTTCTAGCGAAGACGTCGAAGAAAGCAGCGCGGGAAGAAGGTAATTAACAGCGATAGTAAGCGGATCTCCCGTATTCTTTAAATGTGACAGAGGACGGGCGGTACCGGACTGCGTACGCGGCGACGCACGGCTGATGGGTACGACTGGGACGGGTGGGCGCTGGTGCAGTTGGAGTAGTTGGTCTGCTTTATGGAGATTACTTATCGCGATGTTCTTCTCGGCTCTGGATAAAGAGCAAGCAAGTTGAGAGCAGCGAGAGCACAAAGAGAAGAGTAGAGTAAACACAATTAAGCAGCTTCCCTCCCAGAGGCTCTCGGAGATTGGGTTTCGGAGCGCGACCGACGCGTCGGATTCAAGATCGCGCGTACGGCCTGCTATTCCTGTTTGGTCTGACAACCGTCTCTGGTCTGTCGCTGCCGGGGGTGTGAATATCGGTGTATGATAGGATCAGAGCGTATATAACGAGCCTACCATGCCCCAACAGCGCAGGGGTAGATTGAGCGGTCTACAGAGGGGACAATTACTACTGCTACTACTGCTACTACTGCTACAGCAATGACGGTCTCCATCCTCCCGCGCACGACGCTGCGTACAGTTCAGATCGCGGTCAGCACGGTGCTGCTGGCGCTCTCGATAGCAGCCCTGGTGTTGCTCGTCAGGGCTCGCGACGGCGCGGACGGGTATCGATATAACGAGCTCTATGATCTCAGCGGGTGGCTGTTTGTCGGGCCCATCGCAGGGCAATTCATCCTCGTTGGCGTAAGTCGTTTCTCTTTTGCAGAGACATTGTGGTAATAGATACTGACTGGATTGATTTCGATTGCAGCCCGCGCTTGGACTGAAAGTCCTGCTGTTTGATTTCATCCTCGTGCCGTACTTTGAGCAAAGAGATTTCCGCGTCCTGCAACTCAGTGTCTTTCTCGACATCGTCATCCCCGGATTCTGGCTCGTAACCGCCTCCGTGATCGGCAGCGCCTGCTACGGCAACCACAAGTGCCCTCGCTCACCCGCCGAGTTTGAGCGGTACCTCCGCAGCAGCAGCAGCGGCAGCAGCGAGTCGTCTATGTCAGCGGCTGCGATGTTTGCGAAGCAGCCGCGGTTGGCGGAGGTGGGGTATGATTTGCAGACCGTGTTTCCGCTCGCGGTCACGGCTGCTGCGGTCGCGGTGGTGGCGGTGGTTGTGAACGTGGTCTACGTGCGCCGGGTGTCGTCGCCTGCGAGCAAGACCTTCGACGACGGCGAGAGCGAGAGCGACGAGGACTACGAAGAGAAGGAGGAGGAGGAGGAGGAGGAGAAAGAGTAATGAATGAAATGATTAGCGAGAAGGTTGTCGATAAGGGTTTTGAGTTTGAGTCATGACTGGGCTATCGTTACCTAATCAGGCCCCGATGAGCACAATGCGGATTTGCTTTTGCGGATGTCGAATTAGTTTAAAGTACAAAGTATAAATACAAAACAGCAGTGCATTATGTAACAAAGACCGGCAGAAGAGACGAAGAGACGAGGGCGGGTGATGGGACAAAGGGATTGGCGGCGTGGAGCTGCGATAAGCATAGCATGACTATGCAAACAACCAGCGCAGACAATAGACACCCATTGCACCTCATTAGCAGTCAGCTACTAAGCCTGTCTACAGCTTCTCACGCTCTACACAATGACGACACAATAAACAGGGCCGCAGTCGGATCCGCGTGGGCCGGGCTCGCTGCCGGGTGCTCAGGGAGCTCGTCGGCAAGCGCGGCAACGAGGTTAAAGCAAAATGCCAAAGAGGGAAAGGGTTCAACAGTGGGCAGACGGGCAAAAGCAGCATTGTTTGGGGTGTTTTAGTGGATTATAATGGATTACAAGATACAATTGCAGTAGATCAAGCAGAATCGTGCATTCTCAGTCTGGTCCTGGCCTTGTTATTGTCTGTATGGTGTGCGTGGGGTGGTTCCGGCCATTGACAGAGTGCGCCCCAGTGCCGAGCTGCCTGAACCCAGTTTCGATTATTTCTATTTCTCACCTTCCGCTTCTTCCTCTTCCTCTTCTCTTCCTCTCTTCCTCCTCTCCATCCTCCTTCCACCTCCACCTCTCTCTTACATCTCCAATGCTGCTCACAATCTGGGTTATCGCCGGCCCCGCTGGCTGCGGCAAGACCACCGTCGCCGAGTACGTCTCCAAGACCCTCGAGGCTCCCTTCGTCGAGGGCGACAGCCTGCACTCCCCCGAAAACATTCGCAAGATGGCCGCCAACGACCCGCTCACCGACGAGGACCGCGAGCCCTGGCTCAAGTCCATCGTCCCCGCCTGCATCCAGGCCGCGGGCCTCCACTCCACCGGCACAAAGTCCCACAACTGCGTCGTCACTTGCTCGTCCCTCAGACACAGGTACCGCAACATCATCCGCGACGCCGCCCGCCACGAGCGAGACCACCGCGGCCTCTCCGTCCATGTCCGGTTTATCTACCTGACTGCGGATGAGGAGACCCTCCTCGCCCGCGTCCACAGGCGCGAGAATCATTACATGAAGGTATGCTCTTCTCTTACTTAACTACCCCACGCCCTACTCCCCACTCCCACTCCAGCCCCCCACCTCTTCTTCTAAAAGGCCCTGCTAACACCACCCCAGGAATCCATGGTCTTCTCCCAGGTCAAGCTCCAGGAACTCCCCTCCGTCTCCGAGCAGATCGACTCGCTCATCATCAACGTCACCGGCAAGACCCCCGAGCAGGTCAACGCCGCCGCTCTCAAGGCCATCAACGAGCTCAAGACCTCATAAACATAAACTCTTCTACTTACCGTCAGCGATGATCACGTTTGTTTTTGTTTATTTTTTTCTTGGCAAATATGTAAACTAGAATTGTCCTCTTTTAATCTAATCTGTGTTTTCTTGTCTTCTGTAATTTTGTTGTCTTTATACATGCAAATAAATAATAGAAGAGAGATTGATTCACACTGCTTTTAAACCATATATACAACTCACAACCCCTTCAACAGCTCAGACACCTTCAACGCAAGCTCATCCGCCTCCAGCCGCGTCGCCGCCTCCGCATACACCCGCACCGCGTCCTCCGTCCCGCTCGCGCGCACAAAACT
This sequence comes from Myxozyma melibiosi, assembly GCF_037950935.1. Taxonomy (NCBI): domain Eukaryota; kingdom Fungi; phylum Ascomycota; class Lipomycetes; order Lipomycetales; family Lipomycetaceae; genus Myxozyma; species Myxozyma melibiosi. The sequence goes on along the minus strand of NW_027042915.1, from coordinate 1,394,992 downwards.
CCGCCCAAACTTGTACTTCTTCACCAGCTCGTCGATCTGCGCCTGCAGACCCTGCGGCTCCACAAGCCGGCGCTCCGCGTCCTCCGTCTTGAACGCAAACCGGTCGTCTACGACCACCCGCACAAGTCGGTTGGGCAGGTCCGTGTACGCCATGTTCCACTCGCTCGGGCCCCACGATTTGTGCGCCAGCACCGTCAGCACGAGCAGCAGATCCGAGAGCGCGTCGCCGACAGTCTGGTTGATCACGTCCGCGAGCGACAGCAGCGTGTCCACCGCGCTCTGCTGCCCGGGGCTCGCGGCCTCAAAGCTCTCCAGCGCCTTGATCGTCGCTGCAGAAAACAGCACCGTGCCGTGCCCGTTCGCTTCAAAGTAGACGCCAATGTCATACAGCTGCGCCGCGTGGTGCAAGTGCTTCACGCCCGTGGATGTGCACGTCACCGGCACCTTCAGCACGTCCTGCAGATACGCGGTCGACGACCCGTTCGCGTACGCGGTCTGCACCACGCCGACCTCCACGTCTTCGACCCCAGAGACCTCCAAGAGCTCCTGAATGAACATCGCCGCCAGGGACGCGATCTTGTCGCCGTCGAGCAGGAAAAACTTCTTGGCCTCGTCGACGTAGTAAAACACGATGCGATCGGCGTCGCCGTCCAACGACGCGTACAGCTGCAGCGCCTCTGGCTCGGCTCCCGCAGGTAGCTTCTGCTGCGTCTTCACGTAGTCGGCTCCGCACTGCTGGTTCAGCTTCTGCGTGGCCTCCACGTCGTCATTCACAATAACCGCCTCGAGCGACTCGGATCCGAGAACCTCGAGAAGCTCAGCAAGCTTTGGTCCGCCGACGCCGTTCGCGGCATCGATAGTGATGAGACCAGGCTTGGGTTTGCCCTTCATCACCGCCTTGAACGCAGCCGCGAGCTTCTTGTAATATCCAGCCTGCGACGGCTCGCCGTACGGGCTCGAGGTCTCGGCAGTGTTGATGCACTTTACAATGTAATGAAGCTGCGGCGTCGTCAGAACGCCATAGTCGGAAAACTCGGCGCCCGCCGCGCTCAGCCCGTCCTTCAGAGCAGAGACCAGAGCAGGACCAGACGCACGCGTGTCGCGGCCATAAGCAATCTTGCACGGCGCATCTAGTCTGATCTTCAACGTCTCGGCCACGTTGAAGTACTCGCGCGCGAGCTCCTCGTCCGATCTCGCGTTTGCAAACTTGGTTGCATAAACTTCCCATGAAGCCTAAGTACATCAGATCAGATCAGCACCTGTCCAGCACAAAACAGAAACATATAAAAAAAGAAGCATACCTCGAGCATCTCGCCCTGCGGATCAATCAACTTGACTCCATTGTCCTCGGGCGGATTATGCGACGCGGTGATCATAACCCCGATCGTCTCGCCGTCCAACTTGCGCGACCGCAGCGCGGCAAGCAAACCGACACGGTAGACGACCGAGTCAAGCAGATCTGCGCGCATGCGGAAGCCGGCGGTGCCGTAGGCGAAGTTTGTGTCGAAGTCAGGGCGACGATGGACGGACGAGAATTTCTCGATCTGCGAGAGTTGGTGCAGGATCATCTGGTCTTGTTGTTCTTGATCCAGCGACATTTTTGTGTGTGTTGTTTTGGTTTTAGATAGTGTCTTTATTGTTGTTTTTGCGGTCTGGAGAGAGGAGCAGTTGAATTGCGAGGTGGAATCGCTGCAAGTCTGGCCGGAACCGAGTAGCAGCAGAGATCGGGAATGCGCTCGAACAAAGGCTTATGCACAGCACAGCGAAAGAATATTGCAATTGACTATAGATTCAGATAGCCACAAGCAACGTGTATATATCCTCACTCAAGAGAACTACCACTTATAAACCAACAAGAAGCAGAAAGCAAAGCGGTTCTATTTCGAGAGAGGCTCAGCGCTGCGTTCGCGACCGTTGAGCCACAAATATACAAATGCACAAAGTCACGTGATTTCATATTTTCCCCGTCGCGTCACCGCAGACCGCGATTGCGCAGACGTTGGCAGACAGAGAGAATGGAGATGACGAACTGATGAATAGGAATATTGTCTTGAGATTGCGTCAACCTCGTAGGTTGTTTGTGCCTGCACGAGCAGTCTCGACTAGCTCGGAGAGTATAGCAAACGAAGAGAAGAGCAAAGAGACAAAGGACGAGGATGAGCTTGAACTGCCGGCTCTGCTGAAGAAGCCCAAAAGAAAACGTCTGAAATCCATCGACCCTGATAAACCCAACCTTGACCTTTCAGACTGGTCGCGGAGATTTCAAAATAACCCATATGGTATGCTCAGATCGTGCTGCTTCCTTCTACTCTGTTGAATTGAGCTCTATACTGACAATTTAGCACACATCCTCTGCAGACCCATTCGGCAGTGCGCCGTCACCTCCGCGCGTCTTCCTCACCACCTTCTCGTTCGATTCGCTGCATTCAAAGTCCCCGAAAATCTCGAGCATCTCATAGTCGAAAGCGCTCCGACCGAGAAGATTAAACGCAAGAGACATAAGCCCAAAATCTCAAAACATATCGATCCCAACAATCAGCTCGTCATTCTCCCTCTCGAACAAGGCAGTCTACATATCGGCTCGACAAGCTACCATTCTCTCAATCGGGAGTTTTTGAATATCACCGAAAGGTCCGGCAGATATCATAGCCTGCGAGAGGCGATCAAGTCTTCGTTGCCCGAGAACAGAAACGGCACGTTCGTGTATCAGAACGACATGGCTACGGTCGTCGAGCGGCGACTGAGGATGAGGATCGAGCTCGCTCTCGATAGACTTGTGCTCTCTGATGGCGTTTTTGCAGATGCCGCTGCTGCTGTAGAGAAGTACGGGATCATCGATGCCGCGATTTCGTGGAAACCAACCGGCGATGCCATTCGAGCAACGCAGTTTTTCCTGGCGCCGGATGGCAAGACCCCGGTAGTTCGATATTTCGTCAATAATCTTTGCGGGTACGATCTTGCTGCGAAGATGCAGAAGCTGCTGTTTCAGCGCTTATCACCAGAAGCGGGGACACCAGATCTGGACGAGGTCGCTATCGTGTCTACGCCAGCCACGCGAGAATTGCTTAAACAGCTGTGGCTGCTGCGATTGTATTTAAAAGATAGAACGTAGGTTTACGTGTTGGGTGGGTTCTCGGTTTCTGTTCTGTAATATTTTATTCTTGTATATAGACAACATACATATCGTACAAATCTTTTTCTATCTTGCCGACGGCTCATGAGCCTAGATCATACCGCTCCATCAGCTTTGCCTTCCTCCGCTCCAGCAACCAGTCCTCGACCTCTTTCAAACTCGGTATCGAATCAGGCCGGTCGATACCCATCCATCCCACCGGCACGCCCTCGTCTTCTTTCAACGTATTCGCCAGACTGATTTTCTCCAACTTCTCCTCAAACTTCAGCACCTCGCCATCTTCCTCGTCCAGGTATCCGTAGTAACTCGCGTCGACGTCGGTCTTGTAGTTTGCGCGCGCGTTCACTCGGATTTCATCTTTCGGCGGCGGCTCGAGAAGTTCTTTGACGCCGGGAAGTTCCTTGGCGCGGCCGTAATATTTGTAGCCGCGTGTGGTGGGGATCTCGCGGCCGTCGTCGTCATATGTCTTTGCAGGCATCCGCTGGAGTCCATGTCAGTAGGGAGAAGAGATTTAAAAATCGTATCAAGAGAAGTGTGGCTTACCAGGTAATTAGGACCGCCCAGGTTCCGGATCTGTAGTTCCCAGACGTATTTCTCGCGCATCAGTTTATTGATCTCGTCGTTTAAATCGCGGATTTCGTAATTCGATAAAACAGCTACATTTAAAATGCGTTAGCCTATTGCTCTCAAAAAGAGACGTCAGTAGTAAGAAAAGGTGATGGTCATACGGTCTTGGATCCGGGTGACTTTCACGCTGATATCCCGGACCACTTGTCCTCGCCATCGCTCGCATTCCTGAACAGATTCGACAGAGGAGATCACTTTTGGACGACGTCTTCTGCTGGCGTCGATGATTCCTGGAGAAGAAAAGACAGTTAGTATCTAGTGTTTGCTACTCGTAGTCACGCTATCTGAATGATTGCAACATACCCATATCCGCCGCCTCCTGCTCTCTGAAGCGGAACAGCATTGACTGTGCCTTTTCACTATTTCGCGCCATCTTTATATATTCAGCTCTGCGCACTCTATACCTGTTGCTGGCTTTGTTGATAAATACGAGGTTCCTGACTGCGAAGTAAAACCTCCATCGCGATGCCCTTGCCCCGCGAGAGAGGCTTTCTTCCTTTAAATCTTATTTCATTGTCTGCCATCGCCGTCTTCAGCCCTGCGGTTGCCTTCTTTCCATTCTCTCTTCCTCATTCTCCAGCGCATATTTGCATTCAGACTACCTCCAGCATTATTGCATGAACAGATGACGACCGACTCGGACACCGTTTCCTCGAGATATGTCCCGCTCACGCTCACGGGCCATCTGCGACCGGTCACGCATCTCAGTTTCTCGCCATTATATGAAGATCAGAGTTATATGATTATCAGCGCAAGCAAGGGTGGGGATTATTTGTGTTTGCTTGCTGTATGAGGATTGCAGCGGGTGCTGATTACTTTGTGTTTTTTAGACGGAAATCCAATGCTCCGCGATGGAATCACTGGCGACTGGTATGAAATATCTCAACTGATCTCTGCTCGCCCTCAAGAAAACAGTCTCTAACGAATTCATGAAGGATCGGAACCTTCTTTGGCCACAAAGGTGCAGTCTGGTCTGCAAACTTTAGCGCAGACGCACATTACTCAATCACCGCCAGCGCAGACTTCACAGCGTACGTATCGCGTTTCTCCTGCCTACCCGCGTCATTCCCTGTTCTAACACATAACCGCACAGCAAAGCATGGACCACAGAGACCGGCGAGCTGCTGTACTCGCTGCCACATAACCACATTGTGCGCACGGCGGCGTTCATGCCCTCGCGGCAGTCGCCGCTGTTTGCCGTCACGGCCGGTAATGAGAAGAAGATCCGGATATGGGATCTGAATGTGCCGGACGGAGTGACTTGTATGGAGTGGATTGGGTCAGAGTCTATTATCCGGTGTGCGCTGTGGCTGGATCAGAAGTATGTGAAGACTGTGTTTTATGGATTTTTACTCTAATATAGAGCAGTGAGGGGCTGACTATGGTTTATTAGCACTGTGGTAACGGCCGGCGACGACAAGCAGCTGAAATGGTGGGATCTCCGGACAGCCGAGAAACTGATTGAAGCAACGCCTCTCGACGGGCCGGTGACCCAGATGGAAAACCGCGAAGGGTCGCTGACGGTCGCGGCCGCGTCGTCGATCTACTTGTTTGACTGGACGAAGCGCGTACAGCTCAAGAAGGAGTCGCTCTCGTACAATGCTTCGACGGCGTCGATTCATCCCAAGCGGACAAAGTTCGCGACCGGATGTCCTGATGATACGTGGGTTCGAGTTCATGACTTTGAATCTGCAAAGACTCTTGGTGAGTACACGCCATTACTCTATCATCCTATTTCTACCTGCGCTAACTCTTTATATAGAAACCTTGAAAGGACACCATGGACCTATCCATTCGATATCTTACTCGCCAGACGGTCAAATCTGTGCCTCGGGAAGCGAGGATGGAACCATCAGGCTCTGGAAGGCCGAGCCCGGGTCATATGGGTTGTGGAATGAAAAGTGATTTCGCTACAGCATCATGTATATATATATAGTCGATATTTTTTCTTGCGTCATGTATTTCATTACGAGTCATTATGTAATTATTGTATCTCTCAAGAGATATTACAATGCAGCCTGATATTACAGCTGGATCGTACCTACTCAGAAATCCTGCACACCAGTCTGTCCGTTCAAAGGTCTTTCCGAAACTGAATCGTCCGTATCGTCATAGCACCACGTAGGCTCTTCCGAATCGAAATAGTCGTCCTCCTTGTCCCGGTTGATTTGCACGTAGTCGTCCCATTCTTCGTCGAAATCGATGCCGTCATAGTCAAAGTCGGTCTTTTACAAACGTCAGCAAATACACAGTCAGTGAAGATCTCTGGAACTCACATCTAATCCACTCAGAAATCGCAGTGTCATGAGTTTCTCCCATTGCTGTATACCTTCTTCTTTCGAGCTGATCTCCGCATCGACAACCAGATCGCCCGCCTCTTCCTCTTCTCCATACACCTGTGTCGTTGCCTCATCATCGTTACTGTTGCTCAGATCACCCATCTCCTGCCGTCGAAGCTCCTCCGCTTTCTCCTTCTCGATCTTGTCCAACCTCCGCTCGGCACGCATCAGATCCTCATACATCCGACCCGCCCACCCGCGCCTATCGGTCTCGACCTCGCGCTCTGCCGGCGTCTGAAACCGCCGAACAAGCCGGTCATACAGAAGCGGACTCGCCTCGGCAAGTCCCGAGCTGTAGAAGTAGTCCGGCGTGTGCTTTTGCAGGTAGTGCAGGCGGCGGTTGGTGATGGTCTTGTGGCGCCGGAGTCGGGCAGGGATCGTCTTTGCGGGAAGCTGCTGCTGCTGCTGCTGCCCGCTACCGTCCATGCTGCCGCTGCTTGCCGCAGACATGCCTGCTTGCTTCTGCCTTCTTTGTCTGGCGAACTGTCTCTGCTCAATTGTATTCTGTCTGCAGCAGTGGACTTGACAAAGAAGACAATGACGAGGGCTAAATCGAATCCGGAAGGGCTAGAACCTCCGTGAGCCGCACGGGCTGCGACAGGGAAGAGAATTTGGACCTGGGAGATTTGTTTTAGGACGAGAAAGATCTGGGATTTCTGGTTTGCAGGAGAAAAGGGACTTGTTTTCTACAAGATTGTGAAGGGAATCTGAATACACTCTGACTTTGGACTGAGAAAAAGCGACTCGGTTCCATGGCTTCTCTCCAGATGACCATAGTGCGGCTGGTTGCCCTGGTGCTCCAGCTGGCGACCGCATCCCACACCGCGCTCTTGAGCCAGAAAGCAGTCTTTGGCAGCTCGTTCAGCGACATCTACCGTCCCTTGATTGTGCCGTTTGTGTTTGCTGTGTCTATGGCGCGTTTTCTGCGGCAGCGCAAGGGATCTCGGAGCGCGCGCAGGATACACGCCGCGACCGTGGTTTACTCGACCGCGATCCCGTTCGTCGCGCGCTCGGTGGGCGAGTACACGGGCATGCTACTTGGGCCGTGGCTGGGTGCGTTTGTTATGGACTGTGTTTGTTTTTATCCGATCTTGATCGGCGCGGGCAGCATGGCTGCGCGCATCTTCCACTCGTCGACGTCTAAGGCGGCTAAATCTGCCCTGGGCGAGGCCGGCGCGTCCGGCCTGCGCATGGTTCTCATCGCACTGTTTACGACTAGATTATTTATGATTTGCGAAGGACGGATTATCGGGCGACTGTATGTCCCGCTGCTGGTCGCGGTGCTGCCGAGAGGGTATATGGCGTTCAAGCAGGCGGTGGTGATCAACACGGCTGCGACGGCCGTGCTGGCGCTGCTGAGTCCGCCGCGCAAATTTACGCTGCCGCTTGTGGCGTGCGCGATCGCACTGCAGATATCGTATTTTGGAGCGCAGACGAATTTTGGTAACACGGATTTGTCTGCGATCGATAACGGGGGGATCGTAGCCTCGACGATCTCGACGACCGGGTATATCTCTGTGGTGTCGAAACCGGAGAAGGGATATCTTGCGCTACGAAATGACCACTCGCTGCTTGGAGGTGACTACATCAAGCCCCCGCCTAGTGTTGCGATACCAAAAGGCGCAGTCTGGACTCGAGAACCTATCTATTCTTCGTTCGCCATGCAGGAGGCGGTCAGACTGGTTACGCCCGCGCCGGTAGGTGTGGAGCAGGACGGAAAACAAGTCAACAATGCACTCGTGATTGGTCTTGGGATCGGAACCTGCGCAAAGGCACTGGTGTCGCACGGGATCGCGACCGACGTCGTCGAGCTGGACACGGCCGTGCTGCAGTACGCGGTCGATTACTTTGAGTTCCCGATAAACCAGTCGCGGGTGACGATCTGCGACGGTCGGTACTTCGCGCACAGCCTGGCGCAGACGCTCAAGTACTCGCCCGAAGCGGCGGCAGAGGAAGGTCTGCGGACGTACGACTACGTGGTCCACGACGTGTTTACAGGAGGGGTTGTCTCGCCCACGCTGTTCACGACCGAGACGTGGGAGGATATCAGAGGGATCATGTCGCCGGACGGCGTGTTGGTTGTTAATCTAGGCGGCGACTTTGCGACGACGTTTACGAGGACGATGCTGCGGACGCTCGTGCAGGGATTTCGCGACAGCGGCGGCAAGTGCCGTGCGTTTCGAGAAGACGCGCCGCCAGACAGCAGCAGCAGCAGCAGCAGCAGCGACGACGGCGCACAGGATTTTACAAACGCGGTGGTGTTTTGTCGGCGCGCGCGTGGAGGCGCGATCGGGTTCCGGCAGCCGACGGAGGAGGACTATCTGGGGTCGATTGTGCGGCACCAGTCGCTAGTTCTGAAGCACGAGATCGAGCTGCCGGTGTACCTCAGAGACAGCGAGGAGGCGCTGGATCTACGCGGGGAAGCGGGCTGGCGCACAATCGCGGACGACTCGACGAACCGGGTGTCGATGCAGGCAGCGGACGGCGCGGCGCGGCACTGGTGGCTGATGAACGGGGTGCTCGGCTGGCGGGGATGGGCGCTGTGGTGAGGGAAGAGAGTATTGTAAGATAGACAAGGTAGATAATCTTGGATGAGACCAAACAAATCCACCCGGAGAAGCGGCGCCGGGGAAAGATGACGTCAGCCCGGCGCAGGGTGCAGCACAAGACTCTTACCCGGCCTCGCCTCGCCGGGATCCGAGCCGCCGATGACGGGTCTGCGTGACTTTCTTCCGTCGCAGCCGAGAAGACAAGCGACGAGAAGCCGCTGGCAACGAAGCTACGAAGAAAACGGTCCCGGCTGCTAATTAGTCTGCCCTCAGCGCAGTTCTGTTGTGCATCTCCTGCCTGCTGCTGCAAAGCCTAGAGCTCTAACCGCGTGTACAAACCACAGAAGTCTGCGCCGCTGCAATGTCGCTGCGCGGGATCAAGAAGGCCGTCATCCGCGCTCCGCACGTCCTCATCGGCAGCAAGTCGCCCGAGGACCTGACCGTGATCGAATGGACAAAGGCGATCAACGAGGCCGAGGACGGGATGGGCGAGATCATCAGCAACGCAAAGAAGTTCCGGTCGGCGTGGATCGACTCGCTGGCACACCAGGTCGGCATGGCGAAGCAGTTTGTCGAGCTGTATGAGCCGATCCCGATGGAGGACCCGACCAAGGTCGTGCGTGAGACGCCAAAGGCGACGCTGGATGCTATTATCAAGTACAGGGATGTCGTGGTCGAGATCCAGAACGCGATCGTGCCTATGCTGGACGGCATTGACCGGACCATCATCCAGCGCTGCGTGGTGATGAAGGTACGAGAAGCTGACATGTTGCCTTGCTCGGTGAAAGTGCTGTAGACTAATCGAAACATCATCAGGGCCATATCGAAACGATCAAGAAAACTCTCAAAAGAGAGAACATAAGAAGGTGAGCCCGGGCAATCTGAGCGAGCAAGAACAAGGTGTGACGTCAACAGACCATTATTCTGACGCATTGATTCTCCCCAGATTGACTACGACCGACATTCAAACTCCGTCGAGAAGTTGAACCGCAAGCAGACGCTGGGCGATAAGGCCCAGCTGTCGCTTGACAAACAGAGCAAGGAGCTCGACAAGGCGTCTGAGGTAAGTTGCCTATATGCAACGTGTGTGATCACATCGGACAGCTCGGATAAATGCTGACGGTTATCTGTGTTTTATATAGGATTTCAAAGCCCTCGACGATTACATCAAAGAAACCATGCCAAAAGTCATTGAGCAGCTCTCTGAGTTTATCGCGCCTCTTGCGACCATGCTGTTCAACATCCAGATCAGCGTCGTTAGTATCTACAACGACTTCATGTTTCCTTTTGCCCAAGGACAAGGTACGGCCATCTCTTCTCATACTACACTTCTGACTGGTTCTGCATTAGCTAACATTGATGATCTGCTTAGGTCTCGCTGATCCCGAACACTCGGTAACGGAAGAGTGGACGAAACAATTCATCCCGATCCAGCACAAATGCGAAGAAGGCCTCGCCATCATCCGCACCGGCAAAGCCGTCAAGAAACCAATGACGCATCCGGACTCCAAACATCTCGACGAGAAACTGAAGAAAGCATTCACGCTCAACAACAAGAAGCGCCCGACCGGAACCGCAAAGGACGGGTCGTACCGCAACTTTAGCAGCATGAACAGGACCGCGAGCATGGGCAGAGTAGGCTCAGATCTCGGGTCCGAGAGCGGGGCTGAGGCGGATGGATCGCCTGATCCGTCGCGCGCGTTCTCGATGTCGTCGCATTCGTCAAAGTTTGCAAACTTCTCCGAGGCGTTGCCGCGGTATAGCACCGTCGCTGTGCCTGCGGCCGGCACACCCCTTTCTGAAGGTGGCGACGCGGCGACCGAGGCTACTGCTGCTTTGAAGGAGAAGGAGGGGACGAACGGGTATCACGCAGACGTGAAGGAGAAATCCGAGCCCGCGGCAGCAAATCTGGCCGGCTCGACTGGCGAGGACGAGCGCGGCAAGTACGAGATTATGACTGCGCAGTACACGTTTGTCGCGGTGCAGGACTCTGATCTCTCGTTCAACGTCGGAGATAAGATCAAGGTCTACAAGCGAGACGAGGATGATTGGTGGGAGGGAGAGACGATGGACGGACGCAAGGGCGAGTTCCCTGGGAACTATGTCAAATAACTGAGGCTTATCTCTGTGTTTAATTTTTGATTCTGTAACTGCGTTCTTTTAATTTTTGTTTAATCTAATGTTTGCTATATTTCTGAGTGTAGTAGGATGTATGAAAGATGTAGTTTGAAGCAATCAAGTGTATCGTTAGTAGTCTGAATAGCTACCGATTTCGAGCATCCAAGCAAAGTCACGGGAATCACGAAAGTCACGGGGATGATATTCAGGGACGGCGAGAGTGGCAAAACGTCTGCGCAGTTAATGCAGCTTTCAGGTCACATGATGCGAGATTTGTGGCCTTAAACCGCCCAATGTTTTGAATCCGCAGCTGCTTAATCTTAATGCGGGGCAGCGTGGAAGTCGCGCTCAGGTTTTGCTCTTTGTTTGGCTGCGGTGGAATCTCGCGTGGTGCCCGAATTAAAACATATATAGAAAAGGCAGATGCAGAACCATGACGAGCAGAGAGTCGGTAGTCAACGCTTGTAGCCAGCAAGGGATCCTGCAGACATCGACCACATCCGATGATGTTTGACGTCGGTGCGGCGACGGAGGCGATGGCGCTCCTTTGGCGGTTTGGCGGGGAGAAAAAAACCGACGCCGATGTTTGCGCCGAGGAGCAGGTTTTTTGACTTCCAATAGCGCAGAACGTGTTCGATTACTCACTTCACTCGTTGTCGACCGTTGCTCATATCTCATCACCTTCCGGCTGTTCCCTCCTTTAAATAGCCTGCCTTCTGCCTTGACTAGTCGTCGACAAGATATATCAGCACCCTCTTCTCCTGCATTGGCCCAAGCTCCACAGACATCAACCATGATCCGACCTGACCCACAGCTCCCATACTTCTCATCGCCCTCTGCGTTCCCAAGCTCTTCTTCCACGCAACCCACTTTGCACAAGAAAGCTCCTGCCTCCACCACTTCCCCCAAGTCAGAAACTTCTGAAGTGTCGACTCCGTCGCAAGACTCCATGGATCACGCAAGCTATCCCCAGCCAAACCCCTCATCCGATGAGGTTCAGCCTGTGCCAGAGTCGTCCACCGAAAGAAAACCTTTTGTCCTATATGGTCCTGGTATGTCCACAGCTCCTTTACTCGCCTATACCCTTCTCTACCTTCATCCCGTTCGACAGCGAACTAACATTTTGTTCATCAGGCGGTCGATCAATAGCGCGCGAAAGCCAGACTTCACCCCGCACATTTTCTCAAAAGTCGATCTTGCGTGGACCTTCATCAAATTTGGCCAAGCGATTTCTTTGAGCGAATAGTCTCTCTTCCTATCGGCTGAAACAGTCCCTCATCGACGGGTATCACAGGTCTTTTCTGATAGATCCAAAACCATGAAAGCAGAAAAAATATGACGACTGCAAAAATGTTCGGCGATGTGTTCGGCGATATGTATTTTTGATCACGCAAAAGTTGTTCCTCCAGTGATTTGTCTGATCTCCTCCCTGTTATGTTCTTGTTTTGTATCGGCGTTGTTAGTTTATGCTTTTCTTGATTATGTCCTTTGTGATCTTTGTCCGCGACCGTCGCGAACCAAAAAGTTCTCAGTAGCTTGCATGTGATTTCGAAGTCTCAAAAGTTGAATCCAAAAGTTGACTTTTTCTTTATCTCTCTCTCAGTATGAGCATTCTCATGAAACTTGATATGGACAGTAGAGATTCTTCGTAATGCGTGCTGCAGTCCCTCTTCCCAGCTCCCTGGTATGATAGTAGTAACCTTCTTCTCTCATTCTGGACAGTACATGGTATCAGTAGTCTGCCGTTTCCCAATTCAACCATTCAGTAAGAGCTCCTCGTGCTTCATGAGAAATATGCCCGGAACCAGGTCTGTGTTGGTGAACTTGCTTGCATCCGTATGTTCGTCACGCAAGCCTAATGCATAGAGATAAGCTGCGACTAGCTGCAATGTTTCCAAACACTTTAATGGAAGCAATTGACTGGTCAAATCCAGAAAGAGGCAGAAGATTCATCGAGGAAGTTGCGGTATCTGCTCATGCCATGTAACCGAGTCAAGCACGCATCAGCAAGAGGTATCGTGAAGTATAGGTTATAGGTCCAAAACACAACATCAACATAACAGCATAAACAGAACAGTTTCCAATCTCAAATATCATCCTCAAGGCGCCCCAAAATATCCATAGCTGCAGTATGTCGTGGCCGGTCGCCTATATGGGGTTCTTCGCGGCGCAGAGTAGTTTCGCGTAGTCGTTGTCTATAACAAACTAGAAAGTTGCAGTATCCTATCCAGCTCTTCAAGTTCTCCCCGCCTTCAGTTTCCAGACAGTCTCTCTCTCTCTTCTCCGGACCAGCGAGTTGTCGTGAAGAGGAGTGGGGAAGGAGGAATTGCACCGAGCAGAGCAGACTCGCGGGATATCTACTCCCACGCTGCTTGGGAGATGTCACGTGACTATAGAAATATCCCAAGCAACGGTCAAAAAATTCTGTACGAGATATTTGAGCAGACGAGAAACAGGCGAGCTTTGCTTTGCCGTTGAAGAAAGTATTTACTGCTAGACTATCTTGGTAGATAGTTGGCTTACTGGAATTTATCTCTCACTTGTTACCGTGAGGATCAGGCCTGTTCTGCAATGTCGAGAATTATCTCCAAAAGTCTGTGCAACTTCTCTCGCAGCAGATGCCTCAGTCAGACTTCAGTATCCGCAGCGCCGATCTCGCAGTCCTTTTCAGTGTTTCAAAGTAACTGGCAGAGTCGTTACATTACACGCCTGAACTATTCGACGACCGCCAAACCCGGCAAGGCGAAAGCGGCTTCAACATCGACAACGGCATCCAGATCCACAGAAACCAGCAGCACAGATCAACAACCAGCCAAGCGAAAGCGGGGACCAAAACCAAAATACAGCATCCCAGAACCATTTGTCCCCCGACCGGGTAGATCTGACGACATTAAACCCGAGAGACTAGAGAAAATCCCAAAAGACTGGGAGAACCGGCCGCTGGAGCCATGGAAAAAGCGACTGTACGCTACAAAGGAAAAATTGAACGGATCCGCCTGGAGTCCAAACAAGAAATTGTCGCCTGAGGCCAGACGAGCACTTCGAGCAGTGAAAGCTCTGGTATGTTTTCATTTCTCAACGTTTGTTTCTGAGCTGCTGAGGCGAGAAGTCTGCTATGCTGTAAATATCTAACATCTTCTATAGTACCCGGACGTCAAAGCCTCAAACTTGGCCAACTTCTTCGGCATATCACATGAGGCAGTACGAAGAATTCTCAAGAGTACCTGGGAGCCGCATACAGACGAGGACTACCAGGAGTTTCTTGACCGGTGGGCGCGACGAGGAGGAAGGATATTGGACGAATGGGAAAAAATTGGTCGTATTAGCCGTCGGCCGAACGAGGCTACCTCCAGGCGGCCAGACTACAGAGGAAATAGAGAAAGGGACGATAAAGGTCCTGGTCGCTGAAATATGTAACATATTTGCATTCATATCTACTGTACATTGTATAGAATTCCCTATCATATTCTCTTGAGCCGGCAACGATAAATTGCAAATTCGCGAGACATCCCAAAATAAGTAAAAAGAAACCAGAACGCCAACCATTACAACAAAGAAGCAACACAATCAGACTCTCTATATCCAGCTCACTCTTGACGGCTTTGCTCCTTTTGTAGCAGAATCGAATGTTGCAAATCCTACAAAACCATCAGCATCAAGCAAACACACAACCTTCCTCAAACTTTCTAACCTACCGCTAATCCCTCTAAACACTCATCGACCGCTCCGGTCCGCAGTTTCTTATACCGCAAGTCACTCAGCGAGTCAACGACTGTATCACATTCTTCGAGCTTCTGAGCCGTGCTCTCGTCGATTTCTTCTAGTTGGCGCTTGATCAAATCAGCCGCGAGCTCCATCTGCGAGAGCATTTCAGCCAGGGATAGTTGCTTCCGATCCTATATAATATAAAAGTCAGCCAGCGGTATAATGACAGAGAGCAACCTGACTGAATGACGTCTCGTACCCGTCTCAGCAAGATCTCATCGTATATCTCGTCATTATCGTCTCGTTCACTAGCCGCGTCCGCAAATCCTTTCGCGCGCGCCAGATCCTCACGCAAAACGCGGGCAGAATCCAAACACTCTAAATTTATCTTCTTCTGTATCCTGTGAATCTGCGCTGACCGTGTGTCGTAGAGGTCTTGATACAGTGCCCGGACAGCCGGGTCTTCGCGTTTGGATGCTGGAAACAGGCCTACGAACTGACGACGCGTAATCAGTTCTGGCAAATCAGCGCTCTCGGTGAGAAACGTCAATATCGATTTCTCGTCCGCCATTCTGCTTTTCGCACAATCAAAAGCAGGTCTATGGTCTTTTGCAGTGAAAGACTGTATTCCGGACCTGATACGAACAGAGACTCGGGTCTGTTTGCGGGGGCGCGTTGTTCTTCAAACGCGTGCAAACAGCGCACGTGATTTGATGGATGACCGTAAGCGGCGTTGGGCATCCACAGATCTATCGCTCCACCAACCTTCTGCTGGCTTCCTCACTTTAGTCAAATCATACAGATCGATCTCGCAATTCGTGCTGATCGGGCAGATATCGACTGGATCTTGCAGTTTGTGACGCAGACTACAGGGATCAGGGATCATATTCCGTGTTTACGAAGCGTGTTTGAAGTATAGACCCAAAATGCCTGATTACAAGCTGTCGCGATCGCTTGAATCGCACTCGGGAGATGTGAGAGGTGTGATTTTCCCGGCGGAGGACTTGTTGGCATCTGTGTCCCGCGATTGCACGCTCCGGGTGTGGAAACATCTTCCTGGGAGTGCGGGATCGAAGGCGGGCGTCGAATGGACTTCGGACGTTAGCTATCAGGCTACCAAGTATCTTAATAGCATAGCCTGGATGAGCGATCAAGGTGAGTCGACTCTAGTGAGATTCGCAACAGTTGCAAGATGGTGAGCTAACAGCTGTGACTAAACTGAATAGGTCTGATTGCGTGTGCTGGTCTGAATCAGGAAATCGTGATCTGCTCGCCAAATGCTAGCCTGACCCCGGAAAGTGCGCTCAAGGGCCACGAAGCTAATATCTGCTCTCTGCATTACTCAGACGGTGTACTGATCAGTGGTAGCTGGGACAAGACTGCTCGGGTATGGATCGACGGGAAGTGCAAGTACATTCTAAAGGGTCACGAGCAAGCGGTCTGGGCTGTGTTGGTCATCGGCCCTGATTCGTTCCTCACCGGCGCTGCCGATAAGACTATCCGGCTCTGGAGCGGGAATCAATGTGTTTCTGTATTCAGAGGCCACACCGATGTCGTTCGAAGCATATGTATGGTCGGTGACGATCGGTTCGCGAGCTCGAGCAACGATGGCTCGATCCGTATCTGGGACTTCCAGGGGAACTGCCTCCAAGAGCTATACGGTCACACCAGCTTTGTCTACTCTCTCGCTTATTCAGTGGCTACGGACGAGATAATCAGTAGCGGCGAGGATCGATCGGTGCGGGTTTGGAAAGCTGGCGAGTGCGTGCAAAGTATCAATCTGCCATGCATTTCGGTCTGGTCTGTGGCTGTCTGCCCCGCAAACTCTGATATCGCTGTAGGCGGTAGTGACAAAATTGTTCGGATTTTTTCTAGAAACCAACAATCTTGGGCTACTCCGGACGAGCTTGCGGTATGTGCTTAATACGTTGTCGACTTTTCGTCAAGTGCTTGAGCTGAGCTAATAATCATTATGCAGAAATTCGAAGAGCAGGTAGCAGGATTCGCAATCTCGACCAACCAGGTCGGCGACATCAACAAGGAAAAGATCCCCGGTCTGGACGCGCTGCAGATCCCGGGTAAGAAGATCGGGCAGGTTATAATGGCAAAGTCCGCTACCGGCGGTATCGATGCTTACCAATGGTCTGGCGACAAATGGGACAAGATCGGCGAGGTCGTGAGCGGAGTCGGGCAGCAGCAGAAACAGCTGTATAACGGCCAAGAGTACGATTACGTGTTTGATGTTGACGTGAAGGAGGGTAGTCCACCTCTGAAGCTACCGTACAATGCCAACGAGAATCCATACACTGCGGCCCAGAGGTTTTTGGAGAAGAACGAGCTGCCACAGGAGTATCTTGATGAAACTGCAAAGTTCATTGAGAAGAATACTGCGGGCGTCCAGATTGGAACATCGGAACCTGTTCGCGATCCTTATTCCGACAGATCAGGCTCGGGTTCGACTAGCACCTACTCTGCACCAAAGGTGCGTTGATCCTTGTTTTAACTTACTAAATATGCAAGTGTGAAGACTAACGACATATGATATAGCCGAAGCGCGCAAAATCTACTTTGTTCCCGCAGAAAACCTATCTGTACATAAAGAAGATGAACGTACCTATGTTTATCAAAAAGACGAAAGAACTCAATGCGTCAAAAGATGTTTCTATCGCAATCAGCGACGATGAGTTCTCAGCGCTCTCTACGATCCTCACCGCCGCTGAATCTGGGATCGACTCGGCGGGAGCGGTCAAGGCAGCCTCGGCCGGTCTCAAGATTGCCAAAAACTGGCCTGCGAACGAAAAATTAGGCGGTCTAGACGTCTTGCGCACGGTTGTAGGGCAGATCGAAGACGCGGGAGTGATTTCTGAGATTGCGTCGGCTTTGATTCAGCTCGGATCTGAGATTGTGGATATTCCGAATAACGCGATGATGGCTGCGAGAGTGTTTGTGAATATGTTTGAGAACGAGGTCGGGCGGGTGGTTATTCAGGATAGCCAGGTTCGAGAGAGCGTGCTTGACTCGGTGCGAGCGAGTGCGGTGAAGGAGTTGTCGAAGATGGCGGCCGTGGCTCTGTCTACGTTGATTTTGAAGTAAGCCATCTTTTACTCTGGACTTCTGATAAGAAGCACATATTCTAACAAGATCTATCATCATTATAGTTTCAGCGTTCTAGCCAGCAATGAAAGCGACCCAGAGATTGCATTTTCAGTCATCGGAATCATCCCCGACTTTATCACCCTCGTACAAGACTCCGAGGCGGGCTATCGGCTGCTGATTGCGTTCGGCACTTTGCTCTCGCTGCCGAGTCCGGAGGTCAAGGAGGCAGGCCGGAGTCTGGACGGAGAGAAAGCGGTGTCGGTTTTGAAAGTCAGGTTTCCTGGCGAGACGAGGATCTTGACTGCTGTTGATGATGTGCTCGAGTTGTTGAAGTAGATGAAGAGAGATAGAGGTTGATTAATTTGAATTCTATTCGTAGGATTGCTAAGTCAAAAAAAAATACAATGCTGTCGCCAATGCGTTTTTGTTTTATCCATAAATGCCCAAATCCGTGTCCTCATCTTGGCTAATCTCAGATCGATGACCATGATGAACAATCCCAAGCGCCTCGTCGCCATCAAAGATCTCCGCAATCTCTTCAAGACCCTTGCCTCCCGTTTCCGGGAAATACAAATACGCAAGAACAGCCCAGAGCGCGAGCGCGACGCAGGATACGGTGTAAAACCGCCAGCCCCAGCGCTCGAGGCCGACGGGGTTGATGAAGTTTGAGAAGCCGATGGTGGAAGCCTGGACGAGTTGGGAGTACATTGACATTTTTGAGCGGGCGGAGAAGGGGACGACTTCGACGACGTAGGTAGGTACGAAGGGGCCGATGAAGTGGTAGAAGAAGTTGTATGCGATCATGACGACGACGGTGAGGACTATTATGGCGTGGTTTTGGAAGTCGAGTTTTTCGTTTAGTGCGGAGAGGTAGGTCCAGAGACTGTAGTCGAGGAACATGGTCGAGAAGCCGATGATGAACGCCGTCCGGCGACCGATGCGCTCGATCTGGAGCGCGATGAAGAACGCGACGAAGATAGTGAAGATCGTGCTGCCGAGGTTGATGAGCAGCTGCGAATTGGGGTCGACGATGCCCATGTTTGTGAGCACGATCGGGAGGTAATACGACAGCACGCCGTTTCCCGAGAACTGGACCATGACCGAAATAATCGAGACGATGAAGAACCGGTGTCGCATCCCCGGCGTGGCCAGCAACTGCGACCAGCGGCTCTGCTTTGCTGCTTTCTCTGCCTCGATCGCGGCCGAGATCTCAGCCATCTCGTACTGCACCAGATCGGAATCCGGGTCGCCACCACCGTGGTACTCGACCAGGAATTCAAACGCCTCGTCGTATCTCTCCTTCGAGACCAGCCACCGCGGCGACTCGGGCGCGTACTGCACGAGCGCGCACTGCACGAGCGGGAAAAACCCTTGCAAAAGACTCGGGATGCGCCAGCTCCAATTCGTGTCCTGCATCCGGTACGTCAGATACGTCGCGATCGCGGCGCAGAACGAGCCAACAGGCCACGCGGGCTCGAGTACGGACGTCATCTGGCCTCGCTGCGGGGGGTACGCGCACTCGACGATCAGGAGCGGCGCGGCGGCTTCGGCGAGCGCGAGGCCGAGGCCGATGAGAGCTCGCGCGAGGACAAACATGCGGTAGCTGAGCGCGAAGCCCTGGAACAGCGATCCTAAAACAATAAGCGAGCAGCCCCAGAAGATTGGCTTCCGGCGGCCGTATTTGTCGATGATGTAGGGGAACGCAGGCGCGCATGCTAGGTGGCCGACGATCATGGCGTTGCCCATCCATGCTAGCCGCGTACCGGAGGGATGGTCGAAGTACTCTATCCAAGCAGGCACGCTCTGCAGACCGTTCAGCATCGAGCCGTCGAATCCGTTTGTCATGTTTGTCAGAATCGGTGCAAGAAGCAGCGTGTTGAGCTTCAGCAGGTGCGGATACTGGAACCAGTACTTTTTGTGTTTGGGAATCACGTCTTCGAGTACCATGCCTTCGAACCGCTCCAGGTCTTGTTCGCCGCGGACATATCTGGAGCTGGTACTTGTGGAGCGCGTGGCGGAGATTGAGAGGTCGCCGGTGTCGAGCGCGTCGTCGGTCAGTGGGTTGGCGAGCAACGGATGGGCCTCCGAGGACCGCCGCGGGGAGAAATTCTGTGACGAGAGGAGAGTGGTCAATTAGATGAGTGAGAAGAACATAGATAAAGATCACATACCATTCTTGCTATGTGGATAACAATAGGAAGCTGCACGCAAGGCCGGACAAGCAAGAATCCATTGCCGGGAACAGATAAAGAAAGAGCGATTGTGTGGAGTACCGGGTCTCGGAGATGCTACCGGATTAGATTAAGCGATAAAGCGCTTGTGCGGGCCGCCGTACCGCCCACTAAGCGCCCAGCTGCCTGCACCTTCTTATTACCTCGAGCATTTGCTATATTTTGTGTATACATCCAGTGTCGAGGAGTCCACTGTATATCTTCGAGTTTACTATATATCTTAAATACTGATTTACATGCATTATTGAGGCGCTCTCATCTACAACAAGAGGAAGAATGTGGTTAGATCGCTACATCAGTTACCTTCATCTTTGCTCTACACAGATTCAACTACGTCCTCAGAATCATGAACTATAGCTGATTTCCGGGATGCCTCGTTTCTTATCGCATCTCCGCGATGGATCCTCATTATTGACTCGAGCGGATCTGCAATTCTCGATCAAAGGAGGTAGTGCTACGAGGATACTTGTTCTCGCTGCGTTCCGTATTATAATGGTACAAGCAAGAGCATAACAGTATCAAGATAATGCACCCAGGCTCTCGTCATCATACCAATACTCTGATTATTGTATACCCTCATATATTACATCAATCCGAGTTCAAACCCCGGATCCATCCTGATCCGCCAGCGTACCATATCCGGACTACCCTTTACACAATTCATTGAATATTTGCAAGTCGAGATGCGTTTATTCCCGAAGCATTGCGTCAATCTCCAAAATCTCGTCTTCGTCTGCTACCTCCAAAAGTCTAGAATACCGCACTCGTTAGCTTCCAGTGTTCTCCAACAGCGCCATCACCATCACAACTCACCTATTCACATCCGCCTGCGCCCTAAAGATCTCAACCGCACCAGCATACAACATCTTCGCCTGCTGCGTCGCCGTCACCGGTCGATAATACAACAACACATACGGCGCCTTATGCCGTCCGTCCTTCGTGACCATCGGGTAGCTAAGCACCACGTAGCGCGGCGTGTTGCCGGGCAGCGCATCGGCTAGATCTTCGAGACTCGTGTAGACTTCCGCAGGCGACGTCTCGACTATCGACATGTCTGCCTTCGAGATCTCGTAGATCCGCGCTTGAGGCGTGGTTGCCCGGGCCGAGCCGAAGCGCAGGTCGCGGAGCGACTTTGTGGTTGTCGGTGGGAGTGTATATAGTGATTGCGACTATGACAGTCATGTTAACAACCTCACCAAAAACATTTGCCTAAAATCTCTTCATATCAAAACACATACCATTTCTCTATCGTCCCGGTTAGGAATCCTGGTGATGAACTATCAGAATGGGCTCAACTGATTCACAGGCGGCTTTCGGTTTTCCTTTGATTACCGAGGCGCCTCCAAACTCTGTTTGCGCTGCTGCCTCTTCCTCTCTTCACCATTTTCTTTGTTCTTTTCGAGCTGTATGAAGCAAGTAAAGTAGGAAAAAAATAACTACGTATCAGCGCAAATAAATATACAAATACTCGCATCAGAAAAAATGAATGCAAAAAAAATAAAAAATATGATTGAAACGGACAGGAATTGAACCTGCAACCCTTCGATTGACCAACTATTAACTGGAGTCGAAAGCTCTACCATTGAGCCACCGCTTCAAACTTATAACAAAAAAGATTATCTGGTTCCTTATAAAAGTTTTTTACTTTGCTTACGTTTTTGCTGTTTTTTTGTTTTTCTTACTGTTTATTTGTTTCAGTTGTCGTATATAATTGTTGTAATCTTGTAAACAACTTTTTAAAGCTTTGTGCGGTCTGGTTTTGCGTGGTTTAATCGGCGTCCTATGTAGAACTGGTTAAGAGTGTGAGTAGCTGCAGTTTCCATACTTCACTTGATTTCGCTACGAAAATTGAGAGCGACCACCTGAATAAACAAATCACTACTATATTTCCTCGCATAAATAGCTGTAAAAAACAAACAAAAGCTGGTTGTAAGAAAAACTAAGTGTAGTAAATAACGAGATATAAATTGAGAGTGAACAGCAAAAAACCTAAGCGCCGCTCCAGCCTATTCGAAGCCCTGTCCCACCAACCGTAATATGCCCTTCCCATCCGTGCTTGGTCCGCCGACCTAGAAACTCCATAAACAAGACGCTGAAAAAATCCATAAAAAAAAAATAAAAATAAAAGAGGGTTAAAGATTTAGAGGATTGATCGTAAATATTGGCTAGATTGTTCACCAAAAAGGGCGCCGGTAGTCATTGGACAGATACACCGCATAACTATTCAAGAATCGCGCGGAAATCTTATCGCTGACGGCAAGTAATTGCTGCACAAGCGATGCACCGGCAGACTTTGACTCTGACTCAAGGCTACTGAGCGAGGCTAGCGAGCTTGTGTAGAGGGACTTGAGGTCGCGCGTGCGAGCTTGGTTGGATTCGCGGCGTTTGGAGAGACGGGAGTAGTACTCTGCTATACCCGAGGCGATTTTGGCGTCGTGGGAGTCGCGCTCGGCGGTGGATACCATGTCTGTGTTAGATACAAAAGACTCAGCAGCAGCAGTAGCAGAAACGGAAGGGCGGGAAACAGGTGATCTGCGACGGTCGAGCAAGATCCCAGCACTAGACCGATCGACCGCGAGATCGTCCAACGGCGGGGGATACACCAGATCGACCATCAGATCCCGATCACCCTCATAGTACCGCTTCCACTTTGAGATGTGCGGACGCTTGCGGACAAGAGTCACTGCGTCGTGGCAGGCAGGGCGGGAGGAGCCGAAGCGGTAGGAGACGACGTCGGTGCCGATTTGCATGCCGACTTGGGTGCCGAGGTAGAAGCCTGTGAGGCCGCAGGCTGATTTACCTAGAAAGCGTACGAGACGAAACGCAAAAAGACCGCGTCGCAAGGCTGCAGTACAGTTAGCTTTAGTTTACAACAAACAATCACGTAGATAGCAGCGAGAAACGACGCACTTGCAGAAAACATATAGAGACCCATAACTGATCCCGACATGAGCGACCCGGTATTAACATGCCGCAACCCACTTGCCAAATCGCGTCTGTCGCGCTCCGTAAGCTCGCTGTCGACCTCGACAAAAGTGTGCAGGCTGACCGCGTGGGCAGCAGCCTGCTGCTCGGTCCAGATCGCGCGCTCGGTCGCGGTCACGGTCGCGCCGGAACTCGCCCTGAGCGAACTCAGTTGCGCGGACGCGAGGTCCTGCGCTTCAGAAACTGCGCTCTTGAGCTTTTCTGTCACGGGAGAGGTGGATTCGGTCATGGCTGCGCGGGGTGAATGAGGGAACAGCAGCAGAGGGGGCGCGTGGGCTGAGAACTGGGAGGAGGTGAAAGGCGGCATGATGAGATAAGGGTGATGACCAGTCCGAGCTCGAACTTTATTTCTGGGCGGAGAACTCCCAACGCGAGATCTGACTGCCGAAAGCGGAGATTTCTTGTTTAGGAAATCTTCAGCTTGACTAGACGAACAGCAAAGCATAGATAATTGAATATATTGTAGTAAATTCCACCCTCCACCAGATCTTCACAAAATAGATGTACGTAATAAGCGCTTTTCAAAAATCAAAACCAGACCATGACAAAAAGTCATCAAAACAAGATACACTCATCAACATAAAACAAAAGCCCATGTACCAGAAACTATGTAGTATATAAATACCAAATATAAAACAAACATCCCAAGAAAGCAGATACAGATAACGCAAAAAAAAATATGATACTTTGTTGTTACACTTAGTCGAGCGAGAACCGCCTCCGGTAGCCCGGTGATGATGGCGAGTTTCCACCCATACTGTCCTCGCCCTCGAGCTTCTCGGCCTCGCCGCTGTCTGAAGACGAGCGGGTCCAGAGCCTCCTTATTGAGGACTGCGAAGCGATATAGGGCTTGAGGCCCTTGTTGAAATTCCGGGCGCAGAAAACCATATTTATTTCTGAGACCAGGAGGAGGAATAAAGTGATGACAGCAAAAGTGGTCAAACTCTTGCGGGCCGCGACGTACTTTGACACCTGCGAAGGCTGGTACATGCGAATGAGCTTGAACATGAAGTACGCCATTCCGGCCAAGAAAACGACAAACACGAGCGCGGTCGCCGACTTGATTTCGTTCCGGATGGCAATCATGGTGAGAAAGAGCGCGACGACGGTGCAAGGGATGACGGCGATGGTGAGCCCGAACTCGACGTCCTTGCGGTTGAGAATGATGACGCAGAACTGGACCGTGAAGCCAAGGAAGAAAAAGGCATCAAACTTGAGGAGGGTCATGAAGATTTGGTAGGCAAGGTAGCGGTGCTTCATTTCGATGTCGGCGCCGATCTGCTTGTAGATTGACCATCCAAAGTCGATGTACAGCTTGTAGCAGACGTAGAACATTGCGAATCCAATCACTCCGATAACGCAAATGATTGCAATAAGAGTTGCTCTCATTTCTATAGCAGACTTGTTAGAATGTGCGTCTCTAGCATGTCTCGTGAAAGGCTAATACGTACCACCCCAGGCCGAGCCCGAGAGAACATAGTTCTCCATGTCGCCGTCCAAATGCCACGAGGAGAGGTAATCGACCGCGGTCTTAATTTGTTCGTACTGAATGCCGGCGTAGACCAAGAGCGCGGTGTTGAAGATGCAGAGACCGATGACCTGCGACGACGAAAGAACTAAATTAGTCTGGATGCTGAGTTGGAGAATGTTAGGAGGCTGAAACGCACCTGGATAGTATTTTTCATTCGGAGAGCGTCGAAAGTCATTCCGAGATGGAAAACCTGCGCGAGGATAAGAAAGTCAGTCTCTGGTTAGAAGAGTGAGGTCGAAAGGAGAAGAACGCGCCGGCGAACAGTTCTCGACGAACCTCTGCTCGGCATCGAGCACACAACCACACGGGGAAACGAAGACAAGAAACACACCTCTGCAAAAATAAACAAGGCAAGATAAGTTGGGATTGCGACAGTGTTTGAACTCTTGCGCTGCTCGCTGCTGATTTTGGAGTTGATATTATACTGGAACTTGCCAAAGACGTAGCCCTCGAGCGCGAGAACCACGGCAGCCTCAGCGAATACAAGACCGAAGAAGGCCAGCTTCCATGATGGCCGAGGAAGCTGCATAGCGGCGGGATATGTGAACAGGAAGGGAATAGGCAGTTGGGTGAGTAGAAAGGTGACGAGGCAGGCAGGACAGGAGAAGAGGAGAAGAAGAGCAAGTTGGAAGTTGGAGCGAAGGAGGAAGAGTTTTAAGGTTTGCCGAGCAGCAAAAGTCTGTTTCAAGATCGATTTATCGCGGTGCCCGAATTCCTCACATAAAACCCGCCTGCAGACGTCTGTATTGGCTGTTTGTTCTTGTTATTGATCAAGAACGCGTCAATTGCATCTGGATTACTTGTAGAAGAGGAACCGTCCGCTCGAAACCGGATCCAACGACACCGCTCACGCGTCGCGTCGTTACATAACATCTTACGTAATAAAGTCACATGCAGCCGCTTTCCGCTCAGCCCCCTTCTCTACTTCCTCATTCTTCATCACGGGATTCATAGTCACTGATACGACAACGCGGTACATTAACATTAAACAGTAAACTAAGAAACAAAAGAGGATCGCAGCGCCGATGTCCACCGCTATATAAGTAAACAATGCACCAACCAATATTAGAAATATGTAGAATAAAAAACAGACCCATTCATTATCATCAGTTATAAGCAACAAGGATTAACAAAAGTAGTTAAAGAAAAGAGAGAATAAAGAATAAAAAAGAAATATGGCAGAACTACCTAGGCAGTCACAAGATGTATGCCGTTCCCATGCGTACTCCATTCTCATGTCCGTAATGAAACCCCCCAAAGTCCTAGTGCGCCTTAGCCCATTATTATAATCAAAAGAAAATGAACCGAAAAGAAAAACAATCCCAGAATATATCGTTGAAAAAGAAAAAAAAAAAGGAAAGAAAAAAGAGAGAGAGAAGAGTAGAGATATCTCACTCAGGAAAGCAGGCCGCTGATGCCCATCACCTTTCTCACCTCGGTCTCCTTGTCAGTCTCCACGACCTGGTACCCTTCTGCGTTCGCAGCATTGCCAGAAACATTAACACCATTCGTCATCATCATCAACTTCTTTCTCTCGTCCGGGTGCGGACCAAACATGTTCAGTCCGTTCTGGATACTTCCCCGGCCGGGCTCTGACTCCGACAACGACCTAATCATAACATCTGCAGGCGACGCGCTTCCATCGCTCAGCGCAGGAGTATTCATAACTCCCTTTCCTAGCGCGCGACTCATCTCCTCTTCGGCAACATCGGCAAACTTGAGCAGGCCGCCGATATCTCTCTCACCAGCAGAAGGTGTAGTCCGCGGAAGCGACGACAGTCTCACTACATTCAACTCTTGCTTGCCGTCCCATCTATAGAGATAGTCGCCGCATTCAAACTCGCTGCCGTCGTCCTGGAAGCAGCCGCAACCATCCACGTCCGTCACGGCAGACTCACAGGGCGAGGAGCTCATCGAGCTCGACGATGACATAAGCTCGGGAGACAGCGCAGCTCGATTGCTGTTCTCATTGTTGCTGCAACCGTTGTGATTGTTCACAAACACCCCTGCAGACAGCAGCTGCAGCGACTTGGTGGCCTGCAGGGCGTCAAGGAAGTCGGATGGCGACGACGTCAGGCTGGAATTCTCAAGAAAGTCCAGTTTGACGCGCTTCCCTTCGGCTGGGGGGGAGTAGGATGCTACCTGGAGATTCGTCATATTCTGATGCGACGACTGCACCGGAGATGACATAACCGAGCTCGAGAGATGAGGCTGCACCAAGCCACTGTCCTTCTTGCCATCTTTGCCAGTCGCGGCGGACATAGGTCTCTTCGACGACGGCTCCTCGTTCGCGTTCGGTGCAGCGACAGAGGCGCGCTTGCGTCGCTTCCGCGTGTGTTCGGTGAATGTGAGCTGCAGCTGGCCAAACCCGGGCTCGTCCGGCTTCAAGCACGAGTCCGGAAACTGCGCGCCAAAGACAGGAATCAGCGCATAGCGAATGTGGTAGCATGTGCGACTGGCTAGCGTTCTTGCGACATCATAGGGCAGCCAGGTGCCCTGGATCTTGAGGAACCCGCCGCGAACTCGCCTGATACCCGACTCGAGACTGGGCGAGTTCTCGAGCAGCTTGACGATATCGGCCTTGCTGTTGCCGATCGCCTTCCAGAGACCGGTGAGATGGACGTATCCAGAGTAGTAGTCCCACATGATCCAGCATCCGTTGATCTGGTACTCGTAGACTAGAGCGCGGCTGAGGTTAGCTTTCATATTTACATAATCACCAGGTCATCGCCATAGGGTTTGGGCCGCGAACGAAGGGGGCCCGGCTGCTCTGCTCAGCTGCTCTGGCCGCGATCGACGCCGGGTGCGCCGCCGCCAACTCCCAACGCGCGTCCGAAGTTAGTCACACCCGCGAACACCGCACTCCGAACAAACCCTGCCCTTGCGCGATAGCGGCCACGTTCCTGGGGTGCAGACCACGGCGACGATAGAGAATAAAAGACAGAGAAGTTGCTTACCTGTGAGGAAATGGCGCTCGTCGACAGACGTCGCGTAGCGCCCGCGAGCGAGCGTGAACGGCGTCGATATCTGGGCCGCGTGCTCGGGGGGAAGCATCGTGGCCGGGTCGAAAGGTGTGGCCGCAAAGTTGACGGCGTGCAGGCCGACGTCACGCTCGGCCTGCAGCGCGGCCGCCGACGCCGCCAACGAGGACGCAGACGGACGGCGCGGCTTGATCCGCGCAGGAGTAGTCGTAGTGCTGGTGGGGGACGAGTGGACAGAGGTGGTGGAGTGCTTGCTCGTAGAGGGGGATCCAGCAGCGGTGTGCGGGGAAGCCGCAAGTGACTGCGTGGTCTTCGGCGCAGTAGGAGCCGAGCGGGCGGCGGCCGGCGCAGACGAGGGCGACGAGGAGATGCTCGCGGTCGAGGCGGCGCCGGCAGACGACTTCTTGGTCTTGCGAGGCGAGGTGGCAACCGCGAGCGCGCCGGGCTGGGTCTGCTGCACGGGAGCCGAGTGGATCGGTCTAGTCGGCAGCAGGAGCTGCTGCGGGGCGGGCAGAGGAGTGTTGCTGGGAGTCTGGCTCCCGGGCAGACTCGTCCTCGGCAGCAGATAGGGATATCTTGCGTCCGGACGGTCGGGAGCGCCGGCGAAGGCGCGGAAGGCCGACATGGTGCTCGGCAGGAGAGGGTGCCCGGTGGCGGCGAGAGGGATCTGGCGCGCGGGCTGCGTGCTGGGGGGCGGGGGGGTGATCTGGGTGGATAAAAAGCGCGAGGCGGAGATCTTGCTGCAGCGGAGTCAGACAGACGAGTCGAGAAGACGGAGCAGCAGGTGCGGTGCGGTCGCGGTGCGGAGGGGGAAGGTGGAGGGAGGAAGAGAGGAAGCGGAGCGAGACTGAGCAGCGGCCGGTGGGAGAAGGCGAGCGCCTGGCGGTGATGCCTTCCGCCAGATCACGTGCACTTCGCTTCGCCGCCGCGCGAGCTGCCAACGCGCCCCAACGAGGAGTCGGATCAAGGAGTAAGGACAGTCAGTGGAGTATCAGAAGCCAGCAACCATGAACTCAGCACTCGCGTCTACCATCCAGACGCTGCTCCCGGCAATGTCGATAGTCCCGCCGGACCTCACCCGCCACGCAGCAAGACTGCTCGCCCAGTCGCGCCATCTCGTCCAGCTGCCGGCCAAGCACGAGCACTGTCGGGCACACATCTGCGCCCACCTGGCCTGCGTCCGGCTGCAGTCCGTGCTGTCGCTCGACAAGGCAATGCCTCACCAGCTGCCGTGCTCTGAGAAGCAGTACCGCGCGCTCTTTGATCTCTTTGACGCAAAGCTGCCGGACGAGAGCGCGTCCGTCGCTCGTCCTGCGTTCTCCTCCGAGCCGACGGCGCTCGAGTCAGCGTCGACAGCTGATCCGCTCGAGCAGTTGCCAGACAACGACCTCTTAAAGACTGCTGATTCAAACAACTTGTCAACTCTTTCACGCGCCTCTATCGCTGGCGTCTCTGCATCGCTCGGCCTTCCTCAGTCTCTTGTCCCGCTCGCGAGATCAGGGGTCGCCAACCTGTTCACCACAAACCCCTCCGCCGGACCATCGAGCCAGATCCTAAACACAGCCAGACCATTCGGCGTTCCGCCGCGGTGTCCAGCATATAAATGTGCAGAGATGGAGTGGGCCGTCTTTGGAGCAGTACTCTTCGTGCTCCTCTACGGCGACGTCGTCGAGCGCGTCGGCGTCGTCGACAACGACAACGACACCACCACCACCACCAAGAAACAATCTCCCACAAAACGGAAACTACACGCATTCCTACGAAAATCACCCGACCACGACCGCTTCTGCGCCAAATTCCTCAAACTCGCGCGTGCGGCGACGGACGAGCACGCGCTCGACCACGCGATCCAGGAACTGCAGCTGATTTGCTTTGCGCGCGACATGCGCACTTACAACAACTCTCACGCCGTCTCAGGAACCGCTAAACCTTCTTCGTCGTCGGCGGCGGCGGCGGCTAAAGTCCGCTATTCGGTGCTCAATAAGCGGTTTGCGGACGGAGTACGAAGGTGGGTTGCGCGGGCGCGCGAGATCGCGGCGTCTAAGAAAGGAGCGTCGGCGCCGTCGTCTACTACGGAAGAGATTCGAGAGGCGGTCGTGAGTGGGAGTATGATTCGACCGAGTGTTATGTTCCTGACTAGGAAGAGAAAAGCCGAGTTTGAGACGTGGAATGCAGCTATCCTGCGGAAACTGAAAAAGATTGAGCAGAATAGTACGTTTGAGCCGACTGTCCACACTCGGTCGGCGGCGCGTGTACATTAATGTAAATAAAGGTAGATGTAGAAATTAACAATTACAACAATTACACATTCATCATAGCAACAAGGACCTTCTCGTAATCACCACTCGTCTCACCCTTGATCCGCTTAATCAGATCCTTGCCGTAGATTGTCATATACGCCTGTCTGACGGCGCGCACCAAGTTGGGATCCCAGTGTATCCGCACGACTCTCTCAATCAACAGATAGTCCTTCGTGCCAGGGCCGGCCATCGTGTTCTCGAGCATCTCGGCCCAGAACGTGGGCGGGTTGACGGCGTGCTTGACGATGTGCAGCAGCGCTTCCTGCATGTGGCCCGAAAACTTGTGCTTGATTGTCTCTACCAGCTTCTGGCCGTGTCGCTGGAGGTAGACATCGGCGATCGCGCGGATGTGGTTGTCGGATCTGTTGGTGAGGATGGAGCAGACGAGCAGCTCGTTTGTGTTGGCGAGACTTCCCAGGGTCGCGCGGTAGATGTCCTCGGCGTCCTGGGCAGCCTTGTTCATATCAACCGGCACGAACTCTTCCATTCTGACACCGTCGAGCACCATCGCAAACATCTTCTCGGTCTTGAGACTGAGATCGTCAGAGACGTCCTTAGCCAGAGGCTTGTTGTACCGCTGCTGATACAAGTGCTTGATCGCCGCCAGATCGGCGTTCGTCCGCGACAAGACAATGTCGTTCAGCAGTCTCTCCTTCGTGCCCAGCCCCTCGAGCGCCTTCTTGACGTTCTCGACATCAGACGCGAGCGGGCCGTTGACGATCTGCAGCATCGCGTTCTGAAAGTCCGAGCCATGGCGGGTCTCGCTCTTGATCACCGACCGCAGCGACTTGCCGCGGACATGCTCAAACGCAGGCTTCAGCTTCTCGATCTGCGCGGGCGTCTTTGTCGCGAGAGTGCGGATGAGCGCCGCTTCGTCGGTGCCGAAGCCTTTGGTGGCCTTTATTATAGTGTGCACGTCGGCTGTGGGGTCGTAGTAGGGATCGGGAGCAATGCCTCCCAGACCGGGCTGGGCCATCGGCGCACCGTATGGCTGAGGGGCGCCGAATTGCTGAGGAGGTGCGCCGTATTGCGCAGGCGGGGCACCATACTGCTGCGGAGCGCCATATTGTTGAGGCGCGCCGTACTGCTGAGGAGCTCCGTATTGCTGTTGAGGAGCTCCGTACTGCTGTTGAGGAGCTCCATACTGCTGTTGAGGTGGACCACCGTATTGCTGAGGTGCACCATATTGCTGCTGAGGGGCCCCGTACTGCTGCTGAGGGGCCCCGTACTGCTGCGGAGCACCGTACTGCTGCTGCTGCTGCTGCGGATGCGGAGGAATCGGCGGAGCGCCGTACTGCTGCTGATTGTAATTGCTCATTGCGCTGCTATCGCTATCTCTGAACGTGAGACTATCTCTGAAGGTGAAGATAAACAAACCACCCGATCGAGGCCCGGCCGCTGCTTTTAAACCGTTCGTTTGTTCGAGGCGGCTGAGCCCCGCGAATTGAGTTTTGCTCAGCCTCTGAATTGGCCCTAACCCAAAACTGACTCAGCCGCGCTGCCAGATCGCCATCGGGTCTGCACCAACGCGGTGCCTGTTTTGCTTCGACTTTCAACCTCCGCATCCGGACGCGTACCGCACGGCTGAGGCTGTGACGTAGTTGTTGTAGTTTATAAGATAGACTGTGGCTTGTTGTGGATGCTATTGTACAGATACTAAACCGCCTACCACTCAGTGGCACTGCCCGCCCCGCCTCCCGCATTGCGACTGTTGAAATCCCACAGCGCGCGCCCGCTGCGCCTCGTAAACACCGGACTCTGTCCCGTGAACAAATTACCCACCTGCGATCCGAACGCACTCAGACCCGAGCCCTCTTTGTTCCCCGCCTTGCTGCTATCTCCGCTCGTCGTCGACGGCGCCTCGTCGCTCGGCAGCGGACTGCCAAACGTCGGCGAGCCAATCATCACCGGACTCGAGTTTTGAAAGTCCGGCGTCGACGAGTTGTAGCTCCCGCTGCGTCGGCGCGTGCCGATCGGCGCTTGCTGCAGCTTCTGCGGTTGCGGTTGCTGCTGCTGCTCCTCGTTCGCATTGTCGGAGCCAGACAGCAGCGCAGGGTTCGTGGCATTCGGGGCGCTGTTGCTCAGCGATCTTTGCCGTGAGAACGAAAACAGCCCCGCAAACCGCCGTCCAGGCGTCCGCGGCTCTTCGCCCGCACCAGCACCGCCGCCGGCACCACCAAGCATGATGAACTCGTCCGTCTCCGACGCAAGCTGTGGATGTTGCCGCTGCTGCTGGCCGCCGCCGACCAGGAGCGAGCTTGCACCAGCAGACGAGCCATTGCTTTCGAACGAGTCCTTCTTCCGCGATATCGACTGCCCGATGCTGCCAATACTATTCCCGATCGCAGACACACTTCCAAACAGCGGCTTCCGCACCGGCGACCGCTTCGCAAAACTCGAAAAGCCTGATAACGCGCCCGTGCTCGAGAGTGAAGAGTTTGTGCTCTGCTGCGCGAGCATGTCGTCGTCGCTTTCCAGTATCGGGCTGC
The DNA here is from genome assembly GCF_037950935.1 of Myxozyma melibiosi. NCBI lineage: Eukaryota > Fungi > Ascomycota > Lipomycetes > Lipomycetales > Lipomycetaceae > Myxozyma > Myxozyma melibiosi. Next base: position 1,362,908 of record NW_027042915.1, on the reverse strand, counting down.
CGGCGTGCGTGCGCGACGAGGATGTCGTGACTGGTGTCGGCGTTGATACCACAGGAGACGGTGTTAGCGAGGCGGGATTGAACACGTTCAGCAGCTTCGACCCACGGCCGGGAGTTTTTGCGCCCCCTGTCTGGCCCGTCGCGCTCGCGTTCGCCGCCGATGATGATGACGGACCCGAAAGGAGACTGTCAGTTCCGGCCGACGAGCTAGAGTGAGTTAGACTCAGCGTCTCGAGCAGCGGCGACGAGTTGTTAATCCCCATCACGTTCTTCAGGCCCGAGCCGCCCACCGATGGGAAGAACGACGACTGACTGGTGGCAGTGCCGTTCCCGAGCGACGTACTCGAATGGTTCGGGAACGACAGATGCGAGTACTGCGACGGCGGCCGCGAGCTCGGCGACACCAGCGAGAGCTGCGATGACGACGCCTGCAGTTGCGACTGCTGCGTTTGCTGCACTGCCGATGCGGTCGCGGTCTGCGACGTCGGCGACGCGGGCGACGAAAGCAGCAGGTTCGGGCCAACCGATGGCGCCGTCGGCGTGCTCTGCATCGCAAACGTCTCGAACGAAACTGCACTGTCGCCGCCTCCGACAAGCGGTGGAGGAAGTCGGTCGTCAGTCGTTGGTGAAGCCGAGCCTGGAGCTGAAGCCTCGAGGTCTTGAAGTGCGCCGCGATCGTTGTCAAACAGATTCGACGGCAGCAGCAAGTCAACTGACGGACTGGTAAGCCCGCCCGAGTTCAGCAGATCATCCTCCATCGCGTCCATATACAGACTAGGAAGCGAAGACGAATTCTGCAGATGCTGCAACGAAAACGGAAACAGATTATTATTCGACGCAAGTGCCGACGTCGAGTTACTCGGCGGTGACGTCGTCGGTGACAAATTCGCCATCTGGAACGATGGCGGGAACTGTAGATTGTTGAAAGTTGACGCATCCGGGAACCTAGGATCATGAATCGGATAAGACGTGATCGGAGACGAAACAGGCTGGCGACTCTTATTTCTCGTCCGGTTCCGCCGCTTGGCAGACTTTGAGAGCTCAGGCGACACCGGCTGCGGAGGCGGTCCGCTCCCGGGTACCGACAGCATCGCAAGCACGGCCTGCGCCTTTCGGAATTTATCCTCGGCGTCCCGGTATTGTTCAAACACATCAACGTAGCGGAGCTCGAGACTTTTCTGCACCTCCTTCCACGCTTTTTCCAGCTTCCTGTCCTCCGCGTCTTCAGAGTGCAGCAGCTTTGCAAACGCATTCTCGTTGATGTCCCCGGTCTTTGCGTCTTTCTCCATCTCAGCCTTTTTCACTTTTGCAATCAAACCTCGAATCTCTTCTTCGAGCTCGTTGATCCGTTTATGCCCATCTCGTAGTGCTATCCGGTTAGATTTTTCCTTCTCCCGGATCTGGTTCTCGAGCTCGACAATTTGCCGTTCAATCTCGTCCTTCCGTCCTTCGCCTGCATTGATCTCGTTCTCCCATTTCTCAAAGTCGTTCTTGATCTTCTCAATCGACTCTGTCTTTTGCTTCACCGTCTTTTCAACTTTTGTCTTTTGCGCCTCCAGCATCCGCTTCGACTCCTCGAGCGCCTTGCTCTCACCCCGCATCTGCGACCGCGCAACATCTTCCTCCTTTCGTTTTTCGCGCAACGTCGCAAGCTCGGACACGAGCGCGGACTCAGCCGCCGCGTATTCTTCCTCGGCATGCGCATGCTGCGCTATAACTTCACTGATCTCGCTTCGTATTTGCTCGAGTTCGGCGGCAAGTGATTCGATGGTGTACGGCTGCGTCGCGGCTGCGAATGAAGATTGACGGTCAGGAGTGTTGTGATGTGATGAAGGTGATGAGTGGCGGGGAGTGGAAGAGGACGAGGTCGAACGCATGCCGTTGCGCTTGAACGAGGTTGTCACTGTCGATGAGGCATCTTTCGAGACCTGCTTGGTCGGCGTAGCTACGACATAGTTAGATAACGACTCCAAGTCAGATGATACAGAGATCACAGGAATACGTACAAGGCTGGCTGTCGTCGGACAGTTCACGGGTGACGGGACGAATGTGGGTGAGAATGAGATCCTCGGCTTTTCGACGGGTTCGCAAACGGATCAGCTGGCCGGCTGCAGAGTAGTGATTTGAGTTCACCTGTAGTCGTTTAATATGTTGTTAGTATTAGATCTTGGTCCGGTGGGCGTAGAGGTTGCAGTGGAACAGAGGAAGTTAAGAGATGAATCGGGGGAACATACGGCTAGCACTCTCACTCCGTAGACTTGATCTGGGTTTAAACCAGTTATTGTGACTGTTGTTTCTCTTTTTTCGCTCTCGCCGACTATAAGACAGATAAATAGTTAGAACGCATGCTCTTCTATAAGAACAGACGCACAGACAAAGATAAACTGGACAGTCTGCACACGATCCAAAGTAAAGAAGCTCACCGTTCTGCCCGTTCATTTGAATGACATGCTTCGCAACCGAGGACGCTCTGTCCGGCAGCGACCAGTGCAGAGTGACAGAGTCCGAGGTGATCGCGTCCAAGGAGACGTGGGGTGGAGCAGGTATGTCGATGCCGAGGAGCTGGACGAGGGTCGGGATTGGGATTTGCAGCAGACGCGTTGCGCGGTGTAGGAGCCAGACCAGCGAGACCGCGGTGGCTACGAACGCGAAGAGCATGCTCTCAGAGTGTGGTATCAAGTAGTATCTTGATGAATAGCAGAGCAGACAGAATAAGAAGCAGAGAAAAGCGCGAGAGACGGAGGGAAGATTACTCGCAGCTGCCAGGCACGAGTCAGAGTCAGAAGAGTGAGCGAAATTATTATGGGCGCCGAAAAATGAAAAATTCAGATCGCAAACGTCGAAAATTTTAGTCTCAAAATTCTGCATTTCAACTGCATTTCATAGCTTAATAATAGATTACGTTACATAATGAGCTCCATCAGTCATCGGTTTATTTCCATCGATCATCCCAACATATTCATATCGGCTCCTCCACCACCCGTTCTCGTTCTCCAAGCTCTTTGTCTGCTGTGCGCTGTTTTGCTCAGCAGAGTTTGTTGTGTTTTAACTGATATCTACCTTGTTTTGCATCTCTGCATATCGACTCTCGATCCCTCCTTCGTCTGTAATTCCCGGGATCCAGACAGCACCTGCCCCGCGTGGCAGCAATGCAATACGTCGGCAGAGCCATAGGTTCGGTCTCCAAGACCTGGAACTCCATCAATCCCGCTACTCTCACCGGCGCGATTGATGTCATTGTTATAGAGCAAGAAAATGGTATTGGTTGTTGTTGTTAGTTGACGTGACTGTGGTAGATCTTGTCTAACTCGTCTTGACAACAGGTGATTTGGCATGTTCCCCGTTCCACATTCGCTTCGGCAAGTTTGCTCTGCTGCAACCGTCTCAGAAGAAGGTAATTATCTACACTATTCTCATCATCAAATGCATCATGTTTACTAAAACCCTCTTTTATCTATCAGGTCGAGTTCGCAGTCAATGGCTCGAAGGTCGACTTCGCCATGAAGCTTGGCGACGGCGGCGAAGCCTTCTTTGTTTTCGAGACCGACGACGACGCCATCCCCTCGGACCTTCTCACATCCCCAGTCATCTCTCCGTCTTCTTCAGCTCAGTCTTCTCCCTCGTCCGTCAACCTATCTACGTCGAATCTACAGGAACCGGAGTATCTCGATTTGTCCGGCGGCTCTCGGCCGACAACCACCAAAACACTTCCACCGCTGTCAACCGAATCTGCCGCGTCTGTCGGCAGCGGCAGCGGCAATATTCCGCCGGTGACATCTACGCCGACTATGGATATGCGAGCCGACGAGGCGCTCGGTCGTGTGATTCGAGAGCAGGGTTACGACGGCTCGATCGCAGACGCGGCAGCCGCTACTTCAGGCGGACCGTCGTCCGCCCCGACTTCAAACGCGTCAACCACGCGGTCGCGGGCGCTGTCGACAGACAACTGGCCTTCGGTCGAGCTTTCACGTGCGCTTCTGAGCGCGGTGAAGTCAGACGACCCGGAGTCGTCGTCCGCGATTCATTTGAGCTCAAACTCGACGCCGCTGCTGCGGCCTCGAAGTCCGCCGCTGAGCCGGGACCAGGCGATTCAGCGGGCGAAGGAGCTGAGCAGGAAGTTGAGCGTGAGCCGGATTCCGACGACGGTGACGGACTCTGGCGATCTTGTGCTTGATATGCGAGGGTATCAGGCCGGCGAGGAGGAAACGGCGCGGGCGGAGTCTGTTGCGCGGAAGATTTTGTCGGAGGAGTTGGCGATCAATACCGAGATTGCGAATCTGATTGCACCGGACGAGCATGGAAATCTGTGGATTTATTCGAGCGAAGAGGCGCGGGAGAAGGCGGTGCAGGAAAGTGGTGCGAATCGACAGCATGGGTCGATGGAGTTTGACTATGAGCCAGACGAGTTGATTGCGCCGTCTTCACCCAAGTCGGATATCGTGCCGGCTACTATGTCGTCCTCGGCTGCGTCTACGCCTGCACTACCGCAGTTATCGAGTCCGCCGTCGACGCCACCGTTAGATCACGATCCGATGGACGGAGCGAAGGAGCAGAGATATGTGAAGACGCTGCGATTAACGTCAGACCAGCTCAAGACGCTGAACCTGAACCCGGGCGCGAACTCGGTCTCGTTCAGTGTGAACGGCGGACGGGCGCTGTGCACTGCGCGCATGTTTTACTGGCGGTATGACGCGCAGGTCGTGATTTCGGATATCGACGGCACGATTACAAAGTCGGATGCTCTTGGTCATGTGCTGACGATGCTCGGGCGCGACTGGACGCACGCTGGAGTGGCGAAGCTGTTTACGGATATCGCGAATAACGGATATCATCTGATGTATCTGACTTCACGCTCGGTCGGGCAGGCGGACTCAACCCGGCACTATCTGAACGGGATCGAGCAAGGGATGTACAGGGTGCCCAACGGACCCGTGATCCTATCACCAGATCGGACGATCGCCGCGCTCCGGCGAGAAGTGATTTATCGCAAACCAGAGGTGTTTAAGATGGCCTGTCTGCGAGACATCCAGAGCCTGTTTGACCTGCGCGAAGGCACGCCGTTCTACGCGGGCTTTGGCAACCGGATCACGGACGCGCTGTCGTACCGGTCGGTCGGAGTTCCGTCGTCGCGGATCTTCACAATTAACCCGAACGCGGACGTGCACATGGAGCTGCTTGAGTTGGCGGGGTACAAGTCGAGCTACGTGCACATGACCGACCTGGTGGATCATTTCTTCCCGCCTGTGTCTGCGCAGTTGGGCGACGAGCGGTTCACGGACGTGAATTACTGGCGCGAGCCGGTGCCGGAGTTGTCGGACGAGGATGAGGAGGAGGAGAAAGGGCGGGAGCCGATTGGGCGGCTGGCGAATCGGCTTCGGGCGACGGCGATCGGGGTGGAGGCTGAAGAGGAGGAGGACGATGAGGACGATGATGGCGAGTCGGACGAGGAGGAGGATGATATCCTTGACGAGGAGGAGGGCGAGGAGCAAGAGTACGATTACACCGAGAACGAGAATATGTACGGAGAAGAGGAGGAGGAGTAGGAGGGACTCGCAGGATGGCTCATCATATTCACATTGAATTAGCATAAAAGTTATCGAGATCAACATCGCAGATTCGCAGATTCGCTTAGATGAAGAGCCGTTCGTGGAGCGGCTTTGCTGATAGTGAACCTCTCTATCGAGTCCCATGTAAGTCGCGTCTGGAGAGCTGGTTGGCAAAGTTGCGATGAGACCGTAGATGATAATGTAAAGCAGTCGTGTACGTATGGAGGGGGATTGTTTACTTAGGTATACGACGTGGAAGCGGTAGATTGCTCGTAGGTCAACGAAGCGGAGTGGGAACCATGCATTTCATACTCAGTGCGCTCGGTCTGCCGCTGTGAACGAGTTGTAAAAGAGGTGGTGAACAGGTGTAAAGAGCGATGAAGATCTACTTACTCAGATCTACTTGCTATTTGGAATCTTTTGCCAGTCGGGGCTTGGTCGTCGACTGACATCCCGACCAGATCGCGCTGATGAGTCGACCTCTCCTCAGCCCATACCCCACTCATCTCCCTCCTCCTCCTCCACCACCCCCCTCCTCATCTCTCCCCACAATGCCCACCAACCCACCCCCAGTCCTCGATCTAAGCTACAAAGGCGTTGAAGAAGCCTACGAACTGATCAAAGAAAAAGTAAAGAAGACGCCAGTGCTGACGAGCGAGTCGATCTCCAAGATCGCGGACGAGAGCGGGCGCACGCGACTGTTTTTCAAGTGTGAGAATTTTCAAAAGGGAGGGGCGTTTAAGATCAGAGTATGCTCTTTCTTTAAGTCTTTTTTGTTGTTGGTGTTGGTGTTGGTGTTGATAGTAATTGACGACGACGGCAGGGCGCGACGCATGCTCTTGAACGATTGAGTCCGCAACAACTACAGGCTGGAGTGATCACGCACTCGTCCGGGAACCATGCGCAGGCATTATCAATAGCAGCTCAAGCAAAAGGCGTCCCGGCCTACATCATCATGGTATCTCCTCCCTCCATCTCCCTCTCCTCCTCTCTCCCTCTCTCTATTCTCGCAAGCTAACAACGCAACAGCCATCCAACTCCGCCCGCCCAAAGATCGAAGCAACAAAGAGCTACGGCGGCAAAATCTACTTCTCAGACCCCTCCGCATCCGCGCGAGAAGCCCTCACGGCTTCAATCCAAAGCCAAACCGGCGCGACCCTCGTCCCGCCGTACGATCACCCGGCCATCATCCTCGGCCAGGGCACCGCCTTCCTCGAACTCGTCTCGCAAGCTGCCGAGGAGGACGGCGTGGAGCTGGATGCGGTGATCGCGCCGGTTGGGGGAGGAGGGTTGCTTGCTGGCACGGCGCTAGCGGCGCAGGGCGGCGGCGGCAGCCGCGTGCGCGTGTTTGCGGGCGAGCCGGCGGACGCGGACGATTGCTATCGTGGACTCGCGAGCGGCGAGCGGGTGCCGGTGTCGGCGACCACGACGGTCGCGGACGGGTTGCGGACGCCGGTCGGGGTGACGAACTTTGGGGTTATTCAGAAGCATGTGGACGCGGTGTTTACGGTCAGCGAGGAGGAGATTTTGAGAGCGATGAGGCTGATTTGGGAGAGGATGAAGATCGTGGTGGAGCCGTCGGCTGCGGTGCCGCTTGCGGTTGTTTTGTCGGAGCGGTGGAAGGCCGAGGGGGTGAAGGGGAACGTGGGGTTGATCTTGAGTGGGGGGAATGTGGATTTGGATAAAGCAGGAGAGTTGTTGATGGGGAAAGTGCCAGCAGTTTGAGTATTTTCATAACATTGAGAGTAGAACTAATGGCGACAAAAGAATATCTTTACACCTATGTACAATTATCAAGTATCCTATCCTTTCCACTAGCTAGCCCGCTTACATCTTGCTAGCCTGGTTTTGCAGGTCCTATAACACTCATGTCAGCTACATTCTTATCAATTCAGAAATAATTAGAAAAGAGACATACAGTGCCGACAATCTTGATAGCCTGGAAGAACTTGGCCGCGCAGCGATCAACGCAGTTGCCCTCGCCCTTGTTAAGGTCAGGCTCGGAGTAGTGGTCCGGAATGCACTTTGCGTAGCAAACGTTGGTCATCCTAAATAAACAGAATCACGATATTAATCACTGATTAAAAGAGGCAGCGGAGGAGAGAAGAGGAAGACACACGTTTCTCTCATATGGCTGGCCATCAGCATCTCGCCCTTGTAAGCGTTGACCTTGTTCTCGTCGTAGTCCGTCTGCGGACGTCCGAGACCCATTCCAAACATAGACATTGTTGCTGTAATTTAGTGATTGTTCTGAGATGTATTATTTCTTGTTTCCTTTATTGATGATAAAGGCGTAGTGGTTTAGATACAATTTCACGACAAAAGCCGCGATGAAAGAAAATAATCTTCGTCGTCGAAGCCCTAACCCGCTTTAGTTTCTTCAATTATTTCCTGATATTGAGAAATAGTTGAATCAGCGTTGCAATTGCTGCGTTTACTATTGTTAAAGGTAAGTCTGCATGAATATATAAGCACTAGTCAATCAGAGATACTGCAGTATGATGAGACACGAACCATTGGAAGCCAACAGGACACCCAACCTCCGTCTGCCTCCGCTCTCTGTCCTCGTCCTCGTCCTCGTCCTCGTCTTCGTCTTCTAGATTGAAGACCAGCATGAGCTCAGAAGCAAGAGCGCAGGCGCTGGTCTCGGGACCTGGGATGTGCTAGTGTAGTTCAATAGCTGATCTTCTCTCTGAATCTGCATCTTTTTCTCTCTGTCTTGACTCGTGCTGTGCTCGACCATCTCTCTTCACCGCTAACTTCTCGTTTTTTCAAAAGGATGCGACTGCGTCGTCGCATACCGCTACCGTCGTCGGCGCGGATCCTCCTCCGTCACCACCTCCCCGTCGTCCCGAAATTCCTCTTCTCATCCACTCCTTCCTCCTTCAAACAAAAACAAAAAGATGCAGAAATCGACTACCCCGCCCGTCTACAATCCCTTCTCGCGCCGTCCTCGCCGCAGATGTACCCGCTCATAGCAGAGCACTCCGTTCGCGCACGCCAGATCCGCGACGTGCGCGCGCAGTACGATAACCTCTCGTCCGAGGAACTGCAGAACATTGCCGCCCCGTCTATCACGGTATGTGGCCGGATCAGGAGCGTGCGCGCGTCGGGAAAGAACCTCGTCTTTCTCGATATCGAGCAGGACGAGAGCAAGATCCAGGGCGTCTACAGACGCCAGGGGATCGAGGGCGATTTAGATCCGGCCGAGTTTGCAAAGTCTTGGGAATTACTCCGCCGCGGTGATTTCATCTGTACGTGTTCCCCATCACCACCTCTCCTGCATCAGCATACTGACTCCTCCCTACAGCATTCACAGGCCACATCGCCCGCACAAAAGCAGGCGAACTCTCCCTCCGCGCAACAGACAAAGTAACCCTGCTCTCGCCCTGCCTGCACCCGCTCCCGCTCTCGCTCTCCGCAAACTCGCGCTCGCACCACCGCACCGTCGACTTCATCATCAACCCGCGCGCGCGCGAGACCATCCGCGCGCGCGCGCACGTGCTGGCTGTGCTGCGGCAGTTTTTGGACGAGAGAGGTTTTATCGAGGTGCAGACGCCTATCCTGTCCGATTCGGCCGGCGGCGCGACCGCGCGTCCGTTCGTGACGCACGCGACCGCGCTCGGCGGCGGCGGCAGCAGCAGCACAGGAGAGAAGAAAGAGAAAGACACGCGGAAGCAGCTTGCGCTGCGTGTCGCGCCCGAGCTGTGGCTTAAACGGCTTCTTGTCGGCGGCTTCGACCGGGTCTACGAAGTGGGTCCCGTGTTTCGCAACGAAGGCATCGACAGTACTCATAACCCCGAATTCACAACCTGTGAGTTTTACATGGCGTTTGCGAGTCTCGAGCAGCTTGTTGAGATGACCGAGGGGTTGTTGAGGGAGATTGTGAAGCGGAGCTGTGAGCGGAGCGGGATGGTGCGTGAGGTTGTGGAGGCGAGCGGCGTGGTGTTTGATCAGCCGTTTCGGAGGGTTGATTTCGTGGGCGAGATCGAACGCGGGATCGGGTGTCGATTACCAGACTCTGTGCTCTCGATCTCCGGCGGTGCAGACGACGCTGCCGCGCTCGAATTTTTTGAAGCAGTGTTTAATCAGCACAAGATCCCGATCCCGTCGCCGCTTACCGTTGCGAGGTATCTCGATAAACTTGCAGACCACTTCCTCGAACCCCTTCTCTCGTCTGCAAAAACCCCCGTCTTCCTCCTCAACTTCCCCGAATCCGTCTCGCCCCTCGCGAAATCCACCACCACCACCTCCTCCAAAGACGGGCGAACACACAACCTCGCGCGCCGCTTCGAGCTCTACCTCAACGGCAAAGAACTCGTCAACGCCTACGAGGAAGAAAACTCCCCGTTCGCGCAGCGCACGAAATTCGCCGCGCAGCAACGCGATCGCGAGAAAGGCGATGCCGAAACTCCGCTGCCGGACGAGGCGTACCTCAAGAGTATGGAGTGGGGACTGCCGCCGACGGGGGGGTGGGGGATGGGTATCGATCGGCTGGTTATGTTTTTGACGGGGCAGGAGAGGATTGTTGAGGTTTTGACGTTCGGGGGGGTGAAGAATGTGGTGGGGCAGGAGTGAGGGTGTATATAGTTGATGAATGATGTATTGTATATAGTAGCATTAATAGTAAATAGCCAAACAGGGAATTTGTCAAAAGAGACGTAATGAGCGTGAGGTTTGGCGGATTTAACCAAAAAGAGATATTCAAAGATAAAAGAAACAACAGCAAAGTCTATGCGAAACAAAAAGAAAAGAATTATAAAAGAGGAAAAAGGGAAAAAGAAACAACTCGTAAACGAACTTCATACTTTCCAGTTGCTTTCCATCACACCATCTATACAAAAGAATAAAAGAAGAAAGAATTCATATCTTACACACCAACTCCACCATACAGTAACATCGAGTATTTTTTTTCATGTTTTTCTTTCTGATCAAAAAAGAAGTCGTTTCTGTCAGAATAGGTTGAAAAAGAAGTCATTCTGCTTCTGAAGCAGAGAAGCAGAGATGCAGAATGATGAGAAAAGAAGATAAATGTAAAAGGCATGCCCAACACCATTAAAATTAAAACACAGTCAAGAAAATTAGAATGCAAGCAAGAGAAAAAAAAATAGAGAAAAAATGATAAAAATAATGATAACAAGAAAAAAACGTTTAAACGTTCTCCTCTGATCCGATCAATGCATACTCTCCAGTGGGGTTAGATTTGCCAGCAGTCTTGCGCACGCCACCGCAGATTGCACTCCAGAACCGGACAGGCCAACTCCGTCGCTGGCTAACGGCGCGGTCGAGACGGCCTTCGTCGGTGGCCCACCGGGGACGTTTCCAGCGCTTGAGAGCGAGTGACGAGGTCACGACCGAGACTGAACTCAGAGCCATCGCGGCGCCGGCGGCCATGGGTGGTAAGCTCCAGCCGAAGGGGAGGAAGACGCCCATGGCGAAGGGGATCATGATGACGTTGTAGACAGAGGCCCAGACCAGGTTTGCTTTGATGCGGTTGAAGATTGTTCGGCAGAGCGAGAGCGCGACAGCAGTGTCGATCAAAAGAGTGTCTGGTCGCATGAGGACAATGTCGGCCGCCTCGATCGCGACATCGGTACCGGTCGCCATGGCAAGTCCGACGTGGGCGGTAGCGAGCGCGGGGGAGTCGTTGATACCGTCGCCCACCATTGCAATCACAGCTTTCGGGTTCTGCATCTGCATGGTCTTGATGATCGACTGCTTCTCGGAAGGAGTCACGCCGGCCCAGACCTGCGAGTCGGGAATACCGATTTCCCGGGCAACGCGAAGCGCAGGAGCGCGCTGGTCACCGGTGATCATAGCAACCTCGACGTTAAGCTTTTGCAAGGCGAGGATCGTTGCACGAGCGTCCGGTCGGATGATGTCGTTGAGAGAAAGGTTTCCGGCATACTGGCCGTCGATGCCAACAAAGATGGCAGTAGAGGTCGTAGAGGAAGCCTCGCGCTCGACGTAATCCGGGATCTCGATGCGGCTGTCGTTCATAAACTGCAGGTTTCCGACGGCAACGTTGTAGCCTTCCTTGTCGACCTTGACAGCGCCACGGATGCCGCGGCCCATGACAGCCTCAAAGTCAACAGACTCGCTCTCGATGCTATCCTTGTCCTCGTCTGCGTCTTCTCCGTTGACGTTGTCGAGCATGACGTTGGCCTCGGCAACGATGGCTTTGCCGATAGGGTGCTCGGAGCCGCGCTCGACGGCGCGAACCAGGCGCCACCACAGTTCTTGCTTGGCCTCGGAGGCGTCCCAGGTCATGGTCTTCTTGTGAGAGATGACAGACATCTTGCCGATAGTGAGGGTTCCAGTCTTGTCAAAGACCATGCGAGTGACGTGCGTGGCCTGCTCGAGGACAGCGCCGCCTTTGATGAGAATACCGTTCTGGGCACCGATACCGGTTCCGACCATGACGGCGGTAGGAGTGGAGAGACCAAGCGCGCAAGGGCAGGCGACGACGATGACTGAAATGCAGAGTTTGAGACAGACAAAGAATTTTCCCTCGGGGCTTTCGAAAACAACAGGGGGATGCTTGAGCGAGTGCGAGAGAACCATCCAGAGAGCAAAAGTGAAGACGGCGAGGCCGATGACGACGGGGACAAACTTTCCGGCAATGATGTCGGCGAAACGCTGGATAGGGGCACGCGTGGTCTGCGCGTCCTGCACGAGGTTGACGATCTGCGAAAGCTGCGTGTCCTTGCCGGCACGGGTGACGCGGAAGTCGAGACGACCGACACCGTTGATGGTACCGCCGATGATGGCAGCGCCGACCGCCTTCTCGACCGGCATGGGCTCGCCGGTGACGAGGGACTCGTCCATGTAGGAGGAGCCAGCGACGACGACACCGTCAGCAGGAGCCTTGGCGCCGGGGCGGAGGATGACGATGTCGTTGACCTGGATGAGCTCGGATGCGATCTCACGCTCGGCCGGGTTGGTGGCGATGTTCTTTGGGTCAGAATAGATGGTGGCCATAGGCGGCGTGAGCGAGATCAGACGGGAGAGGGCGGCGGAGGTCTGACCCTTTGCGCGGTTCTCGAGGTACTTTCCGTAGGTGATGAAGGCGACGATCATGGCCGCGGTTTCGAAGACGGTGTTTGGCGGGTCTGGGTTTGCGTCCATGATGGAGTCGATCATGACGACGCAGGAGTAGGCAAAGGCGGTGGAGGTGGAGAGGGCGACGAGGACGTCCATGGTGGGGGAGCCATGCTTGAGGGATCTGTAGGCGGAGACGTAGAAACGACGGCCGATGTAGAACTGGGTGGGGATGGTGAGGGTGAGGGAGATGAGCTCGCGGAGGTGGAGGCCGGGGACGAGGAAGGTCCAGGTGCCAAAGTCGCATTTGGGGATGGCCATGGGGAGGACCATGTTGATAAACATGATTGGCACGGCGAGGGAGATTGCGCGAGCTGCGGCGGAGCGCCACATTCTGATGTCTTTGACGCGGGCGAGGGACTCGAGCTGGGTGGAGTTTGAGGTCATGTCTGTGAGGATGGCGTCGAAGCCGGTGTCTGAGACGGCGTCGATGATGTCGCGGATGCCAATCTGGGAGGGTATGTAGGTGACCTTTGCTTCCTCTGTGGCGAGGGCGACGAGGGCCTCGGTGACGCCGGGGAGGGAGTTGAGGGTGGATTCGACGGAGTTTGTGCAGTTTGAGCAGGTCATGCCGTAGATTTTGATGAAGACGGTGTCGGGGAGGTTTGATTTGTCTTGGGATTCGGACATGGAGGAGGAGGAGGAGGCGGGCTCGACTTGGGTGGAGGAGAGTATCTGAGCGTCGAAGCCGCAGTCCTCGATGCTGGGGAGAGTGTTAGATAGAGAAGATGATGAGAATGACAAGATGACGACAAGATGACGACAAGAAGAAGAGAAGAAGAAGAAGAAGAAGAAGAGAAAAAGAAGAAGAATAACAGAACAATAAGAAAAACATACGCTTCTCGGACGGCCTCGCTGGAGACGGAGTCCTCGTCGTGGACGACCTGGGCACGCTCGGTTATGAGGGAGACGGCGACGGAGTCTACGCCTTCGACAGACTGGACTGCGTTTGTGATTGCGGAGGTGCAGGCACCGCAGGTCATGCCCTGTACGGCAAAGACTGTCGATAGGGGCATAGTTGAGGAGGAGAGGTGATGATGGTAGGGATGTGAAGAAGAGGAGGAAGAGGAAGAGGAGGAAGAGGCGACAACAGAAATTGTGTCTGGTCCGGGTCCGGGCTGGCGAGATAATCTGACAAGCCACAGTGGCTGGGTGAGTTGTGGCGTAAGTGTGCAAACATGTGTGCATCCGGCTGACAAATATGCTCATCCTTCTTCACTATTGTGGTCTGTTTGTGTGTTGATGCAGAGCAATAAAGCAATAAGAATACACAAACTACTTTGCTATTCTACTTCCAGCTACTCTTCGTCCGCCCGCATCGATAGCACCTTCAACCACCGGTTGGGGCAGCGCACGCAGACACAACATCGTATGCGTATTTCTCGTGTTCGTGTTTGGCTGTCGGCTATTCCGGCGAGAACTGAGAAGAACATGGACCAGCTCGCGAGTATTGTCTGTTTGTGGAAATGGTAGATGGTGAGTAGTTGTAGTGTGTATATGATTGTATTAACTGAGTGTATTAGTGTTATTGCTGTGATTATTACTGTTTGTTTGTTTGTTTACTGCTACTGCTACTGCTACTGCTACTGTTTATCTCCACCGGATCCATTCTCCCTCAGCCACTCCGATGACTACTCGCTCTTGGCTCTTCTGCTCTGATCCTTTCTTGCTCTTCTTCTCTTCACTCCTATTCTCTTATCTGTTGATAGTTGACAATCTCTTGATATCTCTGATTGTGCTATATACACTGCACTCATAATGCCTATTTACAATCCATCCCTATATCCACCCAACACTGTAATTTCAACACTGCAATATCATCGCTATGTAATATCAACCTAACGCAACTTCCCCTTCAACTCTCCCTTAAACGAAAACCGCTTTCTTGTCGGCACAAACTCCCCCAGCTTATACCCAACCATCTCCTCCGTCACCGTCACCGACAAATACTCCAGGCCGTTGTGCACCTGGAACGTGAGCCCGACAAAGCTCGGGAGAATCATGCAACTCCGCGCTGTCGTCTGGATCGGCGTGTTGTTCTTCTTTGCTGCTGCGATTGGTAGTGGGGCGAGATATGGTGCTGTTCATATCGTTAGTTTCTTCTTTCTTTTCTGTAGTTCAGTCCATCTTTGCTCATATAATGATGCTAAAACACTGCAAACACGGGATTCTCACGCTTCCATATCGACCGCTTCATCTGCACCGACGACACCCGCATCTGCGCAATTAACGTTGGCCGCATATTCTTCTCTCTGTTTCTTCCTTTTTACTACCAGCTGTGCTCGTGTGCCCGCAGTACAGTGTCAAGATCTCAACACAGGTTCACGACAATAAAAGAGAAAAAACCTACGCGACCGACGACCACTCCCGTCTGCGCCCTAACCCTCCATCCTCCCCAGAGATCTTCGATACGCCGCTACTCCATCTCGACCTGCATCTCCACAATCACACACCAATGGACAGTCATCCATTATATGCGCTGCTGCCGCTGGTCAACTCGCCCGCTGCAGCAGCAGACTTTGTTGTTCGCGCGACCTCGGCGCCGGATCTCTTCTCGTTCGCATACCTCGTCCACCACCCGTCGCTCACGCAGCATCTCCCGCCGCCAGCCTCCTCCCTCCTGCGCATCTTCGCCAGCGGCACATGGGCAGACTACAAGGCCCTGACTGATGCGCCTTCTCTCTCAGACGCGCAGGCAACAAAGCTCAAGCAACTCACGCTCGTCTCGATGGCCTCCGCAGCGCACAAGATCCCCTACGCGACACTGTACTCGTCGCTCGATCTCGCCGACTCGCGCGCGCTCGCGTCCCTCGTCGTCTCCTGCGTGTACTCGAACCTGCTCTCGGCCACACTCGACACGCGCGCGCAGATCGTCAGCGTCAGCGCCGTGCGCGCGGGTCGCGATGTGGTTGATAAGCGCGGCGTCGAGCAGCTCAAGACCGTGATTGATACATGGAGCGAGCGGTGTCGGGCCACGATTGAGGAACTTGCGCTCGAGGCGCGGAAAGCGCGCGAGGCGAGTATCAAGCAGAGCAAGGACGTGCGGGAGTATAACCGCGTCGTCGACCAGATCAATGCACAGATTCAGTCTCAGTCTGGTCGGACGGGCAAGGGCGGAAGTGGGCATGGGCATGGACATGGACAACAGAATTGGAACGGGAACGGTTCTGAGGAGGTGGATGGAGAACCAATGGACTTGGATGCCACCAGTCCACTGAGCGATTCAAGTTTGAACAAGAAACGCAAGTGAGTAGCTGTCTCTGTCTCTCCACATCTATTCACAGTCACTAATTAATCTCAAATTCTACAGACAAAGAACAGTCTCATAGCGATTACACCACATCATAGCATAGATATTAATACGCTGCATTATAATATACTATCTAGAATCACCAACCCTCTTCTAAAATTACACATGTCCGACCATTAAACATAACTAAAACAACATCACTTGCAAATTACCAAACACAACCACCACTAACTTCGACGCAAATCATCGCTCAGCACAAAGCCTCCAAAGCGCAGCACGCGCACAGAGCAGCGCAGCATCCCATCATGCAGTCGTCGTTGTTATTCTGCGGTCGCTGCTGCTGCACGTACACCGTCGTCGGGGCCTGCTGCTGCGGATAGCCCTGTTGTGGGTAGCCCTGCTGCGGATATCCCTGCTGCGGATATCCCTGCTGCGGGTAGCCCTGCTGCGGGTAGTATCCTCCCTGCTGCGGGTAGTTGTTGTACGCGGGCTGAGGCTGCTGGGGGTAGTTGCTGAACCCGCGATCGGACTGCTGGTTCGGAGGAGGCCCCGGGGGCGGAGCGTAGTTCTGGTTCTGGTACTGTCGGTGGTTAGCAACACTCTAAGCATCTACTACACAGCATCACTAAACACATACACCCTTGTGGTATTCGGCGGCAGACATCGTTATCGGTTTCGAGCACTAATTCAGGCGGTGGAGAGACAAGCAATCAGCCGAAGCAGGGTCGCCAGCCAAATATGAACTGCGGAAGGCAACTTGACGGAGTCGTGCGGCGCAGTAGCTGCTCAGCCTCTTGCACTGCCTCATCTCTTACATCATCCTTCTCGAGAACTTTCCTCGACTCTCCTCTACAATGAGAGATTTCTTGCTCTGCTACTAACTACTACTCTGTAGAGTGCATTAATTGCGTAGCTATCGTAGTTGACGTCATGAGCTCGGCTGTTGACCTTGCTGCTGCTGACCGCCACGACCACGGCCTCGTCGTCCCGGTCCTCCTCTGGCTCGGGGTGCTCCATTCGGCCCTGGTCCTGATCCTGATGCTGGTCCTGCTCCTGCTCCTGCTCCTGCTCCTGATCCTGATCCTGATCCTCCCTCAGCCGTAGTCTTCCCCCCGCGTCCCCCTCTCCTCCGAGGCGCGCGGCCAGACGTACTTCCTTCCGCTCGCCCCGTCTCCGTCGACGCGGCACTTCCCGCTGACGACGCCTGTCCGGTGACCGCGTCCGCGCCCGCGCCCGCCGCAGAACCACCACCACTCGTCTCCCCGGCCTGTCCCTCATCTCCCTCGCGCTTTCCTTTTCTCTTGCGTTCTTTCCCGCGCCCTCCCGCGCCCGTCTCTGTAGCTGCTGTAGCTGCTGCCGTACTTCCCCCCGCGCCTTCTTCCTCCCGTTCCCGCTTCTCCTTCCGCCGTTCCCGGCGCGCTCTCGTTCGCTCGTTACTCTGCCCGTCTTTCGCTTTCTCTTTTCCCTTCTCTGTCTCTTTCTCTTTCTCCTTCATCTTCTCCTTCTCCTTCCGCTTCTTCCTTCGACTGCTGCCGCTGCTACTGCTCTCGCCAGCGCCGCTCCCAGATCCACCCGCCGCGTCCACCGCCTTCTTCTTCTTCTTCCCTGACTTTTGCTTGATCTTTCGCAGATACTCAATCAGCGGCGTAGTCGTCTCTCCGTTCTCCTTCGTCATCACCACCGCGTCCGGGTTCGCCGCTCCTGGTACGGGGATCTGCGCCGGCGCCGAGGCAGCGCTTTGCTCTGCCTTCAGCGACTCTTGGAACGCTATAAATTCCGGATCTAGTAAAATGTTAGACCTTCTCCATCATCACAGCAGTATAAAACGCATTACCTGACTCAATCGTTCCCTGTCGTGGATCAGCCTTTGTCTTTGTCTTTGGGATCTTGTCGTACGGCGCGAATTCCACCTGGATCACGCTCTCGTTGCCCGCGCTGTCCTTGACCTGTTTCCCGTTCAGCGCCTTGCTGAACGCAATCAATCCGTCGACAGACTTGAGCTTTGCGTATGCGCGCGAGAGAGTCGGCGGCGTCGATTTACTAATAAATCAGCGTCTATACTCGTCGTCAACAGTAATTAATATCGCGCATACCTTTTATGTACCTTCCCCGGTACGTAGTATCCCCACTCGACGCTCTCTGGATCTATCAGTCCCGCTGTAAGAGCATTATACTCCGCCTCTGTAAACAAAGGCGGCAACCGCCGGACCACAAACTTCGTCTTCACCGTATCCTGCTGCCGCGACGACTCTCGTTTCCTGTCTCTCTGCTTATTCCGTCGTTTCTGCTCCGACAGCGCGCGTTGATCTCCACCTTGCTGCTGCTCCACCCTCTCCTCGCCCGGCTGCTCTTGAACAGCGGGCTTCTTCCCTTTCCGCGAGTCGCGAGACCGACGAGACTGCTGTCGCGACTGGACCTGCGCCGACGACGCCGACGCCGACGACGGTCCTGCTACCGGCTCTGATTCCTGCCGCGGCGGTCGCGCGATGATAACTCGCTTTCCAGACATTTATGCAAAATATCTTTTTCTTTCCCACTCTCGTCAATGTATCCCGCTCATCTGCCTCCAGCAATCAGGATCTCTCGACGAACCCAGAGCGAAACGAAAGACCAGGCTCGATGATGTAATATCGCCTCGATGCAACAAAACGACGGGTTTTGTGTCCTGCGACTCTGAACGCTGGGCGGCTGCGGGCACAGAAGCCGTTCGTTACTTGCTCTTCCTGACTACTTGATAGTTGTAGAGATATCCGGCAATAGCTTGTTTATTGTCATATTCTAGGCTTGAATCTATCTCTGCTCGTGCGTTTGTCTACTTTGTTGGTTTGAGGGAGTCCCTACCCGTCTTGTTTTCGCCTCTGACTCTGTGGTAATAGTGCCCTACCTTGTCTTGCTACCACGGACTTGCCCACGCGTGCGCCCTGGTCAACTCCCCACGCTTCTTTTCGCCCCTCGCTCTGATATCCGAGTTGTGCGCTAGTGCATTCTGCTGTTTTTGTTTATAGTCCTACGCAGGTTCAACAAGTCTCAAAAGAAAAGAAAAACGGTCAACGATGGCTCGAGGTCCTGATGAGTGGTTGGAAATCACAAAAAAATGCCAGTATCTGCCGGAGAATGAGATGAAGCAGCTGTGTGAGATGGTCAAGGAGCTGCTGATGGAAGGTACGTGCAATCGCCTGTTGCTGTCTGCGGTCGTCTATCGCGGCTTGAAGTGGAGATGAGCTGTGTTCTAACGCATCGCCTTGTTACAGAGTCGAACGTGCAGCCTGTCAGCACACCGGTAACTGTTTGTGGGTATGTATTTCCTGCCATCGTTTCGGCCTATTACGTATTGACTGATTTGCTAACATATTCGTCAACAGTGGTATGTCTCGCTATCTCCAACCCCCTGTCTCTCTTTCCGAATAACGACAACCCGAAGTACTAATCATGCCGGCGCAGATATCCACGGACAGTTTCACGACCTTCTCGAACTGTTTAGAGTAGGCGGTGGAATGCCCGACAATGTCAATTACGTTTTCCTGGTGAGACGATCTATAGCGATTGCTTGTGTTTGGTGGCTGGGGTGCTGATTATCGTTTGTTTAGGGCGACTTTGTTGATAGAGGATATTTCAGCTTGGAGACATTCACATTATTGATGTGCTTGAAGGCAAAGTATGTACTACTTCCACTCTCTTCTACTTTATATGCTAACAGCACATCGCAGATACCCACAGCGATTGACGCTGGTCAGAGGCAACCACGAGTCCCGACAGATCACCCAAGTCTACGGCTTCTACGAAGAATGCCACAACAAGTACGGCGGCGCCAGCGTCTGGCAGTACTGCTGCCAAGTCTTTGACTTTCTCGCACTCGCGGCCGTGATTGACGGCCGCGTGCTCTGCGTGCACGGCGGCTTGTCGCCCGAGATCAGGACGCTCGACCAGATCCGCGTCGTGGCGCGCGCGCAGGAGATTCCCCAGGAAGGCGCGTTTTGCGATCTCGTGTGGTCGGATCCTGATGATGTTGATACGTGGGGAGTATCGCCGCGTGGAGCTGGATGGATCTTTGGCGCGAAGGTGGCAGCTGAGGTGAGCATTACTAATATCTACTTTGTTTGAAGATGATGTATCTAACTATCATTCAGTTCAACCACGTCAACGGTCTACAACTCGTCGCGCGCGCTCACCAGCTCGTGCAGGAAGGCTTCAAATACCATTTCGAACAAAAGAGCGTCGTCACAGTCTGGTCCGCGCCAAACTACTGCTACCGCTGCGGCAACGTCGCGAGTATCATGCGCCTCACCGACGACGATCTCAAGCCCGAGTTTGTCATCTTCAACGCCGTCAACGACGATACACGGCTCATGCCGCAGCGGAATCAGCGGTCAGAGTATTTCCTGTAGTTGTTCTAGTCATGTTTAAGTAAATTTATGGTTTTCTCTTTGTTATTTCTGCCTTCTCCCTCTTGATGTCACTACGGGTTCTCAACGTTCCATCTGCCTCTCTGCTTCGGCGACTTCTCTCTCCGCACTGATGTCCCTGCGTGCTCGCGTATATGTACTTCACATCTCTGTGGGTTGGTGTCTAATCTCACGGGTGTTTGTTCTCTCTTCTTGTTAATCGTCCATTTGTTCTTTCGTTTTCATTTATCCTATTCGTTATGGTGGTCTTCTTTTATCTTTCTATTTCCCACTTTTGGAAACTTTTTCTATGTACTGTATCTTCTCTTGTTTCGTTTTCGTTCGTCTATCTTGTATTTTTCATCGTTGCGGTCATTGGTAAATTCTCCCAGCAGTTTTGTTTGTATTGACATTGTCTCAGTGTTAGAAATTGATTAGAACTATATCGCCCCTTTATTTCTGTATAACTATTGTAAATCTACATCAAAACTCAACCACTCCGCAAGCTAAACAACAAAAAACCCAAATTACAATCGCGAGACGTGGTGATCGTACAAAGCCTTCGCCTCCTTCCACACCCGAGCGTTCTCCCGATCCGGCAACTCAAGCAGCGACGGCATAAGCGAAGCCGAGAACGTCTCTGACGACTCGCGCGGCAGCAGACTGGGCAGGTGGTCGATCGAGCACACGCTGAGCTGGGGTCCGGTCGCGAGCTCGACGGGCACGGTCGGCTTGTCGAAGGTGGTGGCGACGGTGTAGACGGGGATCGGGTTGAATGGGTTTGTGGTGTCGGCCGAGACGTCGATGATGACGGAGAGCTTGCGGTCCGGCGTGTTGAGGGTCTCCTTGGTGACGAACGGGGGGATCTCCTTGGACAGGTAGATGCAGTTGATGAAGATGTCGGACGCGACAATCTCCGGGAACGGGCCGCCCTTGGCGGTCTCCGCCATATCCCACTTGGTGATGTTCTCGGACGGAATTCCAGCCTTGGTCAACAAGTCGATCGCACCAGACCCGCAGCGACCCAGCGCGCCAATGACAAGCGAAGTCGGCAGCTT